>NC_092502.1:52402287-53652287 GCF_047511675.1 Marmota flaviventris
AAGGTCCTTGGGTGGGTAGGGATTAAAAAATCTAAGCCAACAGTAGTGCCTTCCTGATTTTCTGGAAGATGCAGGTATAATACACTTTCCAAGTACCCAATGGGAAACCTGCCTAACTCAGGTAAAAAAGAAGTTAGAATGTGATGAATGATAGGAAGGGTTGAATAAACATGGCTTTCTCCTCTCTGAAAAGTGGGAAAGGGTAATGAAGAAAATAGTATTAATCTGCAGACATCCATAGATTCTCTCACCTCTTTTTTTTTTCTCTAAGAAAAGTCCTTACTGGCTGGATCTCATTTTCTATGCAAAATTTATATAATGAGATAATTTATGAGAAAAACAGTCAAAGCATCAGAGAGTAAATTTGGCAGAGGTTTGCACACAACAGGGAAAGTCATGAGAGGCAGCTAGCGCTGTTGGTACAGGTCTGGTCTTAGTAAAAGAATATCTCTGGAAGCAGGAAAATAAGAGAGAAAGGATAGCAGTGAAAGAACCATTTTAAAGGACAGAGTTGAGTATTATAAAGAGATGAGGAATAAGAAAACTATGCAAAAAAAAAAAAAAAACCCAAGAACATTAAGTCATATGGCTTATATTAACAATACACTGTCTGTTTTCAAGCCCTTTTCCCCCTCCAAGAAACTTAGTAAAAATTCCAAATGCTTTTATTTACTATTTGAAAATAGGCCATTTGGGGGCAGGGATTTGGTTCTATTTAGATTACAGTTATGTACTATGTTGATTTGGAATATTGTTATGTTAGCTTAAATTGCTTCTTTTAGCTCTTAACTTTGTGTTTTGGTGATACACTTTCCTAGGTATCTATAAATCTAAAAGTATTTTAAAAATGTATTTTCTAAATCAATAAAAAATAAAGTCCTAGCTGGGTATTGCCAGGCTTTCTGCCAAGTACAGTAATTGTTACTTGTGGAATTTTCTTAGAATGGCCAAGGCATTTGACTCAATAACTATAACTGTGGAATGAGTATCTGGGTGGAGACACCAGTCTGTTAGAAAGTTGGTGGGCTAGTACATGCCCATATGCTAGGAGAGATTTATCAATATATTCACTCAGCCTATCCAAGAAAATCACAGGGTTTGTTTTGTTCAAACTAAGCATTGAATTTCATTAAACTTAATGGCTGTTTTCCTTTCCTTCCAACCAATTGCTTTTCTCTTTTTTGCCTACTCTTATTGCTCTTGTTGTTTTATACCACAGTAATAAATTATTAATTGAATTATATTCCTTTGAACATAAAAATATGAAGACCACACTCAAGTCATGTTAAGGGGGACTGTAAGTTAATTAAGAGCACACATATACTGGAAACAACCACAAAGTTGTGAAAAATAGGCAAATTTAGGGACCAGAGGGACTACAGGATCATGATCATGGCTCAAACAAGCAACAGAGCAGGCACAGTTCAGAGTCACCATGCCCAGATTTGGACTTTGGCATTCCTCTCTCAATGAATTTGAGTTGAAGTTCAATGTCTTTGTTGTTGAATCCAAGATAGGAATGTGTGGAACCAATATGTAGAAATGTAGAATACAAATATATGTAAATAAATTGCAAATGGGATATTCTAAGTACAAAAGTTATTTTTTTTTAAAAAAAATACATAGATGAATGGGTTGGTTCATCTTCAAAATGTTAGTTAGGATGTGTCCTAATGCTTAGAAAACTTAAATAAGAAATTTTAAATAAATTTTACTACTACACATATATTAGCTTCCAAAAGTGACTGCAATAGCTTTAGTTTCTTCCACTCTTTTATTCCAATCCATTGAATACATGTGTGCTTAATTCATTTTTGCTTTTTAAATTCCAACCATTAATCTAAATAATTTAAAAGTATAGTTTTATTCCTCTTTGATTAGACCATCATTAAACATCAACTGTGGTTGTGAAGATCTCATCTGACATTTGCAGGATCTCAACATACATTTATTTGCAGGTATGTTGCAAATGGGCCAGCAACTGTAGAGGAACTTGCAAGTATGTCAGCACTCTCAACCACTCTATTTTGTCCTTTCATGTATAAAGACACTTTAATATTCATTATTTTGAAAAATAACTTTATCTAATTAGGATATAATTTTCTTTCTTTGTCATTTGATATAATAAAAAGATAAGCACATTTTTAAAGAAACAAAGAAAACACAATAACATATTGAAGGAGATAATATGTCTCTGATACACCTATAGTAACTAAAATCAACTGAAACTGATTTTAGACTCAAAATTTAGCCTATTAACATTTTTAGAATATGACACATCCCAAATCATATTTATGGTGAATCCAAGAAGAAGTGAGGTTATTTACTTCAAGCTTTTTAGAATTTTGCTTTGAAACTTTAGGGAGGATGTGGCCCAGTTGTGTTCCTTCTGAACTGCAGAGGTAAAGAAGTTAAATCTGTGCCTGTCAGACTCCCCTGAAGCTAGGATTCAAGAATTAGGTTCTGTAATCAAATAGGATGAAAAAAATTTGCAACTGAAGTTTTCCTTGAATTCCTTCTGGTTTTGCTGACAAATACAACTGTGAAAAAATTACAATTTCAGCTGCAAAAGAGGTCTCAGGGTCCATTCAATAGCTTTGTAAGTCTAGGATGCAGAATAGATCCTATGAGGTGCAGAATGGCCCTGGGCCTCTTGAATGTACCTTCCAGGTCTCTGGATTGCAGTTAAAGTACACATTACAGGATCAACAGTTCCAGACACACCTTAGACTCCCTACTTATCTGTGGTTGAGTGAGCAGCTCTCTTGGTAAACCAACTTTTCAGAATCTTTTGGCAATTATTTCTGGAAACCAGGCTGCATTCTAATTCTCCATGTCTTTCATTGATTTTGTAAGGACCTATTCCCTTATTTTCTGCATAAATATTTTCTGTTATTCACAATTGAATCCAGCTTGATAACAATGTTTGTAGTAGAAGGTTAGTCTTTGACCTACTTAGATTTGAAAAAAGTAAACATCTATTTCCCATTAAATGATGGGATAATAGTAATCTCTTACAGCTGTTGGTGAAACAGTTAAATTATTACCTCTCTTCACTCAGAATGAAGTGCCTATAGAAAATTCAGACTGAGTGACAAGGGCCTTGGCACAGTGTAACATGATGGACAGGGATGAACTGGGTGCAGCACACTGCACTGGAGAGATTTTAAAAACAAATTAGTAATCCTGGACTTTAAATTATCTGCTTAATGTGGTTAGGAAACCAAAGAAATTTTAGTCTTAAAAGAATTTTTTTTTTTTTTTTTTTTTTTTTGTGGCTCTTGGGAAGACATAGCCAAAAATCAATCACAGAGCCTGACTTATGGCTTATTGAATTACAACATAGGTTGAATTCAGACATGCCAAGTTTCTTATATGAAAATTCATTGCTTGGGAAAGAATAAGACTCTTAGAATTGGAGAAGTGAATCTTGGGAAGGTTTGGAAAGACTGGCTTGTCTCAAAGCTAAACCTAATGACCTTCCCATGCCAACAGACAAGACTGGTCTCTCTTTGCTTTAAAAACCTGTAGTGACTTTTGCTGATGCAATTACCTTATCTGTAATGCTAATTTGTATTCTGTTCCACCCTACCCACATTATTTCCCAAACTCATAAGTAGAAACTGATCCAAGATATCAGAGAGACTCAATTGCAAAGCCATACCTGGAAAGAAAATGCTTTTGTTTTTTTTTAAGAGAGAGAGAGAGAGAGAGAGAGAGAGAGAGAGAGAGAGAATTTTTTAATGTTTATTTTTTAGTTTTCGGTGGACACAACATCTTTATTCTATTTTTATGTGGTGCTGAGGATCGAACCCAGCGCCCTGCACGTGTGCTACCGCTTGAGCCACATCCCCAGCCCCAAGAAAATGCTTTTCACATCAAAACACTAAAAATTTTGCAAAAAGAAGCAAATAAATGTACTGATGATTTGTAGATCTCATCATGTAGCTCATTGCAGGGAAGCAGCTAACCTCCTAGAAAAATAGAGGGGCCCATTGAAGATGGTATATATGATGGTAGTAGAAGACAACTTTCTTTGAGTTCAGGGCTCCGAAAGAGATGAAATCTTTTATCCAGTGACCAACATACATGAGTCAGGGCAGGAAGACATGGGAATAATGCTGTTGATAAGTTAAAGACAATCATACAAAATTCTTACTTTCTACTCTCACTATGACTAGAGGATGAAAAGCTGATTAGTTAATTCTTAGTTTCATGTCAATATCCAGTAGGCTTTGAGAATAAGAAGATAGTAGTTCTCCAAAGGAATATCCAAATATGATGCCAGAAAAAGGGAAAGGAATACTGGGTGACAAAAACAACTGTCATATCATTTAGGAAAGCATTAGCTTAAGTATCCTATATCCCATCATAATGCCTAAAAATCACACAAGCAAACCAGTACTGTTGTTCAAGATTTGCCTTTTTACAGGAGGATCACAAGTTCAAAAGCCAGCCTTAGCAACTTAATGAGGCCCTAAGCAATTTAGGCAGATCCTGTCTCAAAATAAAAAAATAAGATGGGCTGGGGATATAGCTCAGTGGTTAAGTGTCCTTGGGTTTAATCCCTAGTTCCACCAAACAAACAACAATCAAAAAGATTCCCTTTTTAAAAATGGTAAGTATGTAAGTACCTTGTAGGTAGGGAATTATTCTCATTATAAATATGAAAGGCTACAAGCATATATAAATTTAAAACAAAAAATATGTTTAAAAATAAATGAGAGCCTAAGTATTACATCTAGAGTCATAGAAATGGGACTTCATACAGAACTGTTTGATTGCAAAACCACTATTTAAAAAAAAGTAAGTAAATTATGCATATAGCATATAATTCAAAAGGTAAAGGGATATAGTGAAAAATGTTTCCCTTGAACCCATCAGCCAGAAACCAGTTAACCCTGGGTGTCTTGTTTCCAATTTCCTGTGTCTCCTTCTATATATATACATATATTTAAGTATATGTAAAAGTTTATAATAAAAACACAAAAAATAGTTATGTAACATTGTATTCTATAGCTTTTCCCCCTATATCTATCTACTTTCTTGGCAATCATTACATATTAGTATAAGTGGAGTGGTCTTGTTGTTTTTGCTAATTCCTACAGTATTCATTATCTGTATGGAGCTTTGTGGAACTAGCTAAAATTCTTTCCGATATTTAGCTGTTACAAGAAAGCTTCAATGGATATCTGTTTATATATCTTTGAGCTCATACTCATAAAAGCAGGATAAATTCCTAGAAATAGAATTTTTAATAAAAGGATATGTATGTCTTAAATTTGCTAGTCACTGCCAAATTGCCTTCCAAAAGGATTATTTCAGCCTGCACTCACATCAACAGCATATGAAATCACCTATTTTCTAAATCCTCCTGAACTCAGGCTGTTGCCACATGTTTTGATCTTTATGGACTTGATAAATGGCATTTTATTATGGGTAATTTTATCTTTTCTTGAGAATAAAAGTAACTTGTATTTCCATTGCTGAGTGTTCATATCCTTTGTCTTTTGTGCTGTTAGTCTATTAAATTTAACTTATGATAATTAATTGTGTATTAATGAAATAAGTTTTTTTATTGTCCTGTGTGTTGAAATATTGCTCTTTGATTCTAGGAATAAATTAAGTTTTACTTCACTTTTGTGTAAGTGACTTTATTTTTAATTTTAAAAAAAATGATCCTTGACTTTTCTGACAAGCTTAAGAAAGTCTTTCCTATTCTGAAAATGCAAAATATTCTTCCATAATTTCTTCTCAATATGTTTATGTATTCCATTGCTGTATTTAAAAACATGACATTCTTTCTAGTGTAAAGAAATTGTGATCCCACTTTATTTTCTGTTCCAGATGACAAACCCCTCAATTTTAATGACTATGCAATGTTGTCTTCTTGAGAAGGTTCTCAAAGATGACATCTGACAAGTTCTATTTGCCATGTGTCTCTCAGGATCCAGTAATTTGGCAGTGCCTTTTGAGCTGCTCCTTCACAAGGCAGAATTTTTTTTACTTTTCATACAGCTTATAATTAAGAGACAATGATCTCTGCATACCATGCAGAGACAGAAAGAACACCAGGAAACACATATTTTTACCAAGTCCCATGCTGCTCAATCTGATGGGGTATGGGGGTTACTCAGATCTGCAATAATGCTGCTTCTCTATAAGGTCATGTAGATTGGCATTTTTGCCCTACTTAATCATATCAACCCTAGTATTTGTTATGATTTGGATGGAGTTTTCCCCTAAGGGTCTATGTGCTAAGAGTTTGGTCCCCAGTGTTACAGTGCTGAGGCAGGGAAAGCTTTAAGAGGTGGGGCTTAGTGGAAGGTATTGGTCATGGGGACATCAAACTCATGAATGGTTGAATGCTGCCTTTCAAGAGCAGGTTGTTGTATCTAGAGGCCACCCCACACATGTGGCCCCTTTAGCATGCAGCCATTTCCCTTTCTTTTTCTCTGCCATTTTGTAACACAACCAGGGACCCTCACTAGGATGACTAGGATGCCAGTGCCAGTGCCTTTATTTTTTTAACCCAAGGCCTTGCACATGCGAAACAAATGCTCTAACCCCTGGGCTACACCACCAGCCCTTATTTTTATTTTATAAAGGAGAAAACTCAGCCTGAGAGAGGTAAAGAGATTTCCAACATCACACAACCATTAAGTGTAGAAATGGGTGTTGGAATGGCTCTATCACATTGCTGACAGAAGGCTAGAGGTCCCAGAGGTCATAGGTCTCAGAATCAAACAGGTTGTTGCACAGAGGATGAGAGGTCAAGGAAGCTTCTCTCACAGAGGACGTGGGACATCCTGTGGGAAATCTCTCTTGTTCCCACTCCTGAAGCAACCCCCGTGTAGAGGACAGTGCTGTGGTAGGAGGTGGCGGGACCTGATATAGTAGATTCCTTCTCTGAAGGCAATGGCATAACTCCTCTGAAGAGAGCAAGCAGAGGGACTAGTTAGAAAAAAAAAATGCAATATCCCATATTCCCACTAGCAAAGCAGCCCTTGGACAAGTTCCCAGCCAGAAGGCCAGGAGGTCAACCAGATCCATAGAGAGGTGTCAAGTTAGCCAGGACACACATGAGTTCAGCATCTGCCTGTGCACTCTTGCACTCTGACCACACAGCAGGCCCTACACAGACTTCTTCAGATACAAGGCGAGGCTGAGGATTCTCTTTTACCAAATGGAGAGAAGGAAGGAGCCAGAGATGGGAAGCTAGTCTTGAGATGGCTTGGAGCCCCTCAAACTCTATCTTCTATCTGTTCATCTTCTGTGTAATTTCCCAAAGGCTCAGCTGATCCTGCACAGGCCTGCTAAGAAATGGCTCAGGCAGCCCATGACCACATGGAAAACCTTGCCTGTTGTTTTGACACTAACAGCTTTCAGGAAGTTGGCAACTGTTCAAAAGAATTGTATGTGTTTCTGAGATTTTAAGTACCTAATCTTTTAAAAATAAGCTTTCAAGTATATTGTGTCACTTTGTTTGGACTTGATAAAGAACATGAAAGCCATTTTAAAAATTGTGTTGGAGGCTGACAAATTTTTAAAGGGTATTTACTTAAATTCCTGAAATTTGAATTTCATTACAGGTAACTGTACGTTGCTGTCTCAAAAACTTGAGTATGAGACTACTAGGTGTTGTATCTAGGAACACAATTTTTACTTGGGTTTAAAATGATATATTTAAGTAAGCAGAAAACATGCCCTACTGTTTTATTAAATACCAAAATCTTTTAGAAAATATATGCTCTAGTTTGCAGTCAGCCTAGTAATCCAGTTGTGCCTTTTATAATACAAATTCCTAGTACTTTCTGGATTCTTACTAAAAAAAAAATTTATTTGTAAACTTTCTCTGTCCAAATTGAAAAATAAAAAAAGTAGGAAAGCAGTTATTGTGATTATTAAAATAAAATGGTATTTGTGTTTTAGCTTGGGAATATAACTTATGCAATGACATGGTGTGGTCCAGGAGACAGTGCCAATTCTGCTTTTGCCACTAATTGCTCTGTACTCAGGAATAGTTTCTTAATTTCTCTGAATTCCCTTTGTCTTGTCTTCTGGGAGATAAAAAAACTATTTTGGATGACAGTTAAGAGGATAATGGCACAGTCACTTACTAATGGTATTGGGTATTAATGACATCAAAGCTGAATTATCAGCCAAGAGCAAAATGTATTTCTGTTGAATGGGAAATACTTAAGCTCCTGGACTGAAGTTGGTACCAATTGCTATAATGTGAATTAAACCATAAACTATTTGTATTAGAGGGATTTCGTAACAGAAAGATTGGAATTTGTGGGTGACATCACAGTAAAGCAGGGCCTTATTACCTTCAAAGTTGAAACAGCGGGTGTCCTCCAAGCAAGTCCCTTAAGAGCCACCCTTGGCCACAGCTTTATTATTTCTAAAATACTGAAGATGGGGAGCCACTTTGAGGCTAAAATTAAAAGGCATGATGATTTTGTTTTGGAAAAATCAATTCATCAATATGTTTTTTTTTCCAAGGCTATAAAAAATATTTGAAAATGAAACAAAATAAAGTAGTAAAATCTCTTGGTATGTATTTTTCCCTTGAATAATGAGGCACTCATTCAAGTCCTCTTGGAAAAGATTATTTTGTGCTCTGGTCAAAGTGGCCTACTTTCTTTTTGTGTTGAAGGGCTTTGAAATTAGAAGTTATTTTATTTTCCCAGGGAGTGTCCACTTTAGGAAGAAAGAAAATTATATGCCTGAAGAATATGGTTGGCCAATTTATTGTTGTTTATGTCTGTGCTACTCCTGAAAGGAAATACATAGAATTTGAGTTTCTTTTTTTTTTTCTTGGAAAAACAGTGTTCCATTTTGTTTCATGATACTGTAATATTCTTCCCCCTATTTGGGAGTGTTCAAAGACAAATTCTCTAAGCATGGTTTACAATCTGAACCAAACCTCAGACATGTATAAGAAATGAAGGAAAAAGCAAATAAGAAATCTTTCCTTATAAGAAGGAAAAAAACTTAATAAATCTATAAAATTGTCTTAAAAAATAAATTCTTCCTCTGTAATTTCAGAGGCAAATTCACATTCGTGTGAACTTGCTCCTATGTCCTATATAGAAAAATTGATATCTAAGCCATCTGCAATATTCTATCACAGGTAATTTTCACAAGAATAATGTGTAATTTCAGTTATTCTTAGAATAAAATGAATTTTTCAGTGGACACATAAAATAGATTGATTTGTAAAGTGCACGTAGCAGAGTCAAAGAAGATTCTTTAAATAAAACCTGCTGTTTATTGAATTACCTCATTTATTTGTGCTAGGTGCCCTCTTCTGGTCATTGTGAGTAAAGTTTGGTAAACTCACTTTTTCTAATTTCTGCTTATGTGTAACTATACACAAGCTTACATATACTATGTACTATTCAGGTAGGAGTGGGGGGAAACATAAAGTTAAGAGGTGCTTAACTTCATAAGATTCGGTCTCTTATTTGCCTCCCTTACTCCAGCACCTTTGATCATCAAGGAGTATTTGATTAACTCTGGGTGGGGGCTAATGAAATAATTAGCCTCCTTGTTAATGAGATGTTCCTTTTTTTCCTTGTGGCTTCACCATTGATGCCTGGAGTCCTTCGTATAGACTATTTATACTTGACAGAAATGACATGTGGAAAAGGAAGGCATCCTTAAACTTTAGCAGACTTGGAAATGAATACCTTCCTCCCCATACTCATTCACACCACAACAGCAGTTTGTAAGCCCCAGTCACATCACACCTCTGAAATATCTCTGAAGACACTGTATTTAACACATTTTACCTAAAGTTTTTTAGTATCAGATAGAATGGAGAGCCTGGAACCAGAAATTTATTATTCTTTTGTTACTGAAAAATTGTATCTTAATAAACCTGTTTAAAACCTATGATTGAATTAGGGAACCTTAATACCAAATGGCTTCACCGGAAAATACACTTGCAGATCACAGAGCATGGCACTTCAGAGTTGAGAGTGACTGTAAATGCCCTCTAGTTCAGTATGGATACACTTGAACTTTCAATCTCTCTGAGAGATGAGGTAAGTGTGTTCTCCCAAATGAAAACAGACTTGCTCACTGTTATAAAATCAGTGGCCCAGGTTCTGTAGCTGTGATGCAAATCCATGTGAATATCAAATCCATCTAAATGTATTGCATCATGCTAGTGGGACTGCAGGAAGAAAGTCCAATGTAAATATGCCAGCTGTGCCATGATCAATAAAGACCTGTGTCAATGTCTTTGGGGGGGTCTCTCCTCTGCCAGCGAAACATTAACAGGCTAATTTACTGGTTTGTAAGTGGGGAAAAATCAAAACTCAGACTGGCCCACAGCCTCCCACTAAGTTGTGGATTATTATTGTATTATTCTACAATTTCTTTTTACCTTCTTTATGTGTGAGATACAAGGCCAACTTCAAACATGAACTAGAACTAATTTATCTTATTGATCTATCCCACTTTGCTGGTAAGGTAGTTTAGACATCTATAAATTTAGAAATACTCAGAATATAAAAGTATGTTGTTCTAATAAGTAGCATGTTTCTTGACAGAAAGTTTGTCAATATCTTAATAATAGATGCTGTTTCCCTTGATCCTCCAAACAAGAAAACAACTTAAATTTTTGTTAACTGTGACGATGAGTCTAAAGAAATTTCTCCAGTTCTCATAAAGATGACTACCATGAGTAAATAACAAGTAATGGCTAGTGGGCCTTATGAAAAAGGCTCATTATTTTAGGATTGATCTTTTTTAAAGGTGCATTTAAAAAAATTATAGTTGTAGATGGATGTCTTCATTTGCTTATTTTTATGTGGCGCTAAGGATTGAGCCCAGTGCCTCACACATACTAGGCAAACACTCTGCCACTCAGCTACAGGCCCAGTCCCTTAGGATTGATTTTAGTTTCATTGTATATACACTAGTCCAATGACCTTTTATTTTCCATTTAAAAAATGAGGAATGAGTTTATTGAAGGGATAGGAAAAGGGAAAGGGGATACTCTCAAGGGAGACAGTAGGTCCTCTCAGAGAGGAGAGGGACAACGTGCTTCTCCTGCACTCCAGTCTTATTGGGAATCCAGAGAAGTTTCCAGAGAGTTCTGCCCAGGTCCACCTCTTGTCTTTTGACTGACAGAAAGATGACATTAGACTTTCAAATATACCTTGCCATGGCAACTGTAAGTGACCTTGGCCCATGCTGACCAATTCTAATTGGATTCTTAACTATATATTCTTGCAAATGTTATGGTTAGGAGGAACTATCCTTATCTCCCAGAGTTTCAGGATCTGGTGACAAAAATCTCCTAGGTTCCTCCCATAGACATTATCTGGGCCTACATTTCTCTTGCAGTTAACAGGAAATTGCTGAGGAATGTAACATATACTGTCCATTGAGGGCAGGCAGAGCTGTAGGTAAATGCTTCTTGGAGAGTAAGCACCGTGGACCCATTTTATGAAACTGTTCTCTTCACTTTGTGTTCCCACCATCCTCACCTGTCTGTTCCCTAACATTCCTACTCCTCCAATCTTTCACCAGATTCTTTGGAAACAAATCCACGATGCCATATCAATTTATCTGTAACTATTTAAGTAATAAAAAGTTTTGATGAAAAAAAATTTATAGAAAAATAGATGACTTTATGAATTTAATATTTTCAGTTAAAAAGAAATATGACTTGAAATGGTAATTCACACTAAAAATACATTTTTGTCTTTGGTATAGTCAGCTTATAGGCTCAGCTTATGCAGGGATATTTTAAAGCTCTTCTTCTCTCTCTTTCTTGCTTTGAATTAGCTTTACTGAATTTAGGAGGTATTGATGATTTAACTAGATCCAAACTATTAATGAAATCATAAAAACATTTGAACTGAAGTAAAGTTTTCCATCATAAGTAATAATATTTTCCAGCTACCACCACTTTCATAGTGTAATTATTAATAACTGACTGTTAGTTATGGAAAGTCTAAACAGAATTATTCTGTGTACTAAAATAGTCATATTGATTTGTTTTTTTCAATTCCTTATGTGATTTGGTAGTAAAAGAAGTTTTTGAGAATTTGTATGTGTGTGTTTGTGTATACTGAAAATGTAAATTGTGAGAAAATTCTGTAGTTTGTTGACTTAGGATCAGTCAGTCTGTACAGATATAGCTGTATTTGCTAAAATATTAAGATGCATGTGGATAAGTAGCTGCTGTTATAAGCCTCCCAGCTTTGTTCCTGCTGCCTAGGCCACCTGGACCTCTCCATGTGAGATAGGCAACTAAAATATTTAAATTTAGCATAGTAGAGACCTGGATGGCCTATTTTTAACATTAGGCAGTCTCCAATTTGACAGGTGCTCATATTGTCATGATCTACAGAGAAACAGAAACTATAGAAGAGAGACACAGAGACAGACACAAAGACACACAGAGAGAATTATTATAAGGAGTTAGCTTGTGATTATGAAGGCTGATAAATCTCACAATCTGTTCTATGAAAATTGAAGACCCAGGAGAGCTATGGGCATGTTTTAGTCCAAAGTCCTAAGAGCCAGGAGAACTAACAGTATAAGCTTCAGTCTGAATACAGGAGAAGATTGATATCTCAGTTCAGAAGCAGATGGAGAGAGTGAATTCTCCCTTATTCCATTTTTTATTCTATTCAGGCTTCCAATAGATTAGATGAGGCCTACCCACACTGTGAAGGGAAATCTGCTTTACTCAGTCTGATACAGATACTAATCTTATCTGGAAACACTCTCACAACACACCCAGAAATAATGTTGAACCAAACATCTGGGCATCCACAGCTCAGTCAAGTTGACACATAAAATTAACTGTCACAATATTCCTGCTTACTAGATTATTAAAATCTTATAAAACTTCTCAAATTCAGAAGATGTAGAGAACTGATCCAGAGAATGGATAGTCCCAGAAGAGCAGGATGGAACCAACAAGAAAGCCTGGTTTAAAGGTCTTTTTATATTTCTGTTAAAGAAACAGAACTTACTCAGTATCTTAAAGCCAGAAAACCAGGTAGTAAATAATGTAAATACCATAACCAAAACCATAAGAAGGTTGCATGAGAAGTGCATAACTGAAAACTACAAACAGTAGGTGAACATGGAGGTGACTTTGTCGTTAAAGGATGAGGTTGGTGAGCATTGTTAAAAATGCTTTTGTTATACAATAAGAATGTTCTGGAAATGATTTCTGCAAGAAACTTAACCAGTGGCTACTTTGTCAACTTGTGGTTGGCATATTTTCCATTCCATTATCCTGGTGCTCACAGCTTGTTGAATATTCATAGTTGGCAGCTTTTTCTCTGCCAGGCTCCTAAAGTTGAGGTGTATGTGACCAGCACAATGGTCAGTTGTTTGTTCCCAAGCTAGTTTATCTCTATTGTACTTGCAACTTTAAATATATAAGTAAATATTATATAAATAAATGAAATAGAAGTTGAAAATTTTACCATTTCTATGAAAATTAAACCTTTGTCAAAAACTTGGTAGAGGTTTTTAAACAGCAACCAAGTTGCTGTTGAATTATGTGTCAACCATTAGTGTAAAAAAAAAAAAAAACTGGGGGATGGGGAATCATCTTTTTTTTTTAGAAAGTTTCTACATTCAGATTACTTCACACCTGTTTATGATCTCAATCCACCATGAAGAAATAAGAATTAGAAATTATAAATAATGTATAATGATGTAGTTTAAAAAAACCCAGCATGTATTGCATTATTTGGACTATTAATGTTACATTAAAAGATCATCAAAAGATTAATAAATAAATATACATCCATTGGTACTGTGGTGAATAATAGTTGAAATAAAAAGTACAGCTGAGTGTGGTGGTGCACACCTGTAATTCCAGCAGCTTAGGAGGCTGAGACAGGAGGATTACAAGTTCAAAACCAGCCTCAGCAACCTAACAAGTCCTTAAGCAACTTAGCAAGACCCTCTCTCTAAAAAGAAAAAGGGTTGGGAATGCGGTTCAGTAGTAGAGCACCTCTGGGTTCAATCCCTCATACCAAAAAAAAAAAAAAAAAAAGTACAAAGTATGTCTAATTTTTTTATAACTGATATTTTAATTTATAACTAATTATTAATCCATATACATCACGATTTCTACTGTATGTGATTATTTGAACAAACTAGAAGGTAAATTTTAAATATTGTTTATTATTTTAATAAATATTCTATATAAAACTGTTTATAAGACTAATGGAATAGAGTAAGATACCTGTAGAAACCTTCATATCTCGTTTTCAGTTATGCTATCCATATCTGAAGAAGAGTCAGAGAACAAGGATCTAATTCTCTTGCCTTCCCTGGGTGAAAAGAACCAATTATCTGCAATTACTTATTCCTGGAGACTCTTGTTCTACCCAACGCAGCAGATCCTTTGCTCTGAGAGGGGAGTAGCCATGGTGCTCTAGCTGTGGCTCAGGGAGATCAGAGGCATTTGTATGATCCTAAGGGATCAGGCTCTCCCTGGAGAGTTCTGCATAAGAGATGACTGCTAACACATATGAATGTGTAGTGCAGTGGGGGAGGGGTTAAAGCTATGCATCAATTCAAATCTGCAATAAAATGCACTTTCTTTATTCCCTAACTAAAACTGATCTCATTTTACCTTAGAACATCTATTCCTGTTGAGGGCAGAAAAAATAATTGCACTTGTCAATTAGAGGGGACTTATTCTCTCAAAGTTCACTTTCTTATCAGGATTAATTTTCACTCTCGGGATATATATTCTCTTTCTTTCTGCCCACACTGACATCTGGCTATTTGGGGAAGGCAGTCTCTCTGGTCTTGATGACTTCTTTTTGGGAGTTGTGCCGGCATCTCATGAATTATGGCAGGTCTTGCCTGGGCTGGTGCTATGGATTGTGTTGGAATTCACACATCACTGATCATGAACTTCACCATTGACCTTATGTGCAGTGATCTCTGTACGAGTCCTCTTCGGTCTGCCTCAGTGTCCTCCTGGGAAGCCCCAGAACCTTTGCCTGCTCTTTCCACACCTCTTAGCAGGTGCAGGATTTTGTGAGACAGCTCAAGTTCCCCCCTCAATAACTGCTCTTCCACTCCTAGGAGCCCTGTTACTCCACTACCATACTGGGCTTTGCTAAGGGATGTGGGCTCCTTGACTGGTTCTACAAATATAGTCTACCAGCTCCAGTGCTCTTGAGAAGTTCCTGTTTCATTGCCACCCTCCTCTCACCACAGAATTTTGACCTCTGGAGAAGAGATAGGAGGCTGGCATATGACAACTTGCCCACTTCTTACTCTCCCCTGGCTCTGATATATAGCAATGGTAAATCTTTATTTCTCTTAGATGGATTCTTCTCTTAAACCATATCGTCCTTCCTTTATTTATTGTGTCTTATAATTATTATTTATGTTCTAACTTTTATATTTTATTCTTAACCTATAAAAGGAAGCTTAGAAGTTTTTTTTTAAAATGCTACTTCAATAAAGTCTATACTTCAATGCTATTATTTCACAAAGGATTCAAAAAAAGTCTGTTTTAAGACTCAAATTTGAGCAAAGATATTTTTGATCTAGGGAGTATTTATCCACTGCTTTTTTGCAAGCACAATAAAACTCTGGATCTATCTTTAATTGCTAAAGGGCAATAGAAGAAAGGAAAAAACCGGATTACTGTGAGGGAAAACAAATCAGATACTAAAATTGCCCCTAGATATCTTCTTCCCAAGTGAAATACTATCCACTGCTGTCTTCAGGCCTGTTATTTCTGTCTGGCTATCCACCTGTCCAAAGTTATGTGATCCAAGGAATAGCAATAAAAGGTCCCTGGAAAACTGGGTTCCTGGGCAAGTTAAAAGGGACTGAAAAATGTGTAATAAAAACATGAAAAGGTAGGGACTACTCAATATTTGTTACAGCTGGTGAATTCCAAAAGAGATACCACTTACATAAGCCCTCTTGTTCTGAGACTGGGCAATCAGGGGAACATGACCCTAGGTTCTCAACACCTCCTTATCCTGATCCATACAACTCTCCCACAAGTCAAACACCAAAGTAGCTTTAATAACATCTTCTTGATCTCCATGGCCCATTAACGCACTGACATAAAGAAAACAGTGCTACAGACAGGTGTTTCCTCATGTAATAGGACAGCCATTCCATGGGCCTTCTCTAAAGAGAAATTGACAGAAGCACTATGAGCCCACATTCCAACAGTGGATGCTGTGACGCCAACAAGGTGATGAGGAACTTCCATGTAGCTCGTGCCTTAAGCTAATAGCTATGCCTTTTAAGAGTAATTTTATTTCTTTGTGTTTCCTGTTCATTGTTTTATGATTTTGAGTTCCGCCAGAATTCTATAGCCTATGACACTGTATATTTATTGTTAAAGATGCCGTTTAATGTAAGAGGCAGGAAGGTTTTCTAACAAGTTAGGATTTGAGTATGTGACCCAAATATGACTGTACAATGAATGTTTAAATAGTGAGAAGT
This sequence comes from Marmota flaviventris, assembly GCF_047511675.1. Taxonomy (NCBI): domain Eukaryota; kingdom Metazoa; phylum Chordata; class Mammalia; order Rodentia; family Sciuridae; genus Marmota; species Marmota flaviventris. Next base: position 52,418,770 of record NC_092502.1, read on the forward strand.
AAAGAAAACTCACATGGAAATGTAAATATATGAAATTTCCAAAAGCCTTTCCCTTTTATCTGGCAGCAGCAGGGATTTGAGAACATGTAAAACCTGTGGTTCTGGTGAGAGTGAAGGTGCCCGTCCCTCTTTTGAGGTGACATCGATATCAGTTCTCTGAAGCAAATATTATTCTCATTTCAGCTATCTCTTTTGGCAGGGATGTTAAGTGAATGTGAAGCCTTCCTCAAAATAATTTAGTTACCAGTCAGAGTGTTGTAGAGGGCAAATTCTATTCAAGTGCTCTTGTTTGTCAAGTTCTTGAAACAACACGTATTCCTATTCCGTATACCTCAAGTCATTGTGCCTCATCTCTCTCCTTAGGAAAGTTCACAGCTTGCATTCTTGGCTCCTCAAAGGTCATTTTCACTTTCAGGTTCATGGTAATAGTCTGAATAGTTCTCAGCCACACTCTATTATGCCTGAAGGAGAGAGCCAAACTTAATTTCTTCAGATTGGAAGTCAATAGCTTTCACACATTAAATAAAAGGAGAAAAGCTGAAGAAATAGATAAGCATAGGACCTGGACTGAGTATATGAGAAGTGAACTGTGAACATTGACAGAATGATTAATATGAGAAAATGGAAGACACAGAAGTTCTTAGAATAATAGCTTAGGCAAATATATTCTTTATTTTTTGACCTGGGGCATTTTTAAGAGTGAAGGCATACATTAATAATTAGCTCAGTACAAATATTAACTAGAAATGTCCCAATCAAACTAAGACATGGACTTCCTAATAGCCAAGTGAAGTACACAACACCAATAAGAAAAAAGGCTACTTCATTTTAAGATCCTACCCCTAGGATTAAAGAACACTTTGTAAAACAAACAAACAAACAAAAAAAAAAAAACTGAGGGGCTGGGGTTGTTGTTCTGTTGGTAGAGTATTTGCCTAGCATGTGTGAAGCACCAGGTTCCATCCTCAGCACCACATAAAAATGAATAAATAAAATAAAGGTATTGTGTCTGTCTACAACTAAAAAAATATTTAAAACAAAACAAAACAAAAAACACTTGAGCACTCTCTTGGGTTGCCAAATAATGACTTGTCACAGTTCCTCTAGAATGGAGCCAGAAGAAGTACAGAGTAGGTACAGCAGAAATGAACTTCAAGACAAGAATAGACCCCACACCCCCACAAAAAAATGGGGGGGGGGACAAATTTTAAATACATACATTTTCAATATATAAATTAACTATGAGAAAACTTCAAGCATGACTTTATATTCATCTATATTCATCTATATTTTATATTCATATTTCATATCAAAATAAATAAAAATTGGAACTGCTGGTGATTGTTTCTTTGGGTTCTTAGGGAAGGGGGACTGAATCCAGGTGTGCTCAACTACTGAGCCACATTCTCAGCCCTTTAATTTTTTTTTTTTTAATTTTGAGACAGAGTTTTGCTAAGTTGCTTAGGGCCTCTCTGAATTGCTGAGGCTGGCCTTCAAATTCACAATCTTGCTGCCTCAGCCTCCCTACCCACTGGGATTACAAGTGTGTACCACTGCCTCCAGCCCCTGGCTCGCTGGTTATTCTTTAAGATTTTATATATATATAATATATACAAAATATAAAAATATGTGAATTATATATTCAATAGCTTTTATATATTAAATAAAGGGGGAAGACTAAAGAAATAGGTTAGCACTGGACCTGGCCTGAGTATATGAGAATCAAACTGTGAACACTGAGAAGATAATATGAGAAAATGAAAGACATGGATTTTCACACACACACACACACACACACACAGAGAGAGAGAGAGAGAGAGAGAGAGAGAGAGAGAACTGGAGTCCTTGAAGGAGAAAAGAGGACAGAAAAAAATATTTAAAGAAACAATGGCTGGAAACTTTCCAAATTTGGTTACAATGATAAATTTTTGTAAGTCTAAGATATGTAACAGTCCTAAACACAAGAAACATGACAAAAATTACATAAAGATTCACATTAATTAATTTATGTAAAATTTGTGATTAAAAATGAGAAAATTTTAAAGGGAACTTGCAGGGGGACTTTACTTACAAAGGAAAAAAGATAAAATTTTCATCTGATTTCTCAAATATGCAAATCACATGAGAGAACAGAGGAACAAAAAAAAAAAAAAAGGATTTTTTGTCAATTTAGAATTCCACACACAAAATAGTTTTCCAAAAAAGAAGGTGAGTCAAGTATGGTGGCACATATCTGTAATCCCAGTAGCTCAGGAGGCTGAGGCAGGAGGATCACATGTTCAAAGCCAGCTTCTGCAATTTTGGGAGGCCCTAAGCAACTTGGTGAGAACCTGTCCCTAAAAAATAAATTTAAAAAAAAAAGGTCTGGGGATGTGGCTCAGTGGTTAAGCGCTCCTGGGTTCAATACCTGGTACCCCCACCCCCCAAAAAGGAAGGTGAAATAATAAAATAATAAAGACTTCCTAAGACACAAAAATCTGAAAGAATCATCAGCAAATCTGAACTGTGTAAAATGTTAAATGAAATTGCTCAGAAAGAAGGAAAATGGATCAACAAAAAGAAGAACATCAGAAAAGGTGCAAATCACCAGTGAAATACATACAATTAAAAATTTATTTTTTAAATATAATGAACTTTTAAACAAAACGATAGCAATGTATTATGAAGTTTATAATATATGAGAAAATGTATAAAAACAATAATAAAAGGTCGGAGGGAAGAAATGAAGTATGCTATTGCAAGATTATTAAACTATATAAAAATGATAAAATATCACTTGACATTGGACAGTGATTAAATAAAATGTGTGTTCTATAAACCCAAAAGAAACCACAAAACAAAAAGTTACAACTAATAAACAAAAATGAGACTTAAAATATAAGCATAAAAATAATTAATTCTAAAGAAGCCAGAGAAAGGGATAAAACAAAAATATATTATTTACAAAACAAACATTATATGATCAACTCAAAAGATACAGGACAAGCATTTGCAAACTCCAAAATTCATTTCAAGTGGGAGAGGTACCTCCCACAAAGCAGTGCATAATTAAGTGTCCAATGAACATTCCAAAAAAATAGTTGCCATGGGATATCATAAGTTAAAATTTGGGCTAGTGGGGAAAAGCTTTTCTTCAATGGGTAGGGCTCAAGTTTGGTCTTGGAGAGTTGTATAACATACCAAATGTTTGGCTAGACCTAGGAAACACACAATTGCTTTTAATAAATTGTGGGCTGATGTTCTGTGTTTGGAGAGTCAATATGTTCAGGGAATGTGCTCTGCCAGTAAAGTCAGTCCCTTTTGACAATTATGCGGACTCCCCTGCCAGTGGGCTCCCTTCTCCCAGGCCAGACACATAGTGGGACTAGAAGTCTCTAGGGGTCAGTCAGAAATAGCCTGCTTGTTGGAACTGGGATGTGTTTGTGGAACTCTTGAAGCACCTGTGCCCACCCATGTCTGGACACAATTATTAGTCCCTTGTTTTCCCAAGTGGCAAACTTGTTCACAGATGTTACTGGAGGGAAAGAAAATGTTCAGTGTTTATGCAGTGAATCTGCTCTGAAGAAATCATTATGCTCAAGTGAGGAAATGCCATAGTTATTTTAGTATTCCTTTAATTTTGGAAGTCTTTATTATTTGCAGGGCTGACCAAAAACCTTTTTAAAAAAAAATCCACAAGTAAACACCAAATTCCTGTTTAATATGGTGGATGTTATTGGTTTTGGGAAAACAAAGGAGCAGTCAGTCACCCAAGAAGAGGCCTTTCTGGTATTAACAACTCAAAAATCTTGAGATATAAGCTTTAATCTTATGCTGAACTGGAACGTCTATCTCAAAATGTAGACTCTGCCGGAAGGATTTTCTATTCCAAACATTTCTGAAAGTGGCAGCAAAGAGCAGGCAGAGAATAAGTAAAGCTGAGAAGCAGCTTCACCACCGTTCTCTCATTGACAATCAAGAAATTTACCTCTAGTGAAAATTAACTCTAGGTCCCTTAAGTTTAAGCTTTTTCTGACTGGATAAATATAGGAGAATGAATGCATTTGGGTTCTTTACCTTATCCTTCTTAATGTCTAAAGAAATGTTGTTCCTCAACAAAGACAAAGGAATGGTAATTTATGATTTTTTCATGTATCTAAAATCTATGTCAGTTGAAGAATTGAAGTAATTTCAGAATCAGTGTGTGTGTGGGGGTCACCTTTGAGTAGTTTAAATAAAATTTGCTTTAAACATCTTTCTGGGGTTTCCTTCTTGTGGCTATTTTGGGGTAATGGGGCTGGCAAGGTAGATGTCTTCCTGGTCACCTGTGATCTTTAGGTTTTACTTCTATTTAATTTCTCTAAATTTCACATATTAAGTATTGTATTTCTTTCCTCAACAGAAGCATGTTTTTTTCTTTCTACTTGGTAATGTCCAATATGGTCTGCGTCCATGTGCACAAATGTTAGCCATAAAAAATCTAATGCTCAATTTAGCTATATATTTTCTATTACCTCAGCCTTGTGTTCTTAAATACCTTCTTTTAAGTGTATGCTTTATACATTTGTAAAATACAACTGTCCAAATGTAAACTGGTAGATCTTGACTCTGCATTGAGGTATCTGACAAATGAATTTTCAATGTGGTCAAACAATTTAGTCTAAGTTGTGATTTTAAGCTATACAATCTCTATTACTAAGTTTTAGGATACACTCCAGTTATATATTTTTTCTTTTGTCAGTCATATTCAAGGAAGTTTCACATTTTATTGTGTGGAATCATAGGTTTGATTTTTTCTGCTTAATACCATTTTCTCTTAAACTGAATACATCTGGGCTATTATGGTGTCTTGCATCTCATTACAATTTCTTTTGGTATATAGAATAAGCTCTAGAGTACCGATATTCTCTCAGAGGAAGTTTTGCTTATCCTAAGAGTGCAGATTTTGTTTTACAATATATATTTGTGTTCTACATTCCTTTCTTTAGAATGTTTATTACAAATGTTAATCTTAAACAGATGGGTTTTATTTCTGAGATGGAGTATGCATTTAATAGATGCTGTGAACATTTCCTCTGACCAAAAGACTGTTTTCTTTGAGCCAGAGCCTGACATTGATACTTCCTTTCTGAAACACTCCCCTGTTCAGCTATTTGCTGGTTCTCCCTTTGCATTTCTTCTGTGTTTGGTGCCCAGTTATTTAGGTGTCTTACATCAAAACTTAGCATTCATATTTACAAAGATCAGAGTGGAATTGTACATGCCTTTCCTGTTGTACTCAGCATTGCCATCTTCCAGGTGTGCCCTTCTCCCTATTTGTGAGTCACTGCAGCTGACTGCATCCTGTTAGGTAAAAAGAGTTCTGCAAAAGAAATATTTGAAATTGGACTAGCAACTTATTTCCTCACACTAAGTAAAATATCTACTTTGATCTAGTCAATACTGTTTTTGTTCTTACAATCTTATGTTTTAAACTCTCTCTCAAAGTAGATAGGCAAACTTTCATTTTGTCATCCATAATACGTATTAGCTTTTAAAGTAACGGTATCTTTCTTACATACTTAATTTAGAAAGAAACATAACAATAGGAATAAAAATTTGGACTAAGATAAAAAAAAAGCCATCCATTGCTTTCATATGACCATTTCTTTTCATGGGCCTGTTTCACATAGTTATAATAATGTCCACATAAATTAGTGTTTTAGTTTGTAACTTGCTAACTTTTTATTATAAGGTTTTTCCATGTTGTGACACAGTCTGTTTTTCTGTTTTAGTCTTTTTTTTTACTGTTGTGACCAAAAGACCTGACAAGAACAATTGCAAGAGGAAAAATTTATTTGAGGCTCATGGTTTGAGAGGTCTTGGTCCACAGATGGTCCATTTCAATTTAGGGGGGCTGAGGTGAGGCAGAACATATGGTGAAAGGGTGTGTTGGAGGAAAGTGGCTCTGAACCTGGCACCAGGAAGCAGAAAGGACAAAATAAATAAAACCTCAAAGGCATGCCTCAAGTGACCCACCTTCTCCACCCACCCACCTCCTACCTGTCTACAGTTACCACCGAGTTAATTCCTATCTGGGAATTAATGCTCTGATTAGGTAAAGATTCTCATAATCTAATCATTCACCTCTACACCTTCTTGTAATGTCTCACACATGAGCTTTAGGGGTGACACCTCATATCTAAACCATAACAGTCTCCTATTTTATAACCATCTTTTTTTTTTTTTTTTGGTTACAGATTTTTATGTCCAGGCATTACACTATAATTCACTTTAATTTTCTATTGATGAACATTTGGGATATACTTGATATTCAAATTTGATAAACAAGACTCCTAGGGACATCTTTGTATTTTCGCTTTTATATAATTTGCTTTACCTGACTGAGAGATTCTTTAGCTATTTCTAGAAAACTTATTTACCAACCTAGGTCTATATCTAATAGAGTATATCTTTTTTATAACTATTTATCATTGCTTTTCTATAACAGTTAAAATTTGGAACCCTAACATTAAAAAATAGTATAGTCTATAAGTATTAGATAAGACCAGTTTCTCTAATGTTAAATATATTAATTAATCTATTCAGATGTCCCTTTGAGCTGTGTGTACTATTCCTGACATACCAATTAGGCAATAACGATCAAGTATGTTAGTTTTTTCAGGCTGCTGTAAGAAAACACCATAGACTGGGTAACTTTAAACCACAGAAATTTATTGCTCACAGTTTTACAAGCTGGGAAGTCCAAGATCAGGGTGCTGTTATGGCTGGGTACTGGTGAGAACCCTCTTCTGAACTGATATCTTCTCACTGTGACCTCATGTGATTAAAGGGGCAAATTCTTTTTCGTTTATTTTATAAGGGTACTGGTCACTTTTATGCCCTCTCAAAAGACCCCACCTCCTGTCTCCTAACACTTTGGGCATTAGCATTTCTACATATAAATGGGGGAGATGAACATGAAAACCATAGCACTAAATGTGGCACCATCTCTGTCTCAATGGCCCTTTCCTTATTGTCGTGGCACAGATCAGTCTCCAGGGTGACCAGTATTTTGACAGGTGAAGTGGAGTTCCTATGTGAAAACATAGGAGGGATTAACCCCTTATCCATAGAGCCTTGAATGACTTTTTGGAGGAAGTAATGTCACATTAAAGCCTAAAGAATGAGGAACTTGTCATCAGAACCCTAGGGTAGGGTAGGAGAAAGGGGATTGCATATATTTCAGAAAGAGCTATGGTGTGTGAGGGCTAGAGAGTGAATATATATATGAGAAACTAAAAGAAGGTAGAGTGCCTGGAGAGGAGATTATGAGTAGAAACACTGGAATGTTTCCTTGGCATTTGTTTTAACATTCATCAGTAATTACATTTAATTCACAATCCTTGATTTGTTGATTGAGTTGATAATCCAAGCTTCCTTCCCCACCAAAGTCAGTGTATTAGAGGGTCAGTTAAACTGCATCCTCCCAGCATCAGATAGCATAATTTAGTTTATTTTAATAGAAGAACAGTAATAAAGATGCATTATTTATGTTTATAGCTATCATTTCAAGACATATGGAATGATTTGAAAAAGACACCCAAGGGAAACTCCATCCAAAGAGATCTCCCATAATTCTTTTCATGAACTCTTAAATTCCTATTGTTTTTCCCTTGGCTTAGGATATGGAAAGCCCTTGTTAATTTGTGAATTTATGGGTGGAAATTTTATAGATTCAATTCCTTTCATCCATGCAAAACATATAAGTTATTTTTTCATATTCATTCACAAAGAACTATATCCTGTGAGAATGGCTCACAGTGGAGTTAAGTTTTGGTTATCAATTTTGGAATGGAAATGGTTCCTAATTGGGTTTTTTTTCTTAGAAAGTAAAAACTTAGGTATGGTATTAGGTTCATGGAAGAGCTGGGAAGCTGAATTGGAGAGTATATCCCCAAAAGTTAGTGCATGGCTTCAGATAACAGTCTATTTACAATTTTTCTTAGTCTTAGTCCTATCCACAGTAGTCATTCTAGAGAAAAATGGAAAATAATTTTGAAATATGCTTCTTTTAAACATGGAATGTGATACCTTTTTGTTACACGGTCAATTTCTCAGTGAAACAGGCCATATACTTCCTGGCTAGTAGGCCATGCACTCATAGGCATGCCTTGTATCTGAGGCGGTAACAAAGACATGCACTATGTGGGGTAGATAGTGACCACTGCAGTTGTTGGCAAGAAAATCAGGTGGAGTAATTTAACTTCTATTTGATTTCATCAACAATCATAACTAATATTTCCAGTACTATTGAATAAGAATAGCTAATGATCAGGCAATGGGTCCCAATGAAGCTCTTATTCAAAGGCAGAGCCACACCAGGAGGCTAACTGGTAGAAATCTTAATGGATACCATCAAGTCCTTTTTTGTAGGTAAAGACCATGAGATTCACCTGTGGGAGCCAACTCTGTTGTCCCAGAGAGGCAGGTGTGAACCCAGATGGGACTTACAGGAAGAATTAAGATTCAGGCTAAAGGACACAACCAACATCCCTGATATTTTTTCAATGCCTGTTTCACATAGATTTTTGATCACTCCTCATACCCCAAACCATTTAAGTCCCTATGCTATACACCAAAATGGGGTTTCCTGCTATTAAGTCCCCTCCCACATGGTAGGACTTCTCTCTCCTCTCATCCAAATTAATCATACTTTGTTTATTCTTCTCTTCTGTTATTGTGTGTGGATTTTATTTTTTTCAATTTGAGAGACAAGAACCCAGAAGGAAAAAGACAAAGTGTGGAATCTAGTCTCATCTCAAACTCTGGTTTCACTATCACATGTCACTTGCAATTCACTAAATACGGTAGTAGTTATTTGGCTCTTTGTAATTATTATGATTCCCCTCTTCTGGGCATATGGTCATCATTGTCATTCCTCACATGCCTTAAAGTTATGGCTTATTTGAGACAATTAAAAAAAATGAAGCATTAGCAAGTGGAAGATGGGATCAAATAAGCTTATTCTGAACAATACCCATCATTCAGTAACCATTGGGAAATATAGAATCATCAGGACTACTGAATAAAGAAGAAATTCTGATAATAATCATAGAAAGAGAAAAAAAGGCAATCATAAATAAGTATTTCTCTGGCTATGCTCCATATGCTTCATAGAAAAGTCAATAATCTGCAAATTCTTCCAAAGTAGTCCTGAAAGTTCCCAGGAAATTCATGCTGTGCTTTACAGTCAAATCTTTTGGCTGCATTGTACCATCTGTGATCTTCTCTTTTGCTCCAAATCACTATGGCAATGGTAATGAACAAAACATTAGGCCCTTCAGTAATGTATGTCAGAGGTATATCCATGCCACTATGCTTGATATTACTGGATGAAAAATGGCAATGTCATATGTCAAGGGCAATGATACCTAAATTAAAAGTCCTACTATTATAGTTAATGCAAATTTCCCTTCACGTTGCCATTGAAGCTTTTAGCACCAATATAGCGGTGGTGTGTAACCTCAAAAGTCTCATTTTTGTTTTAATTCATTTTCTTTATTTGCAGTCTTTTTTTTTTTTTTTTTTTTTTTTTTTTTAATTTCTGAGCTCAAATATGAGGTCATGATAGTTAGACCAAAGTGACAGACCTTACCTTGGTCCTATCCCTCACTACTTCAAATAAACCAATGCATCTAAAAGATTCATTCTTCCCTTCAGGTTATTTCTCTGTTACAAGTCTCCTCAGGCCCTTTTGCACACAGAAACTTCAAGTAAGAATACAATTTCTTCAGACTTGTAAGTATCTTAGGGTGATCAGCAAGTAGACAACCTAAATATCCCTCCAGAATTACTATGGAAAAGTACTATTTTTTTTATTATACTGACCAGACTTTGGTGGATCAGAATCTAAGAAGGTACCAAATTAAATAGAATGGAACTAGAGTGAAACAGAGTAAAAAGAATCAAATTTTAATTTTAATTCACTGTAGAATTTCTTTATGAAGCTACCCTTCCGTTAGCAAAAAATAACATAAGATAGGGAAAAAATCATATCCCAATGGAAACTAAACACCTGCAGTTGTTTCTAAAGGACAATAATTGGGTTTTATTTGTTTGAATCAATATTTTACAAGGATAGCACCAACCCCTTTGAGCCAGCTAATTAATGAATGTGTCAGAGACAATGCGTCCCAACAATGTATTCTTTATTTCTTTATTTAGCAATAAAATTTGAGTTTTACCTGGGCACAAATCCTAAAGATTCACATTACTACTAATAAGAAGACATTCCTTCTCCCCTTCTGGATGGTGAGAGCTTAAACAGCCACCATGGATCATTATATGGATGTCAGAGCAATAAGGAACAAGATACAAAAATCTTAAGTCCCTGACACCATAAAGCTTCTTCATATCTGCCTTGGACTGTTTAAACTCATAGTTTTTAAATGAGGAATAAATAGATTTTTATCTAATCTAAACTACTGTTGTTTTTTTTTTTTTTTTTTTGTTCTTCACAGCCGATTAAGATTGTAACCTAGCAAAAGAAAATTAAAAAATTGAGATAGTAGAAAGAAAATTATCAAAGATTTGGCAGAACTAGAAAGGTAAGTGTCTTTGGGGGGTAAAATATATTTGAGATAAAGAAATTTAAAGTGCATTGTTTAAAAACAATACCCATTAGTTAATTTACTATAATTCTGTAGCCTGTACCCTCAATATTAAACATAGAAAGATGCCTTTGGATGCCAATGAATTTCAACACCTTGCATCACTTTCTGAGTTAAGCCATGGGAAATTACTTTTTACTCAGAATAATTAGAACAAGAAATAGCAAAAACACTTGAGACTCCTTTGTCTCCATTCTTTTCCCCAAGTTTGTTTTAAAGATTAGCAGAGTACCACAATCCTAAGAATACTTCTTTTTTTTTTTCTCCCAGCAGCACATGATTGAATGTGCTGCTTCTAAGAGATCTGCACCTATAGAATTGCCATTCTCTAGGCTTGGTGATTCTCTATAGGTGATGACTGTAAGATGACATTTGCCTCTGGGTGATTGATTACAAGTCCAATTTTGAATGGATCAGCTTAGTTTGTGATAAAGAACTGTTTGGTAGCCTGTAACAGAAACTATGACAAATGGTGACTATAATAATAAACTGTAATGATATTTATTATTTCACTAAAATAAGAAGTCTAGAAGTGGGAAGTCCCAAGATTATGACTTCAAAGATATAATGACATCATCAAAGACCTAGGTATTTTCTATTCTTCTATTCTGCTAGTCTTAGCACAGTGCTTTCCAGCCCTCATGGGGACAAAATACTGACATAGCCCCACACTCATATCCTTCTTCAATCCTAATCAGAAGCAGGAGGCTTGGGGGCAAGGACAGGAAACAGCTTTCTCTTTGCATGCCTTTGTCCAAATCAAGGTGGAAAATCCTTGCCAAGAGTTCTTGAATATTTTGCTACTCAAATTGTGATTGTAAGAAAACAGAATCACCTATCACCTGAAAACTTATTAAAATGCAATGTCCCAGGTACTTCCCTGAGTATTAATTCATATTCAGCATTTTAACAAGATTTCCAGGTGACTCTTATACACAGTAACATTTGAAAAACTCTAATAATAGGTGTTTTCTTACGTATTTTTAGTCACAACTTGGTGGCAAGGCTATCCCACAGGTGGAAGGAAGATGGCAAAGTAGTTTTCTTTCTTAGCTTTTTTAGTGGAAACAGGAAAGGGTAAATGAGGTAGAGAATGGTGGTTGGGTGGGTAATCTCCAGAGTCTGCTATGGTATTTTTCTGTGGACAGAGTGGTACCAAACACCCTGCTCCTTGCAGTTAGTATTAACCACTGTGACTTTCTGAGTTCATACAGCCTATGAAAGCTGCCCAGAGGATGAAGCACTGACTTCGTGAGTAGTATTTTTAACAGCAGGTTGAGACTTTACCCATGTGATTTTGGAAAGGTTTCTTGTTTTTATAATCTTGAGGTTTGAGAACACCGTCTGACCCAGGGGAATTCAAAGAAAAAACATTAAAGCCAGTATAATTGAAGGGAAGGTGAAGATTGTAAAATAACAGGTTTCTTTTTAGTTCTTGGTATGAAACATTTTTCACTAGAACAGCTAATAAATATATTCTCATGTAGACCATTTTCCTCTGCTATGCACTAGTTTTCCGGCCTTATTTTAAAAATTTACTAAGAAGGTTGTTTAAAAGTGTGAAGTAACTGGCTTAGAGGATTTTAGACTAATTTTTAAAATAATAATTGCACTGTTTTAAACTTAATAAACTAAGTCTTAAGTGTTTCATAAAGTGAAATTGTGACAATCTTTCCAATCATAGAAAGCAATAAAATCCAAGGAGGGTAAAATGGCATATTGAAAAAAAAAAAACAGTGTCGGGGGGAGGAAAATGTAGAGCACTTAAGCTTGGGGCAAAGATCTTGTAAGCTCCAATTTAAGCCAATATTGCTTTGACTTCCTGGTGATTACGTGATGATTTATGTTGTGTGGGGGTGTAAATACATCTGCACTTTTATTTAGGAGCCTCCTAATGAGTGATCAGTCCCACTGGTTATTCAAGGACATTTTGAGATTCAATCTTAGACGACATTCTTATCTTTTCCCAATCAAAGCCTTATTTTGTTTCATCCTGAAAAACACTGGTTCCAATAAACCGATCTCATTGTTTCATTACCAATTTGATAGGATACCAATTGTTGCCTTACTAAATGATGTACCCTCGGAGAAACTGACATATTTGCAGGGAAAAATCAGAGAAGCTGTTGCTATACAGAAATAGCTGCTTGACTTCAGAAATGCTGCAGACACACTCAATACTATGTCTTAAGTTGAAGTTGGAGATATCTTGGTCATATGCAGGACAGTAAAATATTAGGAGACAAGTCACTCCTTACATTGTTTGGCATGTTTGGGGTGCACATAGTTCTCATTGAATTGGCTGGGAGGCTCCTACAGAGATCTCCTGGCAGTCTGTGGCGCCCACTAAAACAACTGTGACTTTCAATAAAAATCCATGCCATGGGTGCCAAAGCAAACTTGTGAAAATTGTCCACTTTCAGGCAACCCGGACAAAAACCGTAGGAGGGCTGGAGTCACTATTTAAAGGGTTCTGTAAGAGCCAAAAGAAATGTATTCCTGATTTATTCAAATACTGGTTCTTGCAAATGGCAAAGTTGCAATGAGCCAAATTTGTATTTCATACCTGAAGCCTGGATTGGGTTCAGCCTAATCTGGCCAGTGAAAACAATGAGAAACTAAACAGAGATTTCAGAAATTTGGTGAAACTTGAACTTAAAGATTTGGTGACTTGGGAAGAATCCTGAGTTTTTAGTTTTCAGATTGTGTTCTTTGAACTAAAGGAAAAACAATATTCTTAACAAAGTTTAAAAAAAAAGCTTGATTAAGAAACTAGAAACCTTAGGTAAACATATTTTATTTCTTTTTGGTATTTGAATTTCACATTCTCTTCAAATGTGAGTTACATCCATTCTGTTTGGTGATAAATCAGAATGTCACCACTTGACCTTGGCAAAGATACCTGGTAATGAGGATGAAAGGTGCATGGAACAATTTGTGTCTATCTGAGTCACTGAGTTTTCCTCCAACAGCACAAATGTGTCATCTGTTTTGTCATGTCTCATCTTGAGCAATAGAAGTTATGGTAGCCACAAAGAAGGATCAGAAGGGTACCAGCCTGAAGGTCAGAAGGCAATATTCAATATTCAAAATGCTTCCAAAAATGCATAAATATTCTGGAAGGACACACTAGAAACTGGTAACAGTAGTTGATGCTGGAGTAGGATTCTGGAATAGGAACCTGGTAAGTAGGGAAGAAAAGAGAATTCATTTTTTAATTATATATATGATTAAAATTTTATTTATATATATATATAATGTATGTGCGTGTAGATATATAGAAGAAAATGAAAAATAATTACAGAAGACAGAATGAGAAAAAACCTTTTAATTGACTCTAAACTGGGTGGATAATTTTCTCCCTTTAGACTTCAGTTGCCCCTTTTCTAAAATAAAATAGAATAGAGGTTAAACTGCAAATATAGCTAATATTTCTTAAAGTAGAGACTCTACAATTACAGAAATAATTTTTTATTTTGAGTCTGATTTTGGAGAAATAATATATTATTAATGAATACATTATTAATAATAACAATGGGAAGCATAAACTATTTTACTAACCACAAAGTTAAAAATCCAAAGGTTGTTTATTTAGTCGCTGTTCTTCAAAGGGTCATTAGAGGAGGACAAGGGAAAGAAAAACGTTTCCTGGGGTAGAAGCTGTGGAGGACAAGAGAGCTGGGTATTCAGAGCCTGGGGGATATAACAAACAGGGCATATGGAAGGACAGAATCTGCACAAGATCAAGTTTTTCTGGCTGAGATCATCACTACACAGGAGCCCCTGCCAGACTTTGCTTTATCAAGGAGCTGCCTGACTATGCGCAACTGCTCTTGACTGGCCCAGCTGACCTTGTCTTCTCATTTCCTGTAATTTGGCTGTGACCTCACACTTCACAGTCTGCATTGCTCGCACATCAGACATCGCCTAGCTTCATTCCTGCCCACTCTAATTCCATTTCAGCTGTTATGGGGAGGACTTGGCCTCAGTTCTGTCTCTGTAGTTTCTCGGATTGACTTTTGTATTGCAAAATAATTTTACTTTTATTGAATGTCTGCAGCTCTGTTGCTTGAGGCAGGTGATGTTGAAATGAGCATGACCCTGAGGTGAGCCAGGCAGGCCCTTTGTTCATATTCAGAGGGGTCCTCACTGATTGGCTGTAGAAACAGGAGTCAGCTACATAAGAGAGAGCTACACTCTCTGTGCCTGGTGCTTCATTTGCAGTGGAGCCCATTAGTTATGCACCATGAGTTTGGGAAGAGCCTGTTCTTTTATTCTATTCTAGAAAGAAAACATTCCCACTCATAGCCCATTTTACACAGTGCAGACCACAAGGCTCAGCTCTGGCATTATTGACATCTTGAACCAGATAAACCGTTTCTTACAGGAAGCCAAGCATCCTTGGCTTCTACCCATAAGAAGCAGTACTCCTTTCCCCATATGTGATGATCAAAAATGTCTCTGGCATCACCAGATATCCCTGAAGGTGAAGAAATCACCACCAGTCAGAAACAACAGACTGGGAGGATGAGTTTCCTGTAAAGTTTCATTTTGATTCATACGAAGTCAGAAAAGGGTGGGTGTCTGGACAATATTGTCTTTTCCTGGCATCTTCATCTCTTCCCATGTGCCCTCAATTGGGTCTCATTAGACAGCTGGCTAAGCCCGAGGGGATATGGTGCCAATCTCCACACAAGTCAGCTTCAGGCTTTTAGAGTTGAAGGCGATTTTCTGCAAGCTTTTTCTTGCTGTTCTAGACCATCTCTTTGTAAAACCTTCACATGTTATTACTCTAACCAACTTTCTATCTTAGCAAAGATCTTCATGAAATCAGGAAAATTCCACCCCCACAGGGAGATCCCAATCACCTGGCACAAGACTGGCATAAAATGAGAAAAACCTCTTTTCTTTCTCTCTAGGGCTCAAAGTACAATGCTCTCTACAAACGAGCTGTAACTCTGCCAACTCACCCAAGATGGAAACAGGCAGTTTCACACCAGGAACTGTGACTGTGACGACTACGACTTATGTTTTGGACACTGGACACATTCATATTTATTAGGTCTTGAATTTAGCCTGAGGAATTTTAGCTCCACCCCCTCAAAATAAATGGAGTGGTTAATGGAGGACAGCATTTCTAGTGGGTGGAGGACAACAGTATTAAATATTGCAAAGTTATTATGTGTTGAAAACTAGGAAGAACTCCTGATTGGGAAGTGATTGGGAAATCACTGCTGATATTCTAAGAAGATATTTCAGTGAGAGAAGGGGATCCTAACTAGATGATGGGGGAGAGTGATGGCTAAAAATGAAAGGAGATATGGGAGGAAAGAGTCAGTGGCTTAGACCACTCTTCCTCAAGAAGGCAGTGTGAGTGACAACAAGTGCAATCTTTTTTTTAAAGAGGGAGAACACTTGAGTCTGTTTGAAGATTAAGATGAAGAAGCCAGTGGAACAGAGAAATTAAAAGTGTTGGAGAGGAGGGGCTAATTGGGAAAGGAGGTCACCAGAGGAAAGAAACATCCTTTTTCTCTGAGGTAGAAAATATAAGCATATGAAGGAATTCCCAGATAACTTACTGTCTTCAATTAAGAAATTGAAATGTCCTTCATAAAATACACATGAGAAAGCAAAATATTAGACTGTTATCAGCCACAAACACTCTAATTTAAACCAGCTTTAGAATTCTTTGGGTAATAAACTAGTCACTAAGTATTTATTAAATATTTATTGTTCACATGCCATAAAGCTTCAGACATATGCCAAATCTCTGAAAAGAGAGGCAAAATTATTTCAAAATGTTTATATTACATTATGTAGAAAACATTAAGTGCTAATCTAGGCTTAATATTTTATAACTTTCGTCGTATTCCACCAACTGGTCACCATTATCTCTTTTAACAAAAATATATATTTTCAGTTTAATGGGCAAATACTAACTAGGCATCTAATATATCCGAATGTTATATTCAGCCCTGATTTAGGGTGTTGGGAAAAAAGGTGGACAACTGTACCAGAATTGTCATGAGTTGTTCAGACTCATAGCAAATGTTTAAAAACTAGAATCTCAGGTCCTTGAAATTGGAAGTTTTAAAACACAGTATATACAAAATAATTTCATATTAGTGGAATACTGAAGAAATATCCCCTATCCACAAGAAGAGAGATCAAAAGAAAGAACTCCTTCTATCTGACCTGTTAATATTTTAGTTATGAAAAATATAAAAGCAAGGGAGTCCTTTGACAAGTCTAAATTTAAATCTGTGCCATGTAAACAAATAGCTTAACATCCTCTACTTGGCTGCCTCATCAATTTTAAAAAGTCAAACCAATAATCTCTTTCTTCATAAGGATAGCTGGCTGGACCAGATGCTATTTTGAAGTATATTTTGAGTTTAAAAATTATATAGAACTTTCAAGAGTTTTATCTCTATGATAAAACTGCTCAAATGCATAGAAAATATAATATATCTATTTCCTATTTTCAAACAAGTATATCTTCCTTTTGAACACAGTTAAGGAAGAATTTGCTGAAATTTTTTGTTGGAATAACTTGGGAAGGGTTACCATGGTTTCTGTGGCTTCTTGGTCACTTTTTCTCTACATCATCAAAATATGAGATCATTTGATGCCATCTTTCTCAGCTCTTCTGATTTATGTCACTCTACAAGGGCTGTGAAAACTGGTTTGGGGTGGTGTGATATAATCTTAGATATTACATTGACCTATGGCCGACTAAAAGGACACAGTATTTAAGCACATAGAAGACTTATCTGTAGTATTAAAATTACATGACAGGAGCAGAAAGATTAGAAACCCACCGCCAAAAAACAAACAAACAAACAAACAAACAAAAAAACCTAAAAAGTTTTGGCAAAGATGGGGATCAATAATCACAAATAAGGGTTGAGAAACACTGTCCTAGGGCAGAGTTGTTGAGGCCTTAGGATCTATTGGATAGAAATCTGATGCATCAAATATATACTTTTTAAAAAAATTTTAAAGGTTTATATTTAAAGTATATCTTCTCCCTTTTTTTCTAATCTGCAATAGGACGTTTTTGCAATGTTTTAAATTTAGACATTTTCAAATTCAATGTAGTATGTAAAAATTATTTCGTGCAAAGGGTGTTTGTGACAAAAAAATATTTTTAGAAAATAAGCCTTTCTTTTGAGGCCAGACATTTCTCTATGGCAATCTGGCAGCAAGATCTTTCAGGAGACCATGGAAGGAAAGCCGTTGGGCACCAGAGAGACATACATTCCATCTCAGATTTGCTTTGGATTAGTCTTGCAATTGGGAGCAAGTCCCTCAGTTCCCCACGGCCTCAGTTTCCTCATCTATCAAATGAGGGTACTAAAACTTAAACTTTTAAGTTACTCAGTTTCTGAGCTAAGTGATAAGGACTGAAATAAGCAGTAATAATTGGATAGAAGAGAACAAGGTATTGGTGGACTTATTTACCAGACTTCACAAGCATCCTGTTTGGGTTCTACTGCTGCCTCAAAAAATGTAGCTCATGCTAAGGTTAAATAAACTCAATAAACTCAAAAGAATTGTCAGTAGCTTGTGGAGTAAGATTCAGGTTTGCATCAATGAAAAGACGTGAGGATGGTCAGAAATACAAGCAAGGAAAAGCCTTTCTCCTGCTCCATAAAAATCACTATGATTTATTCGTTTAATGAAAAAGTCAGAATCACCATGATTTATTCATTTAATGAAAAAGTCAGGGGCTTGTGTGGGCACAACTGTAGTTTTATGAAGGGAAAATAAACCCTTTGTAAAATTCCTTGTGGCAGAGCTGCTGCCACAAGGGGTCAGATCTGGATTATTGTAGATGCTGGCATCATTCCACACTGACACATTCATGATTGGGTATCACATCATTTGAGATAACTTGCAAGTCTTTTAGGTGAGAAAATCTTATGCTATAGCAAATCAGACCAGCTCTGTTTAAGTAAAAGCTTCACTGTCTTTGATCTAAACTTCAGTGTTTGGAGCCAGGACAGAAGAAGGAACATGGTTATCTTGAAATGTATTTGGGTTGCTGGTTGCCCACTCAACAGATGTGAGCAGTTTAGTTGTCACCATAAATCAAGGGCTCCCCCACCCCAATGTTATAAATAAGGATGGGTAAATATTTTGGATTCATCAGCCTCCAAGTATTCTTCAGATGTTTTGGGTTCAATCAAACAGAACACATCTTGCGAAGCACATTTCCCTTGATTTTTTTAGGACTGTGTGTGATTTATGGGAAATAGAATCCATATGTTTCTGCTTCATTTACACTTAAATAATCAAAAGGTTGTGTGTTGTAAGAGCTATCTGATGTCCAAGATGCCTTCTTCGTACACTTGTGTTTTTTTTCCCCCTCAAACAAACATAAGCAGCTTAAAAGCTTTGGTCCTTTTAAAAGACCAAAGCAAAAGAAAGAAAATGGGGGAAGGGAGAGAACCTAAGAAGGTCTTGCCAAGATGCAATAAATCTGAACACCAGGAAGTTCAATTTAGGCCAAAACTACAAACCCTTGAATTTCAAGTGAGTCTAGGATTTGGGAGAAAACAAAAGCTTCTTTCCATTCAGTTTCAAAAGTAGCTCTGACAAATGCAGACAAGCAGCTGGCAACTTGGTAACCATACCAAGAGAAGACAGGCCATGAATGCACCATTAGCCTCCCAGAGAACAACTGCTGCAGGCTGTTATTCTTGGGCCTTTTGAGAGTAGTTGCTCCAGTCTGGATAAAGAACACTTTACCCTATTTTAGCGTGGAAACATCTTCTCTCGCGATGTTTCCTGGGATAATCCTCTTGCCCTAGGCCAGCATTTCCTGTCTTTCTGCCAACTGGTCCAAATGGTCTGCCATTGAACTGACTTACTGTGTGTGCATTTGGGATGGTGTTTATTTATGGGGCAATTTCATTAGAGAAATGTCTCATTGAGTTCTTAAGAGAGCCAAGAAAGCATGCAGTTTGGGTAATGTGAGAAATATGCTAACCAGGGACTCACAGATTAGGAAGATGCCAAATGTAAAGGTAAGTGTTCTTGCCCCCATGTCAATATTGAGTCACTAATATCACAGCAGCTCTTATGTCATTTTAGGCATGAATTATCCTCTAAGTGATATCCTATGAATGGTTTCAGAAGAAAATCTTTCAAGTTAGAAATACTTCATGTGATAGTGCATAATTGAGTTATATTTAAATCTCTATAGAGTATATTTCTATTCATTTTTACAGCAATATACCAACTAGGATATGCAGCTTCATCATCCCATGGGATCTTCAGACTATGTGCCCTGAAATCACTTTGACAGAATTAAGAGTCCTGTAAATTACCTACATGCCCTAATTCAGTTCTGTAGGGGGCAAAGGGCAGGGTTTGGGAATATGAGATGAAAGGTTTTATACCCTCACTCCTAACCCTAAAAAAAGATCAAATTATATAATAATATATTCCTTATTTTTGTGACACATAGGTAACCACTATGAACATTTTGGTGTATGTAATTGAGTTAAGCATGTGTATGAACGTGCACACACACATACACACATGCTTGAACACACATGGAGTTTAATGAGATCATACTATTTATTATGTTTTGTAGGGTCTATTTAGCTATATATCAAGAACCTTTTCCTGTATCGATAAACTATTTTGATTCCTGAGTGTTAATGAGGAGGGCATTTCAGTGTGGGATTGTACCACAATTATCTTAGTATCTCAGAATATTTTTAACATGAAATTTTAAAAAATCATTATTTCAAATGTACTTTTAAGTGTTGACCTTAGTTTTCACAAAATTTTTTGTACCTTAGGACATGTTAAATAAACTAAGCATAGCTTCTTCATCTGTTAGTTCCTTGAATTTTAGACCAAAGCATAGAACAACACCCTTTGAGAACCATATGGAATATCCTTGATCCTGCTCTAGAAGAGACTAAGCTCTTTTATGCAGAAAATAATTTTTAAAGTCCCTAGAAAAGAAGATCAATAATATAGTCAATTATTTTTGTTCTCTCTCTTCCTTAAAAAAAAAAAAAAGTTGTATTTCTGTCCCATTTCTACACCAGGAAGAACCTTGTGACTTAAATTCTTCTGCCTCTGGATGCTCAGTCCATTGCTAAAGTTCCTGGAGTCAACTTCCAAGAAAACTGAGGTCCATACCTATTTCCCTGTCTGTTTCTGATTCCTTTGCCCCCTGTTTTGATTTTCCCGATTGGTTGCTAGAAAACTTAGCCTTGTCCCTTTTGTTGACAGGTTGCCAGGATACATCCAGGCGACAAAGGCTGGGGTTCCTATTACCCAACAGCTTCACATACTAATGCGAAGTCCCACAAGAGGGGATGTGAACTTTGGAGCTCCCAGCTTTTCTGCTTCTGTTTCTACCAGCCCTCTCCCCGAGTCCTCAGAGGGGCTTGGCATGCTATTAGAAAAGTCAAAAAAAGACAGATAAAGAACAAATATTACAAGGTAAGCCTATCAAAAGTTGTGTTTTACTCTTGTCTCAGAGTTTTCCTCTCACTTAATAACTGCTTATTTTAGACATTCTTGGTCTCTTCCCCTTCCTTTCCATCAGTATACAATAAATGTTCCCTAACTATAGGAAAGGAAGCCAAAGAGAAATAATTCGTCCTTAAATACTCATAAACAAAACAATATCATTTTACTTCTTTAGATAATACCGGCAATGATGAGTTAAATATTCTAACAGTTAAAAGATAATCAAATTCCATTTTTAAGGGATAATATTTTAAACAATTTTCTTTTAAGGAAAAGTAAATATGCTTTAAATATTCGTTCAGTAGCATATGTTTATTAGTCAGATTATCCATGAAAAGAAAGGGGTGATAAAGACTATAGTTACTCAATTGAGATGGCTGATTTTTTTAATTAATTGAGATGAGATCTATATGAAGTAAAATATAATGAATCTTCTATTAGACGCAGAGTCCCTAGTTTAATTCCTAGTTCTTGAAACTTGAATTCTTTAAATTGAAGTTCCTGAAAAGCAATGACTTTAACACATATATACAACCATGTAACCATCATCTCAATAAAGGAATAGGATACTTTTGTCACTCCATAAATTTTCCTCATATTCTTTCTGGTCAATCTTCCCTTTAATGTTCTGGTTCCTGTCATCAAAAAACAATTTGGACATTTATGAACTTTATGTGAATAGAATCATACAATCTATATTCTTGTATCTGACATCTTTGACTAAAAAGAAAGTTTTTAAGGTTGTTCCATGGCTTGGTTCTTTTTACAGGTGAGTATAATTGTATTATATGATCATTTCACATTTGTTTATCTATTCTGTTGATTTGTATTTGGTTTGTTTTCAGTTTGACCTTCTTATAATAACTGCTATCAACATTCTTGCACTAGTCTTTTTTCTTAACCACCAATTTAAGTTTAAAAATTTCCAGCTTTATCTTACTTTTATTGTCAAAAATGCATATATTTGGAAAATACGGTGAAATGTTTTATTTATGCATTGTGAATTTATCACCACAACTAAGTTGATTAAAGTATCCATCTCCTCATATAGTTAACTTTTTTCTTTTCCTTTTTTTTCCTTGTTTTTGGGGATGTGAGTGATGAGAACACTTGTGATCCACTATCTTAGCAAATTTAAAAAATATAACACATTATTAGTATAGTCTCTATGTTCCTTCTACATTAGGTCACCACTATGTTCCACATTAGGTCTCCAGTAATTGTTTACCTTATAGCTGAAAGTATGTACTCTTTGACGAATGTTTTACCTTTACCCTTAGACCCTAGTTACCACCATTTTACTCAAATGACCAACAGGTATACAAAACATGTTCAGCACTAGCAATCATCAAGAAGTGCAAATCAGAACCACAATGAGATATCAGTTTACATCTGTTAAAATGGCAATTATCAAATGATCAAAAAAATAAAAAAATAAAAACAAGCATCAGCAAGAATGAGGAAAGGGAATCCCTGCACACCAATTGGTGAAAAAAATAAATTAGAACATCTATTATGGAAACAATATAGAGTTTCTTCAGGAAATTAAAACTACCATGTGATTCGCCAATCACTCTTCTGGTATATATCCAAAGGCAGTGGAATCAGTATGTTGCAGAGATAGCTGCATGATCATGTTCAAGCATTATTCAATAACCAAGATAAGAAACCAAACTAAGTGTCCATCAATAGATAACTGGATAAAAAATTGTAAAGCACACATACACATATAGTATAATATTCTGTTATATATGTATATATATATATATATATATATATATATATATATATATATAAAATCATAGCTTTTGTCATTTTAAATGTCTTTTCTTATCTGCATGTCATCTCTATTGATTTTTAATTAACATACAAGATGCATCCATGTTAAGTATAAAATTTGATGATTTTAACAAACGAATAGCTTTATTTAGTTAACAAAGATGTCAAGAGCATGTACATTAACTGATATTCAGTTCTCCACCTTCACACCTAACTACCAGGCAATCACTGACCTACTTCGAATACTACAGATTCTCTTTGCCTATTCTACAGTTTAATATAAAGGGCCCCTTGTTCAGTATATACACTTTTGTGTCTGACATTATCAGCATCACATTCCTGGGAGGAGGACCCATGTTGCTGTGTGTATTAGTACTTGGTTTATTTTTAGTGTGGAGCAACACTTTATGTATGAATATGCCACATTTTTAACATCTGTGCACCTGTTGATGTTGATGTATATTTATGTTGTTTCTAACTTTTTATTATTATGAGTAAAGTTGGCATAAACATTTGTTTGCAAAGTAGCTATAACATTTCACATTCCCAGGAATGTGTGAGTTTTAATTTTTCCATGCTGTCATTAACATTTACACTGACAATCTTTTTAACTTTAGTCATTCTAATGTGTGTATCTAGAAATATCTCTGTAGTTTTGTTTACATTTAAAAGTAAGGTTATTATTTTATAAGCTTATATATGTTTTTCTTTTTTCTTTTTTGAGATACTGGGGACTGAACCTAGGGCCTCGTTTATGTTAGGCAAGCACTCTATCAGAGCTACATACCCAGGCTCTTAACAATCCATTTTTTTTATTAACAAAAATCTACTCAGAGTTTTTGCTTATATTTAAAATTTGGATTGTTTTGTTGTATATATATATATATATATATATATATATATATATATATATATATACATTTTTAGATATATATCTTAAAATCTTTTAATCTGTGGCTTGTACTGCAATTTTCTTAATGGTGATTTTTAAAGAGCAGAATTTTCTAATATAAAGAAAGTATAATTTCTTACATTTTTTCTTTTATATTTAGTGGTTTTTGTGTTTTGTCTAAGAAATATTTGCAAACATTAAGATTATAAGGATATTCTTTTATGTTTTCTTCTAGACACTTTTTAGGTTTAGCTGCATGATCTATTTTGAGTTAATTTTTGTGTAGTGAAAGTAGGGAGTTGACATTAATTTTCCCCTCACATGTATCCAGTTATTTCACTGTCATTTGTTTTAAAGATTTCATTTTCTTCATTGAGCTGTCTTTGCAACTTTGTCAAAAAATGAATTGACTAATATGTGAATTGACAATATATTTCCAGACTCTATTCGGTTCCATGGGTCTCTTTGTCTATCCTTTTTGGCATCATTTAATTTTAATAAGCTAACATATCTTGGCTTGTAGGTAGTGAAGCAAGTATTCAAAACAAATGAAGATGTTGACTCCTTCCATGACTACTTGCCAGTGAACTATACACAAAAATTTGAATCAGGTTGAGCATTCTTCCTTGCATGTTGCCCAAATATTTCCCTAGGTAGTAACTTGATTTTAAGTGATTCTATATTAATTAAAAGCCAAAAATATGCTTATAAATTTATTCAAGAATCATAATCCCAGTAAAAATATGTATTTTTCAAGTCCGTTTAGGCAGAATGTCTTGAACTTAATTTTCATTTATTCAATAATTCATTGAGTAGCTACGGGATTCCAGACATTGCTCTAGACAGGGAAAAAGAGGAGCAGAATATTTTTGGATCAAAATCTCTGCAAGCAAACATCCAGTGCATAGTCCTTGGCTGTGTTCTCACTTATCTTGAATTATGCATCGAAAGCTATACTGTAATTATATTACCAATTCTTTTAGTTCGTATTATGAAGAGAAATGAACAAGAGTTAAATGTTCAAGTATTCCTAAGACTTGAGAAAATACCATGAAGCTTAACTTTTCAAAAGTTGTTTTATTTTTTATTCCTTTATTTAAATAATGAACTTGATTTTTGTTGAACGTTTTAATATAAGATCAAGTTAATCTCATTCAATATTCAAATGTGTTTTGGTAGCACCTACAAAGCACCACTGGTTAGGTGCTGAGGATAAAATATGCAGAGAGCAAGCAAATCCCTGTTGTAGAGTTTATATCTAAGTAAAGAAGAAAAATAACCACACATGCAGACAAATAAACAAAACAAAAATGTAGGTGGTTAATGAATGAAGATCATATGCAAAGCCACTTTCCAGTCCCTCCTACAGCCTACCCCAAAGGGAGAAAGAGTTTAGCTTGTTTAAGGAAATGAGTGGTGAAATGGATGAAGCACAGTACAGAAAAAGGTAAGTGAAAGGAGACCAAAGCAGAGATTGGGGGTGGGTGGGTATCAGATTACAGAGGACCCTCATGGTCAAGAGTTTTGATATTATTTGGACAATAGTTGGACAACCATAAAGCATTTAGTCAGAGGAGGTTTGGGTTCTAATTTCAATTTACAGAGTTAAATGAGATTGCTCTGAAAAAGATGGATTACAGGAGTCAAAGGCAGAGTGATTACTTACCTATCATGGCTGGCATAGCACGTGCTGTAAGGCACACCTGTCTGGCAGTAGATGTATGAGTGCAGGCAAACATCCCCAAAGAACAAGCAGTCTCTGCAGTGCTGAATGTGGAAATGTTTCTGTATGAGTTCATGCAATATCATAAAAGGTTATCCAATGTCAAATGGGCCGAGTGGAGACAGGAGTGAAAGACTGTGGGAAAGGAGATGCATTAAGATTCAAAAAGCCAAGAAAATCAAGAGATGAGAACGAAAACAGAAGGAAAGTAAAATAAGACAAGTAGAGTAGGGTAAGGTGTTCTTTTTTCTGTCAAATTATTAACAGGCAATCACAGGGAGTAAAAGCATGATAACTTGTTTTCGAGTGTAGTAGCACCTTTTGTCTTTCCTTCTTTCTTTTTCCTGACCCTGCATTTTATATGCAAGCCCACTATAGGCTGAGGATCTAGTTGGAGAGTTAGATCAACAGAAAGTATCTTTCTTGCTGTCTCAGAGTGACCCCATCACCAGTGTGACTTCTTCCAAGGTAAAAGATATGGTCAAAAGGTTGGTTTAGTACCATCTGACCCAGTTATAATGAAGCATATCATGTCAAATTAAGTTAGATAGATAAGCATCCTGGTAAGCATTTATTGCTAAATGAAGATCATACTGATCATCAATACATTCCCTTCCCCTAGAAGAAATATGAAAGGAAGGTACAGATGAGTATATGTGTGAGTGTATTCGTGTGTCTAAGAAATTAAAAGAGCACTCAATGAGATAATAATAAGTATAATAACAAATTTATGTTATATTTATAGTAATAAACTATTAATAATATAAGTATATTAAACTATGTTAACTATTATATTAAACTCTATTAACCATATACACTATTTAACTATATTAAGTATAGCTATATCACTAACTCTAACTATAATAAGTATAACTAATAAAATTCCAGTTTATTGACAGTCTTTAAGTAAGTATTCATTAAAGAATGGAAACATGTTTTGTAAAGACTATATGCAAATTCACTTTAAAATAATAAATATTTAATACAAAGTTAATATTTAAATGACTTGCATCAGTTCATGGCATTTTCCCTCAAAAATATTGAAGGATTATGCAATATTAAAACAAGATAAATCTTAGATTCCTTCCCTGTTTATTTCCAAGTAAACCATCTTATATTTGAAACAAATAACATTCAATAAGCAAAAATGAAAGCCATGTTGTTCTCTTCAGTCAAGCTATTTCCTATTTAAAACACCCTATCAAGTGGAATTAAATTATCTTAACTCTTGGGGTATTTTGGGGTGATAAGCAGTTCCCAAACAAAGTTTTCAGCAAAGACTCCCAGAAAAGCATGATGATAAGAAGCAAAAAAATGCTGTTTGCACTAAAATTACTTAAATGGATGCTGCCTAAATAAAATAGGTTTTATTGTGGCTCACTTACAATTTAATAATCTTTACTAACTGGATTTGTTTTATCATTTTTATAACTGGAATTTTATAATTAATTTTAAAAGATCAAGATGTGGAGCCTAAAGTCACGTCATTTTTCCACATGATATTTACAGGAAAGATCTTTCACTTGAGTTTTCAAATATTGATTCCATAATGTCTTGAGATAGTTCACCCATATAATCATGGGATTATAAACTCCTAAATAAATAAATAAACTCCTGATATTTGAAAAGTTAGAAAACTGGGAACATGATGATGTAAACAAGTAAATTAAAACCAGCTTACTATGTTTAAAAGAAAGCTAAACTAGGCAACTGGAGGAAAGTACAGTGAGCAAAAGAAAAATATTGAGAAATGTGAAAGTCCACTGAAAGTAAATGAGGACTTGATTAAGTGTATTTCATCTGCACTTTGGGATGGAAAATCATGGAGTTGTTTCTCAAGATAAAGAAGGAAAACCCTTTTTAGGTAGTTCAGGGTCTATCTGCAGCATTTGTCATTTAATGTGGGGGTACCCCTGCAGATGTGACTTCCGGGCATGAGAGGTCAGGAAAGGTACAAGAGATGAAAGAGGATGTTCAGGATGCCTTGCATTGATGTTCCTTAGAACCCCAGCTGATGGAAATCTCCAAAAAGTTCAATTTAGAGCTGGGTTAACCTCAGAAAACTTGTAGGCGCACCATTATACTAGACCCCCCAGGATTGAAGATCCTAGGATTGGTCCATCTGCTTTCTATGAAGAGAGTAGAATGATATCATTTAAATAATTTCATAATGAAGTATGTGCAGCCTGAGAGAAAGGCCCAGACCATCACTGTAGCCTGGGCACTGTGGAGCTTCTGGCTGCCTCCAGACTTCTCACTGATGAAGAGGACAGGCCTCTATTTCTCTAAGCAACTGGATTATGATTTCCTTTACTTGTAGTGGCATGCAATTGTCACAGATATAGAACCAAATTAACACCCTATAATAAATAGATTGTTAACTCAAGAGTGGAAGGGTTGGGATTTTGGCAAACATCTCTAATGAATAAAGCAATGATAATAGTGGGAACTCAAAAGTTATATCCCCAAATATTGGTTCTGCATATCATTACCAAAGGCAGCATTCGGGATAAAATGAATTATTCCATAAATCCTGTTCCAGGCAAGCCTTTCTCACCTCACTCAAGTGTCCTCAGATAGAGGGGCATTTATTATAAGGATACATGTTCAAAGAAATACAGGGGAAACTAACAACCTGGCCCCGGGGAAGCACAGGGACTACCTGTTCTAGGGAAATCACTAGCCAAACAGTTGAGTAGACTCTGTTCTCTGGTCCAGACACAAAAATAACTAAAAAGTCATTTCTCATTAAAGTTTCACAATGCTAGGGGAGTAAGTCAAAGATGCTCTCAAGCCAGGTTGTTTTTATTTCTAGTGAGCAGAATGTTAATGATCAGGAATTTCCCTCTTTGGGTTTTCAGCCCTGTCTTCAGTAAAGTCTCTTGCTTGAATTACTTCAGAAATATGAGCAGAACTAGAGACCCACCCTGCTCCCCATTTTAGGTGGGGTTTAGAAAGAGGGCTGTTCATGGTCTTGCTCTGTGAGCCAGCCTTTTGTCCAGCACCCAGCTCTTTTCCAATCATTTCCCACTGGGGATGGGGAGTTGATTAACATGCTATGGAACATGGTCACCTAGGGTCACCTCACCAGAGGTGGTACAAATGTCCTTAGCAGGGACAATGAGAATGGCAAGCAGAGTGATTAAATTATTTCATATTGATTTGATCTGTCTAAAAATATGATTATATTTTTCATAACTATCTAGTACATCTTTCAGGGCTACTCTTGAAATATCCTTTAGTTAAATCTAAATAAAATATGGTTGAGTTATCTAGAGATTGAAAACTATGGAATTCCTCAGAACATTTTAAGAAAAGGGAGAATAATTTTGAAAAGCTATCATAAATTACTAATTATATTTTTTGACCTATTGCATTTTTAATGAAAATACATGGAAGAAGAAAGGTTTTAAAAACCATATAATAATAATTATCATATCAGACTTAACACCTACTGATTTGCTGAGTATTTTATCTTACTTTTAATCTTCATAATAATGACCTAAGGTGAGTGTTAAATTCCACTAGACATATTAAGACACTAGGCCCAGAGAGTTTAAATATCTCACTCAAGATCCCACATCTGATAGGTATTTTGGAGTTAAGGTTTGAACCTAGGTCTGAGTTTATATGAGGGGTAAACCAAAAAACAAAATAAACAAATGAATAGCAACCACAACAAGAAGATCTTCATAGTGGAGACTAACAAAGTTCTTACTTGATTCTTTGTTGTAAACTACTTTTTCAGCTTTTAGTTAGCAAATTAGATCTGTGCATTTCACAATTTGCTTGATTTAGACAATTTTTTTGCATAAATATGATAGCTTAGTCAAAATTAAAATCTGCATAGAAAGAGGAATAAAAATAATAGAAATTTATTTTGGCACTCAAATGGAAGATGCTGCTGAAAAGAAATCATTTCATTTTTATTTAAGCTCTGTGCAAATGCAGCAAAATTATAGCAGAACATTCCAGAGATATTTGTCAAGATTTTTGTATTTTTTTTTTTATTGTAGTACTGGGGGTTGAAAGCAGGACCTTGAGCATGCTAGGCAATCACTCTACACTGAGCTATACTCAAAATCTTTGATCAAGATTTTTAACAAAAATACTTAGACATATGTCAGGTACTAGTAACATAAGATGTAACATGGAGTTAACTGTTTGAACCTATATTAAACAGATCTCAAGTATTAGAGGGAACCAATAAGTCTGGATTTGTGTAGTATGATTAGTTTTAAGAGGTAAGGTACAGTTGTATTATTATAAATCAGAGCAATCTATTTCCTAATAAAAGTTTGCATTTAAAGGAAACTCTGCAATAAACCATTTAAGGAAAATGGAGTACTTAGTTTGCCTGGTCCTTATATGATAAACGTTAAAATTCTCCAGATTTCACAATCCATGATTTTTTTTTTCAATCCTATGTGGTTTAAGAAAAATCTATAGTTTCCCCATTTCCCAGAGGAAAATCAAAATTCTCAAGACCAGCTATATAACTTTCTGTTATTTATTTCCAATATGCCCTCCTGGTTACTTAAATAAATTATTCACCATTTTTTTCCTCTCTCAATTCACCCACATTTCACAACTCATCACACACACACTCATTTATATCCATTTACAAACATATCTGTCCACTGGAGTTTACCTACACCCACTGACCCACACCACCAACACTACCAGCACATTCACACTCATCCACCAACATACATATCCACTCACAGCCAAATACATATCATACCCACAATTCACACCCATCCCTCTATACCTCTACACCACCACTCCAATTCCCTCATGCCTATTAATATACACACCCATCCACATATCCCTCCACACATTTATGTCTTTCTGTACACACACATAGATACAATCCAGCTAGTCATACTCATTAATTTATATCTGTCTACACACTCATCTTCATATACACCCATCCCCATCTTCTCATTTAGATGAATCTCCAGAGAATTATGCTAAGAAAAAAACACTAATCCAAATATGTACTATATAATTTCCCTTTATGCAACATTTTGAAATGATGAAATTTTAGAAATGGACAACAGATTAGTGGAGTCCAGGAGTGAGAGAAAGTGACTCAAGAGAGGTAGAGGAAGGAAGATAGGTATGGTTATAAAAAGGTAACATAAGGGATCCTTGTGGTGTTGGAACTGTTCAGTACTTTGACTAAGGTGGTGGTTAATATGCAAATAGTAAAATTCGATAGACCATAATACACACACACACACACACACATGTAAAACTTGGTATTCTGACTTCGATCTGTGGATTATACAAATGTCAATATCCTGGTTGAGATATTACACTAGAGTTTTGCAGAATGTTACCACTGGGGGGAACTAGGCAAGTTTACAAAATATCTTTATATCATTTATTTCAACTTTGTTTGAATCTACAATTATCTCAAAAATTGCAATGAAATGCATTTATGTCACAAACAGACTTTAAAAATTAACATTAATAATCTCTGGGTGCAAGATACATTTTAAAGTTGTAATAGAATGAATCATGATAAAGTGCCCCTAGGAAAGTGTAAACTTCTGCAAATAGATCTAGTCAATTCCATCAGTGCATAGACAGAGAGAGAGACTTGGCTCAGCATCAAACCACAGCAGCACAACTGAGATCTGGGGACATGATGACAAACACAGACCAGGCATCCACCAAAGATTTAAGCAACAAACTCTGAGGCTGAATTACTTTATGTCTCTCTTCATGCGGAAGCACACACATAGGAAAACACATTTAGGGCAGCTACATCATGTTAATGACGATGATTTACCCTCAAAAGACTCCGTTTCACTTGTGGAGAAATTCTAAATCAGATTCATTGATAAACAAAATAATCTCTTCCTTGTGTTAAAATAAAATGTACTTCTTTATGAGCATCACAGGCAACATCTCAATGTTCTTATCTTCTTTGTACAATATATTCCATATTTCATCTTTGACGTGTTCATATTTGGATATATACACTGGATAAGTAAATGCCTATGAATTTTTGGGACAATACTTAATGGGATTATAAATGGCACAGCAAGTTGGAAGATCGTCTTATGTCAAAATTCCTTATAGTTAAATGACTCTACAAAGTGGACATGTGTTTTCAGCTTAGATCAAAACCAAAAGTGAGTGACTCTTTCCACCTAAAAGGTTTAAGCATCCACCTCCAATTGTTGGAGAAGGCTGGTTGTTATCCTGAGAACACAGTTGAAAAATATATGCAGTCAGTTGGTCAGAGACAAGGGTGTAAGTCAGTCAAATTTCAGAAGAAAACTGTCAAGATTCTCTTTGACATATATATGCAGATACAAAACAAACAGTCAAAGAGGAAAGAGAAGAACAGTCTTCAAATGTCATCCAGGAAGGACATACTGGCCACACTGCAGAGAATGCACAATCTGAAAGGATTATTTTCTCAGCCACACTGGTAGAGGGTTCTGCAATAACTAGAGAGTGACATGGGAACCTACCGTATAATGCTGTGTACTTGTGCTTTTGTTACAATAAGTGAATTGTGTTGTAATTTATTCAAGAGGACCAACTAGTACATCTCAGCAAGGGCCAAGAGACGGAGACCCCCATGGTGATGTTTTCTATCGGCATTTGGGCTGGGGTTATTGTCTCCTGGCTATTATTCTGGGCACAGTATAGATAAACTTGGCTGAACAACCTTTTTGCAGAAGGCTGCATTCACACAACTGATTTTTTTCTCTTGAGATAATTCAGTTTTCTATTACTAGTTTAGCAAGTCACTATAAAATTATTGGCTTGAAACAGCATAAATTCATTATCTAACAATTCCATGAATCAACATGGCTGTCATTGGGCAAGAATTGAGGTGTCAGCAAGGCGGAGCTCCTTTCAAAAGCCCTCAGGGAGAATCTATTTTCTGGCTTTCTTAGATTCTAGAGAAAACCACATTACTTGGATGGTAGCCCCCTTCCTATATCTTTAAAGTCAGCACCAGCTAGTTGGGTCCTCTTCATGCTTCATATTTCTTCTGCTGTTGCTTCTTTTTTTCAGGAACTTGGGGAAAGGCTCTTCACATTTGAGGTCTCTTGTGATCAGAGTAGGCTAATTGCCTCAAATATATAATATTCTGCTTTCTCCAGCATATAGCAGAGTGAATATACAAACCACATACTTAAAACAGTAAATTGGTTAGCCTTGCCTTTATCCCTCCAGCCAAATGGAAAATCCAGAGCAAATCAGCAGTAGGGTCAACCATGGGAGGCTTTAATCTTTATTCTTTTCTTGATGGCGTCGGTTCTTATTATGTTGGGTTGTTCTAGTCATACAAATAGACAAGTGGAAACATTAAAAATGTGACATAGAACACAGAAGGTAGAAAAAGGTCCTGTTGAAAACACAAGAAAGATGGGAGACATCAGCATCCAAAGTTGATCTGTAATTTACTTTGACCAATTGAATATGCTAATCTTTCTAATTTTATGTATGACTTAAACTATGCATGCAGATCTTTTTGTTTTAACTATAGAAAAACAGAACAAGTCAATTGATACTCTCACTGACTTCCTTGTTATTTGATAGTAATTGGACATGCAGTGAAGGGAGGCTTTCAGTAAAATTTAAACCACATAATATTGAAGCCATAAACTATGGAAGTTTTCAAATAAAGAGTTGTCACCACATTTCATATTTTGCCTGGGCTCCTAGGATACTGAGAATGAACAACTTCCCCGTAGATACTAGAAGATTCATTCTAGTGGTTTTCTTCATCAGGGGATATCTTGTGTAAGCCTTCCTGAGACAGGAAAGATGTAGTGGATTCTGAGTCAGCAATGAGCTCTAACCATATGGCCTGTGAAGGAGTGCCTTGTTTACAAGATTCAGTGATGTCAAATGGAATGACAATAGATTTTTTGATGACTTATTTACACAGGAAGATAGGAGATGTTGGGAGAATAGCCACAAAAGGCCCATGTTGAGAGACAGCATTCAGTTTGTGGGCGTATATCAACAGCAGAAGAAACATGAGTCACA
The DNA here is from genome assembly GCF_047511675.1 of Marmota flaviventris. Taxonomy (NCBI): domain Eukaryota; kingdom Metazoa; phylum Chordata; class Mammalia; order Rodentia; family Sciuridae; genus Marmota; species Marmota flaviventris. The sequence continues at coordinate 52,452,320 of NC_092502.1, forward strand.
AAGTGGACCCAACTACCAGGTCCCAGGAGTCACCATCAGGGGAATCACGATGAGCATATGAACACAGAGGTGCTTTCACTCACACACACAGCAGAAGTCCAGCCTGCCTTCTGGGCCCTGCTCTGTGACTTCCTGTCCAGGCTTTCCTCAGATTAGCTTTGGGTGAAGAGATCATTATTAACAGAGAGTGTTGATGTCTATAATTAATGATAATAATGATCAATTTAAGACTCAGCCAGGCTCCAGGAGGTACTGACCTCCTAGAGGTGGATGGAGCTAAGGTACAACCTTGAGACTGTTGCAGGGTAAAGTGGGGATGTAGTTAAAAAGGTTTCTTCAGGATACAGTCAGGTCCATCTCTCCCATGCCAATCTATCCTGGCCAAGCAGCCTCCAAGGGCTGCTCTATTCTTCATTGTGTTTGTTTCCACCTGGGTACACTAGTCCAGTGACTGCACTTCAGATGCTAGTTCCCTGTGGCTTGGAAGTCAGTGCCAAAAGTGTTGCTCTGAATGACAGTAAATCAAGAGAGTAGAAACACTGTGCACGCATATCACATAATGGGGCTAGTAAACACATCCATCTATTTTAAATTCTTTTTTATTTTGAATTCTAAAACATGAGTACCTAATTTTCAATTTTTTTTTTTTAAATCAAAATACATTATCTTACACTCTGGATAGATTTAGGAGATCTCATTCTATGTTGAGAAGAAATCGCTGTGCTGTTCTTACACATATTTGGTTCAAACTAATTTTTAAGTATTTCTTGAATGCTAACTTGGCAGAAAGAAAAGTGCACCCAATTTTGTAATCCCCACAAGGAAGCATAATTCCAGACCAAATTTTGAAAATCCAACTATACTTTATATTAATAGCTTGTTTATGATTATTTTAATTGGCTGGTTCTTTCTTTAAGCCAATAAGAGAAAACACCTAACATTTCTCATCTGGAGCATCATTGAATGGTAACTCAAGGCCTATTGGCTTAAATAGAAGAGTAGCTCTTATTATATCATATGAGAATTGAATAATTACAGGAGTGCCTTCAGAACATGCAGATGATCCATGAAATACATTTTTTGTCTGCTATTGTTTTACTTTTGTCTTTATTTCCCTATTGTCTTGCTTATGGATGTTCCAAACGCTGGCTCTTTGATATATAAATGTGTGTTGTCTCATAACTCCCCATAACTTAGGAACAGTCCTTCTTTAGGGCACTGATGCTTTATTTTCTTTTGGACTTTTTTCTCCCTTTTTGAACCATGCATTTCAGCCTTAACCTACCTTCATTGGGAAGATTCCCTTCTAAATTTTTACTAATAAATATATTGTGGCTTTAGTAATAACATCTTCCAGAAAAGATAGGATATCTTCAAGTGGATTCCCAATTTCTGAAGGGCTCAGATTTTCAGTTCCTTGAAGTGATTCTCAAATATTTAATTAAGAAGAAAAATGTGGGAAAGAGGCAGTTTCAAGCAAGGGTCAAAATCTCAAATGCCTCAGAGAATGAAGCATGAACTATAAATTAAAGAATCAGGCTAGTGGGAAATATTGGACATAAAATATAAACTAACTCAGCTGGCTGGTGAGAAACTTTGGAAAAGTGAAGACTGGCTGGATGAATTATAGGCACAACTTTTATTCAGCTTTGGCTTAAGTTGGATGTGATCACATGGGATGTAGTTTCTGTATAGCTAGATCTTCTGCTTTTTCAAGAGAAACAAACAAAAATCTGTATTTTATGTGAACATCTCTCAATTTTAAAATAATAGCAACTAATTCAAACATTTTTAACTCTTTCCAGACTAAAAAGAATATATTTATAGGCCATATTTGGCCTATGATCCAACACCTGGGATAGAATTACCCTAAATGTGAGAAAATTATGGTATGTGAAATTACTCATTTGTTACTTTACTCATTGTTAGTCAATAATCTGATTTCCTTCACCCCACCTTTTTCTATTTTCCTACCTTTTTAAATATACATATGTATTGGTTGTGTATGGACACAATTCCTTTATTTTATTTATTTATTTTTTATGGGATGCTGAGGATAGAACCCAGTGCCCCACACGTGCTAGGCAGGCACTTGACCACTGAGCCATAGCCCCAGCCCTGGCTGCCTTTTGAATGCATTATAGGCCTCTAATGTGATTATACTGTTGGTTTCCATAACCAATTCTCCACCACTCCAGATGTCAGTATTGCAATTACAAGGTCATACCTGTGTGGCATTTGTGAGTTTTGGGTAATCTGTGATTTGGATACTCAATATAGAGTGAAAAGTATAGACTTGATCTAACAATACCTTTCATAGGGTGATATTATAAGCCTTAACAACATAAGATGACCTTGCAGAAGGCTCTAGTTAGAAGTATAAAGAGGGCCTGTCTCCCACATTTTTACTTCTATAGATTTTATAACACCATAGACTATTATGTCCATACCTAACAATTAGGTTGAATGAAAGTGAAAGAACTTTTCTTGGTTTAACAGTGAAGGGGAGACCAAGAGAAAGAAAATTTTACTAGCTATTCAAAATCAATCCGGAAATGCCAATATTCCTTTATGCCATGACTTAGGCTAAATGACTTTTTTGAAAGTTTTTCTAGTTTTTAGCCTTAAACATATTGTTCCTTGTTGTTCCTTGTTCCCATACGGCCTTTGATCTACTCATATATCATATTTACTGAGGACTTCAGGGGCCAGTGGCCCCTGGTACTGCCCAGAAAGAAGTGTGGAGAATCAGCCAGAAAACTGGGCCAGTTCCCTTCACCTCTGGTTACCTTTGGTCTGAGTAGGATCACTTTACTTTGACTCCCCCTGTGGCAGCAATGGCCTGTGGTTGGGTAATCAGCAGAATGTCATTTAAAATTGAGGAAAATATAACTCTACTTAAATGGCAAAATGTCCCCTTATAATTTAGGTCAGTTATTGGCAAGTGGAAGAGCATCATTTTCTGGCTCTTAAACCATGGTGATGGTATAAAAATTACAAAGATATATTTCTGTGGACTGAAATGAGTTTCAAACATTAAAGCAAGCATCTTATTTTCTAAAATGCTGACATGGTTTAGATATGTGGTATCCCCCAAAAGCTCCTGTGTTAACAAAGGAGGTAAAATAATTAGTTTATGAGAGCCATGATCTAATCTGTCCATCTTAGTTTGAATGGACTAACTGGGTGGCAACTAGAATCAGATGGGGTATGGCTAGAGGAGGTGGGTCACTGGGGAACCTGTCCCAGAGGGTTCATCTTCCAGCAGCCCCTTTCTCTCTCTCTGCTCCCCAGATGCTTTGGGCAGGGTGGAGCAGAGCAGGCCACAATCTTTAGCCATAATGTTCTGCTTCACCTCAGGCCCAGAGTGATGGAACTGGCCAGCCATGAACTGAACCTCTGAAACTGTGAGCCAAAATAAAATTTTCCTCCTCTAAGTTGTTCTTGTCAGGTATTTTGGTCACAGTGACAAAAAGCCAACTAACTCCAATGTTGTGAAAGAATTGTTGTGTGTGTGTGTGTGTGCACGTCATTGCAATACCAAAGCAACATGCAGCTTGAGTAGCACAAATTTTTATCACTTATATTCTGAATGTGGGTATGTCAGTCAGGAGACAGAAACGATACCTGTTATTTAAGCAGAATTTAATATAAAGTGCTGTTAACTAGGAATGAGGTTGTAACCTAAGTAGCAAAAAATAAATAACTGCAAGGGAGGTGATAGTTGCCATTCCTAAGGCTGAAGGATACAAGGAAAGAGGCTTAGATTATTAAAACTCAGAAAAGGTGCCCAATGGACTGAAAATCATTTCTTCAAGGTGAATCACAGACGGGCTGGTGATGGCAACTGGTGGGGGAAGGTCAGTGAGTCAGTTTTACAAGAGTTGAAAAAAACTGCAAACTGGATTCAGCTGTTACTACAGGAAAGAACTGCTGCTGCGGGTTTAAGACGTGCAGCTGGGGTGATGCGCACAGCAGCCACAAGCAGCCAGGAAGTCTTCAAAGGAGAGTCAGTCCCCTTTTCCTCCTACAGCATTGCATTCTTCTTTGTAATGCTATTGGCAGAGCATACCCTGGAGCCAGCTGGCAAAGCAGAAGTGAGCTGTACAGAATCTCAGTGCCAGCTGAAGGTAGGAGAGAGGGCTGGGAGTATCAGCACAGGAAGTTAATAACTGACACAATAGTTCTTCCTGATTCTCTAAAAAGCTCATAGAAAAAAACAGTTTTTATTTTCATGTGGAAAAATGTCTCCCCCTGCCCCCAGAAAGAAAGAAAGAAAGAGAAAAAACATCTCTAGGAAGGGAGATGTTGTAAATCAATTTGTTAAGCTCCATTGGCACAATATTTATAGTTTTGAGTCTTTTGGTTCTGATTTTAAAGAAATTATGTATGTTTTAATAAGTCAGTTTTGCCCCCAAACATTACACCCTTAAAAAATAATTATATTAAAAAGGGAAGATTTTGGCTGGGTGTGGTGGTGCACACCTGTAATCCCAAGGCTGATGGAGGAGAATCACAAGTTAGTGAGACCCTGCCTCAAAATAAAACATAGAAAGTGAGAAAGAGCTGGAGAGGTAGTTCAGTTGTAGAACACCTCTAGGTATAATACCTAGTACCACAATATGAAAAAGGAAAACCTTAAAATTTGAAACATCACTGTTATAACTCATTTTGTGCAAAGTCAAAAACTACTGTTGAAATAAATATTAATTTCAATCTCTAATAAATTTCATGTGAATCAGAAACCCCTAAAAAGTGGAAATAAACATTTCTCTTATGTGAGTAAAGTCCAAGAAAGGTATGCTGCAACTCATACCAAGGTAAGATAGAGGAAATAAAGACGGGCTGGAAGGAGAAAAAAAGGAAGGATAAAGAGACGATAGCTGTAAATCTAGAATCCCCACAATTGGATTTACTCCCTGGGTCTGTTTTTTGCTCCAGGTCTGTCACTCTCAAATTTCTGAGAAATCTACAAATCTTATAGTTACTATAAATTCACTCATTCATAAAAACTGCTTCACTTTGATTAAAGCTTAAATATGGTGTTAGCAAACACAATGTATTTTCGGGTTAGATAAAGCAAAGGGAAATGCATTTTAAGAAACTGGTATCCAGGTACGGTGGTGTACACCTGTAATCCCAGTGGCTCCAGAGGCTGATGCAGGAGGATCCTGAGTTCAAAGCCAGCCTCAGAAATTTAGCAAGGCCCTAAGCAACTCAGCAAGACCCTGTCTTTAAATAATATATAAAAAGGGCTGGGGATGTGGCTTAGTGGTTAAGCATCCCTCGGTTCAATTCTCAGTATCTGAGAAAGAGAGAGGAACTGATAGTCTAGGCACATTTCAAACATCTTATAGATGGGGAGAGAATGTCAACCTGAGGTTCCTGAAGGAAGAGGAAACCACCATTACCAAGGTAATATTGTTGCCACATGCTTTCCCATTCCCACCCTCACAGTTGCCTTTAAAGGAAGACTGGATATCCCCAAAGTGCACGCCTGGAGCACCTGGGCGCCATCTTCCTTTGAGTTCCAGCCTGTCCTGCTGTGTTCTTTTCCCTGTTGCTTTACTATCTGATGTGCCCTGGAATTCTTTACTGCGGTAAAAGAAAGTAAAGAAACCTGCCTGGGCTGAGTTGAGGTCCCCTTTTCCTCTTTAGAGGGGACTTCTAGGACTCCCCTTCTAACCCCCACTCCCACCCCTGTGACAATCTGACCTAAGTTTGCTCAGGTCTGTGCTGTGTCCTGTCAGCAGTTCTGTAGAGGTAGTCTGGTCCAAGATGTCTGTTAAGAGGTCTAGCCATCACATCTATGTTCTAAGCATCAGTGTAAAGGGAAGGAAGAGGATTAGATTGTGCCTCCACTCTTACAAGTCCCACCAATACTTCTACTAGCTGCAAAGAAACTCATAGATTTTTAGCTCGGTAACATGTCCCAGCTAAAAGAGCTGTGTTAATTTAAGAGACCTGGGAAAAATAGCTGCTGGTAAGAAACTAGCTATTTCTGCCAGACTCTAGGAGGGCTATTGCCTCATCAGTCATAAATGGGTCTATCAGCTCCTTTTTGAAAGCAAGACCCATAGGTAAGAAAGACTGGAGAGAAATATGAGGATAGTAGGCTGGGAAAAGTGGCAGCTGATGAGTGGGGTGGATGAAAGGTATTAAAAACAAAACCCCTTTACTTTAGAATTTCATTCAGCGTCAGCTTCAGCCTCAACTCTTTCTTATTTATATGTGCAACCATTTAAAGTATTAATATTCAATAATAACCAAGAGGAGTCATGTTATATACCAATTATATTTGTTTTATTTTAAAGGACTAAATTATTTTTTAAAAGACTTAATCACTTTTGGTTGTATTCTTTCCCCTCTTTTAGAGAAACGCCTCTAATGCCAAGATAGATCTTGGATTTCCATGGTTATTACACTTAACTTTGTGAATTTGTCTCTCCCCCCTCCCATAAACCCCAAAGGGAATGGAAAAATGGCATCATATTGATAAAACGTGAGCCTTCCAAGACATTCTTTAGATGGCCAATGTGCAAATATGGTCAAAATGAAGAATCCAGGCCAACTGAGTGAACATTTCTCCACAGATGCTTGGGGTGAAGCTGGCTGGCTGGCTTTGCAAAGTGGTTCTCTTTATAAACTAGCAACATTGCTTTATGATGTGTCTGGGTGACAGGCCAATTTCTTAAGTGATTTAAGTATATGTATTTAGTATTTTCCAGAACTTTTGCTTTTAGAACTAACTTATAGGGTAGAGCAGCTGACCATGCTGTGCCATGGCATACTGCCTTAGCAGAATCACTGACAGAATTAGATACCTCAGGTCCCCCAAATTTACTCATTTCCAGCAACCTCATCTTTTATACTTTGACACCATTATAAAATCATGATAAGAGAGAAATGATAGGAAAAGATGAGATAAAGATTCAAATGGGATTTTAAGATGTGTCATCATGTTTGTGGTAGAGAACTTGTTTGTGTGCACAAATGCTTGTGGACCATAAAGCTCCATCTCTCATCCAAATGGTGATGTGGCTGCAAGCTGAACAGCACGCGGCCTCCTTGGGCAAACTGGGCTCTGAGTCCATTGTCAAAACAGAGTGAACAGTCATCACTGATCTACTGCACTCCCCACCCCCCGCCTACCAACTCCACCCCTGGCTGGTTATGTACATTTTTTCTTCAGATGCTTGTGAAATCAAGAAAAGCATCTGTATTGCACTTCACGTAAGAAAAAAATCATCTAAAAAACCACACATATAGCAAAATAAAATGATCTCTTCTACTTGAGGAAATATCCTGTCTTCTAGAACCCCAATCTCTCTCTTCTGCTTTTCCCATCTGTGCCCTCTCCCTGCTCCTCCTTTTTGACTCTTTCTTCTCCTAAAGGGGAACATAAAGACTAGTAAGAGCTTAGTTACACCCTCCCTTGAGGCATATGAATAGTGCATTTAAAAAGTGATCAAAACTAAAGAGAAGAAGCTCTGTTGGTGGAATTTAGGCAGAATAAATAATGGAAAGAGCCACATATTGGAGCCAAAGAGAACTGGAATTGATTCCCAGTTCTGTCATTTAGAAACTGTCTTGGGTGAGTTACTTGTCTTTTCTGAGTCACAGTTTGTTTATAAAAAAAAGTTGAAATAATAATACCTGCCTCATCATGATTTGAGAATTAACGGAAATTATGTATATGTAAAAAAATTAGTGCGGCATCTGGCACGTAAATATTACTCTCTTACCTCATCAGAAAAGAAATGTAGGAGTGTTGGGGTGAGTTATGGGGTTTTTTCAGTATTCTAATCTTCTGGGAACAGAATTGACAGCTGTGTGTGTGTGTGAGAGAGAGAGGGGTGGGGGAGAAAGGAGGGAGGGGAAAATAGTTTAGAAGAAAGGAGGTAATTTGATTGCACTGATTTTTTTAATCTGTCTTTTTGTGAACTTTTGGCGTTGTTGCTTCCTGGTATCAGAGAAAATGGGAAACTAAATCATGAAGTCCTTGGTGAACAAAAAATCAGAGCAAATGAAAAAAAGTAGTTTTGGGGTTACTTTATGAATATGCTGATAAAATCCCAGTGAAATCTTTTTACCCTATTCCTTATGTTCTTTGGGCTTACTTTCTCTTCTGGATGGTACTGATACTTCAAGTGGTAGTTCTCTCTGAGTTTCATTTTCTATGCTGGCCACTGTGTTTGGGGCCAACACATTCTTTTGCCACATGTGTTAATATCACTGTCTTAGGATCTGTCAAAATGAAGAACAACTTCCTTCTCTGTGCCAGACCTGATTTGATACTCTGAACTGCAAAGATTCAGACTTTTCTTGGCATCAAAATATAGGAGCTGGGCTCAGATCTCACAGCTCTATTTTGTTCCTTTTAAACCTGATACCCTGTGTTTCCATATTACTATTGCTGGGTACTTGCTCTGCCTGAACTTTTGTGTTTGCTGTGGTACATGGGGTCTAGCCTCAGATCAGGTGCTTCTCTCACCAAGATCTGAATGCATGCTTTTGAGTCTCTAACCCTGATCTGGGTCACACAGAAAATGAACAAGTTTTAAGACTTCTGAAAATTTTCTTTTTTGGGCTAGATTGACAACTCATGGTAAAATTTACTTATGACTTCCCCAAGATAAAAAACTATTTAGGCTTTTGCCCATAATGAGATCTTATCTTCATCTTATTGGTTCTTTCTTCTGGTTCATTAGGGAAAAAACAATGGCTATGTTTTTTATAAAAAGTATTTGGACCTGATATGGTGGCACATGCCTATAATTCCAGTAGCTCAGGAGGCTGAGGCAGGTGGATTGTGAGTTCAAAGCCAGACTCAGCATTTTAGTGAGGCCCTCAGCAACTCAGCGAGATCCTATCTATAATAAAATATAAAAAGAGCTGGAGATATGGCTCAGAGGTTAAACCCCTGGGTTCAATCCTGGTACCAAAAAAAAAAAAAAAAACATTTGGAAGACATACATATACAAAACAAGAAAATAAAGAATGATGCATAAAGATAGAGCACCAAACAACATCTGGGCATAGAAGATGAGCAGATATACCCCCAGGATTCCTCACTGCAGGTCCATGGATATTCAAGAAGTCTGCAATACTATTGTATCTCAATTAAAATGCACATCACAACTAAAAATATTGGACAAATTTCAACAACATTGGTTTCATCTACAATAATGAAAATTCTTTTTCTTTTGCTTTTACAAGAAGTCCATAGGTTTCATAGAAATGTCAAAGGATCCATAGCACTAAAAAGTTAAGAATTCCTGAGGTAGGAAGTTTGTATGTTACTTTGCATGATCTGCTGATTTCATTAATCTAATTTTCACAGTTCTTAGTTTTCTCTTCTGTGGTCTTCTCACCCTGAACTCGGCCTCTTAGTTTGTGCCATCTGTATCTGCAGTATACAGCATTTGTCAATCTTTCTTTGGGCAGAACATTTCTTTCAACATAGTAACAGTGCAATTCATAAATAGAAATTTTTTTCATATTTATTTTAATGTTTATTGAATAAATCATGTGTGCTGATTACTGTGCTAGCCAAAGAGGATACAAGTCCAATTAAAAACAGTACTGCCCTTTATCACTTATGATCTCAGGGGTGTGTATGTGTGTGTGTAATAACTTCTTTATTTATGTTCCCACCCTACCTCCACAGATCTTGGAGACATCTGAGGTTTCATGGGGACTTTCCAACATTCCAGACAGCGGCCCTGCAATGAAGCTCTGAGTCATGGTCTTTGGGCCTAAGGTACTGTCAACAATATGGAAACCCAGGACAGCCAACCTCATTCTAAGTCTTCACTCTAAGCAAAAGCCCAGAGTGAATCTGGCCTCAAATCAGAGCAAGCTCTAGAGAAAACCTTCTTTGTTAATGGAAAGAGAAAAGAAGGAAAGGATTTCCAACGAATTGCAACAAACTTTCCACCACTCAAAGGAACCTACCTTCCTCATCAACCAAAGCATCCTATTGAGTGACACCCATTTTAGCCTTTTGCCAGAAGCAGAGTGTGTCAATCCTAGGGAAAAAATAAAGACAAATGCTCAGAAGAGTAGACCTGGAACAGTGATACTATCAAAACGGCCAATTAGGAGCACAATGTCGGAAAACCAGCTGAGCCTCCCTGTGATCCCATCCCGCAGGCCTGGATTCCGGGTCTGCTACATTTGTGGCCGAGAATTTGGGTCCCAATCACTAGCCATTCATGAACCCCAGTGCTTGGAGAAGTGGCGTATTGAAAACAGCAAGTTGCCCAAGCACCTGAGGAGGCCAGAACCCTCCAAACCTCAGCCTCTCGGTGGCAGTGGGTCCTACAGTCTTACAGCAGAAAATGAGGCAGCATTTCAGAGTGCCCAGGCTCAGTTGCTGCCCTGTGAGTTTTGTGGCCGCACCTTCCTGCCAGATCGTCTCCTTGTTCACCAGAGAAGCTGCAAGCCAAAGGGTGAAGGTCCCAGAGTACCAAACCCCAACAATTCTGATGATCTTCCCAGCCCCAAGAAAGCTTCTAGTGGTATCCCAGCCCGACCAAGGACTCTCATCTGCTATATTTGTGGTAGGGAATTTGGCACACTCTCTCTTCCTATTCATGAGCCCAAATGCCTGGAAAAGTGGAAAGCAGAAAACGACAGGCTTCCTAAGGAGCTCCGCCTGCCACTCCCACAGAAGCCTCAGCCCCTTCCAACTGGATGGCCCAGCCAAGAGGAGTCAAGTCAAGCTCAACTTGTTCCCTGCCCAAACTGTAAACGGACTTTTGCCCCAGATCGCCTTCTGGTGCACCAGAAGAGTTGCAAAGCTCAATCCAATGGATCACAAGTTCAGAATTTGACCTTAGGAAGTAAAGATGGCCTAAATGCATCCACTAATTCCAAGCATCAAAAGAACATGGCAGCACCCAGTGTGACTGATAAGGTAATTCATGCCATGTAAGATGCATTAGGTGTATCTGGGGATACATTCAGCTTCTAAGGGAATAAGAAAAAACTGTTCCCTAAATCAGTCATCTCAGCCCCTAGGATGGTTTATTTCAATGTCTTATTTCTGCCTCAATGCAGCCTGTCCAAGTTGATCCCCTGTGGACTCTGGGGGCAATATCTCTCTTGACAAAGTAGACCTAAGAACACCCTTGCCTGGTGGGTTCATATTCCTCTTCAATTCTGCTGCCTAAAAGAGATGGACTTCTTTCTTCCCTGATCCCTCATACCAATTATCCCTGGGAGAGAGTGTTATTTGAAAATGAGTCATTAATGCTGTGTCTACATTACAGAGATATAATTCCCATTCCAACAGCCAATATTTATTGCTGGTTTATTTTAGTCATCTACCTTAGGAATTCATTTTTGGCAATGTTGGGTTATGCTGAGTTTATCTTACTAAAATAGAATCTATGTCAAAAACCTCAAATGACTTTAGCAATAATTAAACACTGAAGCACTTGCAGAAATACACATGCCCTGCAAATACAACATTCTTATAACACTTACACAACTATAATAAATGGGGGTTTAACCCCAGCATAGACATTGAAGCAACTAGATATATGTTTATGGTTCTAGGAGGTGCTTAATCCCACTGTTGCTCTATATTCTGTGTGTGGACTGATCACAGGGTCCTGACCCCTGACTTTAGTCACTAAATATGTACCTCCAGGTGTCCCCAACTTGTATGGTGAAGAATTCTTGGACTTTTACCTGGGGTCTCACCATCAACCAGGATTGGGTAGGGATGTCAATCAAAGTGGCTACTATAAGATAGGATAAGGTCCATGCTGTTTGTCCTGTCATTAAACCAGGGAATGGATGCACTGTCTGTGTCACACCTTACACAATATCAAATTATAATACGAGATGGCAAGGATTTTTTTCCGTGGCTTGTTTCTTGAATGCCCAGTATTCTGAAATTCTCCAAACCACAGCCTCTGCAACAGCAGTTCCTACAGTCTTCAGGCAGCAAATAAGTCTATAAATTGACCTTTGGGGCAACACAAATTACTCAAGCTGTTGTAAAAGATTAAGCCAAACAAATGAAGATGACCCTTTATTTAAAATCCAACTTTCTTTAAATTATTACTTTGGGGACTTTCTAGTCCTTGTTCTTAAATTCCATGTTTAAAATGAAATGATTATGGAATTACTGGTTTAGGAGATTCCAAGATAATGATTCTAAAGGTGGAATCAGACTAATGAGCTGGGTTAAGTTTTCCAATGAACATTGGGGTAGGGGCTGGTACTGTCTAGCTTCTTTGTATAATGAAACCCCAAGCTTTTTAAATGTGGTATGGATTTCAAGTTGGTCTCATAAACATGATCTGTTTTCCCCATCTTCTGGCTGTTGCTTTTCTTCCAAAATGTGTGGGGTCTGGAATCAGAGAAAAAGAATCTGCATCTCATGGCTGCAAATCAGAAACTCCCTTAGCATTCTAACTTGCAGCCCTGTTTCTTGATTGTATGCATTTACCTCAAATGTTCTCATTACAGATCTAGAGATAGGGAGGAGTGTGGTTAGGACTCTTGTGCTTGTTGTTGTAACACATACTTTATGCTCTAAGACCGGAGCCAACAGGCTGAGCACAACATGTACTCTCTCAGTCATACTCCTAAAAGAGGCTGGCTGGGCCCACAGTGTCACAAAAACACACCTTCCTGACTCACCCAGTCGTCTGGAGGGGAGAATGTCAGAAAGAGGACAGTGATAGCCCTTTGGTGACTTGTACATTTCGGTAAGTTGAGTAAGGCCATATAGAGGACATTGCCATATCAACATGTACCCAACCCTGCTCTCAGGCTGAAACCCATGTATCATTGGGAAACTAGCACCCACCACTGTCAAATGTGTGCTGGCCTGTTAGGGATTCATACAGGCATCGGTGGAGGGCATAGAAATTTCATCCAACTTAGGGTCCCCTTAGTTGCCAGAATTGAAACAAGCTTGGGTTAATTAAAATGGAAGAAATTTAGCCAGGTACATAATAGTAACCCCAACAACTTGGAAAGCTGAAGCAAGTACGAGGCCAGCCTGGGCAGTTTAGCAAGATCTTATCTCAAAAAAAAAAAAAAAATTGAAAGGGGTGGAGTTGTAGCTCAATGTTGAGCACCCCTGAGTTCCATTTCAAATAATAAAAAAAAGGAAGATATTCCTAGGCTTCAGAAAAGCATAGATAGTTTAAGCATTGAGCTCCCTGGAGAAGATGCTTGTCATTCCACAGTGCTTTCAGCACAAAACCTTTCCTTCATAGTGTAGCATTCTTTTTCCATTGCAATTTAACCCGGTGGAAGTTTTTCTTTCTTTGTACCATTCAAAAATCTACATAGTGCTGTGAATCTCTTGTTTTCCATAAAAAGCATTACCCTATAACATTATTAGATTTCAAAATTGCATCTCCCCATGACAGATAACTTTTGGCTGAATGCTCAGGCATTCCTTTGTACAATTCAATGTCTACTTCATTTCTTCTCTTGTCAATTGGAGCAATTGTCCTCTAGAACCCTTGATCAGACTTCAGATTAGAATCACCTGTCTTACCTAATATTCTCAAGGTTCCCTCAACCTGAATTGAACTCAGGTGAGGGAAATGGCTTTTTTTTTCTGAATTATGATTTTACTACTTGGAAACAATTTACTTCAGTTGGGTGACAATGACTGTTTTGCTGGCACAGTGCATTGCCCTTTGTGTAGAATATTCCTGCAACACAGTTTGGCTCCATTCCCTTTGACACAGATGCTCCCATTATCCTTTGGTCAAATCTGAACACAAATAAATGCTGATAAAACAAGCTCACCTCCAAGATCTCAGAAGGCATTTTCTTTGCCCTAAAACCACATATTAGTTTGAATTTGTCCCACTGCTTATCATCTGAAATATAGGCCAAGTTTACTCTTCTAATCTCACAGCAAGGTTGTGAAGGAAACTAACAGCATTTAAGAGGAATAGAACCTGGTGTGAATTTGTATTTAAAGGGTGTGGCTGTTCTGGGACTGTTGCTCTCCCCACTATTTGGTAAAGCATTGAGCTACTTTTCTTTCCTCTGAAAGAGGAAAACTCTGGATGAACAGTATCCAGTTTAGCAAGATTTAAAATGTGATATTAATGTCAAATGAAATTTTGACATATAATATAGAAAATCATAAATTATTATTTTAAATTTTAATGTTTTATCTATTTAATGAGATTTGATGTTTATTTAGTAAATGATTTCCTAAGCTATACTGAGGAATATAATAATAGAAGTCATTATTACTTCTTATTTTATGATGAATGAATAAATGGACCCTTTATTTTAAATCCAATTTTCTTTCTTTTTTGTTTTATTGCTTTAGAAACTGGTTAGTCCTTGTTCATAAGTTCCATGAAATGGAATGTCAGAAGCTGTTGGTAATCTATTCTTTAGCTTTAGAACCTTTCAGAATAATGAGAACACAAATTGACAGAGTAAAATAAACAACGGCCTTTTCCTAGTTAACTATGTATTAGTTAGGTAATGCTAGGGGTAATTTTCTTGGGATTTGCTGGTAACACATGAAACATTGTCCTTAAAACAAATCCTGCCCTTTATTGCTAAATAGGCATGTTTTTCAAAGGAACACTAACTTTTCTACAAACAATTGTCTCTCTGAATGTAGTTTTAAGCTCCTCTTGGCATCCTCTATGACCAGGTTTGAACTAAAAGCTCCTCAGACACATCTCTAGCATCTGGTGCTGCCATCTGGTGTTTTAAAGTGATGTCTTCTACATTACCAAATATCTTACTGCCTTTCTTCTCCTTGTTTTCCTCTCCAGATGTATTTGAGAAGGTACCCTTGTAACACAAACACCAGTTAACATATGTGATTTAAAGGTATAAATACTGTTTCCTGGTGAAGTATCTCTTTCTTTAATGTGGGAAACTCTTAGTGGGAAGGTCAAAATCAGAAAGACTGAGAAGGGTGGCATGGATTTTCTTGCATCTATACATTTTGAATGTGTGCATGGGTATCTGCTAGATAAGACAAATTTGGAGTTTAGGAGAAGAATGAATGAAAGGGAACTAGTTATTAATGAGTACCTTGATTAAAAAAATACTGGAGATGGAGTTATTTCTACACAACAGAAACTTCTTCCTTTCTCTCTCCCTCTCTCTCTCTCTCCCCCCCATCTCCCCCCCAACTCCTTTCTTCCTTTCTTCCTCCCTGCCCCCGCTTCACTGGTACCAGGGATTAAACCCAGGGGTGCTTAACCACTGAGCCATATCCCCAGCCCTTTCTATTTTTTTTATTTTGAGAGGCTCGCTCAATTGTTGAGGCTTGTTTTGAACTTGTGATCCTCTTGCTTCAGTTTCCCGAGTGGCTAGGATTACAGGCATGCACCACCATGCCTGGTCAGAAATTTATTCCTAACAGTTCTTGAGGCTGGAAAGTCCAAATTCAAGTTACCAGCAGGACTGGTTTCTGGGGAGGGCTGTTTTTTGTTTCTAAGATGGAGCTTTGTTGCTCTATCCTCTGGAGTAGGGAAAAACACTGAGTCCTCACATGACAGAAGGGATGGAAGGGTAGGAAAGGGCTCCCTTCAACTTTGAACCTTACCATATGGTGCTAATAGCATTCAGGAGGCTGGAGCCCTTGTGACTTACCTTCCAAATACCACACTTCTTATTACTGCTGCATTGGGGACTTGGTTTCAGCATGGATTTGGTTGGGGACACCATCATTAAGCTTTATGATCAGCTCTTTATGTGCATAATCTAATTTTAATCTTTACAATATTGTTGTAAAATAGATATTGTATTTTCTAGTTCCCAGGTAGGAAGACTGAGGTTAAGCAACTTCCCCAAGTTACACAATGGGTTCACATATGGGTGTCAGAGCCAGGTCTGTCTAATTCTAAAGTAACACATCTTTTCATGTCACTATGAAAGAGTTGGAGGAATAATATAGAGAAAAATCATAGCTACTTTGCCAAGCTTGAGTGTTAGATAGGACAAAGAAGGAAGAAGCCTGTCCATTCACTAGTATTTATCATTAGGCATTGACCTAAGTACTAAATATATAGTCATGAAAATGTAGACACAGGTCTTTACTTCATGGTTTATACTCCTATGAAAATACATACAAACAAATTGCAAGATGACAGTGCTAGAGAAAGCCTCAAAGAGGGAATACTTCAGTTGAGAAGATGGGAAAGCACTAGCCAAGAGCAGATATGAGGTAATGGAATGGCTATAAGGGGAGACATTCAGGATGCATGTGTGAAGGTCCTGAGTTGAGCAAGATCATAGAAGTAAAAAGTCCACATGTGGCTCGCATCTAATAAGAGAAGGGACAGGTGCACAAAATAAGGCTATAGGGCAGCATTGTTCCTTCCAGCCACTCTCCACAGAGCAGGATACCAGTCATTTGTCTATTCCAGGAGCCCAGGTAAGAGTGGATGATGGCGTGACCTGAGTTTTTGGTAGGAGAGCCATGCAGAGGCATAATGGGCAGATCCTGGCGATAGCTGGGATGTGCAGGGATAAGAAAAGAAGCCAAGGCTTACTCCCAGATTTTGAACTCAATCAGCTGCACTAGTTGTGTCATTTTCTAAGATGGGGAAGACTTGAAAAAGAGCAGGTGTAGGGGATTAGAGTCAATAGTTTAATTCTGGATATATCAAATTAAAAATGATTGTGAGATATTTAAGTAAGTTAAAAGAGATATATTTGTCTGGAACTCAGAGGAGAGGGCTGGGCTGGGACATGCACTTGTGAATTATTAACACACATCTAAAGAAATCAGAATGAGAACTGGGCTAGAAACCAGACCCAGGATGAACCCTGAGACAGCTGGAGAATAAGTAACTGGAGACACAGGACAAATGCCTAGAGAGTATGCTGCTATGGGAGCTGAGGTCAGAGTAAAAATCAGGAATAAGGGTATGAAAAATAGTGTGAATGACGAGAGGTTGTGTAGAATGTGGTTAAAAAATATTGATTTGATTTGGCAGAGTGGATTCATTTGCTGACCTTGAAAAGGATATGTTCAGTGTAGTTGTGGGCTCTGCAGATTGCATGTAGGATAAAGACAGGACCCATTTTGAAAAGTTTGGCTCTAAAGACTAGGAGAACTAGTGATAGGTTACAAATGGAAATGTTGTGTTTAGAAAGGTTTCTTCAAACTACGGATATCCTGAGTCTTCAGGATATATTTGAATGATTAGGATATAAATCCAATGGAAAGGACATTGAATAAGTAGGAGAGGAAATCAGAGAAAATGAAAACCCTAGAGGGGAAGCAGACTCCAGGAAAAGAATCACCAGTGTGTGCCAGACATGTGAGAGGAAGGTGCTTCATTATTTCAGGAGTGTGTTGAATCAGATGAAGGCAAGTGTGTCAGATGGCAGTGAGTCATGGAGGAGCTTCATTGTGTTAGTTTATAGCCTATATTTTCTTGATGGAATATCAAGCAAGCTTATCAAGCCTACCTCATGGAAAAGAGGTATAAGGGGAAGAGAAAAGGGCTAATTTTAAGAGCCTTCTTGGTTCTTTGTCTCCGTGTGCCTGCTGTTAAACTGAGTTTCTGAAATCAAGAATATGACAACCAAAACTATTTGCCTCTATGATCGATCATCCCAAGAATGCTTGGAACTCTTTGGAAGTGGTAGATAAAAGTGGTAGATCAGTGGGATCCCAATTGGGGTGCTTGCCCTTTTAACCATCAGTGGTCCTGGTTCACCTGCTCAGCTGGGCTGATGTCATGAAAACCAGCCTTGACCTCACAAACTGCCCCTTGATGATGCTGGCAGCTGGACTATTAATGTCCAACTCCATGTGCCATATCTTCATCTTTCCTTGGGGTCAACCATGACCGCATATCAGGGCAGCCTTCTAGGATCCCGTGGCTCTCAGGTGTAAAAGGTGCATCATTAAGGTAAAAGACCCTTTTACATGGTTAGTTCTGAAAGTCAACCCAGGGGGATCTGTATGTATGGTGTATGTGTGTGTTGCAGAGGGTGAGGGAGTGTTATAACTTTTAAAGCAGCAACAACAAAAGTGAAATTGGTGTATAGTTGTCTCATTTAAAAATTTGAAGAATAATACCTATACAAATTACAAACGAACTATCATTTTTATATGCAGTCTCAATTTATAAGTATATATCAAGTATTAGTGGGTACAGAGACTATGATAGATAATGCTGCCTCTCTCAGAACCCAGAGCTCAAGGCAAAAATAGGGTTTTATATGGCTTTGTGCTTCTCTGGAAAGGAAAAAAAAAGTACAAATTATAACTTCTGTGAGAGGACAGTATCACATTTTATAAACCAAATATTACATCAGACCAAAAGTTGACAAAAATTTCAACACAGTCATATTCTCAAAGAATATGAGAATCTAATCTAACTTGAATGATTTCATATGTCTTCATAAGCCTGGTTCTTCCTGTCAACCCCCTCTCCCTGATTTCAGCCCCAACACACATCCATAATTCCTTAGTAATTGATGCTTAATAGAGCTTTACATAATGACTGAATGGATATACATGGTTCTTAGAAATCCAGATTATAATGGGAACAACTAAAATCTTTCCCCAAATTCTTAGAATACCAACAAAGTCAGTACAACACAACCTGGAAGGGATCCTTATTGAATTGGAGGTGACTGTCCTGGGAGCAGAAATGTCAGTGCTCAATGTGAGGCACTAGTTCTGCTTATGACTAGGCAGAGAGAATTTTTCTTAGGATTTCTTTTTTTGCCTTCCCTTGATGCTTCTCCTCCTTACATCCTCTATCTTTTTCTAGCATTGACCTCTATCAGGTTGTCCTATATATAAAGAAATGTTTTACAAATTGAAGAAGGGCCTACTAAATCCAGGAACTCAATAAATTTATAACATTCCTCCTCCAGTATCTGCTCTGACACCATGATCTGTCTTTAATGTCCCTAAGCAGCATGCACATTCCAGATGATCTTTAATCAGAGAAGGTGAAAACGCAAAGGTATCACTGATCCCAACTTAAAGCTTCAGGAAGTAAGTGGAGGCAGAGGGTATGAGCAAGGATACAGAGATACCAGCACCAACTCTGATAGGGGGAAGATAGATACATAGATGTATATGTATACATACATGTATGTATAAATATACACATATCTGTTAAAGTTAGAATTCTTTCTGGTCTATTCAAGTTGATAGCCTTCTTTTAACAGAAAACTCCTTTGGCCTTTGGCCTTTACCCATGAGGTGAAAGCATACTAGCATGTAAACTGTAGAATAAAACAGATCCTGAAAATAACCTCACTTATAAATTCAGGTCAGATAGAGGCTATGCTTTCCTTTAATCGTAACTGTGGACACTGGACAGATGAAGTGGCTGTCTCTGTTTGTGGGTTTTCCTCTCTTTCCCCCATGGTTCCCTTATTGCTTTGTTTCACTCTGTGACCTAAAAGTCACTGACCATGAAGGTCAGACCTACTGCCCAACTGGTGAGCACAGGAACCAAATATCAGTAAAATCTTCTAGCTATTTTCTTTCAGGAAAGTAATTTTTTGGCAAGAATTTATCAAAAAAATTCAATCAATGTCCCTTAAGGTATCAGCAGGGAAATGTTTTATCTCAAATGTGAAAAAAGGGGGCAGGGGGGAACTTCAGCTAAGAAACTATATTCCTTTCATGAAATAGACTCAAAATTGGAATTAGTTCTTTGACCTGAATTTTCAACATTGTATCTCAGGATAAACAAATAACTAAAATGTCTAACACATACTCAACATATCAATGGTTCTTTTTTTAAAAAAACTAGGTATATGAAAATACTTTAATATTTACAGTATTTCCAAATAAAAAGGCAAGCCTCATTGTTAAAAGGAGAAAAATAAACTTTAAATCTTAAGTAATAGACTCTCTTATAAGTTGGATAATAGACAGACTGGATTGGAAAATTCCTTTATGTGGTATCCAGTGATTTCCAAAAACAATTTAATTTCAAACAATGATCCTTCCAGATGTGAGATTTGGGTAGAATTGCTTGAAAACACCAGAAGTAAATGTGAAATACCAGTTGCTCCTAGACAATCAAATTCTACAATTGTTGAGGTTTGAGACAGAACTATACAGTTACTCCTATATATTTAAATGCTATTTATATTTTGTCTGCATGTGCAGGACATGCCTGAAGGAATGGAAATTTAATTGTACACTTTCAGTCTCAGTCAAGTTGTTGAAACTATTTTAAATGACCGTAGGCAAAAATTCTGACTTTGAGAAATGAGTCTTTGGTGGCCTGTCATCATATTCCAATCTCCTTTTCCTTTCAGTACTTTCTGTACCTTCCCAACCCCTGCCACCTCCACCCACTGATATTATTCTTAGAAGGAGGTTTAGAGATCTTCGTAGGAAAATACCTCTCATAGGTCCACTTGCATTCTGAAAGAGGATCTGGGATAGAGCAATGTTTAACCCAAAGGAATAAACATTTAAGTAGTTGAGAGAACAAGAGTAGAAGCTTTTTTGGTTTCTCTCAAATCCCATTCAATGGCTGACTCAGTGGACCCATTGGCAGAGCATGATACTTCATAACCACTGATGACTGTATTATCTCTAATCCCAAATTTCTCAAAGCGCTGGAATCAGACAGACTTGGATTTAGACCATAGACACACAACAAAAATCACATAACCTTTGAGCAAGTTTCTGAACTTCCCCAGTCCCAATGTCCATACTGCTACTGGTTGAAATGAGAGAATGCATGCAAAGGATTTGGGATGATGCCTGATAATGCGTCATTTGTTAGCTCCCTCCCGCCCCCTCCATAGTAGTAGTGTGGTGAAAAGCACGGTCAGAAGCCCACAGTCTGGGACAAAACAAATTATTTGTGCCTCAGTTTCCTAATTTGTAAAATATGGGTATTGAGTCTTACCTTGCCTAGAGGATTGTTATGAAAATAAAAGAGATAAAGCATGTAAAGTGCACAGCACAGGACCAGTTTCTTAGTAAATGCTGGGTAATTGTTAACCAGTTTTGTGCTACTTGGTCAGATGATTTCAATACATACAAGGATCTATAAAAGAGTTTTTTGTCTTTTTTTCATCACAGGACAAGGGAGAGAACTTTCTCTCTTATTTCTCCCATGCAAACTTTCTGCGCCTTATGCACTTACCACAGACATCTCAATTATTTGGCATAATGGAAGGGATCAGGAGTGTAGAAAATCTGAAACAGCAGCTAAGATCTAAATTCTTTGTTTAATTTTGTCATGCAGAAAGAAAAACACTTGTTGAGGAATGACACCCATTCAAACAGCTGCACAATCACACATTCCCTCAGACTGTGGCAAGATAGGTCCTGTTTTTGATAGCCTGGTATCCAGTGGGGAATGCAAAAATCCTCCAGAAAGTAAATGACTTGAGGTTTACCCATTCTTACTGTGCATACACTGTCTTAGAAATCAACCTCACCCTTCAATGTAAGAGCTACTGTGCTTAAGAATGGGCTTCAAGCCTTCCATCAAGATCTGTTGTAATTGCGGTTATGCTTAAATTCAAAGCAAGCAGGCAATCTTCAGTGTGCTGATCTCTACTGTGTCACTGAGCTATTTCTGCACTAAAATACCTTCCCTCCTTCCTGAAAAGTGTTTTTGTTTTTTTTTTCTTTTTTTAAATTTCACAGAGATTCAGTCCTATGAATCAAAGCACTAATTTTAAGGAGGTGCCAGGTAAAAAGCAAAGATCCATGAACAACCCCTTTTTTTTTTTTAGCCACTGACACATTAAAACAACATCCCATTTCTTAGAAATGAGATACAAGCAAAGACTTTTTACTAGGGAGATTGAGGGATTGGGGAAATAGGTTGTTCAGAGTCATAAGCACAAATGCATTCAGGGGAGCGCAGACAGCATAGAGAGCAATGGGAAGCATTGGAGCCTGCAGCATGGTATCCTGAACAATGGGTCCCACCTAAACATATTCACATGTAAAACTTTTAAGAACATTGAGCTGGCCAAATGAAACATACCCATTCACTGAAATGGCTGTAGGTACATCAATTTACAATCTTAAGAACCAGAGTATGAAGGCAAGGGAAGGTAGAGACGCAGGCTAGTGAAGCATTACAGATGACACAATGCTGACAGGACCCACATAGTTGTGTGACAGTGTGTGTAGGAAGCAAGAGCATGCATACCTCATGTCTGAGCACAGGCAGTCCCCACCATTAACCAGCATATGGATCACCTGCATAAATCTACAGAACAGGAAGTCATTCCTGCATGTCAGACACCTGGGAGCCAAACCTGAGAATAAAAAGGGTCACAAAAAGTTCAGGATTTTAAAAGTTTCCTTATCTGAAAAATAGTTCTCAAAATTAATCTGTCTGAGCTCAAACATGTCAGTGAGCAGAGAAGTCAGGGGAATGCTATCTCCACTCAGCGGCTCCCCTTCTCACCCTCCCCACACCCTTCACTCTTGGACTACTGTCATGTGGAATGGGCTCTGCCCCTGCCAAACAGAGAGCTGTCGACCTATTTCTCCAGAGATAAACCTTTAAAAAATATTTCCCAGTAAAGGTAGTGAGTTGGGTATGATCATTCCCACCATTAGGGCCAGTTCTCCTTCTGTACCTAGCACAGTGCCTGGCACATAGCTGGTACGCAGAAATACTTCCTGAGCAATGGACTCTGGGCTGCAACTGGATCAACTACTGGGAGGCAGCCCTTTCCTCCAGATGCATTTCCATTTTGCACAGGTCGCATCTGAATCAGTCTCAGCTGCCCTTTCAGCAGACATCTCTGGTTTATTTCTTCTCACAATGAACTGTACTATTGTTCTTTAGAATCCATTGTGTTATTGAATTTATGAAACTGAAAAATAACTGATTGAAGCCAGATACTACGGACTAGCCATGCTGCAGTCATGCTGTATCTCAGACACAAAATACACATTAACTAGGGACAGTTCTAGGTCCAGCTGTGAGACAGGGTGAGGATTGTGATGTCTATCTCTCCCATGGTCACCTTTTATTTTTTATTTTTTTTATTTCACAAGTTGTAACTTGTATCGTTACAGATTAATGATTAAAACCATATGGTTGGAAAATGTCTGAAGGTAGGAATGCCTTTTTCTAATTTGTTGAAAGTCGTGGTTTAGGCTAACAAGGGCTGTTTTCTTTTTAGGATACTCTTTCACCTCTGGGTCCCCTGAATTCTCTTTGACTCCAAGGTTAATGAATGACCTCAAGTGACTTGGGGAATGTGACTGTTTTGATGCAAGGATGTTGTGGTGCCAACTCAAAAAAAAAGGAAAAAAAAATCATTAAATTTTCATCATTTATAAAATATATTCCCAAGTAATATACAAAGCATGTTACTTGGGAGAAGGAGCCAGGAATTTCATGTGCATACTTAAAATAATATGATAACAAAAATTATCTTTTACATTTTGATATGATTGTTTTGGCACAGCCCAACAAAAATGGTCTCATGGTGAAGAACAGGCCAAAAGCTTCAATGACAATAAATAAATCCAGCAAACCACTGCCTTCCAATGTGTGAATGCCAATGGCTTCCTCTATTCCTTGGTAGCAGTTGGGTAATTGTTCTTGCGACTTTCTAGAGCCAAAGTTCTCAGCTTGATCTTTCATCTTGAGCTGACTGATCCTAAAGAAAATAATGATAAGATGGAGAGGAGGACAAAGACAAGTCAAGTAAGGTGTAAAGGGATGAGTAGTTCGAGGCAAGGGAAGATCCTTTCAAGTATTTCCTAAATCAACCAAAAGTAATGAATCACTCTTGTGTTCTTGTATGCATACACACACACACACACACACACACACACACACACACACACACCACTCACTTGCTTTTATGTACTACCGAGTCTTAAAGTTCCTCACACTGGAAAATGAGAGACTGGTCAGTTAGTTTCCAACAGAGAAAATACCATGCATGTGGCCACAGAGTGAGAGTCCTACTTTGGTGTTTTCATCTCTGGACTGCAAGAGCTCAGGTCCTGACACTATAGAATTTGACTTTTCTTTGTAAAATTTCATATGAATGGAGTTTGTTACCAGTGTGCTCTTTCTCTGTCAGGGATGAAAAATAATGTACTAAAAAAAAAAACTCAATAAAACATTTTCTAATTTTCCCCAGGTCTTTTACTTTTTCAGGTTTTGTGTTTGGGGATGTGTAGTATTTATTTTGTTGAACTGGAGAACTTCTTGGGAGACAAAGAGTTTATAATATACACTATTTAATAGATCTCCTAATTCCTGGCAAAAGTGACTCTAAAACACATTATTTCATTTTGGAATTTTACTCAACAATGTGTACTTATATGAGCATAGCAATGCAAAAATCACTAAACTTTATCTGCATGGGTGGTTTTTAGTCAGTTTTCTTGAGAAACTATTTACAACAATAAACTATACCTATTAAACTTGTGATTCAAAAGTTTTGGTGGTTTTATATACTAATTAAGATACAACACATTTCCATTATCACTCCAAATTCCCTATAGTCCTTTGCCCCACCTTATACTTTCAGCTTCCAGGAAATCCTTGATTTGACTTTTGACCACTACAGATTAGCTTGAATTTTAAATTTTTTTGTATCTAAGTCTTTTCAGCATGATTATTCAGAGTTTCACCCATATTGGTGCAATTTGCAGTAGTTCTTTTTTTTAGAACAGAGTAATAATTCAATGAATGGCTGTGCTATATTTTTATTATTGATTCATTAATGGGTATTTACACTTGCTTTAGTGTTTTTATTGTGACTTGAGACTGCTATCTAATGCAGACAGAATCAATATACATTTTCCAATATGAGACAACCAAGATAAAAATTGTAAGTTGCCCCATCTAGCTCATTTCTTAATCTGATTGATTCTGTATCTAAATCCTCATCCTTGCATACAGGACTTCACACACTCCCTGAACACTTTTTATTAAGTTCTCTCATTGCTTTCTCTCTACCTCTCACAATACCACAATGCCTTAACTTGCCTAGTGCAGTTTTCTTGGCATAAAAATTTGTTTTTTCTAGAGTCATCTGCTAAATCTCTACTCCACTATTGATGCATGGTTAGGGTACAGAACCGCCACATGAAGAGGTACATAGGGAAAGGTATGAAGGGTGACATGGAGCTTTTGTGCCCATTTTGGGTGTACCTACTTCTCAGTACCTCAGAGTGATTTATCAACCTGGAGGCTCTCTGAGCCCTTTCAATTAGGATTGTTATGGAAGTTCCATTCAATAGGAACGATTGATTCAGTCTTTGGGCATTGGTGATTAACTCAGTCCCCAGTTTCTCTTCCTTTAGAGGTCAGGGGGTGGGGTTAAAAGTTTCAGCCCTCTGAAAATGTCTTGGTCTTTCTTGCAACAAGCTACCATCCTGAAACTTCCTAGGGCTACCAGTCATCTCATTAGCATAAAAAAAACCCTTTTTTTTACTACTCATATACTCTAAGGGTCTTAGAAGCTCTAGTTTCGGGAACCAGGATTAAGAATAAATATAACAAAGAAACTCCTATTACCTCTTTCACTCAGGGAATTGCAAAGGTTTTGGCAGCTCTTTGTCAGGATCTGGGGGCAGAGTCTAAATACATATTTTATTTTTTTTAACCTTACCCAGAGCATTATACTTTTATCTTATTCTAGCAAAGCTGTATTCATTCTTAATATTCTAATTCCAGCTACAAATTCATTCTATTTAGCTGTATTATATACATAATCTTTTAATATCTATTCAGAGTTACTTAAAAGACTTTTCAGGAAGCAATTGAGGCTGCACTTGCTTTTACCTTTTGAACTGATTTTCTTCCTTGATCCCTGCTTAAGTTTTGACTCTAGAGTTGATATTCTTTATTATTTCATTATTCTTATAAAAATGACAAAGGTTATAATAAAACTTCAAAAACTTACTTCCATAGTTTAATTTTACATTGCTTTAATTGACTGACATGAAAGATTGAGAAATTTAGTGTCATTAACTTCTTTATAGCTCTTCTTCACTTACCACTTTGTATAATTAAATTATTATTTTTCAAGGTATACTCATTTTATATTCCTTTCTCAAACTTAAATTTCTGCAGTTATTTTGCCTTACTTATACATTGAAATGGATTAATTGCTAGTCTTTTAGTCATATCTTTTATTATTGTTTCATCCCTTGATTACTATTGTTAATTGATGTTGTTCAAAGGGAACCAGAGGTAGGTAGGATTACTATGTAATTTGCTGACTAAGCAGAGACATTTTAGAGAGTCAAAGAAGGACTTAGC
This sequence comes from Marmota flaviventris, assembly GCF_047511675.1. Taxonomy (NCBI): domain Eukaryota; kingdom Metazoa; phylum Chordata; class Mammalia; order Rodentia; family Sciuridae; genus Marmota; species Marmota flaviventris. Next base: position 52,478,551 of record NC_092502.1, read on the forward strand.
CAAGACAATAGTATAATAAGAACTATTCTAGACAAATCAGTACCTGGAATCACTCTAAAGTCAGAGGCAGTATGCTCCCTAAATTATTGAATGCTTGAAGTTAGTATTTTTAAGGCATTTAAATAGTGTTAAATGTCTCCTTAAACAAAGGAGCTAAAGGCTCAGTAGCTCACTTTCTAGGGCTGATGGATGGGTTTTGGGGAGTCCACCAATTGATTGAAATCATATCCATAATTCTGTACACATGTTCATTTTTTTTCTGGGGTGATTACCATAACATTTATCAGACTTTCAAATGATCCTCCTACACCACAAACATTATTTACCAATTTTCATTTCATGGGAAATAAAAAAAAAAAAAAAACTCTAAAAAGTTACATCCTTGAACCAGGCTCTCTTAAGTGCTCTGTAAATAACATCATACAACTATACTTTTATGCTATTAAGTTGACCTAGTGTTTATTGTAGAACAAATTGATCTTCTGTAACAATTCCCATTTTAGTTTTCAATACCTATTTCATGAAGAGTCATGAAATACTATTAGTGTTAGGCAATAGTATTAGTGTTGCTTTCTCCTTCTGACCAATTGTTATCCATACTTTATATGTTCTCTTAAATTTTTAGGTTGATTCCTTCCATAGTTCCCATTTAGGCTGAGCTATCAGAGAGGTCACCAGGAGATATTTGAAACTATTTGAAATAATCATCCTAGTCTAGATTTTCTAGAACAATGGTGTCCATTTCTCTCTTATCAATACTTCTCTTAGGGTTCTCTCCCAATCCACCCTCTTTTCGTGGTCCTTATTTTCTCCCTTTTGTGTTCATAGTAGGTAACAACTATGAAAATATTAAAAATGAATGAATGGATGACAAGTCATTTACTCTGATTAGGAGAAAACTTGTTAAGAGCTTACTTTCTTTTGTGTCACACAGACTTGACCTAAAACATTGAACATGCGGTGCTCCCAACAGAGAAAACACATTAACAAAATGAAAAAGATTCTGCTTGAAAAATAATATGATAATTCCAATAGTGGCCAGAAAAATGATTGAAAACATATGAAAAGTTAGTGGATTCAAGTTAAAAGAACTACACACATCTGAAAGCTTCCCCCAAAGTGTTCTTGTGCCTCTCTCTATATCCAGCCTGAAACGACTTTTCCAGGAAACTAAAAGAACATAAGCAAAATTGTGATGCACCCTAGCAGACTTAATGTGTGCAGAGACATTTCCTCATCCCCCAGAGAACAGTTCACACCTGAAATAGCACTATGTAGATTTAATGATTAACTTTTTTAAAAGAGAAAGCCTTTCACCCTGATATTAACAAGTAATGCTACAAATATTATTTGAAATGTTGATAGGAAAACTTAATCTAATCCTTTGCTCTGCAGAAACTTTAGACTTGCTGACTTCTTCTTCACCTTCCTTTGATTACACTTTCCTGAAGGTGGCTGACTCCAGCAAGCTCCATATGGACAGGGCTTCATGTCCTCACATAACCCTCTAGGCTGATTTTCTACCGCCCTTGTCTTGCTCTGTTAAGCCATGTCACTGAAGTTATTGGAGTGCACATTAGTCAAGAGAGGACTCGCTGTTTGTTCTGCCAGAGCAGGGTCTCTTCTTCCTGTTCATCCTTCTCATCTCCCATACATCCACTTCTTTCTGAAAACACTGAAGGAAAGACCTTAAATAGTAAAACCCGAGCAGTTAGGGTAGTGGCAATAGCCACATATGCCTGAGATTGCTCAGCTTTCCCTGGAAGTTTCAGGCTAACAATGTAAAACTAATGAAAAATAAAATAGGTTATCTATCTCTCTGTTCAGACCCATGGGGATACATTTTTCTTTTCAATTGTAGCTGTGTTGTTTTTGCACTTCCCTGAACAGAGCTTAGAAGTAAGATGTTCAAGACCCAATAACATGCCATATGTGGCAGGTTCAGCTGAAGTTCATCCACAAATATGGAGCATAGGGGAAGCTTTGGAAAATATAATATAGGATATCTCAGCCCCTTGTGGTATTAATTTTCTCTCACATCTCCTTCAGTTGTTCTGTGCATGTCTTCTGGCTTGTTTCTGCCTGTTTTCTTCTAACTTTCCCTTCCAGGGGAAAATTTCTGACAAATTGACACGAATGTCTTCACTCATGACCCATGTCATTTGTTTTGCTTATATGCTTGGTTAAATACTGGATTTGGCTCATATTTTCCATGTAGAATTTTAATTCACTATTCTCAAAGTAGAAAGAATAACTCTTCATTTTTCAATGAAAAAAAATATGCATTTAATTAACCTTTCAAGTAAATAAACATCTAAAAATTAGTAGGGAACCTACAGCTGCAAGTTCCAATAACTTAAAAATTATTGCTTACACTTAATATATTCTCTTAGGTCTTGAATTCCCCAAGTGCTATTCAAGTTACTTTTCAAGAGTTAGACCCTGATATATGGCAAAAACACAAAAAAAGATAAACAACTATTTAGTTATTCTGATTAGTTTAGATAGTTTATTGGCATAATTTACTATAAAATAAAGATATTCTACCTCAAATAATATGCTTTTAGAAAAACTTGGATCATTTAGAAGGTAACTCCGATTTTCACTTTGCTTGGTCTATGTTAATTATGTATTTACTCAGAATCTGTTTTTATTTCTGGTAGGCAAAAACTGTACTTGTGTTTCCTTCTGATTTTGATCTTGCTCTTGCTCTGTGCGTCCTCCATTTCAAAGAAGTAATTCCCAGTAGTCGTAGTTAAGAGCAGGTTGATTCTAAAACATATACATTTTACCATGTTTTATTCCCCCAAAGGGGACTATAGCATCAATTTAATTTGTTTCTGTTTTCTTGCCTCCTGGTGCTATTAAAGAATATACTGAAGAGGTCATTTTACTTCTCTGAAATTTCTTGCAGTTCTCTTAACCAAGTCTTTTACATTAATTGGTAAGTAGTTTTTCCTAATTGAATCACTATCAAATTTCCAAGATGTATAATCACATCATTTTTCACTCTTCTATTCCCAGAGTAGGAATCTCTTCATTCTTTGAAGATAGTTTGCTTCATACTGTAGAAGGTCAAGTTCATCTATGTGATCTTCATCAGTTACTCTCAGCTCCTCCAGTTATGCCCTTGATTCCATCTTCCCCTCTCCCTTCTCTGGGATCTTTCTCTATAAATTACCCAATTTTCTCTTGGACCTGTTGTCTCTGCCTAAGACATCTTATTCTACAACCAACAAAAGTGATGTTTCTTCAATTCTACTCAAGTTTCCTTTCTGCAAGCTTTTAAAAAATCATTATTATAATGATTAGTGCATATTAATTGTACAAAATAATGATTTCATTGTGACATTTTTATCCTTTCTTATAATGTGCTTCTTCTTTCCTTGACTTAATTTTTAATTCCTCACAATGTAGTCTTTACCACTCCATTGGATCCAAACTCAAAGGATGCTGACATATAATCTAATATCCTTTTCTCAGCTACCCATTACTTTTTGTACTATTTGACAGAGTGGATGACAACATCTTTCCGGAAACCAGAAAGTATTTCCAGAATTCTGAGCAATATTTTTTTCTCCATGCCCTGTTTCTTTAACTGCAAATTTGAAACTGTTTTCTACCTGCAACATCCTTTGTCTCAATATCTTTATTACAGTTATCCTACCAGGAATTTTTCTCTGTATGCTTTCTATAATGCCATCTTTTTCTGGAATTTTCCTGTTTTAAACATCTTTTTCTGTGTGAATAGTTCCAAAATCCATTAATCCTGAATTGAAGACCTACATTTCCTGTTTTGGCTGAATTTATTCACATTAAATTCTACTAGGATATCAAACTCCACAGGTCCAGAACAGAATCAATGTTTTTCTTTTTTACCAAACTGCCTTTTCTGTTGTCTCCTTTTCTGTAAATGACATCACCAACTTCCCCATCATCAAAATAAAATATTGACATTTTCTTGGACATATTATTTTCTTACTTCCTGAGCCATGAATGCCCAGACTCTCATAAATATGCTGTCCTATTAGCCCTGAGCAGACAAACTTTCTTCTTTTATTTTTTAAAGTTGTCAATGGACCATTATTTTATGTATTTAAATGTGGTGCTGAAAAATGGGAGTTCATAACCCACTTGAAGCAAAGTGTGAAAGATGATATATCAAGAACTATGTAATGTTTTGAACAACCAACAATTAAAAAAAAAAGAAAAAAAAGAAAAAAAAATGTGGTGCTGAGAATCGAACCCAGTGCCTCACACATGCTAGGCAAGAGCTCTACCACTGAGCTACGACCCCACCCCAACAAACTAACTTTCTTGAGGCACAATTATAGTTTATTTCCTGCTTAATAACTTCTTATAATTTACAAAATAAAATACAGACGTTAGTGTGGCATTTATGGTTGTTCACAGCACAGCTGTTCTATACCTATTTCTAGTTCCCAATGCTGCACTGAACATCAGGCTAGCAAATTATCTGTTCTCTTTAGACTCACCTTCTGATTACTGTCCCTGAGGCTCTGCATGTCCCTAATAGCCTTCTTCATCCTTCCCAGTCTTTTTGGTCTAAATTCTATGCATTTTTCAAATGCTACCTTTTTGAACCTTTCCCTGATCTTCACAACTGAAAGAAATTTTTCTATCCTCTGAACTCCAACCACATTTTACTAACATAGTCACACCAATTTTCTTTCGCTTAGTGTTTACATAGACTATATGGACTATTTTCTCTATTCTTTTGTTTGTATCCTATTTGCATCTCTCTATTTATTTGTTCATTTATTTGCTATTTGCATCTTTATGTGCATATAATGTATTTCTTGTAAACAGCACAAGAGTTGAGTCTTGCTTTTTTTCTTTTTTATCCAATCTGGCAATCTGTGTATTTTAATTGTTCTCTTTAGAGCCATTTATATTTATCTGAATTACTGATATTTTGAACTTAAGCCTGCTAACTTAGTGTTTTATTTCTTTTCCTGACATCACAACTTTGAGTCTCCAGTGGGCTTAAAGCTTATGATTCTGTAGGCTATATGATTTGTTCTCATTGTTTCGGGTAGGATCATTGTTTATTGTGCCTTTTTGTATTCAAAACAGAAGCAAGAAATTCTTTACTGCATTTTATAACTTTCACTTAGACTTGGTTCCCCCAGAAACCAAGTCTGGGGGAACTTGAGTTTGGTTCCCCCAAAACTAAGAAAGGGATTTGAGTTCAAGCAGTTCATTTGGAAAGTGATCCAGGATACCCCAGTAAAGAAACAAGAGGAGAAGGGGGCTGGGGATATAGCTCAGTTGGTAGAGTGCTTGCCTTCCATGCACAAAACCCTAGGTTCAATTCTCAGCAACAACAATAACAACCAAAAAAAAAAAAAGGAAAAAGAAATAAGAGGAGAGAGATAAAAGAGATATTGTAGTATAAACTGTGGTACAATCTCACTGGGAACTTCTGGAAAGCTGGACTCAACCTTAGTGAAGAACATGGGTATTTATCCACCAACTCTCATCTATTATTGATTAATAGTCTTGCCAGTGGGAGTTTGTTCCAGATGAAAAAGGACAGAGAAACACAAGCAATGAGATATTTGGGCAGAACTAACTGTTATTTTAAACTCTCTAACGGTACTTTATTTTTCAGGCATATGAACATATGAGAACCAATGTTACTGAAAGAAGAATTCTTGCTTGACTTGGTATTCTCCCGGCATTGTGACTCAGATGTCATAGTTAGAAGGCAACTAATATTCGCTAAATGAGGAAATACGTTTTATATAATTCCAATATGGAGAATTCCGGTTGCCTCTTTTTTATTTCCTTCCAAAGTCACATATACTCAGAACATAGTTTGGTTCCTTAGTTACCAAAAAAGGTTAAATTCACCACAGTGGTTGGAAATTTTCAGAAGTAATATTGATTTTCCAGCTAATTTGAATATACTATATATATATGTATATGCATATATATATATATATATATATATGTGTGTGTGTGTGTGTGTGTGTGTGTATGTGTGTGTGTATATATATATATATATATATATATATATATATAGTTGTACATTGATGCAGTGTCTTTATTTTGTTTATTTATTATGTGGTACTGAGGATGGAACCCAGTGCCTCACATGTGGGAGGTAAGGGCTTTACCACTGAGCCGTACCCCAGCCACCTTAAATATAGTATGTTTAAAATATAATTTTCAACTATAAACTTTATCTAACAGATTTCATATTATTTGCAGCCAACAATGATAAAGTGTCCACGAACAGTTGTTTGTTATATTTGTGGTCGTGAATATGGAACCAAATCTATTAGCATCCATGAGCCACAATGCCTGAAAAAGTGGCATAATGAAAACAACTTGTTGCCTAAAGAGCTAAGGAGACCAGAACCAAAGAAACCAGAAATCAGGACCATTACTGGTAAGTCCTTAGAGTGACTTGAGTACAAGAGGGGAGGCTTCTCTCTCTAAACTTATAAGTAGAGGTATTCTTTTTTTTTTTTTTTTAGTTGTTCAAACACCTAAAATCAGCAACATTTACTGCCTTGGCTTCAGCCAAATAGGAAAACAGTAGTGGAATGCCCGTGCAAAGGGTTTTCTTCAGATGCTGAGACATAAAGACACTATGTCCTGGCAAGACTGCATGAGAGGGACCGCTGGAATTTACTGTATTTTCCAAGAGTTAGTTTCATATATTATCACACATAACACTTAAAAAACATAAAGCTTAAAAACCTTTGGTGAATCTAGAGTCCTGATTTTACATATGAACGTGTCTCTGCAGAGCAGGGATAACAAATTTAAGTGCTTACAGGATCCGATATCGTCAGGTTACAAATTAATTAATGGGTCTGTGTGTAGGGGAAGGAAAAAATGAAGACAAGGAAAGGTGGGGACTGTGGTGAGCTGGAGAGCATCAGCTCTCTCCAAAGGAAATAGCAGCTGCCCAGGAACAGCTGGGGCTATCATTAAGAAATTTAGCCCAATGTGGCCATATCTATCAGTAATACAAAAGAAACTGGAAATGTAGACATTCATACAAAATATCCACATTTTTAAAATGTGTGCAATTAATAATTTGTGAAGCACTGTGCAAACTAAATGAAACTGTCACGTGCGACTTTGTCACAGAACCTCATATTTACTCATTTAGGATGTTACATAATAGTTATAGAATATTTTTGCCATGTGAGCTCAGACTCACCATATTTCCACCATTGTTGTTTTCTCAGTTACACTCCTCATTCTCTTCAAAGGAAATTTTTGGTTTTAAGCGGAGTATCTTTTAGTTCATTTATTCTCCTGTGTATCTATAGATGTGCAAGTGCTAAAAGGTACCTTGGAGGTCATTTTACTGTCAGTTAGTCCAACATTCCTGTTAAGATGTGAGTCAAGTAGAGTTTATAACAACAAAATCTAGATTGTCATAATAACGACAATCTAGAGCAAAATCTAGATTGTCATAATAAAGTTCTAGATGCTGCTAGAATGGAACTATCCACAGTCCTTGCAGACAGGTGGCAAAAGAGCTCAAGATGAAAACATCCACCTATAGAAGGTAGAACACTTGCCCACAACCAGATTGTTTACCTTCTTGAAAATCTCTTCCCAACAATTCTCATCTTAAATTCACTCTCAGTGTCAAAATCTATTTCCTTTCCTTCTGATCTTTACCATTTTCTGTGCTTGACCATAATTATCCCAAAACTAAAAGAAGTAAGAAGAATGGTGATTCAAAAGCCCTTTTGGGATACTATCTTGTTGTTGCTTATGACAGAAAAAGTAGATCCTATAATTTTACTTCCCTGAACTTTTTCTCTTGATCCTATGCTACTATTATCTCTGAAGGTGCTCTTCATCCCTAGGTAAATAGAATGCACATCACTGTTCTCCACTCATGGACTTTTTCGTAGAGTTCAAATGACCCTTGCTCCAGATCCAGAGTCAAAGCACCATGAAAAACATTTAGAAATGTGATGAATCACCTTCAAGTTAGAATCAATGACTACTCTGGAATTTTTTAGTCTGTATTAAAACTCATATGAGTAATAAGAAAGTCAGTGCAGTCCTTTTCTCAAAGAGTTTTCAAAGCACTCAAAACACACGTTTATATCCTACATAGAAAGTAATATTTTCTTTATCCAAAGGAGAAATACTAGGTTGTTTGGGGGTTTAAATTCCCATGGAGCAAAAAAATAAAGAACATTAGGAGAAAGCATGTTAAGAATCTAAGGTTTGTTATGTTTGTGTGAACCACTAGATAGAAATCATATGAGATTGCGTAGGCTTTAATGAAGTAATATGTGCCTTGCCAGTGATAAAAACTAAGTAATACATTTTTGAGTGCTTGGCTAAATTTTGGGGGTCTATTTTGGATGATTCTAAGACATAGTCAATTTAATATACCAAAGTCTCTCTATTTGAATAAGGCTTATTAAAGCTAAATCCCACATTGTTTCTCAAAATAAAGCCATATGCCTTTTTCCGCTATGCTCTGCCAATGAAGATTCTATATTTCTCCAACTGTCTACTTTGTTTTCTTAAGAACACTTCTTTTCATCAGATTAAGAATTCTATTTTCATTCTTCACTTAATTACTTAAAGAATCTCTAAGTTCACAGCTATGAAAAGATGATAAATTTTTAGGGTATAATTCATCTTAAATTCACTCTCAATTGTCCAATTTTGGCCTCCAAAAACATTCCACTAAAGGATTATAGAAGGAAAATACAAATACATGTCCTTTTACCGCTGTAAGTTTATATTTAGAGTCAGCTGAAAGAAAGCCAAAAGTTATATTTGCAAGATAATAATATATAAGCAAAGATGTTAATAATTAGTGAAGAATGCATATCATAACACATAAAACATTGTCTTCCCCTTTTTACGTCCAAAGAGTAAAAAACCTCTGGTTCATGGCTAACTTGACTCAACCCTTGAAACAGCAAGCAGCGCTTTTTATTTATTTATTTATTTTTGGCAAAAGTCATATGATTTATTTAAAAACCTCAGTCAACAGGTATTTCCTGAACATATTTTCCATAAAAAGTAGAATATGGTTTTCCAGAATGAAAACTAATTCATTTTACTGTTTCCCCCCTCTTTTCTTTCTTTTTTTATTATTATTTTTTTCATTTTTTTCTTTCTCTTTTTCTTTAACTTTCCAGCCAAAGGTTTCTATGATCTTGATGCTTTAAATGAAGCTGCTTGGACAAGTGCCCAGAGCCAGTTGGTTCCCTGCAATATATGTGGGCGTACCTTCCTGCCAGACAGACTGATTGTTCACCAGCGATCTTGTAAACCCAAAGCCGCCAAGTAAAGCCCTTTTCTCTCCACTGGAGTGTTACAGGAATTAATCCCTTTGAACCAAACTGGGCTAGAGTGGGAAGGAGAAAAAGGAGGTGAAAAGAGGAAACACAGAAAACTGGAGTTGACTAAATGCTGGCCCAGCCTGGGAGGCCCAGCCTTTGGTGTGAGAGTGTTTGACCACCATTATGGGATGGGGCGAGTGCTTTGGCTTTAACAAGCAGCTGCATGTGCTTACGTACACTGGGGACCGTTTCACACTTTTGTCAGGCAGAATTACAAGCGAGCTGTTTTTTATCAGAGCTGCAGTTTTTATCTAAAGGAAATTTCTGAGCCCATCGTTGCTATTTTTCCTGCATTCTACTTTCCTGAACAAGATTTTGAACTTCACAATTAGGATGATTGTTAAGCCAACAGAGGCTTTGAGGGCAACTGGAGGCAATTCCTTCAGTCCCAGCAAGAACTGGATTCCTTCCTATCCCTATGCCTTCTGATCCAGGGACATTTTGACAACGAGCTATTGGTTGGGAAGTTTCTTTTTTCCTTGAAATCCTTCAAGACAGACATTTTCAAAAAGCGCTGAGGACTTAAAGTACAGGGACCATATCTAACTCACATTCCCTTGATAATGGCAAGGAATGCTTTGGAGATTTCCTAGCCAGTGCCACCCTCGTTGGCAGGAGATGCTGCAGTACAATTCATCACAATGGGTGGAAGCCAGCTCCTGCCTCCTATAGAAGATAAGTCTAGCAAGAGCTCTTTATACCCTCATAGGGGTTTATAGGTGTTTCATTGTTGAGGTCTAAAAGTCTGCCAGGAAATTTTAGGCCTCCCCACCCAAGTCCCATGCACAGTAATTGGGTTGTGAAAGTGCTCTGTATTTTACAGCTCTTGAATGTGTATTCATCCAGGCAGGGCTGTCCTGGGAGAAGGCCAGGGCCAGGGAGGTGCTCTGTCCAGGAAATGCTGCTCCCCCAGGCAGCATGGCATGGCATGGACTCCCAGCAGTCTTGCTTAAGATCTTTGTTCATTTTATGGCTGAGTTTCAGGGCCATTCTGGATCCACTGGGTTCTTGCAAGCCTTGCATCCATGACTTTACACAGCACAATCAGCTCCAAATTATACAGGCAAATTCATTCAACCTAATATTTTGGTCATACATCTACTTATTATACAGGGTTGGGTTAGGATAATTGTGCTAATTGTTCTGTTTTTCCTGCCTGCTCCAAAGGAAGCAAGAAACAAACTTTTTAAAAACTCTGTAGATACCCTGGATTGAGAATCTTGTAAAAGATATGGCACTATTTCTTTTATCTTGACTAAAATGATGAAAGAATCTAACATATGCTGAGGGTCTATGGATTGGGCAGTGGGCTAAGTATTTTGTGTATATCAGCTTATATACATCTTACTTCAGCCCTACAAGTAGATATCATCATCCTTATTTTACAGATAAGGAACTGATGCTTAGACTAAACAGCTGACTCAAGGTCACACGGAGCTTGAGTTATAGGATAGATTAGGGAACAAATTTAGGACTCTCCGGCTTCTGAGTTTACAATCATATCTGTCTTTGTTTATGCCTGGTGGCATTATTAATATGATTAGCCATAATAACAGAAGATCAGACAAAGGTAAAAATTCTTGCACAATGTCTAGTAACTAAAAAAAAAAAATGGAAATCTTGGGATATTTATTGTTCTGCCGCTGGTCTGTGTTTATCTTAGACAGGTAACAATGAGTTAGACCTGCATTTGTGTTAGGGGTTTCAAAAGATATTTCTGTGTGTTGCTGATATTTCAGAAATTAAATATCAGGGGAGATAAAGCAAAAGTTCTGCCCACAACTTTGAACTGAATGGCCACTCAGAGCCTTAAAGATATTCATGGGTATGATAAATCAAACAACAGTGTTTTTATCTATATGAATGAAGTCTTGTGTTGTGTCAACAACACAAATGAAGTATTGTTGTGAAGTGGCTGAAAAGAACAGGCTCCATGAATTGTTCATCCTCAGAGAACACTGAGCCCGCTTGAGATACATCAAGGTGCTTTCTGTGGGGTTTCATGTATGGTTCCACCTCATCTAAGCTACAGATGTTCCATGGAATTAAATCTGGAGCAAGCATAGTTACAATGACCTCAATTCAAGAGTTCTGGTCCATTTTCAACACAAGTCATCAAAGTCTTAACATTAATAGGAAAGAGCTCACCTGATCTCTACCAACTGCCCTCTCCCAATGAGTTGACATCTGCAAAGATCTTTATAATTTTAAAAATAGTTCTTTAACAATGGTTAGCACCTCCATGAGCCATGAATTTAACCTTGAAAGAGTTCCTGAAGATATTCCCCAATATGATGAAGAGCAGATATTAGATGAAGGTATTTGGAACTCTGAGCTAACCCAGGTGACTACTGGTGTGGGATTAATGTTATTACAGGCATCAACAATGATGCAATTCCCTCCTCACTCCGTTACCTAGCACTGACAAATTTTAATTGAATTCTTCTGTAGTTGAGGTCACAGAAAGAATTCCAGAATTTGTTTTTCTTTTTCTTTTGGAGAGGGAGTGAGTACCAGGGATTGAACTCAGGAGCACTCAACCACTGAGCCACATCCCTAGCCCTTTTTTGTATTTATTTTTTTTTTTTTTTAGACACAGGGTCTCACTGAATTGCTTAGTGCCTGGCTTTTGCTGAGTCTGGCTTTGAACTCTCGATCCTGCCTCAGCCTCCCGAGCTGTTGCCATGCCTGGTCAGATGGTACTCATTTGCACCTTGAATTCACATCAAAACTTCAGGACATGTCCTATTAGAAGGGGACTAAATAAGCACAACCTTGTGGGGGGGATATAAATGGGGAATTTTATACTATGTGCAAGCACAAGTCCTTCAGATCCATCACAGAAGGCTATTCAGGTCCCATCATAGTATTTATCATTATTATTATTTACAAATGGGGTCTTAAGGATGGTTCCCTGTTGAACTGCTTTGGCTTGGGGTATACTGGTCTGAGTTCCTTTATTGAAATAAAAATTGCTATTGACAATCAGAGCCATTTGTGAGCAAGGAATAGATAAAAAGCAGACATCCAAAGACCTCTATCCCCTGAAAACTGCCTTTGGTCTTTCTGTACTTGTCTTCTACTAATATTTGCAGTATTTTTTTAATACTCCTGACTGAAACTAATTCACATGGCTTGAATCCCATATCACGTCAGGGCAGGAAGTTCAGCCCTTTCCTTCCCGAGTCCTGAGAGGTCCTTTCCCTCCTCTGGCAGTGGTCCACCTTCCCTTATCACTAAGCTTGGTTCTGCTAGCCCTGCCTGCTCTCTGTGGTGAGAAATAGAAAACGAGATTTTTCTGCACTTGGAAGAAACAACACAAATGAAAAGCAGTCAAGTTTCCAGCAGAGGCCAACTGGGTCATGAAGAGAGAATATACATGAGAAAAAAGCACTGTTATCATAGGATGGTACACTTTTATCCTTGTTCTTTTAAAATTGTATTACAAAAAAATATTCAAATTCCAGTGTAATGAAGTCTCATGCTCTCCACATCCAGGTAAACTTAGTTTTGACATCCCACTAAGGTTGAATTTGAATGGTTTCAATTTGAGCTTTTATTCTTTTTGGTTAAAAGGAGAAGGGTGTTCAGGGAGAGGAGCTGGAAGCCCAAAATTCCACAAAATCTCTGACAATGCCTTTCAGTCCTACTTAGTGGAAAAATAAGCTTGAATGTGAGCTTAAATGCCAGGGTAATTGAGAACCGGCTGGGTATCATGGAGTTAAGTACCATCATTGATTCACACTGATTACCCTATAGGTCAAGCTGTTTCAGATGCCTCTTAGCTGAGAATGCTAGACAAATTAGTAGTCCCCAAATATGCTGATGCTCAATGTTATGGTTTAGATATGAAGTGTCCCCCAAAAGCTCATGTATGAGACAATGCAAGAAAGTTTAGAGATTAAATGATTGGGATATGAGAGCCTTAACCTAATAAATGCACTAATCCACTAATAGGGATTAACTGGGTGGTAACTGTAGGCAGGTAAGGTGTGACTGGAGGAGGTGAGTCACTAGGGACATGTTTTTGAGATATATATTTTGTCCCTGGTGAGCAAGAGCTCTAATTCCTTAATGCCATGTCCTGAGCTGCTTTTTCTCTTTCAAACTCTTCTACCTTGATGTTTTGCTTCATCTTGGACCCAGAGCAATGAAGTTAGCCATCTAAGGACTGAGACCTCTGAAACCATGAGACCCAAATAGACTTTTCCTTCTCTAAAATTATTCCTGTCAGGTCTTTTGGTCACAGTGGCAAAATAAATAAATAGATAGATAGATAGATAGATAGATAGAGGCTATTCAGATGTGATTAAGATTATAGACCTTGGAATTGGAAGATAATCCTGGATTATCCTGGTAGGACCATTCTAATCACTTGGATCCTTAAATGCAGAAGAGGAAGAAGGCAGTAAGGTAGGTAAGAGATGGTAGCATAAGAAGAATTTAACGATCCATTGTTGGTTCTGAGATGAAGGGAACCATATATAAGGGCCAAAAGATAACTGTAGGGACTAAGGGCAGCCCCCAGATGATAGCCAGCAAAGAAACTGGGGCCTCAGTCCCACAAATGCACAGAATCAAATTCTCCAAATGACATGAAATGGAGCAAGGAAATGGAGCCTGCCACCCACCCAAATCTCCAGAAATGAATTCAGTCTTGCCAACACCATGTTCTTATCAGGTAAGTCCAGAGTTGAACTTCTAACCATACAGAACTGTAAGAAAATCTCTGCTGTTTGAGTCACAAAGTTTGTAGTAATCATCAACGGCAACAACTGACAACTAACACAAAATATAGATATGTGACACATGGTAGAACCAATAAAATCTGTTCATCAGAGAAGTAGAGCTCTTGAATCCAGGAGGGACACTGTCCACCTCCATTGTTTTAGTGAGAGGACAACTAGACAACACTCATTAGGGCCAATAGCCTATGAAAACTCGATCCAGGATTTCATACCCTTGGATATATCATCATTTTGCAATACATGTAAATTCTGGATGACAATTTTTAATGTTTTAAAGGAAAATACTGCCTTTTATATTTTCTGTCATATGTATGTGCTTGTTCTAAAAATAACAATAAATGGACAAATGCAGTTATTTGGTAACTGATTTTTACCATTAATAGCCCCAAGGTCTTGCCCACCTGTTTTGTCTGAAAATCATATTTGTTTTCATTTGTGGCAGAAAGAAAATAACTATGTGGTAACTGTATTTTTAAATAAGGTACTGACTAAAAAATAGCCAAAACACCTAAAGGTGCATATTTGTTTTTAAACATTCCAAAGCTCTCTTGTGATTTTTTTCCCCCACAGCTTTTCTGAGAAACTCTGTGCAGATCTAAAAAATAATGTGAGCCATCAAAATTACTTGCTTGAAGTATAGGAAAAGGGTGGGCAAAAGCCCCTGAGTTGTTGCTTGATAATTTATCAAGTAGTAAATTTGCCTTTAGTACTTTCATCTCCTCTCTTTGAAACTTCTGCCCTCTGTCCCACCTTTAATGTTTTTCCTACTATTCCACTGCCACCACCTACCAACCTCTGCCCAGACTTGTTTCTGTTGGAGCAAAGTCTCAAGAGATCCATGCTCTAGTTATTTCTCCTCCTTTCCCAACCTGCCCCTTTACATTTTACTGCCTGTGTCCTTTAACTTTTCACAAGTAATTTCCTTAGAAAGAAATCTGAAACACTTGGGTTTCCTAGGCAGTTCACAGGAGATTATGCTTGAATGAATTCTTTCAGGTGATATAGTTATTTTAAAGAATATTCCTAGAAGTATTATGTCTTTGTCCAGAATAATGACATCCATGTGGCACAAATTTAGACAAATTTTGAAATGGAAGTCAAAAGAGCATGGGAAGTGGGCCTCTTCTTAACAGTTAGTGTCCCTTTTCCCATCTGGTAACTTCACATCTGAGTAGGGGCATCTCTGATTGACAGGCTATCCATTTATAGTTGTGTTAAGGTAAGCTAGTTGCGATAACATATAGACCCCAAACAGAACTATGACTTAAATAGAATAGAGGCTTATTTCTTGTTCTAAAAAGAGCAGTGGGCAAGTAGTCAATTTAGTGAGGTGTTTACCTCATGGAATTATCCATGACCGTAAGTTGGTGAAGCACTTACCAGTTTTAGCATTCAACAAGCAGATCTCAACAGTTACCCTGGGGAGGCAGGGGATCCTCCTCTTTCAGCCCAATCCAAAGCACGAAAGAATAAGGAGTTACTCATTTGGTTTGTACTGCAGACCTGCAAGAAATGCTCATCATTACATTCACTGGCAACATCTGGGCCAGGTGGATGTATCCAAGTGCAAGAGAACCTGGGAATTGTGGCAGCAGGAAGAAGTGACTAGAGATTTGGGGAACAATAATGCAAATCAAACATAAATCTACTCCTGGCTTTTGTTGGGGGACTGCTTTCCTTCTCATAGAAACTCAACAGTATTTGGACACAAATCCAGGAGTACAAGATATTGTTCTTGCGATAAAGGCAGGAAAAATTGGTAAATTAGGATGAAAAAAAGGTGAAATTTTAAAAACTTGCAACTATTTTTGTAGATTAATAATATAAGCATTATTTTTTAGAGGAAAGACTTTGTAAGTTTTTATTTGAATAATATTAGGATATTTTTGATATGAAAAGTTTAGTCCTGCATTTAGTCTCATAAGGGTAGTTGGGACAAAAAGTTGAGAGAATATTTTGCAAAGAATATGGCTAACCCTAACCTTTACTGGGGCAGATCTCTGACACTGGGCAATTATTATAGAATAAACTTGACTTTTCATCCTTTGGCTAGAGCTTGGGGGGAAAAAGAGACTGTAATTTTGGACTCAGCACTAGGTCAAGGTGAGCTCTCACCTGCAGGTGGGGGTCTAGAAATTACAAAAACATGTCAGCAAGATAGTTTGAGGTGAGAGCTGATAGGCATTCCTTACTCTGGGATAAGACTGGTGGTCTTAAAAGCAGTGGTCACGGTTACCAATTCATGTTTCTTTCCAGCATCCTAATTCTACTTCTGTATATTATCTTCAAGCCCTCAATAAGTTTAATTATTCATTCTGACCTATTATCTGTTCTGGGTATTTGTTTTCTCTAATAAGTGGAAGCTGATCCATAATGGGGGGTGATCTAGGGAAGAAAGAAGGAATTTTGGATTGGGCAGAGGGGTGTGAGGGGATAGAAGGAATGTGGGGATGGGAAAGACAGTGGAATGAGATATTATTACCCTATGCATGTATGACTACATTACTGGAGTGACTCTGCACCATGTAGGTCCAGAAGAATGAGAAATTGTGCTCCATTTGTATACAATGTGTCAAAATGCATTCTACAGTCATGTATAACTAATTAGAACAATTAAAAAAAAATTAAAAGGGGGGCTAAGGTCTACAAAAAGACAAATAGACCAAGAAAAAAGGTGAAACTTCTTGAAACATGCAAAGTGGCCACTAGAAGCAACAGGTGGCAAACAATAGCCACTACCTATACATACTTTTCAGTGACCTTCAGAGTCTTCAGAGGACTGGAATTCCTGACCTCATCTAATGGGGATTAGGATTGTGATTTTTTTAACTAGCAAAGGGGTAGGTAACCCTGGAAGGCCACTCTGTTCAAATAAAACATCAGTTAACACAAGACCGAGTGCAACTGTGCCCATTGGGGCCATACAGGTTCTAAATCTTGCAGCCAACACAGACAGGAGCACTAAGTCATAGGAAACTCACAAGAGGGGAGTTGCAGCTGTCTCTGAAGGAGTAAAATGGTAAAGGCAGCAGGGGCACTAGAGGACAGCCAAGGAAAAAAACCCATAGGGACTGTGGAACTCCAAGGACTGAGGAGTGGGTATGTTTTGTTTCCACTCAAATTGGCCTGTTTTTCTTTGTTACTCCCTGGGGTTTGTCCACAGGATTTCCTGATAATTTGATAAGGCGTGTTACTTTGCCTTCCTCTGTTGTATTTGCTAGACCACAGTTTCCTAACCAATGTGCCTGTGATTAGCACACTAACACATTAATTCCTTTGGTCCTCCATACCGTCTTCTAGGGCTTAGGGCGCCAGTCACCTCTGGCTATAAGCAGCCTTACTGATTAACCCCAATGTGCTGGGTCGATATTACACTTTCTAGATGTGCTGTAAAGGGAAACATGGTGGGAAGCTCTGCAACCGACTTGGTGGTCAGTGACATTTAACATGATGAGGGCAAGTGCAGAGCCATGAGCATTCTAGACTGTGGGGTCAACTTAAAGGCAGTTATCAAAGTTCATGTTTTAATTACTTGTTCTGGCTCAAGTTACTGTTTCTCTTCCTCTTCCCCACCCCAACACTATTAATTCCCAACTTCTGTCAACAATGTGGTCTTTTCCAGAGAGGTAGAGAACCCAGAGTCAGAGGCTGTAAACCAATTCAGTCTATCTTTCAGCAATGAGCAAAGGAAGCCCTTACCTGGTTCGTGTGATCAGGGAAAGCTCTGAACTATTTGAGTGGGTGTGCTATGTTGTGTGTGTGTGTGGGGGGGTACATCTGGGAGAACAACAGGGGACAGCAAATCAGAGGAACAGCTGGGACAAAGATGAAGGGTGGGGGCAGGATTTGTGTGCAAGCAAAGAAGGAGGTGTTGACAATGAAAAGATCAGTTTTAGTTTCATTCCTTCCAAGTTCCCAGCTTTCAGGAAGAACTCATGCAAGTTAAACAGGTTGTGTGACTTGCCTATTTCTGCTCAGGAGGACATTAAATAAGATGACCTCTATAGGAAAAAACATGGCCAGGCATAAAAGTTGGGAAGGGTATAAACTTTATTTCCCATTGTTGTTCCCATATTTATCTTTCCCTAATTTCCATTGTCTCATTTATAGTCTCTGTCTTCATCTATGCCATTTCTTTTCATAAGCAAGCTTTCTGTTAATAAGCACTCTAGCACCATCTAGCCAGCAGAGGGCAGTATTTGGAAGCAATGAGCAGGCACAAGCATTACCAGGCTGAGACTGGGTTCTCTTTCTTCTAAAATATTTTTCCTTTCCTTTTACTGTACTAGAAACTATGAAAGGGACAGGCATCTACTCCTGGAGTTGTATCAAGTGACTCCATCTTTCTCTTCCCTGCCAACTTTGTAAAAGAATAATCATAAATATTTAGGATATATATTTCAACTTGGCATCACAACAAGCCAGTTTTGGCCCATTTTCCAACAAAATGTATGCAGCACATAGAATGCAAATATGTAGATAATACAAACAGAAAGTATAAAGTGATTCAGGCAAAACACTTAAATTATGCAATGCAGTTGGGCAAGTAGAATTAGTATTCTACTCAGTTTTTTTTTTAAATAATTGTATGAGTCATTTATGAACTTTTCTAATGCATACTTTTGAGCACCTACTAAGTGCTACATTGGAGAGACATTTAGATTACTGTGACCAAGTGGGATTCTGGGTGGTGTGGACACATGGAGGGCTGCTTCTTTGAAAATGTGTTTTTGAAAAAAGGAAGAGAACATTCTAAAAAGGGAAAGCAAGGAGGAAAAAAAGAGGACTTCTACTCCCCCCCTAGGCACTGTGCGAGGTGTGTTCTAACAGTATTCCTCAAGGAACAGCTATGTTTTTGTTAGATTAAGGTGAATTCTCTGGAAATTTTAAAATGAAATTGATAATACAGGGGATTTTGCAGATGATAGTGTGAGGCACTAAAAGAGATGGTTTGGGCATGGGGAGCTGTCTTCAAGAGCATATAACTGTGTAGTCACTTAGAAAGGTCCCATGCATGTTTTAATGTTTTGCTGATACCATCACAAAAATCTACATTTGCCTTTTGCACTAAGCTCTGTAATTATATGGCTGAAGGTCAGGGATGTGTAGAAGTTTGGGTAATATAAACCTGTCTGTGGATAAGAGTAACCATGATGCTCTGGGAAACCTGAATTTCTGGTTGTGTTTAAAGAACACAGAGTTATAATTCCCAGTGAGATTAGTACTGGTGGTCTTTGGGGGAACAGTGATTCATCAGTCCTAGTTAGAGCTTCCTCAAGGGCAATGAGGAGGTGCTGGGAGAAGGGAGGTCTGGAGAAAGGCAGTGTTCTGGGAGCACTCATTCTCTGGATCAGGAGTGGGGAAGCCCGACTTGGAGTATATGGAGCCCCACTGGAGTTCAAGGCTTGTGGTGCTCACTGGCTTCCTTTCTAGACTGGGGGCCAAAAAGTGGTGCAGGATTAAAGGGATCTTTCTGGACCTCCCTTGACTACTGCTGCAGGCATGGTATATGTGGAAGAGAAGTGAGGTGGTCTTATCACTGATTCATGTAGCCAATGAAACATTTCAATGTTGTAAAATATGTTAGGCTTTTGCTTTCTGCTTCCTGAATATGATGTCTGACTTAAAAACCCTTCTTCCACCTCCCTCCTAAAACTTCACAGTCTCTTTAGTTCTTCTAAATTTTTTTAGTTTTTATTTTTTGCCCTTAATGTATCTGAAATTTTTATTCATGATGCATAATAGGAATCTAACTTTTTTCAAAGAAGATTTCCTGTATCATATCCTATATAGACATGGGTCCATTTTTAGATGTTCCATTCTGTTCCACTGATCCGTTTTCATTTATGTCCGCAACTTAATCACATTGCTTACACAATTACATCTTTAGAACGTATCTCGATAGAATTGTTTTCTTGACTCTTCTTACTCATTTCTTCTTCTAGGTGAATTTTAAAATCAAGTTTGTCAAATAGCATAAATAATTTTACTGATTTGCATTGAATCAAACGGATAAGTTATTTTAAGAGTAATTAGCATGATTACAATATGGACTCCTTCCACTCAGGAATATGGCATATAATTTGTGTATTTATACTTTTATAAAAATTATACAATTTTATAGAAATTATGAATCTGCAATCCTAAATTCTATCCACCTATCCACAATAATTTCTTTGTTTTACCAATAAATCAATTTTTTTGTATATTTTGTACCTTTTATGGTCTCATTGGCATCTCCATTTTCACAGACATGTGTTTTTCAAGAAAATTTTCCAAGAGACAGTTAAAACACAAGGAGTTGAGAGTTTGAGATATTTAAAACTTCATATTCAGAAAATTTCTAAATACCAGGAGCTTAAGTTCATTTATTAAATCTATGTTGTTAAATTGAATTATTTTTTTTTCTTAAGGGCTATAGAAAATATTTGTAAAGTTTTGCTGTAGACCCTGAAAATGTCCACATCAATATCTGCTCTATAACAAGATAGCTAAAATACAAAGCTATATGAAATTAAATGCCAGGCATCATTGCAAATCACTATACAGTTGGAAAAGCACTTCATATAGATCACATTTTTTTCTTTAGAAAACTAAAACTTTCAGCAGTACCAATCTTGTTAAATATGGATATTCAGAAAGAAGAAAACAATTTTTATTCAACCGGTTCACATATTCCACTTTCCAAGGCTAATCACAGCATACAATTAATAATACAGTATTCCCTTCAAATTGCATCCTGGGAAGTGTTTTCACTTACGTTTAATGAAAAACACTTGGAAGCAACTGAGCACAGTGCAGAAGTGGTTAGTCATTATCCTTGTTTATGAATTAGCATGAGTTTAAAGAGTAGTTGATGCTGACGGCTAAACTTTTAAATTTCTTTTTCATCAGCATTTTTCATCAAAGTTGAAACCAAAAGATCGACAATGTCATAGATCTAAAGTTAGCCTGCAAAAGGAGCTAGAAACAGAGCTCTGGAATCAGCAAGGGTGGAACAGAGAGTATGGTGAAAATCTGTAGCCCAGCAGGTGGCAATAGAGTCTCTGCTCTTCCTCCCATCCAGGCTTTGAAGATGCCCACACCCGCTTCTTAACCCATCATTAAGGCAAGCATAATTTTGATTTTCTATGGTCCCCTTGTTCTCATGGAAATTAGGATAGGGAGGAGTCAGAGTGGAGTGGGAAGAATGAAAACTTACACACAAAATCAGAGCCCTTAAGAAGTTCTTTTTCTTCCAAAGTCACTGAAAACTCCTATTCATAAGGAACATGTATGTTTCAGTAACCTCTGTACATATTAACCATTGAGACGATTTTTTTAGTTGGGAAAGGACAATAAAATTTTAGTCATCAATGGCTTTCAGTTTAATGGTAAGGCTCTTGGCAGACAATTTGGTATGACTTATTATTCAAAGGGAGCTCAATGAAATCTTTCAACTATTAATGACTGTTATGAAAAGTAATAAAATAAAATAAAATAAACCCCAAATATTTTCATGCAGGGCTGTTACTCAAAGGAAACTTCTATAATAGGACATATTATCGTCTCTATATCATACCAAAGTAAAAGAAGACATTGCTCTACAGGATGTTTGTCAATGATCTTTCCCAGAAGGAGATAGGCATTTCTGTTAGGGAGTTTTTGGTTTGTTTATGAGTATAGTTGGTGAAAATAGAATAGAATTTGGAGCTTACATCTTGAATTAAAAATGGTATCTCCACCAATTATTACCCAGGGGATCTTGAGTAAATGACTCATTCTTTTTGTTCCTCCATTTCTTTATCTATAAAAATGTTATAATTTACCTCATTGTGTTATAATAAATATAATGCACTTCAAACGGTATTTTCACTTAGAAGTACTCAACAGATATTGGCTATTATGGCAAAGACAATTAGTGCTCATGGCTTCCCTCTAGTTTTACATTTCCCAAGTTCCCTTGCAGTTAGTTGAAGGCCATATGTTTATTTATAGCCAATAAACTGGAGTAGAGGACTGAGTTAAGAACCAGTGTGCCGTTGACTCTCTCCCTAGTAAAGAGAACTTGGAGGCCACACGTTTCAAAGGGTTTAGTTTCAAGAAGGAGGAGAGGCACCAAACCCATGTCTGGGTACAATGAGTCTGGCAAATTTTTGTTTTGTTAAGTCACTGAGGTTTCAGGGCTACTCAATTACCATAATACCACAATATAGCTTTATTATGTAAGGAAGATAAAAACATTTTTAACTACTTGAGTTTCTTTCTTTCTTCCTTTTATTTTTATTTTTTATATTTTTGGTAGTACTGGGAATTGAACCCAGGAGTGCTATACCACTGAGCTACATCCTTAGCCCTTATTTTTTATTTTGATACAGGGTCTCACTAAGTTGCTGGGGCTGTCCTTGAACTTTTGATTCTCCTAACTTAGTACCCCATATAGTTGGGATTACAGGCATGTACTAACATGTCCAGCTATTTGAGATTCTTTCTAAGCATTGTTATTTCTGGATAAGGACAAATAAAACATCGAGCTAAAGTGAGTAACAAACTAGCTTCTAGTTCTTAGTAACCACAATGTAATCTCCTTTGAAAGTAGAGCCTTCATTGTATTTATCATTGAAACCTCAGTATGTAGAATTATTCTTGGCACAAAGTAAGTGTTTGAACACATATGTTTTTGTGAAGGTATTGTGCATTTCCAATATTCATAGCACTTTGCATATATTGTAGAGTACACAATAAATCAAAACCATGGTCTTTGTCCTCAAGAAGTACACTATCCGAAATGAGAAGACAGACACTCCTGTTTCTTCATTTGCCTATTCTAGCGCTCAAGCACACAAAACAATGACATCACTGCTTCAACTAAGAGATAATACATATATTTATTTTTATTTTTAAAATTAAAGCATTATAGTTATATGTAGAAGTTAGATTCATTTTGACAAAATCATGCATACATGGAATTTGATTTGTTCCATTTTAGTCCCTGTCCCCTGCCCTTTCCCTTCACTCCTCCCTCCTCCTATTCTCCTTCCTAAAGAAACTGTACTTAAATATTAATTATGCCACAGACTGAAGGCACATTCAGAAAGCAGAGTGCTCAGAGAGGGCTGCAAACAACTCAGATATTGAAAAGAGATAATATCTCAATAGATTAGAAAAAGAGAGAGACCTAGGTTAGTAGGTTAGATGGAGATGTTAGTAAAATAGTTATAATAAAGACTCAGGTTTCTAAATATGAAATCATGAACATTCATAATACAGGACCCAACTTAAAGAAGTAAGTATTGGAGAGGAAAACCAAAAAAAAAAAAAAAAAAATAGATGGTGGATGTCCTCATATGTCACCCCAAACCCTCTTTCGGGTCTAAAACACTCATCCCCCAACTGCTGAAGTTGGTACTGTTGAAGTCTGTCATCTGAGACTGCTCCAGAAATTGCCCTCAACTAAAGAGAGCCACAAGGGCCAAGATCTTATTGCTACTCAGTGGTCTGCCATATGCAATGATTAATTTATGCTAAGGTACAAAAGCTAAGAGCCCTCTTGCCCCAATGGAGAGATGATTCTATAGGTCAGTCCCACCTTCCAGCTTCAGGGGTTCTTCGTGCATCATCAGAGGTCTCCTTACCGTCTCAAGGTCTAACATCTCTCTGCCATTCCTGCTTCTATTTCTTCCCCACATGTGTGGATTTTCAAAGCAGACTCAATACTACATGCAAATCTCTATCTCAAAATCTGCTCAGAGAGTAAGTATAAGGCAAACCTACGTAGGATCACAAAAACCAGGGAGAGTTTATAGTTGTCAGAGTAGGAAACAAAAGAGAGTTACTAATGATTCTGAAAAGGGGGAAGAATTTGTTCTGGTAATGGAGTGAAGAGTAGATAAAGGCAAAAATCCTACAATTGCAGAGGCAGAAATCACTTTGGGGAGTTCTGCTAGATGTCTATGGAGTGCTTCAGTGCAGTTCCACTGTCTAGCCCCCCAAATGTTTGCCTGAAATGTGTCTCTTATTTCAAAGTCCATTTAGGATTCTGAGCTATAAGTATAATTAATAAGCAAAAGAGAGCAGAATTCCTTCCTTGGTTTTAATACAAGTAGGATCATGTGACTATTGATGATTTTGAGGAGTGAATGGAGTTAACTCCAGGTTTTGTGAAAAAAGTCTGAGCATTTTGTGACCTTTCACAATAAATACAAAATCAGGATCATGAAAGAAGGAGCTATTGAAAGGAAGAACTCATCCTTACATGAAGAGCAGGCTATGACTGTCTCAATCTTACTGGTCAGTTCTTAGCATTCAATGGTGGTATTAGTGCATAATTTAACACCAGTTGACAAGAGTATTATATATATATATTATATATATATAATATTATATAACTATAATAGTCTCTCTCTCTATATATATAGATATATAGATATCTATATCTATCTATCTATCTATATATATATAGAGAGAGAGAGAGAGTGAGAGAAAGAGAGAAAGAGAGAGAGAAGCAGAAGCCATGGTAGTTAACCAAAAGTAGCTAAGTAGACATGAGCAACTATGGAGAATATTGATCACAGAATATTTTGATTCTTTGATGTGGTAACTCTTCAAGACACAACTTACATAACGTTTAGAATCTTTTCTCTAGACTAATAAGAAAACATTTCTGTCCTCAACTGTCTTTTGATTTCTTATATATTGTACTCAAAGTGGTTCTAGTGACACTGGACATACCAGGACATCATGTCTTAAATGTCAATTTCTATTATGATGACGCTCGTTTATCAGAAACTACATGCGAATCTAATAAATATTACTAATGGGGTCTTGGAAAATGATTATGTTGGCTGGAACTGTTTTAGAAATATTGATTTAAATTTTAAATAAAATTTTTTTTGGGGGGGAGAAAGGTGAATCTTTCAAAATGTTTTTATAATGGGGCAATTAGTTCAAGTGAGCTTGACATGCTACATCCATGATCCCAGGCCAATGGAGCAGATGTATTGTGTAAATGTGGGATTTGTTTATTCAAAGGAAAGAACAAAGGTAGTACATCCTAAGGCAGGATGTGTTCAATAAATGCTTTTGACACTAATAAGCCCAGTAGGATGTGAATTATCTGCCTTCTAAGTTCAGTCATCAAGCATCTCCCAGAGCTCTCTCTGTGTCAAGCACCGCAAGGGGGTGTATTCAGCAAATTTATGAAGAATTAGAACTGGTAAGTCTCTCTATATTCAGAAAGATAAAGGAAAAGGTAGACAAGCAAAGGGGTAATAAGACTAATGCTTATAATTGTGCAAATTAGAACATTCTGGACTGAGTGGCCACTGAGAAAAATGCTGCTTGGAAAATTTTCCTAGTGTATCCCAGGTTTTATCAGCCAAATCAGGCTGATAATTCACATCATTCTGGCAGCAGAAGCCCAGTGAGACATTATGGGGTGGTTAGAAGAGTCTGTCCCAGATTCGGCTTCCTGAGTTTACATCCCATATCTATTGTTTCAACTATGGGACTTCCATCTTAATTAGCTTCTTCAATCTCTGCCCCTCAGTTTCTACATTTGTCCAATGAGGTTTATGATAGTACCTCGTGGAACTGTTGCTAGAAATTAGTGAAAGAATTCATGGAGACTGCTATGCATATGCCTAGCACTTTGTAGAAGTCCTTGAGTGTATTTGCATATTCTATATGGCAGTAGTAATACCATAGGGAGGAATATCACTGGGGAAGTTAAAGGGCACATGTCCTTGGGATGTACTCCTTACAAAAGAGCCCATCCCCCACCAAGGTCCCCAGGGAATGAGAATGGAAAGGTCACCTAGCATGAACAGCATGAGGGACAAAGCTGGGACACATTTTCTCTGGAGTCGTCCATCTCACTGCAGACATCCACACTGGCATGTAATTTCTTTTCTCTTAAGTTTATAGTTACAGAGTGTCTTAGCATCTGATAGACTGCAGGAACCTTCTGTAGAGACTTAAATAAATTTCTCAATTTTTGCTTAATAAGAATAATTCACTCTATGTGCCAAGTCTGCATAAATAGTTTCTGACAGATGAAACAGTTTGTAAATCCTCAAGAGCTTTATATCATTCCTCAAAAAAAAAAAAAAAACCCTTTCAGCTTACTAAATGTGTACCCCAAGGGCCTGTTGTATGGGTAGGATCCTCAGTCTAAGTAAAGGCAGGTGATGATTTTTTAAAGAACAATCCTACCCCAAACCTCGAAATGCTGCTCACTTTTAGCATAATTGTATTAGCAAGAACATGAGTGAGTCACATTCATGGAACTTCCACATCGGCACTGCTGGGTCCTTGTACGACAGATGACAAATGGCTTTTCTTCTTTTTCCTTTGCCCTTGCAACCCCTGACATATCTGAACTCTTGCTCCTGAGTTTTCTCTGGCATTTGAGGATAACAAACTATCTGCATATTAAGCAGAGATTAAGTAGACTTTGAAAGGTTATTTTGGCTTTTATAAGCTCTAAATAAGAATAAATGAAAATAAAGAGAAGTAATTTAGCTTGTCCCAAGTGACAATATATTCTGACAGGAGAAAGGAATGGGATATTTGGAGTTTTTTTCATCCCTGTTTTCTGCATCGATCTCTAACTTCCATTAGACACACCAAAGCGGGGTGATGGGAAGGGGTATTCACCCTGCACTCTCTTAGCTAGACACTTGGCTTTCTACCCTTTCACTCACCTGATTTCATCCCCTGACAGTAGCATGTGTATGAGCCATGTGGAAAGTGGAGGATTTCTTTATGTATATCTGCATACATCTGTGTGCATCAATTATCTTAACAAAGCCCCTTGAGAACAACTTTGCAGAGACATGACGTTGGGGGACAAGACTTCTCGTGCCTCATGTTTCTGCACATCTTACAAAAGACATACAGATGGACCTTTTTCTCTGGGCCATATTTTTAAGGATGTTTATATAGTGAACTGCCTTAGAAGATGTTGTGCCACTCTAGAACAAAGGGTCAGAATGCTTTCTGCTGGCCCTGGCCCAGGGCTGGGGAGCCTGCGGAGGCTGCTTCTTGGAGCCTGCTCTTATCAGAGCATACACCGAGCACGGAGCGGCCGAGTTCCGGCTCCCGGAACTGCCATGGCCCAGGGCTAGGAGCCCGCGGAAATTGCTTCTCGGTCCGGGTCCTGCTGATGGCCAGTCAGGACTCACCCATTGCTTTGGTTGCCCGGCAAGGGGAACGAAATGCTGCCATTCACATAGGATACCAACATGGCAGAGATCTGATGTCATCAGAAAGCGGTGGAGGAGAGAACTTCATCAATACCAGCGGCGACAGAAACAGTTGGTCTCCTGGTAGGGGGGGTGAGGCACAGACACCCGAGTCTCTCTCGATTTGTCGTCGAGCCAGAGAAGAGGAGCCGGGCCGCCGCCAGCGCCCGGAGCAGGCCCAGCGGCTCGCCGGCGTGGTGACCGCGTGACCCCAATTGGAGAGGGGACGGAGCGGA
This sequence comes from Marmota flaviventris, assembly GCF_047511675.1. Lineage (NCBI taxonomy): Eukaryota > Metazoa > Chordata > Mammalia > Rodentia > Sciuridae > Marmota > Marmota flaviventris. The sequence continues at coordinate 52,506,126 of NC_092502.1, forward strand.
GCCGCCACCCGCGCCAGCAAGGTGGGCAGACCCGCGACCCAGTGGTACACGGGCATGGTAGGAGGGGCAGGGCAGAGCCGCCGCCCGTGCTTGCAAGGTAAGCAGACCTGTGACAGACTGGCAGGTCAGGCCCAGCGGCCTGCCAGCGTGGTACACACGTCACCCCAACTGGAGTAGGGGCAGAGCAGATCCTTCGCCCACGCCCGGATCAGGCCCTGCCAGTGTGGTGGTCACGTGACCCCAATTGGAGTGGGGGCGGAGCGGAACCGCCACCCGTGCCCGCAGGGTGAGCAGACCTGTGACCAACTTGCAGATCAGGCCCAGCGGTCCGCAGGCGTGGTAGGAGGGGCAGGGCAGAGCCGCCGCCCACGCCTGCAAGGTAGGCAGACCTGCGACAGACCGGCGGATCAGGCCCAGGAGCCTGCCGGCGTGGTACACACATCACCCTAATTGGAGTAGGGGCAGAGCAGAGTCGCCGCCCGTGTCAGGAACAGGCCCAGTGACCTGCCGGCGGGGTAGTCACGACACCCCAATTGGAGTAGGGGCAGAGCAGAGCCACCACCCGTGCCCGAAAGGTGGGCAGATCTGCGAACGACCAGCGGGACAGGCCCAGTGGCCTGCTGGTACGACAGACACGTCACCCCATTTGGAGTAGGGGCAGAGTAGAGCTGCCGCCCACGCCTGCAGGGTAGGCAAACCTGCAACCAACCTGCAGATCAGGCCCGGTGGCCTGCCGGCGTGGTACACTCATCACCCCAATTGGAGTAGGGGCAGAACAGAGCCGCCGCCAGCGCCCAGAACAGGCCCAGTGACCTGCCGGTGTGGTAGTCACAACACCCCAATTGGAATAAGGAGAGAGCAGAGCCGCCGCCCGCGCCTGCAGGACAGAAATGCAAGCAGTATGAAAAGACAAGGAAAGAAAGGACCACAAGCAATGCAGGTCAACGCAATTTTAGAAGAGGTAACAGCTGCAGCAGATGGAATGTCAGATAAAGAATTCAGGATATACATGCTTCAGATGATCTGGAGTATCAAGGAAGACATTAGACAGCAAAATCAGACAATGAAAGATCACTTCGACAATGAATTACACAAACAAATCCAGGAAGCAAAGGATCAACTATACAGGGAGATAGAGGTTATAAAAAACAAAGAAACAGATATCCTAGAAATGCAGGAAGCAATAAACCAACTTAAAAACTCAAGGGAGAATACTCCCAGCAGAGTAGAACACTTAGAAGATAGAACATCAGACAATGAAGGCAAAGTATTTCAACTGGAAAAGAACATAGACAGCTCAGCAAGACTGTTAAGAAACCATGAGCAGAACATCCAAGAAATATGGGATAACATAAAGAGACCAAACTTAAGAGTCATTGGGATACAGGAAGGTATAGAGCTCCAAACCAAAGGAATGAGCAATCTATTCAATGAAATAATACGAGAAAACTTCCAAGACTTGAAGAATAAGACAGAATCCCAAATCCTAGAAGCCTACAGGATGCCGAATGTGCAAAATCATAAGAGATCCACACCTAGACATTATAATGAAGATGCCCAACATACAGAATAAGGAGAGAATTTTAAAAGCTACAAGAGAAAGGAAGCAGATTACATTTAGGGGTAAGCCAATCAGGATAACAGCTGATCTTTCAACACAGACTCTGAAAGCTAGAAGATCCTGGAATAACATATTTCAAACACTGAAAGAAAATGGGTTCCAACCAAGAATTGTGTATCCAGCGAAATTAAGCTTCAGGATGGAAGATGAAATTAAAACCTTCCACGATAAACAAAAGTTAAAAGAATTCGCAGCTAGAAAACCATCTCTTCAAAACATCCTCGCCAAAACATTACAGGAAGAGGAAATGGAAAATAACAATGAAAACCAACAGTGGGAGGTAGGACAGTAAAAGGGGGTAAAATAATCAAAGAGGAAAACAAACCATGTTTAGTAACAGAAATAAAAAAATATGGCTGGAAGAACAACCCATATCTCAATAATAACCCTAAATGTTAATGGCTTAAACTCACCAATTAAGAGACACAGGCTAGTAGAATGGATCACAAAACAAGACCCAACAATATGCTGCCTACAGGAGACGCATTTGATAGGAAAAGACATACATAGGCTGAAGGTGAAAGGTTGGGAAAAATCATATCACTCATATGGACTTCGGAAACAAGCAGGAGTGTCCATACTCATATCAAATAAAATAGATTTCAAGCCAAAGTTAATCAAAAGGGATAAAGAGGGACACTACATACTGCTTAAGGGAACCATACACCAACAAGACATAACAATCATAAATATTTATGCCCCAAACAATGGTGCAGCTATGTTCGTCAAACAAACTCTTCTCAAGTTCAAGAGTCTAATAGACCACCATACAATAATCATGGGAGACTTCAACACACCTCTCTTGCCACTGGACAGATCTTCCAAACAAAAGTTGAATAAGGAAACTATAGAACTCAATAACACAATTAATAACCTAGACTTAATTGACATATATAGAATATACCACCCAACATCAAGCAGTTACACTTTTTTCTCAGCAGCACATGGATCCTTCTCAAAAATAGATCATATATTATGTCACAGGGCAACTCTTAGACAATATAAAGGAGTAGAGATAATACCATGCATCTTATCTGATCATAATGGAATGAAACTGAAAATCAATGATAAAAGAAGGAAGGAAAAAGCATATATCACTTGGAGAATGAACAATAGGTTACTGAATGATCAATGGGTTATAGAAGACATCAAGGAGGAAATTAAAAAATTCTTAGAGATAAATGAAAACACAGACACAACATATCGGAATCTATGGGACACATTGAAAGCAGTTCTAAGAGGAAAATTCATTGCTTGGAGTTCATTCCTTAAAAAAAGAAAAAACCAACAAATAAATGATCTCATACTTCATCTCAAAATCCTTGAAAAAGAAGAGCAAAACAACAGCAAAAGAAGTAGAAGGCAAGAAATAATTAAAATCAGAGCTGAAATTAATGAAATCGAAACAAAAGAAACAATTGAAAAAAATGACAAAACTAAAAGTTGGTTCTTTGAAAAAATAAACAAAATTGACAGACCCTTAGCCATGCTAGCGAAGAGAAGAAGAGAGAGAACTCAAATTACTAGCATACGGGATGAAAAAGGCAATATCACAACAGACACTTCAGAAATACAGAAGATAATCAAAAACTATTTTGAATCCTTATACTCCAATAAATTAGAAGATAGTGAAGGCATAGATAAATTTCTTAAGTCATATGATCTGCCCAGATTGAGTCAGGAGGATATAGACAACCTAAACAGACCAATATCAATTGAGGAAATAGAAGAAACCATCAAAAGACTACCAACTAAGAAAAGCCCAGGACCGGATGGGTATACAGCAGAGTTTTACAAAACCTTTAAAGAAGAACTAATACCAATACTTTTCAAGCTACTTCAGGAAATAGAAAAAGAAGGAGAACTTCCAAATTCATTCTATGAGGCCAACATCACCCTGATACCTAAACCAGACAAAGACACTTCAAAGAAAGAAAACTACAGACCAATATCTCTAATGAACCTAGATGCAAAAATCCTCAATAAAATTCTGGCGAATCGGATACAAAAACATATCAAAAAAATTGTGCACCATGATCAAGTAGGATTCATCCCTGGGATGCAAGGCTGGTTCAATATACGGAAATCAATAAATGTTATTCACCACATCAATAGACTTAAAAATAAGAACCATATGATCATCTCGATAGATGCGGAAAAAGCATTCGACAAAGTACAGCATCACTTTATGTTCAAAACTCTAGAAAAACTAGGGATAACAGGAACATACCTCAATATTGTAAAAGCAATCTATGCTAAGCCTCAGGCTAGCATCATTCTGAATGGAGAAAAACTGAAGGCATTCCCTCTAAAATCTGGAACAAGACAGGGATGCCCTCTCTCTCCTCTTCTGTTCAACATAGTTCTTCAAACACTGGCCAGAGCAATTAGACAGACGAAAGAAATTAAAGGCATAAAAATAGGAAAAGAAGAACTTAAATTATCACTATTTGCAGATGATATGATTCTATACCTAGCAAACCCAAAAGGGTCTACAAAGAAACTATTAGAGCTAATAAATGAATTCAGCAAAGTGGCAGGATATAAAATCAACACGCATAAATCAAAGGCATTCCTGTATATCAGCGACAAATCCTCTGAAATGGAAATGAGGACAACCACTCCATTCACAATATCTTCAAAAAAAATAAAATACTTGGGAATCAACCTAACAAAAGAGGTGAAAGACTTATACAATGAAAGCTACAGAACCCTAAAGAGAGAAAGAGAAGAAGATCTTAGAAGATGGAAAAATATACCCTGTTCATGGATAGGCAGAACTAACATCATCAAAATGGCGATATTACCAAAAGTTCTCTATAGGTTTAATGCAATGCCAATCAAAATCCCAACGGCATTTCTTGTAGAAATAGAGAAAGCAATCATGAAATTCATATGGAAAAATAAACGACCCAGAATAGCAAAAACAATGCTAAGCAGGAAGTGTGAATCAGGCGGTATAGCGATACCAGACTTCAAAGTATACTACAGAGCAATAGTAACAAAAACAGCATGGTACTGGTACCAAAACAGGCGGGTGGACCAATGGTACAGAATAGAGGACACAGAAACCAATCCACAAAACTACAACTTTCTTATATTTGATAAAGGGGCTAAAAGCATGCAATGGAGGAAGGATAGCATCTTCAACAAATGGTGCTGGGAAAACTGGAAATCCATATGCAACAAAATGAAACTGAATCCCTTTCTCTCGCCATGCACAAAAGTGAATTCAAAATGGATCAAGGAGCTTGATATCAAATCAGAGACATGCCATCTGATAGAAGAAAAAGTTGGCTACAATCTACATACTGTGGGGTCGGGCTCCAAATTCCTCAATAGGACACCCATAGCACAAAAGTTAATAACTAGAATCAACAAATGGGACTTACTCAAACTAAAAAGTTTTTTCTCAGCAAAAGAAACAATAAGAGAGGTAAATAGGGAGTCTACACCCTGGGAACAAATCTTTACTCCTCACACTTCAGATAGAGCCCTAATATCCAGAGTATACAAAGAACTCAAAAAATTAGACAATAAGAGAACAAACAACCCAATCAACAAATGGGCCAAGGACCTGAACAGACACTTCTCAGAGGAGGACATATAGTCAATCAACAAGTACATGAAAAAATGCTCACCATCTCTAGCAGTCAGAGAAATGCAAATCAAAACCACCCTAAGATACCATCTCACTCCAGTAAGATTGGCAGCCATTATGAAGTCAAACAACAACAAGTGCTGGCGAGGATGTGGGGAAAAGGGTACACTTGTACATTGCTGGTGGGACTGCAAATTGGTGCAGCCAATTTGGAAAGCAGTATGGAGATTTCTTGGAAAGCTGGGAATGGAGCCACCATTTGACCCAGCTATTCCCCTTCTCAGTCTATTCCCTAAAGACCTAAAAAGAGCATGCTACAGGGACACTGCTACATCGATGTTCATAGCAGCACAATTCACAATAGCAAGACTGTGGAACCAACCTAGATGCCCTTCAATAGACGAATAGATAAAAAATTTGTGGCATTTATACACAATGGAGTATTACTCTGCATTAAAAAATGACAAAATCATAGAATTTGCAGGGAAATGGATGGCATTAGAGCAGATTATGCTAAGTGAAGCTAGCCAATCCCTAAAAAACAAATGCCAAATATCTTCTTTGATATAAGGAGAGTAACTAAGAACATATTAGGGACGAAGAGCATGGGAAGAAGATTAACATTTAACAGGGATGAGAGGTGGGAGGGAAAGGGAGAGAGAAGGGAAATTGCATGGAAATGGAAGGAGACCCTCAGGGTTATACAGTGGAGGGGGTAGAGAGAGAGGAGGGGAGGGGAGGGGAGAAGTGGGGAAGGGGGATGGTGGAGGATGGGAAAGGCAGCGGAGCACAACAGACACTAGTATGGCAATATGTAAATCAATGGATGTGTAACTGATGTGATTCTGCAATCTGTGTATGGGGTGAAGGTGGGAGTTCATAACCCACTTGAATCAAAGTGTGGAATATGATATGTCAAGAAATTTGTAATGTTTTGAACAACCGACAATAAAAAATTAAAAAAAAAAAAAGAATGCTTTCTGCTCTTACAAGAATTAGTTTGCCTGAGCTTGGAATTCCTGTCCTATATCTACTCACTATGAGTGCAGCAGTATTATAGTTAAATTGACCTAGAAGAACTGGAGCTCAGGGACCAGCATAGAAATGACATTATTTCTAATTCTGTTGTTATATACTGTTTACATCTGATCAGGATTCTTGTATCTTCTTCCAGTTGCTATGAAACTGTGGCAATCTAATTTTATAAGTTAAAATCTTAGACCTTTTCCAGTTTTTGACACATAGTTCCAAATTTAACCACGATTTGACCCAGCTATCCCACTCCTTGGTTTATACCCAAAGTACTTTAAATCGCATACTATAGTGACGTAGCCACATCAATGTTTATAGCAGCTCAATTCACAAGAGGTAGACTATGGACCAACCTAGGTGTCCCTCAATAGTTGAATGGATAAAGAAAATGTGATATATATACTCAATGGAATATTACTAAGCTTTAAAGAAGAGTAAAATTATGGCATTTGCCAGTAAATGGTTGGAGTTGGAGAATATCATGCTAAGTGAAATAAAAAAAAAAAAACAAAGGCTGAATGTTTTCTCTAATATGCAGATACTAATTCACAATAAGGTGGGAGGCACTAGGGAAGAATAGCATTATTTTAGATTAGGGGGAGGGAAGTGGAGGGAATGTGGGGAAGGAAAGATAGTAGAATGAAACAGACATTATTACTGTATGTATATATGTGACTATGTGATCAATATGATTTTGCAACATGTACACTCAGAAAAAAATGAGAAATTATATCCCATCTATGTATGATATACCAAAGTGCATAAATGCATTCTACTGTCATACACAACTAATTAAAACAAATAAAAAATTTTAAAAATACATGATTAAAAAAAAATCCTAAAATATCTTCTAATGTAAAAAACAAAAAACAAAAAAAACCCTGACAAACATTCATAATGTATTGAGCAGAACGAAGCTCTTGACTGCTCAACATGTCGCACTGCTTTCTCAAATTCTTAGACATTCATCCTGATATGAGTGTGTAACAGCAGCTGGAACTCAATCAGCACATCCCTCCCACAAATCCTTATTTCTGGAAACTTCTTAAAAGCTGGGGAAAAAAAGGACTGTGGCTATAGCTTAGTGGTAGAGTGCTTGCCTTGCAGGTGTGAAGCACTGGGTTAGATCCTCTGCACCACATAAAAATAAATAAATAAATAAAGATATTGTGTCCATCTACAACTGAAAAAAAAAAAAAGCTGACAAAAAAGCATTCAACCCTAAACCACTTTCTAAATGATGTTATCTTGAACCAAGGATTAAAGCCCCATAAATGGCTAGCACAGTTTGTGTTTAGCCAGAATGTGAAGGGGGTTAATGCTCCCACTATACAGATTGGCTGGTCATTTGGACTCATTGATTTATTTAAGTCCATTTATACATTAACTTTTTAAAACATTTTTTCATAGAAGTGAATAAAACAGTCATAGCTCTTACCTTCAGAGAACTTATCCACTCATGGGAAGGAAAATATTTTTAAAAATTATGGGGGATTTTTTTCTTCTCAAATATCAGAAGTAGCATTGGTTAGCATATAACTACATTCCAGAACTCCTTCTTCCCTTTGATCTAGCAGGTAAACAAGAAATAACTAAAGTGTAGATTTTTAAAGCAATTTACCCAATTAAAAACATTTCCCCTGATTAAAGTAGATTTTTAGATGGTTTTGTGAAATTCTCTTTATAAAAAGAAACCATTGCTCTACTGAGAATCTTTGAGGAGAAGTTAAAGTTTGTCAGGCTCTTAATTGAGAATTAGAAGCTGGAGGGGTCTGAGAAAAAGAGGAGGCATTCTTCATTTCTCACAATGGCAAGTAGCTGCAAGGCACTCCTGTAATCCCAGAGGCTTGAGAGGCTGAGGCAGGAGGGTTGCAAGTTTAAAGCCAGCCTCAGCGAAAGTGAGGCCCTAAGCAACTCACTGAGACCCTGTCTCTAAATAAAATACAAAATAGGGCTGGGGATGTGGCTCAGTGGTTGAGTACCTCTGAGTTCAGTCCCGGGTACCCACCCCCCAAAAATAAAAACCAGCAAAGTAGACTTGAGACCTGAAATAATTTTCTTACCTTTCCCAGTATTGTTTTGTACTACATTTAGGTGAGTACTTCATGTAATAATAAGCACTTAATCTGTTAAGAATTAAAATAAGCCCATGGAAATAAAAGTGGGAAAAAAAACACACACACACGTGTAAAATACAGTTTTTTGCAAACCTTCTAAATACAAATTTCAGAAAAGCAAAAAATTATGAAAATTTCCAGGCAATTCAGCTTTACTCAATTCACAGGGTATGATTTGAGCAGAAAAATTACAAAAACACAGAGTCATTATTCTGGAGCTATAGGAAATATTTGCTCATCATATCTTGTCTCTTTTCCTTTCTCTCCTGTGTGCATGTGAAGTAATGTATATTTATTCCCTCAAATTTCTAAATAATTCAACTATTCATGTTTAGATTATTTCAAATTATGCAGACAATTTATCAAAATCTGTACTTTTGCCTATAATTGGCAATGCTTAGTCATAAAATATGAATAATAAAGGCTATTTTTTAAGTGGAAATGAAGAAAGGATGGAATAGGGAGGGATTTGTTTTTGATTTTTTCAAAAGGTATTATTATGTTCATCCAGATTAAAGGAATCTAATCCAATTGAAATCCTTCTTTTAAGGTGGTGCCAGAAAGGCATTTGCTTTACTTTGTAGTAATGCTAGGACTTGAAATAACTTACCTAGTAATTAGTTACTTCATGGGAAAGAAAAATCTCATTTGTGTTTGCATTACTAAAAATGAAGACAAAGAAGCCCTGATGTGGTAGACCAGTTCTCTTCCTCTGTCAGTGGCGGTAGATGTTTATCTGTTTCTGCCTGAACGCTGCATGTGTATCTGGATGAATCTGAGGCCTTCTGCCAAGGCATACAGAACTGATCCTGCTATCCAGTGAGCCACATTGCTCCCAGCTATTGCTTCTGGCATGGTGACCCACTACATAGCTCATTTTGGACAGCAATTGTTCAGTGTGACTGTTTCTTGCTCCTGAAAGTCAATACATTACAAATAGGTGTAAGAGTTCTGATTTGTTAGATGAGTATCCTTCCTCTAACTCTCTAATTATTCTCTTCTTCAACCTTTAAACTTTTGCCACTTAGATCAAATAAAGGATTCAAAAGGCTATAATCTTTTCTTTTTCACTTCTCTATCACTGAGGAGGAGGAAACCCTGGACAAAGTATAAATGGTGTTAAATGCATTTTTGTGCAAGAAGTAAGCCTTTATTGATAATACTATCTGCATTTGGAAATATTCTGCATTTGGAAATATCCATATGTTGTTCAGTTTCTTTCTTCACATCCAACATGGGCTGTTTCTGGCATCTAGCAATAAAATCCGGGTGTTTTCCTGTAGGATTCTTGATGACTGCTAATATTTCATCTGAATTTCCTCTTGCAAAATAATGTAAGCAAATTTTCCATATTGTATTAATGAAGGAAATTCTCCCACTGGGTCCGAACCCATGTCACTTTGCCCAAACAGAGAACAGTTGTATTACATTCTGATGTCATTCTTATACTTGTCTATTAAATATGTACAAGAGTGGATCTAAGTCATTCTGCCTTGAGAATTTTGTATAGAGTGACCTATTTCCACTGAAATGGCAAGTAAAACTAAAGTAAGCATTTTCTTCTTTAGAGTGTTATCCTACATATGCAAAATTTTCTGCTCACAATTTGAAGCGCTGTGAAGCAGTGAGAGATTGTAGAGGCTCTGTCTTCATGTACGTTTTTAAGTGGTGTAGAATAGAGGCTCTTAATATTCTATATATTGCTCCGTGTCTTTTAGGGTCTTAAGTACAGAAACATTTGCCTTGTTATTGGACCGGCCACATCAGAGTCAGTCTGAGAACCTCAAAAAATAATATCGATTTGAAGGCACCAATCCCAGGGATTCAGATTCAGTCAGTCTGAGGCACAGCTTTGTTGTCAGTATCATTTGCAAGTTTTTCACTTGATCTTAAGATATGCCATGTTTCGGTAAACAGCTTTAAATCCATAAGAAACTTTAGTTACTTTTTCCTATAATGCACTTCATGAAAACATAAGGAAATAAGATAATGACACTGATCATGCTTAAATAAATATCCTAGTTTTTTTTTTTCTTCAAATAAAACATTGTGGTGGCAAGGCACTAGATTGTTAGGAATATCCAGCTCAGGCAAACTTACATAATATGTCAAAATATCTTTGCTACTCTCAGGCTGTCCCTTTGTCCATGGTTGCCTAGGTGCCTGTACTGGTCAAGATAAATTAGGTAATACTATGGAAACAGTTCCAAAATCTCAATAGCTTAATACAGCAAACTTTATTTACTACACATGCTATATTGGACTGTTGCTTTTCTCCACAGCATTTTCTCTGGGGCCTACGCTTACAGAGCAGCCTCTGTCTAGAACACTGCTGGTTACTGTGGTAGAGGGGCCAAGAAGACATGGTGAACCACACACAGGCTCTTAAGCTTCTGCCTAGAGAGGGTCACACAGCTGTGTCTGAATTCCATGGGCAAACATATATAATCCCTCCACAGGGAGGGATATAAAATATTTGAGAATGAGTACACCACATAATTCTCTTTAGAAAATTAATAATGCTGGTCTTAAACTTATAGAAAACAAGTTAATTTTTGGTTATGACCATGTTCCAGGCACACTGGGAATGCAGGGTATAAATGGAAAACACAAAATCCCTGAACTCTTGGGGTTTTCATTGAAGGGATGAAAGGGGAAAATAAAAATAGATAATTTTCTTAAACAAAACAGGATAGGGGAATAAGAGTAATAGGAATGTTATGAGCTCAGTTTAGACAGAGTACACAAAGAAGTATCTATGTTTAGGCACAGAATTTAAAGAAGAAAGTGAAGATCATTCACAGACATAGGGGAAAAGACTTTGAGACAGAGAAAGCAGTTATTAGCAAATGTCCTATGGCAAAAACATGTGTGGCTCAGCTGAGGAACTAGAAGAGGGTCAGAATATAAAAAGGGTGAGTTTGTAGAAGGAAGAAATGAGTCAGAAGATGTAACCAGGATACTAATTAGGTAGAACTGTGCAGACCATGATAAAGACCTTAAATTTTCATTCAAAGAGATGGGAAACAATTGGAGGATTTTGAGCTGGGAAGGAACATGATCCTAATTTCATTTTAAGGAAATCTTTCCACCTTCTGTTTGAATATAGACTCCTTAAAGAAAGAATAGTGGAAAAGGATGACCAGCCAAGAGACAAATGCAGTTCATTCAAAAGAAAGATGCTGGTGGCTTTGATTATGTCGATGGCAGTAGAAGTGGTGAGCAGTAGTCATTCTGAGGATATCCTGTTGATATAGAGCTGACTGGATTTACAGATGGGTTGGATGTCAGTTTCAAGAGAAGAGAAGAGACACAGAAAACTCCTTAGAGGTTGGCCTGAGCAACTGAGTGAATGGAAGTCCATTTACTGAGTTGAAATCATGGAGAAGAACTAGGGGAAGGTGAAAAGTTCATTTTCAGATAAGTTTAAGATGCCTGTTATACAACCAAGATTGGGTATATGAATATGGAGTACAGGGGAGAGTCTGGGACAGACTTAGGAATTGTGGAACCATAAGGTGAATGAGATCCTTTAGGAAATAAGTGGAAATAGAAATGAGAAAAAGTCTAGGATTGAGCCCAGTGAATCATCCCTTTGTATAACATTTCCATATTATATTCACTACCCATTCATAAGCCATTTAGTGTCTCCCTTATCAGTTCTTCATTGTTGTGATGAAAATAATGGACAAGAACAAATGAAATGAGGGAAAATTTTATTTGGGTTCGTGGTTTTAGAGGTTTAATTCATGGTTAGTCAGTTCCATTGCTCTGAGCCCAAGATGAGGCAGAACATCATGATGGAAGGACTTGGAAGAGTAACACTACTCACCTCATGGCAGACAAGAAGAAAAAGAAGGAGAAGGAGGGAGAGAAGAAGGAGGAAGAGAGGAAGGAGCTATAGGGAAGATGAGACTTCCAGGGTATGAACCCAATGATCCACCTCCTCCAGCCATGTCTCACCTGCCTACCCAGTTAGTCCACTCAAACTTGGATGTCCTGATTAGGTTACAGGTCTGATAATCTAATCATCTCACATCTGAACATTTCTGCATCAACACAGGAGCTTTTGGGGGACACTTTGTATCTAAACCACAACATCATGTATTTCAGTTATCAAACACTCTGTTATGGTATTAGTAGTGCTTGTGATCAAGGGACCTTTATTTTACTTAACAATGCCCCAAAGCACAAAAGTAGAGATGCTGGAAATTTTATTACAACATATTCTTATAATTATCCTATTTTATTTTGTTTGTTGTTAATCTCTCACTTGCCTGATTTAAAAATTAAACTTTATCATCGGTGTGTTAGTATTGGAAAAACAGTATACATAGAGTTCAGTATTATTTGGGCTTCAGGTACCCAGTAGGTGTATTAGAACATAACCCCATAGATAAGAGAGAGCTATTGTCTATATACTCAGAAAATATATATTCTATTTTGTTTCTTCTAGCACTTGTCATTCATTTTATCTTAAGTTTACTTACTTATCAACATAAATTTTATTTTTAAAGTATTTTACTGTGGTAAACATTGATGAAAGAAAGAATACACAAACAAGTGGACTGGAGATTTAATATTGTTAAAATATCTATCCTACTCAAGATGGTCTACAATTTCAATGCTATCCTCATGGAATTTTTTTAAAGAAATAATATTATTTATATGGAATCACAACAAAAAAGCAAAACTAGAAGGATTAGACTTCCTAGTTTAAGTTATATTACAAAGCTACTGTAATAAAAACAGTTCAGTGGCGGCATAACCTCAGACACATAGACCAAAGGGCTTATATAGACACTTCTCTAGAGAAGATGTAAAAATGGCCAACAGGCATAAAAAAAGTTCACCATCACTAATAATCAAAAACAGGTAATTTAAACCCTGATCAAAACCTTACATCTGTCAGGGTGACTGTTATAAAAAGAAGGATGGTGGAATATGATGGACATCAATATTCAAAGAACATGTATGAAGACACGAATTGGGTGTCAACCTACTTTATATACAAACAGAGATATGAAAAATTGTGGTATATATGTGTAATAAGAATTGTAATGCATTCTGCTGTCATGTATTTAAAAAAATAAAATCAATAAAAAATAAAATAAAATAAAACATGTAAAAAAATAAAAAGAAGATAGCAAGTGTTGATGAATATGTGGGGAAACTAGAACCCATCTACACTATTGATGGAAAGTTTAATGGAGAAGCTGCTATGGAAAACAACATGGAGATTACCAAAAAAATTAAAAATATAACTATCATATGATTCGGGAATACTGCTTTTAAGCATTATCCAAAACAGAAATCAGGATCTCGAAGAAATCTTAACATTCTAATACAGAAACAAAATAAATGTCCTTAGAGAAATGGATAAAGAAACATGGTAGGTACACATAATAGATTACTACTCAGCCTTTACAAAGAAGGAAATTCTGCAATATGCTTTAACATGGGTGAGTCTTGAGGACATCATGTCATTTGAAATACAAGTCACAGAAAACAAATAATGCGTGATTCCACTTCTATTGAGATATTTAAAAATAGTCAAATTCATAGAATCAAATACTTTAACCCAGACTGCAAAGTTCAGGGATGGGGGAAGAAATGGGGAGTTACTAATCAATGGGCATAGTTTCAGTTAAGAAAGGGACTGGGGATGTGTCTCAAGTGGTAGTACGCTTGCCTAGCATTCAGGGGACTGGGTTCGATTCTCAGCACCACATAAAAATAAAAATATATTGTGTCCACCTAAAACTAAAAAATAAATATTAAAAAAGAAGAAATTCTAGAGATCTCCTGTATATCATTGTGCCTGTAGTTGATAATATAGGACTGCACACTTAAAAATTTAAGAGGGTAGATCTTATATTATAACTATTCTTACCACCGTAAAATGAAAGTTAGAAAGATATTAAATGAAGGAGAAATCTAACCCTTTTTTTTGGTACCAGGGATTGAACTCAGGGCTTTTGGCCATTGATCTCATCCCTAGACCTATTTTGTATTTTTATTTGGAGACAGGATCTCATTGAGTTGCTTAGCACCTTGCTTTTGCTATGGCTGGATTTGAACTCATAATCCTGCTGCCTCAGCTTCCTGAGCCTCTGAGATTACAAGCTTGCACCACTGTACCTGGAAATTTAACCCTTTTTCATGCCTGATTATTCTGACCCATTTTTTGCATAGTTCATCACATCTTCACTGGTTAGAAATAGTATCTTTTAATGTAAACTATATCTATCTATCAAAAGTTAGACTTGCTTTATATACACACACACACACACACACACACACACACACTTTTTTAGATGATTTATTGTATTCCTTTGACCTATTTGTTTATTGTTTTTCCATTATTTAGCAAGTCTGTTAAACCTACTTTTTGATCATGATGTGTATTATTATATTAATTATGTTTTTCATTAAAAGTGCTAATATGTTATTTAGTGTTTTCACATGTAGCTTTATAAGAAGTCTATGGCATTCTCTTCTCTTAATATCCTGATATGATTTTGAGAAATCCATGCAAAATACTCTGGGCCTGGGTTTTGACTGAGTTTTTCTTTTGGTTTGTCCTGCTGATCTATTCTGTTTTTTTTTTTTTTTAATTTCCTGGTGAAATCTCATTCATATTTCTCTAGGAAATTCATTTTGATTTTTTAAGTTACCTTGTATAAAAATATTCTCTTATTATTTCATAATTTTGTAGATTTTATAATCTCTTTTGTTATTCTAATGTTTTATTCTTAATTAGGTCTTCAAAGATTTGTTTATTTTATTGGTGGTTTCAAAGAAGCCATGCTTGACTTACATATTCTATATGCTTTGAGTCCTTTTTTACATTTATTGGATGTGTTTTTACATTTTTTCTCATTTGCATTATTTAGTTCCTTTATATTCAATATTTATTTTATTAAGTACTTTTAACTTAGTTTTTATTATTTTATTGTTTTGTGTGTTTTAAATTTTTCAAGTAAACTTGTATTGCTCTCTTGTTGTATTTTGATTAGAAGATGTACATTATGGTTTTTGATCTTGGGAGTTTATTGTGATTTTATTTTTACCCGAATATATGATCTACTATTGTGAATGAATCTTATGTATTTGAGAAAATCTTTTTGCAAATGCTTATCTGCTTGTTCAAGTATGCTATTTTTTCCAAATCCCCTATAAAATCATACATGGTTTTTGACTACCTGCCTTTCTGAGAGAGGTTTGTTAAAATCCCCCAAGTTTGATCTTCTCTTGTTGCTGGGGTGGTCCCAGAATGTATGTCCCAAAGTACCTACAGAGTGTATTTTCCATAATCTCTGGAAGCAACTCAGATTTCCAGAGGGAGAGAGATGGGAACATAATACCCAAAGGTCCTTAATGCAATGCCTGTTGCATTATTTCTTTGCTTCCCTCGCGAAACCAGACCAGCAGTTCACTTGGCAAGCCAGACCCTCTCTCTAGAGTAGAGGTAACTGCATGTAATTAATGAGCAAAGCAGTCTCTGTCTATAGAACATTATTTGTAAGATGTACTTGATGTGATGAGGAAAATTACTAATTCCCTGGAGAGAGTCTCTATATATACTCTGAGCATTCACTTACTTCCATGAGATACAAATTTGTGAACTGTTAAATGACCAAATGTCTTTGGCAATACTGCCTCCCTTTCAAGGGAGAAAGTTTGGCTTGTAAAGAAGTTGAAAATGTCATGCCTTCAGAGAAATACCTCCAAAGAAAATTAAAATTGAAGTTTATTTTAGTTCATGGAGTATTTTCACATATACTAAATAATTTTATACTAGTAACACTCTTGTGACTAAAAGTAAAAGTGACATAATTATCATCCCCATTCCAATACACTGAGTACCGGAGATCAGATGTAAGTTATTCAAAGATATAAAATCCATATGTGATAAAGCCAGTATTGAAATACAAATCATGACAGCAACTTTGGAGTTATCCAGACTTCATCATGGCAGTATCCTTCAGTCTAGAGATTCAATATCTATGGGAAAATTCTCCTTGGGTTCCAATTCATGCATGTGATGAATTTTTGGAAATGACAAATTCCTCAAATGTAGTTTTAAAATAAATATTAGTTGATTTTAAATAGGAATGTGCTAGATATTTTTCAGCTGTTCCATTCACTTTTTCCACCATGCTCTGCATATCTGGGGGTTGACTTAAACATAGCGCCATTGGGGTTCTCCGCTCTGTGAGATTTGGTGGGGTTGGCCAATAGAAGCACCATCGGGAGACTCAAGGAAGGAAGAGAATGAGGCCTAGATATCTGCTCCCCTCATTTCCTCTTTGTTGGTTCTTCCAGCATGGCCATGTGACTTCCCCGAGAATCCCAGCTTTCTAGAGGGGCCTTCTTCACCCAGTTCTCTCTCAAGGTTCCAGTAACAACTTCTTCCGTTTACCCCCTCAAGCTTGGGCTGAGTGGTTCCTGACTATTATTTACCCCAAAGTACTGCACCATACCTGTGTTTCCCATCTATCATGCCCATACCTTTATAAATGGTCTCTTTTAAAAATCGATCCTCAAATTATCCACTTTGTGCCATCTGTTTCTTGCAAGGAGCCTGACTGAAAAGGAAACAAATGACTCTTAAAATGTATGCTTTAAGTAAAAAAAAAATGGGTGAAGGAATAAGTTTTCTAACTAAGCCAAAAGTTATTCATATACTAACATCTGATTAATATAGTTTTGGAAAGGAGTTGGCTCTTTTAATATATTCTTCATTGGGGATTACACATTTTTCTGGACCCAAATCATAATCAGATCCAAAAGAGCACTAATACTTCATATATTGTTAAAAAAAATTAACAGTAACAGAAAAAATAAAGAAAAACAATCTTTTCAGTTTCCAAAGCAGACAGAAAAACTAAGGCATTGTTGCTAGTTGACTCTGTTGCCATGCAAAACTCTTTGCCACACCACTCTGAGAAATCCCTTGGCAGAATTAGATTCTCCTAATTCTTAGGCAGGCATGGGGTACTGCAAAGGTTCACTTTCTAAAATTCAGTGTGAGACAGTGGGATTGGTGATTATATGTTGAAGAAGAAATTGAAACAACCAATTTCCAGTTTCTCTGCATGGTGGAGACTGTATTGTGCATCAGAGTACACACACACACACACACACACGAAGGCAAACCTGCAGAGAAATGGTGTAAGTCTCAGAATTTATTCTGGTGCTTGGGGAATAGATGGGAATGGAGGCTATTACGATCCACTGAGCCAGAGCAGGGTGATATGCTGACATGTTTGGTATTTTCTGCCAGTTGGCCACAATTCCAGTGGGTGGGAAAATATACTTCGTTCCCATTTCTCCTCCCTAACTCCCTTGCCATGGCTAATTTTTAATATAATGCCATAAGGAATGTTATCACTCAAAAAATAAGAAAGCAATCAAGTTACATTGTGTCTTAATCAGTATAAGTTTCCACTGTCAGCATGGAGTGGGGTGTCATCCTCCAGTGGATTTGTTTTTATGCACAGAAATTAGACTGACCACATTTAGTACTCTTTTGCATTTTAATAAGAAAGGAGAATCAAAACTAAAATATCATGACTAAAATAACTGAATGGTCTGAGGTAGAGCAAGGAGATAATGGGTCATTCATTTTAACACTTTACAGTATTGAAACAAAGTCTCTCTGTTGTTATTGAAGATGAGTAAAATAAAGTGGTCTATGAGAATTTTAAGTTTTAAAATTTGTGACCTTGAACACTTATTGTGGTTTGCACTTTCAGCAATGTAATAGATGATTCCTCAGACCACCAACTTAGGGACGTAGTCATTCCACAAAACATCAGAACACTTTGTACATCAGTCTTTCTAGGTTTAAAAAAGGGCGATAAAAGTAAGCCATTAGAAACTAAAATTAAGTACTAAATGCTAACTAACACTTAATTAAATAAAATTAGCATTTATTTCTGAGTGTATCAAGATGGCTAAAAAATAACTATTTTAAATCAAAATGGATAAATTAAGAACCATACAGGATATCAGCACGGTAGTCAACTATAAGCTCTTAGCACTCTCCCCTGCAATATGCACACACAAAAAACCAAAATAACAAACAGCTGTATCTCAACAAAAATAATTAAAGGAGAACACTGAAGGGCAGCCAGGAAGCAATGGAAACCCAGGAGGGCCACATAGAGAAGGTAAAGAAACACATTGGCTTTGCCACCCCATCTTCCTGTCAGGGTCAGCTCCAAAAAAGGCTCTGAACCCAGTTGAGGGCATTTCCTAGAGTTCACATGCTGTTACCCCTAAAGAGCCGATGTTGTGCCCTGGCTCCCTTCCCCATGGCTTGTGCTGCTGTTGTGCTGTGCCATCCTGGAGTTGGAGCCACTGCTAGAGTGCCTCTGCTCAAGGAGTGAGCAGCCGCTGCATCCTGTCATCAGACACAGTAGTGCCTTGCCCGCTGGTAGCATGCCACTCCAGAACAGAACTGCTTTTATACACCATGTCCTTTGGGGTCAAGCTACAGTGATGACCCACGTCTGGGAATTCAGAGTCTTGAACTACTAAAGTAGTTACCTTCCTGTGTCAAAGGAGAGGTGGTGTCCTGGCTCCTGGGCTCTGCTGACCCATGTAGCCATGTTTTCTGAGACACAACAGATGTGAAACTTCTTGACCCAATGAATCAGAGCCCTGACTGGGCGTTGGCACCCTGTTCTCCAGTCTGAACAGCCACAGTGCTCTGCCTCCCTGGAACTGGACTAGCCCTTTGCAATTCAACCTTCTGAAGTACTGCACTTCGCCAAGGAGTGGAGTCATTGCTGTGCTGCTCCTCACCCCCACCCCCACCACCACCACCACCGAGGTCCCAAACACAGCAGCATTTTGTCATTATCAGACATTGCTGCTGGTACAGTTGGCCTCAGAGAATCTGAGCTACTGCCATGTCCCACCATCTCAGGTTACAGAGTGATGATACCTCAATCCTTTCAGAGCTGGAGCTGCCACTGTGCCCTTTTGGTTCTGGTTCCAAATTGCAGCTGTACTCTGCTCCCTGGGGCCCAAGTCTCTGGAGCATGCCTTTTCCCCTTAGGGCCATTCCAGTGCTATACCCTGACCTTTCACCTCAGGATCAGAACCAAAACTTCATCCTAGCCCTATATGTACAATCTGCTGAGGTGCCCCAGAGACCTCCGCTTAATAAGAGAACTACATCTATGCATACCTTGAAGAGTGAACTTATGCCTCAAATCTCAAGTATTATAGGTGTTTTGTTAATTTCTGAGTCCAGAAACATGGTCTAATAATTACTCTAAGAACTTATATCCTGAATTTCAGTGCTACTGTGCTTGCCTGTGAGCCATGCCAAATCCAGCACCACGAGAAAGACCACAGCTAAGACTTCCTACTGCAAGGAAGACAAAAACAGGAAGATTCCCTAAGTCTCTTATCCTGATAACCTATGCAGCTACCAATAATCTCTGCCACAAACTCCTTAGAGCATTGAGGCACCTGGAATGCCTCATGTTGATCACAAGTAAAGACACTGCATGGAGACTACACCAATCTTTCCACACAAAACCAGAGCCATAATACCCTGCACAACTAGAATGTAGGTAAAGAGTTTCTCTATAAAAGGAAGAAGTGGATTTACCACCAGATGCATAGACATCCACACAGCAGCACAGGAAAATGAGTAAGCCAGGAAGCATGACACCACAAAAGGAACAGAATAATCCAGTAACTGACCTGGAAGACACACATTTACAAATTGCCTGAGAGGAATTGAAAGTAATGATCTTACAGAAACTCAATAAGATATAAGAGAATAAAAATAGACATGGTAATGAATCAGGAAAATGATTCATGGTCTAAATTAAAAATTCAATAAGATAGATATAAAAAATAAATATTAGAGTTGACAAATTAAATCAACAAAATAAAAAATACAATAGAGAATTTCAACAGCAGACTAGATAGAAAAAAGTTGAAAAACTCATGAACTTAAAAACAAATCTTTTGAAGGAATTCAGATGAAAAAAGTGAAAGAAGAAAGAAAGGAAAATTGTGTGAAGACAGCCTAAAGGATCTAAGGATACCATTATGTGAACAAATAAATATGTGCATACAGAAGTTACAGAAGTAGAGGAGACACAAGAAAAAAATCAGAAAACTTATTTAATAAAATTATTCCTGAAAACTTCCCAAGTCTTGGGAGAGAGATGAGCCTTCAGATCCAAGAAGCCCAAATGTCCCAAATTGTTTCAATTTAAAGAGATCCTCTTTGAGGCATGTTACAATTAAACTCTCAAAAATCAAAAAAGGATTTTAAACGTGGCAGTTGAAAAGTATAAAGTTATATATAAGTGAATCCCCATTAAACTATCTACAGATTTCTTAGGAAAAAAAAAAAATACCTTGCAGGTCAGCAGAGAATGGGTTGGTAGATTCAAAGTGAGAAAAGGAAAACCAAACCAAAACAACAACAACAAAAAAACTATCAGTAAAGAATAATACACCTTTCAAAGATATCCTTCAGAAATGAAACAGAAATAAAGTCGTCTAGTCTTTTCACAGCAAAAGCTAAGGGAATTCATTACCACTAGACCTGTCAAGTCAAAATAGTCAACAATAAAGGTATAATATTTGTTAAGTCACTCAGAATATAAAAATTTGTAAATTGGGTCATTGAAAACAAAAACGGCATAGATAAAATTCTAGAGCTTTTATATGAAACTGAAGTTGCTATCAGTTTAAAATGACAGATTCTGTTTTGATTAAGTGTCAAGGTTCACACAGAACAAAAAACAAACAACAACAACAAAAAAAAAACCTACAACAGGGGCTGGGATTGTGGCTCAGTAGTAGAGCGCTTGCCTAGCACATGCAAGGCCCTGGGTTCAAACCTCAGCACCACATATAAATAAATAAAATAAAAGCTTTATGTCTAACTACAACTAATATATATAAACTACAACAAACATACCAACAAAAAAGAAAAAGCAACCAGCCAGGCACAGTGGTACACACTTGTAATCCCAGGTACTCAAGAGGCAGAGGAAGGAGGATCACATGTTCAAGGCCAGCCTGGATAATTTAGTAATAC
This sequence comes from Marmota flaviventris, assembly GCF_047511675.1. Lineage (NCBI taxonomy): Eukaryota > Metazoa > Chordata > Mammalia > Rodentia > Sciuridae > Marmota > Marmota flaviventris. The sequence continues at coordinate 52,527,581 of NC_092502.1, forward strand.
CCTATCTCAAAAAATTTTAAAAAGGGATAGTGGGGGATATAGCTTAATGATAAAGTGCCTCTGGGTTCAATCTCCTTGGAGGAAAGGAACCAAAGAGTAGCAGTACAGAAAATTGTCAATTCATAAAGGTAGGCAATAGAGATAAACAAAGTAGCTACAAAACAACAAAAATCACAAAATAGCAGTAGTAAGTTCTTGCTTGTTATTTTGACTACTTTTTCATCTCTGTGATCAAAATAACTGACCAAAAAACACCTTAGGAGGAGGAGAGTTATATGGGGCTCATGGTTTAAGAGGTCTCAGTCCATAGATGACCAACTCCATTGCTTTGGGACCAAAGTCAGGCAACACATTATCAGTGTTGTGGGTTGGATGTGAGATGTCCTCCAAAAACTCACAGATGAGACAATGCAAGAAGGTTCAGAGGAGAAATGATTGGGTTGTAAGAGTCCTAAGCCAATCATTGAATTAATCCCCTGATAGTGATTAACTAAGTGGTAACTGAAGTGTTAGGATGTGGCTGGAAGAGGTGGGAACTGGGCACATGTCTTTGGGGTATATATTTTGTATCTGGCAAATGGAGACTCTCTCTCTGCTCTCTGATCACCCTGTGAGCTGCTTCCCTCACATCTTCCACCATGATGTTTAGCCTCACCTCAAGCCCCAAGGAATGGAAACTGCTGTCTATGGATGGAGACCTCTGAAATTGTGAGCCCCTGAATAAACTTTTTCTCCTCTACAATTATGTTGGTAAAGTCCTTTAGTCACAGCAGTGAGAAAGCTGACTAATAACAATGGGGGAAATGCCCAGTGGAGGTAAGCTGCTCTGCTCATACTGGGGTTAAAAAACAGAGAGAGAAAGAGAAAGGTGGGAGGAGGAGAAGGACTACAAGGACATGCCCCCAGTGTACCACATCCTCCAGCCTCCCCACCCCCCAGTTACCTTCCAGTCAGTCCATTCAAACAAGGACAAATCGATTAGGTTACTACTCTCATGATCTAATCATTTTACCTCTGAATAGTTTTTCATTAACAGGAACTTTGGGGGGGCATGTCATATCCAAACCATTACACCAATCAATAATAAACATGAATGCAGCTTTATTAAATCCTCCTACTAAAATATAGAGTATCTGAATGGGTTCGTATTTTTTAAAAAATCCAATTACATACTGCCTACAAAAGATCCACTTAGGCTAAGAGTGAAAAGATGGAAAAAAATAATCTATGGCAAATGGCAACTGAAAGAGAACAGTGGTAGCTATACCACTGTTTATATTTGATAAAATGGGCTTCAAGGAGAAAGCTGTTACAAGGGTCAAAGAAGGTTATAATTTTATGACAAATGGGTAAATTCATCAAGAGGACATAAGCATTGCAAAACATATATACCCAACATTGGGTCATTTAAATAGATAAGACATAATTACAGACAAGAAGGAAATAGCCCGCTCCTGCCAGGTAGGCGGAACTGTGACCACCGACAGAAAAGGCCCAGTGGCCCGCGGAGGGACAGAGCTTCCAATCACTCCTGCAAGTAGGCGGGCCTGCGACCCACCGGAAGAAGAGGAGCAGCGGCCTGCTGAGAGGCAGAGCCGCCCCCTCCCCCTGCGCCGGCAAGGTAGAGGGAACTGTGACCACCCACAGAGCAGTCCCAGCGGCCTGCTGAGGGGCAGAGCCGCCCCCCACCCCCCGCGCCTGCCAGGTAGGTGGAACTGTGACCACCGACAGAAAAGGCCCAGTGGCCCGCGGCGGGACAGAGTTTCCAATCACTCCTGCAAGGTAGGCGGGCCTGCGACCCACCGGAAGAAGAGGAGCAGCGGCCTGCTGAGAGGCAGAGCTGCCCCCCACCCCCCGTGCCTGCCAGGTAGGCGGAACTGTGACCACCGACAGAAAAGGCCCAGTGGCCCGCGGAGGGACAGAGCTTCCAATCACTCCTGTAAGGTAGGCGGGCATGCGACCAACCGGCAGAAGAGGAGCAGCGGCCTGCTGAGAGGCAGAGCCACCCCCTCCCCCTGTGCCAGCAAGGTAGAGGGAACTGTGACCACCCACAGAGCAGGCCCAGCGGCCTGCTGAGGGGCAGAGCCGCCCCCCACCACCCGCGCCTGCCAGGTAGGCCGAACTATGACCACCGACAGAAAAGGCCCAGTGGCCCGCGGAGGGGCAGAGCTTCCAATCACTCCTGCAAGGTAGGCAGGCCTGCGACCCACCGGCAGAAGAGGAGCAGCGGCCTGCTGAGAGGGAGAGCCGCCCCTTCCCCCCGCGCCTGCAAGGTAGACGGAACTGTGACCACCATCAGAACAGGCCAGACCTGCAACCGACAGACAGAACAGGCCCAGTGGCCTGAGGAAGGGTAGAGCCGCCCCCCCCCCCCGCGCCTGCAAGGTAGGTGGACCTGCGACCCACAGGCAGAACAGCCCCAGAGGCCTGCAGAGGGGCAGTGCCGCTGCCTGCGCCTGCAAAGTAGGCAGAACTGCGGCCACCGACAGAAAAAGCCTAGTGGCCCGCATAGGGACAGAGCCGCCGCCCGCGCCTGCAAGGTAGGCAGACCTGCTACCGACCGGCAGAGCAGGCCCAGCGGCCTGCAGGCGTGGTAGGCACATTGCCTCAATTGGAGGAGGGGCAGAGCCGCCGCCCGCGCCTGTGAGGGAGACTTTGCAACTATACAAGACCAAGATAAATATATAGGGGGAAAATTCAATAGCACAACAGTTTCACCAAGTAGAAAGGAACGCGAACAGTATGAAGAGACAAGGAAAGAAAGGACCACAAGCAATGCAGGTCAACTCAACGTTAGAAGAGGTAATAGCTGCAGCAGATGGAATGTCAGATAAAGAATTCAGGATATACATGCTTCAGATGATCTGGAGTCTCAAGGAAGACATCAGACAGCAAAATCAGACAATGAAAGATCACTTCAACAATGAATTACATGAACAAATCCAAGAAGCAAAAGATCAACTATACAGGGAGATAGAGGTTATAAAAAACAAACAAACAGAAATCCTAGAAATGCAGGAAGCAATAAACCAACTTAAAAACTCAATTGAGAATACTACCAGCAGAGTAGAACACTTAGAAGATAGAACATCAGACAATGAAGATAAAGTATTTCAACTTGAAAAGAACATAGACAGCTCAGCAAGACTGTTAAGAAACCATGAGCAGAACATCCAAGAAATATGGGATAACATCAAGAGACCAAATTTAAGAGTCATTGGGATACAGGAAGGGACAGAGTTTCAAATCAAAGGAATGAGCAATCTATTCAATGAAATAATACGAGAAAACTTCCCAGACTTGAAGAATGAGACAGAATCCCAAATCCTAGAAGCCTACAGGACGCCGAATGTGCAAAATCATAAGAGACCCACACCTAGACACATTATAATGAAGATGCCCAACATACAGAATAAGGAGAGAATTTTAAAAGCTACAAGAGAAAGGAAGCAGATCACATTTAGGGGTAAGCCAATCAGGATAACAGCTGATCTTTCAACACAGACTCTGAAAGCTAGAAGATCCTGGAATAACATATTTCAAACACTGAAAGAAAATGGGTTCCAACCAAGAATTGTGTTTCCAGTGAAATTAAGCTTCAGGATGGAAGATGAAATTAAAACCTTCCACAATAAACAAAAGTTAAAAGAATTCGCAGCTAGAAAACCATCTCTTCAAAACATCCTCGCCAAAACATTACAGGAAGAGGAAATGGAAAATAACAATGAAAACCAACTGTGGGAGGTAGGACACTAAAGCGGGGGGAAATAATCAAAGAGGAAAACAAACCATGTTTAGTAACATAAATAAACAAATATGGCTGGAAGAACAACCAATATCTCAATAATAACCCTAAATGGTATTGGCTTAAACTCACCAATCAAGACACACAGGCTAGTAGAATGGATCACAAAACAAGACCCAACAATATGCTGCCTACAGGAGACGCATTTGATAGGAAAAGACATACATAGGCTGAAGGTGAAAGGATGAGAAAAATCATATCACTCATATGGACTTCGGAAACAAGCAGGAGTGTCCATACTCATATCAAATAAAATAGATTTCAAGCCAAAGTTAATCAAAAGGGATAAAGAGGGACACTACATACTGCTTAAGGGAACCATACACCAACAAGACATAACAATCATAAATATATATGCCCCAAACAATGGTGCAGCTATGTTCGTCAAAGAAACTCTTCTCAAGTTCAAGAGTCTAATAGACCACCATACAATAATCATGGGAGACTTCAACACACCTCTCTCGCCACTGGACAGATCTTCCAAACAAAAGTTGAATAAGGAAACTATAGAACTCAATAACACAATTAATAACCTAGACTTAATTGACATATATAGAATATACCACCCAACATCAAGCAGTTACACTTTTTTCTCAGCAGCACATGGATCCTTCTCAAAAATAGATCATATATTATGTCACAGGGCAACTCTTAGACAATATAAAGGAGTAGAGATAATACCATGCATCTTATCTGATCATAATGGAATGGAACTGAAAATCAACGATAGAAGAAGGAAGGAAAAAGAATACATCACTTGGAGAATGAACAATAGGTTACTGAATGATCAATGGGTTATAGAAGACATCAAGGAGGAAATTAAAAAATTCTTAGAGATAAATGAAAACACAGACACAACATATCGGAATCTATGGGACACATTGAAAGCAGTTCTAAGAGGAAAATTCATTGCTTGGAGTTCATTCCTTAAAAAAAGAAAAAACCAACAAATAAATGATCTCATACTTCATCTCAAAATCCTTGAAAAAGAAGAGCAAAACAACAGCAAAAGAAGTAGAAGGCAAGAAATAATTAAAATCAGAGCTGAAATTAATGAAATCGAAACAAAAGAAACAATTGAAAAAATTGACAAAACTAAAAGTTGGTTCTTTGAAAAAATAAACAAAATCGACAGACCCTTAGCCATGCTAGCGAAGAGAAGAAGAGAGAGAATTCAAATTACTAGCATACGGGATGAAAAAGGCAATATCACAATAGACACTTCAGATATACAGAAGATAATCAAAAACTATTTTGAATCCTTATACTCCAATAAATTAGAAGATAGTGAAGGCATAGATAAATTTCTTAAGTCATATGATCTGCCCAGATTGAGTCAGGAGGATATAGACAACCTAAACAGACCAATATCAATTGAGGAAATAGAAGAAACCATCAAAAGACTACCAACTAAGAAAAGCCCAGGACCGGATGGGTATACAGCAGAGTTTTACAAAACCTTTAAAGAAGAACTAATACCAATACTTTTCAAGCTACTTCAGGAAATAGAAAAAGAAGGAGAACTTCCAAATTCATTCTATGAGGCCAACATCACCCTGATACCTAAACCAGACAAAGACACTTCAAAGAAAGAAAACTACAGACCAATATCTCTAATGAACCTAGATGCAAAAATCCTCAATAAAATTCTGGCGAATCGGATACAAAAACATATCAAAAAAATTGTGCACCATGATCAAGTAGGATTCATCCCTGGGATGCAAGGCTGGTTCAATATACGGAAATCAATAAATGTTATTCACCACATCAATAGACTTAAAAATAAGAACCATATGATCATCTCGATAGATGCGGAAAAAGCATTCGACAAAGTACAACATCCCTTTATGTTCAAAACTCTAGAAAAACTAGGGATAACAGGAACATACCTCAATATTGTAAAAGCAATCTATGCTAAGCCTCAGGCTAGCATCATTCTGAATGGAGAAAAATTGAAGGCATTCCCTCTAAAATCTGGAACAAGACAGGGATGCCCTCTCTCACCACTTCTGTTCAACATAGTTCTCGAAACACTGGCCAGAGCAATTAGACAGACGAAAAAAATTAAAGGCATAAAAATAGGAAAAGAAGAACTTAAATTATCACTATTTGAAGCTGACATGATTCTATACCTAGCAGACACAAAAGGGTCTACAAAGAAACTATTAGAGCTAATAAATGAATTCAGCAAAGTGGCAGGATATAAAATCAACATGCATAAATCAAAGGCATTCCTGTATATCAGCGACAAATCCTCTGAAATGGAAATGAGGACAACTACTCCATTCACAATATCTTCAAAAAAAAAAAATACTTGGGAATCAACCTAACAAAAGAGGTGAAAGACTTATACAATGAAAACTACAGAACCCTAAAGAGAGAAATAGAAGAAGATCTTAGAAGATGGAAAAATATACCCTGTTCATGGATAGGCAGAACTAACATCATCAAAATGGCAATATTACCAAAAGTTCTCTATAGGTTTAATGCAATGCCAATCAAAATCCCAACGGCATTTCTTGTAGAAATAGAGAAAGCAATCATGAAATTCATATGGAAAAATAAACGACCCAGAATAGCAAAAATAATGCTAAGCAGGAAGTGTGAATCAGGCGGTATAGCGATACCAGACTTCAAACTATACTACAGAGCAATAGTAACAAAAACAGCATGGTACTGGTACCAAAACAGGCGGGTGGACCAATGGTACAGAATAGAGGACACAGAAACCAATCCACAAAACTACAACTACCTTATACTTGATAAAGGGGCTAAAAGCATGCAATGGAGGAAGGATAGCATCTTCAACAAATGGTGCTGGGAAAACTAGAAATCCATATGCAACAAAATGAAACTGAATCCCTTTCTCTCGCCATGCACAAAAGTGAATTCAAAATGGATCAAGGAGCTTGATATCAAATCAGAGACATGCCGTCTGATAGAAGAAAAAGTTGGCTACGATCTACATACTGTGGGGTCGGGCTCCAAATTCCTCAATAGGACACCCATAGCACAAAAGTTAATAACTAGAATCAACAAATGGGACTTACTCAAACTAAAAAGTTTTTTCTCAGCAAAAGAAACAATAAGAGAGGTAAATAGAGAGCCTACATCCTGGGAACAAATCTTTACTCCTCACACTTCAGATAGAGCCCTAATATCCAGAGTATATAAAGAACTCAAAAAATTAGACAATAAGATAACAAACAACCCAATCAACAAATGGGCCAAGGACCTGAACAGACACTTCTCAGAGGAGGACATACAATCAGTCAACAAGTACATGAAAAAATGCTCACCATCTCTAGCAGTCAGAGAAATGCAAATCAAAACCACCCTAAGATACCATCTCACTCCAGTTAGATTGGCAGCCATTATGAAGTCAAACAACAACAAGTGCTGGCGAGGATGTGGGGAAAAGGGTACACTTGTACATTGCTGGTGGGACTGCAAATTGGTGCAGCCAATTTGGAAAGCAGTATGGAGATTTCTTGGAAAGCTGGGAATGGAGCCACCATTTGACCCAGCTATTCCCCTTCTCGGTCTATTCCCTAAAGACCTAAAAAGAGCATGCTACATGGACACTGCTACATTGATGTTCATAGCAGCACAATTCACAATAGCAAGACTGTGGAACCAACCTAGATGCCCTTCAATAGATGAATGGATAAAAAAAATGTGGCATTTATACATAATGGAGTATTACTCTGCATAAAAAATGACAAAATCATAGAATTTACAGGGAAATGGATGGCATTAGAGCAGATTATGCTAAGTGAAGCTAGCCAATCCCTAAAAAACAAATGCCAAATGTCTTCTTTGATATAAGGAGAGTAACTAAGAACAGAGTAGGGTCGAAGAGCATGAGAAGAAGATTAACATTAAACAGGGATGAGAGGTGGGAGGGAAAGGGAGAGAGAAGGGAAATTGCATGGAAATGGAAGGAGACCCTCAGAGTTATACAAAAGTACATACAAGAGGAAGTGAGGGGAAAGGGAAAAATAATACAAGGGGGACAAATGAATGTCAGTAGAGGGGGCAGAGAGAGAGAAGAGGGGAGGGGAGGGGAGGGGAGGGGGGATAGTAGAGGATAGGAAAGGCAGCAGAACACAACAGACACTAGTATGGCAATATGTAAATCAATGGATGTGTAACTGATGTGATTCTGCAATCTGTACATGGGGTAAAAATGGGAGCTCATAACCCACTTGAATCAAAGTGTGAAATATGATATATCAAGAACTATGTAATGTTTTGAACAGCCAACAACAAAAAATTTAAAAAAAAAGATTTTTCCTTGTTAAAAAAAAAGAAGGAAATAGAAATAGATAACAATATAATAGTAGTAGAAAAGTTAAATACCCCCCCTTTAGATAGTGAATAGATTGAACAGACGTAAAATTAATAAGCAAATACTAGGATCAAATTACACTTTTAACCAAATGGACGTAACAGACCTTCGCAGAACTCTCCAACAGCACATTTTTCTCCAGCACACTGAACATTCTCTAGGATAGATCATGTGATGAGCCAAAAAAAAAAAAAAAAACTTTACAAATTCAAGAAAATTGAAATCATATCTATTATTTCAGATCACAATCATATGAAACTAGAAATCAGTGATATGAGGAACCTTGAGAAATTCACAAATATTTTTTGAAAATTAAACAGCATGCTCCTGAACAACCCAGTGGATGAAAGAAGAAATCAAAAGAGAAATTTGAAGATAACAGGAGACAAATAAATACAGGATGAAACAAAAGCATTTGTGAAATGGACCAGTTATAGCAATAATCATTTATATTTTTAAAGGAAGAGGAATTCCAAATAAATAGCCTAACAATTGTGCCTCAAGGAACTGAAAAAAAAAGAACAAAATAAATGTAAGACTAGCAGAAGAAAGAATAATAAAAATAATATATAAGATACTTAATTAAATAAAGAATAAGAAAAACCAAAGAAAAATATCAGTAAGAGTTGTTTTAATAAAATTGACAACCCATTATTAATCAAATAAGAACATGATCAAAGACTAAAACAAATTTTTAAAAATGCAAGTGAAGAGATTGTGGCAGATAGCTCAGATATAAAAAGAGATTATTATAAATAATTACATGTCAACAAGTTGGGTAATCTAAAGGAAATGAATAATTTTTTTAAGGTAAACAACCTACCATAATTGAGTCAGGAAGAAAGAGAAACCCTGAAAAAACTAATAACAAATAGAGGGATGAAATACAGTTAAAATCCTCCCAACAAAGAAAAGTCCAGAACGAGATCTCTTCACAACTTAAGAACCAGTAATAGAAATACTTTTGTTCAAGAGTAATTAATAGAAATACTTCTTAAACTCTTCAAAAAAATAGAGCTAGAGAAATACTTCCAACTCATTTTAGGCAACATCACCTTGATATCTAAAACAAAGATATCACAAGAAAATAAATCCTGCAGGGCAATTTCTCTGAGCAATATTATTGAGAAAATAATAAAAAAAATATTAGCACATTAAGTCAAACAACACATCAAAAAGATTATTCTGACATCATGACCAAGTGGGATTCATCCACATCATGCAAGGCTGGTTTGACATACACAAATGAATCAATGTAAAATATCATATTAACAGACTGAAAGACAAAACTCACAGGCTTTTATCAATTGGCACAGAAAAAGCAATCGACAGAATTCAAAATTCTTTCTAGATAAAAATTCTTAACATTTTAGTTGTGGAAATAAATTTCCTCTACATAATAAAGGCCATTTATGAAAAACCCACAGCTAATAATATAAACAATGATCAAAGATGAAAGCTTTTCTCTAAGATCTGATACAAGACAAGGCTAACCACTTTTGACACCTCTTTTCAACATAATGCTGAATGTACTATTAAAAGCAATTAGACAAGAAAAAGAAACAAGAAAGGAAGGAAGGAAGGAAGGAAGGAAGGAAGGAAGGAAGGAAGGAAGGAAGGAAGGAAGGAAGGAAAGAAACAAAAAATCTAAATCAAAATGGAAGAAATAAAATTAACTCTATTTGCAAATGACATGATCCTATATATAGTGAATCCTAAGGACTACACACACACACACACACACACACACACACACTAAATAAAAAGGAAGGAGAAGGAAAAGAGACTATTAGATCTAATAAATTCAGGAAATTTATAGAACATAAAATCAACATTCAAAAATTCGTGTCATTTCTATACACAAACAACCTAGCTGAAGAACTTAAGTGAACAATCACATTTATAATAGAATCAAAACAAGCAAAATACAATAGTCATGCTTAACAATGTAGGAAGAAATATACTTATGCTTGCAATTCAACTTGAATGCACTCAAATAAGATATACTGATAGATAGAGGGATGTTTAGATGGATGGACATATATTAAATCATGTTCAATAAAATATTAAGGAGTCAATGTTGCCAGGCGCAGTGGCACATGCCTGTTAACCCATATAATCAGGAGGCTGAGGCAGGAGGATCACACATTCAAAGCCAGCCTCAGGAACTTAGTGAGGCCCTAAGCAACTTAGTGAGACCCTGTCTAAAATTTTAAAAATAAAATAAAATAAAAAGGGCTGGGGATGTGGCTCAACATTATATGTTTGAACATCTTCATATAAAAATGTTGATGGTAATAAGTAGAAAAAAGTAAAATACATAGGAATAAATTTAACAAAGTCAATGAAAGACCTGTACGCTGAAAAATATGTAACATTGGTGGACAAAATTGAAGAGGACATAAAAAATGGAATGATATTCCATGCTTGTGACTAAATGAATTAAAATTGTTAAAATGTATATGCTACTTAAAACTACATATGTATGTATGTGTATGTGTGTGTGTGTATATATATATATATATATATATATATATATATATATATTTCTATGCAATCCTTGTCAAAATCTGAATGGCATTCTTCACAAAATAGAAAAAAATATCCTAAAATTCAAGTGCTACTACAGAAAAGTCTGGATAGCCAAACCAAGTCTGAGGGGGAAAATGTTGAAGCTATCACACTTCCTGATATGTAATTAGATTACAAATCAAAGTAATCAAAATTGTATGATACTGGCATAAAAACAGACAAATAAATCATTGGAGCAGAATAGAGAGCATAGAACTAAATCCAAACACATACACTCAACTAATTTTTTACAAGGATGCCAAAAAGATACAACATGGAAAAGATAACCTATTCATTAAATGGTACTAGGAAAAATTGATACACACATGCAAAAGAATGAAATTGGACCCTAAACTATATACACGAAACAAATCATAATGAATAAAAGCCTAAATATAATACCACAAAGTATAAAATTCTTAAAATAGTGCATGGGGAAAAGTTTCTGGATATTGGCTTTTGCAATTATTTTTTGAGGGGATATAACACAAATAGCTCAGGCTAAAAAAGCAAAAATAAGGTAAAGGGACTACATTAAACTAAAAGCTTCAGCACAGTAAAATAAATAATTAAAATAAAACAGTATTCTACAAATTGGGAAAAATATTTGCAAGCTATCTATCTGATAGGTAGTTAGTATCCACATTTATAAAGAACTCATACAACTCAATAGTAGAAAAACAAATAATGATTAAAAATGAGCAAAAGATGTGAACAGACATTTTTCCAAAGAAGATATGAAAATTACCAATAGGTATTGAAAAGGTGCTCATTAGGGAAATGCAAAATAAAACCTCTATGAATTAACACATCACATTCATTAAGATAGTTATTATTAGGAAATCAAAAGACAAATAGCAAGAGTATGGAGAAAAGAGAACTCTAGTACATTGTTGGTAGAATGTAGATTGGTACAGCCATTATGGAAATCAGTGTGAAGGTTTCTAAAGAAATTTAAACCATATGTTTTCTTCTGGGTATAAGCCCAAATAAAATCATGACATTGGAAGGATACCTGAACTCCCATGTTCATTGTAGCATTTTTCACAGTAACCATGATATAGAAGGAAATGAAATATCCAACAATTGAGGAATGAATAACAAAACTGTGTTACATATATGAAATGGAATATTATTCCACCCTTGAAAAGAATGATATCTTGCCATTTGGCACAACGTGGAGAGACTGGAAGAAACTGAAGTAAGTAAAATAAACCAGGCTCTAAAAAAAAAAAAAATCACATGATTTCTCTTAAGTACAGAATCAAAACAAAAAACAACAAATGAAATATACAGTGATAGAAAACAAGAGTAATTACCATGGTGGGAGGGAATTGGAAGGTATTGGTTATAAGTACAAAGCAGTAGATATATAAAACAAACAAGTCCAGAGATCTAAAATATAACATGAGCACCACAGCTAACAAAAATATACTGTATATAGATAGGATTCATGCTAATGCATACACTTAGCTGTTCTTACCAGAAATAACATAAAAAATGGATAATTGTGAGATGATGGAAATTTAATTTGCTTCACTGTACTAACATTTTTATTTTCTATTTACATCTCATAATATCCTGTTGTATACCTGAAAGACACACAATAAAATTTGTTAAAAAAAACTATAGGTCTAAACATATTTTACACTATAACCACAATTCTTTTTTGAACCTAATACAGTCTGTAGTGTTTTTCCAAATTCAGAGAAAACAGCAAAGAAAGGAAATACGAAAATAAGAAAGCAGTTATAATTAAAACCAAGAATCAACAAATGGGATGAATTCAAACTAAAAAGTTTTTTCTCAGCAAGAAAAATAATATGTGAGGTGAATAGGGAGCCTACATCCTGAGAACAAATTTTTACCCCTTACACATCAGATAGAGCTCTAATCTCTAGGGTATACAAAGAACTCAAAAAAGCTAAACACCAATAAATAAATAAATAAATAAAATAACCCAATCAACAAATGGGCCAAGGACCTGAACAGACACTTCTCAGAAGAGGATGTACAATCAATCAACAAATATACGAAAAAATGCTCATCATCCCTAGCAATCAGAGAAATGCAAATTAAAACTACTCTAAGATACCATCTCACTCCAGTAAGAATGGCAGCCATTATGAAGACAAACAACAACAAGTGCTGGCAAGGATGCAGAGAAAAAGGTACACTCATACACTGCTGGTGGGACTGCAAATTGGTGCAGTCAATTTGGAAAGCAGTATGGAGATTCCTTGGAAAGCTGGGAATGGAACCACCATTTGACCCAGCTATTCCTCTTCTCGGACTATACCCAAAAGACCTAAAAACAGCATACTATAGGGACACAGCCACATCGATGTTTATAACAGCACAATTCACAATAGCTAGACTGTGGAGCCAACTTAGATGCCCTTCAGTGGATGAATGGATTAAAAAGAATGTGGCATATATACACAATGGAATATTACTCAGCACTAAAAAATAATAAGATCATGGCACTTGCAGGGAAATGGATGACATAGAGCAGATTATGCTAAGTGAAGTTAGCCAATCCCCAAAAAACAAATGCGGAATGTCTTCTCTGATATAAGGGGGGGTGACTCAAAATGGGGAAGAGAGGAAGAGCATGGGAAGAAGATTACCTCTACATAGGGAAGAGGGGTGGGAGGGAAAGGGAGGGAGAAAGGGAATTGCATGGATGGTGGAAGAAGACTCTCATTGTTATACAAAATACACATATGAAGATGTGAGGAAAAAAAAAAGAATAGCGCTACCTTAGATTAGGTAGAGAGAAGTGATGGGAGGGGAGGGGGGGTTGGGGAGATAGGAAAGATAGTAGAATGAAACAGACATTATTATTACTGTGTGCATATATGTGAATGCATGACCAATGTGATTCTGAAACTTGTATACTCAGAAAAATGAGATATTGTATCCCATGTGATTCAAATGTATGATATGTCAAGGTCATTGTACTGTCATGTGTAACTAATTAAAACAAATTAAAAAAATAAAAATAAATAAATAAAAAGGGAGAAGAATGTTGCTCAGTTTGTAGGCACTCCTGAATTTAATCCTTGGTACTAAAATTAAAAAAAAAATCTTTGAAAAAAAAAAGAAAACAGTATGACAAGACTAAAACTGCTGGTTTGATGATAAAAGTAAATGACAATAATTTTCTAAATAAACAGATGGTGGTAGCAGGAAGCTTTATAATATTATCAGACAGAGTTGAATTCAAGCATCCTAAGTCACCTGATGCAGTTAAAATCTACAAAGAAATTATAAATGTTAAAAGACCTCATAAAACTATTATAAAATTCCTTATGAAATTGTAAAAGAATTACTATGAATAAAATATAAATTATGGAACATGAAAAATATATTGATAAGAGCATCACAATAGTGAAAGGCAACACTTCACTTTCAAAATTCTTCTCAATTAAAAAGACAAAATTTAGCAAAAATATAGATTTGAATAGTAATGTGTGTGAGAGTAGTTAACAGATATGTACATGTCAAATGTCAAACCCTAGAAACAAAAAGTAATGAATTTTTTTTCAAGGACCCATCAGTACTTACAGGTATTTCTCATATTTTTTTGAAATATAAAAGTATAAGATCCACAAAGTAGAAATATTATAAGTAACATTCTCTGGCAAAAATGCATTAAATGATGGAAACAAGAGAATTTTAAAAGACTTTTTGGGGGAGTGGGGAATGCTGGGGAATGAACCCGGAGCCTTGTACATGTGAGCTAGACCTCCAGTCTGAAAATTTCTTTATTAAACAAATCTTGTTAAATAAAAACCAAACTCATAATTATAGAATTACTCAAAAATAATAGTGAGGGAGAAAATTTTCAACTTTATACATTTATATTTTTTAAAAAGAAAAAAAATGGAAATAAGTGAATAACATGCCATGTGTTAGGCTAGAAAAATGAGAAAAACAGAAGAAAGGGATTTTTAAAAATAAAAAGCAAAACACCAAAAGGAGAACAATTATAGAAATTATACATGAATGAATGGGACTAAATATGACACAATTAATAGATAATTTAAAAATACTAAATACAAGAGAAAAAAGCAAAGAAACACAAATGTATAAAATAGATATGAAAAGGAAGAATGACTGCAGATGATGAGAAAATCATTATGTGAAAATACTGTGTACAACTTATATTAGTTGCTTTTAAAACTTAGATTCTTTTTTTCAAGAAATAAATAGAATATAAACTGTGGGAGAAAATGTAAATGTTACCATAATTTTCCAAAAGCTTCTGATCTACAAGATGTCTTCAACAATATTTTTCATTCTTCCAAGAAATAGATTATTTCAATATTATTTAATATTGAGCAACACAGAGCAAGACAAAATAAGGAATTTTTCTTCAAATTCTTTTACAATGTGTGATAGTAACAACCAACAGATTTCCTCTCTCCCTCCCTTTTCTCTTCCTTTCTTCCTCTCTTCCTCTCTCTCTCCCCCATCAAAAAGTTCTCAATGATATACTAGCAGAGTTAATTTAACAGTACTTTAAAAGAATACTACAAAATCAACTCAGAGAACGTATCAAATTCATATTTGAAAATCCATTAGATTTTTGTTTATTTATTTATTGAATCACAGAAGATGCTAAAAGGTGTTTGATTAAACTCATATTTAGCCATGTTCATGGTTACCAAAACCTCAACATTTATTTATTAATTTCCTTCAAAATAATATTATTTACATATCTTTATTTATGATTAGAGTAAGATTTCTTTTTGAGCTTATTAATTATTCTAAAATTAATTTAAAACAGATCATTTAAAAATCAAGAAAGTTTGTAAAAAACTTTAAAGGAAACATACCCAATACTTTTCCTACTAGGTACTAAAACATATAAATTACAGTATCTAAGACAAAACTGCCACCAAAGGCAAAGGAATAGCTTGAAGTTAAACAAAATAAAGAAGTCAGAAATAGACCCAAAGATGTGTGGTACTTAAGTATATGACAAATATACTTTCAAATTGGTGAGAAGAAAATTAAATTAAGTTTCCAATAAATGACATTGGGATTGCTGGCTAGATATTTGGGGAAAAGAAAACGGAATCCTTTATGGGAAAATAACTACCAGATGGATCAAATATTTAAATGTGTAGGAATAAAATAACAAAAAGAAGAGACATAAGAAAGAAGTTATCAGATACAAGAAGGGAATATGGGTGAATAACTTTATAATCTTAAAATGGGTAAATCTTTCTAAGCAGTATAAGAAATTCAGGATTCATAATGAGATGTTGATTAGTCTTATTACAAAATTATAAACCATGAAATGAACTTTCAAAGTAAGTCCCCAAACAAAAAGAATATGTGTGTGTGTGTGTGTGTGTGTGTGTGTGTGTGTAAAGCATTTAGCATATAAAGACTTCTGGCATATCAATGAGACAAAGGCAACTGTTAACCACTCCAACAGAGAAAAGAGCACAGAAAATAACAGGCAGATCAAAAATGGAAAGAAAAAGACTGAAAAACATATAGAAAAGACATTTACTTTTTCTAATTTAGCAATGGAAAGACAATATGAGTTATTTTTTACTCATGAAATTAGCACAGATTTATGTGACTATAGGGATCACAAAACACCAAGTCTTTTATTAGCGGGAATGCAGTTCTATAAAGGATTTCAGGGAGCTGAGGTTGCGGCTCAGCAGTAGAGTGCTCGCCTCACATGGGCAAGGCCCTGGGTTCGATCCTCAGCACCATATACAAATAAATAAAAAATAAGGGTATTGTGTCCAACTACAACTAAAAAAATAAATAAATTAAAAAAAAGATTTCTGGAGGCAATACGGCATGTGTATAAAATATTAAATTAGATACTTTTTGAACTAACAACTCCACCTCTAGAAATTTAACCAGAGGAGTTATTTTTAAAGGATATATATATATATATATATATATATATATATATATATATATATATATGCTTTTTTGGTATATTTAAATAATCTATAAGTGCTCTTCAGTATGGAACTGAGTCAATAAATGATGGTACAAATTATGGAACATCAGAAACTGTCAAAGGCCTCTTTTTCTTTTTCATTTTTCTTTCTTTCTTATTTTTTTCTTTGGGACTGCATATGAATTCACTTTGGGTTGCAAACATTTTTAATGATTTTTATGTTTTTAAGCTTCACATGCCCTCTCCAATTCCAGGCCCTTTGCCAGTCCCTCTTGGCTCTGCTAAGATGAATGGAATTTAGAAACAAAGGTTAAAAACAAGAATTTATTTTGTTCAAGACGATAGAGGAGGGAGGAAGGAAGACAGGGAGAGAGGGGGAGAGAAGCTTGGAATAGAAGGAGAAGGACAAAGAGGAAGAGGAGCAGGGAGAGCACAGAGGAGAGGTGTATGTGTGTGTGTGTGTGTGTGTGCGCGTGTGTGTGTGTGTGCGCGCACACACGTGCATTCACAGGAGCACGTGTAAAGTAGAAACACATTCCTTTGTGCATCCATTTGTTTGGGTGCTTTTCTTTCAGCTTGCCGCAGAAGCCAACGTTGCTTCTGGAGACTCCAGCAGCAATTCCACAGTGGTATATCTGCTCTCATTTTTACCTGCATACAAGCATCTCATTTGCAAGTTTCTGTCTGTGTACAGAATGTAATATGCCTGCTGGGTGAGCCATGACGTCGTCTCCCTTGAGCCTTTGTTGCTAGTATCCTGACCATATGCCCAGGTTACCTTATCTTTAGGAGCAGGCTTACCTGGACTTTAGACTGCACTTAGCATCTGTAAGTACCCAACTCTTCTTTCAGACTGCAGTCAGTACCTCTAAGTACTTTTCTGGCTCCTATTGATGCCCGCTAGGTAGGTATTTTTCACATTCTTATTTGTTTGGCTATACCTCTGTGAAAGTTGCTGGCACTTGCAAAGACAGCCTGGCATCATAGCAGGGACATTTATAAAAACAAAAGTGTTGATTGATGAAGAAAAGCAGCATGATAGCTTACATTTAATTTTTTCAAAGACAGAGCTCTGGTGATGAGAAACATACCCTTTGTAGAAGCATCTACATAGTAAACAAATTTTTTTTCTTCTGTAAAATAATAATATTTGCTTGATGTTTTATAGTGGATATTAGATTGAACATTGGTGCAGATAGTTAAAGCCCTAAGGCGTAGGTGTAGCTATTAGCCTTACTACATTGATGATAGTGAAAGAGACCTTAGGATACCCTCCAGTGGCTTGGCAATTCCCCTTCCACTTTCTTCTCCTGGCCTCAGATGTTTTGGTGATACATCAGGTCCCCATCAGAATATTGGGGACCTTACTGGCATTGTTAGAGCTAATGCCTATAGCATTTTCTATGAACAGGAAAAAAGCCTTTTGTATACATGTGATTATGTTGTAAATGTATAACAAGAAAATTCTGCTTTAAGTTCATTGATTTGGGGATACAAAGTTTAAACTGTGGAGGGAAAAAAACTCAAATATGGTTTGAATAATCATTTATTCTAGAGCATCTGGCAAACATAAACGTGGAAATATGGAAGAACCTCCATGTTAACAATGGCCACTTTCCAAAGAACAGTAAGGGACATATATTTAAAAACAACAACAAAAGCACAAACCACAGTCATCTGCCACAGAAGTAATGGCTGCAGGAATCACAAAGGATGTTGATAGGAAGCGGAAGGTTTATGCCTTTAAGTCCTGCCAGTGAAATCCAATTTAATTAAGTAAGGGTTCAATTATAAAAATAAAGATGACTTTCACTTCTATTTTTAATTTTATGGATGAAAAGTGAGCCTTGGAAATATGAAAGAACCAAATAAAGTCATCAAATAAGAATAACTTAAACTTCTTTTCTGATCCTGGTTTGTGAAAGAGTCGAGCAGAGAATCATTTGGCAGGAAATAGATAAATATAAGCAAACTGCAAGTCCTTAACTGGCAAAATGCATGATGAAGACAGGCTGAGTTGATAAACATGGAGGCAATTATTTTTCTTATTTATTAGTTTCTAAAGCACATCTTGCTGAGTACAAGGCACTGGGTTGGGAAAGAGAAAGACCATTAAACTCCAAAGTGGAGATATTCTGAGTGTTAAAGACATGCAGAGAGGTATCCACAGTTCTTACAGAAGAGAAGGTACCACGGGCATGAAAGAGTTTAACTATCTAAGGATGGCAATCTAAAATGAACGCTATGCCAAGTGCCAGGATGGCAGTGATATGTTGAACATGGATAAAGAATGCAGGGGGCTGGGGCTGGGGCTGGGGCTCAGCGGTAGCGCACTTGCCTGGCATGTGTGGGGCACTGGGTTCGAGTCTCAGCACCACATACAAATAAATAAAGGTCTATCAACAACTAAAAAAATATTTAAAATAAAGAATGCAGATTAAAGCACTGGAATACATTAAGGCATTTAGAACAAATTTACTATTATTCTTGTAGTTTTAAGCTTTTGTTCTAGGTAAAGGATGTTAGAGGGGAAGGAGAAGGAAGAAGAAAAAGAGTTACAGAAAGAGAAGCATCACAACGATTAAGTAAAAATTGGTTAAATTGATTCAGTGCAACTCAGTGGGAGGTCTAAATCATATATTTTTTTTTTACATTTTGTAATAAATCCAAAATGATGTTGGTCTTTCCCCCTAAGCTGGCAACTTTATGTGGCTATGTTCGTCTGTACCCAGACTGAGTGGACAGAAACACAAACCAAAAGACAAAAGAAAAAAATTGTCCCCAGGACATTTTAAAGCTACCTTATTTTACTTTATATCACCATTAAGGAAGATTATTTAAACAGGAATAGTCTGCTTTTAAAAAATCCTACCCTGGGACTAGAATTAGCATCTAAACCCTTGAATTTAAATGATTCCAAATTTGGATCCAATCGTATTAACCTTTCTACCAGTTTTCCTGCTCAGTTTAATCTGATAGTCCCAAGAGATGGGCTATGAAGGAATTCCGGAGCTATTGGGGAAGGAAGTGGTTAAGAAGGAAGGAGTACAGTTTGCAGAGTATCTGAGCAAGCAGTGACCCTACCCAAAGCCAGAGTAGAGGGAGTCTAAATGTTGCTACCTCTGACAGTAAAATTTAGAGGTGTCAAAAGTCTTATCAGCTCTGAAATACCTGATAACCTCAAAAAAGAATACTTTGTTGATTGAATATTTGGAGAGGCAATTTTTGTGTTTGGAATTCATGTCTGGTCAGAGGGATGAAGGAGACACAGTCTTGGATTTCAGAGAAAGACCCACTTCGCATCTGCCAGGTCCTGTCAAGAGTATAAATGAAAGCCCATATACTAATGTCTAAATATTTAAAAGCTATAAATGTTCTTTTAAAGCCAAAACTATAAGTAAAGCAGAAAATGTTTAAGTTTTGAAAACAATGAAATGTCACTAAGTACTTTTATGAAAATAAAACTATTTGCATTTCTAGTGTGAAATAACTTTTTTATTGCCAACGTAAAGATTTAGTAACATGCTTCATGCCTGTTATGTCTAGACTTACATACAGTAAAATTGCTTAATATTTCAAAATGTACTTCAGCTACTACTATGTGCAACTGTTGTGAATATCATATCTTTAGAACCACAAAGTAGAACATAAAGAAAAGCAAGAACAGAGAATCTTAGCACTACAGAGACATGATTCTTTGTTTTGCAAAATTCTATTGCATTCATGCTGCATAATAAGAATTTGATAGTAAATAATTTTGTCTTTTCTCTTCCTGATTTGATTCAGAAGACTATTTGCTTCTGACATAGGCAGGCGACAGTCAACACCTTATAACACTGAAGTGCAATCATCATTGTTTGGAGGCACCAGACAAAAAATGTGGCCAAGGGACATGAATGGTTTATTTCTGTATTCACTATTAGGACGACAGTTTACACTGATAACGTTCAGGGTAGACTTTCTAGTGATTAAGCACCCATGTGCTCTTTAGTAAATCCAATAGTTTTGTATTTGTGATATTTGCAGCTCACGAAAGCATGGATCCTGGGTCATGACCCTGTCACCTAAGTCAAGAACCATACAATCACAGTGATTTTAATTTTAAAAGGGATATAAACTTATAAAGAGGGAATTATAGCAGATTGAATGAAGAAATGCTACAAGATAAGCTTAATAATAATATTCTATTTTTATTGGCATCCTATGTACGAGCCACTCTCACAAGTGGTTTGTATGCATTATTTCATTTGAACCTCACAAGACAATAATAAGTGAAGATTTCAAACTACAGTCTAGTGGCATAGAAATATTCAGTAGCTTACTCGAATATATGAATGTCAGTCAGAGACTACATTTTTATTCAGATGTCTGCTGGACATAGTGGTTTATTAAATGTTATTTTAGATTTTTAGAATATATGCTCATGAAAGACACCGGGATTTTTTCATGATCATAATACTCTTGTTAAGTTTTGAATTCTTGATTTAAAAAAAAAAAGAACTCAGCAGCATGTATGTGTGCCTGTGTGTGTGCCTGTGTATGTGTGTGTGTGTGAGTGTGTGTATGCATGTGCATGCATTTATAAATAAAGGAGCTAAATCTAAAATGTATGTGGAAATGTCAAAAGCCAACAATAACCATGGCATTATTGCAGAAGAACAAAGTAGGAAGATTTACACAAGTAAATATCAAGGTATATCATAAATCTACAATTATTAAAATAATATGATAGTTTAGAAAAGGAGAAACAAATGAAGAGAACATTGTAGAAAATTCAAAAACACACCCCCAAAAATCTTTGATTTATAACAAATATGGTATTGTTTAGAGGTGGGGAAAGAGAAGTCTTATCAATAAATGATGATGGGTCAATTGGATATCTATATATTAAAATAAATGAAATTTTATTTTTGCCTTGCTTCATATCCAAGCATCAATTCCAGGTTAACTGTAGATCCAAATACACAAGACAAGATATCAGTGTTTCTCAATTGCCGAATGTTTTCTCTGATATAAGGAGGTTGACTCAGAATAGGGTAGGGAGGGAGGGCATGGGAGGATTAGATTAATTCTAGATAGGAAAGAGGGTGGGAGGGAAATTGAGGGGGCAGGGGATTAGCAAGGATGGTGGAATGTGATGGACATCATTATACAAAGTACATGTATGAAGACTTGAGTTAGGTGTCAACATACTTTGTATACAAACAGAGATGAAAAATTGTGGTATATATATGTATTAAGAATTGTAATGCAAAAAAAAAACAAAGTACATGCATAACGGCATAAATTGGCATGAACATACTTTATATACAGAGATATGAAAAATTGTGTTCTATATGTGTAATAAAAATTGTAATGAATTTCACTGCTATCATGTATTTAAAAATAATAAAATCAATAAAAGATAAAAAAGATATCAGTGTTTCTAGAAGGCAGCATGGAACATACCTTTCTGATTTTGAAGACTGAATAGGTATTTGTTAGCATAACATAAAAGCACTAAACATAAAGAAAAGATCTATAAACTAAACCGCATCAAAATTTAGTTCTGTTTACCCAAAGATGTCATTAACAAAATGAAAAGTATTTCTGGAATATGGCAGATTGGAAAGATGCATATCTTGCAAGGATTCATATTCAGAATATGTCAAGAACCTCTGCAAACTGGTAAGAAAGTCAAGACAAATTACACAACAGGAAAATAGGCAAGAAATTTGAGGAAGTATTTCATACAAGAGAATATCTATGTGAACAATAAAAATGAAAATGTGCTAAACTTTAATTGGCATTAAGGAAATACAAGTTAAAATCACAATGAGATAGAACAAGCCACCCACCAAAATGGCTTTAATTTAAAATTGATTATCTATTATTATGTGATAGAACAAATGTAAACTGATATAACCATTTTGGGAAACTTATATTTTATATATATTAAACTTATATTTTATATATATTTTTTCTATGGGCTAATAATTTCATGTAGATAAAAAGCCTGCAAAATTGCACACATAAGTTTATGCAAACACAAGGACAAAAATACTCATAGAAGTATTATTTGTAATAGTCCCAAATTAGAAACATCAAATTGTTCAACAATAAAATGTATAAATGTTATTTATTTACATAATGAAATGTATTGCTGTCACTCAGTGATGAAAATGAATGAGATACATGCAACAACATGAGTAATAAACAAAACATAGTATCACATGAAAACTCAGATACAAAAAGCACATTCTATTTCATATGGCTCAAAAAATGCGCAGACTAGGCTATGATACAGATTTCAGAATTGTCGCTACCTTTGAGGTGGAAGAGGAGAAATGACCCAAAGGGGACATGAGGTGGATCTCTGGGCCCCTGGTGGTGTACTACTTCTGGATCTGTCTGAGGGTAATGGGGCATGTCACTGAGTAGAAATCCATCAAGCTGTGCAATTATGGTTTATGCATAAAATGAAATGCTTTGATTCAAATATTTAAATACATGATGGTAGAGTAGAGAATAGAGGAAGGAGGTCAGGGAAAATCTTTTTGAAGAGATGACACATGAAACGAGCCCTAGAGAATGAAAGGTGTGCACCTGGAGAAAAACTCATGCTCTCTGAAAAGGTAAAGGAATCACCTCACTTTCACACTGACGGGATTAGTTTTATGATTAATTCTGTTCTGGTTATCTATTGAAGAAGAGGACCCTATGACAAATAACTGATGCATTTTGATGGATCACATGACTAAGGAAGATTTAGAAGTATGAGATGCTGTACATCTCCCCACAGTCCTGCCTCTGGTAACCACGTTCTACTCTCCATTTCTATGTATTTGACTCTTTTAAATATGCATATTCCACATAGTATTTTTCTTATTGTATCTGGATTATTTCACTTAGCATTATGTCCTCCGGGACTATCCTTGTTGGTGCAAATGGAAAGATCTCTTCCTTTTTAGGGTTCAATAACATTTATATGTGTGTATTGTGTATGCACTAATTTTCTTTTTTCCATGCATCTGATGATGGACACTTCTATTGGCTATTGTGAATAACACTGCAATAAGCATGAGAATGTAGATATCTCTGCCAGGTTCTGACTTCATTTCCTTTGAATATATAACGAGAAGAGATGCAGGTGAGTTATTTGTTAGTTCCATTTTTAATGTTTTGAGGAAGATCCATATTGTTTTCCATATGACCATACCAATTTATATTCCTACCAATAGCATGCAAGGGCTCCCAACATTTGCCATCCCTTGTCTTTTTTGATAATAATAACCATCTTAATAGGTGCGAGGTGAAATCTCATTATGGATTTGGTTTGCATTTTCTTGATGATCAGTGATGTTGAGCAACTTCTCATATATCTGTCAGCCATTTCTATGTCTTCTTTAGAGAGATGTTTATTCAGGTCCTTTGTCCAGTTTTAAATTTAAAAAAAAACTCTTTTAGCTGTTGAATTGTGAGTTCCTTGTATATTTTGAAGATTAACTCCTTATCAGATATGTATTTTTCCCTAATTTGTAGGTCGTGTTTTCATTTGTTGAATATATAATGAGAAGAATACAGCTGGGTCATCTGATGATTCCATTTTTTATTTTTTGCTGAGCAGAAGAGGTATAATTTAATGTTGTTCCACTTGTTTGCTTTTGCTTCTGGTGTAATATCCAAAGACTTATTGCCAAGGTGAATGTCAAAGAGCTTTTCTTCTGTGTTTTCTTTTAGAGATTTCATGGTTTTAGGTCTCATGTTTTGGTCTTCAATCCATTTTGAGTTGATTTTTTGGTATGGCATAATACAAGGTCCAGTTTCATTCTTTTGCTTGTGAATATCCAGTTTTCCCAGGAGTAGTCATTAAAGAGATTGTCCTTTCTCCATTGTGTCCTCTTGGTTCTCTTGTCAAAAATTAGTTAGTAAAAAAACATTAGTTGATTGGATGTTTGGATTTCTTCCTGGACTGTCTATTCTGTTCCATTGACAGCTTTGTTTATTTTCAAGCAGAGTTATAAAACCTCTAGGCTATAAAAAAGAATAGCTAAAAATTAACAAAACTATTACAAATGGGATTAATTATATTTTTTTGTCCCTACAGCTAAGAAATGGAGTGAGAATTAGAATAGTACCAATTTTACAAGGTGTCTAATAGTAAAGTACAATTAATTAATACTAATAAAATCTAATCAAACACTATTTACATAATTTTTTATACAGGCAAACATTTAAGTAGAAAATAATATGGTGTCCCAAAACTAATACCCATAATTCAATGATAAAATAATGTTTTAATTTAAAATAAGCAATAAGAGATGCTGCCTACAGTCTGTGCACGTATTAGGAGATAAGTCTGGAAAGAGAGAGCCATGAGGTATAGTATAAGGACACTGGTTCAGTGAGAGGAGGGAAAGATGGGTGAGATGATGAAGAAAGGAAGGGGAATATCTTATACATTCTTGGCCTTTGTACCATGTCACCTAGTTTGATTGGCAATACCAAGTGGTAGAATTAGGGCTAACAACAACAACAACAAAATTACCAGAAAAGAAGAAAGCAGTTGAAACTAGTAGAAAGCTATCTTGTTATCTATGCATGTAGATAACATTTGTGAAGATCTGTTTTTAAGGTCACATGAAACACACATGAGAGAACTAAGTGGACAAGACACACATAAATAGAGGATTTATAAAGGAGAGATATTCAAGTTTGTGTGCCATCATCTGGAAAGGTGATACACATAAAAGTAAAAAAAAAAACCAAAAAAACAAAAAGTTTTTTTTTTTTTGGTTTTTTTTTTTTACTTTTATGTGTAGCTGAAGATCGAACCCAGGGCCTTGTATGTGCTAGGTGAGCACTCTACCACTGAGCCACAAGCCCAGCTCAGGTTTAGTTGTTTTATAGACACTTTTCACTTAAAATATATATATATATATATAATGCAAAACTTAAGAACTAAAGAAACAAATGGAAAATGTAAATGCAAAGTAGTTGATATTATGAAAGAAAGCATTAGAATCACCTTCAGGCACCATGATAATATGAAAAAGGAAAAAGAGCCAGTCACGGTGGCACATGTCTGTAATCCCAGCAGCTCAGGAGGATGAGACAGTAGGGTCAAGAGTTTGAGTCTGATTTAGCAAGTTAGTAAGACCCTGTCTCAAAATAAATTAAAAAAAAAAAAAGAAAGGTCTGCGAATGCAGCTCAATAGTAAAGCACCCCTGGTTCAATCCCCACCACCAAAAGGGAAAGGAGACTGGGGAGGAAGGAGGAAGGAAGCATTGAAGACCTTTTGGTAACATTTTTGCATTTAGGAAGCACCGCATGTGTTCTCCCTCTGCATACATAGGCCTTACACCCAAGTCTTGGGTATGGATGTGGCTGTACTTTTACACTAAAGACTTGAGTGGCATCATGACACAAAGACTAGCACATCCACACACACTGGCTCTGGCTAGTACTCTTGAGAATACCACAGTATAATTTAATTAATTCTTCTCTGCAACGTTTTACAGGTATTTAGATGTGCATAGAAAGACCAAAATAACATAACATAGGTTTGGTTATGGAAATATTCTGAAATAAGAGAACATAACATCCAGTTTGTATTAGATTTCTAAAATGATCACAGTGCTAAACTATAAAATTTACTTTTCCAGGTGGGAACCAGATGCTACGAGATTACTTTAAGGTACTTTCTCTTCTGGAAAATTTTTTTCCTTTCAATATATTCTAAAGCGTTACATACTGATGATTCTCATTTACGTTGAACACATTCCAAAGTGTCTGTGTAGGGGTTCTTTCCCCCCAAAATTGAGGATTTTTTAAAACCGGTGTTTTATTGGGAGTCATTTATTGGTCTAGCATTCAGGAGAGTATCCTGAAAATAAATTATAAGATAATATAATAATAAAATTATTTTAAAGGAATAAGTGATATTAGCTTAGTTTGTAAAACAGTAAGGAAAAAGAAAAAAGTATATTTTTATTAATAGAAAATTTAACTCTTCTTATATAAAGCAATAGTTCATGTAATAAAAGACTTTCTCTTGGGGCAAACAGATATCAAATAGCTGGAAAAAAAGGAATTTGATAATATTATAAAACATGTGAATGATAAAACTGATGTGTAGCCCAAACATAACCAGGAGCTAAATAAACATATGACATTAATCTAATCAGGTTGAACAGAAGTAAACTGAGTTTTGTTACATTATTAATAAAACTAAGAAAATATTTGGACTTATTTCCTTAAAATTTCCAACTAGACCTATGTCTAAAAATAAATATTAGAAAAACACAGTGTATATGCATCAGACTGAAAACACCCAGCTGATTGCAATGATCATTAATGATGATGTTATGTATATCAAATAACCACATTATACACTGTGAATATATGCCATCTTTATTAGTTAAATATTTAAATTTTTAAGAACTTAACAATTAATTTATAAAGACAAGGTGTGGACGAGGCCGTGCTAGACCTCTTCATGTCACAACAGTGGGACTCCTGTAAATGTTAAACAAAGGAAAACTTGATGCACATCCAACAGTGACCGAAAATCCATCATGGGAAGAATAATGGGAAAAACAATTGTATAGCAGCTAAAGCGTTTTTCTAGGCTAATTGGGATGTGACAACACCATAGTGTGATCCTCCTTCAAACTATGCCTAATCGTTTCCAATGATGACAGGAGAGAAATTTCACCTTCTGCCTTTTTCTACTCTCAGGAACAATATATCTCAGGAGACTAGCCCTGGATCTAATTTCATCCACTCCAGTGATGCATTTGTAGGTAAATGCTGGGGAGGTGCAGAGGCTGTCAGCTGTCTGACGTGCAATTATCAGAGCCTCCCTTAGACAAGATGCTAGGACCACACCCACCAGGACCCCTCCAAGATAAATACCCGCCTCAGCCTGCTCCCTTTTACCACTTCCTTTTCTTTTTCTTTTTTTTTTTAAGACCCTCATTGTTATACAAAATTACATATAAGAGGTTGTGAGGGGAATGGGAAAATAAACAAGGAGAGAAATGAATTACAGTGGATGGGGTAGAGAGAGAAGATGGGAAGGGAGGGAGGGGGGATGGTAGAGGATAGGAAAGGTAGCAGAATACCACTTCCTTTTCTCTGCCTCTTCTCTGTCTGGGATTCTTCCTCAGACTTGCATTTCCTTCCTCCCACTCCCTTTTCTTTTTATTGTTCTTCCCCCCCCTCTTGTTTCTTCCTTTTTTTTCTCTATTTCGTCTGCAGTTTCTCCTCTGCCAACTCTTCTTTGCTCGTGACAACCCTTCTCTCTCCTTCTCTTGTCTATCATGTGTTTGGGGGGATCTTTTGGGATTTGGAGGAATGGGTGCCTCTCTGAGCATATTCTCTGCAGAGCCTATTTTGCCAGGTCTCCTCAGTGTCACCTCCTTTCCCCCACTGCACTCTTTATCCTGGGGCCAAGAGGACTCTTTGTCATCCAAATACGTCATCCCCTTGATGAGGCAAAATGTTAGAGAAACCTACCATAATACCTGCTGGTTTAGGACACTTAAACCAGAATATCAAGAGCTCTCCATTTTCAGAGAGTCTCTTGCTTTGAAGATGTCTGTTTGATTTGTGCTGAAAGCCAGTAAATTGTTTTCTGCAAAATAAGAGGTAAAAAGCCAAATTTTATTCTCGTAAAATGGAACACTCTTCTTTTGAAACTCTAGGCCAAAATATTGGTGGAAATGTTCTGTTGATAGAGACTTAAAAGACCAACAGAATAAAAATATTTTGGAGAAAACAAAACCAAAACCAAAAAACAAACAAACAAAAATGGCAGTACTGTGGCTAGCAATGGATAGAAAATGCCAGAGCCAGCAACTTGTAGCACTGATGAGTTACCAGGGCTAATATATATTAGAAATTAAATGGTTAAAGTCAATTATACTTAAGGCAGGTAAATGCATCATCTCCCACTGCTCTCTTATTATATTAGGAAATATATTAGGAAATAGCTCATAGTAATATGCTAGGAGAAAAAGCCCTTGGAGCTGTGTTGGTGACATGTTGCTTACGGAATGAATGAAACATGGCCTCCTGCAGTCATAATCTTGGAATGTAGACATTTGTGCCCACGATAATATTGACAACTGTATGATAATGAAAGCTGATCTTCTGGGAGTCTGTGCCCACTATTCTCCCCATTGTAAGTTCTAGCTTTGATTCTTACACTGTGAATTCTCTGATGATAAAAATAGGGATTTAGCATAGTGCTTATCTGTGTTGTTCTTGACAGAATTTCAAATGAAAGCAAATTCTCTCATCCGAGTCAGACAAGAAATTATCGCCTGCATTTTTGTCTTACCAAATTCTATCATAGCATTCCTGTCTGTGTTTAACCCAAATTAAAGTTTACATTGTCTGCTTTTTTTTTTTTTCAGATTATCTTATTGGGTAGAAGACACACTCATAACATTCCCATGGAATGATATGATAATGAAAATGACCCTAGCCAGTCATTCTAGTACTTAAATATATGTGGTTTGCTAATTACAAAAGAGAAAAAAGCTATTATGTTAGATTAAAATCTTCATACCCTAATGGGCAGCAAACTCTGAATTTCTTTGTCTAAGGGATGTTTTCAAATCAATTGTTCCATTTGTGTCCACAGAATG
Organism: Marmota flaviventris; assembly: GCF_047511675.1. Classification (NCBI taxonomy): domain Eukaryota; kingdom Metazoa; phylum Chordata; class Mammalia; order Rodentia; family Sciuridae; genus Marmota; species Marmota flaviventris. Next base: position 52,556,885 of record NC_092502.1, read on the forward strand.
TGCTCCTCTTACTTGAAAAATTCAATAAAAGTTTATAGAAATGTTTATATATACATATTTATATTTTGAAAAAAAATATAAGAAATGTAATAGATAAGAACACAATCAGATTGCAAAGGATATCAGTTAATCAGTGTGTAAACATTACATTTCAAGACAATATGTATTATTACTTCAAGATCATGGGACATTTAAATTCTTCCAAATGCTTACAGAATGTTAAGGTTGAAGAAGACGTTAGATCATCTGGTGGTTCTCAAATTTAGGTCTCGTAAGAAACACTTGCAGGGCTTGTGAAAGCCAAGTTTGTAGGCTCACTGCCAGAGGGCCTGACAGAAGAGTTTGCATTTCTAACACACCCCAGGTGATAGGGATGTTGCTCTTCCCAGGGACCATACTGTGAAGAGTGACCCAGTCCAATTCTCTTGTTTTATAGACTAGAAACCTGCAGTGTAGATACATTGCTCAGTGCTAAATGACTTTTATGTGGATGAGGTAAGAAAAGAACCTAGTTCTTGTTCTCAGTTTTACTTTTTATTTTCCACACCAGTACCTCTCAAATTCTGATATGCATACCAATACTTGCATACCTGAGGAACTTTTAAAAACACAGAAATTCAGTAAGTGAAGGGAAGGATCTGAGCATCTACCTTTGCAAAATGCTCCAGGTATAAAGACACATTTCAGATAGCAAGATCCTGCTCTGTGCATGCAATGCTATTGACATTTTTGTTTTAACTATTTACTCTAAAAATTGTAGGAGGGATATTCTTTTTTTAATTTGTTCTAATTAGTTATACATGACAGCAGAATGCATTTTGATTCATTGTGCACAAATGGAGGACAACTTTTCATTTCTCTGGATTTACACAATGTACAGTCACACCATATATGCGGTCATATATGTACCTAGGGTAATGATGTTCAACTCATTCCACCATCTTTCCTGCCCCCATGCTCCCTTCTCTCCCCTCCCTGGATATTCTTGTTTAACAGACATTTTTTAAAAAGAAGTTTTAAGTTCACAGCAAAATTGAGAAGAAAACAAAGATTTCTTGTATGCTTTCTGATCTTCACCCCCAATTTCACAACCTCCCCCACTATCGACACCCCCCATCAGAATGGTACATTTGTTACAACTAATGATCCCACAGTGACACATCATCACCCAAAGTCCAGAGTTTGCGTTAAGATTTGTACATTCTCGTGCTTTGATAAATATTTGTCACATATCTACCATTATAGTATCAGAGTACTTTCATTTCCACTCTCCTAAAAACCCTCTGGGTTCTTCGTCTAAATATCTTCTGTTTCCCTGACCTGGCAATCACTGATCTTTTTATTGTCTTCATAGGTTTGCCTTTTCCAGAATGTCATACACTCAGAACCATACTGTATGTCACCTTTACAGATTTACTTCTTTCATTTCAAACAGCAATGTGTTATTAAGATTCCTCCGTGTCTTTTCATCACTTCAGAGCTCATTTCATTTCAGTGCTGAATAATATTCCGTTGTTTGGCGATAACAGTTTATCCATTTGTCTATTAAATGATGTCTTGATGACTTCTAAGTTTTAAATGAATATAGCTGCCCTGAACATCTGTATACAGGATTTTGTGTGAACATAACTTTTCAATTCATCCAGGTAAACACCAACAGGCATGATTGCTGGATCTTATGATGAAAGTATGTTTACTTTTTTTTTTTTTTAGAAACAATCTTCCTAAATAGATATTCCATTATGCATTCCTACCAACGATGAATGAGGATTCCTGTGGCACTACATCCTGCCCAACATTTGATGTCACTGTTTTGGATTTTGGCAGTCCTAATAGGCGTGAAGTGGTACCTTACTGTTATTTTAATTTGCATTTTTCTAATGTCTTTCGATGTAGAGCATCTTTCATATGCTTATTTGGTATCTGTGTATTTTCTCTGTGATATGTCTGTTCAAAGTTTCAACCCATTGTTCTATCAAAGTATTGTTCTTTATCTTATTGTTGAGTTTTAAGAGATCTTTGTATATTTTTATACAAATATCAGATGTGTCTTGCAAATATTTTATCCCAGGTTGTGACCAGTCTTCTGATAGAATTTCTCTTGGTAGAAATTCTTTAAAAATAAAAATAAAAAAAGCCAAAGGCATCGTTTCTTGCTTAAGGTTATATTCACTCTTTCATAAAGTTAAGTTTTATTGGTTATCACTGAATGTTATAGAAGTATACAAATTTTTTAAAAAATCTTTTAAGCTATTTTTTCATCATTTAAGAAGAGGAAGAATACTTTAAATATGTTGAGTATTTTTGTGTATGTTTGATAGCTATTTTTAAATTTTTTTTAGTTGTAGATGGACACAATATCTTTATTTACTTATTTTTGGATGGTGCTGAGGATTTAATCCAGTACCTTGCACGTATCAGACAAGCACTCTGCCACTGACCTACAACCCCAGCCCCAGTGTGATAGCTATTTTAATTAAATGTTATTAAGTAACCATGGTTATATAAATGTGTCCATTCATTCAGCAGCATTTATTATCAAGCTCATTCTCTGTGCTGGAGACTTGGAATATTATAGACATAGGACCCAACTTCTGCCATCCAGTCCAATTAGGAAGACAAATGTAAAATAAAGTTTGGTGAGGTATGAGTGTTGTTAGCAGAAAGAGTATATACAGGAAATACTTCTAGAGAGAAAGAATATAGAGATGACTTTCCAGAGGAGGTGACTTTTGAGCTGAGTTTGAAAATGCACATGGCAGTTTGACAGATTTTGAGGGAATTTGGGGGCAATTTCAGACATCCTAGACTGAGATATTGTGGAATTTTAGACCAGAAGAAGAACAACCTGAAGACAAACACTGATGAAGGTTTATATTTAGGGATCTAAAAGAAGAACATAAATCAAAATAGAAATTGGGCATCTTCAGAAACATGGGAAAAACTATTATCTAGACCTAACTTTAAAAATGAAATAGGATTACCTAAAGGTTGCTCTTGTATTCCAGCAGTCATAAACATGGAACACCTAGGTTCTTATTTATGTTTTAGTATTTAGAAAACCAAACTCAGTGTAGATCAAAGGGACTAATTGTTAAGACAGATAAATTGGGGCTGGGGACATGGCTTGGAGGTGAAATGCTTGCCTGGCATCCATGTGACCCTGGGTTCAATCCCTAGCACTGCAAAAAAAAAGAGAGATACATTTGCTAAAGTTCAGAGATTCATATAAATGTATAGGTTGTTTAAAGGCTTTAACTTTATATTGAAAATTCATTGTCCATCTTAAGCAAATACAATGTAGACTAATATATGAATATAAAATTTAAGAATAATGTACTTTAAAGCAAACCTCTGAAATTAACTCAATTGGCTAGATTGCAAGTGTTAGGAGGGCAGGATTATAAGTTGAATTAATAAGCTCCTAAAGATAAATTAATTAATGTTTTTACTTCTAATCTTGCTTGTCTTTAAAAACTTAGATTTTTTTTTTTTAAAGAAAGGTCTTCTTTTCTCTCTCAACATAGCTCAGTTGCAAACCCCAGCTTTTTGGCAGCCTACTTCTCTTTAGGGAATGATCTTTCCCTGACTCAGACGTTTCTTTTGCCCTCTCTTGTGTACGACTCTACCTAAATTTTCCATCTATATTTCAGCTGAAAGATCCCTTCTTTCCTGTGTGGATAATTCATTTCTCTCCAGTTTATTTTCTACTCTCCAGTTGCCCTATTCCTCCTTAGAAGAAAGACTCCTTATAAAACTTTCTTAGCTCTCAACATATGAGAGCATAGTGATTTATAGATGTGTTGCAATTTTTTCCCTAGACATGACTTTTTTTTTTGATTGAGAATGAATACTATAAATATCCATAATTGCTTTATATGGAAATGTGAATAGGACTTTAATTTATTATCTACAAATTAACAGGCTCTCATTTTATATCTAAACTGTTTTGTTACTTGTACAGTTAAATGTTGAACATTGTTACCCATTCCAGTATTATTCAGTGTTTAACACAATTGAAATTATATTTGTGGACTATTGGGTCAATTCCAAAATTAGCTGCTTCTAAAATGCAAATGCAAATATAGAATAATGAATTTTTAACATCATTGAGCCAAAGGAAAAAATAAAATGGGCTTTAATCAATGTAATTGAAAACAGGAAAACAACAGAGAAAATCAATGGAACAAAAAGGTAGTTCTTTGTAAAATCGATAAATCTCTAACACCACTGATATGAGAGAGAGAGAGAGAGAGAGAGAGAGAGAGAGAGAGAGAGAGAGAGAGAGAGAGAACAATTTTCCAATATTAGGGAAAAATCAGAATTTATCACTATAAAGCCTGCAAACATCAAAAAGAAAAAAAATGAACATTAGAAACAATTTTATGTTTATAAATTTCACAATTCAGAAGAAATGGTCTTGAAAATCCACAAATTACCCAAACTCAACCAAGATGAAGTAGGTAAACTAGTTCTACAAGCACTAACTTAAATTAATTACTTACATGCTACTTATAAAGAATTTTCTAACAGATGGTTTCACAAGAGACTTCTACCAACATTTAATGATTTAAAACCAATTTTACGTAACCTCTTCCAGAAAACAGAAGAGGAAAGAACACTTCCTGGCTCATTGTGTGAAGGTATTACTAACCGGATATTAAGATCAGACAAAGACAATACAGAAAAAGAAACCTACTGGCCAATATCTTTCAGAAGGTTGTATGAAAAAGTAAATATTAGGGCTGGAGCTGTAACTTAGGGGTAGAGCATCTGCCTCGAACGTATTGGGCATTGGGTTTAATCCTTAGCACCACATAAAAATAAATTAATAAAGATAAAATAAATAAATAATAAATAAAATTTTAAAATAATTTTTAAAAGTAAATATTACCAAACTAAACAAATTAACAATGAAACATTAGCAAATTGAATCCTTTAATGCATGATTATATGTATTGCTATAATTTGGATCTGAAATGTTTCCCAAAGGCTCATATATTAAAGACCTGGTTTCTGGCCTGTGGTGCTATTGGGAGGTGGTAAGACCTTTGGGAATTGATGCCTGTTCTAAGGAATAGGTCATGGAGGCATGCCCTTGAAGAAGTATTGGGACCCTGCCCCTTCCTTCCTTCCTTCCTTCCTTTCCTTTCCTTTCCTTTTCTTTTCTCCTTCTCCTTCTCTCCTCCCCTCCCCTTCTCTCTCTCTTTCTCCTCCTCCTCCTTCTCCTCCTCCTCCTGCTCCTCCTCCTTCTCCTTCTCCTCTTCTTCCTCCTCCTCCTTCTTCTTCCCAGACACCATGAGATAAGACACTTTGCTCTAACACGTGCTCCCTGCCTCATCACAGGCCCCAAACAATGGAATCAACCACAAACAGGGACTGAAACCTCTGAAACCATGAACCAAAATAAACCATTCACCAGGACCCGATGGAGTTTATTCCAGGTATGCAAAGCTGGTTCAACATTTGAAACATTGTCCAATATAATCTACCATATCCCCAGGATAAAGACAAAGATAGGATCATAGGATCTTATTAATCAATGCAGAAAAAGTATTTTACCAAATTCTACATTCACTAATAGTGAAAGCTCTTAGCAAACTAGGAATAAAAGAGAATCTTCTTCAACTCGATAAAAATGCATCTACAAAACACATGTAGCTGATATTACTTTTAATTGTAAAAGACTCAAGACAAGGATGTCCATTCTTTTTTTATAACTACTTTATTCTTTTTTTTCTTTATATATAACAGCAGAATGCATTACAATTCTTATTACACATGTAAAGCACAATTTTTTTTATATCTCTGGTTGTATATAAAGTATGTTGACACCAGTTTGTGTCTTCATACATTTACTTTGGATAACAATGACCATCACAATCCATCATCATTTCTAATCCCATGCCCCCCCTTCCCCTCCAACCCCCCTGCCCTATTTATAGTTCATCTATTTCTCCCGTGCTCCATATCCCTATCCCACTATGAATCAGCTTCCTTATATCAGAGAACACATTCAGCATTTGGTTTTTTGGAATTGGCTAACTTCACTTAGAATTATCTTCTCTAACTCCATCCATTTACCTGCAAATGTTATGATTTTATTCTCTTTTTTGCTGAGTAATATTCCATTGTGTATATATGCCACATTTTTTTTATCCATTCATCTACTGAAGGGCATCTAGGTTGGTTCCACAGTTTAGCTACTGTGAATTGTGCTGCTATAAACATTGATGTGGCTGTGTCTCTGTAGTGTGCTGTTTTTAAGTCCTTTGGGTATAGACTGAGGACAGGGGTAGCTGGGTCAAATGGTGGTTCCATTCTCAATTTTCCAAGAAATCTCCATACCACTCTTATTCAACATAGTATTTGAAATTCTATCCACTTCAATAAGACAAAGATGAAGATGAAAACAAAGGAGGGGGGAATAATTATTAAATACAAGAAAAATTAAATACAAATTAGAATGGAAAAAATATATATATATATATATATTTCTATGGCAGATAACATGATTATCTGTATACAAAATCCTAAGGGATACACACAAAATAATTCTAAAACTAATAAGTTCAGTAAGGATGCAAACACAAGATCAACATAAAAAAACATTATAAGTTCTATATTCAAAGGAACATATGAAAAACAAAATTAAAATCACAATAGTGTTAACAATCTTTCCAAAGAAAATTAAATGCTTCGGTATAAACTTAAAGTTATAAACAAAAACTCAAAGTCAAAAATGCTGATAGCCAGACACAGTGATGTATGCCTGTAATCCCCAGCAGTTTGGGAGGCTGAGGCAGGAGAATCACAAGTTCAAAGCCAGACTCAACAAAAGTGAGGTGGTAAGCAACCAGTGAGACCCTGTCTCTAAATAAGATGCAAAATAGGTCTGGATGTGACTCAGTGGGAGTGCTCCTGAGTTCAATCCCTGGTACTCCATCCAAAACAAGAAAGAAATCAAAGACCTCAATAAATAAATAGGGAGACACTGAATTTATAAATTAGAAATTTAACATAATGAGGATGTTGGTTGTCCAAAGTTATCCATAGTTTAACACTATCTTATCCTTTAAAAATTCCAGAAAGTTATTTTTTGGTAGGAAGTGATAAGACAAGTTAATTCTAATATTGATATGGGAAAGCATAGGTCCTAGTACAACTAAAATAGTTTTGAAAAAGTAAATAAGGTAGAAGGAATCACTCTGCTCTACTCAGGCTGATTATGTAGATATAATATAATCAAGACAGTGAAACTGATGAAAAGATAGACCTAAGGATCAAGGGAACAGTTTAGAGAACTCATAAATAGACCCCACATGAAATACGCTCAACTGATATTTGATATAGTACAAAATTAATTTGATGAAGGAAGGCTATCTTTTCCAATTCTGGACTAGAAGAACAATGGGGAAAGTAAACATTAACACAACTCTTTTACTGTATCCAAATATTAAGAAAATGGGTCACAGACTTTAATGTAAAACTTTAAACTTTAAAACAACTAGGAGAAAATCTTTGAGATCTAGGGCCAGGTAAGTTCTTAGACTTGAGGCCAAATTATTATTTATAAAAGGTAAAATAAGTAAATTGGATCTCCTCAAAGTTTTAAAATTTTTGAATTTTGATGAAAGTATACTTAAAAGGAAATTAAAGCAGGGCGTGGTGGTGCATGCCTGTAATCCCAGCTGCTTGGGAGGCTGAGGCAGGAGGATAGTGAGTTTAAAGCCAGCCTCAGCAATAGCAAGGTGCTAAGTAACTCAGTGAGACCCTATCTCTAAATAATAAACAAAAAAGGGCTCAATGGGACTGTGGCTCAGTGGTTGAGTGCCCCTGAATTCAATTCCAGGAGCTACATAGGAGAAAACATTTTCAAACTATCTGTCCAACAAAGGACCAGGATATAGAATGTATTAAGAACACTAGAAACTCAACAGTAACCAAATAATGCAAATAGAGAAAGTCATGAACAGGGTATTTCTTGCTTTGTTTTGTTTTGCTGTTTTTTGTTTGTTTGTTTGTTTGTTTGTTTTTGTTTTTGTTTTTTTGCAGAGCTAGAAATTGAACCCAAGACCCTGCACATGCACAACCTGAGCTACACCCCCAGCCCTGTGAATAGGTGTTTAACCAGAGAGGATATCTAGTTGACAAATAAGCATATAAAAAGATGCAATCTACTAGGGAAATGCAAATTATAACCACAATAAGATATCACTACATACCAATTAGGTAAAATAAAAAAAAGAGCAACACCAAACACTGACAGGAAAACAAAGAAACTGAATCACTCATGCATTGCTGGTGGAAATAAAAAATAGTACCACGAATAGAAAGCAACTGGGTACTTTCTTACAAAATGAAACAGGAAGCCTCTGTATGACACAGTAATTGCATAGTTGGGCAATCCCAGAAAATTAAAAACTATGTGCAAACATGAATTTTGTAATGGATGCTTTATTCATAATATCCCCAAACCTAAAAAATGACCTACATATCTTTCAAAATGTGAATGGTCAAACAAATTGGTACATCCATAAAATACTACTCATCAGTAAAAAAGGATACTCATGACAACTTGGGTGAACCTCTGAGTTAAAGAGTCAATCCTAAAGGCCATACACCATACAATTTAATTTATATAACATTCTTTAAATGGCATAATTATGGAAAATAAAGAACTGATTACTAGTGTATTGGGATGAGGCTGAATGAGATTTGCTATAAAAGGGCAACAGAAGGATCCTTGTGGAGCTGTCTGTTCTTACCTACAGCAAGGCTGACATCCTGGCTATCAATATTATACTATAGTTTTGAAGATGCATTGAGAGAAAATAGATAAAGTGTACATTATAATCTTTGTTTTATTTCTTAAGACTATGTGAAACTCCAGTTATCTAAAATTAATAGTTTAATTAAAAATAATCAGTTCTATAAAAAAAAATTAAAAAATAATAAGTTCTGCCAGGCTGTAGGAGCTGGGTGCTGGGGCCTTAATAAAGGAAGAGAGGCAAGAGAAAAAAAAAAAAAAAAAACAGCCTGCCTTAGGAGGCTGAGGCAGGAGGATCACAAAGTCAAGGTCAGCCTCAGCAAATTAGTGAGACCCTCAGCAACTTTTGGGAGATCCTGTCTCACAATTAAAATAAAAACAATAATAAAAAGGGTGGGGAATGTAGCTCAATGGTACAGCACCCCTGATTTCAATCTCCAGTATTAAAGAAAGTACTGAAACAACAAAAAAAGGAAAATCAATTATATTCTCTTCCTATTTTCTAATTATTTCATAAAACTTTATAAATATCAAAACAAAGGAGTCAAATGAAATATAATGGAGAGACAATAGGTAATTATTAAGCAATTTTTAAAATACTGACTATATTGTATACACAAAACTCTATGTGGACTATTGCAAGACAAATGGAAAATGGTATTGATTACTTAGATCCAAGGTAGCATGTGAAAAATCAAAAATATACTGGATATATATGCAATCTTTCTTCATACAAAATGTTAATAAAGCAGAATTTGTATCTTAATCTCATTCAAATTATGGCTTTCAATAGTGTTTTTTCTGTTATCAGTCTTCAGGCTTATTAATGAGTTTTATTTTCTGATGATGGCACACTTACTAACATTATGACAGCTTATATGAGTAATTTCTTAATTGGATTATTCCAAATGCAAAATGAAAATCTCTGTGCAGAGAAACTAATTGTAAAATTACAATCTAGAAATTGAAGTCTGCTATTAGACCCTGAAGCCATAGGACTGTCTTTATTTTTTGCACCATTGTGCCTGAACCTTGATACATAGATGATATGCCATTTGTATTCTGATATGCGTTCATTTATTTACTTTGTTCACTTATATACTTAACTAACATTTATTGAAAACATGATATGTGTGTGAAATTATGCTAGGCACTGAAGTAGAGCAGAAAAGTAAATAAGCCTCTGTCTTCAAGTAGCCTTAAAAGTGGCACACAACCAAAAACACCAATAATATAAAATAGAAAGTTTTATATGTCCCTCAATATAGTCCATACAAGCAAAGAACAGTCAGCATTCAAATAAGAGACCCAGAATAGCTAAAGCAATTCTTAGCAGGAAACGTGAAGCAGGTGGCATCACTATACCCAGGTCTTTTTGACCCACAGAAGCTGGGAAAGCTTTACGGAGAGGATGATATCTGGTGGGATTGTTACAAAGTCTAGGTTTAAAGAGATTGAGCTAGTGAAAGGAGGGGACAGAACCAGAGGAACCATCCTTTGGAGTCACAGGAAGATCTGAGATCATCCAAGTTGGAAGAATTTCCTTTCCTCCATCTCTCACCTCCGTCAGTCAAGCTTGCTTGAATTTGCAGTGACTTTGCAAAGATTCCTCAGCCATCCGTAAATTTCTTATTGGTATCTATTCCGCCTCCCCCACATTTTAAAAATTAAATAAACCTTACAGAAAATAAAGAATTGCAAATATCTGAAGTCTCTAAATACATATTTTTAATTTTTATGGACAATTAAGATGACATAAGAGAAAGTTGACACAAAGGGTAGCAATCAAATAGGAAATAATCCATAAGGATAAATTTTCTGTGGTGGACCATTAAACTTGTCAGTACTGAAGTACAAGGGAAGTTTGGGATCCAGGAGTGGTGTTGAAAGAAAAATTAATATTCATCATCATAAGGCAGTGTGTTAGAGTCAATCTTTTCCAACATCATTTGAGGATTTGCCAAATGTGAATTTCTCTCAATTTGTTATGGTTTGCACCTGGTGAAGCCCAGCCTGGCAAATAATCTAAGTGCTTATATTTACCTATCATTTTTCTCTAAAGAGGTTAAAGAAGGTAGTAGGAATATATATATCTGAAATTTCCTTGAAACTTCAATAGCCACTTTTGTTAACTGGAAAGTGATTTTCACCTTCAAAAGTAGCTATATCTCATTTAATGAGTCCACAATTATAAAGTAATGTTCAGTTTGTGTTACTACTAAAGTCCCAAACATAATTGCATTATTAATTTCTTCAGATAATTTTTGAAACCTTAATTTTGAGCTCGAAAATTTTTAAACATCAAAATACTTGGACTTTATCATGCCCCACCTCTAATTTAACTAATGGGAGACATGATAAAAACAACATATATGTAAGGTTTTGAAACATGAACACAAAGGACCTTCATATTCATTCCTACTCCTGCTATTCTCCAATTCCTTAGAGATCTAGTGAATTTACAAACAGACCCATTTTCCTCAGCACATTTCAAAAAAAGAAACATTCAGATCAACAAAAAGTGTTTTTAATTTAGTCTGATGAGTGGTATTTCAAACATCCACGTAAATAAGAAGCGTAGTGTCATTTGCTTACATACATACATGCGCCAGGCGCACATGCACACACACACACCCACACACCCCAGTTCCCATTTGATGATTACATAGCAAACTCTTCTAATCACAAAATTGCAGGACTGAACTTCTTGGGAGATACACCTTCCAAGAATCTACAACTTCAAAGGAAAGCTTAATTACTACAATGCCCCATACAGCTTACCCTCAACTCTGATGTGTGGACTTCACATTAACCTTATAAACAAAATGTCACAACTCTTTCTGCATAAAATTTAAACAAACAAACAAAAACTCTCAAGCAACAGTCTCAAGACAAAGAATCCCCAACAGAAACAACTGTTATAAGCTTAGGTGATAATGTCAAATACCAGATATCATTTAAAACTATCCAGCATGAGATCTCTCCTTCATGCATAAGTCTATTTTACTCCCCTGGATAAACTGGCCTCTGATATTCATTAGCCCATGGGATCAGAATTTTCTTCCTTGGATAATACTTAATGTGGGAACATGTGAAGCCTCTATTTCTTTGAACAGTTGCAATTATAATTATTTTAAAGCATTTCAAGCTATTTGAGTATAGTTGAATACAAAATTTTAAAGCACTGGTTCCAAATTGTGATTAGCTCATATTGGACAAATAGCTTCACATCAAAATGCCTGACCATTGCTCTTAGAGATCAGATTAGTAATCCTTTATCCTGCCATTTGTATATTCTCCTTAAGTCCACATTTGCCTTGATGTCCAAATAGGAATTGAAATGCAGTTAAAAAAAAAAAAAACAACATAAAGGCAACATAGGAGACTAAAGAATTCAAGGAGACTAAAGAATTCAAGGAAACTCATTGTTCTGGAAGTATCTGTCTTTTACAAGTGTTAACAGATTGGAATTGTGCATTTGTAGATTTTGGCAAGCATGATTATTTTCTACTGACAGAAATATTTGGCTTTGCAGGATGTGTTTTGGTCAGGTAGACCCATGACCCAGGCCATCCATCACTGGGATAATGTCAGGACTGTTTGGCAGTTCCAGGAGAATATGAATTCCCAGAATTTGTGGCAAAGAGCAGTCCTTAAATGAGTAGGCATCTGGGGTCGAACCATGTGGCCTAAGTACAAATAGCAACTGCAGCCCTTGCCTCCTTCCCCACCAAGCCCTGTATTGCAGTGTGACCCAGATCTTCCCTAGTGCTGGGTGAAGAGTACAAAGGACCACACTCACTTGCAAAAGTGAGAAGAGGTCCACTGTGGATCTGGCCTGATCATCCTCACGCTTCATTTGAAGGAGTTCTCAGTGGCCACTCTTTTCTGTGATACATGACAGTGCAAACAATAGTTCTGGCCATGTGGCATTGTGAGCTGGACCTGGTGGGCAGAGGGTGGATGATGGGTGGTGATGATATATCCTCACTCCTGTCATTAATGAGCAGAGATCTTCCTCTGGGGGTTGTTGTATTCAGTCAGTATAGAGGGCAAAGTCCCCAAGTTGTGCTTTGAGTCTGCCTACTATAATTTACATATATTCAGACTCTATCTACATACATATGTGAAAAATCTTCCTGTTGCAGGGGGTACCCAGGCCAGATGGAATATTTTAGGAAGACTAAAGACAATTTGCTGTCAGATGATACTGCAATGTTGCTACTACTGCGTAACAACAAACAGGAGGGGAAAAAAAGTACTCCTGATTTGAAGTTGAGCACCTAATCACAAGTCTTCTGTCTCCCCACTGACTTTCATTTAAACCCTGCGCAACATATATAGAAAGTTGATAACCAGCTGATACATCTGTGCTGTAACAAACAATATTAATAGGATCAAATGTGATAGTGTCTAAAAATCTTCCCATTTTTTTAGTTTTAGTTGTAGATGGATACAATATCTATCTATCTATCTATCTATCTATCTATCTATCTATCTATCTATTTATTTATTTTTATGTGGCTAAGGCTCAAACCCAGTACATCACATGTGTGAAGCAGGCACTCCACCACTGAGCTATAACCCCAGCCCTTCCTATTTTCTTAGACTGTGTTCAAGATATGCTTGATCTTTTAGTTAAATGCTGGTGCTAGTGGAGACAAGGTCCTGACGTAATTTTCCAGATTTTCTGGCTTGTGAAAAGATCCCTTCACCAGGTGCATTGCCTGTTTCAAAAGCATTTGTTTTTGAACTGCCAAGTTTCTTATCCAATAGTATGGCAGATTTATGCTTTCAGATTATGGATCTATATTTTGTGGTAATTTATGCTTGTCCTGGCACCTAGTCACTGACGCATAAAAGAATAAGGATTCTCTACCATTTCTTTAATCATTGAGTCTTAGACCCATTTTGTGTGTTTAGGGGTCATGAATGGGGGGTGGTGTGTTCCTAATAATAATAGATGAAAGATGAATTTAAGAGGACTATTTAAAGATAAGCATTTCAGCCTGCACATCAAGTTGGCACTTTGGTTCCCAGTTTGGGAGTGTCTGGGATGAGAAGAAATTCTGGAGCCCCAGCTGCTTCTTATTTGCCTCACCAGGAGCAACTCCCCCTCTGAAGTGTCTGCTTTTTAGTGTCATATGACTCCTGCAGCTGAACTCACCCTTCTCCTAATCTGGCTCTCTTACATGCAAAATATTTTAAATCAGATACACAATAGCTTAGAATACCATAATTCCAATCTTTTAAGTTAAAATATAAAAAGGCTTGTTTTCTTTTATTAAAATAGTGAGAGACACCCTGTAGGGCAGAAGGAATCAAAATGTTTAACCTCAGTTTGATACAAAGTTCATCACTTTACTCTTGAATGATTCTTCTGATTGTCTTATGTTTCCAGGATGTAGGCAGTATTATGCATATGAAACAAAGAACTAAAGTGCATTTGAAAAATTGTGCAAGAAAGAGAAAACCAGTTGTCTATATTAAAAAAACAAAACCCAAATATCTTAAGCTGTTTTTTCTACCTAATTCTGCAATCATTTTCTAAGAACAGAGTTTGTTTACCAAAAATTCATTGCATGCATATTTGAATTAATTCTGTACAATGTTCAGTTCTCAATTCTTGGACAAACTCTCTAGCTTTTCGTGCTATTAATAAACAGAAAAGAGAACTTATGGAGATTGGGTTCACTGGGAACTATGCTTGGACAGCTTCTTGACCTCTCTCCCTCTGCTCAGGCAGACCACATCCCCTCATTCTGCACAAATCACAGATCTGACCCATTTTGACAGGAAATTTAAATATTGTATATTTGTGAAGACAGGTTGGAAATGGAGGCCCAGGAGTTATCCCAAAGTTGCCAGCCTTTTTGAGGGGCCACAGCTTTAATATCCAAATAAACTAAATCAACATCTCAGCCCCAATGTCCATCCCCACATTTTTACAGATTTCCTTGGGGGATTGGTTTACTGGCTTGTCTCTTTCGGGGAATTCCTGTGTCTATGCAGCCTACCTCCTTCCATAGGCCCCTGTCTGTCTGGACAGCACTGAGGGTTATTTTATTGCACAAGGCTAGGGGGCAGCACTCACACTGCAGTCTACTTCCAGAACACCTCCAGGAGTGAATGGTATCTCTGAAACTGAGTGACATAGCAGTTGGAAAAAACAAGAGTTTTTTCACTTGTCGCAGTACTATTAGCCTAAGGCTAAATGTGATAGAGGTCTGCAGAAGGTATAGTGGCTAATAAGGAGCAATCATATCACAGGATGGGGAACAGTTTTTAGGTCTGGTAAGGGAAGGAGAGGGAGGGCTTCAACTTTCATAGCCAAACAGACCCCGGCCATTAGGGTATTTTCTTAAAAAAAAAAAAAAAATCCCCAGAGGAATTCTGCTTTCTTTCTAAACCTTTGCCTCAAAATGTGAAAATGACAGATATATTTATTACCCTTACACAGGGCTTGAGGAGAAAGCAGGGAAAGATGAAATGAGACCATGTGGATGATTTAGGACTATGGCAAAGCCCCAAGCTGAAAACCTGAAATCCCTGGATTTATCCCTATTTGCCACTTTACATTATATACTCAGCCTTTCCCAGACTGAGAGCAAGGGAAAACATAGCTTTCAGACAGCTGTATAAAACAAGTTTCTCTTATCTATCTAATGTCAACCAATTGTTTACTCTATTGATTTGAAAATCTCCTTCCTACCTCAGGTCTTTCTTACATTGCCAATTAGCTCATTCCTGATGTCCTGTCACCAACATTAAGATCTCCTGATAGGGATTTATAACTGCATGCTAATTTTTACTATTTTTCTTGAGCTGTGAAGTTTTCCCATGCTGTGTAATTCCTCTCTCTTGAACATGATTGGGAAATACATATTTAATTAAGTGAGTGAAAAGTAAATAAGTTTTCCTTTTATAGCTGATTTATGAGTACTAAAGCAATCAAAATCAAAGTCTTCAATTATTCTTTAATCCCTCAAATCACTACTTCATTGAACATAAAATTAACTAATGTACCTATAAATTTTGTTTATGTGGTACTAAAAATAAATAAATTGAAAAAGGTCTTTATCTATGGAAAAGTTAGAAAGCACTGTGTTCAGATAGAGTCATATACAAAATAGTTAAGTAGCCAAGAATATCTACTCCTGGTAATAGGTTAGCTCTTTCAAACCACCTTATACCAATAGAACTAGAGAGATTGGCCTGAGAACTAGTTATTGATTTAATATAGGGAAATATTTTGGAGCATTTTGTTTATTACTATCTGCAAAATGAAGTTTTACTTGCATTTAAGAAGTATAGAGAAATAGCAAACTTCTTTATTATTACTTTAAACTAACTTCTCTATTACCTTAATTAAAAATTATATCACACAGTATGGTTTCAGAAACTGCTTGGAATACATAATTGAAATACTACATGGAGGGGCTGGGATTATGGCTCAGAGGTACAGCACTTGCCTAGCTTGGGCAGGACCCAGGTTCGATCCTCAGCACCACATAAAACTAAAGGCATTGTGTTGTGTCCATCTACACCTAAAAAAAAAAATAAATATTTTTTAAAAATACTACATGGAATCTATACTGTTTAAAGAAAAAATAATTATGACACAGGGAAGTAAGTGTTAGAAACATTAGACTGAGATGAAAAGAGGCCAAAGTAATCATCTTATCAGTTGGAAAATGCCGTTGCCTATGTCCCAATTTGACTGAACATGTGTCTCTTTTCAGCTCACTAGTTCAACATTGCAAGAGAGGCATTTAAATAAGATTATATAGCAGGAGTTAGCACACCTACTCGCCAGTGTGCTCCATAACAGACAAGGGCAGGTCAGCCATGGAAGAAGTGAGATATGAGTGTGAAAAAAAAAAGCAACCATTGAAATCCACACGTTTCAAACAACAAGATCTTTCACTCCCTCTCCCTTGAGCATTCTAGAGTCAGCCTCATGTTGGAGAATGTTTCCTGGCAGAGCTCTCTTCCCCTGCTGTGGGGAGGAGACCTAATGACTGCTGAGCTGTAGCTGCAGCTCTGTTAGGATAGCCCATCAGGTTTCCTGTCAAGATGGCAGAAAGCCAGACCTAGGTCTGGGAGGTAGGGAGCTGTCTCCGATGTGTTTTGAGGAGTTTCTGAAAGCACTTCTGTCACCAAACACTTCCCATAGAAAGTACTTGAAAATGTCACCATTGTGTTTTCTCCTTTTGCATAGAGAACCTAAACAGAACCTCTTAGCTGCACATAATTTTACCCAAGACATGTCCCCACTAGTGACTTTAACTTGCATGAGTTTACCAACTTGATTCCACATCCATTAGGATCTAGGGAGAGTGGGACACAAATCAAGAATATTTTGGTGCCAAGTGTTGTGTGAAAACAGAAAAACTCAAGATATGATGCACAGCCCAGTTCCAAGAATAGACAATAAAGTGGGGTCCTGGGCAGCCCAGTCAAGGCTTAGAACAATGAGTTTCCAGACGCAAGGAAAATCAGGGGCTATTTTTAGAGGTAGAGGGTGGGTGACAAGCAAAGTAAGTAGGTTGGTACTATCCCACAATTTTGCAATCAGTTCCTTGCCTTGAGTCAGAAATGACCCCTGCTTTGGTGGCAGCCATTTATGATTGCCAAACAAAGAAAAACAGAAGCCACACTGGCTGACACAGGCTTCAGACTCCTGAAATCTGTGGTTGAACATGAATCTGCCTTCAGTTTATCTCCTTTGTCCCCTGAGGTGGGGCTTGCTATTTTAGTCAGCCAGTAGTTTTTGGCCAAATAATTGCCACTATTAGACTTAATTACAATTTTTTTTTCTAATGTCATTTTCTTACTTTCAATAGAATTGAATAAAACAATAAAATAAAAACAAACATAGGCTCTGTGGATCCTCTGGGGTCACAGGCAATTCATCTGCACATCCCACACCAGTCAGGTTATCTAGACAAACAAGGAAAGGGAACAAGTGCTGCACATAAAAACGCCAGAGTAAAGAAAATTAATCCAGGCAATAGACCACCACGAGAAAGAATCATTTTCTCAAGTTCTCTTGCCTGAGGAAGGTAAAGGGAAATATTAAAGGTAATTGGGTCAGGCTTCAGTAACCTTAAGTATCATATAGCACCACTACCACCATAGAAGAGCTAGTACCGTCTACAGGCTTGATAATAATACAAAGAAAATAAGAAAGAACTGGACTGGAGTAAAACTCTAGAAGCTCCTTTGGAAAGGGATTCAAAGAAGAAAGCAAATAAATGATTTCTGTCCACTGGGCTGATTAAAGAGCAGCAATTGTATTGTCAATCCTGCCAGAATCCAAACACCACAACAGAATTCAGAATTAGAGATGCTCGTAAGCCTCTTGATCTAGATGAATGGACAACAGACATCTGCCTGAAGGTGAAGAACTGTTTTACTAACTGTCTCATGTGGTAATTGACAGCAGCTGACAATGAAAATGGCAGAGATGTAGGCAAAGAGGTCAGTCATCTGCCAAGACTTGTAAGCCGGGGAGCATGATTTGAATGTTAGACACAAACAGAAGGGAAGATGACTGTGCAAGTGTGACTGTGGCTGTGAACTCACCAGTCCTGGGACAGTTCATTTACACTGATGATTTTTCTCATGTTACACTTCAAATAGTGCCTCACAGACCCTGTGTGCATAAGGATGTGTGCAGGATGAAGGTTTTCATTCAGTCCTCATCCTGATCATTAGCTAATAAGTTGCAATTAGGAAACTGCTGCAATGATAATACAAAATTATAATTAAAGAAAAGAGTATAAGAATCTATTGAAGGTTCTTTATTGTATTGTGGGTCTAATAGTAAAAATAAAAGTGAATTAAAAACTGGAGACATGCTAAATGTCCATTAACACATCAAAATATTCAGCTACTAAATAAAATGGAGTGGATCTGTAGGTATGAACATATAACATGAACATATAACCATAAATTGCCTTAAAATTTTTAAAAGTAGACTTAAATTGGGAATATGATGTATACTTTGATTCCAGTTTTGTTTGAAAAAATATTTTATATATGTGAAGAAGAATCTGAAAGTATATAAGGATATACTTAATAGGTCTGAAGTAATACTTCAATTTTTACTGAATAGATGTTATTTTGTTATTCAATTTTTTAATGATTATACTTTAGTTTTTAGAGTCAAACAGAGCCACCCTCATCTTCTTTTTTGTTTTGTTTTGGTCTCCATGGTGCTAGAAATTAAAACTAGGGGTGCTTTACCACTTAGCTACATTGCCAATAATTTTTAAAATTTTTTAAATTTTGAAACAGGATCTTGCAAAGTTGCTGAGTCTGACCTTGAACTTGTGATCCTCCTGCATTAGCCTCTCAAGTTGCTGGGATTATAGGCATACATCATAACACCAGGTATACATTAGCTTACTAATTTTTAAAAACATGATTAGTTTTTCAATCTTAAGAAAAAGGAAAACAGTGAAATAGAAAAAAATAACATGGAAAGGGCTGAGAGATACAGCTCAAAACTTTGTATATTGGTGTACAGACCATTTACATCACCAGGAAAAATAAAATTTTATTGCAATTAGTTTTTTTTTTCCATTCTAGTGGATAAGTTAAATTTTTCTCTTTAGATTGTGTGTGTGTGTGTGTGTGTGTGTGTGTGTGAGAGAGAGAGAGAGAGAGAGAGAGAGAGAGAGAGAGAATGAGAGAAATATCAGAGTTTAGTGACTATAGTTTCTGCTAATATATTGATAGAGAAAGCAAGTTTTCTCTATTTTTTCTAATTCTTTATCATTTTAAGTTTTGAAGGTTCTTATTATTATTTCTTTCCCCCCTTCCTTCATTTTCTTTGTCTTTTGTTACATAAACTTAATTTGCACTCAAATATCATGTATTAGTCATGAACATTTTGATTTACAAGAGACAAAAACCAAACTCAAACTAGTTTATGCCAAAAAGAGAACTTGGGTAGAAATTTTATGATCATATAAGTAAGAAATCCAGGGACTTAAATTTTTTCATCAAGATTGTCTTTCTTTTTCCACTTCTCAGAGCTACTTTTTTCTTTATTGTTTCAATCTCAACCAGTCTATCCCCTCAGGGTAGTGAAGTTGGAAACCACAGCTGCCCTAAAATTTCATCACCCTTTGAGCTAAAAAATCTAGAAGAAAATGAAAGAATGCCTTTTTCCCCATAGCTCCAACCAGTCTCTACTCCTGGGCCATCATGACAGACTTGAGGATAACAACCTCTGATTGGACAGTCTTGGTCATGTGCTCAACCCTATGGAGAGGGATGCAGGTCAAGTGTTTAACAAAGCTGTCAATAGGAGAGAAAGGGGAGTTCCCAGAAGGAAAAGATAACTGTGGCAAGAGAGAAAGACAGCTGTACACTAAGTATGGGATTTTAAATGTGTTGATTCCATAAGAAGGACAACAGAGCTACCCTCATCTTCTTGGTCTTTATAAATTTAAAATAAATTTTTTTTGGTTGTTGATAGAATTTTATTTTATTTATTTATATGCGGGGCTGAGAAAAAAACCCAGTGCCTTACACATGCCAGGCAAGTGCTCTACCGCTGGGCCACAGCCCCAACCCCTTCATAAATTTTTGAAGATTTCTTTATCTTAGGTTTCTATAATTTCTTTAAAAATTTCTCACTGAATTGTTAGATGTGGTTATGCATGTTTTTCTTCCCCTGGGTATCCTGTTATGACCAAAAGCTTTTCTCTTTCTCTGGTTTGCCAACTGCCCTGTCATTTATTTATTCTCTCAATGATTTATGTCAAAAGGAAATTCTAGTAAAATGAAAATTTCTGATTTTAAAAATACCTTATTTGATTATGAGGGAAGAAAGTATACTTTATCAGATAGGGTTTTAAAAAGTCTTAAGCTAGTGAGTTATTGCATAAAAATAACTTATGTTCTTTTTCCTGAGCCAACAGTCCTTTAAAAAGCAGGTGTTCCGGATGCTAGAGATGACAAACAGTTTTATAACTAACTCAAGGAAAAGCAGAGGACACAGAACTTCTCTGCCAAGTGTTAAAGCCAAAGGAAAAATATTCCAAAATGGACTTTTCTATAACCATCTCAAAACAGGGGAAGCTGGAGGATTAGTAAAACATCAAGTATGCAGTCTGGTCACTTTGAAGCCTGACATGTTAGTTTGCTAAGGGTATGCATTTACACATCTCTTTTAAAGGGAAAAGACTTTCCTTCAGCCAAATAGTTAAGATATGATAGTTTTTCTGTCTTTAGCTCACATTAAGTATCAGCAACATCTGTTTCATACTCTACTTGGAATGGGGTTATTGTCACGAAGTTTGAGCAATGTGCATTGGATGTTTAACCCAAAGACTGTAAAGACTTATTTTCTGACTGTTCATTTGTTTGGGATGGACACGGAAGGAAGGTTGGGTATAAGTTTGGAGAACCAAGCATGTTCTCCTGTTTGAAAAAGCCTAGTAGATCTAGAGGGCAATATATGTTCTGCAGCCCCTAAGTCATTAAGCACAAGAATAAAATAATGTTTTGTTTTGTTCTTCTGTTTTTAATGCTCCCAGTTTCCGTCTTTGGGAACATCTACAGAACACATTAGTAGTTTCCTTCTGACATTTATTGATGAGTTTTCTATGGAGCGTCAATTTTTCCAACACTGCCTAGCTGTCACATCCATCTGTTACCTTCCATGTAAACCTGTAGCTGGTTAGCTGCCTATTGTTCCCTCTCTGACAACACTGCTGTCCATTTTGACAGAACAGTTGGGGATGGATGTTTAGGGAGCAGGTATGATAGGGATGATTTTTCACATTGCTTTAGGATAGAGCTGTCCAATAGAAATGTGTGATTTTTAGGCTCTTAGTAGCTAGACTTAAAAAATAAAAATAACAGGTGAAATTAATTTTGAATATTTTATTTAATCTAATATATCCAAACTCATACAACTATTAATGGAATATTCTACAATCTTTTGTGTACTTAGAATTTGAAATCCGTGCGTATACTATAATTAAAGTGTGTCTCAATTTGAACTTTTAAGTGTACAATAAGTATACATAGCTTGGGGCTACTGTAGAACAGTGCAGCCACAGAAAGACCCTGCAGGTTATACTGAAAGCATTTGCTGTGAATTTATGATACTTTCATATATCATGACATATTTCTAAGTAGTTTAGGATGCTCCGAACATAAAATTGATTTTATTTTAAAAAATCACGTTTCCCCAAATGTGGACCAAGATTCCAAGTTCTTTTCGCTTAAATCAATATAGCTATTAAAAGCTATTTCTGAAGTATGATAGATTTCAGAAAATATGGAAAGTTAAAAGTGAGCTCTTTAAATTTCTATTTCATAATTCTCAAGCTAAATTCCACATTAGATAATAAAAATTTGCAAAGGTATCTTCCAGATTATTTATGATTCTCATAGACTTTTCCATCACTTTCATAATTTTCTGCTGCCCCTGAATTTATTTTATGTTCTAATCTCAATTCTCCAAGGTTTTGAGACAGTCTCTTGTCTACCTTGGCCATACATTTCTAGTATTATGGCTTGATCCTTATACCAGGCAGGAGGCCTTGGGAATTCCTATCTTCTTTGAAGACACTTTCTAGGGATGAGCAACAAGCAGTGATGTGGAATGCCCAGAAGCTTTGCAAGCACTTCCATACGTCAACATCCCCACGCTCATTTCCTAAGTCTATGGTTAACAGTGGTGGTGTGGATGATTGGTTTTGTTTATGTACATGTGTATACCTGTCCAAGAAGTAGATTGCACATGACCCTCCTCATATCTCTTGGCTTTTTGAAAGCTACTCTGAGAACTATTCTGGCTTCCAAGTGGTTATGGATGGACACTCAGCAGGGCAAGCTGCATCCACATGGAATGTATGTCTTCACTATTCATGGTGTTGACTTCTTCTTCTTCTTCAATACTCAGAGGCCTTCCCAGACCATCCAAAGTTACATTAGATCCTCTCTTTGTATTCTTCCACAGTTATTTCTGTTTCTTGCTTCTGTAATTGTAAACAACACTGCAATATAAGTGTTTATTAACTATACTAGGGCACTAGGGCCAAGCACATAACAGTTGTTCATAATTTGTTGAATAATTCATAATGAAGTACTTTGTATTTTCCCAAGAAGTGTATTTTTCCATTTATATCACATTAATGGTAAACATATCAAGATCATATAACATTCAGTTCTAGAGTTAAACATATTAATACTATTCTCTCATTAAAGATATTTTATTTTTTGACTTTTAAAAAATGTTTTTATAAGAGCATTATACTTGTACATGATAGCAGGGTTCACTATGACATAATCATACATGCATAGAACATAATTTGCTCCATTTCTGTCCCTAGTACTTCCTCTTTCCCTCCCCTCCTCCCTTCCTCATTCCAATTCCTTTACTCCACTGTTCTTCCTTCTAATTACTTATTGTTTTTTGTTTTTTTTTAAATTGGGGCTTTATAGATATACACCAAGGTGGAATTCACTGTGGTATTATATGTATGTAGCAAAATTTGGTCAATTTCATTCCATAGTTCTTCCTCTTTCCCTCCTCCCTCCCTTTTACCCTCCTTCTTCTAGTCCACTGATCTCCCCTCTATTTTTGTGAAGGCCATATACAACAAAGATGTTTAATTTTTGACAATTTGTTCTCTTTCTTCATCCATTCTTGAATTGCTAGTCAAATTACCATTAAAAGCCTGAGTAGAATGTTAAAAGCTGTTTATGAGCCAAAGTTAAGTATCAAATGAGAGAATCTAAATTTTAAAAAGTCTTAAAATTTCCAGAGAACCAATAGCAATACTTAAGCATGAATTTAAAGGTTTTGTATATAACATTTTATATAATCTGTGTGATTACAATAAGAATAGGGTTGTGAACAAGGATATATGATTGCATAAGTATCCACAATGTGCTACCATTATAGCTTAAGGAACAAAGAATTCTGGTTCCATTTATGCCATGATAGGTAGTTTTACCGATTCACTGTGCTCTCTGCTGGTGACTCATTAGGGAAGATGAACATAGGGGAAAGATCACTGCTTACAAATTGGAGGATTTACAGGAAGTCCCCTTAGTCTCTTGTAGATATTTTCTGTATTTGTGCCCCAGGCTGTCTCTGGTTGTATTTTTGTATATTTTCCAATTGTTTCCATTTAAAAACACCAACAACAAAGCCTCTAATGATTTATAATACTGCATAAGGCACAGTAATAGGAATAATTGGATTCCCAGGATAATCTTAGGGAATCAGATTAATAATCCTTAAAATTTCTTCTACACCAAGTTTTTAAATCAAAGCTGCTATATTTTAAGCAGCCACAATGCCATATTTGAATTTCATCTCCCTTTTCAGTTATAACTTTATTAGAAGTGCTAAACTCAAAGGCCCAAGAAAAGAGAAAGGAAGAAATACTTAAGGAAAAAAATAAACATTAGTGAAGAAATTACCATAGAAACAGATCAGGTAAGGAATATCCAATTCCTATTTATGCTCAGCTCAGGCACAAAAGGACACATTGCTCTAAAGAAGTGGAGGATATGGAGGCAAGTATACAAGAAAGGAGGATTGAGGAAATGTTCTAGAACCTAGTAGAAAACTGGTAACAATATATCATCTCTAATCATTCCTTTCTCTTTGAAACTCAAAAATGATCAAAGTGTGGGTTCCTAATCATCTTTGTCAAAGCCCTATAGTTTCATTAGTTTTATTTCTGAGCTATTTCAGAAACTAACATGTTAAGAAATTAACATGGGTATAGCATTTATACTTTTGTTCAGCATCAGTTTTCATAGTTGTATTGCTTTTATGTAAAACATCCAGAGAGTTCTCTTATGTTTTATGTCTACAGTGAAATGTAATATGTTCATACTCCTTCATGTTTTTATTTAAAAATATTCTGGATATATTGTAGGGTTGTACTTTCTCATGCTCTTATTGGCTAGAGCCACACAACTAGTTTGGTCACTGAGTTGTGAGCAAAAATGACTGAACTGGAGCATTTAATTCCTGGTGTAAGACACTCTAGAGATTTCTTTCTTTCACTAGAGTGGCCAGTGATATTGTTCCACTAGGCTGGAGTCTTAAAGTGAGAAAGATGTGAAGCAAAGATGTAGCCGATCTAAAATTGCAGTATAGTGAGAGCAAGGAATACATTTTTATTAATGTATGGAAGTTTAGAGTGATGGTTGTATGATTGTTACCACAGCATAACCTAACCTATCCTGACTGATACAATCACATTTTCATAAGACTTTAGTATGGTCTGATTCTTGATATAAATAACTTACAATGATTTATATGTGATGAGGGCAAAATAAATGAAACAAACCTGGGTTCAGAATAAAAAAAGTAGCCTGACCCAACTGAATTATTAAAAAGGACCTCAAATATACTCTTTCCAATGATCCAGAATCACTCAGTAAAAACTGAGCCTTTACGCCAGAGTTGGATTTTTATTAAGTAAAAATCTGCACTTAAAAATATAAAAAAATAGAGAATACATTCCTGTTTGATCACTGACAATATTATGGTAGTTTCATCTGATTTTTATAGCACAATAAAGATATATTATGGAAATTGGGCAAAAGGATAGAGGAGGCAGATGTTTAATTGTAATAATTGAATGAACAATTACATGGCAGCTCTTTGGCAGATGATATACAGTGAAATGCACTTCTGCACTAATTATTTTCAGTAGCTAACTCGGAGTGTAAAAATGTGCTCAGTGTTGAAGATCCAAATATGAGTAATACAAATTCCTTGTCATTGTTGATGGTAGCTGACAACTGAATGGTAGGGGATAAGAAACCAGCAAGAAGCAGAAACAAGCCAAGTACTCTAGGAGAAACACACCCTACACTGTGGCATGCATGGGCATAGGGTTTGTTCAGAGGGGAAAGTGGCCCAGTGGCTGTGGCTGCTAAACTACTCTATTGGTTGTAGGTACCTTTAGAGGCATCTGTTTAATTAGAAAACAGTATCAGAGACTGGATGTCACTAAGAAGTGCCTGAAGGACTAGGAAGAAGCAGTTTGTTTTCTTGGCAAATAAGCCAACATTATGCTGAGGAAGCTAATATTCTTGCCATCCAATCTCAAATCTGTTTCAACCAAACTACTTCCACACTTTGGTGTATCAATTTGTGGTTTGCATTTGGCAAGAATTTGCAAAGAAGCAGCAAACCAACTAACAGTCCAAACAAAAGCAAGCTCACAGCCTATGTGGGAAAGTGTATACAAGCATAGATCTAAATCACATTGCAAAAATAATCACATGGAAACAATGGTAAGTATGTAATCAAAAACATGTTAGAAACAGAAAAAAAAAGGAACAAAAGAACTATAAAAATAAAGGAAATAGCTGAAACAACATCTCAAAGATTGCTCTTTACAGTATGGTATGCTATATAAAAACTGAAAGTTTCTTTCCCAGACCATCCATTTTCTGTACATACAATAGTCCCTTATTGTTGAATCAGATACACTGAGTTAACACCTGGCTCATTGTTAGAGCTAGGGGATGTTTAGGACAGTTGAAAAATTTATAATGCTTCAATAAAATGATTCTGCCAATCATTTGATTTTAAAAAGAAGAGCATAGAAATGTTTAAAGACAGAATAAAAGTATGTTCTTTGAAGATCATGTTAAAGGTGACAACAATACATTCGTATCTACCGGATGAAAGCAAGATGTGCTTTTTCTCAAAAGTTTACACTAGGAAAAAAAAAAGCAGTTTTATTTTAACCAGATGTGAACAAATTAAACCCAATATTTTCAAGTATTTTTAGTGCCATATGATGTCATCTGATTTTACATTTTCTACTGAGGGATAATGTGTATTTTCAAACTCCTGAAGCCACTTTCCATATAAGTACTTAGAATCTTATATATGATCAGTTACAATAAACAAATAATACTGCAGGACATGCTCTTGGTTAAAAGTCACAAGCTGAGAAAGAAATTTAACTTTTCAGTAAGAAAGAAATGGAATTAAAAGCACGTGAAATGTCTGCTGGTATTTAAGTTACTCCCCATTTCAGTGACTATGATACTAGTCCAAATAGGTCCAGGGCAAGGATTGCTCTGGCCATTCCTAGACCCATAATTGCCTCTTTCCTATGCACTCCATAGGGACCGAATATAGTAATTACTTACGCTAATTACCCAGGGAACACCAGTTTAAACAACCAGGACTTTCTTTTTATTGACAATATATTTTCAATGACAGGGTCACACATGACAAACATCCCCAATGGCCACTACCCAGACTGTGCTGGGTTTATCTGGTTCTTGGCGCTCTTCTCTGAAAATAGCAAAGGGAACAAGGATGCTCTGAAACTGGCCAGGTCTTAGGTCCTCACACCTCTCTGGGACAGCTTCAGGTAAGTAGGCAAACACTGGGACAAGACTGTGGTCCTCAATTGCTCTGCTGAGTGAAGGCTCACAGTCATCTTGCCTGGGAAAGAGATTTCTTTAAAACCATTTAAAGCTTTCCAAAGGGCAACAGCGAGGCGGTCGTGAGCCAAAGTTACCATAAATGCTTCCACTCCCTCCTGATTTCATTTCGGAAATAAGAAAGGAAAGAGGCAGTCACCACTGCAGGCATTACTGTCGCCTCATCCTGCCCCTAAACAATTAAGAAACACTAAAAGTAAAGTTAATGTAACTATAGGGCCATGAGTACATTAAAACGTTGTTGAATTAACAAGCCAATATTTCAGACCAAGATCCTCTTCACCACCACCCACAATTAAGCACAGAACATTCTGGGCAAAGGACCCCCCTCCCCGCCCCTTGCCCTTCCCTACTTGGCGAAAAGGGTGGGCGAGCCTCGGGGAGGGGGAAGGTTGAGGGTTGAAGACTCGGAGCCAAAGCAAATTACTCTGCCAAAACGCTTCTCAGACACAACAGTTTCCCAGGATCAAGCCCACCTTCCGTTCTCCCCCTCCCGGTTTATGCTGGAACCCAGGAATGGTTTGGGGACCAATGAGGTGACAGCGGTTGACGCATGGATCACGGTGAGGGGCGATTTCATTTCAAGGGGGAGAGGCCGCGAAGTGGGGGTGGGCAAAGTGGGAAGCGGGGGCCAAAAGTAGGCGGGAAGGAGAGGGGAAACCCAGCTGGGGAAAAGCAAAGGCAGTAGAGGTAAAAGAGCCAAAGGTAAAGAAGAAAGGAGCAGGTCGGTGCACAGGAGCTGCCGGGCTGGCCGGGGATCCCCGGTCAGGAAGCAGCGAGGGAGGGACGTGGGCCGGGCGGGGGGCGCCGCGGGGAGGGCGGGGAGGGTCGCTGTCAGTCAGGCAGAGCAGGGCTAGCTGGCCTGGGGAGCGGGCGCGGGTGCGCACGGCAGCCGAGGGCGCGGCGACTCCGACAGCCTCAGCAGTGGTGGCCGCACCCGGGTCTCTGACCGTGCGCCCGTGCCGCGCTCCGAATCCCTCGGCGCCGGCTCCCGGCCGCGGCCGCCCCGGGGCTACCCCCGCCCGCGCGCGCCAGTTGGGGGGCCCGGGGAGCGGCGCCAGAGGCCCGGCCGCATTGTGACGTAGAGGAGCCGCGGCAGCGCCTCCGCCGCTCGTCTGCTCTCACTGTGGCTGTTCCTGTTCCCGCCGCCGCCGTCCATCTGTCCGTCTGTCAGTCCCGAGTCGCTGGCGCGCTTGGCAACCCGGTGAGTCCAGATCCTCAGCGGGCGCCCGCGGGGAGGCGAGGGGCGGCGGCACCGGCGGCTATGCCTTTCCAACTTTGCACCGGGCGACCCCGGCGGGTGTCGCCCCTTCTCCCTCTACCCCCTGGGCCCCCTTTGTGAGGCTGCTTGGGGCAGCTGAGGCGCCTCTGCAGAAAGGGTTTGGGGGGAGGTCTCTATAGTAACAGAGGCGGCGGCGGCGGCTGCCAAGCGGTTGCTTTACTCCGGGGAAGGGGAAATAGCTCCCGCCTCGGTTTCCAAAGGATTGTTCTTTTTTATCTGCCCTCTTCGTGTGGTTATTATTCTTGCTGCCGCTTCTGATCTTATCAAAAGCAGTGATGGGCAGTGCAGTGGCTCCCAAGAGCTGATAAAAGAAGAGGGTGAAGTAATAGTAATAGCAAAGGTAGTAACAACAATAATAAACGTAAAGAAGGAGGACACCTGGTGTTGCCGCCGCCCAGGGGGAGCCCCTCTCCCATCAGCACCAGGCTTCCTGGCTGCCCCGTCCAGCCCGGGCTCGGACCGGACCGCCTTCCAGCGCTGTCCTGCGCTGGAAGTCCATTTAAGCGGGAATGTTTCTCCCTTGGCCTTCTCTGTGGTGATGACTTTCATCTGCAGGTGGTAAGTGAGGTGAAACTCAATTTTGGCTATTGTCAAGTGCCACGTTTTGTTTGTTTCATTTTTTACGGAAAGAAAAGAGGAAAAATTATGAGCCATTTCTGGCAGCCATACAGTTTCCACAGGAAATACTAGCATTCTTTGAGGAACACGCTACTGCTTGCAGCAAAGAAAGTCTTTAGGAAACAAAAAGGCAACAGCATTGTTGCTCATTTTCAATGGACCGCTAGGAGGGTGGAAACGTGTTGTTTTTTCCTGTGGGAACATTGCTTTCCTTGGGAAAGTTAATTAATGAAGCATTGCTGTCTATACCCCTTTTCACTTGTTGGAGGCTGGACTCCACTTCTTTTGGTTGTTACTGACAAGTGCCCATCAAATAGCCTGGAAAAAGGGAGAACCCCTGCTGGACAATCTAGCCACACACCACGTGCCATGGAGCCCAGCCAGGGTGCAGTTTGCAAGGGCTGTCTTGGGAGGTTTATGAGGATTACATGTGTGCAGAGTATGTCAGTTCTCCAAGGTGTCACTCTAAACACGTAATTTTCAAGCACCCCTTTCGTTGCTGAATCTGCAGGAAGGCGAAAACCTATTTTTTGTATTATGGAACGGACATCTCCCTTGGGAATAGGTTGTAGTCTGTATTTCATTTGTACATATTGAAATTTTAAAAAGCGAAGAGAACAAGGTGTTGGAAACCAATATGCTAATGTGTACTCACCTGGGAGAGAATGCTTATTGGCTGTTTCTAAAGCAACTCAAATTATATTCAACATGGTAGGGTGAAGGGAAACACCTTTAAAATGCAGTTAAAACCATTAGAAAAGGATGTGACATTTTGGTATTGGTCACAAAAGTCTTTGGAAGGGTGTATTAGTAGAGGGTTACCTATAATCAAATGCTGAATTTTCAAACCTTGAATCAGAAAGAATATGACCAGCCTTCTCTTACAGATCTTTGAATATCTCAGATAATGATAAAGGAAATTTAGAAAGAAGGGATGTAACATTGAATGTCACCCTTGACTCTATAGCAAGCATTCCATGAAGAAAGTTTTTAAGACAGTAGAGTGGAAATGATGCTGTATTCATGAATTTGACATTCACCATTTGTTGATGTCTGAAAGGAAGTGACTAAAGCAAGTGAATTTCTCTGCCATGTCACAGCTTTGCTAATTCCAGGCATTCGTTCCGGTGCAGGTGTACAGTGGAAACACAGAATAGAGGCCAAGAAACTTTTAGTGTGCTGTTGTTTTGGAAAGAATCGTAGCAGTACTTTATTGCTTTTAAGAGGAGGGAAACCCACACAAACATCTAATACAAACAAATGTTCTTTGATATTATCAGAGAAAGCCCGGAGCCATTTTTCTTGCCAGATTTAAGGCATTTCTTGTCAAAAGAGGAAATCTCCCAAGGAGCAGGTGCATCATTATAAGAAACACAGGGGAATTTCTCTTTTAAATGCAAAATCTAATTGAAGAGCAACAAGAGAATCAGTGACTCACTTAGAATAAAAGCTTAGTTTTTGGCATTTTTTCAGGTTACCGTCGTAAGCCACGTAGGAGAAATATGTGTCTTGGGAAAAAGTAATACCCTGGTGAAAATCAAGTAGTCGCTCCTGTGAAACACTCATCCTTACACATTTGTTTCCTTTTGTCCCTTTGATTGGTATGTAGGTTCACTTGCAGTACAAAATTTACTGAAAACAAATTCACAAATCCATAAATATATATTATGTGTTATTTTGAAATTAGATAAATAGATTTTATATTTTGTGGGTTGCATCTTGTCAACTCCTTTTTAGCATTCAAAATTAATGATTGAAATATGTTGAAATGCTGATTGTTAATTGATGTGATTGATTGCTGGTCCCTAAAAAGTACTAAGAGACTCCTAAGGAGTTATTGTTATTCACTTCACACATATGTGGAATATAGAAACATAAAGAAAAAATCTTTTTACAAGGAACTTAATAGGTGGAAATAGGACACATCAAAATTAAATAATGAAACAAAACATTAAAGAAGACATTTTTTAATTGAATGCCCAAGATACTAAATAGTAATTGAGATGGAATTTGGAGGATGAAGTGACCATATCAGTTATCGATTGATCAATGTTTTTGGTTAGCTTTTTATCACTGTGACCAAAATTCCCAACAAGAACAATTTAGAGGAGGGGACGTTTATTTGGGGCTCACAGTTTCAGAGGTCTCAGTCTATAGACAGTTGACTCCTTTGCTCTAGACCCAAGATGAAGCGAAGGGCCGTGCTCAGTTCATGGCAGGGCCAGGAAGCAGAAAGAGAGAAAGAAGGGAAGGGGATGGAGCCACAGGAAAAAAGAACCCTTCCAGAGCATGCTCCCAAGAACCCACCACCTCCAACCTTACCCCACCTCACCTGCCTATAGTTACCACTCATATGGTCAGTCCATTCAAACTAGGATGTACTGATTTAGGTTATAGCTCTCATAATCATTTTTATCTCGGAATATTCTTATATTAACAGGAGCTTTTGGGAGGCACCTTGTACCCAAATCATAAAAATGAGTTATAAAATAACCCCCAAATTTAGTTGCTTAAAACAACTATATAGCTCATATTCCTCTGGTCAACAGTTTGATCTGACTTCAGCCAGGTGCTTCTGCTTCTGCTAATCCTGGCTGGGTTCCTTCAAGCATCATCAGTTAGCAAGCGAATAATCTTGGGATGGCCTCACTGATTTGTCTGAAAGTTGTCACACCATCAGGTGCACAGGTGACTGGCACATGCACCTTTCATTCTTCAGCCAGCTAGCCTGGGCATTTTTTACATAGCAACCAGTGTTCTAAGAACAGAAAAAGAACAACTCCCAGGGTAAAGGTGACTTTTAATCTTATGCTTGTATCCCATTAGCTATTCTCCCATTAATTATATCAAATCATAAGATAAGCCCAGATTCAACGAGTGTAGAAAGAACTCCACTTAAAATGAGAAGGACCTGCAAAAAATTACAACCTTTTTCTTTTTCTGGAGGATGGTGGGTAGACACCTTTGAGTAAACTTATTTCTAGCAAAGGTATTCTGCTGAGGAATAGTGGAATGTAAGCTAGAGAAGAGGAAGAGCTTGCTTATGGCAAACCCAGAATTTAGGTTAAGGAATTGCCTTGTAAACCATTGTCCTATAATGTTTGTTCTTTAAACCACAGGAAGAAGATGAGTGACACAATGAAAATAAAATCTTAGCCATATCCTTCTGACAGTGGCATTGCAGACAATAAGCTGGTGGCACTCTCACAGAGCAAGGCTGGGTTGAAGGGAAGGCTCTGATAAAGGTGGACGCAGAGAAAATGAAAAGCAAGGGGTTGATCTGGGAGATCCCATATTTAGAATTAGGTGACTGATTATAGGGGTTAGTAAAAGCATAAAGTCAAAATCATTCTGAGATTTTAAAAAGCTTAAGTGACTGAAAGAATGATTGTGCTGTTCTGAGAAATAGAGAAATCAATAAGTGATTTATTTGGGGGGAGGAGAAAATTCAGTTCCAGAAAGGTTGATTAAAAGAGATAAATTGAAGGTGAAAGTATATTCTAAGCTGCAGAGTATGCTATGAATGTTAGCTATTGTTTTGTGTTTAAATTGCCATAGACTATTGTGTATAGGTAAGTATTTTTAGTTGTAAAGCAAGAAAAAATAAAATGTGACATTGAGGATACCCTAAGATGTCAAAGGGAAGTCAGAAGAACCACTCTCGGAATGGAAACAACTGCTCTGGCCATCTAGGAAGAAGAACTGATGTCCTTTCTCCAGAGGCACATCCGGAAGTCTGCTTGGATTCAGCAGACTAGTCAGGAACATACCTTTGGCCTAGTTTGAGGGGCATGCAAACTCTTGAGTTAGATGCATGAACTGATGGCCCTACCAAGGTGTCAAACAATGGGGAGTTAGTGCCACCAAGATGGCACACACTGAGGTGGTGCTATCAGAAGTAGGGATGGACACATTGTGGCAAAATCAAGAAAAGCTCACTGAAGATGGACACTTGAGATTTATGTGGACTTAGTCACAAGAAAGCAAACAGGGCAGGAGGCAACCACCTAGGCATACATATGTTGAGATGTAGGTGCATTGTTAACAGTTAAGCCCATGCAAATAGTGGTATTTTCTCATGGAAAGCAAAGAAAAAAAAAAAAAGATGGCCTGGCGTGATGCCTTATCCAGGCTCCTCCATAAACATTAGGGGACATTTTATTAGTGAGGAGAGGAATTCTAAACATTTTCTGTTCTATCTTTCACCTAAGAGCTCATTTGAGTTGCTGCTTCATCAGCCTCATTTTATAGACAGCCAGACTGAAATTCAGGTGGTGTCCTTACCACCAAGTGCAGCTGTTGGGCCAGACAGAAACACCTGGCCTCTGTGACTTCACACAATTAGTCTGAACAGCATACACAGCTACTCTTTATAGAAGGCCCTTGGATGGACCAGCTAAAATCCAAGCATACACTTTTATAGTTTTTATTGCACAAGCCTAAGAACCCTGAAGATACTCAATAAATGTTAATTGAATGAGTGAATGTGCCATTATCTGGTGCAGTAACATTTTCTAAAACAGTCTGGTCTGGCTTTTCATTATTCAGGGTAGAGTTTGCTATAAAATCCCTAAGTGCCTTTTGTAGATTTAAATGTTTTAAGGCACTCTTGTCATAGTAATGTAGATTTTTTTAATCTGCCAGTCATAAAAATAAACTTATATTTCTTTTTTTGTATTAGGACTCTTGGTTGTGATAGAAACCCAGTTTACTTAAGTAGGAAGGGCAAAGTCTGGTTTATGTAAAGGAAAAGTTCAGGAATGAGCCAATTCTGATTTCCTTTCTTCTTCCTCGTGGAAAACTGGTCATCAGCAACTTTAGTCTTAACTCCTATAAGAAGAGAGAAAAATTAAGGATTAACTCTGATTAGACCACTTTGATCACATTCACAGACGTGATCTTGTTCTTATGACCAAAATTTAGACCATGCCACTTGGCTCTGGTTTCTTCATGTGTCCAGTGCTTCCAGAAGGGGTTGGAGGTATGCATCAGAGTAGCAATTTGAGGATAGAGTAGGTGAATGGGAGAGTGGTCAGCAGAACCCTCCTAAGTCCTGGGACCTGAGAGTGGGAAAGAATTTTGTAATTGTTCTTTCCTCCCCATCTGGCTCTTTGGGAACCAAATTCATGGCCTCTCACATACCACACAAGTATGCTACCACTGAGCCACATACCCAGCCCTTGTTTTTTTTTTTTTTTTAATTTTCTCACTAAGTTGCATAGTGCCTCACAAAGTTGGTGAGGCTGGCCTTGAACTTGCCATCCTCCTGTCTGAGCCTGCTGAGTTGCTGAGATTACAAGCATGAGCCACCCACACTTGGCAAGGATGTTTTCTAAAAGAAAATTTTGAAAAGGAGTGAGTGCAGTGTGAGCAGAAACAGCAGATACTGCCTTTCCCATCTGTATCCCCAGGCCAGAAGCCTGGGACTGCTCTTGATCTCATCTCCCACTCCTCCTCCCCCTACTCCAGACCTTCCATTTCACTATTCTTGGGACATCTTTGAGAATGCTCTTCCAGTCTCACCTGCTGGAGTGCTCTTTTTAAAGAACAGATAAATGAAACCGAATCCTGAAACTCCCTGCTAAGAACCATTCAAAACCTTATCATCTTCCTGGGGAAAAGTCCAAGCTGCAGACTGTAATGTCAAGGTTTTCCATAATGCAGGCTCTGCCTTCCATGATGCAGGAGAGGGGTATGTTCAGCAGAGTTTTCTTCTAGCTGCCCATATTCTGGCCATGCTGACTGACCTGCTTAACTTTTAAAGCATCCAGTGGCTATATTCTGCTTCGTCCTCATGCTTTTTCTTGTGCTATTGTCTCAGTGGGAATTGTTTCTCTTTTCTTGACCCATTAATCATCTAGTAATCCTTCCCAACTCAACCCCCGCCTTTGCTGAGCACCCATCTTCCTCTACACAAATGTCAAAAATAGGACTGGGCTGGGGATGTGACTCAAGTGGTAGCGCGCTAGCCTGGCATGCGTGCGGCCCGGTTTCGATCCTCAGCACCACATACAAAGATGTTGAGTCCGCCGAAAACTAAAAAATAGATATTAAAAATTTTCTCTCTCTCTCAAAAAATAAATAAATAAAATAAAAATAAGAAATATGACTGTACTTTCTGGTCTTTGCATATCCCCTGACCTAATATAGTGCTTCTCACACCATATATGCTCAGTAATGTTTAAAACAAATGAATGAAAAAATCTGGGCTGAATCATTAATTTCTAGGTTTTCTAAGCGAGTTTCTGTTTAGAGTTATTCCATTTCCTTTAACTTTATTCTCAAGTTTTCCTCTTAGAACATTGGACATGAAGGGCAGGATCTCTTTGAAGTTGCTGATCAGAGAGTTTTGTTTTTTTTTAAGTTTTTCCAAGTGTTCTTATAATTGTGTTTTACTCTATCATTAACAACTACCTTAAGAAAGAGGCTGAAAAATAGCATCAGCCCAAAGTGAATCTGTAGGTTCAAAGCTGTTTTAGAGACCAGATGAGGAGTCATTTTCCTTCCTAACATCAAAGAGGAGATTTAATAGTTAATATTTATGAGATACTCTGTGTTGTGTGCTCCCCGGATGCCTTAAAATTACTTTTTTATTTAATCCTCACAGCAGCCCTAGGGAAGGAGGTGTTGTTATCTATTATCCTTTGTTCATGTAAGAGGAAACTGGGATTTAGAGAGTTGAGGTGGCTTGATGGACCCTAAACTCCCTTTCCCTGGAGACTGTCCAGCTGCCAGACACTCATCTGGGTTGCTGAGGAGGAGAATAAAGTGTTAACTGGGCCCTCCTGGATCACTTGAGATGATTTTCATTGTTGTTGATCTTCTAAGATGAAGTGACTACCCCTTAAAACACTCTAGTGGCCTCTGTTGGGCATCAATTATGGCAAAAAGACAAAGGAAAAGTTGTAAAGAGGCAAGGACTTTAGTACTATAGCTGAAATTAAGAATTTCTACCTTAGCGATTCCAGTCATATTCTTGTGACCCTGCTGCTTCCAGATAATAAAAGCCTCCTAGGGCGGTCGTACTGCTGTGTATGAAATGCAGGCCTCTTGAGCAGGCACAGAAAAAGCTTGGCTTTGAGAGTCATTCAGACTCATTCCATAAAGGGAACCAAACAGTTTGGAAGGCACAGAAACTCAATGGTTCTTAACCTGTCTCCAGCCTGAGGTTCGGATGAAGCTATGGATCATTTCCTTAGAGAAAAAGATATGCAAACACATACATGCACAGCCCTTTTTATTTAATTTCTGGGATTTCAAGGATCTATTAAATACCATCTTTGGATTTCTTGGTATTTCATGGATACTATGGACTCCTGGTACTCCATAGTACCCTAAAACCCTGTTTAAAACAGAAGAAAGAAAACAGCCATTGTTGAGTGTTTACTGTGTATTACACTTGACCATTTATCATTTAACATTTTACAGGCTTTTTTGAAAATATCATAGATAACCAACCCTCTAAGACATGCACCATGAACCTAGTTCTAAGTTATGGAGGATGAGGTTATAAGAAGAAACTTGTCTCCGGACTGTCAAATGGTGAAATGGAATTGAATGCAGAACCCAGTTCTGTATCCCTGTTATTTCATGCTGCTGCCATGTTCATTTATCCTACCACATGAGGCATCCGACCTGAAACAGGGAAATTTGAACCCTCTGTTAGTCCTGACCTCTCTCAGACTTCAATGTCTTGGTTAAGTGGCTGCTTCTGCAGCCAGAGCCCCCGATATGTCTCCAGTGCAGGCACAGCCAGCACCAGAAGGCTAGGAAAGTTGTAGCTCACTCTGCTCCTTCACCTGCCACAACTGTCTCACACACAGAGCAGGTGACATCATTAAAGACAGCACTTCTGGCTTGCTCGTCTCTAGGTACGTTCCTACTACATTGCTGGTTATAGTTTTCACACCTGAAAATTTTAACTGAGTTGATACTCAGCATCAAAAAATGACTGTAAATTCCCCATGTGATCCCTTCCAGGGATATTCACTGGAGCCTGTCCTACTCCAACCTACGGTCACAACTGTGAGCAGACAGAAGTGAATCCTGAGCTTGTGGAACTTACATCTACCTTATATCTTGCCAGGAAATGGGCTCATAAATAATTTAAATAAAGTGTGATAATTTTTATGTAAAAGAAAGTATAAATAATTTATTCTACTCAAATCTCTGTTCTTTGCAGCTTTAGAACTTCAGTTACAAACCATTGTCAACTTCTCTAGCCTTTCCTCCCTCCAGGATGTTTTAGAGTGCTTCTGTTTCCTGGTTGACAGAATCAGGGGACACACAGTGAGAGTAGTTAATCTCAGTGTCCCTGTTGCAGATGAGAAGGCAAGAGTGACCAAATGACTTAACCACAGACAGGGTGAAGACAGGGGTAACTAGTTGGTCTGGTCCCCAGTAGAGCATTGCTCACTATAAACCACAAGCTGCTTCTAATTTACTCGAGATGTTACTATCATGGTCTTTATGTTCTGGGCTCTCTTTGCTACAAATGAATTCAGCAGACAAATCCTGCTCAGAAAGCAAACACATGGCCAGTCGCTGCTCCCTCTTTGTAGCCCCTGGTGGGTTCCCCTGTGTGTTCTCTTCCTCATTCCATAGTTACTTCTCCCCGCTCACCCATCTGCTCCTGAGGCAGCATCTCTGAGTCTCTGGATAGCCTCCCTGGGTAGCCTTCCCAGGTTTTCTCTGCAAGTGTTTTGTGACTATTCCCAGTACTGCCCAAGAGAAATGTGTTAGACTTCATGAATGTGAGCCATGTAGGTACTTTAACATTTTCCAGTGGACACATTATAAGTAAAAGAAAACAGGTGACATTAAGTTTTACTTAACAGAGCATATCCAAAACAGCATGTCCACATGAAGTCAATATAAAACATCATTAACCAGATACCTTACATTCTTTTTTTTTTCCAATCAAAGCCTTTGGAATTTGTTGTATATTTTATATGTGACTCAGACTAGCCCCATTTCCAATACTCAGTAGCCACATATAGTGACAGGCCCCCATTGTGGATCATAGGCTTATACACTCTGAGCATCCAAACACACTCACCAACCACCTGCTCTGTCTCCCTCAGCACTCAGTTCCAACCTCTGCTGCTGACTCTGTAGGAGGTATACATAGCTGTCTGTGCTCTTCAACCTGGGCTTGAGGGTAGGGGAAGCATTGTTGTCATCTTTTTTTCCCCTGGTGCAGAGTGCAGTATTTGATGGGCCCACATCTGACACTCAGTATATGGTGAATACACTAACCAATGAAGGACGGTTATTTTTTTTATACTTTTTTAGTTATAGATGGACACAGTATCTTATTTAGTAATTTTTAATGGTGCTGAGGATCAAACCAGTGCCTTACATGTGCTAAGCAAGTGCTCTATCACTGAGCCACAACCCCAGCCACAAGGAGGGTTATTTGTAGCCCCAGGAGCTGAAGGGATTGATCTGTGAAGGCCCATCTGTCCAGCCTCTGCTTACTACTCCCCTATCTCAGAGCTCCCAGCTCAATCTTCCAGGAGCCACAGAATGGCATTTGGGTCAAACTGAATGGACAGGTGGCCTCTGAGTCACAAACCAGGTCTCTACCCCTACACCAGAATTGTCCTCAGCCTACCTATCTATACACATCTTGTTTAGCATATAGCTTTATCTCTTTAATACCCTAGTATGTTAAATTATAATAATTTTATTTAATAGAATGAGAAAACAAACAGCAGCACAGATCAAATACAAACACTGATCCATTGAACAAACCTCCTACTGAGATTACAAAGGACCAAGTGACATAAACTGCTCAGGAAACAGGCAGCATCAGGGAGCTGTTAGGGCCATCACTATGGACTTTCTGGATGTTTCCAATCATTTAGAATTATCACTCTTCCCCCTGAGAGAACCACAGATTTATATCCCGAGTAAATTTACCTTTGCACATATAGTATTTAAATTTTTGCCTGTGCTTCTAAACAATTTATGTGCATGTTTTAGGTTGTCTGCTTTACCCTTCATGATAAATGTCATTTGAAATTAATCCATATGACCAAGTCTAAAATATTGGTACTTCCATAAAATAATACTACCTATATATTCAAATAAATTCAGAGTTTAAAAATGGGAAAAATATTAGTGTTTGAGCTATTAAGTCATACAAACATCTCAAAAAGGAAAAAGAAAATAATTAGCCAGGCCCACTTAAAAAGACATTGGAATGAAAGGTATAATTGGGCCTACCTCAGTCTTAACCATTGATCACCAGTTTCAACCTGGAGAAGCTCATTGACTTACTTGGGATTTTGTTTCTGGTTCATACAGGAAAAGAAGATCTTACTATCACATGCTATATATTAGGGGGATTAATAAGTTAGAAAACATTTTGAACAATTCCTCAAAGAACTATCTGGAACAGTTTGAGAGTGAGGTGGCTTGCCAATGTTCTCGAAAGGAAATTCTGAAAAACTAAAAAAATCAGCCTACATCATATAGCAAATAACTAAACATTAGCCATGTTTAAGTAGTTTGACAATCTTGAGTTTAGTAAGACAAGGATGGTTCAAGATAGACAAAGCTCTGCATCTGTTTGCTCGAGTTCGGGGAATGCTGCTTTCATTTGGGTATTTTAAAAAAGGATTCATGTCTCTCTGCAACTAAAATATCCTTCTTCAAACATGATGGCTCTGGTGTGCTGTGTTGGTGTAATTGAAAACCTATAAAAAGGCTGAAAGCTACTTTTGAATTGGCTCAGTGAACTTGGACTGGATTCGTCAAAGTGGTGAAAGGTTTAAAGGAATTTTCATAAATGAGGTCTCCAAGCTGTTTTAACCATAGAATTCCAATGAACTCCAAGGCCCATGAACTCAGAGAATAGCGCCTCTGAGAAGCACAGTCATATCAAGATGGAAATAAA
Organism: Marmota flaviventris; assembly: GCF_047511675.1. Lineage (NCBI taxonomy): Eukaryota > Metazoa > Chordata > Mammalia > Rodentia > Sciuridae > Marmota > Marmota flaviventris. The sequence goes on from NC_092502.1 coordinate 52,596,923, forward strand.
TGATTCATTTTCATTCCCTGAGTTCTGCAGACGTAAGCACACTTAGCCACTGATAATCATAATTTAGCAGTACTGTTGTGCACTAAAAATACAATTGAAAAGTCTAATCTTTAATTACGTTGAGTACTCACAGATTAACATGGTTACAAATCTTGGGCACTGGATGTAGTACAATGTTTACTCCTGTTGCTAGGAAATATAGCAGAGCTGGGAGCTCCTTGAAAGTTAGACTGATTTGGTGAAAAGAAGGACGTAAATTTCTCCCAGTAAGAGACTATCATTGCTTCTCTCTTTTGTAATGTATGTAAATGTATTTCATGCAGTGGAGTCCTGTAAACTTAAAGCTTTCTTTTGCAGTGGATGTACAATTGTTTGTACCTAACTAAATATCATGAGGATATTTGAAAATGTGATTTTTACCTAGAGCTCCTCTATGAAATAAGCATCATGAAGTATTTGGATTTCTAGTGGAGTGAATTTTTCCATTTGTTATAATTGTCAAGAAAATGGATAGCTGTTTGAAATCTAATTATCATGAACCTAATTGATGGTTTTGCATTCTTGCCTTATTTGGTCCAGGTTGACAGTTTTCCAAAATCATTAAAACTTGCATGAAGGAAATCAACTCTGCTTTTCTTTCTTTCTGCCCTCCTTTGGCAAACCTCACTGCATGATGCAGTGTACAATAGTGTTTTTTTTTTTTTTTGTGTGTGTGTGTGTGTTTTTAATGCAAAGCTCATGCTTGCACAGCATGAAAGGGAGGAGCTATGCCAGCTCACTTGCCTTGTCCCTGAGAAAGATGAAGATTGCTGTATACTATTTTAGTCTGAATTGGGCATGAAAGAGTCCTCCCCAAGCTCAAAAAACAGAACTAAGAAAAAACCCACAGGGATAAATTCCTATTTGATGTCTATTTGAAGCAATCCCCTGTGCAAAGGGACTGGTATTTCAAAGCAGGGGTTCTTCCATAAGAGATGGAAAACTAGCAGAGTACTTAAGTGTCTCAGGAACAGGGTTAGGATGACTTGTGCTTATTACAGGATCATATCCTTATATCCAAGTTTAAAAACCTGAATAAAATTAGAGAAGGATGCTTGGGGTGGGGGGGGGGCAGGATTATGACTGCAGTCCAACATATGAGCTCCCAGCCTCTTTTGGAAGGTACACACTTTCCCCTACCCTCTGAATAATTAAGTCCTTCCTGTAGAAAGCCAATTGTTAATTTTGGTAAGAATTGTTTTCTTTATCTGTGCAAATATCTAGCACAATGTCTGATAGGTTCTATATGATCAATATGTTGGATGAATAAATTAATCTTTCTATATGTCTTTCAGAGTAAATGTGTTCATAATCTAAAACCTAAACCTAAGATTTACTCCATTGCAATTAATCAAGGTTAGGAGCTTTTCTCAGAAAAGATATAGCACATTACCTTTGTTACTTATACTCAGACCATCTGAATTGAGGTGCTTTGGATTTGGTCAAATAAATAGGCAAAATGCCAGGTGAGGGAAAGTCTCACTGCTTAGTCACTAGTTGGAATATGTGATGGAACTGTAAGGGGTTTAGGCCTGCTTTTATAGAATTGATGCTAGGAGAAAATTTAGAGCTTTGACAATAATGAGATGGAAAAGGAAACCTGCCACATAGATTACAAGCTTCTTGAGGGCAGTCATTTTCAGCATCTCTGAAAATATCCAACTGTATATGAATGGCATGGGATAAGGAGGCAGAGGAATGTACTGGTTCTGAGTATGGGCTTGACCCTCAGAGCAAGGCCTGACTCAACTGCTTTCTGTGTCTGTCACTTGGGATAGCTTATTGAACCTCTCAGTATTTCAACATGGTTTATTTATTTATTTATTAGCAAATATTTGTTGATCATCTCATTTATTCAAGTAAGTTTTGCTCTTTGGGGATAAAATGGGAACAATGGAAATCGGTTCCACTTTATCTTTCTCCACCTGCTCTGTGTACTAAAACACCTGCCAAGGAGATGAATTAGCAGCCTCCTTTGTTCTCTGGCTATGGTTGGGTTTTGGCCAAAGGGAGGCATGACCAGGAGATTAGCAAACAAGAGGGGAGTTTGGGCTATTTATTCCCTGGACACCCCCTTCCCAGGCCACCACCCTCTGTTGTCTCCTCAAGGCTCTTCTCTGGTTCAGTGACTGTGCCCTCCTCCAGACACTTCTGGGTCCTGCACTGTCTGAGTCTTACCAGCTCAGGGTCCTGCACTGTCTCTTATAGCTTCTTTAGACTCTGCTTCCCATACCTTTGCAAGTGATCTTTTTAGTAAACTACCCTCAAATTGCATTTGAGTGTGCTACCTGTGTCCTGTCAGGAACCTGATTGATAGAAGTAATTACCTGTTTCAAAAGTCATTGTAAGAATGACATGGTTTAAGTAGAATTTAGTACAATGATTGGCTCGTAGTATGCATCCAACAAAGTTAAATATAGTTAGTTCCCTGTCACTTAATATTGGGGACACATACTAAGAAATGCATCATTGGATAATTTCATCCTTGTGTGAATATCATAGAATATACTTAATACAAACTAAGATAGCTAGTAAGCATCATAGTGTGTCACTAACTGAAACATTATTGTGTGGCACATGACTGTCTTATGATTATTAGCATTTTGTTTGTTTGTTTTTTGCAGTTCTTGGTATTAAATCCAAGCCTGCATGCTGTAGCAACGAGCTACACCCTCTGCTTGTTTTTTTTTTTTCTTCTTTTTAAGCAAAGTATTGGATTTGCAGTATTGTTGTTGCATAGTTTAAAATTTTTTGTTTAAGGTGAGAGGGAAACCACTATTATCTTGCAAATGCTAAAAATGGGAAAAACCAAACAGATAAATCAAGGAGTAAGGTCACACAGTGTTTCTAGTTGGCAGAACTGAAAAGTAAAGAAAGGATTTTCATTTTTGTTGCTCTTAGCCAGGATACATAGTCACAACATGTCTGAAAAAGAATATTGCAACTTCAAAGCATTTAGTAAATTAAAACAACTTTCTTGAGATAAGTGGGTATTCCTAAAGTAAAAAATCCTACCATAACCTCTAAGTAATCATGGGGCTGAATCATGGACAACTCAGTGCTTCAACTTAATTACTGTAAGGGATAGGGCTACATATTTCTCATTAGTGTCCTCCTGGTAGTTGAGGGCTGAATGTCTTATAGGCTTCTGGGGCTAGATCTGTTTATTTACAGTCCACACAGAGTAGGAGACAAGCATTATCATTTGTGTAGCAGATTTTCTACTTATATACATCTTTCTGACTTCTGTGTTAGAGTGTTCTTGAGCCACATAAAATAGTTCACTTTGTGATATTTAGCAGCATCTCATCCATAACTTATAGCATATTCATTATTTATCAAGAGTAAAAACTAACAAATTTCTTGAAGTAGAGATCAGTTGAAAACACAAAGTATACTACAACTTCTTTCCATTTGATAATAAATTTGTTAGCAGTTATTAAAATTTCAGATCTTAGAGATGTGTCTTTCAGTGTCTTAGAAAAATTGCCCAAGTAGTCTCTAACATTGTAGGAGAAAAAGGAAATTTCAGAAGTGTCTCTTTTCTACAATTAAGTAGAGTCAAGGGAGAAATAGCAATTTTAAAGGTCTTTTGATGTCAGTCCAAATAAAGATTTATATATTGTCCCTTTTGAGTTAGGAGCTGAGTAGGCAAAAACAAATACCCTATTACCAGAGGAGCTGATGTTTCTAGAAGGAATTATGGTCATTTAAACATGTGGATCTCTCTTTATTTTTTTCACTAGCATTTTCTTCAAGGTCAATCCCAGGTAGTTTATTTCTTTATCTCTTATGAAGATATGCTTTCATATGTTGGGTGTTAAACAAATATAAACTTTCTCAACTACTTATTGTCTTTGAACTCTCATTTTTGGAGGAGATATTACATCAAATGCCATAATGATCTCCCAGTTGATCCTAGTGAAACCTCCTACCACTTTGTCCAAACCTCTACTTCTGTTTAGATTTCATTTCCTTTTATTTTTTTGCCTTGAAGGAAATATAGTAACATTTTCACTGAGAAGACCTGTATATTCATGGTAATTGTTCTAAATGATTACAGTTTTCACATCAATTGTATTGACTTGAGTAATTGGCTATTCTAATAGTGTGAGAATAAATGTCTGCATGGATCGTACTCCAGATATCACATCATACCTGAGAACTTTCTGTGGCTGCTTGCCAAATAGTGGCCATGGGTTCTTTAAGGTAGATTAATTGATGGCACTTACATGTAGAGGACATATCACTTTACACAGTTGTTCTGTAAACATGCTTTGGTACCTTTCCTTGTGTGGATGCAGTTTTTTTTTTTCTTTTAGGAACTTTCTGCATGGTGGAGAAGGACAAGTATATGTCAGTAGTAGGGGCATGAACCATATACTATAGTATGAAGATGGGGAGAGAGCAATGAACTCTCCTGAGAATGGAGAGGAAGATGGTCAGATTCCCAAAGGCTTCTCGGGGTGGGGCGTAGCATTTGATTTAGAGTTAAGGGCCAAGTGAGGGTTCACCAGCAGGAAATTTAGGGGAGAGCATTGGGACCTAACAGACTTTGGGAAGTTGTATTTTGATGTGACTTCACAATAAGATGTATGGTGTGGAGTGGTAAGAGATGAGGTTAAAAAGGATGATTTGAGCCAAATCTTAAACCTTTCTCACTATGGAAAGAGAGTTTATGTGTGTTTTTCAATGACTAGTATTAATGAATAATTCTAGATAGATTGTGTCATCCATTCTCAAGGCTTATCCTATCACCTCTGTTGGTGATTTCCAAGTTTTTATCTCTCTCTAGTCTTGGACTAGAGATCCTCTTTGTTTTCTGACCATCTGTATTTTAATGTTTTATCCACTCTTATGAAGTCTATATCCAAAGTAAATTCATTGCTTTTCCTTCAAATCTTGGCTCTGTCCCAATTTCCTTGTTTAATAAATGGCCCCAGTTTTCAGGAGAGTTATATCATTCTGTTCTCTTGATCCCTACCCCTTATATACTTCAGCATCCAGACACTCGACAAGCCTTGCCTTATTAATTTTTTAAAATTATTCTTACCATGATTGTCTTCTTTCTACTATTTCTAGTGTCTTTATTTAGTTGTCATCATTTCCCCCTTTGATTATTGCAGCAATATCTTAATTTGGATACTTACCTATTCCTATAGCACTTCTAAAATTGATTTTGCCTGTGTTTTTGCTAGTAAATTTTTAATAAGTCCTCTTTGGCTCTAGGATAAAATAAAAAGTCCTCAGCATAACGTCAGCCCTTAAGGTTTTGGCCTTGCCAACCTGTCCAGCTTCATGGGCTCCAGGACCAATCTCTTACCCTTCTCCAAATCTTGAATAACTTGAAGCTTCCTGAAATTTCCAGAGTCAGTTAATCTCTTGGGTATTTTCCACTTCCTGTTCCTAGCCTCCTTGCCCTGTCAACTCATTTTTCCTGACCTCTGCCTTCACCCAGTTCATAGATTATTTACTTTCTTTGTCTCCACTAGACCACAGGCTCTCAGTGCCAGACATAATGTTCCAGTTATATTTGTCATGTTCCCCATGCAGTCTCCTGTCTGGCACATAGCTATGCAAAAATGCAAGTATTCACTAAGCAATTATAGACTAGACAAGGTGGTAATTTATTTATATACATGATCTCCTTTAAAGAAGAAAAACAAAATCAAGGTATGCTATCGTAAGGTATTCTGGCAAAACATTTGAAGATTGGGCAAGAAATTTGTTTTAGGGATTCCAATAAAGATGGCATTTCAGCAAAAACAAGTGAGAATTTAAAAAAGTTCTATTCTATGGTAGCAGCATTAGAAATCAAATGAAGATAATTTATTATAAATAATCTTAGTGAGATTGGATGGATGGATGAATAGAGAACCGAGCTTATATTCTAGATCTCAGCTGGGAAGTTATTTTATTTAACTTACACATCTTAGTAACTTTGGTGTAACAAACTTATTAGAATTAGAGGAGCAACAAACTGGTGTAAGTACAGAAGCAGCTTATACGGCAAGAGGCTGAACAGACAAAAGAGATATATCATGAGAGGGTAAAATGGCATGACTTTTAAACATAGATATTTAAAATTATAAAAGTACAAGTAAAATTGTTAAATTAGGTTCAAAATTAATTGTTCAAGTGAACATAGCCATATGCCATGTACTTTATAACTCTTAGTAGAAAATGAAGCTTCCGTTGGAGTAATTGTAAGCTTAGTGATTTGTCAGTTATTAGCAGCCAGCAATGGTTATAAGTGTGGATCCTGGAATCAGAATGCCTTACTTTGTTCATGCTGCTATAACAAAATAAACTAGGTGCATATAAATAGCAGAAATTCATTTCTCACACTTCCAGAGAAGTGTGAGAAGTTCAAAATCAAGGCACCAGCAGTTTTCAGTGTCTAGTGAGGACCCACTTTCTAATTCATAAATTGCACATTTCCACCATGTCTTTGTATGGTAGAAGAAAACCAGGCAGCTTTCTAGGACCTCTTAGAAGGACACTAATCCTTCATAACCTAATCATCCTTCAAAGGCCCCCCATCTCCTAATACCATCACATTGATGATTAATTTCAACATATGAATTGGGGGGAAGGGACACAAACATCCAGACTGTAGTATTGCCTAACAGATAACTAAATTATAATGGATCATAAGCACCTGTAGTATTAACATAGTGAGGCTCCTTTATTTTTGTTCATTTTCTTTGCCTTCCTTGGTTTCTTTGATAAATAAGCCCCTGTTTCTTTACCTTGAATTATTATTTTTTGTCATAGCATTTAACCCAACTTAACATATCCTATGTTTCTTTGTTTATTATCTGTCTACCCCCAACAGAATATTAACTGATGAATGCAACACTTTCCTTTGTTTGCTACTGTATTTGTCAAACCTGGTATGATCTCTGTGCCATGGCAGAAATTCAATAAATATTTGTTAAATGATTGAAGTGTGTAAATATAGGCTTAGATTTAGTAGAGTGTCCTAAATAGGTTGTGTTTCCACATGAATATGTTTTTGTAAACATTGTTTCCTACTTATAATGTAAGAGTTGTTCATCAGAAACACACACAAAAAATGCAAAGATGTATCAATAGAAAAATTGAAAATCATTCTCTGACTCTGAGACAATAATTTGGCATTTTGTTGTGTTTTCATCCTTCATGTATCATAATTATGCATCATTCTAGATATCTAATTTTATATCCTGCATTTTTTAACTCAGTATTCAAACATCAGCATCTTTCTATATTTTTATAAAAAAAATTATAATGACTTCTATTTAAAAATGATGGAGTAAATGCACATTTCTCCCACTTTCCAAAATGACAGAAATAGTGAAATGCAGAGAAGAAAATTCACATCTGTAATGAAATAAGTCATTGGCAGCAACTCCAGTGCAAAAACCTTGCAGCCCACCTGCCAAGTCTGTAATGTTTGGAAACAGGTGAAGGGAGGATTATAAGAACCTACACTTATCTCATCTCCTTGGACCTTGAGTAAGACGTAGATTTCCCCTGAATTAAGTGCACTGCCATAAAAAACATCTCCCGTGTTCCCTGATTTATGTGTCAAGACCTAAAGCTGGAGGCTGAGGGAGAAGTTGGGAGTGACTCTGGAAATATCCAAGTATCACCACTGAAAGGCAGGTGAGATGAGTCTGGAGGAGAAATGGTTCTGATGTGCCATTTTCATTTTCTTTCCCTTAGCCTGCTGGCTGAGGGAGCCTGCTGAAAGTGAAGTGGGGAAAGGAGGAGTGCAGGCAGCAATTGCTCTTAAGGGCTTTGTTGTGAGGCACATTAGCTGTAGCAAAAGCAGAGGACAGAAAAGCAAGGGTTTTCTGTTAGAGCTAGCTAGGTTGGTAAGAAACTGCATTACTTATTTCAGACAGAACACACTAAGATACTAAATAGTATTTGGTGCACTGAAATGGTAAATACTTTTCTCCTATTCTATTTGAGGGAAAGACTTAGCCACTACAGAGAAAATAACCAATTAAGATTAGACATAAGAATGAAATAGCTGAGCTTGTACAAACTTTGTGTAGTTTATACAAAGAGGTTACCACAAAGATAGGAGCCATAAATCAAAGATTAAGCAACATGGCACAGAAGGGCACGTGTTTCTGTAATTGTAAAATGAGCTTCACAGCAAAAGGTGAAGCTGAGCTTTTCAAATTGCTGAAATGTCACTGTTTATTTATGAGCCAAGATAAAACTCATTTTTAGATAAATGACTAAATTGAAATACTATAATGGGTACCATTCAAGTGCTGTTATGGTTAAAAAATGTGACTATAAAAATGTCACATTATTACAGAACCTATTTGTTGGTTAGGTATTTTCCGAGTCCTATCTGCACAGTTTATTGACTCCCACTAGGTTTTACTATTGCCTGCCTTGCATAGCCAACACACAGTAGCCATTATAAAAGTGGGATGCTGTCCTTTCTACTTCAAACAGCCTTGGGAATCTCAAAAGCTTAAAATAGAGCTGATATTGTGGCTGATAGCATTAGAAGAGGGAGAAATAAGGGCACTTTGTTGATGGAGATCATACTTCAATTACAGAACTGCAGTGGGCTCTTTAAAATTCAAGTTCATATTTAACTCGAATCTACATCTTATATTCGAATTGTCCTACCCACCATTTCCCTTCAGCTCTTAAGCTATCATGTTAAATTTGTTGAACTGAAAGCATGACTTTGTCTCTAATCTGTTTAGTAGAGAGACATGGCCACTATAGCCACTCTGTCAAGTTGAGTTGAGATAAAGCTTACTTTATAACATATTAAAGAAACAGCACCACCACCATAACAAAAAAAAAAAAAATTTTAAAGAAACAGCACCAAGTTGTACAGTGCAGTGGTCCTTTATTTTTTGTGCCTTGAAGATTATGAATTGCAATCTACTATCAGTGTTAGTAAATTACATTTCAGATAATAACATGGTTAGGCCAAAGTGGGCTGGGAAGTCATCAGAAATTTTGGGAAATGGAATACATTCTGGTAGAGATAAAGGCCTCCAGAAAGAGTAGACCAGTTATGGAAGACCAAGCTTGAGAAGAGAAGTGAATGAAGAAGATGAGTCAAGCAATACCATGAGGGGATAGTACAGAGTTCTCCCAGAGAGTCTCTAAGAAGAGGGACCCAAGAAAAATGAAAATGGAGTGACTAATAACAGCTACCTCTTGCACAGTATGTAGTACCACATGCAGATTCTGGTCTATATTGCTGTGCATGTGTTAACTTACTTACTCTTTATGATAACCGGGTGAGGAAGGAGTGATTGACCTATCTACCATAAGGCAAAGGAATGACAAAGCTTAGGAAGTGCTAAAGTGACTTGCCCAAATCACATAGCTAACGAGGCCCAGCTGAGATTTGAACCCTGGAAACCTGAGATCTAAGTTCATGCTCTGGATGATTACACTGCATTGCCTCTTTCAGATATGGGTGACAATAAAATAAGATGGTTTTTAAGAGTTTAGCTACTTATTACAGAAAAGAATGAATGGACACATCAGGTTCTTCTTTCAGGGTCAACACCTAAATAATTCATACTCAAAAGAGTCACAGCAGAGAGGTAAGTCATGAAGGGGGCACACAAGTATAGCCGGTGGACATCAGGTGCTGAAATGGAGGGATAGGGGGAATGGTTAAAGAAAATGGTTTAAAACAAAGCCAAATCTGGAAACTGTTGATTCATAGTAGAAAAAAATTATTTTAGAAATTTGATGCTGCTGTTGAAAAATATCTTGTTAGAAAATTGCAAATTTGCAGTAGTATTAGTTTAAATTGCATGTGAAATATTTTATTGTTACCATCATACAAATGAATAAACCAGTAATTTTGGAAAAGTGCCCAGTAATTTGTGGATTACTCCCTCAATCTTTGTCCCTTGGGTAAAAGTGATTTTGATTCTATAGGTATGAATTTAGTGACTACAATTTTCAGGAAATATTAAATTGCCAGAGATGTTTTTAAATCTATGTAGTTTGGGCTAGGAGATATTCTTTTTTTTTTTCAAATCTTTTTTCTTTTTTTTATTAGTTGTTCAAAACATTACAAAGCTCTTGACATATCATATTTCATACATTTTATTCAAGCAGATTACATTTGGCAAAATGCCTTCACTTTAAAGAACTAACACAGTTGAAAGGGTGGCAGGAAGACTTTTAGGCACTTTGAATACATATTCAAGCATTTTTTCCCCTCTTTATTTTTTTCTCGATAACCAAGATACCACATAATCTTATTTTAAAGAAAAACAAAAGCTGATGTTTTAGTATTCATCTTTAGTGGAATATAATTATTAGGGAGGAGGGATAGTTTTGTAAAAAGTCCTAGAGGCACAGTGATAGTGACTCAAAATGGTAAGGCTTCTTCCTATGGCGTGTCTTAAGTTTTTGCCTCTACAAAGTCAAAATAACTGCACGGTTTGATTAACCATTCACTTCAGTGACCATATAAGTAAAAACAATTTTTAGGCTGAGTTAAATGTTTTGTTTTTTCCTCTCATCTTTCTTAACCAAAAGTATCCCAGTTGTCATTTTAGAGCAAAAAGGTAAGCCAGCTCTCATGAAAAGTGTCTTAGCTGGGATGGCACAGGAAACCCGACCATTGTTAACTTTGAAAGTTTTGGCAGAGGGTTTCTCTGGCCTTATGGCTGTGTTAAGGGTCCCCAGGAAACAGACTCCATGCAGGAAGTTTGTTAAGGAGTGCTCTTGGGTTCAGCACCAGTGGGAGGAAGGAAAGGAACCAGCATGGGCAGAAGAGAAGCTGGGCTCTGATGTAGGCTCACAGGGCTGTTCAGCATTGTACCAAGTTGGAGCAAAGGGGTCTGGCCTGTATAACTCCGTGCCATCCAGTCATTGGACCCAGGCTGCCCCTGGACAGTGACTCTGTCTAGTCAAGGGACAATTTCAGCTGAAGCCAGTCAAGTAATGTCCTTCCCAGCTGCTGGGGAAATAAATCCTTCAGTCTTAAGAAGGAGGCTGGGGGCCACACAACACTGCTCTCCAGAGTCATTGACCAAAATATTTTGCATTTTTAAGGGAGGTATGGAAATAATCAAAAGTCATATCCACATTTTATTATTGACATTAAGTTATATAGTGTAATCATAGAAGCTTTCTTTACAAAGAAAATAAACCTAAGAAACATTTTGTTATTTGAATAAACTTTTTTTTTGCATAGAAAAGGGAAAATCATATGTTTAGTTATACATGGGTTATCAAGTTGTGTGTGTGTGTGTGTGTGTGTGTAATAGATAAACAGTGTAAGCCACTTTTGGTCTTAGTACTGTCTAGGAACTTAACATTTTTATCACTTAAAGTTTTATCATTTATCATATAAGGTGCTGTTGTCCCAATACTACTAAGTAAACAGAATCAGAGAGGTTAAGAGACTTGTCTGAGATAATATAGCCAGTCAGAGGTAGAGTCATGACTCAGAGCCAGATTTGCCCAAATCAAAGCCTTTTTTTCTTGGTCACATTCTATGTTGTTAGTTCTAGAATTTGAACTTCAGCCAGAAAATTTCTGCCTTAACAGATAACTTTCTACCTCAGTTTTAACATTGTTTTCTTATCTGGCATTTTGTCCTCACAGACCTCAAAAATTTGACATCTAAACTGAGTGTTTATCTCATTTGGCTCTAGCCGCAAACTCTGCTGGTAAAAATGAATTATTTTTTCCCCACCTTAGCAGGACTGTAGTGCTGATGACAGAGGCCCAGCATCTTATGAAAATGGAATGGCTTCTGCCCTGCACTTCTATCCCATTTAATAGATATATAGCAGGTAAAGGAAATGCACAGTGCATACTGTAGTGGGATTCAGAGGTGGCTGTGGGTCCAGTGATTCTAAATCCAATGCTTGATTTCCCTCCCTCCATGGGATTAACATGCGGAAGGAAAAACATGAATATATACTTATAAGTATATACAAACCCATCTTCAAATGACCCTGTATTATAATTCTCTAATTCATAATGAGGACATTTTGGAGTTAGTAGAAAGGAATGATTTTAGTGGCCACTAGGAAAAATGTAAACATATGCACTTAAAATATGTGACGTAAGTGAATTTTGAAATGAATTTAAAACTCATTTAAATTTGCATAACTTCCTAAGGGCTTCTTATTTTATTAAAATGCCTGAGCTGTGTGTCTCTTTTTCTGGGACCATGGTTGACTGATGCCCACAGTTGAGTTATGTTACAAATGACACAAAACTTCCATCGCTGTGTGACAGTTGGTTTCCTCTGGTTTGTTTTTGATGGCACAATTAAAGTAGACAAGGTTCTCTTGTTCCTTTGTTTATTTTAAAAGGATACTGCTTGTGTCAGATAATCCAAGGGAATTTAAAGGCATTTGTCAGATTTTCATACATTTCATTGTCTATAATTGAAAGAAGGAATAAGGAGAGTCATTATATTTTCAGTCACATATTCCTTAATATAAAAAAGTGAAGGTAATCTCAATCTGAGGTATTTGACATCTTTTTCCCCAGCAACTATTACTTTATTCACCTGTATTTGGTTCAGCTCAAATCTTAATTTAATGGAGGATTTTGAGAATGGTTGAAAAGAACAGACATTTCTGCTTGATACTTGTAGTGTCTCATATATATTACATAACTGCCTCATACATTATTTGGGACTTAAGTATTAAAAATATGACACATTTGCCTTTTTAAATAGAAAAAGAGGGATTTAGGTAATTATAGATAGATGTTTTAATACATCACAAACACATAAGCTTGCATATATTATTGAGAACCATAGGTTAGTTGACTTAAAAATACATATTCATGCTGAATGTGGTGGTGCAGTCCTGTAATCCCAGTGGCTCAGGACACTGAGGCAGGAGGATCCGCGAGTTCAAAGACAACCTCAGCAAAAGTGAGGTGCTAAGCTTAATGAGACCCTGTCTCTAAATAAAATACAAAATAGATCTCGGGATGTGATTCTGTGGTTGAGAGTCCCTGAGCTCAATCCCTGGTACTTCCCCCCAAAAATACATATGGGTAATGTATCAATATTAATCTAAAGATCTGTAAATCAGATTATTACTAATCGTTCTGAAAAGACTAAGAGCTTTTTTATTATTCCAAATATAAAAATGGTCACAGAATTACAATAATACCATTGTGTATACCTATGCATTCATATGTTATGCTGATCTGACAATTTATTTTATACATGAGAACCAAATTAGAAATCAAGTACTAATATCATACCTTGAGAAATCATATGTAATGAATGGGGATTTAATAAGGACCTTTAGATTTCATTGTTATTTTAAACCCCCATAGATTTTGAAGGAAGTTTTATTTGTCATTCAAGTCTGATTCAAGTCTCGAAGGGAATACTCATTTCCTAAAACCTCTAGATCACATAAACATGAGTGTGTATAGCAGGATTCACACACACTCTTCTGCTCCTAGGGCAGGGATCCCAAAGTTGTATACCTGCAAAGGCAGGAAGGTACTGGGTCCCCAGGAGGAAGGCGAAAATACTATGCATTGGGGAGTGGTGGAGACTGGTATATTGAATGGTGTAGGTCTGGAGTCTCTTAGACTTGTGGTCACTTAAGAATTCAGTGCCAATTTCTCCACATCTTCTGGTTTTCAAAAGAAGACAAAAATATGTATGTGTTGGAGAGATTTAAAATACAGAGTAGGCCAAATCAATCTCTTACTTGAGCTTCATGCAGCCCAAAGTCCTCCATTATTCACATTCCCATCTAAGTCAAGAAGAGACTGGAGTCCTGGGTCATTTTCCATTTTATATATGACATACCAATACATTTTGAGTATGAAACAAATTATATTTATAGAATCTTCTAAACAGAATCAAAACCAGGTTTGGACAGGTTAAAGTTTTCTTCTTCAAGTGCGAAAAAATATAGTGACTCTCCAATAGGATACAAAGCCGTCTGTATAGAATATTTAGCCAAAACCAGGGAGAGGCTGGAATCTGTTTCATTTGGCACATTGTCTTTTATTATTGATTGACCCAAAATTGGATACCAAATTTCCTCTTCCCCATTTATATCTCAGTATGAGATTTCCTGTCTTGATTCGAACCTTTGTGGTCAGTTTTTATCTGATCATTTGTCTGTCTGATATCCTTGATATGTTTTTATAACATTTTTAACAGAAAATGTAAGTGCTATTTGTGGAACACAAGCTGTTCAGCTGTGAAGGGTCTCTTGTGATTTCTCAAGTTGTTTTCACGTTCAACTGATACTGGCTTCTAGAACAGAAGTCTGGGAACTAACAATGAATGTTCGACCACTGAACACAGGTTTCCTTCCTCTCCAAGTCTGTCTTTAGGGGCAGAGAGAAAAGATGAATGAGAATGGAAAATAGATGCATATAGCTGAGCAGGGGACTAATTTTATTAATTTCAGGCTCAACTTAGCTTGAAGATAATATAATAATCTATAAAAAAATGGCATACCAACAAGAAGCCAAACTGCTATTACCTTTTTCTTTTTTTAGGAGCACAATGTGTTATAGTAATCAAGAGTTCATAAATTGCCCTTACAAGCATTTTAGAAAAAGTCACTGTATGAACCATACTAGAGTTGGAAACTGTAAAGAGATTCTTTTTCCCTGTTGTTCCTGAGGTAGTTTTTCCATGTGTTGAGTTTCATTTTGGTTATTCAGTGGAGAACATGGGAATTTTGCTCTGCTTCTTGAACATGTGATGAATGAGGAAGTCAAGATGCAATTGCATTATTTTGAATACTGAGGAGCCAAATGTAACTAACATTCTGCAGAACTGTTCCCTCACTGTATGGGAACACAGAGAGCCATCGTATTTCCCCCACTCATTTATACTAAGTTACCTGGTAAAAATTATGGAATAGTACATGGGAATGAGAATAAGTAGAAGGAAGTGACAAAATATTCCAGATTCTTCCCAATACCAACCCCTCTCTTCCCTCACCAGCAGGGCTTCCTCTCTTTCATTAATATTACTAGCAATCTCCAGGTAAAAGCTTACTCACACTTCAAAGCAAAGTAACATTTTTTTCAAGATATTCACAGCAGCCATGAAAATAACTTAGAAAGTCAGTCTGACTTTAATCTCTTTGTCAATATCCACAGCATCCTCAGTATTTACAGTTTGTCTCATGCATAAACAATTATTTCATTGTCCCCTTTTTTAAAAAATATGCAAACACTTATATTTAAACATTTGAAAGAAACATATGGTATACAACAATTCCATGGAAAATTTAAGGAAAATTTTACTACTTCATCACCTGTGTCTAGACAAATTTATTAGGCACTTGCTGACGGTGAGTAATACCTGTTTATTAAGCTGCTTACAGGAGAACTTACATAAATTAGCTTTAGTACCTTAGAATTTAAGCTTAAACAGGGATTAGGCATTCATAAATTGAATCAAGTGGTCATGGAACTAAGAGGGAAGAAAAATGTATTTTAATACATTTCTGGCACTCCACTCCTCCCTCAATTTCAACCTCCAGAGCCTGCTTGACGGTAAGGAAGGACGTATTTAAAGTTAGACTCTCTCTAGTGCCAGAAATTTCTACTTTATGTCTTGGCTAACCAGTGAGGATAATCAACACCTTGTCTCTCTTAAAACTGACAAGGGTACATTTTTAAAGTGTTGAAAGAGAGGTATACAGAGCTTACAGGTCGGGCAGTCTCAATTCTCTGGCCTCTGGGAAGATTTTGAAATTTAAGTTGTTTTCAGATGTCAGAGTAACACACTGTGGCCAGTTAACTGAAACAGCTACTTTAGTCATTGATATTTTCTAGCTAATACATAAAAATGGGAAGTACATACTCTAAAAGGTAAAATATATATGTAGATACTTAGCAATGTTCCCTTTTTATAGTTTTACTTTTACCAGAGGAGACAATTTGTTTTTCACTTTTAGTGTATTAGAAAAGGCAAAATCCTTTAAAGACTCAGGTCTAAACCTTTGGAAATTAACCTAATCCCAGGTTTTAATGAACTCCGCCTCCATTCAGACAAATGCAGTGAATCTCCAGCTTTGATTTGGGAAATGGTATGATTTTCCATGCTTCTGGTCACGGGTGAAAACTACAGCCCTTCTAATGTTTCCTCAAAAGAGCAGTAAAGCCTTTGTCTCACAGGTTCCGTAAGAAACTCCCCTATCTGTGCTCGGGCTCCAACCATGTGAAATCCACCCCTAATATCTTGGAAATATGGGATAGGAGAAGACACCTGGGGTGTGGTCAGAGAAGCAGAAATTAAATAAACAGTTCCTCATCCTGGATGTAGCTTCTTCCAAAATCTTTTGTCTCTTACAAATCTGCTTCTTGATTATGTCCTAGAATCAAAAATTAAAGTGTAAACAGAGTCTCTGTAGAGAATTTTTAAAATGTATGCTTTTTATCTTTAAGCCACCTTCTTCCTTTCTATGAGAGTGGAACTGGCACTTCTGGGGATGTTGACATATGGGAAATCTTCAGTTTTAGCTGTTGACCATCATCTGGGCATTCTCATGTTGATCAGGCTTCCAATTGCCAAATATCAGTATTAACATATCTGAAGTTATGATACTTGATTTCAACTTTCCTCCCTTTCTACTTTTATCCTTGATGGTCTGACTGCTTTTGTTTTGGTACCCATGTACTTAGAAACCTTACAAGCAGAGATATGGCATCTCTTCGCAATGATTCAGATCATTGAATATGGATTTGTATACTGAAAAGCAAACAGTCCACAGGCAGCTAATCACAATGGCTAATAGCTGTCAGTTACAATTGATTCTCATGGAGTGGCCCTTTGAGTGGAAGTGCTTCTAGATCTTATCTTATTTAATCCTCATGACAGTCCTAGGGGGACCTTGATGACCATCATCCCCAATTTACAGATGAAAAAAATAGCTTATAGAGAAGTCAAGGAACTTGCCCTTGGTTATAATTCAGCTGAGTTGTTGGGAAAGGACTCAACTCTCACTTCCAATCTCTTGTCCCCAATACAGCCTTGAGTCTCCCGGCTGTCTGCCTACTCACTAAATGTACGATGCATTCCATGTTAGCTTCCTTTTTCTATCACTTTTCTTGGTGACTATGATAAGCAGGCATTGCTCTTTTTTTCCAGTAGCAGAATGTTTAAGATATATTGTTCTTATCTTAGAGATGGATTGTAAAGGATCTCTGCAATTGACATATGAACTGCTATCTCCATATTTGCCTTAAGTAAGAAACAAAATAGAATGTCTTTTTTCTTTCTTTCTTCTTAAACATATGATTGCACTTGTATTGGAAGAGATGCCAGGACAGATGGTGTCTTAAAATAGTTTTAGCAAATATGTTCACGAGTTAAAATTATAAGAGTCCTCATACCAACCAGATTTTCCAATGACACTATAAAAACAACTCTTTAATGTTGAAACATAGGTACTTAACTCTCAAACTAACTTGACTAGCTCTTTTCCTTACCTCTCAGAACTCCTTGCTTGTGGATAGCTAAGTGCATGCTTGTGGAACTGAACTCTTGACTGTAAAGTAATTTTCTCACTCTTTGCTTCTTTTCTCAATAATCTTTACTATTTGAAATCTTTTATTCCAAGGCAATACATATTGAGTTCGAATGCATCATTAAAAATTCCATATTTTGAATTGGAGACTGTAGAAATTAGTGTGAATTTTAGTTGCTGAGTATTTGAAACAACATCAGTATGGCTTTTGTATTAAACAGTTTTTTAACTGAAGTAATGAAATATTGATAATTATGTCTTGGTTTAAATAATAACTAAGAATGTTCTGTAATGATTTCTTTTTATACTTTCTCTAGGTGTTGAGGGTTTAGGGAAAAGGAAGTTCTGTCTTAGTTTCCGAGGCACTGTTTTTCAGCCTTGATTCAAATCAAATGAGCTTTGGATCAGATCATTTGTTCTGGGGAGCTGTCCTTGTGCCTCATAGAATATTTAATACTGTCTCTGACTTCTATCCATTATCTGTGTGTAGCAAGCCATCTTCTTTCAGGTGTCACAAACAAAAATCTCTAGATCTTGCCCAGTAGTAGGCACAATCACCCCAGGTTGAGAATTGCTGTTCTGTGACTCTTAACCAGATGAAAAACCACAAATTGACATCAAAATATCAGATCTGTTGCAACTAGGCTAGAGAAGAAAACAAAAGGGATAAAAATAGGAAAGGAAGAAGTCAAATTATCAGTTTGCAGATATGATGCTATAATTAAAAGATCCAAAATCTTTACTAAAAGACTGCTAGAGCAAATAAACAAATTCAGCAAAGTAACAGGTTACAAAATATACATAGGGAAAAAAAAAAGAAGTTTTCCTGTACACCAGTAAATGAATCTGCTGAGAAAGAAATCAGTAAAACAATCCTATTCACAGTAGCCTTCCCTCCCACCACCCCCAAACACCCAAACCTAGGAATAAATCTAACCAAGGAGGTGAAGAAATTGAAAAAGATATAAGAAGATGGAAAGAACTCCCCTGTTCATGAATAGGCAGAATTAACTTTGTTCAACTGTCCATACTACCAAAAGCAATATATAGATTTATGCAATCTCCATTAAAATACCAATGACAGTCCTCACAGAACTAGAAAAAGCAGTCCTGAAGTTAATTTGGAAGAATAAAAGACCCAGAATAGCCAAAGTAACTCTAAGGCAAAAAGCACTATCGAAGGCATCTCGATACCTGACTTCAAATTATACTACAGAGCTATCAAAAAGTTAACAAAAGTTGTATGGCACTGGCATTAAGAACCGACTAACATAGACTAACAGTACAGAATAGAAAACACACACACAAAAAATCCCACACAGATACAGTCATCTGATCCTTAACAAAAGTATTAAAAACATATGCTGGTTATCCATATATAGAAAAATAAAATTAGCTACTTTTCTCTCACTCTACACAAAATAATCTCAAAATAAATCAAAGACCTAGAATTAGACCAGAAACTTTGCAACTCTTAGAAGAAAATGTAGGTCAACACACCAACACAAAGACACAGGTAACTCTCTCATCAGGACCTCTAAAGCTCAGGAAATAATGCCAAGATCTAGTAAATGGGATGGCACCAAATTAAAAAGCTTTTGCACATTTAAAAAAAAACAGTCAAGGATGTGAAGGGAGAACCTACCCAATGGGAGAAAATCTTTGCTAACTAACTACTCTTGAAATGGAGGATTAATATCCAGAATATGTAAAGAATTTAAAAAAATGCCAAACACCCAATTAATAAATGAGCAAATGAGCTAAATAGATACTTTTCAGAAGAAGAAATACAATGGTCAACAAAATGTTCAACAATTTTAGCAATTAGAGAAATGAAAATCAAAACCACAATGAGATTTCTTCTCATACCAGTCAGTATGGCAGTCATCAAGAACACAATCAATAATAAATGCTGGAGAGGATGTGGAGAAAAAGGAACACCTTCACACCATTGATGGGATTGTAAATTAGGACAACCACTATAGAAATAAGTATGGAGGTTCCTCACCTGAAAATGTAATCACCGTATGATTCAACTATACCACTCCTGGAAATTTACCCCAAAGAATTAAAGTCATCATCCTATAGCAATATATACATATACCCATGTTTATAGCACAATTTACAATAGATAAATATGGAACCAGCCTTGATGTCCTTCAATAGATGAATGCAATAAAAACAATGTGATATATATATATATATATATATATATATATATATATATATATATATATATAGTTTTATTCAGCCATAAAAACAATAAAATTGTGTCATTTACAGGAAAATGGATGGAACTTTAGAACATTATATTAAGCAAAAAAAGCCATACTCAAAAGGTCAAAAGTTGTATGTTTCCATTCATATGTGAAAGCTAGAGAAAAAGGACAAGAAAGGTGGGTGGACTTTCATAAAAATTGAATGGAAATCAGTAGAATACAGGAAAGGGACCAGGGGAAGGTGGGAGAGGAGGGAAAAGGGAAAGGGGAATACTGGGGAATGATATTGGCCAAATTATATCATTATATTGTGTGCATGTACACATGTACAGAGTTGATTTTTTTCATATATATATATATATATATATACACACACACACACACACACACACACACACACTCACACACTATATACAACTGTAAGCACCAACAAACACACAGGGGGAAAAAAATCAACACTGTTGATGGCCAAGCTAAAGTGGAGAATGTGCCTAATATCTAAGGTTAAGCTGGTTTCTTTTTTCTTCTCAGACACTTATGCCCATGCATCATTTTACCAGGCCTTCTGCGATCTATTAGAAAATAGCAGAATCCTGTGACTGTCACCCTCACTTCACTTCATTGTATTTGTTGTCCCAGCCCCCAACTGAAATTATGAATTTAATTGCTTGTCTTCCTCCTCCACTTGAATGCAAGTTTTGTGAGAGTAAGATTTTCTTTTTTTAGTTCAGTGGTATAATCCCAGAGCATAGATTAAGACCTGGCACATAATTTGCAACCCATAAGTAATTGTTGATTAAATGAGTCAGTTATTTACGGATAATTTATGTAAAAAGGTAAAGAGGGAAGATATTAAAAATCACAAATGTAGCTGAAAATAAATTAAGAGAATTTTTATTGAAGAAGCCACAGCTTCATACAGTCATTCCACCTAGTGCTTTTATAATTAATTATTCCATAATTGAGATTTAGGTTTTCCCCTCATTTTATATAATTAGTTTTACTAGAGTCTATTTTTCATGTCATGCAAACAATGACTTCAGAGAAGAAAAAGCTTTTAGCTGTAAGGAAATGAGGAGAAAAAGCCCAGATGATGCATGACGTGAGAAAATAGCAGGAAAAATACTAGCATTTCTTCTGTAGTCACTGCAAATATATCACTAAGCAAAGGTCTATTATTACATGGTCTCACTGGAAGGTTCAGAAGGACAAGCACAATATTCCTTTGAATGCTGTTTTGATTAGAACTAAAAACTAAGAGTTTTGAATTTTAAGCAAAAATTTTAATTATCAGTTTAAAATTTTAATCTATCCTTTCAAAACTTTTAAAAATTTATGTATGTTGTCAGCTTCCCAAATTTAACCAATTACAAATGTTTTTAAGCACCTTCACACTCAATCTTTTGAATCAAAGTAGTTGCCTTTAATAGGAAATTTACACCTTATCATAAAAATGAATCACAAAATCCTTGGCTTAGTTATAAGGCCCAGAAATTATTGGATTAAAATGCCAGTAAATAATAAAGCTATACATTCCACCAAATATTTTTGTATTGAACATGATGGACAGGTGTGCAGCAAGTTAAAGAGTGTGGCCTCTTCAGATTATGTACTGAATCCTACTGACATGAATGACCAACCTGGCCGTGGGCAGATGGCAGAATTCACTAATATCATTATCTTTCCAAAAATGTTAATATCAAATTTCATGTTCTTGGTTGATTGAATGCCTGTGTGTTTCTTAGTTAGAATGCCTAGTTAGCTCTTTTTATTTTGAAGAATTTTTTTTCCCACAACACCTATTCTATTTATTTATTTTTATGTGGTGCTGAGTATAGAACCCAGGGCCTCATGTGTGCTAGGCCATCTCTCTACCACTGAGCTACAGCTCCAGACCCCTAATTAGCTCTTTTAAAGAATCTACTATTTAATACTTTTAAACATAGGGTCAAAATAATTAATAGGAATATTAATTTTTGTTTGTTTTTCTTTCCCCATAACTACTTCCTGGAATGAAAGTCAAGTCCTGACGAGTCTAGGGCAGCCCTAGGACTGTAGAATGGACACTTGCTTATTACAGATTAGTTATAGAACTAAAAGAACGAAAGTGAATGTTCTAGACCATTTCTTTATTGACCGTGTCTGGAAAGGAATTGATCCCCCGATTTCACAGTGGATTATAATGTGATAAATTCCTGCCTGAAACTCAGCTCCCATGATCTACACTATTCCATCTCCATTTATGGTATAACGTGATGGCATCTTGCCTATTCTAAATTCTAGCATTGCTCAATACCTGCAGTAAGGGTTTTTTGGTATAGTTTTATAATGATGCTGAACTGAGTGGAGATGGCAGGGAACAAAGAAAGAGGAAAGGAGTAGAGGACTGCCTAAAATTGAGATAAAATAGTTTTGTTCACTAATTAGACATGTTCAGTTTTCATTAAGTATACAACGTCTTTATTTAAGTGTTTTTATAGTTGTAGATGGAGAGTGTGCCTTTATTTTACTTTATTTATTTTTTATGTGGTATTAAAGATCAAACCCAGTGCCTCACACATGCTAGGCAGACACTCTGCCACTGAGCTGCAGCCCCAGACCTAAGTATAAAACATCTTAATAGGTAATATGAGGGTCTGGAAGATTAATATTATCTGGCCCTGCACTGCGGGAAGCCTGTTCTCTCATGGTTTTCCTCCTTGGACTAGAGTAGCCCATAGCCACAGGTCTTCTTTCAAGTGATAGAAATTCAAGGAAATCATGGTTCTATAACTTTTGGACATCCAACAGAATGCTTACCCCTAATGATTTGGCTAGTAGCATCTTTATTGTTCTGTAGAATGCATCCTCTCAGAGATTTAATTTTTAACTCAAAAATTTATTTCGTTTATCCCATATCGATTTTTCTCTATATGGCTTTACATTTTCTAAGTATGTTAACATTATTAAATGAGGCTGAAAGAAAAATTTCAGTGTAGGAGGGAATAGAGCTTCTGATGGCTGATTATTTTTCCAAAGTCAAAATAGCACTTCCTCTTTTCATTCAAGTGGAAGGCAATTCGACCAATAAATTTGATTACATTATGTCTGTTGCATAGAATAGGCTCATGGACTAATAGAGTTTTAGAACTGTAAAATCAGAGATAATCTAGACTCTAGGCTCTCATATTTGTTTCTAATGACTTACTGGAATTTGGATAAATGAAAGTTGAGTTGCAATGATCTATTTGCAAGTCTTTTGTCATGTTCAGTGCACATTAGTATAAAGCTAAGCAGTCAATTTTAAAACCTTTTAGTAGCCACATAAAAGTAATAATTTTGACTACTGAGATATTTGAACTGTGAGGTTATGACACTAATAATATGGATATAATTATAGATATAATGAAAGCAGTTGTCACTGGATTGTGTAGGGCTTTTTTCAATCACATTAACTATATTACCAAATAATTAAAACAGAGTTTGAGGCAAGCTTTGCAGGAATGATTCCCAGATGTGAGTGAGCGAATTTTTATCATTAGATTAGAGAGATAACTGAATATTTTAATGCAGATGGAGCAAAAGGCATGTACTTCAGTAGAACCTTCAAGAAGTCAGTGTTACGTGTCTTTCTTCATTTTACCCACAAATAACTTGAAAAGATAGACTATGAATTCTTTGTCACTCTTAATATGTTGCAGCTTTCTGGAAGGTCTTTGTGAGAAATGCTTTTCAAAGCTTTCTGGGATAAAGTGGCCATCATTACATCTTTACTACAAAGAACATCTGTTGACCAGCTCTGCTTTCTTTGACTGGTTGTGGGAGTGCTTCAGGGAATGACTTTTTTTCTCTCTTGACCGGCTTCTGTGCTTGAAGCTAGACTACAGATAACAATTACGGGTGCATGTTTGTGTTTGGGGGGGGGGGGGGGTGCATGTGTGTAGATTGCAGTAAAACCATAAGTATAGCCCTGTGAGATTGTGTTCTGTTGCTCCATGTAAGTTCAAAGTCAGTGGCACCTCCACATGTGTCTAGTATGCAAAAACCAAGGAAAAAATTATGATTTTTTTCTTTGTCTCCATTCTAATTAAGTTTTCAATTTCTAGAAATTCTTTATATTTTTTATTAAAAGAATACATTCATGAAGACATATTTGAACTCTGAGCACCTTATTCTTTGTTGAACTTATAGAATATTGTGACATGAAGAAGTGTCTTGTGTCTTTTCACACATACACACATACAGGGCCTGGTGTGGTGGCACATACCTGTAATCCCAGGGACTTAGGGGTCTGAGGCAGGAGGGATCACAAGTTTGAGGGCAGACTCAGCAACTCAGTGAGGCCCTAAGCAATTTAGGGAGACCCTGTCTCTAAATAAAAAATAAAAAGGGCTGGGGATGTGGCTCAGAGGTTAAGCAACACTAGGTTCAATCTCCAGTACCAAATCCAAAAAACAAATTAGCACTGTGAAGCTATGAAGGGAGGGGGCAAAATTGAACTTAAGAAGCATATTCTGATATTTCCTCTGATGGCCTTTTTGATCAAAAACATCAGAAATAAAAGTGCTTCTATTCTAGTTCCCATTTTTTTCTTGTTTTTTGTATACTCAACATTTCTAAGCATGTTACCAGCAATCTAAGCTATAGCTATTTTATTTTGAGCTCTTAAATCAGTAGTGGTTTTCAGTGTCTAAATAATGCTACAGATATTGGTGATATTTAAATTTTGTTCAGATGACTGGGATTTTCTTCCATCATTTCAGATTTTAAGGGATATTTACCTTTCATCAGAATATTTAACGATTGATATGCAACTTGAAATTTTAAATTCCTGGTATTTTATGTGCTGCTTAAAGAAATGGGAATTATAGAAACAGCTATTTATGAAGTTTACTCCTTCATATTTGATAAGATATTTGTGCTTATTAAAGGAAAAAGACATAGAGAGCTGGTAGATGTAGCTCAATGGTAGAATATTTGCCTAGCAAGGTCCAGCACTAAAAAGAAAAAAAAAAATGGATAAGCCCACATTCACTTTGTGGAACATTATGGTCTAGGCAATTATTATTTTTTATTACCTTAATATTCTTAAATAAGTGTTGGGGTAACAGGTACCCTACCAACATCACCGGAATCTCCTAGTTCAGTTACAAAGTTGTCATAAGAGGATTGTAAGTATTCACTGATGAAATAACTAGTTGTAAAATAAGTCTTCTAAATCCCCACCAACTGGGGTGCAGCTCAGTGGTAGAGTGCTTGCCCTGGCTTGGATCTCCAGCACCACAATTTAATGTAAAAAATACAATGTTCAATGTATAACACACATGCAGTCCATATAACAAAGCAAATTGATTGCAAGAGTTCTTTAATTCAAGAACTGATGTTAAAAAACTGCCTGTATCACATATAAATTCATTAATAAGTGAGCGTTAGCAAAGTTAGACTAAGGAGCAATTGAAAATGAGAGGACAAAAATGGATGAGGACATAAATAGATGTTTCATATGAGAATTATCTCAGACTCAAAGGATAAGGGAAACTCTTGGGAAAATTGATGACTTTTTGAGTATTTGGCCAATAGTAGCTGTGGTTTAGGCTAACCTGTTTTATAATTTTTTTTTTTTTTTTTTTTGGTACCAGGTATTGAACTCAGGGGCACTCAGTCACTGAGCCACATCCCCAGCACTGTTTTGTATTTTATTTAGTGACAGGGTCTCACTGAGTTGCTTAGGGCCTCTCTAAGTTGCCGAGGCTGACTTTGAACTCACAATCCTCCTGCCTCAGCCTCCAGAGCCACTGGGATTACAGGCATGCACCACAGCGCCAGGCCATGTTTTATAATTTTGTACAAGAAAAAATTATGTACTGAAAAAATTAACACTTGATTCAGTCTTCAGTTCATAGCTATAATTACAGCTTAAACTTTGTTTCTTGTGATATAATTTTAGTGAACTTATTTAAGATAATACCCAAGCGTGATATTTCTCACTATTTTCGGGAAAAAGTATATTGACCCTTTTCTGTTGCCTATTATTTTCTAATAATAAAGACCTCTGGAATAAAACCACAGCTCTGAAATTTCTACTATCATCAGTTATGAATAGAATGTGCCTCAGTTGGCCCCTCCATTTAAACCTCACAGTATTTATTTGTCTCTTTTTAGCATAATTATTCAGCACAGTGATTCTCAATGCTGGACATACATTAAAATTCACTGAGGAGTCTTTAAAAATACTGAAGCCCAGGCTCCAGGCCCAGAACAATTAAATCAGAATCTCAGGGGGATAGGGGTGGTGGGGTGGATAGAACTTGAAACAAATTACTATTAACAGTTGTTCCA
Source organism: Marmota flaviventris (assembly GCF_047511675.1). Lineage (NCBI taxonomy): Eukaryota > Metazoa > Chordata > Mammalia > Rodentia > Sciuridae > Marmota > Marmota flaviventris. The sequence goes on from NC_092502.1 coordinate 52,622,991, forward strand.
TGAATTTCTAGTGAATGCCACCAATAGTACATCAAATAGAACTTTCAGCATTGAGCTTTGCAACTGAAAAAATAAATACCGATATGATTTGCACCCTACCTACACTTTTTACATGTTTGAAAACTTATAAGATTTTCCCTTATAGAAATAAAATTTTTTAAAAATAGCAATATATTATATCTTTATTGACAAGAAAGAGATAACTTAAGCAAGATAACACATTTCTCAATTTTGAACTAAATATTTTTTCAACTTATTTTTTCTGCTATTATTTGCTGTCTTTAGAGAAAACAGTGCGTGTGTTTCTGAGAGGTTGAGGACTTGACAGGACCTTTTCAAAATCATAATTTTTCATGCTTTCTGTTCTCTTCTGCTGTTTTATTCCACTGTGTATCCTATCCTCTACACACAAATGTATACTTTGTTTCTTAAATAATGTTGCTTAATAAAGCTTCAGTGCTGTTACTCGGGCTATTCTCTGCCCTGGCTGTCCTGCTCATTTACCCATCACAGAGCCTCCTGGCCAGTTAGAAGATCATCTCTGGACTTGTGCAGTTTGCCTCCCCCATCAGCTTGATGTTCTTTGAAAGAGCAGTTGTATTATATTCCTTCCAACTATTATAATTTGCTGATATTCAATAGACATCCAGCAATTTATTATTAAGTTAGGAAACGATGGATAAGGATATGATGATGGGAAGAATCTCAGTTTCATTTACATATAACAAAAGTTTATACAGATTTATTTCAAGATTTACATTTTCTTAGTTATGCCATATTTCTGCATTTGGAATAAGTTAGATATGGTGATACCTAAATTTAGGGATCTTCCCAGCTGAAAATATTTGTAAATGCATAAATAAGTTTGCTGATCTTCATGTTCAGAGGAAAGAGACCTCACAGGTAACTAAGTTCCTGATCATTTTTTTTTCTTAATTCATCTCCAGAATTAGTTACAACTAGTGGTCATTTTTAAAAATTGGGATGATATAATTTTTTAAATATTATTCGTTTACTTCAGTGCATACTAAGTAGACTTTGTGGTTTAGATGTGCGCATTCCTTTTGTGACAAATAATGTTTCACAAAGGGTTCACAAGGATTAAAGAGTTTTGTGTAAATCAATGTTGATCACTAGGAAAGGATTATAAATCATTTCTCTGGTTTTTAGCTCAGAGGCTGACTCACAGTTCATTGCTCACCAACCTCACTTGCAAGGGTTTGGGGTCAAAAACCATATTATTTTAGCTTTTTTTGTGCTTACATATGTAACAAAACCTAAAAGTCACAGAATGTGTATGGTGAGATCATGAGACAGCTCTCCAAATCACCTCCAGGCTTCTTCACATGACAGAGGAGGCCTTCCCAGGGCGAGATGGGATGGAGAGGAGGTGTAAGTGATCAGGGTGTTTGTTCATGATGAAGTGAGAATACAGCCAGGGTGAGGTGGGATGGGGAGGGTCTTATCTTTTTTGTTGTTGTTGTTGTTGTTTTATTTTTTACCAGGGATAGGACTCAGGCGTTTAACCACTGAGCTTCATCCCTAGCCCTTTTTAATTTTTATTTTGATACAGGGTCTCACTAGTTGCTCAGGGTCTTGCTAAGTTGCTGAGGCTGGCTTTGAACTTGCAATCCTCCTGCGTCAGTCTCCTGTGGCTGGGATTACAAGTGGGTACCACTGTGCCTGGCTAAAGGGTTTCTTTAGAAAGAGGCTTAACAGAAGCCAACACCAAAGATCATGTGACAACTAAGATCTCCAGTATTTTTTCTTGCTGATGGCTTTCTTTTGTCCTAAAGACCATTATGTTTATGGTTTATGTTTTGTTACATATGAACTTGGTACCCATTTTCAGTCTTTTTCTGCCCTAAATTATTTTTTTTTAAATTTTTTATTGTTGGCTGTTCAAAACATTACATAGTTCTTGATATATCATATTTCACACTTTGATTCAAGTGGGTTATGAGCTCCCATTTTTACCCCATATACAGGTTGCAGAATCACATCAGTTACACATCCATTGATTTACATATTGCCATACTAGTGTCTGTTGTGTTCTGCTGCCTTTCCTATCCTCTACTATCCCCCCTCCCCTCCCCTCCCCTCCCCTCTTCTCTCTCTCTGCCCCCTCTACTGACATTCATTTGTCCCCCTTGTATTATTTTTCCCTTTCCCCTCACTTCCTCTTGTATGTACTTTTGTATAACTCTGAGGGTCTCCTTCCATTTCCATGCAATTTCCCTTCTCTCTCCCTTTCCCTCCCACCTCTCATCCCTGTTTAATGTTAATCTTCTTCTCATGCTCTTCGACCCTACTCTGTTCTTAGTTACTCTCCTTATATCAAAGAAGACATTTGGCATTTGTTTTTTAGGGATTGGCTAGCTTCACTTAGCATAATCTGCTCTAATGCCATCCATTTCCCTGTAAATTCTATGATTTTGTCATTTTTTAATGCAGAGTAATACTCCATTGTGTATAAATGCCACATTTTTTTTATCCATTCATCTATTGAAGGGCATCTAGGTTGGTTCCACAGTCTTGCTATTGTGAATTGTGCTGCTATGAACATCGATGTAGCAGTGTCCCTGTAGCATGCTCTTTTTAGGTCTTTAGGGAATAGACCGAGAAGGGGAATAGCTGGGTCAAATGGTGGCTCCATTCCCAGCTTTCCAAGAAATCTCCATACTGCTTTCCAAATTGGCTGTACCAATTTGCAGTCCCACCAGCAATGTACAAGTGTACCCTTTTCCCCACATCCTCGCCAGCACTTGTTGTTGTTTGACTTCATAATGGCTGCCAATCTAACTGGAGTGAGATGGTATCTTAGGGTGGTTTTGATTTGCATTTCTCTGACTGCTAGAGATGGTGAGCATTTTTTCATGTACTTGTTGATTGATTGTATGTCCTCCTCTGAGAAGTGTCTGTTCAGGTCCTTGGCCCATTTGTTTATTGGGTTGTTTGTTCTCTTATTGTCTAATTTTTTGAGTTCTTTGTATACTCTGGATATTTTATTTTTTGTAACATTTTTTTTCTCCTCATTTTATGTCTTCTTTCTCTAATTGATGTGCTTACAAATAAGGAATTTGCAGAGGAATATTAAGACTATGAACTGATTAAAGACATGTTTCTTCTGTAGAGGTTGTATACTTAGTATAGCCAGTGAGCAGCTTTTTTTCGTTTTGCATTTAATGTCATTAGGACCCAGACAGGCCTCAATAAGGACACTAATCAACAGCATGCAACATAGTCTGTTTTTGGTTCCAGCTGTAACTGGGATGTTTGTGCTGACCTCATGAGGAAGGCTGGCTGCTTAGCAAACTTGGCCAACTCAAACCTAAACCAAATGAGTTTGTATACAGTGTGTCAGCTGTATACCAGAAGACCAGATGATGGCCTTCTCAGAAGGAGAGCTCTGTCAGGGACGATGACCTCTGGTCTTCCAAAAAGCAGACAAAGCAGGGCGCTCTGATCTCACCCTCTCATGCCCTGTAGGAGGCAGGCCATGTCTGATTCATCTAATTGCTGTCTTGAAAGCAACAGGGCTTAACAATGAACAGCAAGTGCAATTTCCAAAATCTTGGATGCTTAGTGTTTGTAAATGGTGTTTTCACAAATGGATTAAATTGGTTAGTGTGATATTTTCAGTGAAAGTCACTTATCATCTCTGCTCTTCTTATCAGATTTCATCCAGACCCTCCCAGAAAATTAGTTCCTTATGTTATCAGTTCTGCATTATCATCAAAGATAACACCACTCCTTGCATAATGATCTCAAAGGTCTTTACAAGGCTTCAGGTGATTTTTAGAACTCTACATTATTATTAAACCTTCTTTGAAAAAATAGCTTTAACAGCTTCTTGTATATTACTGGAATTTCTATTGAACTCTCATTCACAGGGTTGAAATTCCCTTCTTTGGCTAAGTTATCTACTCTGTATTACCGTATTTTCTATATCCCTTGCTGAAGAAAAAAATGGCAAATGTGAGATTCCAGTGATTTTTTTAATTTGCATAATTCTGTTGTATCATAAATCTTCATTAGAAACCTTAAAAAAATTGGTTTCATGTAGGCATGGGAAAATAGTTCCCCACTACAAAAAAAGTTCTTCAAGGATTTTAATTTTTGTTTGTCTGCTTTTTTTTTAACCTATGTAAAATTTCAGATATTTCTTGTCCTCTTTGAACCTTGTTGAACCTTGTAAAAAGAATCAGACTTTTTTAATCCTCACAGTTATAAGCCAAAGGAGGGGGACTTTAATTGTGTGGGCAAATGACACAACATCAGAAGATAATTTTGGATTCCTTCTATTAGTTCATTTGTTTGAACACATGTTTATTTTTTGTTATTTCATGCAAATGACTTATAGGCTACTTGAAACCACCTTGTTTCTGAGGTAAATGTTTGGATACTCCCAGTTGATGTGCCATGGCTGTAACCAAGCATTTCATTAAAACCATGAATTCTTGAAGAAACTTTAGAACACTTCTGGGGTCATCACCAGCTTCCACCAGTGGGTACTGAACCCAGTCTACATAGGGGATCCTTTACTACACATATAGATTAAGATAATCTCACCTAGTCTAGAAATGGTTCTTTTTATTAGTATGACCCATTATATTGCCTTGGATGTTTTCAAAAGTATTTTTTTCCTTATTTATTGATAAGAAAGTATTATTTCTTATCTTTTTTTCTGATTTATTCTTATTTATTAGTAATTAGCATCAGCAGAAATTTAGAGCTAGAGGAAACAATAATTACATATAACAGTATGAATCTCCCAAACATGTTGAACAAAAAGGAAAGAAGGCACAAGAGCATACCTCTGTGACTCTGTTTATATAAAGTTAACGAGGCAAGTCATTTTGGGATTCAGCATTGGGTTTCCTATATGTGGTTCAGAAGATGGGGGATCATGATTAAAATGGGGCAGGAAGGAGAATGCTTCAGTTTGTGAAAATTCATTAAGCTATACAATTATGGACTGAATACCTTTCAACAGACAGCTTAAAATACTAACAGTTATAAGAGTGTGTGTGGGGAAGGGGAAGACAGCTGCTGTCGTTTACACAGGGCTTATGGCAGGGCCCAAAATGGGGACAGAGTCAGGGTAAAGCAGTCTGAAAACCATAGGCCTAAACTATCCACCACATTGCAGAAGTGAGGAAAAGAGAGCTCCCCAGAGACTGTGATTAGCTGAAAATTGCACAGCTACTCAATGACAACATTTATGAATTCATGTAATACATGTATATTGAGCACATACCATATCCCTGACATGGTGCAGCACACCAGAATATGGGATTTAGACTGACCCAGCTAGACCCTGAGCTCACGGAATTTAGAATTCAGGTCTTCCAACCAACTCATTTATATGACTTATCCTTCCCCGGCAGACATTTGAGGTTGTACTTCCTTGGTTCACATTAATATTCCTATTCAGAAAGCCAAATATTTCATTTTATTAAGGCACATACTAAGATTTCCTTTCTTTTTCTGCTTGTTGCATGCTTCATTTTGTTCAAGGGAAGAATGTTTAGAGAATTGAGCGTAGTTCGATATGCTTTATGAGAGACCTTGGTCTTTCAGAAGGGCTGTGATGAGAGCACAGACCTTGCTGAGTGCTCCTCTGGGCTTGCAGGCTGCAGTGCCCATCATTTCTATGCAGGGAGACTCAGCCACATCACTTGGCTCCCAGACTTGTCATTTGATCAGACTCTCATCTGCATGTCAATGAGGCTTAAAGCCCATGGAAAGAATTAACTGACTTGGGATGTTTATGCAATTTTTCAACAAAGGCAATTGAAAGAAAAGTTGCCCTGACTGAGGTGATTGTCTTGGAGCAGCTATCTCCATGAAGTCATCATGTTAATATTATGGGACTCGGGTTATATGATATTTTCAATGATCAGCCTAATAGGAGTTTTAAACATGAGCAAAAAACACAAACTAATCAAAAACAGTAAATGAAACATCCCTTGAAAATCAGATCAACTGAGCCTTTATTTATTTTTATACTTTTTATTCAGACAGTGTATTTGGATTGCCTAGTACAAATTCAGATTTCCTTCACATATATAAGCCATGTTTTCTAATGCATTTTAAAACCTATAATATTAATTTCTAGTTGTATTTCTTTTCCTTTAGGACTAATTAAAGAAAACATGTTTGTTTTTCTAGGCATAACTCCCAAATCTGCAAGTGCCAGGATATAAATTCTGGTTTTATGTTCCAAAAGAATGTTTAGGCTTTGAGATCATATAATCTTTAGTAGGAAAAAAGAGCTTATATGTAAGGGCGTGCATGTTCTTTGTTTAAGAGCTCAGCTTCATACCATGGACATTTCTAGGGAGGTAAGCAAATTCCATGTACAGATGTTCCTGTTTCTTATCCATAGGTTATGTAAACAAACATCTAACAAGCTCAACTTAGATTTTAAGCAGGTTAAGATCCCTTGAAATTTTCATATTCTCTTTTGCTTGTATTAATGTCCTTCACGTGTAAGATGACACCCCCCCCAAAAAAAACAACAACACATGAAATAGCTTGATTTTTCAAACTGAAACATTAGTAATATAAGTTTCTTTATCATCTTCCTTCTAAGTATAAGCTGAAGCAACTCTGTGCCAAAAATGGTACACAGGGAACTCCCACTTTTAAGGTGATTAGTTGTAAGATCAATATATGAGGCAAATAATCATGTTTAATTAAAATGATCCTTGAAATCCTATTAAATTGCCCATAAAATCCACCTTCCTATGAACTCAGTGCTGTCTGAGTTCAGACAAAACCTAGTGTTCAAAACACTAGGTTTTCCCCTAGTGTTGGAAATATCACTTTGAGCATCTAATGAGATAGGGCCAGGTAGGTTGCAGAATAAAGTACATTTCTTAAAACATTAGAAAAGCCCCTGGCAGGGGAAGATCCTCAGCATAAAATAAATGAGAACCAAATCAACAGAGAGGTAACAGCTAATTTTCTGTCTCATCTCCTATGTTCAGTATCAGGCCTAGACTCTTTGTGAGGAATAGCAAGTTGAGCTTCCAACCCTGTCACTTGCTTTCCTTTCTTCCTCCTTTTCCTCATATATTTGAATTGAGGATAAATGCATACATGCAGTGACATTCTGTACCTGTGAAGTCCTTGAAGGATTTTTCTGCCAGTAAATTTGTCAGGAAATATGTTGTCAACGCCAAGGTTAAACACTAGAAACCAACATTTGTAATGAGAGAATGAAGTGGTCTGTATCCAAATGCTTTTAGATACATTTGGTTATGGTTTAGAGTAACTGTTTTTGAAGGTGTATGTCATTTATGCATGTTTAAATACATGGAGATTGTGTCCAATACTATGCTGAAGGGTAGCTTGGCAATAATACAGTGTTGCAAGAGTCGACTTCCTTTTTAAAGGGTCATTACATAGTTTATGTGCTTAAAGTTAAAGAATTCTTTTTGATCAGACTAAAGTAATTGGGCACATTTTACTTAAAACTTTGTTTACTTACAAAACACACCCGTACACATGTATGCTGAAGTGCTTCCTAACATATTTATAAGGACTTGTATGGTTAGACTGCTTCTGGAAATTGGGGCACTTTTTCCCTTCTTTCTTCCAAGTTCAGTCTCTCCCCAGTATCTGGTGGTGGTGGTGGGATAAGCCCTACAGCTAACCTTGGACTCATCCTCAACTCCTTTTTTTCCTTCCTCACTACACATATGTACTTACCACATGTCATCCATCACCAAAGCCTGCTGGCTGTACCCTCATAACACATTCATCGTCTGACCACTGGTATTGCTCTACACAAGCCCCTGGAGCACCAGGCCTGGACTAATGCAGTACCCTTCTAGTGGGCCACTGATTCTATTCTTCCTGTCTTCCAGGCTTGTTTTTACCTAACCCCATGTTGGGTCCAATCTTATTAAATATAAATAAACTTGATACCCTTTCAGTCTTTAAACCATTCACTTGGCTTCTCTCTACATAAGAATAAACTCCAAACTCCTTCTCACGGCCTTATGGCCCTGCAGAATTATATCTCTGCCTTTCTCTTTTTCTTGCAATTGTCCCATTCCCTTGCACTGTGGCCTTGCTGTGTGTCTCTGCTGAGCTCACTCCTTGAAATCTTTAGGGCTATTGACCTTGCAATGCTCTCTAACTGGAATAATCTTGCCCCACATATTTTACAGAATGTTCTATTTCATCAATTAGGTTTCTTCTATAACGTACTTCCTTATAACTTAGCCTTTCTTGACTCATCATACTTAAGAGAACCCAGGATTCCTGTCTCCTTCAAACTTTTGTCCCCCTTAGTGCACTTATCCAGTCCTGAAAAGACTTTATCTAGTGATTTACTTATTTATTGTCTGATTAATCCACTAAAATTGTGCTATCCAGTATGGCAGCCACTATCCATATGTGGTTACTTGAATTTAAATGTAATAAAATAGCTGGGTGCAGCGGCATTGCCTGTGATCCCAGGGACTCAGGAAGCTGACGCAGGAAGATTGCCAGTTCCAGCCCAGCCTCATCAAGTTAGTGAGACCCTAAGCGTTTTAGTGAGAACCCTGTCTCAAAATAAAAAGTAGAAACAGCTGGGGACGTAGCTCAGTAATCAAATACCCCCGAGTTTAATCCCCAGTACCAAAAAAATAAAGTAAAAATAATATAAATAAAATATAATAAATTCAAGTGAAATAAAATTTAAAATTCAGTTCCTTGATTGCACTAGCCCACATTTAAATGCTCAATCGTTGGCTGGCTAGCTGCTACTATATTGGACAGCACAGGTACAGAATGTTTCCATAAGCCAGAGAGTTCTGTTGAACAGGGCTGCATTGAAACATGCATTCTCTGGGGGCAGAGATCCTGTTTGGTTTGTTAGCTGTTGAAAGTCCAACCTCCACGTCTGACGTGTGGTGCTCAATAGATACTGAATGGAGTGAATGAGTGAGTGAAAGAAGAGGAGCTTTGTATTTTTGCAGGAAGAATTACTGTCGTCCCTTCAATATTTGTTGTCAATCCTTTCACATCCCTAAAATAGACTTAAATTTAAGATTAAAGAAATTAAAATTTGTCTCTAAATATACGACAGGAAACTGGGGAAATGTTTAAATTGTAATGTAATCCCCTCTTACTAATTGTAATGTAATCCTCTCTTACTAATGCCACCTTTCACCTCGTCTTCTTAGAGCCTCACTTTGGGATCTACATCCTTCAAATAAAGTCTTTATCTTGCTTCCAGAAGAAAGGCCCATTTCCCCCTTGTCTCTGTTTAGCACAATAAACCATTTTCTTCCTTTATCTCTAGAATGTATTTCACAAGATTTTTGCTAACCCTCACTGAGGCTACAGTTCCTCAAAGCTGGAAATATGGAATGCCTTTGCCTGTGAGTTGTTACCTGTGCTATATTTCTGAATTTACTTGTGAAAAAAAAATTGTGTTTTCTGAAAGTGCCTTGACAGTGTATGGATTTGCAGCACCCTATATCATACCGGATAGGCGAGATCTGCTGCTGTGTCAGGATTGTTGGTGTGTGTTGATTAAAAGCAGTGCTTTCCCTCTGGCTTGCTTCAGAGCTAATACCCTTATAAATTGTTACTGTGAACTTTTGAACTCAGAGAAACTTCTGAATATATGTAATAAGAAGTAAGGTAATCTAAGGCTGAGAATTTGCATCTTCTCTGAAACAAATCACATAGTTTTTTTTTTTTTTTTAAGTTTGATTCTTGGGTTTGTAATAATTTAATGTTTTAAAAATTATCTGGTTCCTAGAGAACAATTGTTAATTCATAGTTGTCTAGATTTTTTTTTAAAAAATTCCATATGGTAGATATGATAATTGTATTCAAATAAAAACAGTTCCCCCAAAATTGGTCATATTTAAGACAGATAAATAATTTAAGCTCAAAATAACTTGTTAAATCATGTTGTCTATATCCTATAAATATTAGATTTAAACTATAAAAATAGTGTTAGACCATTTACCTTTTTGAGTAGGTTTCACGTCTAATGTCTTAATATCATAAGAAACATGAAATTTTTAGAGGTTGAATAAAACAAATATAATTGGTAGATCTGTTATGCCTTTCTTCAGAAGGCTTAATGAATCGGTGAACAATTTCATTTTATAAGATAGCATGAGAGCAATACAATAGTTCTTAGTATAGAGCTGTATTTGTTTTATTTTTAATTGGAAAAGTAGAGGGTAATAGGTCTTTAAAAGCTAAGTGGTAAGCAGTCCATGGATCTGTAGGGTTAGAGATAAAGATTTTGTTCTCCAACATGAACAAAAATAATAGTGCCTTCAGCCACACATAATAATACCTTCGACTTCTGAAAAGGAGGATCTCATGCTGCAAGGATTTCTGTGTAGGGAACACTCTACAGCTCAGAGAATCTGCTGGATTTTAAGAACTCCTTATGCAGTCAGTGTTAGTTATCTGCACTTGTGGTGGGGTTCATCGACGCAGGTGTAGGGAAGCATTATTCCAGGAAGCACCTGAAACCACTTTTCCACCATTCATTTTTGGATTTTGTGAATATTTTGATGTTAGAATTGCTTTTGGCTCATAGACATCTAAGTGCTTTTTAACATGGTCAGCCTTTCCAGTGAAAGAATATCCCACAACAAGTTAAATGCATAAGAAGGCATACCATTGCTTCAGATGCCTATGGCAGCTTTAGTGGAACAGAATGCCTGGACCCGTGTTGGAGCTGGGGATTATCTATCTTCCCGACAGGCTGTGCAGCCTGCCCGAGAAACTGCTGCTTTCTTGTGAAGGTTGGTGATGAGTAGGGTTGTGGATTATAATCCTTTTTCTATTGGTTACTTGCTCTGTGAATCAGTGAATATTACTTCACCTATGTAGCCATTTTCCTATCTCTAAAATAGGCATAATCGTACCAACTTTGCAGAGTTGTTGTAAGTTTTAATAGTTAAGCATGTAAACTGCTTGGCGTGTGGTAGTTGCTCAAACTGCAGTCATGTCTCTTTAGTTCATGAAATTCAACAGCTGAACTTGGAAAAAAGGAGAGAACTGTTTTTTTTGGACTACATTCAGTTAGCACTTAAGTTTAATTTGTAATGTCTCTAAGTATGCTCCATGAGAAAATGTATGATTATATGTACCAGAAAGCCTCATTATCTAAGAATATTCAGGAGAGGAATGAAGAAAAAGAAGAAGCCAGTAAAAACTTGGAACCATGTTTTCATAGTAAATAGCAAAAAAAACAAAAATCAAAGGAAAGAAATCACCTAGTTTGAATTTGTCTTGAATTGAATTTGTCTTGAAAAATCCAAATGAAATTATGAAAATAAGTCTATGAATGTCTATATTTAACAAAACTTAGTTTAGCTCTTTGGGATGAATTGGCCAACATTTATTTCAACACAATTATATACTCATACTACATGACAGCCTTCATTCTGTGTTTGACTTTATAGTACATAGTAAGAGAGAATGTTTTGAAAAAAAAAATGTTTTGGGGCTTTATCAACTTATCCAAAGTCCTCTCTGTATTCTTTAGTAGTCAGATCATTCTTTTTTAAGCATCCATCATACCACCATTCTTTATTAATATGTTTCTGAAATTAGCTGTTCCAAGTGTGCTAGTGGCCTGGTGTGTATTTCAGATATTCAATATCACTTTCTCTGACTTAGCTAATCCTGCATCTTTTGCAAGCTTTGCAATTTCACTTCCAACCTACTTGTATTTTATTTGTGTTACATTAAAGAAGGGTTTTAAATCTCCCACATCAGTGAGATTCCAAAGATGTTGATTTAATAGATACAGAGAGAAGCCGGGATTGGGGAATGTTTATTAAAACAGCCAATTCATGAATATTTTCATGTTATGATGACTTTTATATCCCTATGCACCCTGGAAACTGTGGGAAGTTGGATAAACCAGGGCTCCCTGTGTAGAATTATTGTCGTCCCCTGATGAAGAGCTACATCATGCCCCAAAGGTCCCCAGCATGATCCTTTTCAGCATGTTTGTTCATCCTGTCCCCTGGGCTTTCCAGGATAGCTTTTTCGTCAGCATTATTTGATTCTTTGCTATCACATCATCATTTCCTAGCAACACCTTAGGTATAAAAAAATAAAAGGTGGGGACAAGATTTTTCATGTCCTGTTGATACATTCTCCAGCTCCCAAGTTTTAATCATTTATAAAACTGACTAAATAAATGTGATTAAAGAAATTAAAACAAGCAAAAGAACCTGGCTAGTCATGTTTATGAAATAATGATCCTGAAAGTTTTCTGCTCCTAGGGAATGGATTCAGTTGGGGACAATAAGAAGAAAGGATAATATGTGTGAGTATTCTAAATTCCAGCTGCAGAGTCCTGATTTCCTAATCACTGCTGACCTGGATGCATTGAGTAATTTTGCTTATCTTCTCAAGGGACATATTAGGATCAAGTGGAGAAGAGTAAAAACAATAACAACGTCTACTGAGGACTTTGCCTGTATTATCTCATTTAATCCTCATAGTTCAAGATCAAAGTATCTTCACAATACCCTCAAGAGCCTATTTTACAGTGAGGATACCAAATCTCCATCATTTAAATGCCTGTGGATGAATGGCTAATGGAGTAGAAATCTGGCACAGAATAATATGGATGCTGTTGCCTATTGAGGTACAAAGAACTAAGACTACAAAGATTTTCGGTAGAGCTCACTACAGGGATACACTGGAGATTTAAGAATCTGAGCACTGCTGGATGTTGTGGTGCATACCGGTTATCCTAGCAAGGGGGGAGGCTGCGGCAGGAGGATTGCAAATTCAAGCCAGCCTCATCAACTTAGCAAGACCCTCAGCAACTTAGCAAGATCTTGTCTTAAAATTAAAAAAAGAACTGGGGATTTTAGCTCAGTGGTAAAGCACACCCCCCCAAAAAAAATAAAAAATAAAATCTGAGAATAGAGGAAGTGTAAAGAATATTATTGAAGACCATGTTTTATCACTGTTAAGCTCAGAGCTATTCAGAGGAATAGCAGTATTGATTTGAAGAGAATTGTGGTATATTGAATGGGAAATTTAAGGCGTATCAGTAGAAATGGAATGTTTGAAGTCTGAGAACTCATAGGAATGTGTACTAGTTACCAAGTTCAGAATCAGATTAACCAGGGGATGGGGAGCTGGAGAATGTCCATGGTTCACTAGATAACAAGAATGGAGTGAGCCAAGACCTTAGTTGGAGTTTGATGGAATGAAGCAGAGGGTCCGATGAAGCTGAACTAAGCATGAACCACACTTGATGGCCTTGGCAATGTCCCCTTCATAGTGATACAGTGATAACAAACACATGTAAGTGGATTGAATAATGCAGCAGCATCATGAGCTCCAGCTTGCTTCACTTTGGGGAATGGAGATTTTGAAAAGTTCCAGAAGGTATCTGCAGCCATACCACCCTGAACCTGTCTGATCTTGCCTGAAAAATTGATAAGGGTTTGAGCCCCAGACAAAAGATAGCATCAGGAGGGAAAGTAGCTATGTTTAAGTTCCAGGTACCATGGCCTCCATTGTTTTTCTCACTGACTTGGTTGTGCTCAATGCCAGCCATTCAACCAGTCACACGTGCATGCTTTATTGCATTCTACCAGTTGGTAGCACTTCCTAGAAGGAACTTGGCCTGAAAGTCCTGCATATGCTTTCCAGGATTCACAAAGGCTCTGGGCTTGAAATTGACCACCTTGGCCATACCTTACCTGGGAGAGTTACACCCCCAAAAAAGGGAAGATGGGTATTAAACTAGGAATAAATATACATTTATAATATGAAGATCTAATACAACTTAGGTATCAGAGATAAAGAAGAAAATCTGTGTTTTGCATAGCACCTAGAACAGTGCTGGTGAGGAGTTTAAAAACATCTCTTGATTGGTTTTTAAATATTTTGAAACTGAAGATTTTCTTAAAGAAATAAACCACATGTTATTGTTATACACATGAAAGCACAGCATTTATATTCAACTCTTTGTTGTTCAGATATTTTACATTAGATAGCAGGACTTCAGATGAACATTCAAAAAATTGACTTTTGGGAGCCGGATGCAGTGGTGTACACCTGTAATCCCAGTGACTCTAGAGGCTGAGTCAGGAGGATCCCAAGCTTGAAGCCAACCTGAGTAATTTAGTGAGGCCCTAGGCAATTTAGCGAGACCCCATCTCAAATAAAAAATAAAAAAGGTCTGGGAATGTAGCTCAGTGGTTAAGTACCTTGGGTTAAATCCCCAGTACAAAAAAAGAAAAAAAAATGCCTTCTAGGCAGATGATGCTTATACTACTATGTCTTTTGCCTGGTTATAATGAAAATGAGATGTTCAGTGTTTATGGATGTCAAGCTAATGAAGTCACTTGAACTAAGTGCTTTGTTAGGAAGGCATGAGCAACAACCAAGTTGAGACCAAACTTGCTCTAATGTCAAAAAATAAATATTTGTTTTGTTAATTTTATTTTACTTTGTTTTAATTAATTTTAAAAGAGTAGTGGACAGAACAACTCAGGAGATCTGTGTCTTTTATTTAACAGTTCCATTAGCAAGCTGTGTGGCCTTAAGCAAGCCACCAGGCCCCTCTAGATCTTATTTTCCTTATTGGTCAGCTGATACAAATGTGCTAGACAATCTGATTTTGTAAATAGTGATGTCTCATGGCTTTCCCAATGCAAGGAAACAAAAAACAGAATAATCATAAAATAGGCACATATAAAGCCTTTGAGGAGGACTAGAGTTTGAACATAAAATGAGTATCAAAAGAACCTACTGTTTTAATTGGTATGTTTTCTTCCACTTGGCATCCTGACTACCCTGGTCCTTGATCAGTGTCTCGTTTGGTTCATTTACTGTTATGAAATATCATACTCTTCTTACTCTTCCCAGTTCTCTTTCTGGACTCTTTGGAATCTTGAACCCCTAATTTTTTTTGAATTATGGCCAATTTTATGATACATACTTTTTTTTCCAAAAGGCAGCGTGTCATATTTATTTTAAAATGTAAAGCTCTGATTTGTTTGTGGTAACTTTTTTTGTAGTATTGGTATAGAAAGTTTAGGACATCATCTGTGGCTAAACCAAAGTTGGCTTTTTATAGAAAGATCCCTGTTTAGTTTCATGTTTTCCTTCATCAATACTTTTAAAATTCTATGCTGATTGCTGTGGTTTATGGGTGAACAAGACAAAGGATCTCCTCATGTGGAATGTGGATGCATGGACAGAGAATGACATTGTAATGGAAAGTGCATTGAATGTGATTGTTCAGGAATGTCAGTTCCTGCACAGAGGAGTTGACAGGTATATAATCTAAACTTGAAATCAAATGTGAACTTAAAAGCTTCCTGGATGTTACTTCCTAAGTAAACACCTAAGCTGAGTCTTTAGAATAAGTTCAAAGAATAAACAAGTGAATTATTCATGGTAGAGTCCAAATAAACAGAAACCACTCTAAATATTTCACACAGAGGGAAATTTAAAATAGAGTATTTGTTACTACAAAGCTAAAGGAGCCAAGACACCAGACTAAGCAATGTAAGGCAATCCTGAGAATACTGATAGCAAGGAAGACACTGCCATGCCTAGGGGCTTAAAGGACAAAGAGAAGAGGTCTGTTCCCACCCACAGGTTAGAACTTTCCAGCAAAGATAGAATGATGATATGTGAAGATATTGCCTAGGCAGAGAAAGAGTGTGTGTGTGTGTGTGTGTGTGTGTGTGTGTGTGTGTAAGATACAGACAGACAGTGGGGGCAGGAGTCAGGCAGAGAGACAGAGGGAGAAAGAGAGACAATGGCAATGCAATGATAGATACAGATAGATACCTCTCTTGGAAGTTTGGATGAAAAGGGAGAAAAGATGGGATGGAATATCCTTGCCCTCCAGTGCCTTCAGTCATCTTCCTGAGCCTCCCATTAGCCAGACATCTTGGAAGCCATTCAGTTGGCAAATGAGCTTAGGAAATGCAGTTTCCTAGGAGGATGACTTTGTGAGTTTATAGGCAAATGACTGCACCATTGGCAAGTGAGAAGCCAAAGTCCTGGGGTTGGAAGGCTTGGTGAGGCCTTGAGAAGAGGAGGATAGATTCAGAGGGATCAACTTAAGTCAAAACACCAGGACAAGAAAACAGCTTGGAATATGCCCAGAATCTCATTGTTGCTGAAGTTACCCAAGTGAGTCAGAGACTGGTTGGAGCTGCAGAGAAGGCAGACACCCAACATGGGAGGCTTCATAGGACCTAGAGAGGAGCTGTCCTATAGAACGGTGGGTTTTTACTGGGGAAGTGGCAAGGACATATTTGTATTTTAGGTCACTTTAATAATTGTGTAGAGTTAGAGAATGCTTTTGAGGAAATAAAAATCGAATTTCTTTGTCTTTTGTTCTCAGATGTATTCAAGCAAAAAACAATAAGAAGCAATAGTAAGAAAATGGTAGAAAGAATGGAAAGGATAAAATCTAATTGGTGGGATGACTAGATGTGCAAATAAGGGAGAGAGAAGCCCCAAGCATAATACCTAGGTCTCTCATGTTAGTTGAGCAGAAGATGATGGTGTTGCCAGGCAAGGTTAAGTTTGAGGAGGATCCTATGGGACATCAGGTAGTGATGTCCAGGAGCAGATAGAATCTGTGTATTTAGAGGTCAATATATGAGTGAGAAGAGAAGTGGGCCTAGATTTTTTGCCATACGGAGCAAAAGAAAAAAAAAAGAGCATAAAAGAAAAATAATATCAATGTGGGATTTGGATTTACTGCTAGGAGATGATAATGTTCTGGATAATTTCAGAGGAAAAAGAAGGAGAAACTAAATTGTGCTGGGTTAACAAGTAAAAGGAAGATCAGAAAGTAGCAATGCAATGATAGATATAGATAGATACCTCTCTTGAAAGTTTGGATGAAAAGGGAGAAAACATGGGATGGAATCTGAATTTGGGTGGGTTTTTTTTTTTTTTGTAGAGTTGGTAGAAATTGAGGTTATGCATAGTCGGATGCATCAAAACAAAACAAAGCAGATAAGGTTGGTCTTTAAAGGGTAGAGAGATAGAGACCAAGGGACTTAGGGCCAGAGTCAGACCTGAAGAAGCAGGGGAGATTTTCCACAGTTTCTTATCGAAGGACTGAGCTTGTGCTGCAAAGACAGTGTATTTAGAATTTCAGTCTTTAGCAAAGATCCTGTATACCATGTTTTCGTTTTGAGCAGAAAGTACCTCTATTACTATAATAGTTATTATATTAGGAGCTAAACACTTGTTAAAATTAGCAACCATTATCATTCTGCAATTTTCCATCTGAGTTCAGAGTTTGAGTCCCATGATCATCTCATAGCTGTGTGACTGAGTAAGTATACACACACACACACACACACACAACCATATACATACAAACCTACACACGTCTATTTACATTTCATTTTCTCTGAGAAACTTCTTCCTAGAAACCTGACATAAGTAGTCAGGGCTGGCCAAATCTTCCACAGTCCATACATTATTTAGCCTAGCTCTTCTGGGTTCTGATCCCTAGGGCCATCTTTAGCAGATTTTGTCATTCTGATAGATTGGCCTGGAAAGTGCCAGATGTATAGGTACCCACCGCCTCTTCCACTTTACTTTCAGGTTCAGCAGGCCTTTTAGCCTTAATCATTCTGGGGACCTCTTCCCTGGTCCCTGCTGTGTCCAGCGTAGTGAGTTAGCTTCCTTGAACACCATAGGCTCAATCTGCTTATGGTGGTAGTTTCTTCCCTCCCACCCTCCTGCATTCAGATCTAAGGGCATCCCAGATTCTGCTCACAAAGCTTTCCCATCTGGGGCTCTTCCTTTCCACACACAATGACGAAAGATACTCCTGGGGGCCTCCTACTTGCCGACTTTTCATCATGGCCTTGTTCTCAAATTCTCTCATCTTTCTTTGCTACCAGTTGCTTCCAGTTATTGAATCCAGTATATCCAGAAGTCACAAATTTCTTTCTGTTTCTACTCAAGGGCTTGCCAACCCACTGCATTTTGGAGCCACACAAATCTGATGGGACTTCTGACTCAGTCCCGAACCAACTGGAACTGATCAAGTTTCTCAGCCTTATTGAATCTAATAATACCTCATAGGGTTATTGTAAGGATTTCAGGAGATAACGTATGTGAAGGCTCCAGCTCAGTGCCAGACTTAATAAATCTTTTCTCTTCTTCTCCCACCAGAGTGGCCTGGAGCTCTTATCCACAGTTCCCAGCACTTAGCACAGTAATATAATTAGCGACATTAGTATATCTAAAAGGCAATTACCATTTAATTGCTCTGGCCTCAGCCAGCCTGAAATTTCTTCTCCATTCACTTCTAATTTGGGGCTAGGGGTTTGTAGTTCTACCCTAGCTGGTCACAACCTCACTGGCTCAGAATTTAAAAGAACTTCAGGCAACCACTGATTAAAAGGTAGAAGATTTGGTAATTCCTTCCATTTGGTTTTATATAAAAATGCAAATATTAATTTTTGCTCCTGGCCAGTGACTAAATCAGTTTCCAGCAGTATCTTTCTGTGAGTCAATGAATAATGCTGCTTGGTTAGACCAGCTCTGCTGTCAAGATGTAAGTCCCCCTCCTCCACTCCATCCTGATCTTCATTAAAATACATCAGTGCCCCCGTATAGATTCAGACTTTGAATCAAGTTTCAGGCATCTCTTTTTAGAAGACGTTTATTTATATTACATACTTAATTTAAAGGAGTAAATGCCCTTCCCTGAGCCTCTGAAGTTTGTTTATCTTAGTGCTACTGTGAGAACATAATGCCCAAATGAAGGCAGCGTGTTTTATTTCACCACTTTCTGACCCAGCTTTGCACAAAGTAATGGCAGTCTCCAATCAAGAGGAGTCCGAGGTACTTAGGGATTTCCACTTGAAATTTTAATATTGGAACTGCATATGTGCATTTAAGGAAACCTAGACTGCCTTATGCCACACGGAAAGCATTTACATCTGAACCACTTTATATGTGATTTGGAGTTAAAGCAAATTCTAAATAACTTTTAGCAGTTTGAGATTTGGAAAATAGCCTGGGCCATATAAATTCCCCTTTAGTTCTCTTTCTGTTAAATCTTATGCCAAAGTAAATGGAAGCTGTAGAGAACCTTTGAACTCCTCTGTTCTCAAGTGACCTCAGTGAAGTTGGATTGGCATAGCCAATGTTTGGTTTTCAAAGAAAGATTTTTTTTTTTTTTTTGTTTCATTCCCTCTTGAAGTATCCATATCAGAGTTACCTTCTTTGGTGGAGGATGCAGTATTGCCTCCTGGGCCCTCTTGGCTCTGGGCCATGGATATCACTCTGAGAAATGGGACTTTGGCTTTAAGGAGCTCATCGGTGCGAGGACGGCACCAATGTCACTGCAATGGTTATTCCCCGGCTTGGCGCCCAGGTTTGTCAGCACCTCTGTTTAACAACAACCTTTCCCTCCTTCGTCTCTCTCAAAAAGAGCTGTTGAAAGCAAATGGCCTGGAGTTCAATGCCACTTCTTCATGCTGCTTAGGTAAATGGCTTAACTTTCTCCAGGCTTTAGTTTCTTTTTTTTTTTTTTTTGAACTGGAGATTAAAACAGTACCCACATGGATCCCTCTCTTTCCCAGACAGTTTATGTTTGCATTCACAACCTGGTGACCTATTACATGGATTTATTCATTTTTTTTTTGAGAGAGAGAGAAGTTTTTAATATTTATTTTTCAGTTTTTGGTGGACACAACATCTTTATTTTATTTTTATGTGGTGCTGAGGATCGAACCCAGCGCCCCACGCATGCCAGGCAAGCGCGTTACCGCTTGAGCCACATCCCCAGCCCTGACTTGTACGCTTTTATTGGTTATTGATAAATATTAAAATACAAATATAATATCCCATATCATACATGTATATACAGAATGTAGTATAATATATATATGACATATATATTATACATTAACATGTTCTTACAACTAAACCATATAATTCTAGGTAGGGACAATGGCATACATATGCATAAGTATGGAACACAATAAGTTCTCAGTAAACACTCTTTGTCCTATTGTCACATACTTAATAAAGGAAAGTATTCATCATGTAAGCAAATATTCACAAAGATTAATAATATTCCTCTTATATTTAAAAATGTCTCTTTTTTCTAATATTAGAGATCACCTTGAAAGAAAAACATGACACTTTTTCCCTGATGCCAAGGAAAATCTGTTGTTTGCCATATTTATGACTATGGGCATATCTGAAAAATAGTACTATATAGTTAATTTTTAAATTTATTATCCCAGAGTTAAATCTCAAATAAAGGTGGGTGCTATGGTCTGAATATGGTTAGAGTGTGTTCCTCAGGGGTTCATATATTGGAAGATCATTCACCAGTGTGATGATGTTGGGAGGTGAGTGGATCATTAAGGGTGCTACCCTCAGAGTTCTTGTGCAGCTCTGGTTCTCATGAGAAGATTGTTGTAAAAGAGAAAGACTGGCCTTCTTTCTCTCTTTCTGGCTTCCTTTCTCACTATGTGACCTCTCCCTTCCACATGTACTTCTGCCATTGTGATGCTATCTTCCATGAGGTCCTTACCAGAGCTGAGCTGATGTTGGTGCCATGCCCTTAAACCCTCCAAACTGAGCTAAATAAACCTCTTTTCTTTAAAAAGTATTCAACTTCAGGTATTTTGTTATAGCAATGGAAAAATGGATCAAATACAGAAGATTGGTACCAAGAATTGGAATCATTACTATAACTGAACTTAAAAATGTAGAACTCGTTTTGGACCTAAGTAACAAGCAGAAGTTGGAAGAATTTGGAGGAGCTGCCTAGGAAAAATCCTGGAATGCTGTATGTGAGGCATTAGGGGTGATTCTGATGAAGGCTCAGAAAACAAGACTAGGGAACTACTTTCAGAAAGAAATGAGGATTTTATGAGAAATTGTAGTAAAGGTCGTCCTTTTTAAACTGTTAAAAGAACTTGACTATGTTGTATCCATGCATTAGAGCTTTATGAAAGGATAAATTTAAGAGGGGTGTACTAGGATATTTGGTGGAAAAAAATTTCCAAATGGCAAAGCATTTTCTGGCTGCTTTTAGTCATATTTCCAGTGAGATTTGGGAGCAAGAGGAAAATTCATAGCTTGGCCAAGGGAGAAGAGAAAAAGCACCTTTGAGAGAACACAATGAGAGAGTAGTCCAGCATGCTAAAGAGATTAACCTGGGAAAAAAGGAACTATATGCTAATTGGCAAGATAATTGGGCCTTCAGGGTATCTCAGAAACCTTCTAGGCCACTTCTGCCATCACAGGCCCAGAAACCTAGAATAGAAATATTTCAGGGAACTCCGGTGATCTCTCCATGGACTTGTTGCCCGGGTCTTCCACAAGAGTCTTTTTGTTATTCACTAGTGATGTACTCCATGGCTGAAGCTATAGTTCAAATGAAATCCAACACAGTTCATGTCGGCAGCACACTCTGATAGTGTTCTTGTGGTGCTAGTTCTACAGGTGCAGAGAGCGCAAACGTTATGGGGTGGTGGCAGCTTCCACCAGAATTTCAAAGGAAAGTCTGGGAAGCCAGGCAGAGACCTGCTCCAGAACCAGAGCCAGTAGAGATTCTCCACTGAGAAAATGCCTGGTGGAGCTGCTGAAGTGGATCCACAGCAGGGACCCCAGGAAAGTAGAGCAACCAGCAGTGTGCAGAGCCAGCCTAGTAAAACTGCAGGCCTCAGCATACAGCCAGAGAGAGAACCGTGTCACTTGAAACCAGCAAAGCCAGTGGACAGGGTTCCCTGAGGGATTAAGGTCCTTTCCCCTAAAGGTTGCACAAGATGTCAGATTTAGAACTTCAAGATTAAGTGTCTATCCTGATGGATTTTATTCTTGCTAGAGACCTGTGACCCTCCCCCACCCCGCCCAGCTTCCCTTTTCTTTAGGCATATATTTATTCTTTAGGCATATATTTATTCTTTAGGCGATATTTATTTGTGTCTGCCTGTCCCTTGAAGCTTAGAAAGGTGTAATTTGTTTTTTATTTTATAGGCTTCTACCTGGAAGCAGGTTGCCTTGATTCTCAAATGAGACTTTGGTCTTGGACTTTTGAGTGACAGGGGAATGAGTCAAGACTTCGGCACTCCTGGGGATGGATACATGTTGCATTGTAGACTGTACTTGAGCACTTGAGGAAGAAAAGCCTATGGTTTGAATATGGTTCGAGGGCATCCCCCAAAAGTTCATAGATTGGAAGCTTGGTCTTTAGTAAGGGTGCATATTTGAAGGTGGTAGAACCTTGAATAGGTAGAGCCAATGGAAGGTGATGGGATCCTAGGATCGGCTGACCTTGGAAGGAATTAATGTAGTTCCCATGGGATCCTGGTTAGTTCTCATGAGTGGGTTATTAGAAAAAGTCAGACTAACCCCTCCTTTCTCTCTCTCTCTCTCTCTCTCTCTCTCTCTCTCTCTGACTTCCTTTTCCACCATGTGATCTCTGCCTTTCATACACACTTCTAACATAATATCGTCCACAGTGGAACAAAGCCAAGGGGCTGTCACCAAGGGCCAAACAAATAAGGAAGCCTGATCTTGGAATTTTAGCTTCCAAACCTATGAGATAAATAAAACTTCTTTTCTTTATACATTATCCAGTGTCAGTTATTTTTCTATGAGAAATGGATTAATACAGTGGGCTCATAGGTTGCTTGTCATTTAGGGTTGTCCTTCACAACTTTACAAATCTACCCCAGGTAGTCATTTGTGCTTCTGGATCCTTTTGAAAAAATTAGTGCATCATACTTATATGAAACAGTAGGTTCATTTTCACATATTCATAAATGCATATAATACAGTTTTCCTCATTTCAGTCTCTAGTATTTCCTCTTTCCCTTTATTCCTCCTTCCTGCTGATACTTTATTGGTCTTTCTTCTTATTTATTTATTTATTTACTTAGTTTTTAATTGGCCCATTACAGTTTATTATGGTTTAGATGTGTCCCGCAAAAGCTCACGTGTGAGACAATGCAAGAAGGTTTGGAGGAGAAATGATTGGGTTATAGCCTTAACTTAATCAGTGACTTAATCCCTGATGGGGTTAACTGAGTGGTAAGTGGAGGCAGGTGGGGTGTGGCTGGAGGAAGCAGTTCATTGGCTTTGGGGTATATATTTGTTTCTGGCAAGTGGAGGTCTTTCTCTTTTTGTGCCCCATCATCCTGTGAGCTGCTTCCCTCTGCCACACTCTCCACCGTGTTGTTCTGCCTTGCCTGGAGACCTGAGGAGTGGAACGAGCTCTCTATGGATCAAGACCTCTGAAACTGTGAGGCTTCAAGTAAATTTTTCCTCCTCTACAATTATTCTGGTCAGTCCTTTTAGTCATAGCAGAGAAAAAGCTGACTAAAACATAACTATATTTAAAACTGGAATGAATTATGATATGTTCATATCTGTGCACAGCATAATTTGGTTAACATCCTGCTCTAATTCTTCCCTTTTTCCACTGGTCCCCTATTTGTTCTCTACTGATCTCTCTTCTATTTTCAAGAGATGCACATTTTTCTGTCTAACTTCCTCATACGAGAGGAAATATTTGACCCTTGACTTTCTGAGTCTGGATTATTTCACTTAGCCTAATGTTCTGCAGTTCCATCCATTTACGAGCAAATGACATCATGTCACTCTACTTTATGACTGAGTAGAAATACATTGTGCATATATCCTACTCTTCTTTATCCGTTTGTCTATTGATGGTCACCTAGGCTGGTTCCATAACTTGGCTATTGTGAATTTTGATGCTCTATATTTAGGAATATTTACTTTATGCCTATCTGTTCCTATGCATGTATCACTATAGTATGCTGATTTTAATTATTTTTGGATAAATATCAAGAAGTAGGATATCTGGGTCACATGGTTACCAAAAGACCATTAGTCTTTTGAGGAATCTCTATACTGCTTTCTAAAGTTGTTGTATTAATTTGCTCCCATCAACAATGTTTAAGTGTAGCTTTTCCCCCACATCCTTATCAGCAATTATCATTATTTGTATTCTTGGTGATTGCCTTTCTAACTGAGGTGAGAGGAGATCTCAGTGTAGTTTGATTTGCATCTTCGTGATTGCTAAAATGTTAAATAACTTTTTATATGTTGACTGGCCATTTGTATTTTTTATTTTGAGAAATGTCTCTTTAGATATTTTGCCCATTTATTATGTGGATTATTAAGGTTTTTTTGGTGTAAAGTTTTTAAGTTCTTTTTATATTCTTGTTATTAAGCCCCTGTTGGAAGTGTATTTGGCAATGATATTCTCCATTCTGTAGGCTCT
This sequence comes from Marmota flaviventris, assembly GCF_047511675.1. Taxonomy (NCBI): domain Eukaryota; kingdom Metazoa; phylum Chordata; class Mammalia; order Rodentia; family Sciuridae; genus Marmota; species Marmota flaviventris. The sequence continues at coordinate 52,647,271 of NC_092502.1, forward strand.
CTCTACATACTCTTGTTTCCTATGATGTGCAGAATCTTTTAAATTTAATTACCTACCATTTATAGATTCTCAGCTTTATTTCTTGATCTTTTGGACTCTTAAGGAGGTTGGTGGCTGTGCCAGTGTATTGGAATGTTGTCCCTATATTTTCTTCTAGCAGTTGCAAATTTTCTGGTCTAATTTCTAGGTCCTTGATCCACTGTGAGTTGATTTTTGTGCAGAGTAAGAGGTAGGGATTTAGTTTCATTCTTCTATATACCAATATCCCTTTTTCTATGCACCATTTGTTTAAAAGGCTATTGTTACCTTTGTCAAGGGTCTGATAACTATATTTGTGTGCATTTGTTTGAGTCTTCTAGTTTATTCCATTGGTCTTCATATATGTTTTTTTAATGCCAACATCATGCTGTTTTTGTTACTGTAGTTCTGTAGTATAATTTGAGATCAGGTATTGTGGTGCCTCCCATCTTACTCTTGTTGCTCAGGATTGATTTGACTCTTCTGGATCTTTTATTCTTTCATATAAATTTTAGGGCTGTTTATTCTAGTTCTGTGAAGAATGTCATTGGTATTTTGATGTGAATTACATTGAATTTGTAGATTGGTTTTGATATTATGGCTATTTTGGTGATATTGATTTTACCTATCCATGAACATGGTAGGTTTTTCCATCTTCTAAGGTTTTCTTCACTTTTTTCTTCAGCATTGTATAATTTTAATTATAGAGTTCTTTTATATCTTTAGTTATATTTATTCCTAAGTATTTTGGGGGGCTACTGGGAATGGAGGAATTTTATTGATTTCTTTCCAGCAGTTCATCATTGGTATATAAGAAAGCTCTTGATTTTTGTGTGTTCTCTTGTGAATAGAGTATTTTTCCATTTCAAGTAAAGCAACTTGAATCAAGCATACAGAATGCTTGTAGGACTTCATAAGGTACCAAACTGTAAACATTAGTATTTATTATTATTGGAAGATAACGGGAAAAACCAATTACCATTCAAAAATGTTCATGACTTGTATATTATAAACTCAAGGAAAGTCTTCTCAAAATAAGCATGTTCATAGACTTTATCTGTTGGATGTACCAATTATAAATCATTAGTGGGAAATTGAGACTAATTAGTAGAAAAATCTATAGTCTGAAAGTATGTGTGAAGAGAGCCTAAGAGCCAGTGGCTTTTGAACATCAGTCATAACTGGCTGGGATTGCTGTCTTATTCACCCATAACTTAGAGCAGTTTACTCTCTGGTCTTTTATTTCCTTATCAGTGAAATGAGAATTATATGAAAGATTACATCATGTAAATTTATAAAGCATAACACCAACACAGTGTCTGGGTCAAAGAAATTATAGCCAAAATGAGCATTATTTTGTGTTATTTTTATTATCACTATCGTCATCATCATTATCATCATCATCATCATCAGAAACAGGATTTCCTATTTGACTACAATTGGCATTGATATTTCTAAGGAAAGATAAATTTGGTGTGTGGCAACTCTGAGTGAGTTAGCCATCTTTGTATACAATTAGGGGAAAAGGAGTTAGTAGGAAATTGTCAGACCCTAACCCCCACCTACCCCAGCAGTGGAGTTTGGGGTGTAGATTTTCTCTCTGTTAATACTGTGATAACTCTCTTGCCACTTGGACTCTAGGAGTTTTTCATTTCCTGAAAGGGTGGCAGATACCAAATACTGAGGTTTTTTTATACAGATAAAGTATCAACTAATTTCATATCATTCTAATCCATACCTTTTTTTCAGACCATTGTTGTACTTAAGAAAATAGCTTCCCTCCAAAAAACGTCTTGAATTGTAGTATTTGCCAATTTCCATAGTGTGCGTGTTCCCGATACTGCTAATTATAAGTTGTCAGCATGAAATCACTGGACACAGAGTTGTAAAGAGGCGAGCACAATTGCTCACAACAGTGTAAACTAGTTCCACTGCACTTCTGGGTCAGGAGAAAGTTCATGTTTTGACAGTGTAGAGTAGGATGATTGACAACAACACTTACAAGCAAATGCAATAGAGGGAAAGTACAGCCAGGATTCTCATAAGATTTTCATTTAACAGACTGCATAGATGATGGTGATTCCATAAGATTGTGCCATCTAGTGATGTCACAGCCATCAGTTTGTGTAATCACACTCTGTGATGTTCACACAATGATGAGATCAGATATCAAAGCATTTTTTTCAGAACCTATGCCTATCTATTGTTAAGCCCTGCATGACAGTACTTTGTCCTCAGAGTAAGTAAGATCATTCGGATATACTTGGCCAACAGGATTCATCCAGAAAGTGAGTTAATGTCAGGTTTTTTTGACAGTGTATTTCAGTGCCATCTTTCTACCCTTGCTCTATACTCTCTCCAGTCATACTTAGAAGAGAAGGCTTTTCCCAGCCTCTTGTTCTCCAAGCATGAAAATTTCTCTAATCATTTCCCAATTATTAAATACTTTGTTAACCAACAGTTTAGAGATTTGGTCATGGATATGGTGTCTAGATTTATAAAAACGTCTTCTTCCTTTTCTTCCTACCCTATCTTCATCTGCCTTCTGTGGCTCTCTTTTTTCCTTTTTTGTTCCCCTACTTTCTTCACAAGTATTTTCTATCATCTTTTGTATTCCTAACAACCCCATGAGGTCATCAGAACAGGTAACGGTATCCATGATTTGCAAAAATAGTAAAGTACAAAATACTACACTTGTATAAATCTGTCATGTTATTCCCTTCAATCTTAATTTGGTATTATGTGATTTTGAATATTTTCATATTTTGTGATATTTCCTGGTGATTTAACCAGTGACCATCTTTCCTTTGCTATAATGAACTTAACTTGATTCTCCCCCTATTGTTTTGAAAACTGTATCATTCTATGTCTAGGAAATTGCATTAGAGTACCATAAATATATTTCTGAGAACTTTTAATTAAGCAATGATACCTAGAACCTTTCATCATAGTTAAGCCCCTGGAGATGATATAACAGCATTCTCTTGGGAAGTCATTCTGTTTTCAGCTGCTTATCGCTGGAGCAAGCAGAGTTCTGTTATGGACCGTTTTTGAACTGTTAAAATATTACCAGTTGAAGATTTTTTTTCAATATAGTGGATTTAAAAAAAAAAAAAACAAAACAAGAGATCTTTTTCTTAAAGGCCCCTCAAAAGTGTTCTGGAAGCCTAATGAGCCAAGCTGAAGAGAAAAGGTATTTGAAATACTGATTTGGCATTTACCATGAAGCTCTCTGCAGATGTGCTTGAGATCATTGCTTGTGCCATGCTAATCCTTGTCAGCTTTGTGGGAAACACTTGTTTATTTTATTCTACAAGGAAGTGCATCTCTGGATGTTTGAAGACATCATTTCTTCTCATTTTCAGTCTTGTATTTGTCCACCTTATAAAAAACTTGGTGGTCAATGTCATGAAAATTGTGTATTCTTCTGGTATCGTGCTGGATTCAGCTGGTTGCAAAGTTCTGCACTTCACTGCAGCCCTGACAACTTCACTGGCCATCTGGTTCCTGTTACACTTTGCATTGTTCTACCACCGGAAGCTCTACCACATTGTCTACTGCTCCAGTGAGGCTGCAAACCTGGACCAACAGAAACATTCCCTGAAGCGGGTCTCTGCACTTTGGGTGGCTGGTGTGGCAGTGTACATCCCAGTTTTAATTTATACTAGAAAATCAGAATACCTGAACACAGGAAACTATACAGACTCCTTGTCTACTAACAGGATTTACATGGATTGCTTAATTGGCTTTGGAAACAAGCAGGTAGAGTTTTACTATGGGAAAATATTTTTAGTTCTGATTGATATTCTTCCCTTAGCTATCTTAGTCTTTGTCTGTTTCTGGATGTCTTTCCTCCTCTCAGAGAAAAAGAAGATGACATATGGTGACATCTGGATTGGAGATGATGATTCAGAAACTGAAATTCTTAGAGGGGCCAAGTTCAGTATTTTATTAATGTTGCTGATCACTCCACTTTGGATTTCTCACTTTATCTTAGTCTATTTCTTGAAAGACTTGGCAGCCTATGTCTTTATTCCAGCTGTTCTCACAGCCCTCTCTTCAGGCTTCTCTGCTCTCAGTCCTTTCCTGCTTATGTTGGTTAATTATAAAATGAAGTTGGTGTCTTTCTGTAATGCCAAGGAGGAAACACCCGCACCACAGTCTGTGAATGTTACTCTTTCTCCATATGCTTAATAGCCAAGAACTCAATTTTAATCCCCGTAAAACAGGCTTTGTGTTTGGAGGGTTCAGCTAAAGTTTTCATAGCCCTTATTAAATAACAGTTTCTGAAAGGACTGCTAGAGAATTGACTCATCTCCAAAATAGACTAACGAGGGAAACTGCAAGAGGAAGACATAAGATCGCTAAGTTATTGCCTATAGAAGAAAAATAGTCATCACACCATTTGTTATTTAGGATAATACCAAGACTTTTTATGTAGCAATTCTAAAGTAACAACAATCACAGTCTGGAAATGAACTCAAAATTAACACTATATTAAGTATTTACTCTGTGCAATGTGTTGTATAAAAAAAACAACATACTGTTGAAACTGAGGATAACATTTCCTAGATGAATTCCCAAAGATACTCCTGAGTAATCTTATGTTTTCATCTGTGTTTTTCTTGAAATGCCTCCACACATATTGGAAGTACATTAGGTAGGTGTGTGGTGTTCCTTTTTTGCACTTTTAGTAATAGTACCTCATGTAATCTGGAAGTATATTTTATTCACTGGCCTTACCCTAAGTATCTTTAGTATATTAGGGCTAAATAAAAGCATTAAATTAAAGAATTAACTTGCTAAATTATATTCAGTGTGTATATGTAGGTGTACAACTGTTTGGTTGCTACAGACAGGTAGCCCACTGTCATTGCTTAAACATGAAAACATATATCAAACTATACTCTTTTAGTCAGAAAAAATGACATTTATTTTATACATGATTTATTTCCCCTTTTGGTTATTACATTGGTACATTTACAAATTACAAAAGAACCAATAAAGTGTTCCTAATAATTTGGTTTCTTGATCAATAAAAGTAATCACATTATAATTACAATTAAAAATACATGGTTGGGTTTTTATTTTTCAGTGTAGCCATTTAGAGTGCTTTAGTACAGGGAATAGTTATTTTAAATATCTGTGCATACATTTGTGTCAGCATTGAATTCTTAGCTTATTCCTGTTATATTTTTAAAATTTCCTTTTTTATGACTAGACTTGGGATTTATTCTGCGATAGTTATAGTGAATGAGTACCTTGGAATTTGAGATTCCTGCTCTAAAAAGACTGCGTTGAAAATTATAAATCTGGATCTCATTTACAAAAGAGACTTAGAACATCTTTGCTCTCATGAATATACTACAGAGGAAGTAAATTTTAAAGTAGCCAAGGCTTAAATTCTGTAGGATTGTGTGGGCCAATGTCTGTCCTTTACACAGCACTGGGAATTAAAAACAAAACAGACCGACGTAAGACCTTCTGAGATTTCCAGGTGGTCTTCATGGGAAATGCTCAGTGGAGTCCACTGAGGCAATTTAATCAGAAGGGCACTAGGCATGGATCCTGCATAATGAAGTTAACATCTGGGGAGCTGGAGGATGTGGGGAAGAGGTCACCATCTTCTAATTAAATGCAGATGTAGCCAGAGCTGGGAATGAATGCTGATCTTAGTTTGTGATTCTTAAATGTGTTCCTGGGACCAGAAATATCAGCATTACCTGGGAACTTGTCAGAAATGCAGATTCTTAGACCCCCACCTTAGATCTATTGAATCAAACTCTGGGCCAGAAATCTGTTTTAATGAGCCTTCTGGATGATTCTCATTCACACTAATGTTTGAGAGCCATGAGTCTAGGGTTGCTTCAGAGTTTAATCCCCACAAACGATCAGAATGAAGTCAAGTTAACTGACTCAAAAGGTCATCTTCAGTGCTCTCCGTGCATATTCCTGTCATTTCTCCTTCTCTCTAAAATGGGAACCAGGATTGCTGTCTGTATTCCATACATTTCAACAATTACCAAACGAACAAATCCACTGTAGAAATAAGTAATCTTTGCAAAATCAAGAATAAAGCATGACCACCTCAGGTGTGCCAAAAATTTGGAACTTGGATTTGGATAGTTTCCTGTACATAACTAAGAAACCAGTTCCCAGATTATTCCATAGTTCATTTCCAGAAGCCAGTGCAAGACACAGTTGGCTTAGGCCCATACTCAACTTCCCAGTGGTAGAAATGCTTTCTTTTTCTTCCCAGATATTCTCTTTTTGTTTGGGTCTCATTAGATCAGCATTTCACCTTGTGGAATTAATTAATAAGCTTTCATCTGCAACAGAAAGTCCTATGCTCACTGAGTGAGCAACATTCCAGTTCTCTTTTAAAATTATTTTTATTTTAACGTTTTTGTTCTCTCCCTTTTCCTCTCATACTTCATTCAAGCTCCTGGTGGGATTAGGACAGCAAATGAAAGAGGGTGAGCAAGATTCACAGAGATTGTCATAGGTAGCACCCTCAAGAAGGATAAAAATCAGGACAGTCCCAAGGACCTCAAGGACCTTTCCCAGTGTCCTCTCAGACCACACAGAACCTCCTCCTCTCTCTCTCCACCTTCTTCATTGTCTCGTTCCTCTTACTCTTCTTGCTGCTTCTTCTCCTCTTCCTCCTTTGCATCCTCCCATCCCCTCCTCCCTTCTTCCTTTCTCAGTGTATCCTTCCAAATTTTGGTCTGAACTATTTCTTTCTGGGTGGTTTCGATTTTGCAAAGCATCCTATTTCATTATAGCACCTTCAGAATCTCTGCAACTTCCTCTAAGATCTATCCTCAAATTAAATCCTTCTCTTTATCTGCTGAATTTTTAAATTCTTGAGAGAAAAGAGAATTTTTTTCTTCTATAAGGTTGATATTTCCTTAGCCCTGCTTCCTAAGACAAGAGTTTCCCAATCCTGGCTGTCTTGGCTTCCTCACTGTGTCCTGGTACATTGCAGTCCACCTAGAATGTGGCCTTCCTAAGAAGTGACCTCCAGAACTGAACACAATATACTTTTCATTTTGTGTGTGTGTGTGTGTTCATGTGTATTTTTTCTATTGTATATTCTTTTATTCTCTCTTGTACAGTTGCTGTGAGCATGAATTGTTCCCTTCTTCCAAGAAGAAGATGCAGTGTTAAATTCATTTTAAATCTCTCTCTCTCTCACACACACACACACACACACACATACACACACACACACACACACACACAAATTATAATTATAAACATGCATTTCTTCCCTAGGCTTAAAAACTAAGGTCTATCCAAGCTCTGAAGTTCTAGTGAAAGTTAGTTCATTCTTGGTGTTAGAGTTCAGAAATCATGAATGACCCCCCAGGACAGCACGGAGAAAACACATTATTCCTTCCCCAGGAGCTAGAGCAGGCTCAGTACATTACAATGAAGTCTTTTGTCTGATATCAAATATTCACTTGTATTTTTTCAAATAAGCCAGAAAATAGGATGTTCCAGAATGTGCTCTGTCTACACTCTAGCTTTAGAAATATGGCCCTGAGTATTTCTATTTATCACCCCACCACTCTGGTATTCACCCTTCAAAATCTCTTTTTAGAGGGAAAAGTTTAGCAATAGGTGCTACATCAGTCATGTTTCTAGAAATCTTCTTTCAGTATTCTCACCTCCAGGCTCTGCCCATGCTAGAACTGTTCCTAGAGTTTCTTCCTGCCCCTGCCCCTCATCCTTTAGCTTTCTGTCTACCCCAGGCAGGCTCCTCTCCTCTCTAAGGTCTAGACGAGCTTCCTAGGTTCCTGTGTGTTTATCTAAGCAAGTCCATGTTACATTGTAACGGTGTGTTTTCTTGTTCCTCTCACTTTACACTGTGTGTACTGTACAGCCCTGCAGCATGTACACCAGAATATTCCACACACCAACAGGGGAAAAGCCGCAGGGCTGTGCTTTCCCAAATTTTCCTTGTGTGTACTGCTTGGCACTCCTTCAGTTGCCTCTTTCTGGTAGAAATTTCTTGCCTCTGTCATTTTTCTGCTTCTAGACTAGGCATTTAGCAACTGCCATGCTTCTGGCCACTGTTGAATCAAAGAGGGAAGGAAACTGAATCCAGCATTTGGAAGGAGATGCTTCCTTGCCGGCCAAGTTACTGAGCCAACGGGGACAACATTTCCACCCAAGCCTTCCAGTTCTTAGTTTGTGATTTTTTTAAAAAAGCTCTTACATTGAAGAAAGTAAGCTGAATATCTACATGCCGGCTTTCACACTGAAAATTTATCCCAGTGTGAATTTGGCAGGTGTGTGTGTGTGTGCGGGGTGGGGGAAGGGAGTGGCTATATTTTCTCAAGTGTTGGTGGGTTCAAGAGTGAAAAAATAAATTGTAATGCAAATCAGTTGAAGTTACCTCATGGCCAAATGTACTCTGCTCATTTATTTTGACAAGCCCAGCTTATTTTTAATTACCAAGACTCATAGTACACTGGTAAATGTAAGAATAGTGACTTTGGCAGAAAATGAGAAATGTGTGTAACTTGAGCCTTCAGAATGAGTCCATACTGACTCCTTGTAAAATGGAGTGAGGCGATCCATTTTAAAAGGAATTTCAGTAAAGCGATTTATGTGATATGTGACTATGGTCACAAATCAATGAGCCTTTTATAAGCCAAGCACACTAGAATGTATACATTAAAATGGAGTATGGTTTCTCAAAGAAATTTTGTTGGCCACTCTAAGCTTTTTCCAGTGATGCTGCCATTACCCAACAGATTTCTTTGGAAGTCTTCATTTGAAATGATTTTTAGTTAGTTTTCTTTTCCAAATAACAACAACAGAAAAAAAAAAAAAAGAAAAAATCAAGATGTCACCGAAAATCATAGTACTGGGGAACAGGGAAACATACTATTTTCAGTGGCTTAGCTACTTTTTATGATCCCATTTAACTCTGTTACTTTGAGCTCTTTCCCAGGGGAATCTTCCCTTGAGGGAAATAGTGGGGCCATCTCTGAGGTCACTCATGAGAAGGTGACATGTTGTTGATAGACCCATCAGGGGCATGTGCCCCTAACATACATTTTAATAGGCATTGGAGGGACTTCTGCTCTTGGCAGCTTATCAAAGTTCTGTGGAAGTTGGAAAAGCCTACAGATGCTGTGCATGGTTGATGATTTTTTTTACTTCATTCTTCATCTCTCCAAGCCAGGCATTAGTTTGGAGTTGGGGTAAGTTTCTCCCTGTACTCTGGGTGCATTCAAAGAAGAAACCAAGATGTCACCAGCAGCTTCCATGCAGCATATATTCCAGCATCTGATTCTGTGTCCCTGTGCTCTAATATTTTTCTTCTTTCCCTCCCTATGAGTTTTTCTACTCAAATTTTTAAAAATTTCAAATTTTCAAATAAACCATTGAAAAATGTTTCCTTTACCTTTCTCTCCTACCCTGCCCCAGCCTAGCATCTTCTTTCCTCTCTTTTAAAAAAACAAAACACAGAACACACTTGCCTACATGAATAACAAATTGAAAATTGCTAATGCAGTGAAGATACATTTAAAACAAACTGAGCTTGAAATGGGATAATTTCAATCAGTGGACAGTACTTAAGTCAGATCTTGAGAGATGTGTGTTGTGGCGAGAGGGACTATCAGAAAATAGAAAGCCCTCAGGAGATCTCAGAGAACCAGGGATAAGTGACGCAGGTTGTAGGCTGATGGTATGGGGGTGCAGTACAAATTTACAGATGACTAGGTCCTGGGATCTTGAAGGGGGCCCATGGCCAACTATGATACGTAGCAATAAAAATTTCATGGGAAGGATTTTAAGCTGAACTGCCCATTCTGGGAAGCCTGAAAATTACTTTTCACTCAGGCATAAACTCATCCTTGCTAGCCTGAGAAGGGGCAGCCCTCTTGTCTCTGAGCTGCTGGTTTGGGTCAGATGGAGGATGGTTTGGGGTCTATCTGGGCTTGCCCTTCGCATGACTTCCTCTGTCCTCTTTGCTCTCAGCAGTAAAATGGACCCATGTAAATCCACAACAAAGCAAGAACCCTCCCGTATTCCAGTTAGAAGCATAATCCCCACCTTGTAACATTATGTTTGTGAAGGTTTTCTAAGAAAGAAAACAGAGACTCAGTGAAAGCACAAATTGTGACCCCCAGCAGTAGTTTATTTGTAAGAAATTTTGTTTTGTTGCTGTTGTGCTATAAGAATTTAAAACCATCTTAAAAATACAACTTCTGTCTTAAATTACAAATGACATCAACATTTTTGGCAGGAGACACCAATTTAAAAAGGTGGTAGTAATGATAGTGGTGATGGTACTTATTGTTAATATTGAATTCCCTCTGAAGGTCAAACCCTTGAATACCCACAAGGTCAGGGCATTTGAGTGCGTGACCCTCTGAGGCTTAGTCAAGATTAGGCAGGGCATGTGCCTTAGTAGAGCAACCACAGAGGGGATCTGGTAAAGTGGGGAGCACAGACCTCATAGATAGGTGGGGGCAGCTACTGTTGGCGTCATGGGGAAAGTGAACCAATGTTGCAGTAGCTTCAGATACTTTAAAGCAAAGCCAGAAATTCAGAATTTTATGTGAAATTACCCAAGGTCTACAAGTTGGCAACTGATTCGATTTTTTAAAATACTATGTGGGCCAAACAAATCACATCTGTGTGCCAGACTTGGCTCATGGGCCTCTGATGTGCCCTGTGTAGCTGAGTTTTCTGTTACAGCACACATGTCAGCAGTCAGAAATGGGAGTTTCTGGGTTTCCACTGCAGATTGGTGGGAGGTGGCAGAAGAGAAGGATGAGCAAATCGACCAGGGTCTTGCTTTTCTAGCTTAGTTTCCTCATCTTGTTTCATCTTGACCCGACCTCACCTTACTGCCTCAGAAGGGGACCCAAAGCTGGCAATGATCTGTGAAAGGGCAGATGAGAAAGAGGGAGACAGTAATGACCTTGGGGACAATTGTGAACTCACCCCTGACTGTAAAGAAGCAATTGGAAACACAGTCAGGATTGGTGATCTGTGGGTATTTCTGCACATTTTTACTGGCAATGTAAATGCTCTCAAAGTGACACCTTGAAAGAAGCATCGAAACCAGACTACAGAAAGTGTGACATAGACAGAATAAGACATCATGAAGTGGATGGCTGTGTGTGGAGGCCTGCTAGGAAGCAAAGGAAAGCTCCTGGTGTCTTGGACCCTTAGTCTCAGTTGGGTCGTCCAACCAGAATAACATGCGCAGGGACCCAGGTCTTCTACAATGGGCTGCAGCTGTTGTAACTCTTACCTCTGGCCTACAGAATGAAGAATTTCACTACCTTCCTTCAAGTGCAGACACAAAGACTTTCTGCTTTGATGTCATGTTATTACCCACTGGTTACATGCTACTAGAATGACAAACCTCAAGTGGATAGGGCCCTGTCTCTCTATTGTCAGAGCATCTCAAACAGGTATTCAGTGACTCTTTGCTAAGTTGATTAGTTAAGGCATATTCATCTTCATCTTGTATTTAGTTTTGTATTTCCATATATTTAAAGATCTTCTTAGTCCTCAGTTCTGATATAAATTTCCTCATATTTCCATGTTGCTGGTGATTCTGAATGCATGGCTTGCTCATTTTGAGCTATTTTTTAAAAGCTAAACAAATGGCACGATTATGTTAAACAAAAAATATTGTACCTTCAACTTATTACCTACCTTAATTTTCTATGTTTCTCCCCCTTCCCTTCCTGCAGGCATATGCCATTTTTTCCATAGTTTTAATTGTAGTAGATAGAGTCCATCCAAGAAAGGATTAGCATGCAGCTCCCCTGTTTTGTTTGTTTGTTTATTTGTACCATATCATCTTTGTGTTGTTCACCAAGGCACAGGAAGAGTCTGTAGATCAGCTAGTCATTGTGAAGGACAGATTTAGTGAAATGAAATTAGATTGGAAGAAAGACTGTTAGCTGATGAGCTGAAATCCAGAAAGAGAAAGTTATTTTGAGTAATTCTCAAGTACAAATGTGTGTGTTTTCCTCTGAAAAGTTCTGTAAGGATTACAAGGAAAAGTAATGTATTTTTATACCCAACTATTTGCTTGAGCACCTATTTTAGGATTTCTGTCAATAACAAAATTTCTGGCTTAAAATTATTTTTACAAATACAAATTTGATTTTCTTTTCTTTTAAAAACTTGTGATTTCAGCAGGACATGTGGCACACGCCTATTATCCCAGCAGCTTGGGAGGCTGAGGCAGGAGGATAGAGAGTTCAAAGCCAGCCTCAGCAACAGCAAGGTGTGCTAAGCAACTCAGTGAAACCTTGTCTCTAAATAAAATACAAAAAAACGGGCTGGGGATGTGTCTCAGTGGTTGAGTGTCCCTGAGTTCAGTCCTCAGGATGCACCCCTCCCCCCCCCAAAAAAAAACCTTATGATTTCAGAAGAACTTTATCCATTTATCATAAGTAGATTATCTCACTTGATTGTAAAAATAGCATTCTAAATTTTTTCTTGGGACTCTTTACCTGCTATAAATAAAACTATGTAAAAAATGATGCATGTGTGTGAGGAAAAAAAGGCAAGGAAACAGGAAAAATTAGGTGATAGGTTTGAGGAATGATTTTTTTCCTCTTTATTGTAATAACACATTTTACATAGCTTAAAAAAGAGAGAGAAATAGCTCGAATAAGAAGGCAATGCATTTAGAGTAAGAGTTTCCTTTAAAAAAAAAAAACAAGCATTTTTGCACTTGATCTTGTATTCAGAAGCCCATTTTCATCAGCCTAGATGCACTTTCGCTCTCCAGTAATGGCTCTTTTCTGTTCAGCAAGGAACACCTTGATTAGAGAACTAAGAGAGAAAAATGGATCATTTCAAATACTCAAGTCTGGGTGTATAAGACAATTTTTATAATAAGAAAGACAAGTTGTGGGAAATATAATTTTCTTTCAGTATCTGAGAATTGGTTTGGCAGAAGATAATTGCACACCAAGGCACTGCCAGGAGATCTATATTTCTGCTCTTGACATCTGTAGGTGCCACTGCCACTGCCGACGGTGATCATGATAAGTGATGGGAAGATGAAGTGAGAGGCAATGCATCTTACCTTGACAGGTTTAAAGGATTGCCACAGGCAGCCCCGAGGCAAGTGCTGACGGAGGACATTCTGGTGCCTGTGTCAGGTCACTCTGGCACAGTCAGACAAAGCTGTTTAAGGCAGAGGGCAATGTAATAATTGTGGCTTCAATCTGATTTAGACTTAGAAGAAGGCTTCCTTCCTTTCTTTCTTTCCTTAATTCATTCATTCTTTCTCCCTGCCCACCCTCTTGATTTTTAGCTTTTTAGAATTGTATGGGATGTTGTACCACAAATTCTAAAATAGCTGTTACTCTAGATTAGTTGGTATCTTATACTTCTATGATTGTGGTAGAGATCCTAGTATTCATTGCTCTATGCACAGAATCCAAGGATATGCCTTCAGGAAATACATGAATATGGTTTTCCTAAGAGTCCCAGGCTGGTTCCCTTTCTTTGAATCCCATACGTGCACCCAGGGTATGGTGAGAGCAGGGTGTGTATTGGAGTGAATCCTAACATTGATCATAGGGGAAAATTCTGACCCATGTTATTGCTCTGGCAAAGGCAAGCAAGTGCAAATCAGGTAAAGCAAAGAATTATGGCTGCTGTCTGGGGAGCCATGCTGGGGTCTGTGGAGGAGCTGTGCTCCTGCTTCTGGAAAGCCCAGTGAGGGGCTTTGGAGAGGGGAAATATACTCTGAATATACTCTGGAAATATACTGGCACCTGATTATCTTTCACTTTCATGTTTGTTTAAATATAGATAATATTTTTGGCTATAAACAGCTAACATTTTGCCTTTCTTTTTTATTTCTGTCTTTGCCAGGAAATCATAAGTATTTGATCTTACTCAAAATGTGCAAAGAAGAATAATGGAAGCCCCTGAATATCTTGATTTGGATGAAATTGACTTTAGTGATGACATATCTGTAAGTATTACTTCTTTTAAAAAAGTGTTACTTCTTGTAAACAATGCTTTCAAGATCTTCTACCTTCAAATTCATACTTTATTGTCATCTGTTTATTAGCAACTCCTAGGACTACATTTAGAAATTGAAAGCAAGGAACTCTGTGTGGTAATCAAAGTGTGATTTGAAGGTCTCTGGACCAAGAAGTGAACCCCACCTAATTATGTGCAAGCTTAGAAGGGCAAGGCACTTAACTCATTGAGCCTCCCATTCCTAATCTGTTACAGTGTTGTCAAAATTATTGATTGTCTGAGTATGCACATAATCAATCTTATGAATTTTAATTCTCAATTTTCTTATATATCTGGCTACTCCATGCCAGCATTCTCCACAGTTCATAACAACACAGATTGAAGCCAAATTGACATTTATTAATTGATAAAAAATAAAGGGATTTTTTTTCAGTCACTGTAGGTATCAAAGCACAAACTGGACACTGGTTTGGGAATATTCAGGAAGAGTCATAAGCTAAGCAATAACTAAAACTCTTTAGCAACTGGACCAGCTGACCTTGAGGTTCTATGTAATACTGTGGCTGATGATTCTTTAAGTTCCTATAACACTCACAAACTTTCTGCTTCTTCAGGTTCACTCAGGGCTGCTCTGAGTGAATTGTCTACATGTGCCTTGCTTAGAGCTCCATGTGACTTATCCTTGGCCACCTAGTCAGTTCTGCCACACCCACAGACATCTTGGCATCTAGTGCCCCAGAAACATTGGGCTCTCAAGTCTGTGGTGGGACATGTGCTGTTTCTGAGCTAGACATAAAACTTTTCTTTCCAGGAGCTCACAATATCTGACTTCATCATCTGTTGATCTCTCAGGGTCCAAAACTTTAGGTCAACCCTGGAAATTGTTTGGAAATGATGAACTTACTTTACCCACCTCTTGTAACAGTTTTATTCCTCTGCTTTACTAATTACCTTGAAGTAACATCAGATTTAGATCCCTGAGATGAATTTGATGAATTACCTCTTTTATAATCTGATGATTTTTCTTTATTATTGTATCAGAAAAAATGTTAATTCAACCTTTCCTATTTTAGCTTTCAGACAGTTTTAATTGATCCTCATTCAAATTTAATGTGAAGTGAGTTTCCTTCTTCCCATGATATCTTTCTGTTATCTGTGGTTGGTCTCTCAATTACTTGAAAGTGTTCAGAGAATAGTTGTCTTATGACCACTCCCTTCAAGGTATTTTGATTTAAGTGGTGAAAGAACAAGGAAAATAATGAAACTATGGACTTATGAGGGAAGGATGGAACGTGTTGTAGAAAAGGAAACTTGTGTTATGATTAAGAATTGGGAGATAGCTCTCTGGGTTGGATAATAAGGTTGTGGTGGTGGCACAAGCCTGTGACTCGGGAGACTGAGGCAGGAAGATTGCTAGTTTGAGGCCAGCCTCAGCAACTTAGCAAGGCCTTATGCAATTTAGTGAGATCCTGTCTTAAAAGAAAAACTAAAAAGAGCTGGAGATGTGGCTTAGTAGTTAAGTCTCCTTGGGTTCAATTCCTGGTATTAAAAAGAAAAAAAAAAAAAAAGGAAAGAAAGAAAAATGAGGACACAGGCTTTGAAGGCAGCCAGCCTAGGTTCCTATCTTGTTCTCACTTTTGCTGGCTGGATGATTTGGGGCACATTAACTTCACCTCTCTGAGATTCTCACCTATCTTTTAAGATTGTTTTGAGGATTGGGTGAAATAGTAATGTATGTGAAACACTTAGCTTGGCACATGGCAAATTACTCTTAAAAATGGTAGCTTTTGTTATTATTTCAGTGAATAATACAATAATATTTATATGACCAATGGTGAAGAAAGAACTCAAGGGAAAAGACCAGGCATGCTGTCAAGATTTTTTTTTTTTAAACACAACAGAGCAGTTGTATTTACAGAGGAATCATCTGGCAGCAGCCCATAATTTTGATGAATTAGGAAGCTCTACTTGAAAGATAAAATATGCTAAGCAATAACTAAAACTGTTTAGCAAATTAGGCTACAAGATTATGCAATAGTTGAGTTTCTATAACTCGATCACTCTGAAACATAAATAAAAATGTCCATCTGTAATAGTGTAACCCCACCCAGACTTCCCCCTTTAAATGTTTCTTTCATTTGGATATTTAACCTCCAGTTAAGCTTGAATCAAGTTTGCAAGTATATAGAATTGATGAAGCGATAATAATGCCTGATGTTTATTGAGCTGACTGTAGGACAGGCATTATCTCCTTCAATCCTCACAACAGTCCTGTGAAGGAGGTGCTCTTAGCATCTCCATCTGTCAGAGGAGGAAGGACGCATGGAGATCTTATATACCTTGTTGAATGTCCCCCACCTACTCAGGAACATCTGTCTCCAGAATATTCACTTGCAGTTATAACACTTGACTGGCTCTACAAGATGAGTGTGGTTTAACACAGTGTTTCACATCAGGGAATTTTTACTTCCCTCCCCACCCCACCCCAAGAATATTTGGCAATACCTGGGACATTTTTTATTGTTATACTGGGGAAATACTACTGGCATCTAATGGGTAGAGAGACCAGGGAGGTTTATAAACATCCCCTGTTGGTTGTAGACAATCCCTTACAAGGAAGAATTACCCAACCCAAAATGTTGGTAGTACTGAGGATACTGATCTATGTTAATCCCCTTGGAAGTGGGCAAGCTCTACTTTGATTTACAGCATAGAAGATTATTTTAATATAATTCAGTGCATCTAAGTTTAATGCCTTAAATATGCCAGAATTGTACTGTTCTTATGCAGTGATTTCATGGAAAGAAGAGCAGATATAATCTCATAAATATTGAAATGATTGTTAGCCTATTTAGGTAAACTAGGAGCAATGAATGTTACAGCTGCTTTCAGGGTAAATGGAAATTATTCAAATGCTAAAATTGAAAAAAAATGAAAATATTTTCAGTGTGCTAAGTTATTGGCATAAAAACAAATGTCATTTCCCATGAACATGCTTTTAATTTTAGGATTCCATAAACCTTCCTCATCTCTCAGGGCCCTTTTGCCACTTTCCTGTTTAAATGGTAGGAGTGGGGAGGAAAACGCACATTACACTTGAAAAAGATGTTTACAAAAATCATGTTGGAGTTGAAAACGCCTCTTCTGAGTCTCCAGCCATAGCCCTATTACGTAGTTTAGGCTTTGTGTTTCATGGTTTTCCCCTCTGGTCATGAGCCTGGTTCTTGTTTTAATTAAAGCATAAGCTGTATATTGGTTTAAAAAACAACTAGTTTTTTTTTTCCTTTACCTAATGAGACAAAACACAGAAGGCAACCAAATTATTTTGAAGTTTCCCAGACTCAAAAATAATGCACATCCTTTGCAAAATGCAGACTTTAAACTATACATTCTTGTAACTCTGCCATCAAAAAGGGCAGAACTTTGTGCAATAAATGCGAATCTGTGAGAGAGAGGTGATGACACACATAAACACAAGGTTCAAAGCAGGGCTTTTCTGTCACTGCAAATGGGTTTACAGATTTCTTTCTTTTTTCCTCTGGGAGCCAGATCCCTCCAGAATTAAAACAAAAACAAAAACCCTCTGGAATTCTTAGGAGCCATGGCGTGTTTATTTTATTAAGAAGGGCCAACTTGCTGTTCTTAAAAATAGTATCATATCCAAGACTGAATGCAGCAGACACTGCACTAGGAATCTGTTGAAGCCACCACCCATCATCACTCGCCCACTATGCCACACACTGAGCTCAACTCTTTAGGTCAATTATGTTCTTCAGGCCACACATTCCCTCTAGGGGACAGGCTCTTCTTTCATCCCATTTTGTAGATGAGAAAGTTGAGGTTTGCAGAGGTGGTGTGATCTTCACAGGTTACAGATGGGCAAGTGGCAGGATCAGGACTTACATACAGAACTGTTGACACATTACTTTTCCCTCTGAGCAACTTGGTTGAATGGAGGTGTCCCTAAGACCAGCCATTTCACCCATCACTATCCCCATTTGGCACTGAAGTGATTACAGATTGCTTCTGGGTAGTAAGGGAGTTGGCATATATTATAAATGAATAAAATAAAACCAGCTAAAGGGAACTTAAGCAAATCTTTTAATTTTACTGTATTTCATGTTGCCCTTCTATAAAACGATAATGATTATCTTTACTTATCACCTTGGATTTTATGGGTAAAAACTTGAAAATTCATATATATTATATAAACACACACTCATATACACATAAGTATATATACTTGTACATATGCGTACACATATACATACAGCCACATGTGTGCACATGTTAATATAGATACATACATAAGTACACATACAAATAAAAGTGATTAAAATAATCTTTTCCTCTTTGCAAGAATTTTTGTTGCCTTTCTGTATCATTCTGACTGAAACTTTGGTAAAAATTTACCTTTTTGGTAATTGCTGAAACTACTTTTTGTGGAAGTCTTAATATGAGATTAAGATAGAGAAATATGTGTCCTTCCTCTTTACTATCCCTTTTGATCCAAGTCATTGTAACCCAGAGTAATCACATAAAATTTTGTTGATTCATTTTCTGAGGTGCTTGAATTACTGTCTGATGGAAAAATAAAAATTCTTAGGTCAAAACCAATCTCATTTTAGTGAGCTTTTACATTCTGATGGGGGAAAAAAGATTCCTTGTAGTCTGGGCATCATTGTCACTGAGCTACCTGGCCCTCTTCTGATTTTTTTGCATACCACTTTTTACTCAATTCAGTGTCCTGACATTTGCCCCAATTTTATTACATTTCAGCAAAGACCCATTTCACAGCAGTGGGAGACCTTGAGAAAGGGGGTGGAGAACCTCTCAAGTGGACATCAGCCATGAGTTGGGGTGTGTAAAGGATACATGAGTTTAGGTATGGAACAGAGTAGAAAGATATTCAAGATACAAACAACCTGGCTTGCCCTTCCACTCTAGCAAGGAAAGCCCATGATCAGTCAGGCGGCAGAACATCCTGAGGTGGCAGGGGTGCTTCTTAATTTTTTAGGATCCAGAGGGAAGCTAATATCATCAGAAAAAGATGAACCCTGTTTTCTCCCGCTTTCCTAGAAGGTGACCAATGCTGGCTGCTCCATTCCTGTATCACTGTCCTACCAGCCCTTCCCTTCCAGCATTTAACCTGCTCTGTTTGTATTCAAATTTTTCTTAGTGCTTCCCAATATGATCTCATTTTAGCAACTATTTTGAATGACTCATCTTTTTTGTAGTGTTTTCACAATGTCCTGTACTTGAGTACAAATTCCCTCTCATTCCTCCTCTTCAGCCCCACATTATCAAAAACCTCACACCTTCTTCTAACATCATATGCTATTTTAAAATTTGTTTCCTTAATACTTTTCAGGAAATAAATTAGGAATCATCTAATCCAGAAAAGGCAAATTATATGTTGATGTCCTATAGCCGTTTCCTGGCTTACTCTTAAAATGGTCAAAAAGAGTTACTGAGTTTTCCCAAATACTCATCAGAAATAAGATCTAGCATAAAATAATTGTATTATTATTAAGTATTTAAAACTCTTGGAAAATGGAAAATATAAAAATAAGGAGCCAGGGCAAAAATCAAATGCCTTTAAAAATAGGGTGCAGTGTGATATTTTTCATTATTGGCAATTAGGCAATGGGTGAAAATAAATGTACTTAAAGCAGAATGGGATAGATATAAGAACACGTGGACCATCCTTATCTGTTCTGTGGAAAGGTGGCGGCGGGAACTGTGGGAGCAGTTAAGTCATCTGTGAAAACATGGAATATGAAAGCCAAGAGTATCCTGAGGAAGAAACTACACAGAAGTATAATCCTGCAAGTTGTGTGTTGGGGGAACTAGTATAAAAGAAACTGTAAAGAAATTTTTAGACATAAAAAGAAAACTAAGGAATCCAAAAAGGGGGAACAGGGTTTAAGGAACTTAAAGACAAGTTGGTCAGTAGTAGCAAGATGAGGAGTGAAAGTACCAACTGGATTTTCCAGTTAAGGCCCTTGGTGGCCATGGCAAGCACAGTGTCTGTGAGGTGGTGGGAGGACCATGTCAGGGTGACAGGAGGTATAAATGCAAAGATGAGGAAATAGAGATAACAACAGAGATCATTCCTTCACAAAGATGGCTAACAAACCCAAGAGCAGGAAAGCCCATCATCAGTCAGGTGGCAGAACATTCTGAGGTGGCAGGGGTGCTTCTTAATTTTTATAGGATCCAGAGGAAAGCTGATATCAAGAAAGAGGCTAAGGAGGGAAGGAGGCAGGGATGATGGCTGGGAGGGCATGGTCCTCAGGAGGTGGGAGAAGATGACAGGTGAGCACACACAGAAGGCTGGAGATGCAGGGGTGGACTTAGTGCCACATTCTCAGAGGGCCACGAAGCCAGGGCATTCTTCCTGAATTGGAAGGGCAAGCCTTTGATGAGGTCTACAACATTTTGGAAAAATAGTATGCTCTGAAAATCTCTCTGGCTGTGTCTCTTTGCCTTCATGGCCTGTTGTGCTTGTACACGTTACTGTCCTTGTTTTTATTGTATGCCTGTTAAGATCCTGTCTAAATTTTGGAAGGCTCTATGAGAAATCATGAACTTCATGATGGTTGTTTGGATGGAAGGCTTAATTGTTTCTTTTGGAAACCTAGTGGGACCTTAGTTATTTAAAAGTCGCTAGCTTGAAAAGGTGCTGGGGGTGTTGTTCTTTCATTTTCTGTGGCTCATTTCCATTTGAGTAATGTCTGCTTGTCCACCCAACTGGCTCTCATTTTCAGGAATAGGGGCCAAAGCTTTTCAGTCCCAAACAATATGTAGGGTGGTCAGAGATCCCCATAGCCCAATGTAGAAATCATTCACTGTTGTTATAAATCCCATGCATGCTTCAACTGTTTTGCATGGCAGAGTGACAAAACTGGTATAAACTGAGATATGTAGAATTTTCTTGTGTCATATCAACTATGCAGTCTGAAGCTGAGTTTTCTTTTTTCTTTTTTTTTAATTTTTATTGTTGGCTGTTCAAAACATTACATAGTTCTTGATATATCATATTTCACACTTTGATTCAAGTGGGTTAGAACTCCCATTTTTACCCCATATACAGATTGCAGAATCACATCAGTTACACATCCATTGATTTACATATTGCCATACTAGTGTCTGTTGTATTCTGCTGCCTTTCCTATCCTCTACTATCCCCTCCCCTCCCCTCTTCTCTCTCTACCCCCTCTACTGTCATTCATTTCTCCCCCTTCTATTTTTTTCCCTTTCCCCTCACTTCCTCTTGTATGTAATTTTGTATAACCCTGAGGGTCTCCTTCCATTTCCATGCAATTTCCCTTCTCTCTCCCTTTCCCTCCCACCTCTCATTCCTATTTAATGTTAATCTTCTTCTCCTGCTCTTCGTCCCTACTCTGTTCTTAGTTACTCTCCTTATATCAAAGAAGACATTTGGCATTTGTTTTTTAGGGATTGGCTAGCTTCACTTAGCATAATCTGCTCTAATGCCATCCATTTCCCTGCAAATTCCATGATTTTGTCATTTTTTAATGCAGAGTAATACTCCATTGTGTATAAATGCCACATTTTTTTTTATCCATTCGTCTA
Organism: Marmota flaviventris; assembly: GCF_047511675.1. Taxonomy (NCBI): domain Eukaryota; kingdom Metazoa; phylum Chordata; class Mammalia; order Rodentia; family Sciuridae; genus Marmota; species Marmota flaviventris. The sequence goes on from NC_092502.1 coordinate 52,668,883, forward strand.
TTGAAGGGCATCTAGGTTGGTTCCACAGTCTTGCTATTGTGAATTGTCCTGCTATGAACATTGATGTAGCAGTGTCCCTGTAGCATGCTCTTTTTAGGTCTTTAGGGAATAGACCGAGAAGGGGAATAGCTGGGTCAAATGGTGGTTCCATTCCCAGCTTTCCAAGAAATCTCCATACTGCTTTCCAAATTGGCTGCACCAATTTGCAGTCCCACCAGCAATGTACAAGTGTACCCTTTTCCCCACATCCTCGCCAGCACTTGTTGTTTGACTTCATAATGGCTGCCAATCTTACTGGAGTGAGATGGTATCTTAGGGTGGTTTTGATTTGCATTTCTCTGACTGCTAGAGATGGTGAGTATTTTTTCATGTACTTATTGATTGATTGTATGTCCTCCTCTGAGAAGTGTCTGTTCAGGTCCTTGGCCCATTTGTTGATTGGTTATTTGTTATCTTATTGTCTAATTTTTTGAGTTCTTTGTATACTCTGGATATTAGGGCTCTATCTGAAGTGTGAGGAGTAAAGACTTGTTCCCAGGATGTAGGCTCCCTATTTACCTCTCTTATTGTTTCTTTTGCTGAGAAAAAACTTTTTAGTTTGAGTAAGTCCCATTTGTTGATTGTAGTTATTAACTCTTGTGCTATGGGTGTCCTATTGAGGAATTTGGAGCCCGACCCCACAGTATGTAGATCGTTGAAGCTGAGTTTTCAGTGCCGGCCATCAGCCCCAAACTCTCTTGGGTGAAGAAAGAATAAAGATAAGTCAAATAATATGCTGTGATGGGCCGAACCATCTTTCCTTTCATTCCAGCTCACCTCCTCTCTTCCTGCACCATTATTTCCCATGTCTGATTCTACGCTTAAAATCAACTTAACTATCAGGAATAAAAAATGAGGAAAGGGCTGTGGACACTCATAGAAAAGGTTACAAAGAAGAGACAAACTTTTAATTCCACATAAAAGTTTACTAAATGACTTCACCCATATTATCTTGTATAATTGTTTGTGTTTTACAGATAGGGAAACTAAGTCCCAGGATATGAAATAATTTATTTGTGCAGAACCACAAAGTTAAATAAATGTCAGAGCTGCCACTTGAATCCAAATCTTCTGGCTACAAATCATATCTTTTACTCAAAAGACTTAGACATCAATGAGTACTCCTACTGTTAGCATATTGAGAGTATTTTTCTTTTAAGTGTATCATGATTTTATTGTTACATTTGTAGTTATAGGTTTTTCTAAGGTCACTTCAGTTATTATTACTGAGTCTGAAATCACAAACTATCTAGATGAATGCATTTAATCCACTTTAATAAATATTTAGTGTCTTAGATAAATAAAATGTTGGCCACCACACCCTCAAGAAGCAGAGAAAGCATTTATGTAAATATATAGATGAAATGTTTTGTGATAGATTCTGTAATGGATGAATGACTAAAATAAGGAAAAATACAGAGCATTAGTTCTTGAACCCCAAAATGCCTCAGAACCCCCTGAAGGGCTGTAAAAAATACATTTTAGGCCCCATAATCAGAGTTCTGAACTCAGTAGCTATGGGATGGCTCCCAAGAATGTGAGTTCCTAATGAATTCCTGGGTAGTATTGATACCACTGGTCCAGAGAACACACTTGGAAAGCTGACATTTTATTCCATCTGGAAGAGTCAGAAAAGATATTATAGAAATGACATCCAGATAAATCTTAAAGAATTAGAAGGAATTTGCATCTGGATAGAATCGCATTTAGTAGATGGAATAGCACATATTAAAGGGTATAGATAGGTAAAACAACAGGTGAACACAAAATATTTTTTTTTTGCTACAATCAAAAGAGAAGTAGATAATAATGAGAGATGTAGCTGAGCTCATGCTATGCTAGGACACATGGCCTTTGTCCTATAGGCTGTGCAGAGCCCCTGAAGGATTTGAAATGGAAACACACTTAAATCACATTTGTATTTTGGGAAACTAATTCTAGTGCCAATATGAAGGCTTGCAGGAAATTCCCACTTACTGCCTAAACATGAAAAAGCTCTTTTGAACATCTATAGAATTGTGCCCAAGAGTAGTAAAATGTATGTACATCCTGGTATTTACCTCAGTTAATTAGTCCTTATGTGCCATGCACACGAAGAAGTCAAAGACATCATCCTTTCCCACGAGCATGTATGGGAACCAACCCTTATACAGAGGAAACAACCAAACACAAGACAAGACAGAAATTTACCAAGAGAAGACTTGAGAAAGGCCAGCTAGGGAAAAAACAATCAGCCAGGGCTTTGTGGAGAAGGCACGACAAATACAGACCTTGGTATTGCATGGCTAGAATAAATCATTGCAGGCAAGAGGGACCCTGGAGTAAAGGAATAGAGGGAGAACTAGACTTTGGATGGACAGGACATTGTAGAAGCTGGGGCACCTGGTTAAATTCTGGCAAGGACCCTTCTTGAGACATGGTAGAAAAGTGGAAAAGAAGTTTATATAAGAAAGAATTTTCCCACAGTGAAAATAACCTCTGGAAGATTCTAGAAAAGGAATACATTAGGACAAGTTAGTGAAAGGAAATACACACCGTGTTTCTCCAACAACATCAAGCCCTCTCTCACTTCTTATCACCCAAGGATAATAAGAATCAAGAGAAGAGGCTATAAAACTTGGATTGGTGGACAGCAAACAAGGAAAATGCATTGGGCTTTGGTTCTGATGGGGCCAAAATGACAATAGTTTACTGCTCTGGGAGCTGGCCATTGTCCTGACAATGAGGTAGGTGGCCATCTGACAGCTGCTTATAAAAGGCCATCTGTCTTATGAATTGGGATGAAGGCCTGGGAAGTCTTCCGTTTTAGCTCCCAGATGGTAGCACAATGTACTCTCACAAGGGAGATTCCTGGGTTTTGTGCTCATTCCCAAATTTGTAAATATGAAAATGTTTTTTGCATGTTGATTTTGTGAATTGTTTCCACTGTATTTCTTCCCATCACATCTTAACCATCTTTACAGAGTTCCTTTGAGTTTGATCCTCTATCCAAATACAAATTACTTTTTTTTTCTAGTGTTTTTTTTTTTATAAAAAAATGACAGATTTGTTCAGGTCAGAGCTGATTTTACATTCCACACATCCTTAAAATTACCCCAGACTTTAATTTTCTGGCCAACGCATCAACCTTTCCTTAGATTGATGTGCTTTTTTATGTCCATTCCCAGGAGCAGGACATGACTTTTCCTTCAAGGTCATTATCCCTCAGATGGCTAAGTTTTCATGTGAGGAATTCAAATGTATGCCTTCCCAGAAGTGACATTTTTATATAGCTGTGGGTGGTGGGGAGGGATGTAGGTTGAGGCAGTGGGCTGCTCCGTTACGCTAGTCTCTGCCTGTGACCCCATCCCCATACCAGCCAGGCAGCTGGTGCTGTTCAAATTCAAACCTCATCAAATTAAAACTTACTGCACACGTGGGCTTTTGTGGTCAAAAAGGAAGAGTTGGAACAACAACTAATAAATCAGAGATCCTAATGAGTCTGATATTGGGATGGGAGCTAGGAGGCATGTGTCTAGAATTGCAGATAGGAGATCACCCATTTTAATAAGATGTATTTCATTAAAGTCAGTGAGCAAACCTTATTGAATTTGTCACTAACTATATTTAAACACAATCAATCTTAAATTTCCTCTATCTAGAATTTTGCCTTGGAAAAAAGAGAGAGAAAGAGAGAAGGAGGAAGAGTATTTGTCGGAGAGTCATTCATGGGGTATTTGGAAAACAAAACAAAAAATATTTAATTGAATTATAGTCTATGTAATTATTTAATCTCTATCAGTTGGTCCTATGAAGCTCCTATATTCCTTCAAGAGCTTGTACTTGGCCATAAACATAAATTATTTTATTAGTACCAAGAAAAATGTCTTCTCAATATTAACCTTGATGACCCGCCCCCCCCCCCCACTGCCACAAAGAATATTATATAAAAGGGGAAAACACTTTGGGTTTCCATTTTGGTTTAAGAGACCATCATCCCTCCATCTACATATCTAGTGAACCTGCTAAAGTACCAGTAATCTCTGAGGAATGGCTAACATAAATAGGATGCTATTGCATCAGATAGGTAAGAATAATTTCTCTAATTAGTCATTTGAGATTTCATTTTTCACTTGGAAATACTGGAAATTTAATTTGTTTGTGAAGTGCAATTGGCAAACTGACAATTGGCACGACTGCACCCCCCTCCATCTTGCTGTGCTGATAGCCTGCAGAAAGCACTGGAGGTCTCCATGAAGATTCTTTGCTTCATCCATCAAAATCACACTAACTAAAGAACCTCCGTATTGAAAAATGTGTCCTAATTACACATTTCTCACTTGCAATGCTAGAATAATCCTAATGAGCTTCCAGTGATCATTTTTCTTCTAGAATAAATGTTTTCTCACAAGTCCCCCAAATTTTGTACTGGTGAAGTAATTTATGATACATTCTCATTTACATCAGAACATTGTTCTTAGAGGTACAGAGCAAAAATATTTTTAGTAAGCTGCATTTTACAAATTAAAGTATGTGCATAATTGAAGACAGTCCCTGCTTGGCCTTTGATTAAAGAAAGAGTTCATCCTATTTATTTTGTTTTAAAACACCCGTCTCTAAAGAAAGATTGATTGGCATCAAATGTACTCACCATAAATCATAGCTATTGATTTTACATTTGTTTTAGCTCTTCCGATTTTGTGTCTCCTATGTCATAATTTGTTATCCTGATAGCCAGCCCCTGAGTCAGTGCTTGGACTAAGCATGAAAGGTGGTTTCTTTCAATTCAGACTAATCTGTACGTGAAACACATGAGCTTTCAAACACAGAATCATGCTCTTCTCACTTTTTATGATATTACTCTGGTATTTCCCACAGAGACCACAGATGCTACAGAATAAAATCTGTGATAAGTGACAACATTAGGGACATTTGCATTGTCCAGTCAGCATCCAACACAGACGTGTCCCCTAACTGCCTTGGAAGCCAGTTGCTCCTCCACTTGGCTCTTCCTGTATAAAACTGATTCAGAATGCAAGTTTGCTTGGCATTATCAAGGCCCTGGATTTAGACCCTAGCACCACAGATAATAACAACAACAATGATAATAATAATAATAACTCCTCTGTTTTTCATAATGATACACAGTTGAGAATTCAGAATGCAAATGTTATAGCCATCTTCTGGAAGCTCTTAAGGTCATATAATTCTTCCATCTTTCCCAAGTAGCAGAAGTGAGGAGAGATGGAGCATCTGCTGGCTACATCCCATTTTGTTAGTTTAAGAAGGACTGTCAGCAGCCCTCTTTTTAATCTGCATCTGCTTAGATGCTTGTAGGTGAAGCTTAGGATGCTGCCATTTAAGGTATAATGAGATAGACTTCCAAAGCATCCAGGTATCTCTTCTTGTGTTTTTATTACCTCCCCCCAGCCTATTTGAATGAATGTTCTCATTTTAACTTGCTATTTTACACCTTTCTCCTTTGGCTTCCCATTCAGTATTCAGTCACATCACTCAAGACCATCCCAGAGCTGTGCCGAAGATGTGACTCGCAAAATGAAGACAGATCAGGTAAGTTGGGCTGCTCTTCTCTTTCCCCCATCCTTAGGACTCCTGCAAAATAGTTTGCCCTCCTGATGGCTGCTCCTGCTTTCTGTTTTCATTTCCTTTGGCAATTTCTCTGCTCACACCCCCTCCCTGCCACCTTCAACAAATGGTTGTTAAGGTTATCCACAAAAGGATAACAGGACAGAGAAGCCCTAATAAGGACCCGGCTGTGTACAGATAAACTGTACATCATCTCAGTATCTCCAAACCACAGTGTATGCAGCAATTTACTGAAAACCCAAGAAGGCATTGGTGACAAAACATAATGATGCAGGCGCCAATGAAAAAATGTTGGATGTATTTACTACCCATATGGCAAGGACCAGCTTGGGGGATGGTGCTTTGCCAAAGTCTGAAACCCTATCAGGAGTGCGACATGATAGAATCTGCAATAAGGCATACTGTAACAGTTAAGATTAAAGAAAAGCTTTGGAGTTTAATAGTGTAAACTAAACAGAGAATTATGGCATATAGATGAAAACCAGCTGGTTGACCTTTTCTCCTTTCAGCCCCCTCCCTCAATAAAAAAAAAAGTACATTTAGGGTTTGTTTTTTCTCTGTGTAAATCAAATTAAGCTTTCTGCTTTTCTCACTGTGATGGGCAAAAATGAAAATAAAAAGGATATTGATGGGAATGATATCATGGTATTAAACTATGAAATGATGTTTATTGTTTTTTTTTCCCAGTAATTACCGTAAGGCATCACCATTAACCTTGCCAAGGCTGGACCTCCTCTCATAGTAAGGAGAGTTTGGAGAGCCATGGTTGGTGAAGGCTTAAGATAATCCTCAAATTATGTATATCATGTTTAAAAATAAAAAGACGTACCCTACCGAGACAGCTACCCGAAGTCCAGGCCTTTCTTACTCAAAGGACTTTTGCAAAGCTAATTTTTCCCTGGATTGTTTTCTTTCAACATTTTGCTTAGATGAGACAGGAAAAATAACTGGTCTCTGTGTGTTTATCTGCATGTTGTTTGTGAGTGTGAATGAAAGTGATGTACCCTTGTTTGGGTCAGAAAATAGCTTAAAGTTCAAATAAGACTTTTCATTTGCCCTTAGTTTGTTCTACCTTTTTATTTTAAAGATTCTCATGTTCTATAGGGTTTAAGAGAGGCTTTTGGTTGTAAGCCTTACAAAGCAGTATGTCCTTAAAAGGTAGCATTTGTTTCAAAGTTGAACCAATGACTGTGGTTAGTGACAGAGACCACAGACTGCAACAGAGAGGCCACCACGTTCAGAGACTAAAGACTAAAGACTAGGTTTCTTGTTAGAATCAGCCATTTAACAGCTACATGACCTTGAACCTGTGGCTATCTATAGAATAAAGAAGAAATTTCTTTTACCAAAGACACCAGGCTATTGTTAGGATCAAAATTGGGTAATGTATATTAAGGCATTTTGCAGATATAAAATTTTCTCTCTAATTAGAGGTGGAACATAAGAAAACTTAACAGCAAATGCTTTATTGTAAAGAAGTAGGCACTGTTAATGTACTCAGTATTTCTGTAAGTACTTTACTTCCGTTAACTACATTAATTCTAATAGCCCTGAGAGCTTAGTACTATTAGTAGTTTATACTATTGATGGGCAAACTGAGGAACAGAGTTTAATATCTTGCCCAGAGTCACACAGCAATTAAGTCATAAACTGGGATTCAGACCCCAGGAAGTCTGCCTCCAGATTTTGTTCTCTTATTCTTTACATATACCACCTCTCAGATAAATGGACTTAGTGGCAACTATAGGATACTATCCTTTTAAAGCTGTTAAAATCTGCATTTTCCCTCCCATTAAGTGGTGAATTTCTTTTTCTCTGTTAAATAATTACTCTTACTTACCAAGTTAAGTGAATAAACAGAAACTTTCAACAATTGTTTTTCCTAGGGCTGGTTTATTCCTTTCTCTTCAGGCCTTGTAACTAACAGCCATGTCCATCATCTGGGATTCTAGATGTTCTTCTGCAGTGGTGAAGGAGGCCAGCTTCACATTCATGAGAATTTGCACTTCATCCAAAGCAAGGAACCAGGCTCAGGGTGATCAGAAATAATGAGATTTGCCAGAATATTGATGTACAAGGAAAAGGCTCAGACCTCTCGATGAAACCACATATACCACCTCCAACTTGATGGACCATTTGGAGGCAGTTTCCCAGCCTCCGAGTAGACAAAAAGTAATCCTAGAAAAAGACACACAAGACAAATTCACCTGTGTACAGCACTGCTGTATAATTAATTACATGTGGACTTTGAAAGAAATCTCAACATGGTAAAAGTCAGAAGGCAAGTAGGATCATTGCAGAGGGTAATATGGGGCCACAGGAGCGAATGTGAAAGAATAACTTAAGGGTTTTAGGGAGAGCTTAGAAGGTCAGGGAATACTGGAACAATCAGCCATGTGAAAGGCAATGAAGAGGATTGGGGATTTAAGGCAAAGGAATTAAGGAAGGGCAAAATCCCTGAGCCAGGAATGATCTTAGCAAATATGAGGAAGAAAGCAAAACCTGTGAAGTGGCTGCATGTTGATAAGAACAGGAATGATAAGAGGTGAGATCAGGGAGATGGCCCAGGCCAAACTCCCTAGGGAGTTCAGGTTTTCTACTAAGCGTAGTGAAAAGCACTACCAGCAGGATTCCAGTTTTTCTAAACCTCTATCATGGGTTGAGTATTCCTTGTGCAAAATGCTTCAGATTTCAGAGGTTTTTGGGGGGAATTTGGGGATTTCTGCATACTTAAGTGGCTGAACATTCTTAATCCAAATATCCAAAATTTGCAAAGCTCTGAGAAACAAAACTTGTTGAGCATCATGTCAGCACCCAAAATGTTTCAGATTTGGGAGCATTTTGGATTTGTCAATTAGGAGCGCTCAACCTATATCAGGAAAGAAGCCTCAGCATGTAGAATCAGAGTTCTTAGTAAATAAGGGACTTTAAAAATCATCAAGTCTGAGAGAAAGAGTAAGTGAGAAAGTCTAAACAATAGAGCAAATGGGTAAAATGTTGACAATGGATGAGTGTGGATGAAGGAATATACAGCTGTTGGGGGGTAATGTTCTTAATTTTGCAACTATTAGATAAATTTATTTTTAATAGAAATTTTTAAACTATTTATAAATAAAAAGTTTTCTATAAGGTAAACAAACAAAAAGATATGTATTCCAAAGCCAGTCTCTGAAGGTGATTCTTACTATCCCAACCCTGGGGTCACTCTGCCTGTATTTCATCACTTGGTGACAGGGAGTGCCCAGTCTTAGGATGCAGCCTGTTCATAAAGGTAATGTTGTTATTCAGCCAAACTCAATGTCCCTTGACTTTCCACCCATCAACCCTCATTCTTCCTTGGAACTATTGAGAAGAACAATCTTCCCGGACAAGAGTGCTGCTAAGTGTGTAGAGATAGCCATCAGTCTTGGTCTTTTCCAGGTTAACATTTCCCTCCAGTTTTATGTGCATCCTGGTCATTCTTGTTCTCTGGTGGATGACTGTGGTTTTCCAGGGTCCCTCTTAAAGCCGAACACCCAGAAAAGAATCCAAGGGGTCTTTCCAGATGTTCTGATCAGAACCTGTGAGTCCCATGGAATAGCTCCTAGGATGTATTACATATCTTTTCTGCCTGCCCAGGTGGGCTCATCAGTTCTGCCTGCTTCCTGAGTGTAGAGGAGCAGGAATGTCAAGTAAGCCCTAGTTGTGGCCTTTTGGAAGCCCCTGTGCAAGGCATACAGCTAGGGCTTACCTCTTTCATCTCTGCATCTGGGCCAGCTCCAGTGGGGGTTCCCAGGAACTGCAGTGGGAGAGTGTTACAGGGGCCTGAGACCCAGCTCCTTTCTCCTCCCTCCAGCTCACCAAGGCCTGGAAGTTCTTTGTTAGAGTGCCCTGCCTTTAATCAGAGACTTTGATTCCTATTGACATCTATATTTTTCCCTGACAAAAATAATGATTTAAGCTATTCTCTATTAATTACACAACTATCACTGGGCTTCAGATTTTTGTGAGAAGAGATTTTGAAAGGAAAGGTGAGGAAATTGGAGAAAATCACAGGCAAGTGAGGGGAGGCAGGGAAGGAGCCAGAAGCCTAGAACAGGCTGTGCTGGGAGCTGCACAGGTGCTGCTGAAGTATCTGAATTGTTTCTTAGATGTTGAGTGTGCCAGGCTTTATGCCAGGTCCTCTGTAAGCAGCCTGTGTATCCTCAACTGAATTCTCTGAGGGAGGACCATTGTGTTCATTTTATTGATGAAGAAATTGAGGTCTGCAGAGTAAATAATTTGTCCAAAAGTTCTGGAGTTAGCAAGTGAACTTGAAAGTATCTCTGCTGTCTCCAGGACTCCTATGAATTTTTGTCAACTGAGAAGTAATTTAGACTGTTAAAATCAGCATACTATAGTGATGCAGTCTCATCAATGATAATAGCAGCTCAACTCACAATTGCTAAGCTATGGAACCAACCTGGGTGCTCTTCAACAGATGAATGGACATAGCTAATGTGATATATATACCCAAGGGAATATTATTCAGCCATAAAGAAGAATGAAATTATGGCAGTTGCCAGTAAATGGATAAACTGGAGACTATCATGCTAAATTTAATAAGCCAATCCCAAAACAACCAAAAGCTAGATGTTCTCTCTGATAGGTGGATGCTAGCTCTCAATAAGTGGAGAGGAGGGAAGAATAGAAGTTCACTGGATTAGACAAAAAGGAATGAAGGGAAGAGAGGGGGGATGAGAATAGGAAAGACAGTAGAATCAATCACTCATAACTTACTTGTGTTCATATATGAATACATGATCAGTGTAACCCTACATATGTACAACCACAAAAATGTGAAGTTGTACTCCATGTATGTATGTATGTCAAAATGCATTCCACTGTCATCTATAACTAAAAAGAACAAACAAAAGATTTTAGAAAGAAGTAATTTAGTCTAAGGAATAACGTGTAGCAAATAGTATAGGTTAGAATTAGCTGCAAAGGAACTTATGTGTGAAAAAGTGGCAGCTAAGGAGAGAAGTTATTTGTGAAATGTTTTCAGGCATTCTCTGGTCAATACCTGCTACTCTTATAGGAAAAGAGGAGAGAAGACAGCAATGAATGTTAACTCTGCTCTGTGGGTTTTTTCCAAATGAGGATAAAAATACATCATGGCAGCATATGGTATTCAAATCAAAACATATTCAATTTCATTGACTTGGAATTTTTGAAAATTAATTAGATATTCAAATACACATTTGTTTCAATTCATGATGTTTCAAATGTCTTGTGATTCTTTCAAAATATCTGCTAAGCTCATTGTATAAATCATTTTCTTATGAAAGAAGGCAAATAAATATTAATGCAGCTTTGTGTCTGAAAACATAGATGTACTGAGGTTTGAAAAATCAGTTATATAACAGTAATAAATGATCCTGTGACGTCTTGGAGAATAGACTCCAAAAGAATTTTACATTTTAGTAATGTAAAATGTTCCTTGTATGACGAATATTTTTTAATTAGTATTCAGCAGAAGTCATTTAGAATGTATATTTTAAAACATTTAGATCTGCTGTATTTTTAAACCCAATGCATGCAAATTTTGTGACAAGACACTGAACCTATTAAAACAGACACTTATGTGATGTTCTGAGATTGTCAAGGATTTCAGTCATCACCTAAAATAATAAGTTGGCATGAAATTTATCCTGTAGACCTTGCTGTGACATAGTTGATGATGCTAAATATATAAAAACTTCTGTTTTCAATTTGTAGTAAGGTTGGATGCTCAAAGCATAAAAGTGAAAGTATGGCAGTTTAAATGGAAAAGCCTGCTGATTAATCCACTTCACATGACGTAATATAAACTGGACTCCAAAGAATAGGGAAACACATTTGCTAAGATCTCAGTCAAGAAAATGAACTTTTCAACACGATGCTGCAAAGAATCTCACATTTATGACAAAGAATCCCATTTATTTTAACAACAGTGAAAATTTACAAGTGGTAAAACATCAAATTGTTTTACATTCTTGATGAGAAGGTTCATCATGTAGAACAGTTATTTTTATTTTTCGTTTGCAGTATTATAATTATAAAGATGATATCATCCATTATTTGAAAAACAGAACGTTAAAAACTACTATTAACCTTGCCACCAAAACAAAATTACTGTATTTTTTCCCAAGCTATATTATTTTGGGGGGCAGCCATAATCATAAGGTGAAGACAGTTTTATCTGCTGCCTTTCTTCTATCACTACACAATACACATGGCCACCATTGTGCATGAACCACAGAACTTACCTATGAAAGAAGAACTGTCCAAAGGAAGAGATTGTCATCTTTAGTCCATGAACACTTTATGGTTCTGAGAATAAAAGATGTAAATCAGTGTAGGTAAAGATGGCACAGGAAATGAAGGAAAATTTTAAATAAAACTCTTATGGTATCAAAATAAGGAAAGGGGCTGGAATGTAGCATAGCTTAAATACATTGCATCTTTGCCTCTTCTCTCTACTTGAACATGTCTTCCCTTTGCTTAACCATAAATGCAATCACCATGCAACCTGGTTTTCTAAAATGTTAATAGCAGTGGAGTTCAGGAATTCATAATCAAAAAAGACAATATTTAAGGAAAAAGAAACTTAGAGGAAGGGATTCACAGTCTGCTCTTCCACATCTTGGTTTATTTTTATTGGACTCTAAGGAACATACGTCCCATCCCCCAAACTGGCCATCTCTTGGGAGAGGTGAGCTCCCAGGAATTTGCAGTAAGGCAAGATGAGAAACCAGAAGTGCAGAGAGGAGCATCACTGAGCAGGAAGGGAAAGGGAGGCACAGGAACAGGAAAACCTGATACAGAAGCAAAATGCCTTTTACCTGTGTGACCTCACACGACTTCCTTCTCAGGAGTCATAGGGACAAATGGTTTCCTGCATCCCATCTTCCTGGTCCATTATGAGAGTATGAGTGTGTGTTGGGGAGCTTTAGAGTATCTCTGACAGCATCCCACTTCTTGCTGAAGGCATATTCTTCCTCTTTTGTCTCCTAATATTAAATGGGTTCTATTTTCCTCTTTTAAATGGCTCTTCTTTGTCCCCATATCTTCTTTGCTTTTAGTCTTCCCTAAGAAGAAAAGAAAAAGAAAAGCTAATAAAATAAACTCAGGTGATTCCAACAGAATCCTAGAACCCTGTAGTTGAAGGATCCTCTGAAAGAGAGAATAGAGTCATCTACACAAGTCCAGACCCTTCTGTAGCATTTGCTCACCCCAGCCCTTGCATCTCGCAGTGTGGTCAGGACCAACAACAGTGCTGTGGGCAGCTTTTGCAGACCCTTAAGTCCCACTCCAGACCCCTGAATCAGAATCTGCATTTTAATGAGCCTCGTCCCTCAGTAAGTCATTTATGCACATTCAAGTATGAGAAGCACTGATTTAGACTACCTACAGTCTAACTTATTATTCTTGTTGAGGCACAGTGATCTCAAATAGGCAAATGCAAGCACGTCTTCCCCTTGCTCAGAACCAGCTGGTGTTTTCCCAAATCATTCTCAAGGTATGCGCAATGGGAAATTGTCTTCTGTGGCCATGGCTGTGGGGGCCCGGAGTGGTCTTCCCCTGGACCAGCAGGCTCCCTTGCCTGCTGCTTCCCCTGCCTTTAGCATGCCAGTCCATCAAGGAACCTCTTTGGAGATGGAAAGGACCGGGTGTGACTTCCTTCACTCCTTTCCACCTCCAAAGTCACCTCATCAGGGTGACTCCCTTGGCCAGTACCATCCAATAAAAATATGAGCCACCAAATAACGTAAAAACTTCCCAGTAGCCACATGGTTATTTAACAGATGGGTTAATTTCATAACATATTTTATTTAACCCATATGATTTTTGACATATGACAGCTATATTTTAAGGGCTTAATAGCCACAGGCTTCTAGTGGCCTCTATATTGGCAATGCGGCCTCGGTCGTATCAGTACCTCTGCCAACTCACTGTATTGGTTCTTATCTTCCTATACTTTTCCTACTCTTTACATATCTGTGTTTTCAAATTTATTAATAGTATGATACTAGTTTAATCAGTTTTCTCTCAAGGACTAAACCTTATTTGGGCAATTTTACTCATGATGGTATCTCCTGAGCATTGCTGCTAACTGTATCAGAGGTGTGGATAGATATATGAAGAGGTCAAAGAGGAATCTTTTGAGGTTTTATCATAATTGGAATTTCACTTCTCTTCATTTTATTTGAATCAAAATCTGCATTTTAATAAGCCTGGTCCCTAGGTGATTTGTTTATGCACATTCAAGTGTGAATGTGTACCATCTGTACCATCAGTCTCTTTTCTCTGTGAGGCCATTACCCTCATCATACACTTTCAACCTCCCATCTTAAAAAAATGAACACCCACTCTAAAATTCTGGAGTTTCTCTGCTCCCTCCACCCCATTTAGAGCCAAGCTGCTTAAGAATTTATGGATACCCCACTTCTATTCAGTCTTCTCTTTGCCTTAGCATCTCAGGTTTGACTCACCTCTCCAGGAAAGGTCACCAGTTCTGTATTGTCAGATCCTTTGACACTCTGAAATCTCATCTTTCTTCGGCTCTTGGCAGTATTCAAGACTACTGGCTACTCCTTTCTGAGAACAGTCTCTTCTGTTGGCTTTGTGAGACCACCTCTTTTCCCCACTTCCCTCCTGACACGCTTATAGCTCCTTCCTTTACAACTCCAATTCATTTTGCTGGACTTTAAATACTGAAGTGAGGGGCTGGGGATGTGGCTCAAACGTAATGCGCTCGCCTGGCATGTGCAGGGCACTGGTTTCGATCCTCAGCACCACATAAAAATAAAATAAAGATGTTGTGTCCACCGAAAACTGAAAAATAAATATTAAAAAATTATCTCTCTCTCTCTAAAAAAAAAAAAACTGACGTGAGGCTAGATATTCAACAGGACCCACCCTTGCTAAGCCTCCCTCATCCTTCTCACAGTGTCAGGTACTGCTGCTGCTCATCTCCACACTCCATTTTCCTTTGCTCTACATTGGATGTCTCATGGAATTCTCATGAGGAATTCTTCAATCCTCCTCCATAACATGTTCCTCCCCAGATTTTCCCCTTAGTAAACAGAGCTCAGCTTTCTAAAAAATCCACTCCATTGCTGAATCTAGAATTCTCCCTCTCCCTTATCCTCCTTCTGTGCTCAAAGTATATATATCCCCATGCTATAGACTGAGTGTTTGTGTCCCCTCAAAATCCGAACATTGAAATCTAATCCACAAGGTGATATTATTCAAAGGTGGAGCCTTAGAGGGGTGATCAAATTATGGGGAAAGAGCCCTTACAAATGGGATCAGTGCCTTTATTCAAGAGACCCAGGAAGGAACACATGTGCCTCTGTGAAACCACCTCAGGATACTCTATTTCAGCTAAAACAAAAACCAAATTTTTTTGTGTGTGGTCAATAAGACCCCCAAATGGATTGGCCCCTGATAACCTCTCACATGTTCATCTTCACTCTCGCTCCCTCTGCTCCAGCAATCACAGAACCTACTAGATTCTCTTTTACTTTAGGTATTTGTGAAGGTGCTTCCCTCTACCCAGATCTTCACAAAATTATCTCTTATTTTCCCTCTGATCCTCACATGACTGTCTTCTTGTCATCTCCAGGTTTTAGTTTAAATGTCACCCCTTTGATGCGGCTTCTCAGATGTTCTTTATTCCAGTGCCCTTCTTGTTTCCTTCAAAGCACTTTGCATTTTTTACTTTTCCTTCATCTGTGTATGTGCATTATTGTCTGGAAGATCTGTGTGTATTCCATTTGCCTCTGCACTCCTAGGACCATGGGCAAAGAAGGCAGAGAACAAATGTGTGTTGAGTGAATCTTGTAAGACTACTTTAGCATTCTTCCCATGATTGCGACATAACACTGCTGAACATGCCTCATTATATTCCTGCTTCTCTTGATTGTATTAAAAAGAAGTCACAACATTCAATCAGTGGAAGGAACTTACAATGGAAAGAACAGACTTTCAGTGATATGATGAATCTAAATTTGGGCAAATACTACTAAAAATAAAGTAGAGAAATTCTTCTTCTTAACTGCTTTTAATAAGTTATTATTAAAAGCCATTCTCCCAACTTTACTCCCAAACTGAGGGTAGATAGTAAATGGTTATAAAAGTTTAGGCAGAGGGTGCAGTTGGGATTTAGGTCAAAGTAAATTTGAAACGTGTGTGACCAGGTTTTGTCCCTGGGTTCTGGGATTCCATAGCCTACATGTGACCCAAAGAGAGAAATTGTAAAGTGAATGCTTAGGGAATAATTAATTTTGATAAAGTGTTCCTCCAATGCTATGGAAAGTTGGAGTCAGAGAACCTCAGTCCTGGTTGAGAAATGAGAATGCTATGTAATTTTCCACATAATACTTAAAATTCCCTGAGTTCTCATTTATTTTCAAGTGAGAATGCATGAGAACTGCCCATTGATCTTCTGAATCTCTGATATAAATACACCCTTGCCTTAAACTCAGAAACATAAGAAACTTTTACACAAATGTATTGGCAATTTTAAAATGTTAAATGGAAATTTTAGGAAAATTCCTACTGAGATATATCATTTTGTGGAATTCTTAATACACGTTTGCCTCGTTCTTCCATGGCTTCTAATAACACCCGTGAAGTGTATGCTGGCTGCACTTGAGCACCGGCACAGCAGCCTTGCCATTCGCTTATCCTGGAAGAGCCACCGTCTGCTCTTCCCCCCCACATTGCTTTGTGCTTCTGCACCTGCCTGTTCTCTCAGAGTCTTGTAACTGAGAGGCAGGCGCTCGCCCAGGCGGATGCAGGGGCCTGCCAAGAGGAAGAGCAGGCTGCAGGCCAGAGGTAGTTCTTATATTTCTTTTTCCCTTGAGACCCTAAAGTGCATCTCTCTCAAAATTTAGACCAGGTTTCCCAGACTTGCCACTTTGTTTCTCATGGAAAATAGAAAACACTATTATACCCTAAAAACATATAGGGAACACTCTTATACCCTAAAGACATATCTTCTTTTCTTTGTCTTCTTGGTATCTAATGCTAATTTTTAATGTGGATACATGCTCCATACTCAGAAGCGAAGTAAAGAGGCATTTTGGAGCTATCAGTGTGGGGAGATGGAAGTAGAAAATAAGGATTTTCCAACTTCCCACCTGCCTGCTCATCTGCCTCTTGTTTTCTCTTACCAAGAAGCAGTAACCTGGTGCTCTTTGTCCTTGACAGTAGATCAGCACTGTAAAACACCGCCACCTTCAGTTAAAACTGGCAAGCATGTGCCTGCGCAGCTAGAAAGCACACAGATGGAGCCTGCTCACAAGCTCAGTCTTGCTTCAGGCTTCTCTGCATGATGAGCCTTTTCACTGTTGCTAGATGTGTGTCTCTCTACATTTCCACCCAGAGAGGGAGAGAAAGAAAGAAAAGGAACCTGGTAAATGGGCCTGGAATGAACACAAAACACTCTTGAGGTTTTGCTAATGTCAAAGTGAAGGTCAGCATACTTTTTAGATGACACAACTCTGCAAGCTTGGACTTTCTTTAGACCCACCAATCGCTAGTTATGGAAACTGTGCTTTTGAAGCCCAAAGGTTTAAAGTTGTCAAAATATTGAGTCTGACTTCATGATAGAATATCTTTTCTATCCAGAGTAATAGGGCTCAAGTATTTCAGAAAGTTTTTGTAGAATGAAGAAATGGGCACAGAAAGGCCATAAAGTTACCTGAGCAGGTAGGTCTTCACAATTCTGAACAGAGCTAGGAACCGTAAATCATGAATCTGACATATATAACAACAGCTGCTTGATATCAGTAACCACTTAAAGACAGGAAATTTAGAACCCAAATCATTGAATTCTTTCCCACAGTATTTGAACATTGAAATGTGAATAGATCAGACTGTATTTTATATTATTATTATTATTATTAGTAATAATAATAATAATAATAATAATAATAATAATAATAATAAAGACCTCTGAACTTTCCCTCCAGCCTTGGTATACTTTCAATAAAGGGTCTGTGGCTTCATTTAAAAGGATGAGAAAGCAACCCCATGGAAACATTCTAGAAACATGTATTCTTCTCACATTCACTCTTCCCAGCATAATGTCCAGATATACCCTACCAGTCCAGAATTAACTCAACCTGTTCTTGGATCAGGATACACTGGAATCTCTAAAGACTATAGAACAGAAAAGCATCCAGCAGTAGTGCTCACTTGGACGCCAGACGTTTCTTCCTATTGACATGAGGTGCTAGAAGCAATTGCTTCTTACAGAATTTGTCATCATTTCTTACAGAACCTGGGGTGCTTGCAATCAAGTGGGTCCATATAGATTTCAGTTTACATAGAATGAAGGAAACCCATGACTCTCACAATGACACCTCTAATATTTTTTAATGTTCCTCCTTTTGGTGTAAAAATGAAAGGATTAATTAATTAATGCTGGAGGAGAGGGTAAGTCCTTGAGGCAGCCTAGGTTTTTAGGCTGTAGATGTGTATTGTTATGTCTACTTTAAAGCTATTAAAGCTAATGCTGACCACTTGCTTGCTCACTGAAAATAGATCCATTTAATAAAAAACAGCAGGGGAACACTATTTTACCCTAAAACATAACCTTTTTCTTCCTCTCCCTCATGTATTGAGCTAATTTTCCAATATGGCCACATAACTCCATATTTGGCAGTAAAATAAATAGTCATTTTAGGAGCCAGTGTTGATGTTTAATCTTAAAATTTGGATCTACCATTGGAGCAGCAAAACTGTACATTATCTTCTTAAGAAAATACTAATTTATCAGGCCCAACAACCAAAGAGTTGTTCTGTGTCAGCAATCAGCTTAGCCTCATAATTATGAATTTGTGAAGATCTGGTAAAATACATGAATCCAGAAGAATTATAGTGTTTCATAGTGACTCATTCAGAATAAAGAGCCCTGTTATTTATAGACATTCCATACAGACATAAAATTTAGGGGTAGATCATAGCTAGCCTCTTCATTTTACAGATGAGGAAACTGAGACTAAGAACTTAGCACAGGAAATAGGTGAAAGTACTTCAATATTGAACACATCTTGTAAATGTCTGAAT
Source organism: Marmota flaviventris (assembly GCF_047511675.1). Classification (NCBI taxonomy): domain Eukaryota; kingdom Metazoa; phylum Chordata; class Mammalia; order Rodentia; family Sciuridae; genus Marmota; species Marmota flaviventris. The sequence continues at coordinate 52,687,591 of NC_092502.1, forward strand.
ATCTTCAAGGGCACACTAACACTACCTTTGAACTATTCAGCACAGTGTGCCCACAATGTGTCAAGGCTGATATCAACACAGAACTCATATTTATTTGCTATATTTTGCATCTTTGATCTGGCATATTCCTTTTTTCTCCCTTCATTTTCTTTCTGCCCTCCCTCCTATCTTCATCCATTTTTTGAAAGAATTAGCCATTGAGCACCAATATCTTAAAGGTACTGTGCTAGACAAAGGGCTAGTCATAAACACAAGTAGGTTCTTGAGCAACCTTTGCCCTTGAGGAACTCTCAAGAGAGAGGTGAGACTGACACATGAGTAAACAGGTGCATCACCTTCAGAAATACCCAACTGTGGGTATGTACAGGTATTATCAGCACTGAGAAGCAAGGAGCAGCTACTCCCTGCCAAAATCAGAGGAAGTGCCTCAGTGGGATAACACCTGATGGCATCTTGTGTGATGATCTCAAGTCCCAGCCAGAGAAGACTGCAAGAGAGAAAGAGCCCAAGGACAGGAGCAGTGAAGGAGGAACATAATATATCCAAAATAGGTGAATTTAGCAATGGAGAAGCAGGGCAAACTAGTATTTTGTGAATTATGAGTGCTGAGATCAAAAGGTAAATTAGTGAATAAAAGAAGTACTATATATCATGCTGAAGGATTTAGATATTAACCCAAAAGCCAGGGTTTCCAAAACAACTCAGTTCCACAACATGTGTTATATCCAAGGTCTATCTCTGCTATTTTTGCTTTACCTGTAAACCACTTATACTATTATCTATTTGCTTTTCTAAAACACTGATTTTAATTTTTTACTTAAATTTTTTTTAGATATACATGACAGTAGAGTATATTTTGACATACATACACTAACGGGGTATAATTTATTCTAATTAGTATCCAATTTTTATGTAAAACTCAGCTTTTAAACATTTGTTTTTAAAAGAAACTTTGTCATTACTGTAAACAGATGTTTACAGTAAACCAGTGTTACTTGCAGTCAATTCAAGATCCTCATTAAAGTCAACATGATGAATATAAAACATTCCTATTAATTCTTTGTTTATGAAAGCCTCTCAGTCTGAGGTGTGCGATCTCGTTTTCTAAAGGGAGATTTTAGGTTTTGAGAGAAATTAAATTTCTTCTAGAACTAAACTGAGACTCCTTAAAAGAATTAGAAAGAAGAAAAAGGATTGAGAGGGGGGACAGCACTCTTATTCTGCATGCCAGGGGTATTTAGCAAGTTTGCTGTGTACCATCTTAGACACTGAAGGGAAATTCTTCCCACATGTGGGGAAGTGGTGTTTTAGGAAGAACAGGCCACCTGAGGTGTGTTTTGTTGTTTCTGAGTGACAAAAACAAACTTATCTGAATCAGGAATAACTCAGGTCTGGAAAGGGAGACAAATGGAAGCAGAGAAAACATTGTGGAGGCTGTGGGCAAGGGTCCCACTCTGGCCCACTCAAGACAGTGAGGATGAAGAGGGTCCAGATTTAAGAAGGATTTAGAATAAAGCCAAAAGATAGTTCCTGAGGGATGTGGGGCAGGGGTCATGGAAACAGAATCATCAACAATGCCTTGGAGATGGATTGCTTGAGAGACTGCATAAATGGTCTTGGGATTATCCAAGCCAGGATCAAGAGGAATATGTTTGGGGAGAGAAAGGGGAGTGTGTGTGTGTGTGTGTGTGTGTGTGTGTGTGTAGAAAGGAGACAAAGGTGCAGACAGATAAGATCCCAGGTTGAAACATGCTGCCTGTTACAAATTCTCACGTATCTCAAGGCTGCATTAATCCTGGCTAAAAAAAAAAAAAAAAAGCGGGGGAAAGAAAAGAAAAAATGGATGTAAGGGGTTAGCAAGCAACTCCAAAAGTTGAACTAAGAGTCATTCCAAATGTCAGCCAGAGAGAAAAGATATTTTGGCCTATAAATCAGCATCAAATACACACATTCATTTACTTATTTTTGAAAACTTGTGATATAATCAGGTAGACAGGTCTAAGGCATATTAAGCATGTTTACTTTTATAAGATGTTAAAAAAAAAATGAACCCATCCAACCAAAAAGTCTTAGAAACCTACTTAGGTAAAGCAGTTTTCTGGGTGCTTGGAGAGAGAGAGAGAGATAAATTAGACACAGATCCTCTTTTCATGGAGCTTGTAAAGATCTAAGATAGATAAAGTGTTCAGGGATTTATATTTTGTTTGCACGTAAAGAATTTCTTCATGATATCCAGAAAGTATATTTAGCCCCAGAAATTTTCCCAGTGACCATAGTTATTCTGAACTTTGTTTCCGTAGATGATAAGAAACATAGCATTGGAGTGGAACAACAGTAATGTGAAATTTTTGGTAGATCTAAAGATTTGGAAGTGAAAATCTTACTAGTCATTAATGGCCCTTTTTCTTTTGTTGTAAAGTACCTATTTGTCTAGTTTAGGAGAAATAAACTAATTGAATGTTATCTTTTGCATATAGCATAGCATTGCCTTTTCTTCTCATCCAAGTATATGATATAGCAATATATTAGAGCATTCTCATGAAAACCCATGAAATAATCCATTTTTTAGGACTGGGACTTTTTCTTGGCAGTCCAGATATAGACTAGAAAGCACAGATTTCACCCTGAGCCTAAAAAAGATTCATAAGTTTGAATAAGGGGAAGGACAACAAGCCTAAATGTTGATGCTCCTTCTTTAGTTTCTAGACCCTTCTGTGGAAAGAAGTGTTTTCATAAGACTCAGACAGAATTCATTTCCATAGAGCGTTCTTAATGGCTCCTGTCACAACAAAACAGCTGGGAAACATATGGTATCCATTTCCCTGTATCACTTGGAAAAAATTTCACATGTAAATAAAGCCAACATAAAAGAGTAGCCCTTTGAACCCATGACCTGTTATAATATATAAATACATCAGTACAATGCACTAGTTGTATTGACCCACTAAGACAAGTACTTTAAATTTTTTAATACATTCTGAGATGCACATTTTTTAGAAGTTCCAAGAAAATTAAGGCAAATATTATCAAATACTATACCATAATAAGTATGTATCTCATAAATGTCTATGGATATTTATTTTTCCCAATAAAACATTTTTAGAAAGCAATAGAATAAAATCAAAGGCATATTTACACCTTATAAACTCTGTGTACACTATCTGCTGTTTTATATAAGTAACCATGTGTTCTCAAGGAAGAGAGAGAAAGGCTTGGCAAAAATTTCTGGCAGACGTTAATTTTTCATAGCTTCACATTTTTTAGAGAGAAAAGGATATATAAATGACAGAAAACTTTTAAATTTATAAGGGACCAACTGGAATTAGTCTTTGCCTTTGCATATTTACATTTCATAAATAACTTTAGAAAATCTAGCTCTTATTGGTGATTATCACTCCTCTGAGTTTATTAACAGGACTTTTGTCCCCTGTGAAATTAAACTGTAAATCCCTCAGAAGGATGCACTTTTGTGCATTTTAAAAGATTTAATGTGTTGTGCAAAGTGAGATTCAAATTCACATACTTGCATTTGTTAATTGTCTGCTCTGGGGCAAGCACTGTGTACGACTAAGAACTGGAGCCAAGAAAGGAGAAGAGAAGCAGCAGTCTGAGGCCATCTTGATACCTTCCTTCCCTTCTGCAAATTCTGTTACATGTTACTTATTGGAGAGAGACCAGCCCTTCTTCACAGCTGGTAGTATTTTCTTCTTAGGTTCTACAATGCCAGAGCCAAAAAGGCTCCAGGGGTGGACCACATAGTGAAGACCTTCTGAAATTGCACGCCGTATTGTGGTCCATTTGGGGAATAGAACTAACTCACAGTTATATAGCATTCAGATTAAAACACTCTTTCTCATATCTTTGCTTGGTTCCAGAACTTCTCTGAATCCTTTTGGAACACATTCTGGCAGAAAGAATGATTAGTAACCTAAATTTAGGGAACTTCAATAATGAACGCATTCACCCCAAGAATCAGGACTAGCCAGGGCTCATTGCTGTTGTTAATAGAGCTAAACACACATACCTGTTTCAGGGTCTTTCATTATTTGTTTGTGCTTTAAGCAAAGGACACACATGTATGCTTGCTTTAGGGTTGAACCCTTCCCACCTGTTGTCATTCCAAAGAAAAGAGATACATGAGAGGTTTCTAATTGGGCATGTCCTGAAATCTCATCTCTTTGATGGAGAATGCTGTAAACTAAGTGGCAGGAGAAACCTATCAATAGAAACCTATAAATGAGTGTCCTGTAAGCTTCCAAGGGTGCTATGCCTGTCATCTACCAGAGATGAAGCAACACCATCGTGGCTGAGGATACTGTTGCTGCTTCATCTGCCTGCCCCAGTGAGGAGGTGCTGAGTGATCTTGCATTGAGGCTAAGTAGGAAAGGTAGTGATTCTTATCTTTCACCTCTAAATGTATCTGTTTCACTTTCTATTCCATCTCAACCAGACATTTAGTTAAATGTAAACCAACAGAAAATCTTTATCTAACTTTGCATAGAAAAAATTAGTCTTCCTACCCAATCTTCCCTTTACAACTTACTCTTCCTTTTGTTCATGTTCAGCTTTCCTAAGAATAGAGGGCAGTGTTAAATCTTGAAGAGCATGCTCTGTTGTGAGGTGTTAGTGTATGACATTGCTGTGTCAAATGCCAGAAGCACCATGAGATGCCCTTGCATGAAAGGGGACTTAGGATACTTAGCTTAGGGTGAGGTTAATTCAACCATGGTTTATGTCCCATGGTCCATTCAACTCCTGACCACTTCATTCCTTTTTGTTCTTTCCTTAACCACCTAATAGAAAACTAATGAGTCACCCAGCCAGTAAATCACATTTGAGTTTGTGCAATGTTAAGTAATTTACCCTTTCTTTATATGGGACTTCTTAGATGTTAGAGAGGAGTGTGTGTGTGCATGTATGTGAATGTATCCCTTTTTCCTCCCTAACTTCATTTGAAAGTTCATTTAACACAGAGGATCCCATCTTCTAATTCTGTTGGTCAACATGTTTCATCTTTCACTGTTTTCAATAGTAAGTATAAATTATTCCTTTTAAGGACATATGTCCTCTTGAAGTCATCTCCTTAACACAGGGGCTTAATTATGAGCATAACTTGAGTGGACCACATCTGCCTGCATGGTCAAGATGTGTGCAGCATTCCAATGTAATAGTCTTCTCTTTTAATTTTTTTTCAAAACAGTTTCTAGCTCTAGCTGGAATTGTGGAGTCTCAACTCTTATTACAAACGCACAAAAGCCCACAGGAATTGCTGAGGTATACAGTAAATTTCGCCCAGTGAAGCGAGTTTCCCCACTCAAACATCAGCCAGAGACTCTAGAGAACAATGAAAGTGATGACCAAAAGAACCATAAAGTGGAGTACCCCAAGGTGGGTGAGTCTGACCAGGGCCCCCCACCTGAGGAGCTTGGCCCTGAAGATGGAGTGGGAGGCTTGCCCAGTAAGAGCTCTGAGTCCAGCACTGCACTGGGCGAACTGGAACATTACGACCTCGACATGGATGAGATTCTGGATGTGCCTTACATTAAATCCAGTCAACAGCTTGCCTCTTTTACCAAGGTGACTTCAGAAAAAAGAATTTTGGGTTTATGCACAACCATCAATGGCCTTTCTGGCAAAGCCTCCTCTACAGGAAGCACTGAGAACTCACCATCCAGTATGACCCCATTCTGTGTTCTTTCTCCTGTGAAAAGCCCTCACTTGAGAAAAGCATCAACTGTCCTCCGCGACCAGCACAAGCTCTCCACTGAAGAGTCTGAGAGCTCACCTCCTCTGGTTACATGTGGCTCTGCATATGAGCCAGAAATCCAGAATAAAGACTTCTTAAACAAGGCCTTTAGTGACCTGCATAGCCGAAAGATTGAGAAGACAATGCCGGACTGTCAGCTCCGGGGCTTCCACCTGCAATCTGCAGAAACAGAATCCAAACTGGAAGAGCCGGTCAAGGGCATGAGCTGGACCAGCTCCCAAGGCCCAGAAGAAAGGAGTGAGTATCTGAAAAAAGTAAAAAGCATCTTGAACATCGTGAAAGAAGGACAAATATCTCTCTTGGTAAGTATCTCTCCTTGGTATACACAAATCTAGAGAGCTGTTGTTATCAGCTCCATTCTTAACAATGATGTTATGTGCATTTTGCATCTTGTTTAATGTTTTCTTGTGTCTTTGGTTGGGGAGTGTGACCTCTTGAGTTTTAAAATAAAAAGTTAGGAGGTTAATACAGGGAAAACAAATTGATATAGAAGGAGTGTTATTTCACTTTAACTTTTAAAATTCAACTGGAATAAAGAGATTTAACCTAAAACAAAGAGAGCCCAGCACTTTTTTTCACTTGAATCTTGAAGTCTTTCTTTTTGCTTTTCAAATGGTTCCCAATGCTCTCGCTCAGTTATTTGTAGGGATGTCAGTTCCTTGTCGATGACAGGCCTGCCAAATATGTGAACAGAGAGTTTTCTGTTTTATCCTGATCATTATTCAGGAGAGTTGGGCCAGGATGTTTGCAAAGTATTTGCAGATAGAAGCTTACCCTAGAGCTTGATTGCCCTCTGACCCACATATAGTTTTTACTTAGTTCCAGCTCTGCATGTCTAGGGAGCTTGAAGGAGTGTTTCCAAAGACTCAAGACACAGAGTAACATGATGTAAGAAAAGTCTGTTCTGCTTCAGCTCAGAGCTCAACTCAAATAGCACTCCATCTGCCTGCATTGTTCTTTTCTGGCTTCCAGGCATGGATCAAACAGTAGCAAGCCTGGGCTCCTACTACAATGCTGATTAAAGCCTCATTCAAGAAAATCACTGCTTCTTGGACATGTATTTCTACTTAGTGTGAAGCCATACGTAGATAAAATATAACGTGCTTGGTCTATTATCACAAACATTGTTGCCATAGACAATATAATTGGATAGTTTAATCAAATAAAGTGGTAATTTTTTTTCTCCTGAAAATATATTTTCCATTTCTCCTGGTTCCTTCCTCTTATTCTCGTTGGTTTATTCCCTTCCTTTGATCTTACCATGTTTTCATATTTCCCAATTGCGAACACCACTTAGTTCCCCAACAATCTCTATATCATATTCAGGGATATCTCTATATCATATACCGTCTCATATTCAGGGAACTCAGTTTCACTAGAGGTGAGAAAACGAAAGTCTAAGTACCCTCCAGATGACCCCACGAGCAATAAGGAGGTGACAGTATCTGGAGGTGCCCACTAAACACTAGTAGATGCAGACATCATGTAGTTTGTAGTCAAAACCAGTTCTCCACAATTCAGACAGGTAGAAACCAGTAGTCTCTTTATTCATTCAGTGGATCTACAGCGGGGAATAAAACAGCCCCAGCTCAAGGACCTAGCAGTCAAGAGGGAAAGACATGTAGGGACCCTCCCAGTTACCATAAATGTCACTGCATTTTAGAAAGCCAAATTGAAGCCTCCACAGCCCACTGACCCCAGCCCTGTTGTCACGTCTCACGTGAAGACCCATCTCTTAAGAATTCACATTCTGAGGCATATTATCCCAAGGAGTAATGGCAAGGAACTCTGACTTTCTCATCCCTACATTGCCATTAGGGCTTCATTAAGCTTATTACTTCTTCCCAGAGCCCAGAGCAAAACCCCCACAGACTCTTATTCTGATGTGTTGACTTATTTTCTAATCCTACTGTTTGTACAGCCACATCTAGCTGCAGACAATCTAGACAAAATTCATGATGAAAATGGAAACAACCTGTTACACATCGCTGCATCGCAGGGACACGCAGAATGTCTCCAGCACCTCACTTCTTTGATGGGGGAAGATTGCCTCAATGAGCGGAATACCGAGAAATTGACACCAGCAGGCCTGGCCATCAAGGTGACTGGTTGGGGGCTTGGCTCTCCTCAGCTAAAGTCAGTTTTCTGTGTTTTCAGATTCCGTGAAGCTAAAGTATTAGACGGGAGGGAGAGGAGAGTGATTTATCAAGCAAACATCAATGAACGCATCACATGTCAGAGATTACCCATTTCCATCACTAGCTGCTTTGAGATTTGTTCCAATTTGTTGTCCAATAAGTTAAGCTTCAAATCAGACAATAGAGAAGAAAATGATCCATTGCAGTGCTAAGGACTTGTGTAATTCATGGTGACTGCAATTTAAATTCTTCACCATACCTGGCTCTATCAGACACTGTGTCATTTTTTCCTAACGTGAGAATAATGAGCAAGACAAATGAGGAAAAGGTGTGTTTTCAGGGATGATAGCACTCAGGAGTATTTCAGATAATAAAATAGACTTTTAATGGATCAGATCCGAAGTTTAAATGTCTTCAGGTATCAAGAGTTGTTTAGAATATCAGTGTGGCTTTTGCATTTAGTTTTTGCATAGCACAATATGCTGTCAAAAACTACACAAATTAATGCCAACTAGGATGGAGTTAAAACTTACAAACCACAATACAAGAAAACATGGACTTTTATAGTACTGCAGTGAGTGCTCTGTAAAATATAACAGATCATGAGAAGGTTAGCTATTAAACTAAAGTTACTTTTAAGATCTTTGGCAAATAAATGTAGAATTCAGTCACATTTATTAAAAAGCCAGAAGTGAAGTTCAAGGAAATATAATACATCTTGCACTTCTGCATATGTACTTTGCTTTCATAATAGTTGTGTCTTCTAAAAGTCAAATAATCACATTTTTTACAAATGGAATTATATTGATATTGACTAGGGGAACTTGCTAGTTAAAATAACCTACTTGTGAATTCATTATGAAACATGTTACATTTGAACAACAAATAATCGTCCTACCTCTGATATATCTTTTATGCAAAGTTGAATTTTTATATCTTTAACTTGTTTATCATTCAGTAAAGTTTTATATATTTGCAAATGTGTTCAATTTTATTTATTTTTGCTCAGGGGTGAATAATGACTTCAAAAACAGTATAAAAAATAATTTTAATAAAATAAGAAACCTATGACCATAGTGGGTATAATTTTCCTTTGGCTGTGAACAATGCTATGTCAACTCAAGCAACTCAACTACAACAGCCACCATAAAGAGATGAAAATTAAATGTGAAGTCAGGGTTTGGTCTAGTTGAGTTTATCAGAATGTACCCCATCTATCTAGTATCTCCAGTTAGACACTGGAGATACATATTTAAATAAGGCATACTCTTGTTCTTATAGAGCTGGTAACCTGGTAGATAAGACAGGTGTGTCATCAGTAACACCAGTGCAAGTTGGCAAATTTGAAATTTAGTCCTGTGACAAAGTTCTGTAAGAAAACAGGGGTTACATGTGATCATCAATGGGCATGTGTCAATGACAAATAAAATATTTTTGGAATCCCAGTGAATGTTGACATTTGCCTTGCTGCTTTATTGTTTATAAAAATGTAATTTTCATAACTAATGGTATATTGTAGTTGGACAAAAGCCCATGTTTTTCTTAGTTTATGCACCCTCATGCTTGTTTTGATGGATTTAAAATCTCTGTGAAGAAAGATACATAGGAAACTTAATGGTTAAAAAAAGCCAATCTTCAGCATAAATACCTCCTGTTGTATACATGTTTGAGTGTTCTTTCATACCCAAGCTCCTGTAGTCAACAAAGTATTGTTATCATATAAGATATATAAGATATATAAGATATGCATATATCATAAGCAGTCTGCAAAGTTAAACAACAATGTTTTTGTTTTTATTTGAATAAAAGACAAATATCCAATTCATAAGACCCAAAAGCTGTTACTGATTTGGTGTCACAGGTTTCTCATTTTTACTTCTGGACAATGATTGTAGAAGTGGATGTGCTCTTCCACTCCATTACTTAATCTAGAATTTGTAAAAGCAGTAAGAACAAATATTTCATAATAAGTGTCACCACCACCCCCTTTAGAAATCAGTCCTGATGTATGTCCTGCCTCTCTCCATTCAGTGCATTTTGATAGACACTGATGAAGTTGAGAGAGCCCTGAGGGTCATCATTCTTCCATTTGGGGGCCTTATTTTGAACACCAGTACCCAGGTGTTTCACCTCATTACACACAGGGTCTCAGAGCCCTGATGTCATTAAAGACAAACACACTTAGTACAAACAGGCTGAAGTTTCTTGGATAGTATGACTTAGCTGACAGGGAGCAAAGTCAGAGATAAGGTATTATGTGAAAAGATTACCTGAGAAAGGGGGTTTTAAAGTCATATCAGAACTTAAAAACATCTCTCCCCCACTCTTAAATTCCTTCAAGGAAACATAATATATTATGCCAGTCACATGCAGAATTTATTGAGTGCTTTTTGAAAGACCCAACAGTAGATATTTTGAGAGTTCAGGACATTATTGGTATCCTCTGGAGATGGTTAAGAAAAGAAATGGAGAAGGATTTCTAAAATGTCTAATACTAAAGCAATCTTGTTTTCTAAAATGGAACTAATAAGAAATTATTTTAGTAGCTAAAAAGACCTGGAATAAAATGACCTTAATTGCCTAGTTATTCTTCTCTTCAGTCATTCTGATTAAGCCCAAAAGCACAGTGTTGGTCTGGTGATAAGATGACTTCAAACACATAACCTTACTGACTTCTTTTTAACACACTGAGCAACCCCAGACCCAGAGAATTTGATAGGCAAAAATTTCTTGCTAGAATTAGATCATGTTTTGGTTCATTTGTTTCTTTTCTTGGTATTTATATTTATTGCAAGTGATACTAGTTTCAAACTCATAGTAGTGATATAATAATTTCTTCTGCCTTCTTAGCAGTGTTTTATTTATTTTAAAAGTTGATTCCTTGAAAAATTAGACCTAATAATCATCTAAAAGAACATTCTACCCAATGACAACAGAGTACGCATTCTTGTCAAGTGTACATGGAATTTTTCTAAGATAAATCCTATGTTAAGATAAAAAACAAATTTCAGTAAATTTTTAAGTATTGAAATACAAAGTTGTGCTCTCCAATCACTGTAGAATCTAATTAGAAATCAATAACCAAGGGAAATCTGGGATATCCATAAGTGTAAAGAATTAATATACTCTAAAATAATTAATAGGTCAGAGAAGTAACCATAAAGGAAATTAGAAACTATATAAAATGAAAATACAACACTTACAGGATGCAGCTAAAGCTGTATTTAAAGGGAATTTGTAAAAGATGCAGGAAAGGGAAAGAGATCTCAAAGCAATAGCCTAATCATATACCTTGGGAAATTAGAAAAAGTAGAGCAAACTTAATACAAAGCAAGCAGAAGAAAGGAAATAATAAAAATTAGAGTGGAAACAAATGTGAGCAGAGAGAGAGAGAGAAAGAAATTACTAAAACTTTGCCTCATATTTCTGTGTGCTGTATAAATACCAATTTATTTGAACCATTTTTCTTGTATCTAATGAATAGAATTCCTATCCCTTTCTTTATTCAAAGGGAATGAAACAAAATATATAGTAGGTTTGTTTGTCTGCTTCTTATAGAAACATTGGACACACTCAAATTTAAAGGAAGTCTGTAATGACGGGATTATTATACACCAAATTGTGGGTGGAGTGAATGAAGGGAGTCTATTGGAAAGTGCAGTCTCCTGGGGTCAGCAACAGTCAGAGCACACTTACCACCCTAAAGCCTGGAGGGGCTGGGGAAGGAATGGTTGCAAGAACCTTAACTAGAGAGACTGATCAGAAAGGACTGGCCAGCTTTTGATCTTGGATGCATCAAAGTAATCCTAGTACTGTCAGTTAATCCATTAGTAGGAGGAAGGACTCATCTGGCCAGTTGGAAACCCTCTAGATGGAAGCCAGGAGCAGAGGATAGCTGAAACTTACTCTGCTTTCCTGATCTCCATCAGCCAAACCCAACCTCCCAGAGCAAGATGGAGCACAGAGAAGGACATCTAATCATGCAAATACAGGCATGTGTCACTTAATGATAAAGATATGGTCTGAGAAGTGAGTTGTTAGGCAATCTTGTGCTTGTACAAACATCACAGAGGGCATAGGTCAAAGTGGCCTTCTTATGGAATCAAGATATGGTGTTTTGATAGTAAACTCTATTTTTAGTAAGTAGAAGGAGTACACTCTAAGGATGAAAGTATAATAATACATAAACCAGTAACAGTTGTTTATTGTTATTATCAAGTATATAATGCACATAATTGTAGGTGCTATATTTTTCAGCTCCATTGTAATTTTAGGGGACCACAGTAGTATATACAAGTTGACAGACGCATCATAATGTAGCACATGACTATATCTCAAAAAGAGGGCACTGAATTTGCATGCAAATAGATGGGAAATGCTGACTGAAATTCTATTATCCAAATAAGGAAGGATAAAGAATGAGCAGATCACCTCTTCTATCTAGCTTTTAGAATAGAGTTTTTCACCTTGAGAAAATAAGTATTAGGATTCTAAAATAAAAAGACAATAATCCTATTATACTAACATAAATGCTACCCTCTTTGAATCCTTCCCTGGCTCTATGCCCACATTAACTCCTTTTCTGTGTTCCATGCTGTGCAAACTAGGAAGCTGATTAAATGTCTCATTTGTCTGCAGAGTTACCATCAGAGTCCAAGGAAGCGTTCTAATAGTAGAAGGTAAAAGTTTTCTGTGCTTAGGAAGCCTGCATGCTTTATCTCATTTAATCCTCACAGTGATGTTAGGGAGGTAGTTACTATTAACCCTCTTTCACAGATGAATCCATTGCTTATTACAGAGATAAAGTAACTTGCCCAACATCTTGTAACTAAGTGACAGGCTAGGGATTTAAATCCAATCCAGAGTCTGTGTGGGTCTTAATCATTAGAATATGCCTATCATACTATAAGTAGTCCTGAAAATCCTCAACAAATATATGTGGACTACATTTTTTCCACATTTTTATTGATACATTATAATTCCACATAATAGCAGGAGTCATTGTTACATAGTCATACATGCACAGAATATAAAAACCTAATTGGTCAATGTCATTCCAGAATATTGCCCCTTTCCCTTCCCTCCTCCCTCCTTCTAGTCCCTTTCATCTACTCCATTTTTCACCCTTTGATTTTCATGAGATGATTTTCATGAGATCCCATAACCATTCTTATTCTTTTTCCTCTATATGAACTGTGTTGTAATTGTTTAAATGTTTTGTTAATTTTCTGAAATTCTCACAGTACCTGAGAGTAAAACCCAATAATGGTTTCAAGATAGGAGAGAAATGTAAATTCTAAAAAATGATGAGAATAATATCTGGCTTCATAAAACCTCTTATAAAGACTCCAAGAAAATTACATTCTTTTTTTTTTTACCTACTTCTACTTTCCTGTTCTTCTTGATCCTAAGAATCATTTTGTTTTCCTAAAAAATGTGCCAAGTTGTGGCTGTTTGACCTTGTGTGTTGGTAGTTTTATCATTTACCAATGAAAAACTGATTCTTTTATAAGAGTATTTTCCTTTTTAAAATTTTAACATTTGACCAATTAAGATATTTACCTGGTATATGTGTGTGTGTGTGTGTGTGTTTTGATAGTAAACTCTATTTTTAGTAAGTAGAAGGAGTACACTCTAAAGATGAAAGTATAATAATACATAAACCATTAACAGTTACTTATTGTTATTATCAAATATATAATGCACATAATTGTAGGTGCTATACTTTTTCAGATCCTTTGTAATTTAATTTGTCCTTTTTAATTTAATTTGTTCTTATTAGTTATACATGATAGTAGAATGAATTTTGACATATTATACATATATGGAATGTAACTTATCTTCTGGTTATACATGATGTAGGATTACATTGGTCATATAATTATATATATATATATATATATATATATATATATATATATATATATAAAATAGTAATGTCTGATTCATTCTACTATCTTTCCTATTTCCATTCCTCTTCCCTTCCCTTCATTCCCTTTTGTCTAATCCAAAAATACTTCTGTTCTTCCCCAATTCACCCCTTATTGTGAGCTAGCATCCACAAATCAGAGAAAACATTCAGCCTTTGTTTTTTTGGGGGGTGGGGGAGGTTGGCTTATTTCACTTAGCATAATATTCTCCAGTTGCATCCATTTACTGGAAAATGATATAATTTTATTCTTTTTATGTTTAAGTAATATTCCATGTGTATACATTTTCTTTATCCATTCATCTGTTGAATGGCAGTTGGGTTGGTTCCATACTTTAACCATTGTGAATTGAACTATTAACATTGATGTGGCTGTGTCACTGTAGTATGCTGATTTTAAGTCCTTTGGGTATTAACTGAGGAGGGGGATAACTGGTTCAAATGGTGGTTCCATTCCAAATTTTCTAAGGAAAACTGCTTTCCATAGTGGTTGCACCAATTTGCAGTCCCCACCAGCAATGTTTGAGTGTACCTTTTTTCCACACATTCAGCCAACATTTATTGTAGCTTGTATTCTTTTTTTTTATATTTATTCTAATTTGTTATACATGATGGCAGAATGCAATTCATTTCATATTACACATATAGAGCACAAATTTTCAATTCACTGATTGTACACAAAGTATTTTCACACCATTTCTGTCTTCCTACATGTCTAACTTATTCCACCATCATTTCTACCCCCTTGCCCAGTCCTTTCCCTTCCATCCTCTTTGCCCTATCTAAAGTTCCTCCATTCCTCCCATGCTGCACCTCCATTGCCATTATGAGTCAGCATCGTCATATCCGAGAAAACATTCCGCCTTTGGTTTTGTGGGATTGGCTAACTTCACTTAGCATTATATTCTCTAGCTCTATCCATTTACCTGCAAATGCCATGATTTTATTTTCTTTTAATGCTGAGAAATGTTCCATTGTGTATATATACCAAAGTTTCCCTATCCATTCATCTACTGAAGGGCATCTGGGTTGGTTCCACAGTTAGCTATTGTGAATTGTGCTGCTATAAACATTGATATGGCTGTGTCCCTATAGTATGCAGTTTTTCAGTCCTTTGGTTATAAACTAAGGAATGGGATGGCTAGGTCAAATGGTGGTTCCATTACCAGTTTTCTAAGGAATCTCCATATTGCTTTCCATATTGGCTGCACCAATTTGCAGTCCCACCAGCAATGTATGAATGTGCCTTTTTCCCCACATCCTTGCCAATTATTGTTGCTTATATTCTTGATAATTGCCATTCTGACTGAAGTGAGATGAAATCTCAGTATAGTTTTAATTTGCATTCTCTAACTGCTAGAGTTGAACAATTTTTATATATTTGTTGACTATTCATATTTCTTCTGTGAAGTGTCTGTTCAGTTTATTTGCCCATTTATTGATTGAGTTTTTTTGTTTTTTTGGTGTTAAGATTTTTGAGTTCTTTATATATTCTGGAGATTAGTGCTCTATTTGAGGTGCAGGTGGCAAAGTTTTCTTGCATTCTGTAGGCTCCCTCTTCTCATCTTAATTGTTTCCTCTGCTGTGAAGAAGCTTTTTAGTTCAATTCCATCCTATTTGTCAATTCTTCATTTTATTTCTTGCACTTTAAATATGGATTGTTAATTTTTCATTAACAGATACAATACTATTTTATTTGGGTATTAGAAAATAGTTGCTCTAGCTTACAAACTTTAATAATAACAGATAACTGACATTGTTTGCTGGCTTGTATATGAAACGACTGGAATGCTCAAGCATTCCCAGTGATAGTGTAGTCAACCAGTTTGGAAACCAGTCTGACAGTTTTTCATAAAGTCAAATACACACCAACACATGATCCAGAAATTCCAGTCATAAACTGGAAATTACCCTATGTAGACTAAGTAAATTCCATATTTACCTATCAGAATGAAAGGACATATTCACAAAAAAAATATTTATAGCAACTTTATTTATAATATCCCCTAAATGGAAACAATCCAAATACTCTCAATAGGTTACTGTATAAACAAATTGTGATCTAGTGAGACAATGGACTACTTTCAGCAATAAAAAAGGGAGTAAAATACTGATAAAAAGTAGCAGCTTAGATGAATCTCAGAAGTACTAAGCAGAGTGAAAGAAGTCGATTGTGAAAGAAGTGGATCATGAAAGAGTGCAGAGATATTTTTAAAACCTGAATTACTTTGACTTTCTTTCTTTTAAATCTAGAATGGTCAGTTGGAGTGTGTACGCTGGATGGTGAGTGAAACAGAAGCTATTGCCGAACTGAGTTGTTCCAAGGATTTTCCAAGCCTTATTCATTATGCAGGCTGCTATGGCCAGGTATGGAGTTTTTAAGTTATCTTCCCTTTATGCACCATATAATTGACTTGTTTTCTTTTTATTTGTTCATCAAAATCCAAACATAAAATATTCAAAATATATTCATTGATTTTTAAGCAATGATAGTAATTGTAGCATTTTTTAATGAAAAAATAAAAACTTTTAAACAACCTGTTAACCCAAGAATAGCAAATTGGATAAATAATAAAGCTATATTCATATGATGGAATTCTCATATGAAATTTCCTCTCGTGTGTATAACTAATTATGTAACATTAATTAAAATGTATGATACAGAACTGTTCCCATAATTTGGTGCCAACTTTGAAATTTGAAGAGACAGAAAGAGAAATAGAAAGTAAAACCAGAAAAAAAAACCTATGGTACAACATATTTGTAGTCATTATTGCAGAGATAGAACTATAAGTGGCTCTTTTTTGTTCAATATTTTCAGATTTTTATAATAAGTACATTTAACATTTACCAAAAGTTAAAATGCTATACTTTATTAAACCCACATTTGGAAGGAAAATCTTTGTAAGACATTAATCAAGGAAGTCTGCTCAAGTAAAGATGAGCACACTAACTAGTTACAACTAATTTCTGTTAGGAAATCCCAGCATGAGTAATTGATATACCCAGATCAGAATCCAGTATATAGAGTGAAAAATTTTTAAAAAACCTATCTTCCCTTAAGGGAGATGAGTATAAATTATCTTGTAACAACATTGGAACCACAAAATACCAATTTCAGTCTTAAAAATAATAAAGTCAGCAACTGCATTAAAATAGATTTAATCACATTTGCGGCAAAGAAAATCGCCTCTCATGCATATAACTATATCCCTTTGACTTCATAAACTTTCCCAGTGGCAGTAAATTGTGGTATTGTCAATAAGAGATTATGATTTTTCAAACATAATAGTCCCAAATTCAAAAAATAGACTGAAGAATATTGTCACAGTCTTTTTTTTTTTTTTTTAACAGAAGGGGGTGATTAAACCCAGAGCCTTGCATATGCTAGGCAAGTACTCCACCACTGAGCTATGCCTCACCCTCTTTTTCATTTTATTTTGAGACATGGTTTTGCTAAGTTGCCCAGGCTGGTATTGAACTTTGAATCTTCCTGTTTCAGCCTCCTGAGTAGCTGGGATTGCAGGTGTGCACCACTGAGCCTGACCAGTCTTTCATTAGTTGGAGTCATGCTAGCTGATAGTTTTGTTATTTTTTTTAACTGATCATTTATTTTTTACCTTAGTAACTTCAATTAATACAGATACAAATGTATTTCAAACAATATAAATAAACTTTGTATGTATAAAATTATATATTCAGAGGCATACACACACATAATGTTTCCTATGTGTGCCAGGCTCTATACTATTGGGTTTTGTATACATTATCTGGTTCTTAAAACAACTCTATGAGATGTTTTTAACCCCATTGTATAGATGAGGGGACTGAAGAAAGAAAGTTGAATGACTTATACATGGTCTAATGGCTAGAAGAGAAAAGACTAGAGTTCTGCTCTGGTCCTCAGACTCCAGGGCCAGTTTCTATTTGTCCCCATCTGTGTAGAAAATTGGTACAGATTGTAACAGTGGCATTGATACAACTGAAGAAGACTTTTTTACATTTTGTCTAACAATAAATACACTGATATACAGAGTACTTCATTGCTCATTGAAGTGAGCAACTGTGCAAATTTATGAAATGGAGAAAGGATCAGGAAGAACATTTAAGACATGTAAAAGCCACTGTCTGAAATGTTTCAGTTACTCAGTTTTCTTCATGCATTTTACTGGCTAGTCCCCATCCACAATGTCCTAAAAACAACCAATAGTGATTGATAGGCATTGGCTTAGGTGGCCCTATTTTGCTTATAACGGCAAAAGGAAGAATAGAAATTTTAAATGCTCAGGAGGATTGATCACTGTTAATTTTTATAAATCACTTTCAGTATAAAACAGAATTTTATTAAATTGTGTGGGTAATTGTTTCATGTTCCTAAGTCCTTTTGCCTATAAAGCCTAACAAGGACTTTAAGACATCTGTGGCAGAGTTTACCAGAGTCAAGGAGGAAAGGATAGAGTTGTTCTGAGCCTCTCAGTGAATCTCAGATTCAGCATTCTTCATCTTGGGAAATGTTGCTCATATATACTAGTTTCTTTATTCACAGCAGGTTCCTCATAATTTTGAATCTGTTGGGATACCACAAAAGAAAGGGGCCTGTCTGAGACTGGCTGGGTAAAGTGTAGCTGAAGTAGAGGAAACTATGGAAGTTACTGACTTGTTGGAAGAGCTGTGTCGTTTGCTTTACTTTATTACCAATCTTTAGATTATTTCAAGCTGATAAGCATTTTTTTATTGACCTTAAGTAGAACTTTGAGGGTTGGGGGGGCAGCCGGGCAGCACCCTTAGGAGAGCATTCCTGCCCAAGTGGAAAATATAAAAGCCCTTTAGATCTGTGAATTCTGTCCAGCCGTCCTATATCCGCCACAGCCACTTATGTAACAGATAACCTGCAGAGACGCCTGAACTTGGAACCATGACAAGGCTAATATTTTCACAAGGAAGACTGTTATTGAACAGTTTTCTAATGAATTCAGCACATGCAAGTTTTTCTACATCAAGCAGGCACTTGAGTGTGTTCTGATTTTGTTTCTTCAGTAAATACCTCTGGAAAAGATAGCACCAAGGAAAATTCCTCTCTCCGTTTATTTTAGTTGCCCTCTGCCCCTCATAGCGATTCTTAAAGAATGGGCTCCATTCGACTCACAATTTGTGTCCTTTTTCTTGTAAAAATTACCTTTAAAGACTTCAGTACCACAGGGTAGCCAGCAGTTTTTAGTGGCCTCCTGGAGTGATAGATCTTTGGGTGATAGGAATTGATTTTCCTCTTCTTGACACTTGAAGTCTCAGAGGGTACAATTATTTCATTGCCTGATGGTGCCTAGCGGAACATGCCACGGGGAGCACCAAGGTGAAAGCCTGGGGAGACTGGGGGAACAAGCAGGTGTCCTTAGCCAAGCCTGCCTTGCCATCCCAGAAGAGGGATGTTGCTGCCAAAACAATTGAGTCACAACCATGTTGATTCGAAGCTCCTATTCAAAGCCCATGTAAGTTGGGCTCTTTTATTCAAACATAAAGGTTGCATCCAGGCTCTTCCAGCAGAGATTCCCACCTGCAGCTGCTTGGGGCATCAGCCTGTTCTGCATTGGTCACTGGCTCTCTGTGCCTTTCAACATCAAGCTTGTAATTCCTTGTTTCTGAATCATTTACATGCCATTTGGTCAGGACATCCTTCTACAAAAATTGCATCCCAACATCAAGCATTTACCAAGAGCACCTTTGCCTATGCTGTACTTATTCTCCATTTTAAAGGTTTGCCCTGAAACAGATACTTTCAAAGAGCACTTTCTGAAAAGGGAAAGGCTCAGCAATTCCTATGAATGCCCATGCTTGAGCAGCAGTAGACCTGTCCGCAAGAGGGATGCTCCTGCAGGCTCTGTTCTTCTCGTTTCTCCCCAACTGACTTTAGAAAGGAGACTATTCCCTTGACATTATTATTCCATTGACTTTATTGTCTCACTGCCATGGTGCAGAAATAAGTAAACAACCTGAAAGTGCTGCCTACATTTTCAGATGAGAGAAAAATAGAAAAATCTTTGATTAGCATTGGCATCCATCTGCTCTGCAAATACTGATCTCAAAAAAACCCAACTGAGCCAGAACTCCACAGCCCACAGTCTGACAGGCAGTTAACAGTGATTTCTTTGACCCATGGGCCTGAAAAAGAGAGAATGTCCTTTAGATTTAAGGGCAGTGGAGGAATGAGTAGTTGTGCATGTTTGTGTTCATAGATAGAAAGCAGAGTCAAGAAAAGCATTGGTCCCTAACTCAAGCTGTCTGTGTTTAAATCCTAGTCACCAGTTACTAGCTGCATGGCCGTAGAAACATTCATTTACAGAAAATAAAGGAAAGAAGAAAAGGTCTCCCTGGACCTCACTTTCCTCATCTACTCCATATGGATAATAGATCCTTCCTTATAACATTGTTCAAAAGACTGAGTAAAAAACAAACATACTTCCCAATACAATGAAGGTACTAGATAAATATTGACAGTTGTGACTGTTATAATTTGTTATTTTATTGCTATCAGTATTATTTATTTACTTATTTCACCATAGCTAAAGAAATAAGAGAAACTTGCCAAAGAATTATTTGGGCCTCAACCTATTTAATCAATTTTTGCATGCACCTTTCCCCCCACAGTTTACCATCTCCAGATTCTACATTTACTTCAATAAATGACATTATGAAATTATGGATGGCCATTTTTCCCCTATATTTTAACTTCTCAAAAACTGGAATGAATCTTAAAATCAATGGCATGGTAGATTTGATGATCTATGGCTGCAAACAAAGCTGACTCTTTTCAGAACTTGTGATTGCACCACAAACTATTGAGATTTTATTGATACCAGCAATAAAACTGTGACATACTTTCAATTAAATTTTCTATTAGACTTTATCCAGCAAGTCTCATAAATTACATGTATTAATTGCCTCTTTAAACAACTTGCATTGCCTTTGGGAACACATAAAATACAATACTATATCAGGTTACCAAAAGATCAGAAAATCCCTAGAAAAGGAAATTGGTACATGAAGGAAGTTTTTAGTCAGTAGATGCAAGTTGAACAGAGAGATGCATGTGTGGGTGCAGGGATGAAATGTAAGTTGGAAAATCATTCTGTGAAATGGAAGTAATGCAGAGGGCCTTTTCATCTATGTGACAGCATTGGATGCTCTCTGAAAGTAATACAGGGAAATGAAAATCAAAGTTATATTGTTTCTTTAACTTCTCCTCCCTATAGACACAAACAGAGAGAGAAAGGGGGGAGATATGTTAAAGGGTTAAGGGGAGGTAGACACAATTTCCTATAGATAAAATACACATGTGCTTTAATAAGGAGAAAGTGGCCATATATATTTTGATCTTCTCATGAGGTATTGTTTAAATTGTGCATCTCACAGGTATGTTCCCCAGAACCCAAGCAGAATTTCTCTGGTTTTACCAAAACTACAGATGCTAGCCACCTCTATGTCCATCTCAGAAATCCTAAATGAGAATGGTTAAAAGACCAGGCATATAATCAGCTAATTTCTTTTAGTAGTACTTCTCTGTGTGGTATAATGGGAAGGATTTTTATTTTTGTATACTGGCTAAGCCAACTGCCTATCTTCTTTGGAAAGTAAATTGTCCTATAAAAACACCAAACTAACTTGGAGTTGTTGGGCAAACACCTGACTTGTTCTGAACAATCAAAAATTGTTCTTCCTTTACGTAAGTCTTAAATTAGGTAAACTCTCTAATTGTCACTGTAAGAAAATAAGGGAGTTTATTGTAACTATACAGACTGATCCTGGCTTGTAGAGCTCTCTGGAGCCAGGGAACTGTGTCTGGCTCACATGGACCTCGTGTGTCTCATTCTGCATGGTAACCAGGCTTCTGCAAAGAGCCCTAGATTCACCCCAGATTTCCACAACAGGAAAATTCCTAGTCTTATGAAATGCTGTATTCCACTGCCTACACCCACCCACTGCTAAAAGTCAGAATACTGTGATTTT
Organism: Marmota flaviventris; assembly: GCF_047511675.1. Lineage (NCBI taxonomy): Eukaryota > Metazoa > Chordata > Mammalia > Rodentia > Sciuridae > Marmota > Marmota flaviventris. The sequence goes on from NC_092502.1 coordinate 52,709,426, forward strand.
AGTAAATGATGCTTTGGGCAGGTGGACTATCCAAATATAGTATCCACAATACTATATAATTGGGTCTGAAAAAAAATAAGAAAATTTGCATGAAAAGAAGGTACAGATAATACATTGATAAATACCTTAAACTCCTTTGCACTAAATAATGAGCTGCTAGAAATCAGAGTACACAAAAATGTCCTCTCCCTCAGTTTTCTGATTTATAAAGTAGGACTGTTTGAACTGCATGATTCCCTAAAATTTCTTTCAGTCTATAGTTTTAAGAATCCATATTCTAATATTATGGAGCAAACCAAGTTACTGTGGCTTAAAAATGACCCACCGAAGAGGCTTATTTTGCATATGGTTGCGCCATCTTTTTTCACCAGTGAGGACACAGCAGGCCGCCCTCCTCATGCAGTATCCATATGTCTTAGCCATTGACTGTAGAATGGTTGGTTATGCCTTTTATCCTAAAGTACTTCTCATTGAGGTTCTCATTGATTTGTTTATTTGTTTTATGGTACTAGGGATTGAACCCAGTAGTACTCAACCACTGTGCTACATCCTAATCCCTTTTATTTTTATTTTGAGACAGGGCCTTACCAAGTCATCTAGGTTGGCCTCAAACTTGCAATCCTGGTTCACTGAGATTTTTTTAAGGAGTTAAGATTACAGGGGCTGGGGATGTGGCTCAAGCAGTAGCGCACTCGCCTGGCATGCATGCGGCCCGGGTTCAATCCTCAGAACCACATACAAAACAAAGATGTTGTGTCCGCTGAAAACTAAAAAATAAATTAAATATTAAAATTCTCTCTCTCTCTCTCTCTCTCTCAAAAAAGAAAAATTACATAGTACAATCATCTGTTTCCAAGTAAAAGTAATGCAATATTTCTTTCCTACCCAATTAGGAAAGGTAAAGGAAGTGGTTTTACCTCATGCATGTGGAAAAATTACCTGTTCTGGACCAAAATGTCAGCTCCAACTTTCTCCAGGTTTGCATAGATAATATGTGAGCATATCAAAATATAAGCATATCAGAATATCCAAACTCTCTATATAACTCCCTACCTTCACCTTAGGGCTCTGCTCCTTCTTGGGGGATCCTTAAGGGTTTCACTTTCTACAGGGTCTGTCTGCTTTTGCAGCTAACACTCACCCTGCTTCCCCAGGTGCATTCTTGGGAGGCTATAAGCAGTGATTACATTTTTCTCATCTTGTTCTTTAGGACTCCTTACTCCCTACTTGCTCATTTGGAAAGAGTGTGGTGCAAATGTTCAGTCTGTCCCTGATGTCTCAGATACCTTCATAAACAGCACCCTGTCCCCCAGCATAAGAGGTGAAACATTAAAGGAACTGGCTGTTTTTGTCCAACATTCCTTTAGCAGATTAGTTGGCATGTTTGGAAGATAAAGGCAAATTTAATCCAGGAAAGTATAAAAGTTCATGACCACTCTGAGCAAATAACTGGAAAAAAAAATCCTTTAAAAGGCTAAGAAGAAAGAAGTTCAAGGCTATTTCAAACACATGATCATCTTTTTAAATGTCAAATTCCACCCACTAAACTTCATGCTGTTGTTTTTACCACTCTCATATTTTTTTTTAACTTTATATTTAATTTTTCTATTTTAAAACAGTGAAATCCCATCCCCCTGCTTTCTCTGAAGGCCAAGCATAACACAAAAATACCACAAAACACTGGGTAAAATGCAAACAGATGGTGACGAAACAGACTGACTGCTCTACGATTTTGCCTTTGAAAGGTTTATGTTCAGAGCTTTTGGTCCCTTTCCTTTAACATGGAAGAAGAAAAAAAACTTTGCCTTTAAAACACCACCAACAAGCAGTTTCTGGTTGTATTTCAGTGGGGTTATCTTGACAATTTAAGGTGTTATCTCTTTTTTTTAAGTCTGTTGATTTGCCAGAGGTATGGGATTAGGAGGCACAGTGTAAGAATTATAAATTTAAAAGTAAAAGCTAGCTATCTCAGTAGTCCAAGGTTTTATGAATGTACTTGAAACCCACAGGCAGTTTAACACAATAGCCAAAACATTGTCTTGAGAGCCTTGGAACCAAAAGACCTGATTCTAGTTCCAACCTTGGATCTGTCTAGCTGTGTGACTTTTAGGAAGTTCTTCAACTTTCTGTGAATTGTTCTCCCACCGGTAGAATAAGTAAATAAAACCAGAGCATTTCCAAGGTAACATCCTGCTCTTAGAATCCCCTTTGTGTTCCTCTTTCGTTCATTTTTGGTAAGAGATTTGTGGATTTTTCAGTTTGTACTGAATGGAAATTTTCTTTTGGTACAGGTGAGTTTCCTTTACATACTCTTCACCAGTTAGAGTCTTGTTTTCCTCTGTCTTCATATGTGGCTTCTCTGCATGATATTCCAGTGATTCCTAGTGTTCTTGTGTTGACAGGAGAAGATTCTGTTGTGGCTTCTTCAGTTCATGCAAGAACAAGGTATCTCGCTGGATGAAGTGGACCAGGATGGCAACAGTGCTGTTCACGTCGCCTCACAGCACGGCTACCTCGGGTGCATCCAGGTATGCAGTGCTGCTGCTCTGCAGACAGGAAGGAGCTATCAAATAATTTTTTTAAAAAAATGGAAATTTTGCTCACTGGGAGAATGCCTGGATTAGTTCACCTTTGTTTTATGATGTAAATAAAGAATTATAATGTTACAGATTTTTATTTCTAAAAATCCACACACATGTAGGCACAAATAGCCCTAAGAGTTTCTCCTGGAGCATCAGAGGGTGTTGAAAGGGACTTGTACTGCTCTCTCAATAGTCCAAAGTAACATCACTATAAAGCCCTAATGCTGACTAAATAAAAAAATATATCCATGTTTTTGGACCCCTAACTAAACCTGAGCCTCTTTGAATGCATTTGAGAAGTTCAGCCCTACTTTAGAGAAAGGGGGAAAACACAGCACATTCTTGCTAGACTACTGCTCCCCTACTATGAAGAATCCTTCTAATACATTTCTGGAAAATCTGTCCTATTTTCCGCATACCTGGGGAGGAGAGATGCACTAATGAGGACAACAGAAGCCCACTTGAGAGACTAAAAAATCGTCGGTCTTGTAGGGTTTTTCCCCTTGTTCTGATCCTCTTGGACCTTAGGCAGGGCCTCAGTCGGCTAACCATTCCACCCAGAGGCCTCAAGCAGCCTCATGCTTTGAGCCCAGCATCCCTTCCAAATGTTCTTGTGTTCAATGTGTGAGATGATATTAAAAGACTGGGGAGCAGAGCCACAGGAGAAGGGAGGGAGGCTCTTCTGCCTGCTCCAGTCCATGTGAGGAGCCCTCCAGAAGCATGGGTTCCTGCAGAAAGAGGCAATGGTATCTCATCATGCCACAGAATACAGAGCTGCCCAAAGCTGAGTCACTTTCCACATGGCACTGAGAGCCATCCCAGAAGGTGGGGGGAGAATGCATGTGAAAACTGGATAGAACTTTCCACCTGGAAAATGTTGAAGGCCCTCAGGGACAGAAGAAAGAGAGAGGGTGACCTAAGGAGGAGGAGGAACAGGTGGGCGAGGAGCAGTAGTGTAGGGACAGCAAAGACTTTGGCAGACAAAGTTGAAGTTTAGGTTTGGCCTGAAATTTTATTTTTGACAATAAGTTATGGTTACCAGGATCAGGCCAATCAGACCATTCTTATCATTGAAAATGCCTGAACATTTGTGAATTTTTTCCCCCCACATCTCAGGGAAAGGGAAATTGACAACACATGGTTGAAAGCCATGACTGGAGAAAGTATTTCCACCTCAGCGATTTCATGCAGTTCAAAATGTGATGTTCTTGTAACATGTAACACATTTTCCACCTCTACAAAGCAGCACTCCTTTTGGATTATGTACGCATTATTCCCTTTATTGCAAACCCTGTGTATTCATTTATTCAACAGGTACTTGTTGATGCCCTACTGTGTGCAGGTTAGGCTGTATTTGAAATAGAAAAGTAAGCAGTGAGAACCATTTACTCAAGAAAGTAGAGAGGACTCAGGAAATAATAGGAGACTACACAGAAAAACTTTGAATATAAAAAGGGGATTAATAATAAAAACAAAAGCAGAGATCCAGCAGAAAGCTTACTATAGTTTGTACTCACATGAAACTGCTCTTTGAAGAATTGACTTGATAGGAAATAAAGTGTCTGAACATTTTCCCATTATTGTTGGCAAAATACACATCTTCTAATTTAAGGCATCAGACACCAGTTTATAAAAGGAATGGTAAGAAACTGGAAAGTATATAAAGGAAAGAAATTTAAATTCTTCCCAACATCTGCAAAAAGATTAAAGGAGTAGCATTATTTTTTGTGGCAAAAAGATAATTGAATGAACACTGAAAATCATATATTTCCCTTTCACAAGATACTCTAATGTTAAATAGTCTTGGAATAAACTTTTTATCAGCTTGTACTAATAACTGAAAGCCAAAGACATCCAGCTGCTATCACTAATTCTATGTAAGATGCTAGTTTGTTTGTTTTTTTAATAGGGGGAGGGGGTTCTGGGGATTGAACTCAGGGACACTCAACCACTGAACCACATCCCCAGTCCTGTTTTGTATTTTATTTAGAGACAGGGTCTCACTGAGTTGCTTAGCACCTCGATTTTGCTGAGGCTGGCCTTGAACTCCCAATCTTCCTGCCTCAGCCTCCCGAGCTGCTGGAATTACAGGTGTGGGCCTATTTTTTTTTTTTTTAACATGTGAAGGGAGGCTGTCAGTCCTTCCAGAGCATTCATCACTCCACTTAACACAAATGATGTTTTTGGCGCTAGATACGATGGATGTGGAAACTTGGATAACCTTGGTCTGTCCGCTGGATGTGAGATTTAAAAGAAAACGAGACTGAGAGAGTGAGCAAGGGGCCTTATGCAGTGAGGAGGGGACTGAGGAAGGAAAACAGTGGAAAGAAAACTGCAGAGGTCAGAGTCCAGGGGAGTAATAACAGTGTGTGTTTATACTCAGTCTCCTGGAGAGCTCGATGCTGACAGGGTCTCTGGGACACCCCTTGAGGAAGGTGGCAATGGCTTTATAGTGATTTGACCTTTCATGGTGAGTGATCATAAACCAAAAGGAAAAAGAAGCTCCTTAATGCTCTTTCAGATTTAAGTAGCCTAAGAATTTAAATAGATGTATTGTGTGTGGGAAAAAACCATTACTACCAAGATAAATCTAAAGGTTTGCAATCGCACCATGAACTGTCAAAGAATATATCAGATTGTGGTGGTTAATTAATATTGATGTGACAGCTTTTTTGTGTGGAGTCTAATGGCATCACAGTATAAATAGAAACTAAATAAAACTTTTATGCTTTTAAAGTATTGATTTCTGCCACACTGCATCAAATCTCCTCCTCTACTCTTGATACCTCGACCAGATTCCATAGCTTTAGGCTTGTCTTTGACTATTAAACTTTACTTCAAACCAGCTTAAAACCTCAATCTTATTTCTGATTCAAAGCATTCTCCCAGCGCCACCCCCAGCCAAATTAAGGATGTAGGATGAGGAGTGAGGCTTGATCTGCTTTTAACACACCACTTTAGCTCCTGCTCCCCTCTGTCTTCCATGCTGCAGTATCAAAGACAAAGAGAAGGTATGGAGAGAAAAAAAGTCAAGTGTCTCTTTGCTTAACTGGGAAAGGCCATGTCCTCCCTGAAAGTTGTCACTGCTTCTTTGGCTGTGATCACTGACATGCTCTATGACAACCCTCAGATGACATCTGTCTGATGGGTGCCGTGGTAGGGTCTTCCCCACCAGTACCTGACATAGGAGTCCTGGCCCCCCACTTTGCCTCATCCTCTCCTATAAATTTCTTCACCCTATGGGGCAATCCACTGTCAAGTGCTTCTGGAGAACCCTCTCCTTTTGTGTGTGAATGGGGGATGCCGAAAGCAAGTTCCCACCAAGCTCCCTTCTACAAAGTCTGCTCAGTCCACAAACACATCCTGGCCATAACACATGGTAAGGGTCTGGGCTGCTTCATAGCTTCCCCAATCTCTGCCATGCCATCTCTTCAGTTCTTTTTATTTCTGGTCAGGTGGGCTCAGCAAGAGATCAATAAGGGTTGTTACAAAACCAGCTATCAAAGCCCAAGCAAATAGGAACAGATAAGCAGAATTTCATTCCTCCCATCTTACAGGCATCTCTGAATTTATGAACAATTCTTTTGGAACCCAACCACCACAAGCATTATACCTTTCAGGAAGGAAAGAGCTCTATGGACAGCAGCAGCCTCCTCCCTTTCCCAGACCTCTCCCCGTTAGGGTACAGTAGGGTTGGATAGTAGGATGGGTCCAGCTCTACCTTTGTAGGCTCTGAAGGGAGGAGGCAGACTTCAACCCTAAATAGGCTCCAGCAGCTCTCTTTTCTAGGTACTGGTATCACCACCCCCAATTCCACGGGCTTTGGAATAACAAGAGTTCTTTCTTGATCCTGTTACAGTCATTAAAAAATATTTAGATGGAGGACCTGATACAATTCCATGTTTCTGCATTTTCTGACAGACCCTGGTGGAGTATGGAGCAAACGTCACCATGCAGAATCACGCTGGGGAAAAGCCCTCCCAGAGCGCTGAACGTCAGGGGCACACCCTGTGCTCCCGGTACCTGGTGGTGGTCGAGACCTGCATGTCACTAGCCTCACAGGTGGTAAAGTTAACCAAGCAGCTAAAGGAGTAAGTGGCCTCGAGATTCTGTGAGAACAAAGTTATGATTTGCCATTGTCATGAACAGATTTCAGGCCAAGGGCCATGGTGAGCTCCCTTCATTCCAGTGGCAGAGGGAATTTCCAGCATTCTCCTCTCTTCTTTTCTTCCCCCATCCTAAGTGTTCACATCCAGTGTTCATGCTGAACATGCCATCTCTGCAGCAGCAAAATGATATTTAAACCACAAAGTGCAGAGCAAGCTCCCTAAAAAGGGAATTTGAGCCACAATAAAAAAGGAGAGAGAGCCTTCATGTTCACATCTCAGGGCCAGATTATGTAGCAGGACATTGAAGGCACACATATGTATCATCTTCAACCTTCTGTACTTAATATTCTAGGAGATCATCAAGATCATGAGAGAGAGAAAAAAAGGTTAGGGATGGATATATACATATACATATATATATAATATATATTATATAACACATATAAATATATACATATAATATATATGTATATATATTATATATAACATATATAAAATATATATGTATAATATATATATAATGTTATATATAATATATTAGCATATATTATATATATATATATAGAATTGAATACTGATTCCAATTTCCAGGAAACTCTCCCTAATACCATAACTGTAATTTATTGGTGTGCTTTCCAAGGGCTGACCTCAGCCCTCTCCATGGCCTGAGATAGATAGATAGATAGATAGATAGATAGATAGATAGATAAAATTACAGTAAGTGATTTGGTTACCATCACCAGCAAATTTACTATAAAAAAATAATGAATCCTAGGAATAGAAAAGTGTTCACTCTGTGACTGAAGTCAGTTCTTTCCTTGATATGATTATTAAATGGGTACACATTACATCTCTGGGTGTCAGGGAAGCATTGTCACGTGATATGCTTGAGGAAAGGGGGGCCAGATGAACATCTGTCAGGTGGCTCTCCAGCAAGCTGAAGGATGAAGGAGCTCAAAGCATACCAATAAATTACAGTTATGGTATTAGGGAGAGTTCCCTGGAAATTGGAATCAGTATTCAATTTATTTATATATACACACACACACACACACATATATATACATATATATGTACATATATATACATAAACTAGTGAAATCTATAGTATAGTGAATATATATAAAAAATATTAAAATATATGTGTATAGTGTGTGTGTGTGTGTGTGTGTGTGTGTCCCCTGGTTATAGCTCATTTAAATAAAAGGGCTAGGGCAGGGGAGAGGCCTTAATTGGTCTAAATCATGCAACAATATGGCAAAGCCTTGGACCTTCTTATCTTCTCTAAACCTGGGGAAAACTCCCTTATCTCTCTACTTTCACTCTCTTGCCTTAAAGGTACTAGTCTATATCCCTACCCCTGCCAGTACCCAAAATAATCTTTTTAATGAGTTGAGACTTTTCATAGAAAATAAAATGAAATTTAAGATAAAGGGCTACTTCGAAGCATGCTCTGTCCAGTAAACAAAACTTCCCTGGACAGGTTAGCTAGGTAGGCTTAAAGGTCTCAATATAATTGAAGAAAAAATGTGCACAAAGTAATGAACAATTCAGTAAGTTATTTTCCACAGTGAACATACCTATATCTTTATGTATCTATGTAGATACTCCTAAAAATAAGTTCTAAGGAAGGGAATTGTTAGAACAGAAAGTATACATCTCGAAAATGTGGATATATGTTGCCTAATGTTTTTCCAAAATTCTCTGACAATATTCATTTCCTCCAGTGTATGGATATATCCATAATGAGGAACTTCAAAATGATACAACAGAATATTTTTCTAAAATGGAGAAAAGATTAGAAAACATTTTCCTCAGTCTTCATCTGGTGGAATCTGACAAGCTTTCATGAGCTATGTGTCTGTTTTATTGAACTGCTCCAATTTAGCAGCCTGGCTGCTCTCTCTGTTGGTGATCATGGGTTAAAACACACATATACACTAAGAGACAGCATCCCTCCAGTTGTCTCCAGTTAGGCCAGTGACAATGTGAGAGGTTATCTTGTTGACCCTAGTCTTTCACTTCCTGGGTACTCAGTGAAGTTGGCAACACTAGAAATGAACAGAGAAATCCACTTGATAGAGTGCCCTCAGGCAGTGGGGCACCTGTAACAGAAAGTGGCAGATGCAGATACAAAATACTAGTCTTCTCAATGCAAAACTCTGAGGAGAGAGAATTGATATGTCTTCCTACTATGATACCTTCACCAGCTCTGTATAGTTAAATAAACAATTATTCTTTAGAACGACAACCTTCAGTTCTAGTGAAGTCCCAGTCAACAAGTCTAAATATTTTGGGTGGAATTCTGTCCCAACCAAAAATTTATGTTGGAGTCCAGACCCCTAGTACCTCAGAATGTGATGTTATTTATAGATAGACAGGGTCTTCCCAGATGTAGTCAAGATAAAATGAGGTCATATGGGTAGGCCTTAATTCAAGGTGACAGCTATCCTTATAAAAGTGGAAAATGTAGACACAGGGACATATATACAGGGAGAACATGAAGGCAGCAATCAGGGTGATTCATCTACAAACCAAGGAACACCAAAGTTCTTTTTAGCAAACTCCCCCAAAGTGAGAAAGAGGCATGGACCAGACTGTCACGGCCTCAGAAGGAACCTGTCTGGCCAATACCTTCATTGTGGACTTCTTAGGCCTCCCGAAATATGTGACAATAATTCCTGCTTAAGTTACCTGGTTTGTGGTACTTTGTTACAACAGCTCTAGCAAACTCATACAGTAGGATTTATTCTCATATATTTTCTATGATTAAAGCTGATTGGTCCTTTTTGAGGTCTTCTTTAGAATCTTTCTTCCCCATTCACAGCTGGGATTCCAGCCAGCAGTCAACCCAACTGCCCCCTAATAATTTTTTTGACTGTGTTATAATTCATTTAGGACACCTAATAAATCCTTCAAACAGAATATAATTTTTCTGCTAAGTGCAGTGACACACACTTGTAATCCCAGCAGCTCAAGAGGCTGAGGCAGGAGGATCGCAAGTTCAAAGCCAGCCTCAGCAACTTAGCAAGGCCCTAAACAACTTAGTGAGACCCACCTCAAAATGAAAAATTAAAAGTCCTGGGAGTGTTGCTCAGTGGTTAAGTACCCTTGGTAACAAAAACAAACAAATAAAAAGAATATAATCTTTCTTCATCCATTTTATCCAATTTCACTAAGCTCTAATGTATTTTTGGTTAATCCAAGGTAAATGAACTGTAGACTGGACCAAATCCAGCCTACCACCTATTTTCATAAGAAAAGTTTTATTAGCACACAGCCACACACATTTGTGTATGTCATGTGTAAGGATGTAGCATGCTGCAAGGTAGAGTTGAATAGTGACAGAAGCTGTATTGCTCACAAGCCTTAAATGTTTACTCTTTGGCCCTTTAACAAAGTTTGCTAGTTTCTTTTAGCAACTAAGTTTTCAATAGGTGAGTCTGGCAGAATAAGTAAGATAAAATGAGATCACAGGCTTAAGAATGAAATATTAGGAATATAACTGATAGCATCTCAAAAAAAAAAAGAAAGAAAGTGTTGGGGTTTATGGAAAGGTATTGTCAGAATCTGACTCCACAGAACTAGATTTAGGCCGACACTGGCTGTTGTTTGCAGTGACCCCCTGCAAGGAGAACACTGGGCTTCTCCTGGTATCCAAGGCATGGTCATTGCTTTAGCACTTGTAACTCATTTATTCCCTCCTATGCCCTAGCTCATGAGATCTGCTATCATCTTTTATGCTAATTTTATTCATTTTCCATTGTTTATAACAAATTATCACAAAATTATTGGTTTAAAATAGTACAGATTTAACACTTGGTAGGTCAGAGGCCAGTAGGGTCTTGCCAGACTAAAATTAAGGTGTTGTGGCTGTGTTCTTTTCTAGAGGCTTTAGGATAAGTCCTGTCCTGTTTATCCAGGCCATTGGTAGAACTGGTAAAACCTTCCTATTAGAACATCAGCTGATAACACAACTTATTTCCCTTTTGTCACATAAGGTGACACAGTCACACCTTTCGGGGATTAGGACATGGATGGACATCTTTGGGGGTACCACTCAAGTATTACAGGGCTCTGCAAATACTGCTTATCTCTACAAAGCAAGACTCAGTTGATTTATTTGTTTCAACTTCTGTAATAACTTGTGTTTTCTAAATGAATTTTATACCCTGTATCCTGCATCTAATAAATATATATATTAGACAAACCTTCTGAATGCCCATACATAGTCAAATATATTATCATTTTAATAGCTGACATTATTAGAAGTAATTTTAATTGATTTTCTTAGTTTTACAGATGAGCATTTAGGCTACAGTTTTTTCACTAATGTGCATAATAAGCATCCTTTTCTTAGGAAACTTTCTAAACTCTGAGGAAAAAGATTATGTACTTTTTAAAGGCTTTTTAATTTAGTGTGTCTTATTTCAAATCACTGAAAAATCTTATGCATCCTAGTTTATAGCGAGAGCCGTGTTTTATTTGTCTTCTGCAGACAGACAATGGAGCGAGTCACACTGCAGAACCAACTCCAGCAACTTCTAGAAGCCCAGAAATCAGAGGGCAAGTCTCTCCCTTCCTCACCCAGGTAAGACCAGGCACACTGGTGTAAGGAGTTCTTAAATATATTAAATGCCTGAACCTTCTTCTAGATTTCCTTTTAAAGTCTTTTAAGAAAATGACAACAGAAAACATTTTATTCTTATAAACAGGAACAAAAAAAAAAAATGTCACAGTGAAATAATCAATGAACCTAGGATCCAAAGACCTGAACTCAGATCCCACCCTGTGATTTTGTTCTACAACAAATTCATCTACTCTGTCTCTTTCATTTCTTGACCTATGAAACAGGAATAAGGATATTTAGGTTAGTAAGGTTGTGGGAAATTGAATTAATTGGGAAAAATATGCAAAATTATGTGTAAACAGTAAAACAGGCAAATTTGGTAGCCTTAAGGTAAAAGGCATGCTGTACTTTAGCTACACTTGCAACTATGGAGTATTTGCAGATTGCTTTGAGAAGTCATTAAGTGATCATTCTTTAACTGCTTTCTTGTTTATGTGTAAATTCAAAATTAAATATGTCAAAATTTAAATAGCTGAGTCACTTTATTTAGCCCAGTAAGAAGTCATGTCCTATGTCCTACATTCACTTTTCAGCTCACCCTCCTCACCAGCTTCCAGAAAGCCCCAGTGGAAATCTTCAGACGCTGAAGATGAGTCTACAGCCAAAAGCAAACCAGGAGTCCAAGAAGGGATTCAGGTCCTTGGAAACCTGTCAGCATCCAGCCGAGCTAGGGCCAAAGCAAAAGACGAAGATTCTGATAAAATCCTGCGCCAGTTATTGGGAAAAGAAATCTCAGAGAACGTTTGTACCCAAGAAAAGCTGTCTTTGGAATTCCAGGATGCTCAGACGTCCTCTAGAAACTTGAAAAAGATCCCTCTAGAGAAGAGGGAACTCAAGTTAGCCAGGCTGAGGCAGCTGATGCAGAGGTCACTGAGTGAGTCTGACACAGACTCCAACAACTCTGAGGATCCCAAGAACACCCCTGTGCGAAAGGCTGACAGGCCCCGGCCGCAGCCCATTGTGGAGAGCGTGGAGAGTATAGACAGCGCAGAAAGCTTACACCTGATGATAAAGAAGCACTCCTTGGCATCAGGACGCAGGTTTCCTTTTAGTACCAAGGCCTCTAAATCCCTAGAGGGCCATAGCCCATCTCCCACCTCAGAGAGCAGCGAACCAGACTTGGAACCCCAGTGTCCAGTCTCGGGGAACACTCCTCCAAGCCAGCCCTCTGGAGAGCCCACTCAGTGCAGCCCTGACAGCACTGCGGCCCAGAAGGTCGCCATGAGTCCCAAGAGCGCCCTCAAGTCTCCCTCTTCCAAACGCCGGACAGCTCAGAACTTGAAACTCAGAGTTACCTTTGAGGAGCCTGTGGTGCAGATGGAGCAAACTAACCTCGAACTGAATGGAGAAAAAGACAAAGATAAGGGCAGGACCCTTCAGCGGACCTCCACAAGTAGTGAATCAGGGGAACAACTGAAAAGGCCTTTTGGAACCTTTCGGTCCATCATGGAGACGCTGAGTGGCAACCAGAACAATAATAACAACTATCAGGCAGCCACCCAGCTGAAGACCTCTACGTTGCCCTTAACCTCACTTGGAAGGAAGATGACAGATGCCAAGGGAAACCCTGCGAGTTCTGCTAGCAAAGGAAAGAATAAGGCAGTGAGTGATCTTTGGAGAATATGATTTTTTTTTTTGCCCTAAAATTGGTTCAGTTGTTCCTGACCCTACAGATTGCTGACCTGTACCACTCTGAGGGAATCCCCAGAAACACTCCTAAAGCCAAACTCATGTTTCTAATGAAACATATCATGTGAGAGTACCTATACCACTTGCTCTGCCTTTAGAAAGAGAAAGAGAGAGGGGGAGGGAGAGACAGCCAGACAGCTAGGTAAATAAATCTCAAGAGATTATATTCTGGTCTCTTGATTTTCCTCAATGGCTTGACCTTTGGATGGTAGGGGTTCTAGTCTTGGAGGCATTTCTATAAGATGAAACCTCCAGTTGATGTAAAACCAGGTCCTTTGCTGGCACTGATTCTGCCTCAGGAAGAGCTTGTTCTTTCCCTGTGACTGGATAGTTTACTCTCAAGCCCAATTAAAAGGCACATAAATAGAAACTCTATTTATAAGACTTTCAACTACTCAACTTCCAAATGACCTTTGAAATGAATACACCATGGGGGCCTCCACACTGGCATTTTTAAAACACAGACCCCTAGTGTTGATTGGAGGCTGCAGGAGTCTGAAATGCTTGCCAGTACACAGGGGATGGCAGAGTGTGCCATAAACTACATCTGATAATTGCTTTTATTGGAAACCCATGCATGATAATTTGTGATTTGCATCCATTGAATCAGAGATTTCCAACGTCTTTTTAGACAATGTTTTCTGCATGCTCTGTGTTTCCCACACCATCAGAATACAGCAGAGCAACCAAAATGCACAACTCTCTGTGGAAAAAAATGACCCAGATCATCCACACTCTATCTAGATAAACCACCCAGCGGAGTGTCAGATCTTCATAACATATTTTTGACAATAATGGTGAAATCCTAATCACACCAAAGTCTTAAGAACTGTCCCCATTCTTTCTATGCTACCAAATCAATCAATGGATTCAGCCAATCCATTGATTGAATAACAATTTTCATATTATATACCAATTTCTTTTTGTAAATTGCCCTTGTTATAATGGATTTTAGCATGTGATTGTTCCATCTAGGCCCAGACACCATACCTCTTGGATTAAATATGTCAAAATTTAAATTGTTCAAATAAAACTTTTCCAAGTAACTTAATAGATTCTCTTAATCAGTAGAAAATGGAGAATCCTCTGTATAGTTTCCTTACTCTCTAAAGTGTTTCTCCAGCTATTGTCCTCTGCCCTGTCTCCAGCATGCTTTGTGTTACTGGGGCTGTGCATGTGCTGAGCTTGTTGCATGTTTTCAGATGATTTTAATTGCACCTCTTTAGGAGATGTACAGCAGCTGCATCCATCTTTCCTCTAACACGCTGATTGAAGAGCATCTGCGTAACTATGCACGGTATGTGGTGCCTGGAGATGCATTGTGCAGCATTGCCATGGCTTTGCTTTGAAGTGCATGAGCTTTGAAATTACGGACCTGTAGAACCTTTCAGCAGTTGATGACACCAAGGAAGAAGAAAGTTGCAACTCTGCCCCCAAAATAGAAGCAGGGGCAGATGGTAACTAGGACTTAGGTAACTAGTATCTGTTGGAAGGGCTGTGTTCCAGCATCAGTCAGAAAATCTACTCATTTCACAAACTTGCTGTGTTTCTTAGTTGACTTTGGCTTCTGGTCTTTGTTTTAATGGAGTCAAGTACCAAGTAAGTATTGAAATTAAATTTCCTGTCATGGATAGAAGGAGTCAGCCTCCAATCAGAATCAGAACTTTGAAACAGAGCTGGAGTTTTATTTCAGGGCTGACTATAGATGGAAAGCTCCTTTCATCACCATCCTACTAATCTTGGGAGAAGCAAGCTTTGCCAGGCTGAAACTTCTCTAGCTTAGCATTTTGAACCACAATCCCTATCCAGAATCCCACCAAAAAAACAATTTCCCAGAATTAGTAACCAATACAAAATGCATGGGCTCTGTGCATGAAAGAGAGAAGATCGGGTCCCCAGTGATTGGGGTACCTCCTTGGGCAGAGTCCTTCTGCAGCATGGTGTTCATCCCCGTGCTGGGAGTATGCACAATTTCCTAACCAGGAGGAGAGCGGAGGAGCAAAAAGTGAGCAGCCCAAGGGGAGCTAATGAGCTCACTGTCTTTTGACTGGTTTATTTGAGTAAAGTTAATTCCCCAAACCCATTTTAAAAGGAGACTGTTGCTTTTAAATCATGTAAATAATTAAACCATGACATGCCATTAAGCACTCTTCCAAAATTCTCCGAAGAATGTGTGTAGTGTGTGTGTGTGTGTGTGTGTGTGTGTGTGTATGAGAGAGACAGAGAGAGAGAGAGAGAGAGAGAGAGAGAGAAGAAGAAGAAGGAGGAGGAGGAGGAGGAGGAGGAGGAGGAGAGGGAGATAGGAGAGAGAGAGAATTTATTATTCATCTGGATTTTAGTTCAGTATACTAAAGTGCAAGAAAGTAACTCTCTTTTTTTTCCCATCTCTAAATCAGCTTTCATCTGCTCTAAGTCTGTACTCAGGCTAGAGGGAGATTAAATCTCAGTCGTGCGAGGGGGTGCCCTAAAGGTCTTATGAATTAGTAAACTGAAGTAAGAGCCTTGGAGATTCAGTGTTTGCTGGTCACCCGTGGTCTGCTTGGGTACCACTCACATGTGGCCTGAAGGCAGGTACCTGGACTGCTTCCAGCCATCCTAGGGCAGAGAATCTTGGCCAGGGCTGAGAGTCAAAGGCCTGCGGTAGAAAGGGAAGAGGAAGAAATACTCCCCTCCCAGACACCGGGAGTAACCCACTTATATTTCTTTCAATACAGTTTCCCCACGCTTATATCCTTCTCTGTCCCCATGTTGGGTTGAATGTGTCTTCTGCTGCCTGGGAAATTCTCTTTTGTCCTTAATCAGAAGTCACTGGCAACACCCCCAGGAAAGGAAGCACACTTGGCAAATTCCCTGGGAGCAGGAAGGAAAATGAATACCTCTCATTTCTTCCAGGCTTCTATGGCACTGGGAACAAGACAATTAGTATCACAATAGATTCTCCTGCCAGAAATATTTCATCCTGTCTTTTTACAAGCAAAGGAACAAAGCTGAGCAATTTGCTATAATAGGATTACAAAAATCAGAGCACAAAGTGAGGTTATGGGGCTACTCGGATATCTGACACTAGGTTAGCACTTTCCCACTCAGCTTAAGGAACCATCCCTCCAATGGCTCAGTTCTGCACACTCCAGATTCTCTGGCTTTATGTATTAGCAAAGTTTGATTTCAGCACTAACCACTTAGAAACCCAGAAGTAAAAATAATGTATTAAATAAGTATCCTGACCCCTTCTCCTCCCTAACCTATAAATTAACCTACAATTTATCATAGTTTTAATTTGTCATGTGTTTCCATAAAAAAGGAGACACTAGTTTTCTTCATATTGCAGAGAAAAATGTTTCACTGATTCACTTATAATCACACACAGGTGAAGAGAACTGGCCGGATTCATTCCTTAGATAAATCAAGGACAGGTCTCTCTATTTCAAATAAAGAATCCTTGGAGAAATTAAGATTAGAGTAAAATGCTGGCATGAAAAATACCTGATTGACTCTAGTGCCTGCCTCGTTTCACCAGTGGGACCCAACTACAAGAAGAAAGGAGCCCATGTATTTATCAACAGCCTCAATTCTTGGCTCCAGAATTACTTGAAGACCAGATGGTTCCTCTCAGGTCACAGGAATTACCTAAAAGTCACTGTCCTGTCAGCAGAGGCCTGGGGAAGAGTGGGGCAATGGATCTCAATTCCAGAGATATATGAAATCTCATTTCAGTTCCTAAGAAATTTTTATTTTTCCTAGTAAAGGAAAAATTGGAGCAATAAATAGAACATTTTAAAGAATGTCAGCTCTGTAAGGGAGTTCTGTTTGCTATTTGTTTTTCTAAATTGGTCACAGTTTGATAGCAAAGAATCTAAATTTCTTTTCAATGCCCTTTAAAATTAGATTCAACCTTATTGCTTTCAACAGCTTTCCTAGTGTGTTTCAACTGCAGAGGATGAGTTGGTTTATAACAAGCAGATTTATCTTTACTTTTTCTTATGAAAGATAAGTTTGTTTTGCGTTATTACAACTCAAAGGGAATTTTTGCAATTACCGGTCTTAAAATGCCAATGAAACATTTTTTTCCCAGAGTTTAAGTCTGTCTGAGATCCCTAACGCTGAAGTGCATGTTGATTCCAGTTAGCAATAGGCAGAAGGTGGTAATCTCTGGCCACAGCCAGTGACACCTTCTCTGATCATGGTGGCTCAGCCTCCTGATGAAACCCTGATCCTAGCTCC
The DNA here is from genome assembly GCF_047511675.1 of Marmota flaviventris. Taxonomy (NCBI): domain Eukaryota; kingdom Metazoa; phylum Chordata; class Mammalia; order Rodentia; family Sciuridae; genus Marmota; species Marmota flaviventris. The sequence goes on from NC_092502.1 coordinate 52,726,657, forward strand.
AGCATTAGGGGAGACTCCTTAAAAAGACATTTAAGCAATAAATGCCATTAGTATGGATTGTACTGCCAAGGAATTAGTCACACTGGGAATTATATAGGCAGAGCCAAGAGCTAACATCAAATATTTTGCACAGATTAAAAGGTTCTTCAAAAGCCACTTCACTGTTAAGCCCATGATGATGTGACATCTGCTATGACAGTGGTCATCTGCTGTGCCCCATAGAGGGTGCAGAAGGGGAACCTGCCTTGGAAATCACACTCATCCCACCACGACATTCTTTCATCATGCTATTTCTGGTTTAATGACAATCAGAAAACCTAAGAAGAAACAACTCCTTTCTTCATTTCCACCCTCCCTTCCACACTCCCCAAAGTCCAGTTGTGAATTACATCATACCAAATGGGGGAGATATTCCATTCATGTCATATTCATACTACATGTCTGCCACCATTAGGGGCATCTTTGTACATTAAAAGAGCAGAGTCTGTCTACAAACTCTTTTAAGTCAAAGAAGTGGTTGGTTGGTGGAGACTTAAGAAAACCAAATAGAGACTCTAGCTGGACACCTCCTAGTGCCTTTGCCAAGCATCACTGCCCCAGCCAGTCATTAGGCTTTTCCTTGCTACACTGAGATCAGAGCACAGAGGTAGAAACTTTCCTGGATGCCACATCCCTGGTTTACCTGGCCATTCATTTCAACAGCATCTTTAGCACTGAGCCACACATTTTGCGATACCAGAATGAGGCATGATTTCTGAACTCTCAAGAGAGAATTAAAGTAGGATACAATTAAAGCATGGTAAGCTGTGTTAAAGGGAGAAGAGCAGTAAGAATACTACTAAAAGCAGTGCTCCTTGATGGCTCCATTGTACCTCCCTGGCTTCTCCCAGGGTCTAGCTTGGTGCCTGGCACATGGGAGGGACTTCATAAATGTTTGCAGAGAAGCAGAGGTAGGGAAAGAAAAAGGAGGCAGGGAAAGGAAAAGAGAAATGAGAGGAAAAATACCGAAGTCTATCTCATAGAAGAAAGCATTGTCTGTATTAACCCTTTGGGGTCACAAGTTGTTCTTCCTACAGTGAGTTTTAGTTCGAGCATTTCAAGTACAAGTTTTCAAACTTTAAACCAGAACCCCAGTTTTTTAGTAGGTGGAATGTACAGTGGTGCTCTCAGTAAAGCTTTAAGGAAGATAGCAAAAATCCCATTCTCTGTTATCATCAGTGGAGATGTGTTGCATGCTGTGGACCATTTCACACTGATCCTGTTGGCGTGTGTCTGGTCTCCAGGGGCTGTGGAAATATGGAATCTGTGCCTAGATGAATCAGCATACTCGATTACTTGCAAAACTGATATTTAAATGTAAGCCTTTTCTCCTTTCCAATTTTGGTCACTCAGTATGTGATTTCATATCCAAAAATGAAATCAAGGAGCAGCAAATTATCTGAATGATTTGTGCCAGAATTACCCAAACACTTTTTGTTCCTTTGAATACTGGTGATTCAGGACTACATAATTGAAGGGTTTGGGGAGAACTGAATTATTATTATATTATTCATATAAATGTCTCAGGATAGCATTTTACTTGGTCTAGATTCAACTCTAATCATGCTGGGTTTTGTTCTGCAAGAAGAGTATTCTTTGGGGGGTTTTGAATACAGCACCTCATTTTAAAGCAGAAGTGTTTCCATCAAAGTCTAAATAAACTTTATTATCTTTAGACTACAACCTAAGCCTTCTTTTAAAAACCTTTTAATTTTATTTTTTGTCAAGATGATGTAGATATAATAATACATATAATAATAGCATTATAATAAAAATTTACTGTTCCTTGTGCTCAACTCACCCCATTCTCTATTTCTACCCCTCTGAATTAACCACTTTCCCTTCAGATATTTTCTCTAGTATTATTTTCTAAAACATCCTTATGAATTTTTAATTTCAGATGTTATCCCTGTTATAAACTGGCATCCTACCATAGAAAGTAAAAATAATGACAGCACTTAAAATATCCTAGAGAAGAGCTGGGAATATATCTCAATGGCAGAGTGCTTGCTTAGCTAGCATGAGGCCGTGGATTCAATCTCTAGCACTGCAAAAATAAGACAAAAATAAAATATCCTAGAGAATATTCCAGATGCTTTACATACATATGCTGATTTAATCTTCACAGTGACCCTGTGTGGCAGATACTATTATTATCCAAATTTTACATATTAGAAACAGGCACAGATGATTACGTATCTTGCCTGATACGTAACAATGATTATAAATCGTTGGAACCGGGGTTTGAATTTAATCAGCCTGGCTCCAAAGTCCATATTCTTACCAATGAACCAAATTTGTCTTAGCATCCAACTCTCGTCACCTCCCCACACATTCACTTCCTCTCTTCCGCCATTAGTAAAGTTACATATTGGGGTTAAATCAGTATTCAGCATTTACTATGATTATGGCTACATAAATATTAATCACAAAAGATCCATGTTATATACTATGTTACATATTCTTTCTCATATAATTTTATGTTTTCCCTAGAAATAATTTTGATCCCTTATTTTACAATTCATTTTTTTAATTGATTTTATTATTTTTTTAAATACATGACAACAGTAGAATGCATTACAATCCTTATTACACATATAGAGCACAATTTTTCGTATCTCTGTATATAAAGTATGTTCACATCAATTTATACCATTATACATGTACATTTTTTTGCATTACAATTCTTTTTTTAACGAAAGAGAATTTTTTAATATTTATTTTTAATTTTCGGTGGACACAACATCTTTTTATTTTGTATTTTGTATGTGGTGCTGAGGATTGAACCCAGCGCTGTGCGCATGCCAGGCGAGCGTGCTACCGCTTGAGCCACATCCCCAGCCCGTACAATTCTTAATACACATATATTTCTAAACACTTTGCTTGAGACAAAAGCCGTCTTTCATTTCTTTCAAAAAACTCTGGTGTCTCTCACTGTGTCTGTTTGTGGATCCCTCCTCTGGGTTCCTGCCTGAGTCTGCAGCTGCATTCTGGCACTGCCACACAGCTGTCATCCTGGATCCTCCCAACTGTGTCATCTAGGAATTTGCTTCTACTTCTCTCCTGTGTAGACTCTATTTGCTGCATCTGACTTTTCCTCTTTTTGAGGGGAGAGGTTATTCTTGTGGTCTAGTAAATACACTTTCCCATCTTAAGAAGATGAATAAATGCTAAATTTCTTGAGAACTTACATATTTGAATATATCTCGATTTACTAGATTAGGCATGTTTGGTTGGGTATAGAATAATTGTATATTATTTTCTCTCAGATTCTTGAACACATTATTTCATTTTCTTTTGCTTCCAATGTGCCTATGGAGAACTTCGATTCCTCTCTGATCACTAATCTCTTGGAGGTTTTTATGGTTTTCTCTTTATCCTCACTATTTTGATTTCTTCTTGCTTTGCTGTGATATGCATCTGCTTTCATTCCTGGGCCATGGGCACACAACAGGTATTTTCCAATCTGGAACCCTATGTGCTTCAACTCTGCAAAATGTCTTATATAATTTCTTTGAAAATTTTCTCTTCTCCATTTGCTCTGTTCTTTCTTTCTGGAAATCCTAGTATTCTAAAATGTGGGATATACCAGATTGATCCTCACATTTTCTAATCTATCTTTATCCATACTTTGGCTTTTTCTAGTTCTAATTTCTAGGACATTTACTGGAATTTCCCTTCCAATTTTTTTTTAACTTCTGCAGTGATAGTGTTAATTTCCAATAACATTTTATTGGTTTTATCTTGGTTCCTTTTTTATAGCATTATATATACAAATCTTACTTAAATTTTTATAAACAAATACAAGTGTGTATTCTGTCTTCTTTTTTTACAATAGAGGTAGCTTACCATATACAGTTTTGCTTTTTACTTTTTTTCAGGTAAAATGTTGGAGGTCTTTATGTACTAGAGAGAGAGCTTGCCATTCTTTCACATAATTACTAGCATCTTCAGCAGCATGTTTTGTTTCTAATTGCTGCATCTTGAAGTGCAAATCAGTTTATGGGTTCCCCAATGATAGGCCCAGGTTTCTGCTTTTTCTTTTCTGTTAATTCCAAATATCTATTCACCTCATTTCTGAAATATAGATATTTTGTCTCTTATCTTTTTTCTCTCATTTCCCTTATTCATATAGGCTTATGCCTTTTTAAATTTTACTTACTTAAATTTAAGTGTTAGTTTGCAAGAAAGGTAATAAATGTGTGCATTTAATCTATCATGCTTAATTAGAAGTCCCTAGAGCATCTTTTGAAAAATTAAGTTTTTATTTTGACTTTTTTCCTTTTCCTTACTTGCACACTGATAATTCTCTGAAGTTTTATTCAGAGGAATAAATAGAAATAAGAATTATAACTTTCCGATGATGATGATCAAATGCTTATAGAACATTATGAATAAGCTAAGTGGCATATTAGTCTGTTTTGCATTACTATTACAAAATATCGGAAGCTTAGTAACTTTATAAAGAAAACAGGCTTATTTTGGCTCATATTTCTGGACATCTGATTTTGATGGGTCACAAATCTAGTGATGACTTTCTTGCTGGTAGAGTGCCAGGGTGGTGCAGGGCATCACATGGTGGAAATTAGGGAACACAGATATAAATATCCTCTGGTTTTCCTCTTCTTATAAAACTGTCAGCACTGAATCATGGGGGCTCCACCCTAATATCCTTATCTAATCTTAATGACCTCCCCAAATCCCCATTTCTAAGTATCAGAGTTGAATTATTTCCACCCTCTTGATAACTCACAACTGGGATTAAAGTTCAACACATGAACCTGCATACCATATCCAAGCCATAGTAGTAAGCAAGCAAGATTTTGAGGTCGGAAAACCACAATTGGGGCTCTCTGCATCCAAGCATGTTCTCATGTCAGGGAGAACCATTACCAGAAACAGTTTGGTCTTCTCTTATGTAGCAACGCCCAGGAATTTAGTGGTGTGTAGGCTTTCCCACCATAAGGAGGTAGGTTCTCTCTGAAAGCTTTTTAACTCAAATAAAAAATGAATGAACTTATTCAGAGGATAATTCATTTAAAAATCAAGGCTATTCCATGCCTTGAGTTTGTTTTTGTTTTTGTTTTTTAGTTGTATGTGGACACCTCCATACCTTTATTTTATTTATTTATTTTTATGTGGTGCTGAGAATCGAACCCAGTGCCTCATACAAGTGCTCTACCACTGAGCCACAACCCCAGCCTGTACTTGGGGGAGGTATCATGTACTTGGGAGGTATCATGTATAGAGGGGAAAACAGCCTTATCACTCCCTATTTGCCTTATTTTCTCATGGATTTACCTACTTATGGTTTTTCAACATGCTAATTAGTAATCACTTACCCAAATAAAAAGCATTTTTCCTTAAACTAACTGGAAAATAAAATGTGTCACCAGAGATCTTGTTTTAATCAAGTATGAAAATCTCTTGCCTCCATTCAGCCATCAGTACTGTTCTAACTCGCTTGATCTGATAAAAATCCTCTTGACTGTAGGATGCCTGGATTCCAATCAGTGTGATTGAGAAATTACTCTGGAGCCAAATTCAAATGTGCTCAGCAAGTATGTGTTGTGATATGACTCTTGCTTTTATTGTTGAAAGAGTGGTATACATGAAAAGAAAATAATTTGCCTTTTGGAATGAAGTGTTCTTCAATTGTGGTTTGTGTATGGATAATTTTAATTTTTGGTGAACTGTTCAGTGGCATTGTCTTGTAACTGGACCATAGTTTTATCTAATTTTGGCCTGTGGTTTCTTTTCTATTTAGACATAATGACATCAATAGAACAGTGAAGAAATCTTACAGCATAAAGCACATTGCTGAGCCAGAGTCAAAAGAACTCTTTTTGTAAAGCCCTTTTCTATTCTCTCTCACTGATGCCCTTTGGACACCATTGGAAATTACTGGACTATCCTCTGTGGAAACAGAACCACAAGAACAATGCCTCACCAGCCGAAGAACAGAATATCAGGATGCCTTAAATTTATATTAGACTATGTCATATACATTTTTGGGTGATATCTGCATATATATATATATATCTTGTTTTTCACAAGATGCTGTTTAAAAGCATGACTGTTTTTAACATATGTATGTTTTTAATGTTGGATTGGCACCCCGTGCACAGGACATTCACCAAGCCACTGACACTGTCTTGGATTTCAACAGTTGCATGAGTATTCGCTAATGTTGGTTGAACTTCCCTTCTCCCTTAACATGGGCAGTGTTGGCTCTGTTCCTCAATGAGACCAGGTCAGTGGTATTGTTTTCTGTCACGAGTGTTTTTTCTGTCATTTCTACTTTTTGTATAAAGGAAAGAAAAAAAAACAATGTTAACAGCCACCTATAAGCTTGGGGCACCAACTTTCTAATAAATCTGTGATGTTCTGATTTCTAAGGGACTTTGAAAGTATTTTGATTGCTGATATTTGATTTCAAGAACAAACTGCTCGGTTTAACTGTTTTCCCATAGGGGTCAAATAAAACATTCTATATTTCATTAAATACTAAAGGATCCGACAAGTAAAGTAAAGTAAGCCAATCCTTCTGCTTTCCCAGATCTTGGCGCTGACATGGGAAAATACAAATGACAACCAAGGATTTAGTCCCTTCTTGGGTCACTTTTTTCTTTTGCTTCCAACACATTATAAGCCTTGTCTAATCCCTTTAGGAGACAGTGTGGAGCCCCAGTTCATAAGAGGCTTATTGTTGATGCAGCTCTTTCAATCCATGTAAGCAGTAAGTTCCAAAAGGTTTCATCTTATCATGTAAAAATATATTTCTGTTGAAACTTCAAGAGTCTTATTTTCAAAGCATTGGCATGGCCTATAAGAGGTCTGACAAGTTTTAGTTTGAAAGTAGAATGTATTCTTACCAGTAGGAGGGAGCATAGTGTGCTAGCAATGTTAGGTAGTCTCATGTGGACCATTGTGCAACCCAGTATGCAGAGCAGACTGAATCTAGAGGCAATCTTCCCTGTGTGGATCAGCCTGGGGTTGATGAGATGCAGTGAGGTATGAAAGAAGGTTTTAATATTTGAGTGCCTTTGATGTACCAAACACTATTATGTGGTGATGCCACTACTTGCATTTTATAGATTTGAAAATTAAACTTAAGCAAGTTTAAGTCCTGTGTCCGATGTAACACTTCTAGTAAATAGCATAGCTAGGCTTTGGTACAATTTTGCTCATGAGCCCACTTCATTATCCTGTCCGTTCTACACTATGCTATCTCATTAGTGCATTGACTTATACACAGGGGCTAATACACAGGAGTTGGCTCTACTTCCAGAGGACTCTTCAGTCTTGGACTGGGGACAGGGCCTCCTCAAGAAACCTGGAAAAGGGCAAGATTGGCCTACATGCACATCTAGGAGGTAGTTTCCTTCCAATTTAGAGAGCAACATGTCTATGGATTTTAGCCAGCTGGCTCTGTCCTTGTTTGGGCCCTGTAAATTCCTGCTATTAGAGCCTGGTGCCATGTGTACTTCTGCGTTTCTCACAGTCTTGTTCTCAAATAAGAGACCATATCTCAGATTTTGGTCCTTTGGCTTCATCTACCCTCTTTGATTGATCCTCATATTTCATGGTTCTCTCCTGTTGCTTGAAATTCTAATAAGAGAATATGTGGCAAGCCCATAGCATTTCCTGTGGTTTTTGCTTGGTTCAGAGGTGACATGAGTCACATAATGGTGACTTTTAGGACTGGGCCCAGATGGGACCTGCAAAGATAAGGGACTCAAATAGTGCTCACTCTGTCCCCAGGAGGTCCTAGTTTGGTTCTGAAACTGTGTTCTTAGAAGTGAAAGATGAAGGGATCTGGGCACTCTGCAGAGATTGTCTAAGCAAGACAGATGGATCAATTAAACATAGCAAAGAAAATTCTAAGAGTTTAAAAGACATTACCTGACAATTCAACTGTTTGATGCCAATAACATATTAGACCCCACAGTATTTTTTTAATATTTATTTTTTAGTTGTAGCTGGACACGATATCTTTATTTATTTAGTTTTATGTGGTGCTGAGGATTGAACCCAGGGCCTTACACATGCTAGGCAAGCACTCTACTGCTGAGCCACAATCCCAGCCCTAGACCCTACAGTATTAAGTAAAGAAGAACAAAGAATAAAATAGGTAAAATATAAAAGTTGAACAGATTCAAATTGGCCAGACTGCAATACAGGGCTTTCTATGTATAATGATGTTGCTAAGACACTAAAAATGCTGGCCATTAAATTACATGTGTACAGTATCTTTACTGTCCAAGTTCCTTATGAAATGGATAAATTGTGGTTACTTGAAATTGATAGAGATGAGGTTTTTCTTACCACAAACTTAGTCTTCTGTAGCATTTTAAAAATGAAAACACAAACTTATTTTTCTATAGGAATTGAAACACATTTACATGTTAAAGAAAAAGAGTGGGATTCCTTTTAGTAAGTAGAGCTTTGTGGCTCCTGCCCAACTCCCTCCCATTGGGCTAATAAAATGAGTAAAGCTCTATCTGCGTACCTAATTACATGCAGCAGAGTGGGAAACTCAGTTCCAGTGTTAAAAAAAAAAATCACAACATCTGTCAGCATCTTTTAAAGATTGGCTTTTTAATGTCTCTAAAGAGATTTGTATTTCCAAAGTTGAACACATCAAATTAAGAATGTTTCTTAGAAAAGATAACAAGACACCAAACCATCACCACTTTGAACAGATTGAATTTCCATTATTTATTCTCATTAAACATTAGTATCAAGATTTTGATCCTAACAAAGTTCTGGATGTGCATCATGGGTTGGGAGTAGGGATGCGACTCTCAAAGGATATCTTCAAGTAAGATTTTGAGAAAATTTTCTCCGAAGTGGATAATCAGAAACAACATGATGATACAGGATAAAGAAAATAACTATAAAAATACTCAATTTCTGTGATACAAAAAAATATTTAATTTCCTCGATACACAATGGGTTTAAGGTGTTTTCTTCCATGCCCAATGTATTCTTGAGACTGAGATCAGTTGATAAAGCTAAGTAAGAATAAGAAATTTATTTCAAGAGTTGGTACCATTTCCACCCCTCTCCCATAAAAATGGAGTTCACCCTCTCTGTCTACTGCTCATAACACTCATTTTTGATGGGCCAAACTTTATGTCCTGTGTTACCTTTATTTCCCTTTTTTCTTTACTGCATAGTTTTACATGACTTTTCCAGCACTTGATTCCCATGTCCTAGTGGGATGAGAAGTTCATTGATCTCAACAGCATCTCAACATCACTTCTCATAGATGGTGGTTAGTAAATACCTGCTAATGAGTTTTTCAACCCATGTATCTATTTTTCTTTTCATTTCTTCCTCAGTTTTCTTTTTCCCCTTTCTCTCCTTTTCTTCCCTTGTGTCTTTCTCCCACTTCCATTCTCTTCCTACGTTCTCCCCTCCCTTACATTCTTCCCTCCCTTCTTTTATTTCCCTCACTCTTCTCTACCCTCTGTTCATAAAATCTCAAAACCTCACATACAGGATCTTCCTTGAAAGAATACTGGCAAAGGAATTACAGGAAGTAGAATCATGCCAGACCCAGGTATTTTACAAAAACAAAGTGAGTTGCCACTCCCTCCTGACCGTGCATGTAAGTAGAAGAAGCATCTTTCTGTATGCTGATGAATTCAGCAAATGGTGATTGAGCCAATACCAGGCACTTTGCTGGGTACTCCTCTTGATTATCAACATGCCCAGATGTCCTGGAAACTAGGAATGGCCTTGTGACCCAATCTGGGGTCAATAAAAGATAAGTAAAATTCCTAGAGGGGGTTCAAGAAATATTGTACAGTAAGAAGTTTACCTGACACTAATATTTTGTGCCTTGTACATCACTCTTCTTTCTCTCTGGTGTAGAACACAGACTGTTTAGTCTTGAGGATAAAAATCTCATGCCAAGAAGTAGAAAATAGGAAGGAATCTGTTTCTTGAGCACCTGTACAAGCTCTGAACTGTACCCTATATTATTTGTTGAGTAAAAATAAACTCTCTTAATGGATTAAATCACTGATATCTGACTTGGCATAGGACTAGCCAAATATAAAACCTAGTGTTCATACTCAGTTGACAGAGTATACATGCATGTCGTTGAAATAAAGCAGCATTGCACGTCACTGTATTCTATTTACTGCCAAGTCTGGGGGACATTTGGTTGTGCTCTATGATTAAAATATGTTTTGCTGGTTAGATGAACAGTGCATACAAAATCCTATACAACCATGTGAAACCACCTTCTGAAACAAAAGATATGTTCCCCAAGTGCTGACAGTACTGAAAGCCCAAAGCCCTCATGTGTTAACCTTCTCTAAGAATCACCCTTGGCTGAAGAGAACACACCCTTCCCCAAGAGCATACCCCTTCCTCAGGCAACCTGTATGCAATGACTGGTCAGTATGGAAATACACAGGTCCAGCCCTTCACCCAACTCTGGACAACTCCAAAGAGCCATCTCAACTTAATAACTAATCATGGGTTTGGCCCAGCTTCTTCCTCTGCCTAATCCCATTTCCTTACCTTTTCCCTCTTTTCCTTTCATAAATGTTGATCCCAAGAGCCACTGCAATATAATTCCTGCACACTAATCTGGATGTCATAATCTATTTACCAGGAAATTCCATCTGTGACAGAATTTTAGCATGCTCAAGTATTGAAGAAGTCCCAGAGTAGGACAGAAACTTGTTTAGTTGTGTTTTGTGCTTAAAGTGATGTGTATATCAGAGGACTCGTCTTTAAAAAACACCTCACACATCCCTCAAAGTGGTTTATCTCTTAATATTTTGAGGACATACTGTAATCGATTTCAGATCATTATATCTATGTGGAATTTAGACCATTCTCCCATTAGGAAGGTCCAGGGTCAAGCCAAAATATGTGCATTAGGGAAGAACTATTTAGACAAATTTCAAAGAAATGCAGTTAAAGTTATATTCTATTTGAGTATAATTTCATTTGTTTGGTAACAATGTTAAATTGAAAATATAGTAGCCTGTGTCATAAGTATTAAAATGTGCCATTCCCAGGATCCTTCCATACACTCTGGGCCCAGATGTAATCCATCGACTTCATTTTGTTGCTGATGGGTGAACTATACCCCATGTCTTTGCAGAAATATCATCTCTGCTCTATGGCATTTATCAAAAATCAAATTAGGAAATAGCCATATAGAAAAAAAAGTTTCCATTTTTTTTTTGTAAAACTGTTATTGAAACCATCAGATGTTTAAAAAGTCAATGGTTCTATAAGGGGCCATAAAATAAATTCCTCTTAGAGTTAGTGCTAGGGGAAAATATGCCTCTAGATAAACTGGCATGTTTCTTTTTATTAGCTAATAAGAACCTTATATAACTTATATTTTCCTTTTTGACTTGCCTGCCAGGAAAAGGTCAAAAGTAAAGTTTGCATTTAATCTCAGTAGCAATCCTTAGCCTAGGTATCTCTAAAGTACCTATTTCTCCCACTCCATGCCTTTCCTTTGTTCTTATTTTTTTAATCATTTTAATGGTTAAAACATATGTGTCTTCCATTATAAGCCACCCTAGCCTTTCTGAAAACAAGTCACCTGAAATAAATACATATGTTTTCATTATTTTTTCTCCATTACCTCCTACCCACCCAATCTTGCTCATTCAATTTAATTTAAGTGATTGTTCAAACCAACACTCCATGTGCAGGCAAAGCTGGTTCAAAGCTTAAGACAATTGTTACCTCCAAAATGTTCATTGTTACTAAAGATGGGAGAACTCACATGCACAAACATGGAAAGATAAGGAATCCTATGGGCCTCAGCATCTCAGAGGGCAATGTTGATGAAAGAATCGCTCTAGATTTGGCTGAGATCAAGTAGTTGCCTTGTAAGGCTGGTATTTAACAAGAGACAGACAAATATATTCAGGTACAGTGGTTGGCTACCCATGTCCTCATGTACTGTAATTAAGCATCAAAATGAGGATTGCAAAATGAGAATCAAAACATATCACATACAACACATCCACAGCCAAATGGCCTTACCAGTAGCTTGTCAAACTCAGAGAAACTTGGAAAATGTTCATTCAGTTCTTTCCTGAAGCAGGCAATATTTCTGAACCCACAGAAAGCAGAGTTTTAGAAATTCTGTGTTATTTTGCTTGTCTTCTTGCTGTAACTTGAATCTAGGACCTGAGTTCTAGACCCTGTGAGGCTTCCTCTGACCATTTCTTTGCTCAGCACAATGCATTCCTCTTGTGGCCACTGTGAATTGCCATACTCAGGGCTCTCCTCAGGAGGCCCTGCTATGGGAACACAGTCTGCTCATGCACTCAGCCCAGGGCTACTCCCTCCCTGGTTTTCTTAGCCAGTGCCCGAGCACAGCAGAGGTATTAGAACCAGGGCATATCTTCCCATCATGGGAATCTGGCCTGGCACTCCCCTTGACCTGGTCAAAACTTTCTCCAAAATGTGCTGCAGTCTGAGGTTCTTCCTGCCCAATCCTCCTTCCTAACTCACAGTATCAGATGCACATCACTGCCTGAGGGCTCTACCTACTCCTACTCCTCCCCTCTTTACTCTTCTCGGGCATGTCCCCCCAATAAATCCCTTGCACATCTATTTTGGTTTTATGGCTGCTTCTCAGATGACCTATCCCAACACACTCCGTGACCCTCCCTTGCTTGGTAGGGAGACGGTAGTGCTTAGGATTCTGCAGCTGGGGTGCTAAGGACACAGTCCATCTTCCTCACTGCAGAGATTAACTCAGAGCTACTATGTGAGTTCCCTGTAACATACGGTAAGAGTCTTTATTTCTTTCCCCAACTTGAGTTATATTACAAAAAGTCATATTCTGTTCCCTTATGGTCTATAAATTCCAGGCTCAAGGACCAGATCCTGGCTTAGTGGGATGAAGAAAGGAGCTGGAGGACGGGGAGGTGGTATTTGTGGAGGAAAGCTGACTCCACAACACAGAAAATATGTTATCTGAATTCAAGGTATAGAAAGCTCATAAGAAGTGAAAGAGAGCTGCCCCTTTAGTGCACGTGTTTTCTCTCTCTCTCTCTCTCTCTCTCTCTCTCTCTCTCTCTCTCTATATATATATATATATATATATATATATATAAAATTTGTCCTTTACTCAAAAAATTTTGCTATTCACAGATGAACATTATTATTCTCCATATTTATATGAAATTAGTATAAAGAGCATGTAAGCAAATTGCTAAAGTCATTTTCTCCTATTGGTACCATTTATTTATATTTATCTATTTTGAGAGATATACTTTTAAATATAATCATACTTAAAATTTTAATAATCTTGTTACAGGCAGTAAATAGCAGGTTCAGGGAGTAAATAATGAAGTTAGATTGAGGAGTTTTTGTCATTACATTATTAATGGTGATTACCTTTTTTGGCCCACATACTGGATTGTTGCAGCAGTTCCTAAAATCTGTGAAAACTTCAGGAAGAAGGGAACCATTCTATTTGTGGCTTGTCTGACAAGGTCCCTGGAATTCTACTGCAAACTGCCATGTTTATCTGGATCTGCGCACACATCTGTGAGAAAAATTCCTGTGATGTCACACTCCCAACAATTGCCAGATTGTGATAAGTTTCCAGCAGAATGCAATCCATGGTTAATCTTAGAAAGATAAGAAAAGGACAGAAAGCCCTTCTTTCTGCTTGTATGTGCTTCAGCATTCCAACTAAGTGCCCAGCTATTGTTCTTTCCCTGACAAGCAAGAAAAATCACACCTCTGACTTTAGGACCAGTTTCTGGAATTTATTTTGGCCCAGTGTACCCTTAAAAGTAGTCACTGTATTTGAATATCCTTCAGCCTCCTTCCAGGCACATCTGAAGGGCTGAGCTGCCTCCCTGGGCTTCTTTTGTTTTCCAGATGCACCACAGACCAGACCATGCACAGGCAAAATGCTCAACAACAGGGTTTCTTGATTGGCTACCCAATTAAGTAAATCTCCTCGCCTGGAGAAAACGAAGTTAAAATAACATTGAGGTCTGTCCCCCAGCCCACAGAAGAGAAGAAAATTAAAAACCGGGGCTGAAAATTTCCTCTGTTGTGCAATGAGCATTGCAGAATGGCTGTAAGATGAAGTTTCAAGTAAGTATTAACACTTTCCTAAACATTAAGCATTCCCCCACAATCTTCTACATGTGGCAGGTTTGGCTGATGTTAGTTTCAGGGAGATTACACTGTTAGAAACCATAGCCATGAAAAGATTCTACCAACTCTACTTGTTTTGAGGTCAAGCACCCTCTCCTCTGTTTTTCAGTTAAAAAAAAAAAAAAAACTGGAAAAGTGTGGAGTACTGGGGCAGCTGCCTCCCAAAATTTTCTGGAAGAAGTTCAGTCCCATAATTTCAGACAGAGGAAAGCAGGTACATTGTTCATGAAACCTCCAGAAAATGAGATTCCACTCTCCTGCTCACCAACGCACTCTTGTGCATTGATGCAGCCATTGACACCACTCAGTTCCTCCTCCAGGCAGACTGTTTCCATGGGCCTGCTTTCCCAGAAGTGACTCACTTGGCCACGTGAAGTTCCCAGTCCAGTACAAATATGGAAGGTGGGGGGAGTCCATTGTAGAAGCAAAGAATAGTAAAAGAAGGACTGAATAGCTCTTCAAGTGTAAGAATTGGCACTTCAATTTTTAACCATAAAAAGAACTAAAGCACATCCCCTCATAAAGCTGTGTTTTATTGGTATGTATGTGGTTCAATAAGGTGAAAACCACTTTAGAGCTAATAAATAGCTCATATTCCCCATGACCCATGGAATAAATAATCGTGAAGGGCATAATTCTTGGGGTTATGCATCACTCTGTTGGTATACTTATAATAATTCAATGTTCAAGGCACCATACCAACACAGCCAGCTCTGAATGACAAATTATATCCAACAACAACACTATCAGTCCAGTAGTAACAGATATCTTTGAATGAATTTAGGACTACACACTTAAAATCTAGTTTATGATCCCTTCTTCTCCCTGTGGCCCCCACAAAGATCTATTACATGGGAGTTACCTGGTTTATTTTCATATTAGAGTGTGAAATCTAATATGGCTTGTTAACATAGCTTACCATATTTTGGGGGCATAAGTGTTTATGGGGAAAACTGCAGATTTATACAAGATTTTGGACATGTGACTCATATAAACTGGAATAAGAGTCGTGTTGCTAAAACCTGGGCTTGCTTTGAAGCCTCACCATACTGTTCTTGGAAAACCATTAAGCTAAATGCCCAGAAGGGTAGGAGAAATTGAATTGAGCAATAAAACATCAACAAACTGCAGAATTTGAACATCAAGCACTTTCATCTAAACATGCTCTTCTCTCCTTTCACTTGGCAGGGGTTTGGTTTTTGAAAAGTAATAAACTCTAGCACTCTGGTTGACCTGGGATGTGTTTAAGAAATCAAATCCTAGAGCCAGAACCAGCATGACCTTTAACGTGGACTCCCCACCTCAGAAAAACCATAGAATGAAAAACATAAACAGGAAAGGAGAACAGAAAAATGTCTGTGTCAAGTGTCTAGGTTTGGGACTTTTTATAAAGAGGGTACACACCACAATCCTAGGCTAAAATGAACCACCTTCAATCTGCTTAAACAGGTGTTTAGTACCTACTATCTCATGAACAGCAAGTGAACATAATCATACAAAGACACGAACAAGGCAGACGTATTCGCAAGTCTGTGTGATATTTGTGAAGCTGGGGCAGATGATGTTCAGTCTCAGAGCAGGTTCACAGTCAAGAAACAGCTTTTCACAGCTCAAATTGATTTAAAAAAAAAAAAAAAACAAATCCTTTATTTATGTTTCTTTTTTTATTGGGAGGGAGAACTGGGGATTGAACTCAGGGGCACTCAACCAACCACTGAGCCACATCCTACCCTGTTTTGTAATTTATTTAAAGACAGGGTCCCACTGAATTACTTAGTGCCTCACTTTTGCTGAGGCTGGCTTTGAACTCTCTACCCCCTGCCTCAGCCTCCTTTATGTTTCTTAAGAAATATAAAGGGAAGGAGAGGGGAAAGGGGGATCATGAACTGAAACTGAATCCCCTGCATGTATGAGTTTGTCAGGATAACCTCAACTACTATGTATAACTATTCAGATCTAATAAAAAAAATTTTAAAGAAATATAAAGGGGATCCAAATTCAAAAACTAGGATTAAAATCCTTTTCATCTTATACCTCTCTACCTTGCATTTGTTGCCAATGTAGAGCATTTCGGTTCACAATTCGCAGTAAGTTCTCTCAAGACATGGTTCTCTGTGCTGTGTCTTTCCTCATCCCCTCTTTCTTGTACCCCTTTATGATGTTGATTGATCTCACCTCTCTCCTAACAGAAAAGAACCACTATTTAGAGGAAGCACATGAACTAGAAAATTGATCTGATAATTAGAGAATTGTCTTTGGCTGGGTGGGGTAGGGTAATAGATGGCAAACATCCAGCATTAGTAGTTTGATCCCACACATATATATTTAACTGTGTTGTAAAAAACTACTGTTAAAAACTAGTGAGGGGTAAGGCTTATACCTTTGATGTACCATTCAAACTGAGATGTAAAATCTCTGAGAGCCATTATATGGAGGGATGCTGTTTGCATAGTTCCAGAGATAATAAATATTTGACTAGAAAAACTCATGTGTATAAAAACATGGAGAAGGAGATTTCTGTTGTATATCTCAAAAGAGTCAAGTTTCCTTTTGGAAGCATAAATCTGATAGGTTACCAAATGGAGGGCTAGAACTTGTTGCAGAAAGAAGGGGAAGGAGCCACAGTAGAATGTCATTCATGGATGCTGGGAAATTTCAGTGCCTGGATATAGAAACCCTCGTCATGTGGTTTTAGAATGGTGCATTAAGGATTGCCTGTTCTCAACTATCATTAGCCTTCTAATCATTTCTATCCTATAAAATCAAGGATTAGGGATGAAATGCCTGGAAGACTCTGTCTGTATTTTAACCCAGTGACACAGTTGAGGGAGAACCATGGCAAATGGAAAGGGCATGTCCCACCCACCCAGGAGTAAGTAGCTACTCTACTCCTGCTAGTTTTTTATCACACAGGAATGCTGGCTCAGTGCTGCCAGATCCTCAATTTTCCAAGAGCAAATGAAAATCCAAAATCTATATGTGATAATTCCCCAATTTTACATGTTGACAGTTTGATGATTTTCATCACTATAAATATTAAATAATTATGTCTGTGTGCTGCTGTAGCTCATAGACCACATCACCTCTGACAAAATAAATAAATAAATAAAACAAAAAACCCACATCCAGAAGCAGTAGATTAAAATATACAAATATTTGGTCTTTTTACCTGGTTCTGTATGAATATTCAGTAGAAAGAATTTTTTCCAAAAACCATCCACCAACAAATAAAAAGGGCTTATAGGAAAACAAGTTGCAATTTTCCCAACTAAATTGATTCAATTCACCATATTAAAAAAAAGAAAATGTAGGCTCAGGTCAAGAAGTCAATATAAAATGGAAAACTATATGAAGAATACCTTTGCCTAACCATTTCACTTATAGAAAATTACACAAAAAACTTAAATTACACAAAAATTAATATATAAGGATATGTTACAATAATTCATAACTTAAAAATCAGAAATAACTAAGTTTTGCAACAATAGGAGCTTGGTTTAAATTTTGTATGATATATAAACACAATGTGCAAAACCATGCATTTATTAAAATGCTGCTGTAGAAAATTAGTAAAAGACTTTCTTATATTATTATTATTAAAAAAATAGATTACAAATATGAATAAAGTATGATTTCATTTTCTTACCTGTTTATATCTTTGAGTTTATTTCTTTGGTTCAAAGAAGAATTACAAAGGAAATTAGAAAATAGTTTGAAGTGAATGATAGTGGAAAACAAATATATCAAAACTTGGGGGATGTAGCTAAAGCAGTGCTAAGTGGTAAACTTTTAGAACTTAAGACTTATATTAAAAAAGGAAGAGTGGACTAGGGATGTGGCTCAATCATAGAGTGCTTGCTTGGAAAGCATGAGGCCCAGGGTTCAAGTCCCAGCACCATGAAAGAAAGAAAGAAGGAAGGAAGGAAGGAAGGAAGGAAGGAAGGAAGGAAGGAAGGAAGGAAGGAAGGAAGGAAAGCTTAAGATCAATTATATATGGTCCATATTAAGAAACTATAAAAGAAACAATAACTTAAAGTAACTAGAACCAAGGGCATAATGGACATGAGAGCTGAAATAACAATAAAAAATAGAAAAAAAATCAATGAAAAAACTTAGTTATTCAGAAAGTTCTATAAAAGTGGTAAGTCCTAGATTGAGCAAGGGGAAAACAAAACAAAACCATCAAACAAAATCTGCAACGACATAAGATATAAATATCAGGAACAAAACTGTCATTATCATTAGAGATTCTATGGTCACTTAACAAAGATAGTAAAAATATAATGAACAGTCAACAATGAATAAGAAATAGAAGTCCCTTGAGAGTCATGAATTACCAAATTGACACAAAAATCGACAACCTAGATAGCCTTATAACTATTTGATCGCACCATATTTTGTCAAACATAGAGGCCTACCAATATCTACTAAACAGAAGGTATGATTTTAAAAACAAAAAAATTTAAATATTTCCCTCCAAGAAAACCTCAGGTCAAGATGACTTGGCTAGAGGACTCTATCAAACATTTAAGGAAGAAATACCACTTCCACACAAAATCAGAAAATGGAACAGTAGGGGATATTTTCTAACTTACTTTATGATGCTGGGATCAAAACCAGAAATATACATTGAAATAAAGGAAAATTACAAGTCTTTCTTGTGAAAAGAGAAGCCAAAAATCTTTAATAAAATTTTAGTAAACAAAAACTAGCAATATATGTAAAACAATACTACATCATGACCATGAGAAATTTACTTCAGGAAAGCAGAATTGGTTTTACCATTGGTAAAACAATTAATGTAATTCCCCACAATAAGAGAGAGAGAGAGAGAGAGAGAGAGAGAGAGAGAGAGAGAGAGAGAGAGAAAGTCATATGATTATATTCACAGATTCTGTAAATGCACTTCAAAAAACTTAATACCCATTCAGAAATAAAAACTTTCAGTCAACTAGGAAAAAGGGAAACATTCTTGACATAATAAAGGGTATCAAAGAAAAGCCCACTGCTGATATCCTACATAATGGTGAATCTCTTTCACCATGAGAGTAAGACTTGTAACAAGGCAGAGATGTCCATTCTCACTACTGCTATTCAAATTGTAGTGAAAGTACTAGCCATATAGTAAAACAAGGGAAAACAACAGAAGGTCTGCAGATTGAAAAGTAGTAGTAAAACTGTCTGTACACACAGATGGCCTGATTGTGTTCATGGAAAATCCAAAGAGTCTACAAAAATAAACTACTAGAATTAATGGCAGATTTGCAAGATCTCTATACATGAAACTAATAAAAAATAAATTGCCTTTCTGTATATTAGCAATGAATACTTGGGAAGTAAAATCTTAAAAAGATATTTTATAATTGCATCTAAAAAACTTAGAAGAAAATTTAACAAATGTGTGTGTAAGATATTTACACCGAAAACTACAAAACATTGTGGAGAAGTAAAAAACCAGAGAAATAACTGTGAATAATGACTGGAAAACTTAATTGTCAAGATGTCAATTGACTACAAATTGATCTATAGCTCCAATACAATCCCAGTCAAATTCTTGACAGGAATATTTTAGTAAATAGACATGCTAATTCTAAAATGTAGATACAAAGAGCATTTAAAAGCCAAATGATTTGAAAAAAAAAAAAAAGAAAGAATTTACACACCTTGAATTCAAGATTTACTACAAAGTTGTGGAAATCAAGACAGTTGTATTGGCCATTGGTACAATGATAGAGAGATAAATCAATGGAAGAGAGTCCAATGATAGACCCAGACACACACAGTTAATTGATTTGGGGCCAGTTCCAAAGGTCAGTGAGGAAAACAGCCTTTTCAACAAGGAGCCCTACAACAACTGGACATCTGTGCATCTACCATGATTGATATTATGTGTCAATTTAACAGAATCACAGTGCCCAGGTGTTGATTCCACCATTATTCTAAATGCTTTTGTGAGGGGTTTTTTGGAATGAGATTGGAATTTAAATTGGTGAATAAAGAAAATTTATTATAACAGATTGAACTTCCCTAAGCAAAAAGGAATTGTGCCAGCAATTTTCCTTGGATGTGAATTGCGGCTTTCCGATGAGCCCATGGTCTATCAGCCTAGCCCAGCAGATTTTGGGCTCACCAAGCTACTATCCCATTGTATGAACCAATCTTTAAAATCTCTCCATCTCTCTCCCTCTCCCTCTCCCTCCCTCTCTCTCTCTCTCTCTCTCTCTCTCTCTCTCACACACACACACACACACACACACACACACACAAATACATGTGTGTACAGGTACATGTACACACATCCTGCTGTTTCTACTTTTTTCAGAGAACACTAGTACGGTGGGAAGGAGAACCTTGAATGCTAGATCACACTAAAAATTAGCTAAAAATGAATTCTAGACACATGTAAAGGCCAAATATATAACACTTCTAGAATGAAACATGAGAAAAATATTTGTGACTTTGGGTTGTAAGCAAAGACCTTGAACATGAACAAAATGCCCTAAAAATAAAAAAATAAAAATGATAGCTTGGATTTAAGCAAAATTTAAAACTTTTAATTTTCAAAAGACTGTATAAAGAAAATGAAAACAAGCCACAGACAGCATAAAATATCTGCAGCACAAATTTCTGAGAAGGTACTTATATTCTGGATATATAAGAATTCATTCAATTCAAGAGAAACAACCTCTCCCCAAATACTGGGAAAAATATTTAAACCAATAGTTCACAAAATAAGATGAACATGTGGCAAATACACACTTGAAAAAACGTTCAATATCACTAATAACTAGGGGGATACCAATTAAAATAAAATGAGATACTACTTTATAGTTACTAGAATGCCTGAAATTGAAAACCAAGTGATGCCAAGGACTTCAATCATCTGGAACTCTTACATTGCTGGTGGAAATACAGAATGGTATGGCCTCTTTAGAAAGTTGACCATTTCTTATAATGTTGGATATATACCTAACATATGATCCAGTACTTTTACTGTTAGATATTTATTCAAAACAAGTGAAAACATATATCTACAAAAACTGCATGTGATGCTTATAGTAGTTTTATTCATAATAACTCAAAGGTCCATTAATAGGTAAAGGGTTGAACAAATCTTGGTTCATTCATACAATGGAATACTGCTCACCAATATAAAGGAATAAACTACTTATATATGCAACAAGATTCATCTCAAAAACATTACGCTGAGCAAAATGAGCCTGTTTCAAAAGAATTTATACTGTGATTCCCTTCTACAAGAACAGACAAGATGACTCTCTGCTGACAATAACAAGAATAGTGGTTTCTAAGTGTGTGGATCAGGATAGTAGAGGGACTGACCACAAAGTAGGATGCAGGAATCTTGACATGTGTTAGAAATGTTCTGTATCATGACTGGGGTGGTTATTAGGTGTACATTTTATGTACAGTAAAATTGATGCAGTTTATTGCATGTAAATTCTACCTCAGTGAAGTCCATCTCCTAAAACATTTTTTGAAGCCAGTCCCTCTCCTGCCCCATATCTGTGCAAGACCTCTTACATGCTGTAATTCCCATCTGCAAGCTCACCCAGAGCCTTTCCTACTTTCAGGGATCAGCACACAGAGGCCCCAGTCCTTGGTGCTCTACTGAAAGAACTTGCAGGCAGAGGTCTCAGACTTGGATGGCATCATCACCACCTGAGGTGTACAGTGAAAATACACATTTCTGGACCCTATGCTAGAAATTCTGATCTTGGTTCTACTTTAAACCCAAGGCAAAGAAAGAGTACAGTGTCCTGTGGTCACTGCTCCCACCCAGCCACATCAGATTGGAAGCCGCTCTTGCCAGACCATTTGCAGAAACTCAACTAGCCCTTGTGTCTGAGGCTGCCATTTTTTTTATTAACTACCTTCTTAAAATTTAAGCAGCTCAGGAAGCAAATGTTGTTACTTTTTTCACTTATATACAAAATGAGGAGGGCATTGAGACAAATAAATAGAAATTCCAGCCTTTTTCTAGGGTCTTCTCCCTTTAGTAATCCCAAGAATCTCCAGGGAAGATTACACATGCAGGAATCAGTCCCACTCATTGCCACTGCCTATCAAGGGGAATGGGAAGTCAGATCCAGGATTAAGAATAAAATCTTTTAATGGCAAAAAGAGAAGGAGGATCCCTGCTCTGGTTCCACATAAGATGACTCTAAGGAATTCTTACTAGTTAACTATTTTGTTAAATCACAGAGTACATTTTCTGTGTCTATGCCACAAGACCATAAAAATTTCAGTGGTTAGGAAATCCCTTTGTCTGAAAACCATTATTTGCTAGTTTGGTCTGATTAGAAAAATGTCGAAGATTGTACTCCAAACCCATGACTGTCAGGAGGTACGTGAGGCTTTTGGCACATGGACAGTCAGGACTGCTCACTAGTGACTTCCATCAAAGCAGCACTTTATCTACCACTCCCTGGCTCATAGGGTGAACTTTACATGTGCATGAGATGACCAGCCTGATTCTGTGAATTGCAAGTTCTAGAAGACCAGGTAAGATATTGGGCTATTTTTCCAACTGCAAATTTTCTTTAGGCTTTATTCACTCTTTTATGTGAATGTTTTAATGAATCCAGCTATACCAGATTTGGTGAGAACCCATGGGATTGGAACACTAGCTTGGTGAGGAAGAAACAAGATAAATCTCTGTGCAGATCGGTGCAGCAGTCAGGGAAAAGAAAAGGTTTAGAAGGCAGATGGCAGCCAGAGAAAATTCAATAGCTGGAGTGCAATAAATGGGGTGAAAATCAGACTCAGGAAGAACGAGGTGGTTTGGAATGCAGAATGCACGCTTGACCTTCTCTGCAGCTTTGCCTGGGAGCCTGGTGACAGCTGTTAACTCCTACACTTCTCTACGTTTTTGCCAACAAGGCTACTTTGGAAAGTAGAGAGCACATCTGCCATGATTCAGTTCAATTGCCACTTGTGAAACATTCTCTCCAGTGAAAAGAAAAAAAAAAAAAAAAGAGACAAGCTCATTTCTTCCTAAACATTCCCCATGGTCAATATGGTATTGACAGGATTTTCCTAGTCTGGGATCCCAGAGGAATTCTAAAGGCATGCTTTTCCTATTTTACTAAATTGATGACACTTCTAGGAGTTTCAAAGATTCAAAATTTTAGAACTAAAGAAGGCATTGGAAATTATGGCAACTCATAATTATTTAAAATCATTTATACCAAATGCATATTATTAAACCCCCTGCTGAGTACTGTGAATCAGAAAGAGTTAGAGATAAACCCTCCAATACCACAGTTCCCTTTGTTTGCCTACTCTAAGCTGGTGGCCATGAATTTCTGGGGTTGTAAATTCTCTAAGCCACTAGTTGTTCTGTATGTAGTAATTCCTCCTGTTGTGTCTAAGTTTACCTCTTTAGGGTGGCCAAAGATACAGTAGTATGTAAAACAGATAAAAATCCTATCCTGGGTGAGTTTACGAGTGAAGAAAGTAGTCAACACAGATACATTAAAAAAAAAAGTACTAAAACATTAGTGATAAGAAATGAAAAAAAGTTAAGTGAGGTGACAGAGACCCATGGTAGGACTGGCGACTTATTTAGATGGGATGGTTTTAAAAGGCTTCTATGAGGAGGTGACACTTGAGTAGATATCTGAATGAAGGGAGAGAGTAACCCAGATAGAAATTTGTGAACAGTATGCCAGAGGAAAAAGGACAAACAAAAAGAGCAAATACAAAATCCCTGAAGTGGGAATGAGTGTAACATATTTAAGGAACAGCCAGGAACCTGTAGCAGCTAATACACGGTGGATGAGGCAGTTTAAGAAAGAAGCTCAGAGACAAGCAAGTGTACGGAGATGCTGGGATATGAGGGAATGTGGGGTAACTTAAGTGTTTTCCAAGGTCAGAGGTATAATTGTCCCACCCTGTCCCATGCCAGAGAGGGTTCTAAAGGTAATTTAGAATCATGCTGCATTCCTGAAGTCAAAGCCTATCCTTATTATATCATATAGTAAAGCATTTATAAAATAGACCACAAAATAGGAGCAGATTGAAAGAGGGATGAATAATCCCCAGAAGGAATGGGATGACTAATAAAATTTTGAAAGGAAAGTTACACATTGGGAGATTTAACTGGAAAAATTTAAACCATGGAAGATGTGATAGGATCCAAATGGAATTATCTTTATCCTGCTCCTAAGTACATCTTTCTCTGAAGTGTAGAATCAATGTTATTTTTATAGATCTGGAAAAAGAAGCTGTGAATGTTCTGTCACTCATGAACAATTCTCATTCAGTGAATCCTCAGGAAATGGACAGAGTCCTCAGGCAATGACAGGGTCTGCTCTTGACTGCAAACCATGCCCTAGGTGAAGGGCTCAGAGACCTGAAGAGCCACAGCTCAGTCATGCCCAGCCATGGTGCAGATTTGCAGTCCAGAGTGGACCCCCTCACCTGCCAGAAAAACAGGGCAGAAAAAGTTAGAAACATGGCACCTGTTGCCTTGGGGTTTTATCCAGGACACAGATGACAGATAATGCTGCTAAAATATGAATGGATCCTGCTAATTAAAGGTGTACAATTTAACTATAAAACCATTCTTCCCAAAGGGCTTCCTGCCCAGAACAAATCTTGAAACCAGTCAGTTAATAGTTTTCTGGGGAGAAGAAAAAAAAAGCAGGGTAGAGTGTTACTTACTGAGAAAAGTGATTATTTTATTACCTACAGTTTAGATATTTCAATGTGCTGCCCAAGAAATTAACCCAGAAAAGGAAAATTCCTAGGCAATTATCAAGAAATTTTTTAAAAGAAAGTAATTTAATACTTTATATGTAATGAAGTTAATTTTGAGCATTGGAAAAGAGGTGTAAAACTTAACTCATTAAAAATCAGCATCTCCTCATCTCTATGAAGTTAATGTTAAACCAATACACAATGAGTTTGTCAATTTGAAGGCACACCAAGTTACCTTGTGTGGGCCTCATATTTCTGAGTACAAACCTGCTTTGGTCCCAGTTTCTCAAATGAGCCAAGGTCTAGAAATCACCAACCCTAACTGGAAATAAAGACCTGATCCATATTCATTCAGTCAAGACCAAGTATTTTGACCAATAGGTAAATGAATTAAAGACATGGAGTTGGACTTTTCCTCATATGGTAAATAAAATGTTTAGGTATCCAGACTTGAATCTCACAGTCCAAAAGAGGTACTCTTAGGAGGAACACAGGGAATTATCACTTACACAGCAAAGAGTGCCTTAAAGAATTTATAATCCCACATTGAGAAACATGGCTACAAGCTTAAGTGGATGAATAAGGGCATGTCTCTGGCTCTTTCTGGTGCCTTTAGGGGACAGCTATATCTTTTCCTCATTGGTCCTAGAGATGCAGAATACCCAGTACAGGCAAATGTGATGTTCATATGTTCTAAAAATACATGGTTCAAGGTAGCAAGAGACAATGGTTTTATTTTCATATATTATCTTGACAGTTTATGGTGGCACACACCTGTAATCCCAGAGGCTTGAGAGGATGAGGCAAGGGGATCAAAAGTTCAAAGTCAGCCTCAGCAACTTAGCAAGCCCTAAACAATCTAGTGAGGCCCTGTCTCAAAATAAAAAAGGGCTGGGGTGCATCAATGTTTATGGCAGCACAGTTTACACTAGCTAAGCTATGGAGCTAACCTAAGTGCCCTTCAACAAATGAAAGGATAAAAAAAGAAATACGGTATATATACACAATGGAGTATTACTCAGCCATAAAGAAGAATGACTTTATGATATTTGCTGAAAAATGGATCCGGAAACTATCATGCTAAGTGAAATAAGTCAATCCCCCAAAACCAAAGGTCAAACATCTTCTCCATATGCAGAAGCTAACACCACAATAAGGGATGGGGGAGAAGAATAGAAGTTCAATAGTTTAGACAAAGAGGATTGAAGGGAAGGGCAGGGATATAAGAAAAGGAAAGACAGCAGAATGAATCTGATATAACTTTCCTATGTGAATCTCACCATTGTGTACATCCACAGAACTGGAGTCCCAATTAGAATAAGATATATTCCATGTTTGAATAAGTATATCAAAATGGACTCTAGTGTTATGTATAACTAAAAAGAACCATTTTTTAAAAGGGGCTAGGGATATGGCTCAGTGGTTGAGCACCTGGGGTTTAATCTTCAGAACCAAAAAAGAAAGAAAGTTGCCTGATGAGTGTTTATTTCTTAGAAATATTTACGTTATTGGCTAAACTAAGGCCTTAGTTTCTACCAAACTAGACATTTTATATGTTTCTCCATGTTTAATCTGAGAACTTTCCTCTAACCCATGCCCTATAATATTCTCTAAATTCCTAAAGAGCTGCCTTGTATTCTCATTTTTCATGTAACATATACATTCCTGTAGAATCTGTTCTTCCTTCATTCCTTTTCTCCTTCTCCTAAAATGTATTGACCACTTACTCTGGGTGAGCACTGTTCTGAACAATTTCTGATTTAACCTGCTTTCAGTCAAGTTCTAATTTAATCATCACAATTCTATGATCTCCTCTCCCTATTTCATTCTCTCTATCTCAGCTATAAAGACTTTCTTGCTTCTCTTTGGATCCTAGGGAACTGAAATCCTTATTCCACCACAGAAGTAAGACTTTGACCAAAACTTTTACACAATTGAAATGTATACTATGTTTAACAAAAGGCTCATTCCAGCATAACTCCATTACGATTCAATTCAACTATTATGCCCTAGTTCTGTAACATCATGATGCATGGCAGATCCTAAAGCAAAGGATTTTGAGTGAGAGAGAGAAAGGTGATGGAAGAAAGGCAGGGGAATAAATGAAAATAAAAGAAGGAGGGTAGATAGGAGGAGGACAGGAAGAAAAAGGAGCGATGTACTATCTCCTACCCTTGATAAACTGCAAAATGTCTCTCCTCTTGGTATGTTTCTTTCTTCTCCATTCTTATAAACAAACCAATAGAACACTGGTTTCTTGGGGAGCACTTTTCAGTGTAATTGTACAAAACTGTGCATATTTTCAGAATGAGAAAGAAGAATGGATGTGTTGGGGTGGTAGAGGTAGAGAGGTGACATTCTTTCAACCATGATCAGCGCTGGTAAAGACTTTCTTTTATTTTTTTCCAGAATTATAACTTATTTCAAGAAACGGCGCTCGCTCTCTCTCTCTCTCTCTCTCTCTCTCTCTCTCTCTCTCTCTCTCTCAGACTATTGGAAGCCCTACTGCTGTATCAGTTCAAAATCCTGAATTTCAAAGGCTGGGGAATTCAAATCTGGACTTCAGAATCATCCACAATCTACCTGCTCATAATGGAAAGCATAGGCTGTTTAAACCTCAGAGCCACAGTAACAAGGCAGGAGTCTCTTTATGCTCCCGGAGAAGCTGACTCCATTCTGCAGGAATGTTGAAAACAGCAGTTTTCACAGACAGAGACCCTAAACTATACTTTTAGTTGGTGTCGTGGAATTCAAGCTTCCTAACGTGGCAGACTACAAAGCCAAGGAAATTCTGTCAGTTCCACAGATGTCTTGAACTGTTTTGTCAACCAGAAAGCTGGAATTACAAAAAATTAAAATGGTCCAGGAAAATACACAGAGGACTGAAGTAGTAATACTTAGCTGCACTCTGCAGGCTGCACATGTCAGGAAAGGACTAAATATACTTTTTCCTGATTTTTATATTAAGCAGAGAAGACTTTTTAAAAACATATTTTTAGTTGTAGATGGATACAATATTTTTATTTTGTTTATTTATTTTTATGTGGTGCTGAGGATTGAACCCAGCACCTCACGCACGCGAGGCAAGTCCTCTACCACTGAGGCAAGTACTCTACCTAGCCCCAGAGAAGATATTTTATGGACAAGGAAATTAGGGCCCAGAGAAGCTAAGTAACTTAATAAATGGCAAAGTCAGAATTAGAATCCAGTTCTAGCTCAGTGTTTCTTAACAAGGGACAATTTTGCCCCCTAGGGGACATTTATTAAGGTTTAGCAACATTTTTTGATGGCAACCAATAGAGGAAGTACTACTGGCATCTAGTGGGTAGAGGCCAGAGATGCTGCTTAAACATCCTACAATGCATAGGACAACTCAAACAATACATAATTAATCAGGCCAACATGCTTTAGTGCTGGGCTTAAGAACCTCCACGTCTCATTGAGTCTAAGGCTGACTTTGTGTTCTGCATCCAGCATCTAAGATATACAGGAAGACAAATGAGCCCACAAAGGATGGCTGCAGGTAAAATAGGTCCAGGCAAGCCATTAGCTTTCAGTGGTTTCCATAATTTGAAGTGGAGGGAACAAGGAATTGATGTAAGCAAATAAATTTGAAATTGTTTCAATTAAATGTCCCCTTTGATAGTCCACACGGGAGGCCCAGCATGGCCAGAGATAGAGAAGACCAGGATCTAGACAAAGCCAGGCATTCCAGTCCAGGGAGCCTCTCCCTCTGGCTGCCTTCTGACTATTGTCTGCCTCCCTTGAGATTGATAAGGTAACTAAGGCAGCCCATTGGGCCCACTTATCTCAGCACCAGTGGCTGGGAACGAACCCAGCCAATATCGACTTCATCAGAGGCCCAGCCTCTAGCTGTCAGCACCTGGAGCTGGGCCAGCAGGGCCAGGGAGGGGCAGCTGGTACCAGACACCCAGGCCTGTTCTCTGTCCTCCCTTTACTAATAAATGGCTTTTCTGGCGCTGTTGCCACATGGATCAGTGGCGGCATAGACTCCCTGTCGGCAAGCTAGCCATTTTTCTATGCCTGATTGGAGCATGAAAAACAGAAGCTTTCTTGGATCGTGGTTTTGTATAAATGCACTCTCACACATTTTCTCCATCATTAACCAGTCATAAATCAATCTACTAAGCAACCTCTTTACCCCTCTGTAAAGTTCTCTTCAAGTCCTTCCAAAATTGGGCTATGCTGGAGCAATCACACAGGGAATTCAACAAGAGCTATCATGCCTTCCTCAGCATGCCTTCGCTCTGCTCCAGTTAAGATGGACCCTTGTCTAGCTCCACCACTCCCAACTCCCAGTGAGCATGTGCTTCTCCCATGTGACCTCACAGATCTCTGTCCTTCCTCTTCCTCGCTGCACTCTATCTCCTTGCCCACCTGCTTGTTTCCCTAGCAGGGCTATGAGCTTGCCTGAAGCTCTCTTGTCCATGACTTTGCTGGGGGCTCTCTTGTCCACAGCTGTATTCCCAGTATGCAGCAGCAGGCCTGGTACTGATGGGTGGATCTGATGATATTAGATCAGTAAATGGACAGGAGTAATATCTGTGCAGAAATCTTTTATAGCAGGTATTGTCCTTCATCCTCACTTTTTAGGTGTCTGGCTCCTCTTTGAACCAGCAAGCTCTTTGAATTCAGACAGGGCCATATCTACTTCTCTGTATTTCCATTTCCTGGGACATCAATAGGAGCTGAAATGACTGAGTGATTATAAAAAATAATTTGAAACAATTAGACTTTAGACTATCTCTATATTTTACCTTCAATGTCTAAACTGAGCACAATTGTACACATTTATCAAAAGTCCCAGAGTATACACTAAACAGGGTGAACTTTGCTATATATAAATCCAGTGCTGATCATAATCAGACACAATTCTGAATGTCATAAGCCCAGATATTGAAATCCAGAAAGATCAACATCCCTGAAATCTAAAAATCTCAAAAATAACAATCCTGAATGTTGAAATTCTGAAAGCTGAAATTCCCCAAACTGAAATTCCCATTGGAGAAAAAAAGCTATGTAAGAGGAGTAGAAAGTCAAATTCTGAGGAAGGGATTAGTGCATTTGGGTAGCTCACAGAATAGTTGCATTATGAATACCTAGAAATCTGTAAAGCATTATTTTGGATGTACCTGTAACAACATTTCCAGAGGAGGTTAATGTTTGATTCTGAGTGGACTAGGTGGAGAAGAACCACTCTCAGTGTGGGTGGGCACCATCCAACCAGTCTCGGGTCTAAAAAGAAGAAATATGGAAGGCAACTCTAAGAACTGGGACAGTTTTCTTCTGCTGCCTTGATCATGGGATCTCAATGGCCTTTGGACTCCAAGACTTTCACCAGCAGCTCCCTGGATCCTCACTCAGGCTTTTGGCCTCAGACTGAGTTACACCCTAGGCTTCCTGGTTCTGAGGCCTTCGGACATGCACTGAGCGAACCTATCAATATCTTAATTTGTTGGGTGACTGCATATGTGGTGGTGACCCATCTCAGTGTTTAAATGCTCTAGTGAAAAGACTTATGTTGTCCTTCAGGATATTTCAGATGACCACAGTTATAACGCTGGGTGCACACAGTTACCAACCATAGTGATATGCCTTCATACATTTTCTTTTTGAAACTCTTTCTTTATGAAAATGGTTCATCTATTCATAACTTATTCCCATGCAATTGCCATCAATGAATCTTTTATGCCTGCAAAAATAGACATGCTATTATTGCCTTTTTTAATATTTATTTTTTAGTTATAGTTGGACACAATACCTTTATTTCACTTATTTATTTATTTTTATGTGGTGCTATGGATCAAACCCAGGGTCTCCCACGTGCGAGGCGAGTGCTCTACCGCTGACTCACAACCCCAGCCCCTGCTATTATTGCCTCTTTCATTTTGCAAAATGACCTACAAAGTGTAGATCATTTATTTTATGTCTCAAATAAATCTCTTTTTAAAAATGTAAATAAATATTTTAAGGAATTTTTAAAGATTATTTTCTACAGAATTCTCTTTTCAGGACTTTGATCCTTCAGGATTTAAGCATTTGAGATTTTGGTGTTTTAGAATGTCTTTCAGGATTATCGCCCAAACCCATGTAAATTAACTTTTTTTAAAATGTAAAAATGACAAAAAAAAAAAAAAACAGGAAAACAAATTTATCCCATTACAAAATTTTAAAGCAACTTTCTCTCTTACCAATGTTATGCAAAAGAAGATACATGTTACTATAGAAACATCACCTCACCAGCACACCAGCACTTAACTATCTTTTGAATATCAATATTATTTTATATACAAGTTCTTGATAAAAATGAAGTACTTCCAGTTCCTTAAGGCAATATTTTGCTGTAGATATGTCTTTAGAGATTACAGGTTCTTTTAACAGAATATCACTCTACTAGAGTTAAAAAATGGCAAGTGTTAGAATTCCTGAGTTTTAAAAATTGTTTTGCCTGAGGGATTTATTTACCACTCTCCCAACATATTACATTATAAATAGCATGTATGAATTGCCAGCAACAACTTTCTAGGGACATATAACTTTTTATAGCACCATATTAACAAAATGTATCATAATTTAAAACATTTCATAATTTTTAAAAATCACCGATTTTTGAGTAGTAATAATAAATAATAAAGAGAACACCGGAGATCATATCTGTGGTACAAAACAGAATTGCCATGGTCCTTCTCACAGTCTCCTGTGACTCAGCTCACTCCCAAATCCCCCATCTCTAAATTATCTCCTCATTTTCTGTTTATATCTCTTGAGACTGGGATCATCAGCTATGACTGCTGGGACTAGCTGTTCTGCCCCTGCCAGTTTCCCAAAGAGGAGACTCTTTTTTTTTTTTTTTTCTTTTTCTTTTTGATGGTGCTGGGGATTGAATCCAGGGCCTTGGGCATGTGAGGCAAGCACTCTACTAACTGAGCTATATCTCCAGCCCGAAGAGATTTAAGATTCATAATACAACAACATTTCAAAATGTAGGTGTTGGGCAGTTGTGGAACTAGTACTAGGTCTCATCTTGTTACACCTGACAGTAGGTACTGGGTGACTGCTATATTCCCCATTGGATTTTGCAGCTAAAGGAATTCAGAGGACATCTTCTCTCTGAAGATTGTATAGTTTCAAGTATCTCCCACTACCCTATCAAAGAGAGTTTGTTCCTACACCCACACAGACTAATAGAAATTAGCCCCAAGAACTATGAGGAGGAAGTCTTCTGTTTCTGTAAACACTGGTTCATCAGCCTTGCTGCTCATTAGCATACATCCTGCCTTCTAATTATGCCCTAATTTGTACTGTGCAAACATCTAACAATTCCTCCACCAACAGCTTTTCTAATTAGTAAGAAAATCAGTGGCAGATGTGAAATTCGTGGGATGCTGAATGTAAAATGTTAATTAATTTTTAAGAGTTTGAAGCCTTTGAGAAACCTTTTATGGAAAAATATTGGGTGATGTCCTCAACAGTGTCCTTCAAATAGCTTTTGCTTTTATTAGCTACACTTTTGCACCATTTCTATACTCTTCTCTGAATTGGAGTTATAGGGAGGGAGGGTTATTAACTCATATGTTATAAGTAAAATCATGAGTTAAGCATCCCCAGAATTGGCTACTCTAACACCATTAACCAAATACTTAACTATCCTGCCTGAGCCTGAGAATCAATAAGAACTAGCGCTGACTGTCGCCAGAGCAGAGAAACAAGCCACAAGGTCTGTGTGTTTATCACAGAATATCGTGAGGGCCTAGGTATCTCCTTATTGGTTTCATCTTATCTCATGTTCCAGAAGCTCTCAAAACCCCTGTAGTTGCTCATGAGAACTTGTGCATACCTCTTAATGCAGCAGAATGCCCCCACCCACCCACCCTGCGCAAAGATGCTGTAATGAAACCCTCTGCCTCCAGGTTTCATAGGCCTCACACTTCAGGGATGAACTGTTCAGTTACTCGGGTCCACCTGAGTGGAAAAGGGCGCTACGGGGCCTAACCATGGAGACAGTTATTTTTAGGCACCCCCCACAACAAAAATCCTCAAAACTAGCTCCTCTCCCTGGGATGCAGTGTGGCCCGGCATTCTCCACAAAGTTCACGCTTGCATTGCACCTCCTGCAGCATCCCCTGCTGTCACTTTGGAGGAGGATGCTGGCTTTGGCCTCCCAGGGCATTCTTTTCATAGCTTGATCTCAGCCAGTGACTCCTAAAGCTGCACTGCTGAAGATAAAGGAAGGGACCTCATCACGCTAGAATGAGAATGCTCCCAAGTCCAAGACCTCTCTCATAGTTTTGTTGAACATCACCTTTCATTGTAGTCATTTTTGTTTTAATAAAACTTTCATTTTTTTAAAACTAAGTGTGTTTTCTTCAGCACTAGATTATAAATATCAATATTGAATACAGCCCGCAATATATCCTAAGAGCTCTATGGAGTACTTGACATTGATCCCATTGAATTCCATTGCATTTAATTACATTGATTGACATTTAAGCTTTCAGCTACTGTGCTAGGTGTGTTCTGTTATCATCACCATTTTACAGGTAGGGCAACAAGGCAGTGAGAGGTAAGTGACATGCCTGGGTCACATGGTAAGTGGCAAATCTGGGATTCAAACCTAGATAATCTTCCCTTTAAAGTCCTTCCTTAGTTTTGGCTGTTGATTGGGTTTATGTGTGGGCTTTTGTGTATGATGACCAGGTTTTACATCTCTGGAGGGAATGACAGAGGCCTTCTGCTCTCTATGTGAATGAAGAGGATTTCAAAGATAATGGAAGCAGGTTCGCGGTTCTGAAGAGCATCACAATTTACAAAAATACCTGACAAACTTATATTTCCCTATCCATTGTTTCCCCAACCCTTGAAAAACCATTAAACTGATATGATTTCAAATATATTCTGTTCTTAAATTGCTTTTTAACTTGCACATCTTAGAAGATTTTTCATAAAGGTGCAGAAAAAAAAAAAGCCAACATCATGCAAGTGTGTCAAAAGGTATTCTCAAGGAATTTTCTCAACTTTGGCTGCACATTGTCATCATCTGGAGAACTTTTATAAATCTCAATGCCAGGCCACACCCTGGATCAATTACAGCAGAATCTTGGAGGTTGAACCCTGGGTTCTGACATTTAAAGCTTCCCAGGCAATTCCAGTATGTATTCAATTCTGAAAAATACTTTTTAAAAGGAACTAGATTTATTTCCTGCTAACCCCATTGCTTCAGAAATTGCTCTATCATTAACAAGCTTTTTACCTTGACAATGGGCTATTTTACTCTGAGACTGAGAGGTTCAAATTAGACTGAAGTTCATAATATATAACATACGTTTGAAGCGTTTCCTCTGAGCAAGCATTTGCTAGGTTCTTGGTGGATATGGTCTCATTACCCCATTTTGTTCCATTGTCCCAGATAATGTAACACCTATAAAAACTTAAATATAGTATACAATAAATAATATATTACATAATCACTTAATAAAAGAATATGGTTATAATGATAATATATTAATTAATATAATAATATGTATGATCTCTATATTATGATTTCTGTTTTAATATACCTGTGTCAACTTCACTGAAATATTTGCAGAATTGAAATCTTGAGACTTAATGGACGAAATCATCCCAAGAACACTATGGGTATGGAAAGCAGTTCATTTCCATTTTATAGGTGAATGACTAAGGCTCAGAGTAGCCAAATAATTTACTCAAACAGCTGAAAAGTAGTAGAAACGGGATTTGACCCAAAGAGTCAGACTCTAGAGTTTCCCTGTGATAGAAACATCTAAATTTTTTCTGGTGACCAGAATCTGAATTTTTTTAAAAAAATGTTTTTCTTATGTTTTGTACTTTGGGGCTCTGATTTAAAAACATGAGCCACGAATTCCTATGAGGAAACTGACTCCTAAAATACACACCCCATCCCTTCTCAGTCCCTCATTTCCAGGTGCCTTGGTCTTAGTAGCTGTGCTCCCTAATGTCCAGGGTCTCCACAGATCTCTGTTCCAGAGCCCTCTGAGGATGGCGTATCCCTGACAGGGCACAAACCAAGGCAGCAAGACACATGATCTCTGTGCCAGGCCCCAGGCAAAGTGCTGATGTGGAGAATCTTGTTCCTTCTTCACAACAACCCCTGAGGCACGTGTACTCTCCTCCTCATTTTATAGATTAGGAAAGTGGTGCTGGCATTCTAGCCCAGGGAAGTCTCTCCAGTGCTCGGGCCATTGATGGTCTCTTACTATGGCTCACATTAGAGTCTTCAAAGGGAAAGGGGGAGCATTTTTATCAATGGGGACATCAGCTTCTGAAAACAAAAACAAAAAACAAAAAACAGATGGCCACAGCCTGTGGGGGAATCCAGAGATGGTAAGAGTGGTCACCAGAGGGAGACAGAGCTCTAGACATCCTGGGCTTTCCTCTGAGTGTGTAGCAGCAAAGCAGAGACTGGAGGTAAACAGCTTCCGATGTGTTTCTTCGCTTATATTTTAATTTCTTCTACTGCTGCTCCTCCTTCCTTCTATCCTCCCTCTTTCTTTTCTTCCTCTCTCCCCACTCTTGCTTTTTCTTTGCTTATTTCTAAGTAGTAAGGACCTGCTTTACTGAAGTGTGCAATCCAAAGAGAAAGGAGGTAAGTCTCCTAACTTCACCCAGTTTTCTTCTCCTAATTCAGTTTTCTGAATTAAAGTTTCTGAATTAAAAGGCACTAATATGTGGAGTGTCTTTAACAAGTGTGTTAGATCCTGCAGTTCTTGACAGAAAGAGTAAAACAATGTCAACTCTATATATAATAGATGAATGAAACTATATTCACACCAATGACAAGTCTTTTTTTAAAGAACTAATTATATATCTGAATTTTTAAACTTTCTTAAGGTTTCCCATTATATTTGCTATACAATAGGAAGAAAAAATTAAAAATCATAGAATTAAAATAAAATATGCTCTTGAGCCGCAGATCTGATTAAAAACAATATATAGGCCATTGACATTGATCTCCTAGAGCAGAGGGACTTGATTTTATTAACATAGATATCTTGTATGCCTCTCAGAGTATATTAGCATGAGGAAAATGCTCACTAAATGTTTATCAAGTTGATTAATGAATGGCAGATTTTTGATTATCTGGTTTCCTCAACACAGACCCTATACCTAAAAAGAGGAGCCAACACCTGCCAAACCACCTGTAGCCCTCCCAAGAAGACAGGTTTCAGAGAGCAGGACCCAATCAAATAAACACCAAGATCAAGAAATAGGAGTAAGTGCTGTGCTAGTTCTTTCCTTCACTGGTTTTTGCCTTCACACTGGTCATGTTCAGGGGTTATTTGGTTAAAAATAACAGAAACCCACTCAACCTCGGCTGGGGAGGAAGAGGAGATTATATGGGAAAGTCTCAAAGATCTTTCACACAATCAAGGACAGGAAGCATCATCAGCCTCCTGGAAGACCCAGAAAGAGGAACAGCAAAAAAAATGTCAAATTAAAACAGCCTCAATGTCCTCTTCCACTTACTCCCGTGCTAAGTGGCCTGTCTCCTTCCCCTGCACATCTGCTTCTCCCTTTCTGCAGATGAGCTCCAACTACGTCACTGTGTCTGTGGTAGAAAATGGCTGTTCCAACAGTCCTATGTGTCCTTTGGAAGGTTCTTCCTGTCACTGTGTTCTGAATCCATTTTCCCCAAACTAAGAATATGGCTTAGTTAGATCAAGTGTTAACGTCTCATCTAAACAGCTGTGGCCACTTCCTCTACTATTCAGTCAGCAAACACCACTCACCCTCAGGGACAACCACATGTGCAAACAAGTCTGTCATTGGTAGAGGCCCTGGTTGGTGGGCTTGCAGGGTACCCCAATTTGCTTTGGTATGGTCATTCTTGACAGGATAGGATTGAAACACTGAGAAAATGAATTCAATAATTGTGTGACCAGCTGAAGCCCCTGTATTTAGAGTTGTAAAAGTGGCTCAAGAATTCTTACCCATAAACAGATGGTTTGGTTGATAAGGATTTTGCAAAGTAAAAATCCAATTGCATATGAATATATTTAACAACATTTTGAGACATGTTTTAGGTTGCCTGTGACTATAGATCTTTTATTCATATTTCATTTCTGTAGCATTCAGAATGTGCAATTACGAAATTGCAGTTTAAGGTGTTCATTTTTTTTCTGGGGAAGAAAAAGTCTTGAGTGAGAAAGGAGTTATTGGAAAATATGTGAAATTGAAGGTAAAGGTGTAATTGAAGCTAAACAGAATGGTGCTTCAACAGTGGTTCAATAATGGCTTCGGGTCCAAGTTAATAGTATACATTTGGTTAACACTGAAGAGGCCTTATGCTTCAAACCTCTTCTGCATTGTTGTACCACAGAAAGTCACAATGAACTCCAGAGAATGATAACAAATAGGAGTCCTGAAGAATAGGAACCCAACAGCTCAGGAGGCTTAGGCAGGAGAATACCAAGTTCAAAGCCAGCCTCAGCAACTTAGGGAGGCCCTAAACAACTTAGTGAGACCTGTCTCAAAATAAAAAGGACTGGAGATGTGGCTCAGTCATTAAGTTCCCTGGGTTCAAACCTTGGTACTAAAAAAAAAAAAGTTACCCAATTTGAACATAAACACATGCATATTCAATAATAATGACCTATATCACTGAACATTTGACTCAGGTAAAAATTCCAGAATAAAAAAAGGGCTAAATTTCTGAGGTTCATCTTAAACCTCTGATTTTTATGCCAGTAGTGTGCTGTCTGTGGCCACACTTTTATGTGGATGGTATTTCAAGATAGGTTTTTACAAGCCTTTCAAGAATAGCTATTGCCACAAGATTAAAACAGTTGTAGCAAAGTAGCTCATCATCGTCAAAGATGATGAGCTAGAATTTATATGAAATATCATTTCATTACTGTTTATTACAAAATAATCCATAATCTTATGAAAAACAAATTTTGATATGCTTCTATGATTTTTATTTTATCTAATAAATGTATATATTTCTAAGCATTTTTAAAGGTCTGACTTAGTCATCACAACTGCCTTAATAGATGGACTATTAGATGAGTAATACTAGCATCCCACTTCACAGAAAAGAAAATTGAAGCCCAGAGAGGTTAAGGAATATGCCCTAGGTTACAAGTGAGTAGCTTCAGAAATAATGGAATTAAAATAGGATTTATCAATCTTTTAAGAGTTCCCCTACCCAAAGAGTTCTCTTTGGTATCATATTACAAATTCTATAATCTTCTCCTGTTGTGCTGTTTGATTCTCAACACCCCATGAAGTTGGCTTCAGGTGACCTCATCTCCTGTTTAGAGAAAATAAGATGAAATCTGGTATGTTAAATGGTATCCTAAGGCTTTAAAAGCCAGGAAGGGATAAAGTTAGGACTCCAACTGGGCCTTCTGACTTTCCTGGTTTAATTTCTTGCTACTAATCCACAAATCTAATGTGACATTCTAGTCATCAGCTTGATACAATGACAAGGTCTTCCTTAGTCTGGAGATTTGGTCCTCAGGTAAATAAATGCAGCTCTTGCTACATATAAAACTCTTGTTGCTCACTTAAGCTAATTACTGTTGTGGAGAGGAGGCTTTATCAGCAATTGAATTATTTTTCTAGCAGAAGTCTCCCCATTAAAATAATAACTCATTTCCATGCTGGTCAGAAATGCCAACCTAGCTGTGCTCCCACTTCCTGTTATCTCTGGTGCTCCAGCAAGCAGATCACCATATTCCAAAGCAAGCTTATCCAACTGGTGTGATCCACCACTGCCCTAAATTTTGAACTGCTAAACCAGGTGCTGAGGAAGGTGGCAAGATGAAAGTTGCAGAAGGTCTTTTGTTGGTTTTAGTGTTGTTTTTGTTTATTTTGTGTGCTTCTCCAGTTTGGTATCAGAAATTGTCTAGCTTCATGAAATCTAGTGGAAGTTTTTTCATTTTTCTTTTGCATTGAAATAGTTTCTAAAATATCTGTTTGGTAAGATCTCTCCTATGAGGATTTTGACTATATTTTTTCAGCTATTTCAAAAATTATTGATTCATTTTGTAATTTTAGTCCTTTTATTTTTTTTTACATAAATTCTCTAAGTCAAGAATCTAGAACTTTCTATAAATGATTTAATGGTGAAAATGCTCATTTAGATTCATAGGATGAGATTCGTAGAATGGGATTCACAATATCCTTAGAATGAGATACCTAAAGGAGCCCCTTCAGTTTACAGTGTAGATGGTGATTCTTTGGGAGGAAGTGAAGATCCAATGAGACCATCCTGTGATGGATTCTGGTACTGAGACTACACAAGTTCATAGTCTACAAGTTCTTCATGTTCCTTTGCTTTATCATTAATTTGTTCAATTACAAGCTTTTTGGTCATCTACTATGTGCCAGAGACTAGACTAATTGGGGACTTTAAAAAATTGGACTGCTTTCAGAACATTCATAGTTAAAAGAATAACAACACACATATAGCATGGTAAATACTCCAGGAGAGTAATGGAGGTCTCTTATGGATGAAATCCTTAATGCAGCAACTAAACATTTAATGTGTTCATGTATCACAGACTAGGAGCTGAAAGGAGAGGTAAACAAATATTTATTATAAGCATTAGTTTTCCAAACAAATTTTATGACTCTGAAAGTGGGTTTTAAAGACATCCTAGCCAGCATGTCTGGTTTGATTCTAGCCTCATTTATTTCCTGACTATTTAGATTAGCCTTAGCAATATTGCATACACATTTAGCTAAGCAAGTATAATTTGCAGAAACTCAGTTCTCTTTATGTGGAAAGTGCTCATGATTATGTCAGTGCTTCTTATTTGAGTTTATTTATATGCTTATCTGAGGCTTTCTTCCCTTCATAAACAGAGCTATTTGTTTTTCTGCCACTTCAATGTTTCAGGGAATATTTTTGGTGTACCTCTAGCTGTTTATCAGTAGTCAAGTGCCGGCACTGGAGTAAACCATTCTCTGTAGTCCCATGAAATTACTTAGCTCTGGAATCTTAAGCAACAGTTATAATTCCTTTGCATGTGGTAGAATTTCTCAGGTAAATAGGAATGTTGATTTCTAAGTTTTTGTTTTTGCTTCAGATCCATAGTCTAGACTAAATTCCTGGTATATTATTCTGCTTACCTGAATTTTTATAGGAACAAATGCCAATACCAAAACAGAAAAAAATATTTAACCAAAGGAATATTAAAGCAAAAGCTGCTTCCTACAGGGAATCAGGAACTTTTGTCAGACCTGTAAAATAGTGGTGTAAACATTATGAAAACAAATGGTAGAGACAACTGTGAGCTCACTGCAAGTTACTAGAGGCTTGGCCACGGGCTATCAACCTACATGCTCTACACCCAACCACGTGGCAGACACATACTGCAGAAGCCTATGTGTGCAGAATGGAATGCAGCCTTTAATTATGTTTTTAATATATTCCAGAGCAGAGAGTAATAATGGAAAGAGCTCTGAAGCATTCATTTTATTATATCAGTTCTAAATGCTTTCACTATTATTTTCCCTAAATGCTTTTCAGTTTCTATGCTAAGAGAACCTTGATCTTCAGCCTTTGAGCTTACATTTCCAGAGCCATCTTATAAACCTAGTAAATGTAACCCTAGTACTTTTAGTAAGCATTATGCTCCCAAAGTGTTTTTTAAACTAGGACATTGAAAAAAAGTCTTCTTCACTCCATCTATGGCCTATGTTTTAGTTTTCTGTTGCTGAACAAATTATCCTCAAAGTTTAATGACTTAAAACAACAAAAATTATCACAGATTCTGTGGGTCAGAAATCCAGGCACAGCTTAGCATCCACCAAAACAGATTCTGCCTCTGATAAGAGATGGTTCATGTCTGCAATATGTC
Source organism: Marmota flaviventris (assembly GCF_047511675.1). Lineage (NCBI taxonomy): Eukaryota > Metazoa > Chordata > Mammalia > Rodentia > Sciuridae > Marmota > Marmota flaviventris. The sequence continues at coordinate 52,767,462 of NC_092502.1, forward strand.
ATCAAACACGTTCTTGATAGACAGGCTTGTGCTTTCAGGAAGATTTGCTGCTTTGTGATATTTCCCAAGTTTAAAAACAAAAATCTTATCTCTGTGCCCTGAAAGAAACAGGCAATCAATAGCTTTAGTTCTTGTTCCTGGAAAAGGTAAGTGTGACCTTCATAATTGTTAGATAAGTAAACAATCTGGATTAATTTTCAGGAAGACTAATCGGGGTTTTTTTTCCAAATGTACAAATATAAAACCTTCTTGAGCAGCAAAGTCCTAGTCAGTCTATTAGGAAGCACTTAATATTAATATCAATAATTAACAACAGGTAATATTTATAGCACTGAATAGAGAAGGCAGAATGAATGAGTGCCAGGATGGAGTTTATTTAAATGCCTTCTCTGGCTTGGAAATCCCCAGTTATACTTTTCAGAAACTTTAAGCTCCCATGTAAGGGAGGAGAGGTGAAAGGATGGTCATAAAATGGATTTTCAAAACTTGTTCTAGATACAGGTATGTGCCTAGACTATGCCAGGTGCCAAGAAGAGAGAATGAGAAGGAGCCAAGGAAAGAGAAATGTGTTGACTCATGCAGTGTTCGGCCTGCACAACTGCACACCTTCACCACCCATTGACCTGTCCTCCCGTGGCCTCCCACACACAGGCAGCTTCCAGGCATCACTCTGACTTCTCTGCCTTGTACCTCACTCCAACCTCCTGCTGCTGCTCCAAATTCCAAGTGTGCGCCTGTTCCATAGCCTGGAATTTACTGATCTCACTGTACTTCACTAAGGACCCTTCCCAAATGCCATTTTCCCAGAGAAGCTTTCCTGATGTGTGTGTGTGTGTGTGTGTGTGTGTGTGTGTGTGTGTGTGAGTGTGTGTGTGAGAGAGAGAGAGAGAGAGATTAATTCTCTCTGTCAAAAATAGCACTGCAGATGCTGTCTATCCTTCACTCTGTTTTATTTTTCTTCCCTGCACATAGCTCACATAGTTCCAGATATATACTATCTTACAAGTCTATCCTTAGTCTCCCCCAGCTAGACTGTGCGGTCTCTGAGAGCTGAAAGTTTGACTATTTCATTACTGTTGAATCTCTAAAATAAGGGGCAGCACCTGACACATAGTAGGTTCTCAATCAACTTATGTTGATTATATGAATGAGGTGAGTGCTATTCTGTGCCAGACACCAGGACCATCAGTTTCCATATCATCATCTATAACCCTCACAGGAGCTGCCAGGAGAGATTTGGTTATCATTGTCCCTATCTCTGGGTTGAAGAACTCAAAGTAGTGAACAACTTATCTAAGATTGCCTAATGTGGATCTTCAACGTCTTATTCTGTGTTTTTAACCAATTGACCTCTTTAAATGAAATGATTATACAAATACAGTCAGCCTGGAGGCAGTAACAGAAACTCCTGTCAAATTGCATATATCACTAGGACTTTGTCTGGTCCCTACTGGCGAAAATGCCACCTAAATAAGATAGAAAACCACCTCCAGGCCCGTATTGACAGATTCTGTCAGTGCTATAATTGAGTTCCTTGCCTCCCCAGAGCCTCATCTTCTCTCTATTGCAGGAAGTGAGCTATCAAGGAAAAGTTTTGGTGAATTTTCTCTAATTTGAAAATAAAGGGCAGAAAAGCAAACCCTCCAGGTAACTGCAGGAGGATCGAAGGGGAAGATATTTAAAATAACAAGTTTGTTCCCCAGCCAGGCGAAGCTGATGTGCTCCAACATCACCAAGGTCAGGTGACTGTCACTGGCAATGGAGGACCCAGCTTCAGTTCCTCATTCCAAAAGCCAGTGAATGCCCAATCTCTAGAAGGAAGTTAGGATATGAGAGAGTTTGTGTCAGTCACGGGAACAGTATGGTTTTGTCTTGTTCTATCCATACTTTATGAGTTATTTCCTGTGTGCAAGGCACCATGCGTCGTCTCCTTAAATCCTCAGTGAGAACAGGGATTGGATGATCCAGGTTGTTATGGTTTGAATCTGGAATATCCCCAACAAAAGTTCATATTTTTGGCAATGCAGCAACGTTCAGAGGTGAAAAGACTGGATCAGGAGGGCTCTGACCTCATCAATGATTAATCTATTTGATAGATTAATAATTTTAATGGACTACTAAGTGGTAACTGTAGGCAGACAGGGCCTGACTGGAGGAAGTAGGTTACTGGAGGCATGCCCTTGGGGACTACATCTGTCCCTACCTACTCTCTTGCTTCCTCTGCTTCCCAGTTGCCATGAACTGAGCAGCTTTACTCTGACAAGCCCTTCCCTCATGATGTTCTGTCTCACCTCAGGACCAGGGCACTGGAGTGGGTCAGCCATGGACTGAATCTCTGGAACCAGGAGTCCAAAATAAACATTTTCTCCTCTACGTTGTTCTTCTCAGGTATTTTGGTCACCCTCAATGAAAACTTGACTAACACAAAAGTATTCACCATTTAGAAACATTAATGTTTGCTCAAAATATTAATACTTGAATGTGTAGTGATCACTGAACACTCCTCTATTTAACTTCTACAGTTAAATGCCAAAAGATTCTGGATTTCTTCCTTATAGAATGTATTCCTAAGCATTTTTCTAGAAGCTGTTTTTAACCCATGGATACATGTAAACAAACCTTTTTAAACTTTTCTAACTGTCTATACATAGTCTCTAGACTGTGGGAGAGGAGCAAAAAAAAGAAAAGAAATAGAGGTGGCAGATTCTTTTGGAAGCTGCACAATTAATTTAGCATTCAATTAACACGAGGAAATTTCTTTCTGAATTTGTGCTTCAAGCACTTGAAATTAAGTCTAAACTTTTGCTTTCAGCTGAGGACACTGTGATTCCAACTCCACCTGAGGGATGTATGCTTTGTCAGTTAACTTGGTACCCTAGAAGCGCCCAATCTGGGTGAATTCAGATGGTTCTCCCTCATGACCTCAAAGCATGCAGACCATAGAGACTTCCACCATAAAGACATGTCTGCTCTTAATACTCCCCTTCACTAGCACACCCAAAGTATGTGGCATCCAGGACAGTGCTCACCAAGAGGTAATGCTCAGGGAGGGTGGGGTACAGGGAAGAGCTAGAATCTTAATGGAAGGGTCCTGAAGCATCAGAGAAACTCCATAGGCGTGGGTCCATCCCACTCTGAGTAGTCACAGAGTTTTTAAAGACTGAGTTTCTAGTAAAATAAAGAAGATTTAAGGGCACGTAAGTGTCTATTTATAAAAGTTAGGGGAGGGAGTGGGATTAAAGACTGCTGAGATAGAAAGGTCAATAGTAAACAAACTCAACCAGGAAGTCAACTGCTAGATGGCCCCTTTCACTTCCGTTAGAAGCCAGCAGAGAGCGTTGTTGTCATGTACATGTGATCATTCATGTCCAGCCTGAGGCTCAAGTCTTCCTAGAAGGGGATCTGACAGTGAGAGGACAGTCTAGGGGCAAGTCAAAATCACTAGACTCAGGGTCAGGAGATTGAGGTTTTAACCCCAGCTTTAATCCTTGGCAAGTCACTCTCTGCAAATCAGGTTGAGTCTATCATATGAAGGGGAGTTGTACTATCAAAAAGCATTTTCCACCGACTGATTACTTCCTGTGTGTCAGACCCTGTGCTGGGCCCTTCCATCAACAAGGATTCTCATCTTGCTTCTGCAGCACATTTACTAACTGTGTAATTTGAAGGAAATCACTTACCCCTTTAAACCTCAGTTTCTCCTTATCAGAGACAAGGAGATCAGAGACAATACATCCTCACAGGATTATTCTGAGAATTAAATTCAGTAAATGCATGTACAGCACTCAGCACAGCACAGTTGCAAACATGCCAATAAATGGCAGCTATCATCACATACTAATTCTGTTTCATCTTCACAGCAATCCTACAAGGTAGTTAGTAGATTTTATTCCACTATATAAAAGAGGAAACAAAGGTTCAGAGAGTTTTAGAACTTACCCAGCTCAGAAGAAGCATAACATGGCTACAAGTCCAGATGTGACCCCCTTTCCCCCAATGCTAACCATTCTGAAAGATAGAACACACTGCTGTTTTAACTGTTCCATCTTTTGCTCTATAACTCCTCATGGAAATTACCCAGCTGGAAAGGGAGACAGACTGGCATTCACAAAATGTTTGAAGCGAGGGTCCCAAAGGATCAGAACAAGCTGTAGGGAAGAGTGGAGTCGGCTTTGAAAAGTGCAGTTTGGAATATGCTGCTGTAAACCAAGCTCTTAGCATCTTTTTCTTCCTGGGAAGTGGCCCACTTTCTTTTTCCTTTCAAAACTGTGTTGAAGCTAACTCTCCAGGAGGCTACAAGAAGCCACCTATTACCTCAAGACTCTCAAGGAGCAATGTTCCATTAAGGGTTACGAATAACAGGCCATCTGGGAAGTTCTTGCTCCACCTAAGTATTTGCCACTCTGGCTTTTCATCCAGTGATGTAGATGAAACCTCCCCTGCGGAAAGGGCCTGTTCCATCCTGAACTGAGTCCTGTCACCTCCCACCTTGGAAGCCACCACTCTGTTTGTCTTTGTGTTCTGATCCAACACATCCAACACATTGTTTTCTACTCTCCCCGAAACTCTGCAGTCATCTGTGTTAACATCCATGACTGTCAGTTAAGGAGACAGAAGCCTGGAAAAGTGATAATTCCTCGAAGTTAGAAACTTAATTGGCGATTTGAGCCCAAGATTGTTGGACTCCCAAATGCACTGCCCTTCCACCCCTTAATTTTACTTCTGGGCTTGACCATAAGTAAAATAGGTGGACTATATTTTGCACCTCAAAATACTCCATTTCTTTAGGAAGTATTGAGACTACATTTTAGTTTTATTGTAAGGTTAGAAATTTTCGTAGTCAGCATTCATTCTCATTCCCTTTTTACGCTTTCTCCTGAAAGAAGCCTGGGCTACATTTCCTTATATTCCCTCACTTCAAGATTCTGGATAAAATTTGTTGTACTATCAAAAAGTATTCAGGATGCAAGGAGATGAATGGCATTAGATTTGGAAAGTGGAAGCGATCCTTCTAACTCTCAACCTTGGCAATATGGCCATAACCTACCTAGAGAAGCTTTGCAACAACTTCCATGCCCTTGCTGACCACCATCTCAATGTCGAGGATGGTCTGTGAGGTTGCAAACAGATTCCTGCAGATCTCTACCCTCTGGAGAGTAGCAGAATCTCTCTGACTCAGTACCACAGCTGGGAAGTGAATCTCAAAGTTAGTACCAGATGCCTAGCCTTTCCAGTAATTTTCTAAACATCTAAATCTCTGCTTGAGATACATCAAGTTGTTTCCTGTTTCCTGTATGAATATTGACCAGTTTTTTTTAACTTCTACATTCTTCAATTTTTCACTCTTCATTTTCTTTAAATATTCCTTCAATATAAGTACATTCCTGATCCAACCCTCTTGTTTGCTTACTTAGGATACTTCCTGGGATTATCACCTACATCTATGAATTCAGTAATCATATATAGGCTGATGACTCTAAGTTCAACGTTTCCAGTCCAGATGTCTACTTTTAACTCCAAATTCCTACAGCCAAGTCTGTGCTGGACATGTTTGTATGAATATCGCATGTTCATCTGTTTCAGATACTATTGCTGTATAGCAAAGTACCCCCAAAACTAACTGATGCAAAACAACCATTTTGCTAAGCTAATAGAATCTGTGTGTTAGCATTTCAAAGAGGCTACAAGAGAGTTGGCTGAACTGTAATGTACTATGTCTGAGACCTTAGCTGAGAAGATTCAAGTTTGATATTTTGGGCCTCAAATCATATGGATATACTTTCACTTACATGTCTGGTAGTTGATGTTCTCTTTGGCTGGGACCTCAGCTGGGCTGTTGGCTGGAAGACATGCACACAGTCTCCACATGATCTCTCTACATGGGCCAGTTTGGACTTCCTTACAATATGGCAGCTGTTTGAAATTAAGCATCCCTGGAGAACAAGGTACAAGTGCATGGGATTTTATGTAAACATGGAGGTTATATAATCCATGCTCTATTAGTCAAAACAAAGGCCACCCAGGTTCAGGAGAAAGGAACATAGATTCCCATCTAGGACATGCCAAAGTCCTGTGCTATGCCACACATAAAACCTTATCCAGGTCCACTGAATTTGCTACCCAGTTATTCTTATTTTGCCTTCTAAATATAACTGGAATGTCTCCTCTCCTTTAACCCCATATCCTCAGTTCAGAAGATACAGTTAGACTCCTGACTCTCCCCTTCCTTCTGGTTTCCTGCCTTTCACCAACTGCCAACCTCTATTTCATTCCAAGGGTAGATATCAGAATCATTTTCTAAAATCTGAATCTGATCAAGTTCCCTCTCTGCTGAAAACCCTTCACTGACTCCTCACATTTCCTGATTTGCTGTGTCAGACTATCTACATCAGCTCCTTCTCTACCTCCATGCTATGTTCGTGTCTCTGGCAGACCCACTTTTATTCTCCAAACATATGGAAGACTCTCACTTGCTGCAGGGGTCTTCTCCGTGGTTCTTCTTTCTCCTACTCTCTTTTGTCCACCTTCTCCTGGTTCCTTTCCCACAGCACGAGTAGGTGGCCTTCTCTATGCTAGTCCTCATTTTTTCTTCACATTTAATACAACCATCAGCTCAATTTGATTTTAGCACTCTTCTGTTTCTGATAGCTTTGTGGAAATTACATTATATACAACTGTAAGTGTGGAAGGAGCTTCAGCAATCATATAATCTGACTGTTTTACAAAGCAGCATTTTATAGTCTATATCTTTTTTACCTTAGTGCTTGGTATACAGTAGTTGCTCAGTATATTATTTCAGGGAATAAATGCCCAAATCTGGATGTTGTGGTTTTAAAAGGGATAACATGATCGTCAACCGTAGAGAATCAGAAGTAAGCAGGTGGAGAACTTTCCCTTTGGGCCCCTGGCAGGACATGCCAGCAGTACAGGAGAGAAGCGTTCTTTCCTGGTTAAAAGATCTTCAGTTTCCTCTTACTGATTTCTCCAGCAAAGACATCATTCACGAATGACTCAAGTGTTTTCTGGCCTCACTTAATTTTTTCCTCCAACTCAGTTCTATTTTATAATATTCTTACTAAAACTGGAAAAATTTCACATGATTTGGAATTCACTGCAAAATCTTAAACCTCAATAAGAACTTGTTTTCTTCCTTCTCAAGAGTATTTAATTCCTTCTCATAATATTGTGAACAGCAGTATTTTCTATGGTCCAAGAATGCCAGAGCATATCTTGAAGGCAAATGCACATGTTTCATTTTTTATGAACTAGCCATTCACATCCCTGATAAATAAAACTATTACAATGCTTTAAATTCCACATCTAAATTCCTCTTTAATTTAAAAGCTTTATTAGCAGCGGTAAGGTGTTGATACAGCAAAGTGATTTTTTTCTCCCCAGAATGAAAAAATAGATTCCACATTAAAAATAGAGGAGAGAAAGTAGTGACAAGAAAGCCTCTGCTGCTGTCTGTCCTACAAGTGTAGAAAGAAAAGGTACAAGATTGTCTCTGTGACCACCAGCATTTATCAGGTTTGCCTGCTGTCACCATAACCACATAGAAGGTGCTAAAAAGGAGAATCCCAGGAATCTGCTTAGATAGCTTTCTCTAGAAGAATGAAATAGGAAGGAACGTCTTTTCCTAGGGTGAGTTACAACTATGTTTTAAAGATAATGTATAGAAAAGTATTTAATTCTTATGAGAAGGGAGGGAAAGTCCAAGAAATATAACAGTTCCCTTTAAAAAATAATAACTTCTACTTTGTAATAAAAATTACACTTACAATAGAAAATTAAGAAACAATTGTTTCGTAACAAAAGAATAAAAACCTTCTTTAATTCCTACAACCCAGAGGGAGATTCAGGGTAGATCCCTTCAGTTTTTCTGTCTCTTCCATCCATCCCCACACCTGCACAGGTATGCAAAACATGGACTCAAATACAAGTATTAATAAAATGAGATTATACTCTAAATATTGATTGGTAACCAGAGCATTAATCCATTTTTAAACTATATTTCTATTTTTGTTTTGTTTTTGAAGATGTGGTCTTGCTCTTTTGCCCAGTTTAGTCTCAAACTCCTGGATTCAAATGATCCTCCCACCTCAGCCTCCCAAATAGCTGGGACTACAGGTGCATCCCTGGCTTACATTTTTATTTTTTTAATGGATGTCTAGTAGTTATGCATATGTATGGGTTGCTGTGTGACATTTCAGTATATGTATACAAAATGAGATCTAACCCATTTTAATAAGCATTTGTCTATATGTTATATTTAACAGAAGTAATTGTTTTACATAGAATACAGAGAGAACTTAATTCTCCATTTTTGGGTGACAATGGCTCTTTAGTGATAGAATTTTCAGCATCAGTGGCTGATCAAGAAGGAAAACACTTTGGGTGGGTTGGGAGGAGACTGGATAATCCAATGGTATAAGAGTTTGTCCATTTCTACCCAATGAGCACTGCTCTACAGGCAAGCTTTGTTTAGCTCCTGCTTTGGATGGCAGAGACTTTATGAGGTCAGCATTAATGTCTGATGGCTCCTCCATTTCCTTTCACAGGTCTGACTTTGCAATAAGTCTTTTGTCCTCAGAACTCTGCCTTAGCATCTCTTCCTTGAGACCTGACACCATCCCTCTTTTGAATACAGGGAGAAGTCCGTTTCTTAATTGGCTTATGAGAATTGTTGCAGGATAAAATGCAGAACCCTCAGTTAAATTTGAATTTTGATAAACAGATTTTTTTTCTTTAGGTATAGATTTTTTCCTTTAGGTATAGGTATGTTTCACGCAACATTTGGGACAGACTTAAAATAAATAAAAGCATTCACTGTTTATCTGAAGTTTAAATTTAATGAAGAATTCTGTATTTTTGTCAATTGAATGTAGCTGAATCTCAATGTCCACATCAGTTGTCACATCAAGTAGGTCACAAGGTCCCTAAGAATGTAGACATCGAGTTTTTGACTTCTGTTTCCCCAGGGGTGCTACAGCAAGCAGTGCTTTCTAACTGAGGGATACTACAATAGTTGTAGCATATCCGTAAACCTCACAGGAAATGAAGGCCTTGTGTCACGAGAATGAAAACTCCATGTACACAATTGTTTACAACTATCTCAATATTCATTGGTCCTCAGAAAACCACAGAGTAAGTTGCCCTTGGGGGAGAAGATTTTGCGCTTATTGTTTCACAAGTTAAATTTAGATAGATGATATGCTGAAGATCACACAAAGGTGAACCAGAATATGTATGCCACGTGGTTAGGCATTGAAATCATCCTACAGTCCTTTCTCTCTCCAGGAAGCACGTGATATAATTTTCCCAAGTAAAAACTACCCTTGAGTTAGTTTTTGTTTAGAATCAACCCTGTGGTTAAAATGAAATGGCATACAGTGGTGTTGCTTTGTGGGGAAGTCCACTGAGCATGTGTAAGCTGAATGGAGACAAATGGCAAGCTTTGTTTGCCTCTGTAGACCATCACAACAGTGTAGCTTGGGAACTTTGTTGGGAGTGAAATAAAGATTAAATAGCTAACTACTGTGTAGGATTGCTTTTACTCTGGCTATGGGATGATTAGGTCATTTGCCAGAAACCCACGGCCAAGCCAGCTCTGTCCCAGAATCCTTGCTTTCTAAGAAGTCACCCTGCATTTTCCAGGTGATGGTGAAGAAGTCTGGGGAAGAAGACCTGCTAGCAGGCCCCTGAAAAATTCCTGTCTAGCACCCTGAGGTGTGGGCTGTTCTGATCTGAGCAGATCCTCTAATTCTGTTGTCAGCATTATTAGAGAATAGAGAATTTCTTCCTTCCTTATAAATATAATTTGCCCTATTAAAAAATAAATCCAATACATCAAAGCATAGCCTCATGAAAAATGAAGTGGGATGTGACTGTTCACATTACAAAAGAACTCGATTCAGAATTCCTTGATGTAGCGCTTGGGCCTGTACAATCAGGCTTATCCGTAGCTGCTCCCATTTTTTAGTACCCAGTGCCCTAGAGTCTACTTATAACTGACTTCCAGCATTTTCTTTGGGAGTTCCACAAATGTTTATGATTTTGTTCATGCTCTTTTCTATATTTTGGATACGCTTCTCTTCCTTTCCTTTGCTCCAATTGGAAAAATTCCACACACTCTTTAAAGTCAACTGTGTGTGTGTTGTGTATGTGAAATAAAAAAATTAGTCTTGCCCAAAGAGAAGGTCTGGACTTTGCCTATGGATTCTAGGAGATAATCTCTATGACCTTGGAGTACCAGGCTTGGTAGGAGTATCTTTGTGTGCCTGTGGTCCTTGGATTATGTTGGATAGGCGAACATCATAAGGTAGGGTATATACTGACCACAGTAGATAATATTTAGTTTGGGAACTGACCAGGAAAAAAATATAATATAGAGTAGAGGTTTTGAATTACATGGTATCAGTTGACTTGGAAACTGAGATCAACCATGCAATCCATTGATTACTCATGCCCATGTGATGGAACCCCAATAAAAATTCTGCAGAGGCTCCCTGGTTGGCAATCCTCCATGCCACACACAACATTGTCACACATTACTGCCAGGAAAATGTGGCTGTCCAGGACTCAACAGGGAGGGGACATAGAACCTGTGTTTGACACTCCCCAGACACTGCCCCATGTTCTTTCCGTGGCTGGCTTTTATCTGGATCCTTTCCATCTAATAAATTGCAACTGTGAGTGTAACCATTTTTTAGTGAGTTCTGAAAGGAGAATTGTGAGAGTCCTTCTAGAGAATTTTCAAGCCTAACGCTGGTTTTTAGCACCCCCTGAATGTGTAGTTGGTGTTGAAAGTAAGTGCCCTCTTGTGTGGGCACTGCCCCTCTGACTCCAACCTTGATGGATGACCCCCTCTCAAGAAGCCCTCCTGACTCCTCCAGGTCCTCCTTCTGGGGCCCCATACTTCATGCCATCTACCTTACATCATATTCATGTTTATATTAGTCTCCTATTGCTGCTGTAACAAATCACCACAAACTTAGTGGCTTAAAGCAATACACATTTACTGTTTTACAATTCTGGGGGTAATAAACCCAAACTGAGTTTCACTAAGGTGTTGGTAGGGCTGTGATCCTTTTAGAAACTGTAGGGGATGATCCATCTTTTCCAGCATCTAGAGATCATCTGCATTCTTTGCCTATGGACTCTTCCCTCGTCAGAATCTACAGCACAGTATCCTTAAACCTCTCTTATTCTGACACTCCTACACCACTTCTCTATAAGAACATTTGCAATTGCATTGGGTCCACCAGATAATCCATGATAATCTTCCTATCTCAAGATTTTTTTTTAAAGAGAGAGAGAATTCATATATATATATATATATATATATATATATATATATATATATATATATATATATAGTTTTCGGTGGACACATCTTTGTTTGTATGTGGTGCTGAGGATCGAACCCAGGCCACATGCATGCCAGGCCAGTGCGCTACCGCTTGAGCCACATCCCCAGGCCCATCAAGATTCCTAATTTAACCACATCTTCAAAGTTCTTTTTGCCTTGTAAGGTAACATAGTTTGGGGGTATTAAGATAAGAATGTCTTTGGGGGGGTCTTTATTCTGTTTACTGCAATACTTAATTCGTTTTATCTAAAATCCATCTCAGTTTATTTAAGTATCATAAACACCTACCTTTGCATTAAAGTAACTAATGAGAATTATGAACATTTACTTAGGAATTATCATTGAGAAAAGAGTCTATTGATAAGGGGCTACTAGGGTCATTGTGACGATCCACTGAGATAATTCATATTGGTGACTTAGAACGCAGTCTGGTACATACAAACTACATGAACAATGTTAGTTTTTTGTTATGATCATTGTAATTCTACTGCTACATATTGCTTATATATTAGGATGGGGAAAAGTGTGGTAGAAGTCAAAATGGTTTCATGAAAAAGAAACACATCAGATGTTCATTACAGATATTAAGAGAATATAAGAGCCAGGCACGGTAGCACATGCCTATAATCCCAGCAGGGCTTTAGGGGCTGAGGCAGGAGGATTCCAAGTTCAAAGCCAGTGTCAGCAACTTAGTGAAACCCTATCTCAAAATAAAACATTTTTAAAAAAATGGCTGGGGATGTAGCTCAGTGGTAAAGTGCCCCTGAGTTCAATCCCCTGTACCAAATTTTTAAAAAAAAGGTTACAAGAAGCAATAGGGAGTCCTGAGAAAGGAAGAATGGCAAAGTTGAAAAGCCCTTTATTCACTTAAGAATTTCACCTTTATTTATCCCTATCTAGTATGCATGGATTATTCAGAGCAGTTTGTGAGCAACACTGAGGGAAAGTGGAAGGTGGAGGGACAGAGAACACCTTTTCCTAGTCCTCTGGTGAGCTGAGGAAGGGAGAGCTTGCCCTACCACGTGAGGAGGAAACAAGCAATTCCCACAGGGAGTCCTCAGAAGACCCCAGGCCCACCAGGTAGTAGCCACCTCACTTCCTGTTCAAAGTCTAGGGGTAAAGGGAATACACATAATGATGCAAACATAAATACAACAAGCTAGTAATTACTCCTAGGTTCTGCCCTTTCACAAAATCTAATAAAATTAGACTTCAACTGTCTATCTTCATAATGCAGCTGTGATATGTTTGTTCTGCTACTACCTTTTTGTCTGTCTTGAGTTTTTAAAAAGGTGCATTTCATTGGAAAACAGTACATTTTTTATTTTAAGTGGAATAGAAAAAAATTGATTTTTTCTACACCCTAATTGCAAACATGTCAAATAACATGTCACATTTAAAGGCTGTCATGGGAGCCAAACAGTGTAATTGTATATGGACAGTGCTATCTAATTTAGCTGGGTTAGTATGATTTACTAGAATGTTTTGCTGCTGGTTGCATTATTTAGATCTTTGATAATCTCCTTCTTTTTCCCTAGTAATCTAACTGTAGAAATATTCACTTCTTTTGCCTCAGGAGGTCATTTTTGTCAATCAAATTATCTGGATGCACCAGGAACTGAGTCCAAAAAAGTGGTGAGGGACAAAGAGTCCCATTAGGTTAAGAGGTTACAGAGCAGGGCTGGTGTTACAGGGTCAGGATGAGCGGGCTGCTCAAGGCTTTCCAATGTTTGTTTACACATGTTCTATGACACTGTAGTGGTTGGAAAATTCATGAGCAATTTTTTTTTCTCAAAAGGTCTTTTATTTCCTAATATTTCTTAATAAAATATTAATTCAAGTAAAAGCACTAATTTGCCAAACTAGGATTGGGTTGTAGAATTTTTAACTCAATTTGTTTTTAAACAGAATTGAGAACAAGCTATTTCCAAGTGGTATATTAGATAAGTTTTTTTTAAATCTTTGAACTTAATTAGTGTGAATGTGTCACTGTGTTTATGGGCCTACAGCCTTGTTACAAGAACTTCTGGGCTTATAAAATAAAAATACCCTTTGCCACAGTCGAGGTGCTCAGATATGCAATAATATTGATGGCTGGAGTTGAAAATTCTTCATATGAGGTTATCCATACCCCAGTTCATCAGTTGGAAGCTTCCAGCTTTGTACTAGCATAGGTGATAACCTCGATATCAATCGTCCAAGGAAAAAACAAAAACTCAGTCAAAGGCAACTGGTGTTTCATGAAAAACTCTGGAAAAAGCATTCATACATATTTTCTAAAGCATTTTCTTTCTTCTTAATTTGTATTGGAAGTTGTCATGTTGTCAATAAATTTCCTTTGAGAGATTCATAACCTGGACACCTGTTTTTAAGGTAGTTAGCTTTGCTATTATCGACAACAACTTAAGAAGATGCTTTTTTTCTGAGAGAGGGGAAGGAGCCTATGAAAGGAAATACCTTAGAAAATTCAGTAGTGTAGTACTTGATGCCATGAAGCTATCAAGCTAAAGACACTCTTTGGAAACTACAGGAAGAGTTTAGCTCTATACCACTCCTGAGTCTATTATTAGCTTCAAATTTATCATTTGATAGTAAGTATCTTTTAGAAACTAGAAAAGTAAAATATTTGGAACTGCAGGTAATGGGAAAAGGGGGTTTAAACCCTAGTTAGATACACTATGTATACCTTCCTTAAATATTTATAATTTAAGACATATAAATATACATTCGTTTGTCAGACTTTCGTTTCATGACATTAATTTATATTGAGTGTGTATTTACTAAAAACAATTCTTTGTGAAATTTATTTCACACACCAGGCCAAGAAAGAATCATCTGTGATTTCTACTTCCAGTTCCTCTACAAAGTTGTGGGAACTTTAAGAACTCATTATATATCTTAATTCGAGAGTTACCTAGATTTTAATAATTATCTTGCCCATACCATATTTGAGAGTAGTGTTTTAGAGAATTTGGTGTGCCAAAACTGAAAGACCCTCACTGTTCTTTTATTTAGGCCATATCTCAAGGTTTTTTATGCAGCAATTTTGAGAGATGTGACAACATCTCTTCCCAGACTCACTCCTCTCCCCCCCAAAAAAGTAAAGAAAAGATTGCTTACTACTTGTGATAAGAGAGAGTCCTTAAATCAATCATTGGCCATAATACAAACCAAATGCATTTGTACCATTCACCTGGGCCCACTACACTGCTCTCATGAGACTGGGAAGCAAGAACTGATGCACTTGGAAAAAAAAGTGTGAACCAGTCATTCCTAGTACTTCACAAACTAGCCACTGACAAAAAAAAAAAAAAAAAAAATGAGCCTTACTTGTGTGACTTCACTGAGACTCATTACCTGAATGAGCAGGTGAAATCCATCAAAGAATTGGGTGACTAGGTAACCAACTTGCACAAGATGGGAGCCCCAAAATCTGGCATGGCAGAGTATCTCTTTGACAAGCACACCCTGAGAGACAGTGAAAATGAGAGCTAAGCCTTAAGCTGAGTTCCCCATAGCTGTGGAAGTGACTTCCATGGTCACCAAGGCAGTGCATGCATGTTGGGATTACTTTCACCTTTTCTATAAATTGTACCAAAACATCCACTTACATTCTTTAATTTGTACCTTTCCTTCAAATAAAGAAATTTGGTACCCTCCCCAAAAAAGAACTGATACAAATATTCAGATTCTCCTGCTGCTTGCTATGCCATGAGTAATAAAGTCCTTCATCTCTGATCCAGTAGTCTTGTGTCTTGTGCCAGCATGGATGAAATAACAGGCTAACTTAGCTTGTAAGGAGGGTAAAAATAGATCTCAGATCCAACAATCCTCATTAGATATACAGCTCAGTTCACAGTTCTGGAAATCTATAAGTATATTAGAATATAACCTGTTGAGGGCTGGGTTGTGGCTCAGTGGTAGAGCACTCACCTAGCATGCATGAGGCACTGGGTTCGATCCTCAGCACCATATAAATGTAAAAGAAAGATATTGTGTTCATCTAAAACTAAAAAATAAATTTTTTTTTAAAAAGAATATAACCTGTTGACTATATGCACTCTATATACTATGGAGTTCAATATGAATATGGGTTTTTCAATGGCAAGGAGGGCATGTTTATCTTGGCTAAGTTAGTCATGTACAAGTCAGTTAAGATAGTTTGTACTATGCAAATAAAGGGAAACATTCATCTAGCTTTAATAAAAGTAAATGAGTTAAAGCTGATCACATAATACAAATACTGAACATTATGAAAGTGGTAATAATCACATAATTGGTTCTAAAATAAAAGTTGGCAAATATAAAAGAAAATTAAATATGCTTGTCTAGCCTTAGATTTCTCTAAATGAGAGTTGATTCTTTATATTTTCCAGGGATTGTAATGATTCAATATGATTTTTAAGAGTATTGAAAATCTAGTCATACCACAGTCATTTGCATGGTCAAGTCTATATTTGATTTCTATCAGATATCACAACACACATACACACATACAAAGACTTAAAAGTATATGCAGAGTAATTGACCTACAACATACCTTCTGCATGAAATCATGTTTTCTATTGAATATGATTAAATCAAGTTATGAGAAAAATAAAAATGGATGGGTTTTTTTTCTGCCCAACTACTTACCATATCATATATCATGATCATAAAATATTAAAAATTTAAAAGTTTTTATTATTTCTGGATGTCATCAACCCTCTACATGATCAAATGATGCATGTTTAATTTGATTTTTATAAAATTGTATGTATTAATTGCAAATGTTACATGTATGTGTTGCAGAAAATGAAAACTATCCAGAACAATACAAGGAAGAAAATTAAAGTGATCAATGATTTATGCTATAACAAAATAGTCACTATAACTTTATTAGGTTTTTCAGGTTGTTTCTAATTTTTTGCTGTTTACAAATATATTGTACTCTAAGTAACAATTAACAGATAAACAAATCTCAAAAAGTTTACACAGTAGAATTTTACTGTGTAAAATTTTATTGCTCGTGCACAGTCTAAAGCAGTTTTTCTGACCACCAGGTGGCTTTCTTTCAAATAGTGATTCAGAGATGCAAGATCCTTCTTTAGTATGATTTCACCATCTTTAACATGTAGCTTCCAAGGTCTCCATGGAAAGGAAAAAACATAAACAATCCCCAGTGAGACTGGAGATGGCACATATCACACGTCACTTCTGCTCACATTCCATTGATAGAACTGGATCAGATAGCCCCCTCTAAGTACATGGGAGGCTGGAAAACACATTAGCTGTGTATCCTGCAAGAGGAGGAAATGGGCATAGGGGTTAGCTAACAGTTCCTGCTACATGTGATCGTAGGTAAACTTTACAGGTAAAGGTTCTCACATTCATGACCATTTCTTCAAGAAAAAAAAATTCAGAAATGAAATTATAATTTTCTTCATTTCTTCATTGTAGTTTTAGTTTTATTATTTTACAAGTACATATCTGACTTCTAACTTCTCATATATCCCTAAAAAATAGACAAAAAAATGTTAGTGTTCTTTTTTTGGGGGGCGGGGGGTGTACCAGGGATGAAACTCAGGGGCACTCGACCACTGAGCCACATCCCCAGCCTTATTTTGTATTTTATTTAGAGACTAGGTCTCACTTTGTTGCTTAGCACTTTGCTTTTGCTGAGGCTGGCTTTAAACTCTCCATCCTCCTTCCTCAGCCTCCCAAGCCACTGGAATTACAGGTGTGCACCACTGCACCCAGCTAAAATGTTAGTATTCTTATCAGGAATCTTGTTTTACTTGAATGAAGTTGTTTGAAAAAAATCATGGATCAGAACATGCTATGAGCCTTTGCTAATTTCTCTAATGATAATGCCATTGATGAGAACTTAGATTTCTTTTGGTAAATGTATGTATACATGTATGCATACACATATACATACATAAAACATAGTTAAATGTGCCATATAAATGCTATAACACTTCAGTTGTTATTTGTATTTCTAAAAAATATATTTGTGTTTCTAAATAATATATTTGTATTTCTAAACAATAAGACAATTTATAAAAATTTTGATGTTGGAGAATCAGTTCCTTAAATATAAATTTCTTTTTAAAGCCTTTAAAATTTTTAGTCTGCCTAGGATAACTGCAAAATCCAAATAATATACTTCTAAATTTTGTAGTTTCTTATTCATAGAGACCAAAAGTCATTCCCAAAATAATTTTTTTCACTACCTACTGTCCACCATTCATAACCAGTAAAAAACATAACCAGCAAATAAAGAAAATTCTAGCAATACTGAATACAATTCTCTGTAATCCAAGTTAAAATTTGGCATTAATGCCTGATATGAATTTGCTTACTTGTTTTATCTACTATGGAATCTATCCCCTGTGTGCCTTCCCAATGGTTCACAAATTTGGTTCTTTTATTTGCTTCTCTCTGACAATTTTTTTTTTCTGGCTTCCCTTTAAACAACTATATGTTTACTCAAAACATTTAGAGCAAGGCTTTTTTGTTTTGTTTTATTTTTTTGCAGTTTATTGAGTACTTTTCTTATTTATACTCAATACTAAGCATAGCATTAACTTCCCTTCGATATTTCTTTTTTTAAAGCGATGGTTAACACTTAACAATAATCCTGTCTTGAAATAGAAAATATGGTTCAGAGACTTGAACCAAATGAAATATCGATTCAGGTTGGGGAATATTTTGATGTTTTAGTTTTGTTACAGTTCAGTTGTTTTAGAAAATATGTAGGTTTGGATTTAGTTCAGACTGGTTCACTGGGTTTTTTTGGTTTGGTTTTGTTTTTAATGGATTTGATTTATAGCTCTGTAAAAAGTTTAATATTGAGTTTAGGTCAGAGAGGACACATTCAGCAAAATAGTTGTTTGTTTCCAATTTTGGTTCATGGGTCATTACAAGGCCTTGGTGTTATAGTTCTTTCCAAAGCCATGGTATGCAGCTTGCTGCTCACTGTGGAGTCTTCCTCTCAGAGGACAATAGATCCCATTCACTCCCAGCAGAATTGTGACTATTCACATAGACCTGACGCTATCATATACACACTTAGGTAAAGTAGGAAATATCAAAAGTTGCATGTTGGAGATTATTTGTGGTTTAAACTATGTCAGGATTTTCTTTATCTACTTAGAAAAAGAAAGTTTCTTATAATCTCAAATGTTTAAGCTTTACAGCCTAACTTTTAAATCTTTTTAGCCTTTGATGTATATAACCACACTGTTTAGTGGGCTTTGGTTTCAGGAGAAAGGCTGAAAGGCTCATGCTCTAATGGGCTCCTTTTGCTCTCATTTTATTGGCTCAGTTGGCAAAGCATTATCAAGATTTTGGGTGGAGAGGTAATTGGAGTCATATACTTCTAGCTGAGGAATGTTGTATACAAAACTGCACTTCAAAATATTGGTGACGTTGTCATTAACTACAATAATACTTAAGATGGAGGAAGAAGGCAAAATCCTCTCCCTAGAAAAACTCTTTAAAGGCTGGATAAATAGTAAAGAATGTGTTTAATACAACTAATTTATAGATAAATGTGGTGCCAGGCTAGAATACATTAACAAGGTAAAGCTTCGGGGTCTCTAGGTAAGATAATATATTGCTTTCATTAAAAAGCAATCTGCATGGACGATATCCACCACCACTAGAAACTCTGCAGCTGTCACCTTTATCAGGGGAACAAGAGCAAGCCACTACATTTTAATCACTGGAGTTTGTCAGGAACGAAAAACAGCCAGCTTCCCACAAATCAACAGACATGTATCCTGATAAGGGAAGTGCATTGGAAGAGGACAGCTACTGGCCACATGACACCACCTATTCTAGGGTGATCAAAGCTCTGTAATTGCTGAAGATAAATCTACTGAATTGGGCTTTAGGATGAAATAGTTGTCTTTGAACAAAGCAGACACATACTTATATGAATTACCTGCGACTTAGAACCTGTTTAGATCTGAGTTATTTTGCAATGTGGAAAGGAATGAGCAATATAATGGCAAAATGTGAGGCATCTTCACACTACACTTCCTCCAATGTCATTTCTGGCTAAGTTGAACTTTGATCGAATCAGGAGGCCATCAGGAAAATACTGGAATAGGAGTCAGTCAGGACAAGACATCGGCATGGGAAAATTTTTTTTTTTAAACTTGCACAAATGAGACAGGAAGGAGAATCAGTTCTTGACACACCTCCACTTTTTTTTTTTTTTAACTGCGTTTAAGGAAACAGAGAGATTAGCCCAGGCCTGAGGCTGCCATTCCAGTCCTGCTCCAGCTTACCTGAATAGAGCTCCCTGTCCAAGGTGACTTCAGGTATCTTTGTACTTTTCATGTTTGAATTTAACTTTTAAAAAGGCAGGAGTAAAAGGGTGTGTGTTACACCAGGTGTGGTGGTGCACACCTCTAACTCCAGCAACTTGAGAGGCCGAAGCAGGAGGATTGAAAGTTCAAGTCCAGCCTCAGAAACTTAGCAAGACCATCAGAAATGCACCAAGATCCTATCTTGAAATAAAAAATAAAAGGCCCTCTATGCATATATGATTATATGACCTGTGTAATTCTACGTCATGTTCAACCACATGAATGAGAAGTTATACTCCATTTATGTATGATGGGTCAAAATGTGTTCTACTGTCATGTGTAACTAATTAGAACAAATAAAATAAAGAAAGAAAATGGACTGGGAATGTGGCTCAGTGGTAAAGCACCCCAGGTTTCAATCCCCAGGACCAAAACCAAAAATAAATAAATAAATAAGGGTTACAAACAAGCAGACAACTGTATATAAATAAATACTGTGATTATCTTTAAGGACTGATACATCATAATGAAAATGATGACAGTGAAATTGAAATGCAGAGCTGGTCAAACGGAGGTTGTGGTTATTGGTATAAGAGTACCTCAGAGTCAGCAATAGCGTGAAGACTTCTGAGCGTAGGAAAACGGAACATTAGGATAAAACGTGGTGCAAACTCACAGCTGAAATCTAGCTTTGGAAATCCAGAGTCACAACCCAGGGACTGTGATCTGTTTTCAAAACCCTAATAGGACTATGGTCTCTGGCTTAAATGACACCTGTTAAATATTGCTCCCCAGATACCACTAGAGCAGCTTATTAAAAAGATAAAACTTATTAAGGTAAAAGAGAACAATAATTTCACAGGTTTCCTAAATTTTTTTCTAAATTGAGGTGAAATTTGTATAACATAAAACTAACCATTTTAAACTGTACATTTAAATATTTACAACTGCACATTGTAAATATTACAATGTGCAACCATCACCTCCAATTCCAAAGGATTTTCATCATCCCCAAAGGAAATCCCATAACTATGAAGCAGTTATTCCCCATTTCCCTCCCACTACCACCTGAAGCCCCTGGCAACCACAGATTTTTTTTCTGAGTCTATAGACCTAACCATTCTGGATATTTCATATAAATGGAACCATATAATATATGATGGTTTATAATTTAATACTTTCACTTAGCATAATGTTTTTTAGGTTCATCTATGTTATAGCATGTGTCAGTAATTCATTGCTTTTTTATGGCTGAGTAGTATTTCCCTGAATGGATATACTATCTTTTGTTTATCCATTCTTTCATTGATGAACAGTTTGGATTTCAAGGTTGGCTTTTTTGTTTTTTGTTTTTGTTTTGCCTTCCCCTTTGGCTATTGTGAATGCTGCAGACTTGAGGGAAGAGCAGGATCTGATTTTCTAAGATTTTAAAGTCCAGGTTTAAGGTTTGTCATCCCAAGCAGAGAAGAGTAGATTGGGTAAGGATCACGATATAATAGTTTAGGATGGGTAGAAATGCAAGTGTTCTGAGGCAAGGGCTTAAAGTGTCAGATGTGAATTGCCTCTTGATATTTTCTATTGAAGAGTTGATGGATCTTTAGGAAATTCCTGTAATAAACACTCAAGTTATTGACCTGCACAAGAGACTCTTAAAATAGTGACATCATGCCCTTGAAGATAATGGAGTAGTGAAGTCATGTAAACCTAGATAGTAAGCTTTGTGGGAGATGACCTGGGTTCTCACATCACAGGAGATGGACAGGCATGAAAAGAGGGTAGAACTGCTCCTGGATGATTCCAATCACAAAAGTCTGTAAAAAAAAAAAAAAAAAAAGAACACTTAAAAAGTTCTATCCATATAGAGCCTCTATTAAATGATAAGATCCTTCAGGACAAGGAACATGTCTGTTGGCCCTTTTGTCAGAGCAACATAGTACCTAACTTAGCACAGTTCCTGAAATTGCTTAGAGAAGTAATTATATGAGAACTTCATAATATAACCAAGCAAGCCCTGGCCTCAAAATACTGTAATTTTTGCCAATAAAAATGAGCACTAAATATCTCAAATTAGTGGCTTCATATTACATATGCTTTTGGAAAGACATCTTATCATTTAATAAATAATGATCCTTTGCAACTTGGCCATTAATGAATCTCTGAAAGGGCATAGGAGAGATTGGAATGCCCTTGTGAGGGAGGAGCTATAAAGACTAAAATAAACTTGCCATCTAGGCTAAGTATCCAATAGCCAATGCCGCCTGAGAACACAGAGCCTATTTATAATGAGAATTTCCTGTAATTAAAGAAAAACTAACTGTAAAGGAGTAGAAAGATCAAATATTTCATTCCTACTGGCTTTGGATCGATCAGAAAGAGTATTGCAAAAATAAAGACTTGGTTATTTATTTTCAAATAGAAATAATAAAAGCAAACTTTGTACTGCATAAGGGGAAAATATTTCGGCTCCATCAAGTGGGCAATTGTGAAATTCTGATATCTTTTTTAAGCTAAAAGAAATGCACCAATTTACCTGCTACTAAGTATTGCCAGGGGGTGGAGGGGAGTGGAATTATCCCCAAATCACCTGTTTGGAAAAAACAGTTGCTTGTTTTAGAAACAAAAATAATCATCTTTGCTGAAAATAATGAATATTTACCTTGAGAGGTTGCTTTTCTTTGAGGCAAATATTAAAGTATAAAGATTGTTTATATATATATATATATATATATATATATATATATATATATTCATAAGTTTCTCCCAGTAATTTAAAAAATTATGATAATAATTATGATAATATATAGAGAACATAAATTTATCATTTTAACTGGAAGTGCACTCACCGCTGTGCAGAAAATATCACCTTCTACCTCCAGAAATGTTTCATCTTCCCCAAATGAAATTCTGTCCCCATCAAGCAGTGACTTCCTGTTTCCTCCCCAGGCCGGCCCCTGACCACCATGCTTCCATTTTCTACCTCTGTAAGTTTGACTAGTCTACATAACTCATATAGGTTAAATCATAAGTGTGACTTTTGTGACTAGCTTATTTCACTAGCATAATGTCTTCAAGAATGACTCACGTGGCAGCATGTGTTAGCGTTTCCTTCCTTTTCACAGCTGAACAATATCCCATTGTGTATATATCCCATTATTCTGTCAGTAAACATTTTGGTTGCCTGCACCTTTCAGCTGTTGAGAATTAAACATTTGTTTGAATCCCTCACTTTGATTTTTTTTTTTAGATGTGCCTCCAAAAATGGAATTGCTAGGTCAAATGGTAATTCCATGTTTAATTATCTAAAGAATCATACATTATTCTACAGTGGCTGTACCATTTTACTTTCCTACCAATAGTGCACAAGGGTTTCAATTTCTCCACATCATTGACAAAACTTGTTGTTTTCTGGTATTTTTCTTTGGTCTGGTTTTGTAATAATAGCCTCCTTATGGGCATAATATGGTAACATCTCAACTGTTCTTTTCTTTTCCCCACTTCACCTCTTTCCTTTGTGATTCTCAATACTTCTCTCCTGACTTTTTTTTTCTTTCTCTTTTGGTACCAGGGATTGAATCTATGGATGCTGAGCCACATCCCCAGCCCTTTTATTTTTTATTCTGAGACAGGCTCTTACCAGGTTGCTTAGGGCCTCACCAAATTGCTGAGACTGGCTTTGAATTTGTGATCCTCCTTTCTCAGCCTCTCAATTCTCTGGGATTGCATAAATTTGAATAAAGAAATAATCTTTTCAGATATAATGGGTAGATTCTGTTTTCAGCCCCTGCTGGAGAATGACAAACACCAACATTGATTTTTGGGAGTCAGAGGAAATAATTTTAAGTTGGAGTTTGATCTTTCTGAGCAGGTTTAGTTTGAGACGCCTTAAGAGGAGAAGGCAAAGTATACTCAAGTCTCTGACCAGGCTCACAGAATGTTTTAAGGAAGACAGCACCATGCCCTAATGTTTATTTACTCTAATTTTGATGTTGTAAACAGAGTGGAAAGGGAACATGGCTGAGTTTACCAGTATTCTCGTCACGAGGGTTCTGTCCTGATTTTCCACACACTAACTCAGTGTTCTTGGGCAATTATTTAACTTTCAAAGAATTGGCTGCTGGGTTGTAAAATGAGGAGATTTCAATTCATTGTCTTTGAGATCATTTCTGGTTGGGATCCCCTTTAATATGCCACAAACCTTGGTAGTTATCTACAAGCATAACATTTTAGAAGTTGAAAATGGATTCATCCATCACCCGCCCAATTTCTCAATTTAAGGTAGTTTTCTGTGAATAGAAAGAGATATTTCATTAAATATACACATCAGAAAATAGCCCATGACTTACTCTCATACAAAGCCCCACAATAATTTTGTGACAATTTTGACAGTCAAGGAACTATCTCAACTGTATCATCTCTAATCTATCTCTCTATCATCCAAAACCTTATTTGTCAATAGAGGTTATGATGGTTAAGTAATATCTAGGTAATCTGGGATTCTTGGTTAATATACTAAACACCCCAGATAATACTAGAAAAGTTATAGAAATTTAAAGGCAGAAGTGTATTTCATTTCTCAAGTACATAGGCAACAATTCTTCCTTAAGTGTGAACACAAGATGTTGAGAGCCACAGCCTAAGGGGCCCCAGCAAACTTCCAGCTGCCAGCAAACTTCCAGCTGCCAGCTGATGATTGGCTCACAGCGGCCCCAGCAAACTTCTAGCTGCCAACTGATTGGCTCCTCTGCGGTGATGCTCATTGGGCTGTTTCCCCGCCCTTTCAGACCACAGAGCTGCTCAACGAGGGACTTTTTTTGGCTCCGCCCACATGACCCAGCCAATCGGCCTCAAGAGCAGGAGGAGTGGGGGAGGTGGAGAGGCTTGTGGGAAGCCAGTGGTGGCAGTTGGGCTCTGAAGGTTTTCCTGAAGAGCTGTGTGGTTTGGCGTGTGTTCTAAAAATAAAGTTTGTTTCTTCTGACAAGTGACTCCTGAATTGTGCCCAGCCAGACTGCGGCAACAAGATTGCCACGGTTAAATGGGGTCCTTCTGGACAAGAACTTTGATCTGATATGATTAAAATCAGTGATGAAAATAGTTCAGAAATACCTAAACCACCAATTAATAGAATTTTCACTACAATTCACTAATATCCAATGTCCTTTTATTTGTGCTATTTACATATTATTTACAAACTAAGATTTGAGTATGAATTAGATTATCCCAACTCTACTACTCATTTTATGCCCTTGTGCAAGCCCGTTGGCCTTTCTAAGCTCACCACTCCCAGCTCATAATTTCATATGAATAAGAATTTAGCACAGTATCTGGACTGTAATAGAGACTCAATAAACATTTATGGAATGAGCGAATGTTTTGTCTCTCCGCAACACCATGCTCTCTGCATGATCATTGCTGATAAATGGTTCTGGGCAGAATTTGGTTTCTAGTAGGTCATTTTTGCTTTAGAGAATGTCATGTGCTCACCCATACTACATAGCTTTTTTTCTAGGTGCCATGTCTTCCACACAGGAGACCCTTCTAAATAGTAAATACTTTGAAAGTGGAAACCTTGTACTTAACAGCACACTCCTAAATACTCACTGTTTTAGGTTACAGACTTATTTCGTAGACTACTCAAACCAGACTTTGACTGGAGTTTATGTGGTTAAAAAAGGGAAGTTCCAACCACACCCCATGTTAATCAAGGACTCATTCCCCATGATCATGCCCACTAAAAACATATGGGAGTTCTTGTGTGGTCCTACTTGTTCAGTTTAAATCTTTTCATTGATATTATAAACTTGGGATATTTCCTTGGATGTGGAGGAATTCTTTTTGCTCAAGTCGAGGAAAGTCAATAAAGGGAAATTGTGTATCACAAACCCATATTTAAGGGCAGTGTTGCACTCTGACATTCTGAATAGAACAAGAATTAGACGGTTCTCTTTGACTGTCATTTTCTCTAGGAATAAACGTCTCTGTGATCCATCATCCAGAAAACTACTTAAATAGCATCACCAATCGTCTGTTGGTCAGGGAAGGCAGCCACATCGTCTTTTCTGTTTTCTTGTACTTTTCAAGACAGAATCTGAGTATTTCATGTTGATTGCTTGATTGGCTGCAGAGGGACTCTTTAAAAATACTAAAAAAAATTCTGGAATCCAGTACAAATCAAACATAAGCTGCTATCAATCATGTGCTTAGGGCATTATGTGAGGTTTTTACTCAGAAAGATGTCATTAAAAGTTGCAGAAATTAATTGGTGCCATTGAATGTAATGGCCTTTCCTGCCATAGTTTCTCAAATGTAAAGAAAAATTATGGATAACGTAAATTCCTCGTGGGATTCTTATAGATGTCTGCTTTGTTCTGTTATTGTTTATTGCAAATGTTATTACTGTGATCTATGGCCCTATCATGCTTTGTCTATACTGCACTGCTGTTCTGCAGCCCACAACAACCGAGGGCTTTACTCACAAGCTCAGACTGTTTATTTGGAAATTCCTTTGCTTTATATATTCCAAAAGTGTCTCAAGGTGTTCATTTTGTGTGTTTAAATTTTTATACAAAAACAGATTTGTTCTGATTGATTAAATATTGACTTACACCATTTTTAGAACATCTCTGAATCTTATTTAAGTTCAGGGTTTGTGTTCTGCTTTCCCGGAAGGTTTGAACTCTGTGTAATAATGGCTATTACTTTGTGTGAATCAATGCATCGGATCTGCAGTCTTTCTCAATAACAGCATTGGTTTAATTAGTAGTGGCTTAAAAATTTGACTCTTAATTAAGGAGTAATTTTATATCTATGAATAAAGTTTAAGGAAAAAGGAGCTTTTTTGAATATTAAATGCTATTTTAAACTGCATGATCTGAAACTTCAAGACTAAGTTACATTACGTATCTATCTAATATCACTAAAGATCAAACTTTTGTTTCCAGATATTCTGAAGCTATTTGTGGATGCCTAATTAGGGTTTTCTGATTTTGTGGCACAGATTCTAGAAATTCACGAAAAGGCATAGGATGCCCCCTTGGAATCACAATGAATTATCCTTAAAATTCTAGTTTCTTTATATCTTGTGGAATTTAGAATATTTCTGGATTAAACTGTTTACAACATCTCTTGAGAAGCTTGATTTAATTGAGATTATATCAAATGTTGAAAATCTATAATAAAAAGTTAAATTCAAGTCAAGCTGGTTCCTTAAGCTCACACCCTCCCTTGCCTCTGACATACAAATGGTAGAAAAATTATTACCTTTTATTATAAAAATAAGTCAAAACTAATTTTGGTGTATATGGAAAAAGTAAAACTAAACTTTAGAGGAAAAAAATCAACATTTTCTTTGGGAGGTTCTGTTGGTATCTAAAACCTGGTAAGTCCCACAATATGTTTGAAACAGGCTACAAATCCTGAATAGCTTTATATGTTGTTATGAAAAAAATATAACTAGTAAAAAATAGTGACCACTAAAGGAACATAGATGCTTTTTGTAGATTTCAAATTAGCAAACAAAAACAAAAGAAATTTTAAAATTTTTAATCTGATAAGTTGCAGGGTGAGAAGGGGTGGGGGAAGCAAACAAACTCTTAATTTTAGGTTGATAAGAAATAAGTGTTCCAAAGGAGAGAAATGAATTACAGTAGATGGGGTAGAGGGAGAAGATGGGAGGGGAGGGGAGGGGGGATAGTAGAGGATAGGAAAGGTAG
Source organism: Marmota flaviventris (assembly GCF_047511675.1). Lineage (NCBI taxonomy): Eukaryota > Metazoa > Chordata > Mammalia > Rodentia > Sciuridae > Marmota > Marmota flaviventris. Next base: position 52,794,842 of record NC_092502.1, read on the forward strand.
CAGAATACAACAGTTACTAATAGGGCATTATGTTAAAATGTGGATGTGTAACCGATGTGATTCTGCAATCTGTATTTGGGTTAAAAATGGGAGTTCATAACCCACTTGAATCTAATGTATGAAATATGATATGTCAAGAGCTTTTTTGTAATGTTTTGAACAACCAATAAAAAAAAAGAAAAGAGTGTTCCAAATTGATTCCCTATTTAATGGACACAAAGTAAGGGATAATTCTTTTAATAGTAACTTGGGACTGCTAAGAAGGTAAAACTATTAAGCAAATAGCTATTGGGGATAAAATGTGACTTGGACCTTTCTCACTGACTCTTGGATGTTGTCTGGATACAACATCTCAATGGCAAAGAAAGAAATGTGGAAGAACTTGAAACCAAGTTTGGAGTTTGCAATTAAAACACCTCAATTTTATAAGGATAAATGAATGCAGTTTTCTAGATCTCAAGTTTGTTTTGCTTGTAGAGCAAAATTGATGAGGCTGAACTTTTAAAGAGTTTTTTTAAATAAATACACTACTTATTTCACAGTGATCCACAGTGGCACTGTGCGCTTGAAGAATAGAGGCCTAGTGGATACAAAATACTGCCATATTCTTTCCATAAACAGTCAGCTTTTTCGAACACTCTGAACACATGTTGGTTTTTCTGGTTGAAATTAAGACAAAGGGAGTACAAATCAGGCAACTGTAAAACAGCCCCTTTTGTAAGCACTGAGTTTCTATAAGAACTGAATCCAAACCTCCCATGATCCCTTGGGCCTCTCCCACAGCTCTGCCCCTTAGCTAGTGGGCTTGGGAGAGTCCATGCTTTCTGGGTTGGCTGAGTCAGGTTGGGCATATTTGAGCCTCTAGGTTCGGAATGTGTCCCAGGGAAAGCTAGAAAGTCAACTCTAAACTTTAGAAGGTCCTCTATTGCCAAAATGAGCTGCCTGCTTTTTTATTCTCCAGGTAACATGGCCCCTATGTGTATGTCCTTGAGTTCTCGTACCAAAATCTTTCCCCTTCAGGGAAAGAACAGATCTGCAGCTTAGACTCTATACAGTTTTATTTCAGAATCTTATTGAAAATCTGGAAGATCTGGTGATGTTGGACAGGTTTTGCATCATGGCAACTGGAGCTAACCCTGAATGATGGCTGGGGGGCAGGTGTGCCACAGTAGGAACACAGAGTCTCCCTGAGAGGAGGGAATATTCCTTGCCCTTTATCATTCTGTGCCTTGACCGGTCCACTCCCTTCTGTTAAGTTACCTGGCCCCTGTGGGCATCTGATTTGCACCCTTTGACTGCAATAGATTGTGTACCCAGATGACACTAAACTTTTAGGACAGTTTGGGAAAGAGGCTGCTCACCTCCCTTTGTCTACACTCAGAATCAAACTGTTGGTCCTTTTACAAGGCAGGATCCGCCCTATTTCACATAACAACCTGGCAAAACACTGAAGAATCTTCACATTCAAGGGAGATTTATGAATTTTATGAAAAGTAAAACAGCAAAACATGCTAAAAATGACTTATTGAGTTATGATTAACCTATCCTGCATAAAAACAGTGTATTTACCTGTATTTACAGTAGGTATTGACCTAGTGGTCAACTTTTGGGAGGTTCTGAAAACACTTGAGAATCCTTTTTGAGGAAAAAAAAATGCAAGTTTATACAATATCACAAGATTTTTGAACAATTTCAAAAATTCTTGAAACTCAAGAACTTGGTTCTCAAGAACTCAGGTTCTTGGTCCCCCTGAAACTTCAGGGCTCCCAGATCTCTAAAGTGGACCCCTTGGTCAAAAAAATAACACAGCATGCTGCTTCAGATACTCTTCCCTCCGTGATAAAGAAACTGCAGATTAACCTTTACCTCTTGTGACTAAGTGCATAGTTCTGGGTTAGTCTGATTCAATTCAAATACTCCTGGATGAGCTCCAGTGTTTCATCTTCCCAGCTCCTATTCTTACCCTTCACCTCTCTTAAGCACTTAGCTTCTGCAGGAGTTATCTCCAGAAGGTTACAAGTTCTCCCCATGTACTCTGCAAATGTAGCTCCTGCTGCCAATTCCCTGCAAGGCTGTGTCTACCACCTCTTACTGTAAGAGAGTTACTCAGGTAGAAGAGGAAAGATTTTGTAACAACACCGAGGGGAATAATCTCTCTTTGGAGCAAAGCTGGAGATACATCTGGGGACACCATTGCTCTTCTGTGTAAGGCTGCTGAATGTTCTTTAGGTTGAACTCAATGTGGCTGATTTACTCTCTCAGTATCCATCTGGTTGAACACAGATAACCTTAGATAAGTATTCCCTGCAATAAAAGCTTAGAATAACAACTAATAACCTATTGGTTTCTGTGAAATACATTGACCCTGAGACTGGTTCGAAGCTTTGAAAGGTGTAGACATAGGATGCAGATAGAGGCCCTCTGTCTGCATCCTGTGTCTACACCTTTCCTGCAAGCCAACTCACCAGCCCCTCCTCATTCCAGTGCTTTTGAAGGTTAACATTCCAGCTAGGCAGATGGGCTATGAGATCTTGGCTAAAATAAATAATCCTTTAAATTTTCAACAACATATTTTTCCCTTAAGCTTTTTTCCTTCACAAAACTGTTGCCAACCAATTCTGTATAAAGTGGTTTGCAGAGAACCATCATGAAAAGAGCTCAGAAAAAGGAGAGAATTTATCTCATATTTTAAATGTAGCCACTCCTGTTTTCCCTGTAACACCAAGTCTTTAAACTTTGGCTTTGTTAACCTCCTGCCATGTGAGAGAGTTGACACAGCTTCTGTTTGATGATGATGCCTTTGAAAGGTCATGTTCAAATTCCTAGTTCCTTCAAGGGCTCTAGATCTTTCTTGAGCTTTGGGGCATTTTACCCCACAGAGAGTTGATAAGCAGATATATGGCCATGATAAATGAATGCAATGGAAAAGTGATAAGAATTCAGGGGTCTGGCATGAGTTATGTCCTCACTCATACAGAAGTGAAGATTTCCCTTATCTTTGCTCTTTAATTTCTTAATTAAAAAAAAAATCCTAAACAGTCCATAAAAAATTTTGTGACTGTTTTCTGAGAACAAAATGCTTTGCTCTAAGAGTTTTTTCTTGTTTTGTTTTGGTTTCCATTATTTTGTTCATCTTGTTATGTTGATGGAGTTTTTAATAAAAGATAACATTCCCTATTAAATATTGAAGTTGTTTTCCTTTAATAGAAACGCTTTGTTACTGAAATAGCAAACAAGCAAAAATTGTCATCAATGTGGGCCTCTGTAACATATTTCATACATGTAGAGGTTCCAGATGCCCCCGCCCCAGCCTGTCACACAAAATGTTTATGGCCTCTGGCCCCACTGCCAAATCCTCTGCTTGCACACAAATGTGGATTCTGGCTGGAAACTATCCATCATGCCCTCCTCTTCCTGCTCCATGTTACAGGAAAAAATGTTCAAATTCTCCTTTACTCACCATTATGTTCAGGTACCAAATCTTCTCTGGCACAGAAGCCTAGAAGAGAAAATGATAAAGGACAAGAGTGTGGTTGGTGTCCGTGTCTGTGGCTTTGAGTGCCACGCCATTCAGTCATTCCTTCCTTCTCTGTCCATTTTCTGCCAAAATCATACTCAAGTGTCATTCCCTCCTTTACAGAAGGTCTTACCTTCTTTTTGGTTGAAATTAGTCACTTCTTTCTCTATAGGATCATGCTTCAGCTAATATATGAAGGAGAGCCTAGATACGGGTGTCTTCTGATCGAGTAAAATATCTGGCTCCACTACTGACTAGCTATGTGCTCTTGAGCATATCACTAAACCTTTAAAATCAAATTTTCCCATCTGTAAAATGGGAACAGTAGCAATTCTTTATAGGACTTACGTGATGGGTACACAAGATAAAATATATCCAAGTAACCATGACAGTACCTAGTACATAGTAGCATTTGATCAATGTTAGATCTCCCCTACCCATAAATATTACATTGGCAACAAATTCCCACAATGGGCAAATTGAATGCCTATTAAATTGGCCACATATATTGTAAAATATAAGAAAACAACGGATCTGTTTGTTGTCTATATGAATTACATATCCTTTTTTTCTTTTAAATCAGGGGGGAAAGTAAATAAAGGCAAGCACTTGGGTAACTTGAGAGCCTGAGTCACCTGGATGACATTAACTAAGCTGTGGTTTCTTACTTGACAATATATAACCCTGCACAGTTAAGATTCACTAATGAATATAAATGTTATGTTCAAACCGTCTCCCTTTCAGAAATATTTCTCTATAAATAACCCCCTGTAAGGGCTGGGGTTGTGGCTCAGTGGCAGAGCACTTGTCTCCCACATGTGAGGCACTGGGTTCGATCCTCAGCATCACATAAAAATAAATACACAAAAATAAAAAAAAAATTAAAAATAACCCCCTGTGGTTGCTCCTTGATGTATTTGACTGTGCATTGTGGGGAATCATGAACACATCAGACTCCTTGGTTGGACTGCAAGCTTCTGGAAGTCAAGCCATGATCTTCCTATTTTCTCCGAAGCCCCTGGCACAGTGGTTTGTACAAGTGATTAATTCATTGCTTCAATACTCCTCAAAAAGGGAAAATTCAAAGCAAGCATTGCTCAAGTCCAAGTGTGTTGGTAGAAAAGTAACTCTTCCAACAGGGAAAGAGTAAAATTTGCTTTAACATTTTGAGCCTTCTCTTTTCTTTAAATGCATGTTTATTTCATTTTTATTCTATCCTAAAGGTTGATCTGCAAGAGTCTAGAGTCAATCCTCTTGGCTTTGTAGGTCCCAAGTCCCCACCCCAACCCTTCTATTTTATTTCCCATATGTCTTTAAGAACATCCCTTAGAGGCTGGGGTTGTAGTTCATTGGGTAAAGTGCTTGCCTCGCATGTTTGAGGCACTGGGTTTAGTCCTTGGCACCACATAAAAATAAATAAATAAATAAAGGTATTGTGTCCATCTACAACTAAAAAACAAGTTTAAAAATAAAAAATAAAAAAGAACATCCTTTATCCTTTCTAAATCCCAGTGTCTCCCTGGTACCCAAGTTTCTCATTTTTGATAAGTTGCTAAGATCACTTTGTTCAAACACTTTGTGACTATGAAACTCCATCTTGTATATTTGAGGAGTCCTGCTAAGCTTGGCCTGACAAAGAGCCCTTACCTGAGAACTCATCTGTGGTGGGCATCAAGTGAATGCTGGGACTTCCACAGACCACCAAGGGCTTCAGAGACTTTCTTCCCCTTATGTAAGCAAGACTGATGGGGACTATCTGCAGCAACTACTAATTTTTACCCCACAATTGTTGACAAGGCCACCCAGCTTGTCTCTGGCATCACTTACCAGCTGAGATTCAGAATCTTCTATTAACTGTAGAAAGAAATCAGAGAACTCAGGCTTGTGTGTTCAGAGAAAAAATAATTAAAAGACTTTAATCACCATCACCCTGGCTTAATAAGCTTTCTAACATGGAGATAATATTCCATCATTCTTCAATAAAAGCACAAAGCAAATTAATAAAAGCCGGTTTCCCTGGTCCCCCCTAAATGAAAAATTATGTATCCAGAACTCAGCTCAGTTTTTGGCACACAGTAGGCTCATTATAAACTTTTACTGTTGGAACAAAGAATGTATTCCTAAAATTGTTCTCATCACCTAAATGCATATGTGCTTCCTGTGGCTAGAGTTTTTATCTCCATTTTCAACCACTAATTCTTATTATCCCCATAAAAGTTGCTCCTCAACAGTCCCCGTTTCTATACAACATTGCTGGATTTTTTACCTTTAAAAAGTCTATATCTGTCACTTTTATATTGAATAGGTCCTAAATGGTGTGAATAAAAATACTGCATGCAATGCTGGAATCTAATATGGGAATAGGGCACAGCTTCAGAAATAAGAGAAAGAAGTGGGGAGGTAAGCATGGAGACAGTAAAACCGTATACAAATGGAATCTTTAGAAATGCAAAAAGAGCATTTTTGTACCCCTAATTATTCAGATTTCTTTAGTCTCCTTTCAAACTAAGATTTGTTTACTAGAGGCATTACAATTTAGTGAGACAAATTAGACTAAACTTTTTTATCTCGGGTGGTTTGCACATGCACTGATTGAACTAGTATTTCTTCCAAAGATTGCCTGGGAAGATAAATGAACAGGAGGAGCAATTAGGGTAAGGAAAAACTAAAGATTGGCTGACATGATTTAAGTTTACCACTAAGGCAGTTTGTCATTTTGTCTCTATAATCTCTATCAGAATTGACTAAAACAGTAAACATAAATCATTATACTAATTTATTTCACTACACTGTGGTCTGGGAAAAGAAGATTTTATTTTTTTTCAGAGATTTTGGGGATCCAAGCAGTCACATTGAACTTATTTTCATTTATATATGGGGAGAAAAAAACCCAAGAGAATCAAAGATGAGTACCTTGGGCTCCCCAAAAGCAATATTTTTTGGTGTCAAGACAAGATATTTTTTATTATACTATGCTAAAATAACTATGGGCTGTGCACTAAAAGCAACTCAACATTGATTGCATTTTTTTAAAAAAAGGCAAAACTTAATTCCTAAGGTAGAGATGTAATCAAATACTCTGCTGAAAGTGATTTTTCATACAGTGGTTAATAAGCCTTTTAAGTTTCTTCTCTGAAAATATCTCTGACCACAGAGTCAGAATGCCCTAAATTGTCTGAGTTCTTTATGGAACATCAACACCCTTGAAAATTAAGACCACAATTGTACCGCTTGAATAGATGCAGCATTGCTAACTCAACAAATAGAAGTACCATCAATAGGCCCTTAAATGTAGGACCTAATTGACTACTGGGACAAAAAAGGAGCTCTTGGGGCTGGGGGTATGCCTCAAAGATAGAACATATACTTAGCATGATGCAAGGCCCTGGGATTGATCCCCAGAACCACAAAAAAGAAAACCAGGTGAAGCCACTGAAAATTCCTAGCAGATACTCTGCCTTTCTCTCCCTCCCTCTATCACCACACACACACACACACACACACACTCATACCTATACATGTGTGTGCTCATACATACATTTACATATATATACATATAGGTACATTTCCAACTAGAATAAATATGAAATTAAGATAATTATTAGAAGCAAGAGTATCATGATTTTCTTTGGAATTTCAAGAATCTCGAGGCTATAAACAATACACACAAACTTGTACAAAATATTTTATTGAACATTGCTCCTTGAATTGCATTGTATAAGAGGAACAGCCAAATGAGTTTTAAAATTTTAAACTTTTTGTCCCTTTGATAAATTACAATCTAGAGTTAAATGTAAGAAGTAAAAATAAATGTATATATATATTACAAATACAAATACACACACACACGCACGCACACATACACACATATCAGACTAAGTAAAAGTCAGGCTCTAATGTGTCTAATGTGTCCTTGGATAGGCAGAAGAAGGTAGGGACTACTCATTGTTACCAATAAGGTAGCAGCTAAAATGAATCTCAAAAAGATTTGGGGGGTATGATTTCAGCAGGTACCAATAATTCATTTAAGGCAAAAGTCATAGGAGAAGTATTGGTACAAGGGATGAAAAGTTTGAGATACTTCTGGGGAATGGAAGGAAGCACAATTTGGTTGTGCCATGAAGTATACTGCAATAATACAAAAATAGACAATATCTAACCTAAAATCTTCTATTCTTCAAAGGAAACAATAAACAAAGTAAAAGGCAATAATGAAATGGGAGAAAATATATGCCAACTATATATCTGATATGTATTCAAAATACATGAGGGTCTCCTTTAACCCACTATCAAAAAAACAAATACCTAATTAAAAAATGAGCAAAGTATTTGAATAGACATTTCTCCAAAGAAGACATACAAATGACCAGCAAGTATATGAAAAAATGTTCAACATCATTCTTCAGGAAAATGCAAATCAAAACCACAGTGAGTTATAATTTCACACCTATTAGAATGGACATTACCCAAAAAGTGAGATAAAATAACAAACATTGGTGAGGATATGGAGAAATCGGAACTTTCTACATTGTTGGTGAAAATGCAAAAACAGTTCATTCACTGTGAAAAGCAGTGTGGAGGCTCCTCACAAAATTAAAAGACAAATAACATATGTTCTAGCAATCCATTTTTTAGTATCATCTAAAAAAAACTGAAATCAGGTCTCAAAGAGATACACTTACTCCTGTGCTCATTGCAACAATGTTCAGAACAGCCTAAATATGGAAGTAACCTAAGTGTCTGCCCATGAATGAACGAATAAAGAAAATGCAGTGTACACATATAATGAAATATTATTCAGCCAGAAAAAGAAATTCTTCCACAGGAGACAACATTGGGCACATAACAGTTTCATTATAAAGAGGATTATGCTAATTGAAATATGCCAGTCCCAGAAGTATACATACTTCATGATTCCACTCACATGAGGTACCTAAAATAGTCAAACTATAGAAGCATAAAGTAGAATGGTGGTTGCCAAGGTCTGGGGAAAAGGAGAAATGGGATATTGCTGTTCAACAAATATAAAATTTCAGTTATGTAATATAAATAAATTCCAAAGATCTTCTACAAACATTATGTTTATAATTAACAATACTGTTCTATACACTATAAATGTTTGAGTTTGGATCTCACATTATCTGTTTATACCACAATAAAAATGATTACTATATTTAGAACTTAATAATCATCAAGTATTACATATCAAACCTGGGAGATGCAGCTAAGATTGTGCTCAGAGGTGAATTTATAGTCTTAAAAGCATCAAGTAAAGAATATAATTATTGTGAAGGAAGATTAATGATAAAATTTTCATCATTTTTCAGTAAATTCAATCTATATACAAAAAATAAATTTCCTATAATTTAATAATAATTTATTAGAAAATGTAATACAAAAAAATTATATTTGCCACATCAACAGCAACAACAAAATATCTTATAGCAAGCCCATAAAGACCTCATAATCAGCCTATTTTGAAGATATCAGTAGATATCTTCAAAAGAAGACCTGAAAAAATGAATAATAAACCATGTTCCCGGAGCATTATGTTTAGTGAAATAATCCAGACACATGAAATAATCCATCTCCTGTGGAATCCAGAAAAGGTGAACTCATAGAAATAGAAAATTGAATGGTGTTTAACATGGCCTGGCAGCAGTGTTCCAGGGGCAGGATAAGGTTGGGGAGATGTTACTCAAAGGATATGAAGATACAGTTACATAGAACAAATAAGTTCAAGAGAGCTCTTGAACAGCATGGTGATGAAAACAGAAGAGAGTAGATTCTAAGATACTCACATACTTAAGAAAAATGTTAAGTATGTGCATATGTTAATAAACGCAATTGAGTCATTCCACAATATTTACATATTTCAAAACATCAGGTTGTACATAATAAAGACATATATAATTTTTACTTGTCAGTTAAAAACAAAATAAAAACCATGTTTCAGGATAGAAAGATCAAATGTGGTAAAGGCATTAACATCAATAGGGAAATTATTCTTTGATGAACAAAATAATCACATCAAAATTCCAACGCATGTGAGAAAGAGAGAAGAAAATCACAAACTAAACTATATTTGCCCTGGGTTTAGAGCAACTGTACCCAGAGGCAAAGGCATCATCCACATTAAGTTCAGGCGAAGTGAAAAGAGATTTTATTTTCTTTACTAAAGTGATGTTTAAAATTTAGAGATGAAAACTTTTTAATTTGTGTATTGCTATATACAAATATAAACAAACATTGGTAGCTCTTGACTATACTTGTTAAAAATATATCAGATATTACAATGAGTTTGATAAAGCACATATTTGGCTAAATACCATTTTTCAATCTCACCTTTTTCATAAATAATGAACAGCAAAATCCTTCAGAAATGCTAGACTCACAACTACAAAGGGGAAAAATACCTTCAGAAAAATATTAGAATTAAAATATTCTTTTCAATTTTAATAAAGCATTGTCATATATATAAATTCATGTACTTGCCCTCATGTTTTAGTTTTCATTGTTATGTGATTCACATGGTTTGTACCTATGTGCACGCACGCACACATACACACACACACACACACACACGCTTTTGTTTTTCCTTTATTTCTCTAAGTCTCATTTTCCATGATGAGTCTCAACCTTTTTTCCCCTAGGTCTGCTTTTCCCTCCAAAAGAGAGATGCCCTGAAGGATAAGAGAGATGAAACCCTTTAAATTGCTAAGAGCTAGAAGGAGAAGTCTAGGTTAGGAAAACGGATTGATGCCAAATTAATACAGTGTCCAAATGCTCCACAAATTGCTGTTGTCCTGTCCCCACTGATCAGCCTCAGATGACCACTTCTTGCTTTTTTCTTTGCTGTAAACTATAATAACATCCATCACTCTGGAAACGCTTTTGTCCATGAGCAGGAAGGAATGTGGCTCCAGGAGGATGAGCAACCAGTACAAAGCTGTGAAATTCTAGTTTCAACTGTGTCCCTGTCCCATAGTGTAATTAGATCAATATTTATTGCTCAAGTCACACTTAGCTCCTAATTAATCCTATTTATATCTAAGATCAACACAGGTTAGGGATATAAATCCATTGATCAAGGACATAATTAATCCATATTCTACCCCTAATTTTTTTTCTTTCTTTTTTATTTATTTCTTACATACATGACAATAGTGGAGTGCATTACATTCATGATTATCCATTCACAGCACAATTTTTTGTAACTGTCTGTATATAAAGTATGTTCACGCCAAATTATGCCATTATACATGAGCTCTCTTATTTTTTTGCATGCAATTCTTAATACACCTTTATGCCACTATTTATCATATCTCTGTGTATTGAATGTTTTCTCTGATACCTCTAATTTCTATAGCACCAAAGTTTCTTATTTCCTCAGCAAGGCCAAATGCTGCATATGCAGAACAATATATTCACAATGACTCTTACAAAAATGGTTCTGAAAATGTTAGTTCTAATATGTGGTACATAAACTATAAGCCAATATAGACTTTCAGACTTTTGAGTTCCAAATGATTTTAAATAAGACTCTTCAATAAGTTGGTAGGTATTATAGCTTAGATACGAGGTGTTCCCAAAAGCTCCTGTGTGAGACACTGCAAGAAATTTCAGAGGTGAAATGATCGGGTTATGGAAGCTTTAACCTAATCATTGCATTAATCTGCTGATAGAGATTAACTGAGTGGTAACCGTAGGCAGATGGGCAGAGGGGAAGGTAGATCATTGTGGGGGTGGGCCTTTGGGGTCCTATTTTTGTGGTTGTACATGATGGGAAGTTTCACTGGTGGTGTATTCTTTCTTTTCTTTTTTTTTTTTTTTTTTTTTTTTTTAGTATTAAGGATTGAACCTAGGGGTACTTAACCACTTAGCCACATCCCCAGTCCTTTTTTATATTTTATTTAGAGACAAAGTCTTTTCGAGTTTCTAAGTGCCTCGCTAAGTTGCTGAGGCTAGTTTTGAACTTGGGATCCTCCTGTCTCAGTCTCCCAACCCATTGAGATTACAGGCATGTGCCACCATGCCCAGCAACTGGTGATGTATTCTTATATGAATGTTCCTTTAGGAACGTTACTTCCAATTCATTCTCTTGGGCTATATATTTTATCCCTGGTGAGTGAGAGCTCTCTCTGCTCCTTGGTGGCCACATCCTGAATTACTTTCCTCTACCATGGTATGCTGCCTCAACTTGGGCCCAAATTGTATTGGTCAATCTATGGACTGAGACTTCTGACACCATGAGGCCCAGATAAACTTTTTCTCCTCTAAAATTGTTCTTCTCAGGTCTTTGGTCACAGCAGTGAAAAGGCTGATTAAAACAATGGGTTCTGCTGTGCACAATGGCACAGGCCTGTAATCCCAGAGGCTCTGGGGGCTGAGACAGGAGGATCGTGAGTTCAAAGCCAGCCTCAGCAACAGCAAGGTGCTGAGCAATTTAGTGAGACCCTGTCTCTAAATAAAATACAAAATAGGGCTGGGGATGTGGCTCAGTGGTCGAGTGCCTGAATTCAATTCCCAGTACCCAAACAAACAACAACAACAAAATAGCTTCCTGAGTCTTGGTTTTCCTAATATCTATCAGAGTCTATCAAGATGCAAGCAAATTCCAGTCTAAACAAGAGTAATGCCATGAACTGAAATTCTACAAACTACATGAAACCCTGGTATGTGGCCAGTATGTAGTCCCAAATAATCTCTACAATTCCTTACTCTCAATCTGGAAAATTCTGTAATGAATTCTTCTCATTAATTTCTGGTTTTGACTTAATGATACTTACCAAGAACGTCCTGTGAAGTTTTGCTTTCTCAGTCTTTCCTGTACTTTCTTCTTTACCCAATAAAGATCCTCTTCTATTAACAGTACACTAAGCCTGTGAATTTGAATTTGTCTTTTTCTGATCTCACCCTAGCAAACTGGTGGCTAAACAATAAATCTTTACCTTTTGAAAGTTATGAACCCTTCTAAGAATCTGATGGAAGCCAAGGACTGTAGCCCTAGGAAGCACACACACACACACACACACACACACACACACACACATCTGTATACAGTCATAGAACATCCTGAGCCTGGACTGTAGATATTTTAACTTTAAGCCTTATTCTTGAGGATCTAAAATGTTGTCATTTGCTAAATTAGGATATTAGCCTTGCGGGGGCAAAAAAAAAAAAACTTTATAAGCTCATGAGTTGGTTATAGTTTCATGAACAAAAGCTTTTTATGTTTTGTTCCAAGATTATATTGCAGAGTCAAAAAATAAGGCCTTATAAATGAGACCTAACCTAAAGGTCTTATTTAGACCTTCCTAAAGGGAAGGAGAAACTATAATATATTTTTTATTTATGAAAATGGTTTTGGTTGTAAATATTATACTAAATAATTTCTTGATGATTTTTCTGTAATTCTGATATAATGTCTTCTATGTAATTCTAGCCAGAATTTTAGAAACATCTATCGATCTAATTTCTAGACACTGATTATCTCTAATGAGGGAAGGAATTATCAGATGCCTAATTGAATGCAATCTCTGAACATTATGAAGATTGTCATCCATCCTTGTTGGGAGAAATGAGCAATTATGTCACCTACATGGCATTCTCGTGCTTTTAAAATGTGCTTAAAACATGGAGTTTTCTTTGTTTTGTTGCTAGACTTTCCTTGTGTTCTCTGTCTGTGTATATAATGGACAACAATAAAACTCAGTATCTTAAAGTTTGGACAAATGGCAGATTATCAAACCTAGTCTTTTAGCTCACAGTAAAATTAGTATAGTTCCAGCAGCAAACTCACAAAAACAAAAGTAATTCCAAGTCCTAATCAATGTTGAAAATAAGGTGATATTTATTATTAAAATGTCAGTCTTTATTTACCCAAATAATGTTTTCTGTGGCAGTCACTTTCAATCGAGTTGCAAACCCAACACACCTGAAGAGTAGGATGCTTGCATGATACTTCACAGCAGTGATCTTCATCTGGTGGAACAGAGTAGAAGATAGTGGAGATATCACATTAGAAATCACTACTCTACAGAAAATGATATTTTCCTTTGGTTCATATCATGTAAGAAGGAAATTAAGCTGCTAACTAATCATGGAAGAAATTTCACTTTCCCCATGCTTTAAAAAAAAAAAACAAGGAAAATGAGTCAATGTATTTCTTCAATTATACTAGAAAATATATGTGATGTGGGGCATATCTCCTTTTAAAAAAATCTGTGGTTTTCATATTGATAAGCTGATCATACTTAAGAATATACCATGTCTTAATCATTGTATAGTGATTTTGTTGAAATCAGTACACAGGACTCTATAGTTTTCAAACAGGGTGTACCTTATAGAGATTGGATGTTAGCCTAAGACACAAGAACCCTCTCAACTAAAGATGAACTAATCTATATGTAGAAGTGCCATCCCCACAAGATGGTATGCAGATTGCACCTGGAAAATTTAGATCATCTTCCAATACAGGACAATGTTTGGATCCAGAATGTAACTTAATAACTCTGTTATTTGGTAACATGTCAGCCGTGAAGAGATGATAAACTGAAGAGGAAAAATTGATCAGTTTCCATCCTGGCTACTGAAAAGCTCAGGCTCAAATTCATGACCAATTTTTGTCAAGCAGACAGGATCTTGTGGACCTGAATTCCACCCCTCACCCTTTTTCCTTCTCAGATTCCATTTTCCATTCTTAAAAGCCCTATTCTGGACTACAGTGTGCATTATTGCAAATAATTTTAAATCGCTTATTGAGATTATGAACATTGTACAGCAGAGAGTTTCCCAAGGGCAACCTGAGTACTTCCTTGAGGTCAATCTGGCATTATTTACATCCCTGAACAACCTTGATCCCAATGGCATTAAGGTTATGTAAGTACCTTCCTGTAGACTATATTCCTAAGCAAACTTTTGGCACTAATTCATCTTTCTCACCAGAGATTGTGCCAACCAGTAGACATGAACATTCTGTGTGCTTAGCTTAATTATTTTATAAATTTTAAAGTTGGCACTCCAGTGCACTAATTCTTCTCTTCTAAGTTTGATTCATGTCTTTCCTCCAAAACCTGACCAATTTAGCAATGCAATAGAATTTCATTGCTGATCACATGGAGACACTGATCAGCCCCTGGAGTTTCATACCCAACCTAAACCATTTCTCCAGGAGCAGACAGAAAACCACTCTTTGGCCACAAAAAAAAAAAAAAAAAAAAAATTTTAAAATCACTCTTTCATCTGAAGACAAAAAACACTTCATGATCCCTTTGTAGTAACTATTAGTCCATCTTTTGTCATGCCATTGCAACTTGAATGGTCCTCAGCACAAAATTACTGCTGTGCCATTTGGTGAGGAAAATCATGGGACTTATTCCAGATACTCAAAACACAAAGTGGCTGTGTTTAGGCCTGACATCCAACAAAGAGGCACAATCCCTGGCATTTTCTTTCCTTCAAAAACTTTATTTATTTGAAGATGTTCTCAAATAATCAGATGCCTTTGAGTAGTAGGCCAACTTGTTTACTTATCCCTTCATCCAACAGCCATTTATTGAGTGCCTACTCTATGGTACATGCTGTTCTAGATGTTAGATTCTCTTTCATGGAACAAAGAGTCTAATGAGAGATATGGATATTTTAGAAGTATATAAATAAATGTGTTCTTATATATTGCGCTAAGAAAAGTGAAAAGCAATAATTGGATGCTAAGGTAGAAAATAACAAGAGGGAGTACCAAGTGTTAGATTGTAGAACCAGAGCATACCCCACTCCCCAGAAAGTGATGCCTTTTAACCAAGTGAACATATGGTACAGTTATATTATTAATAGAACCTCCTTTCCCACTAAACGTATCCTGATTAAAATAATAAATTATATGATCATGCTAATTTTAAACAAAGTGGAAACTCAGTAAAGTGCTAGTGACTTCTAAGTAGTTTGGAAAACATCCTGAGGTGAAGATAAGCATTAGCAGTGTAATGGGCTGAGATTAACTTCATTCCTGGCTTGATTTCAGGGGGGAAAAAAATGCAGCTTCTAACATAATGTACTTAAGGACATGGAATAGATCTTGAGTGAAGAAAAAAGAAGGAAATGTCAATAAATAAAAGTTGAATCATTTTCCTCATTGTGGAGACAGAATTAACAGAAGACAAAAATCCCAGGCCTTCAGTAGAATGGAAGACTAGAAACTTTTTATATGAAAGCAGATAGCCAAATGCAGTCACAACATGTATAAACTGGAGGGACCTTGGAAGTCAGCTCATACGGATCCCTGTCTTAGAGAAAACGATGCCAGAGCACATAAAAGTGAGTACACTTGGAAACTGAAAATCACGTTACTGTATAACGCAGAAAACGAGGGACTCGGGCCACCGGCGTTGTAGCCCAGTTTTTTAATATATCTCTTGTTTCTTTTTCACCTTGGTTTCCTCAAATGGAATCTCAGAATAGAAATATCTATCTCCCAGAGTTATTGTAAAGATTAAATAAAAACGTAGAAGCTATAAAGGGCTTTAAAAATTTAGTTATTAATAACACATTCATTACCATGAAATTATGGCAAGAAGTTTCTGCCTTTTGGAATTGAACAAAGGAGCTTCTCATTTGGGTTTTGTAGATCTCATATTTGTTCCTCCTCTGTTCCCTCAAAATTCACCAAATCAAATAACTGATGATGGTAATTAGGCAATTGAGAGAATCAGGGTTCTGTACACACTCTGGTTTGGGCTTATGAAGTCATATTAGAAAAGATATTGGTTACATGAATGTCTCTCCTTTTAGGATTGGATTTCTACAGACCTTAACAGATGCAACAACTAAAACAACCAAACGTATTTAAAGTGATGGATATAATAAGACTGAGAATGAAACAAGAGCTTTTAGAATGAGAAGCACAGTTCAGCTTGAGTACTGTGAATGGTGGTAGTACCAACATAGAAAAAACTAGAGTCTTAAAAAGTTCCCCTGCATGTATGGTCCAGTATTTATGCAACTGGACCAAATATGGTAGGGCAAATGTAAGAGGGCTGGTTTAAAAAAAAAAAAAAACATAAGTCGTTAAGTCCATCTGTGAACCTATTGAATGAGTTAGGGTAAGTTATGTCAAAGAAACAAAAAATGTGGATGGATAAACATAACTTGCTTGTGCATGGTTTCTCCTGCAGGCAGTAGCTCCTGACTCCCTTTGTGAGTCTGCTTTTCCCCAGGGTCTCATGAAACTTCCATCCAGCAAGTGAAGAGGAAGAAAACCGGGGGCATACAGGTTCTTCTTTAAAAGCAAAAGCACTAGACCAGAAATAGCACATGTCCTCTGATTTTACTGGCTAGAACACGAGCTCATGGCCATACCTAACCCCAAGTACAACTGGGAATGGCAGTCTAGCTGAGGCCGGAAAAAAACAAAAACAAACAAAACAAAAAACATGGGTTATGATTAACAGTTTTCTCTGCTGCAGATGAGATTTCTAATTACATAAGCTGTACAAGTACTGGCAGTGGAGTACTTAGTAAGACTAGGAAGAAGTCCAGAAGAGATGTTCACCTTCCATTGTAGCTTCCTCTCCTCTGTATTGTACCTAGCAGTGTTCCTAACTCCTTGTAGAGCTGACAGAGTATATGGACAAAGGTCAGAGAACCACTCTTTAGTGGCCAATCCTTTATGTCCAATACTTTACTAATTAGTAAAAGCACATTGCCTTGTGGTAGCATTAGAGAAAAATCTTTGGCATATATATGACAGATCCCTTCCCTATAATTTATGTAATACCTTGTAAGCCAAAAGCTTCCTACAATTTTCCGTTTGAGAACCTTTATACACCTTGGCAATGATTTGCAGCTAGCAAGATTTTCAACCACAGATCTTTAGAAACTCTAGACATTGAAGCCCCTGGGCCCAAAACCAATCTAAGTTGTGCTCCTACTTTTCTCATCCTTCTGGAAGGTGATCCCTGACTTACCCACAAAACTTTGAAAGTAGAGAAACCATTGGGAGAGGAGAAAGTAAGCGTTGGCTGTGGGGCTTGCTGTTTAACTGAAAAGCAATACTTCAGGAAATTGTGAAACCACCCATCATTAAGTAGATGGTATGAAGATGGAGAATATTACCTAAAAATACAAGATTGGCAGGGAAAGGTTACTTTTCAGCTAATATTTGGGTCTTTAATTGTCTGCCTATTTCTCTCTCTCAAAATGAGGGAGAAATTGGATTGCTAGATTTAATCTTTCCTTAGATGGATAATAACAGATTTATGATTTTGATGTGTGGGTGTGGGTGGGGGGGTGGGGGGTGTGTGTAGCATGAAAGAGACTTTAATCAGCATAGTCACACTGGGAAGACAAAGGGACCCATGGCCTCTAGGCTTGAGGGATTTGCACAGCAGGAGGCTTCTCACAGCTGCCAAAGTAGGTGTTGATCACATTATACTTCAAGGAATATAATGATGTATCATGGACTTTAAGCACTTTAAGCAAAGCCTGAGGGGGTTTTAGGAGAAGAGAATGTGCAGGAGGTGAGCAGATGTCCATGTGCTGACTGTTTTTGTTAGAGTCACCAAAGTACTAGTCATAACTGTTCCCCCACAGAAGGACCCAGAACTAAAAATAAACCTTGTTTATCGGAAAAGCTAGATTTGGAGATGCACTCCAGGCCCATGGTCACAGTAAGACTGCTCAAAACTATGCCCAACCTGACTTGAACCAATATGTCTTCCCACCTGTAATGTGGCTGATCTGAAAGGGTGTCTTGAGAGCACTCCGGAAAGATTTTTGGAAGGAGGGGAGATGTGAGGTGCTGAAATTTTTAGAAATTATAGGAGATGAGAGTCTCGTGGTCAAAGAATAGAGAATAGAGATGAGAGGTAGAAGGGATTTCATCCTGATCATGGGGAAGATGCTCAGGCCTGGGATCCAGCTGAGATCAGGCACAAGGTTTTGAGGTCCACACTAATGAGGGCAATAGTGGACATCAGGAAGCAATTAAGAAGCAAAATGCTTTTCACGGGGAGGCTGGGACTCCACAGCAGTTTCTCTCTGGGCTAGGCTGCCTTTCTTCATGTTAGCAGACCCATCCTCAGCAGTCTCAGAATGGGGGCAGAAGGGCGGGTTTGCAGGAAACAAGGAAACCTTCCCCTGAGGAGACTACCTGCAGCTATCTCTCAGTATGACTCCACCTTCAAATTTATTTTTCCAGATATTTGATTCTCTCTCTCCATAAAAAACGGAGGTATAAACACATAACATGATTAAGTTGGGTTGCATAAAATTGCAGGTTTTTAAATTAAATTTAATTTTTTTTAGTTGTTGATGGGCCTTTATTTTATTTATTTTTATGTGGTGCTGAGGATAGAACCCGGAGCCTCACACATGCTAGGCACGTGCTCTCTACCACTGTACCACAACCCCAGCCCAAATTGCCAGTTTTTAAGTTTAAAGGAAATCTGTCAAAAATGGTGATTCCTTATGATTAAACTTAATATTGAAGGAAAGAATAGGTTCCTTGGGCACTTTGCATTTTCACCATCTCACAGTAAATATTTGACTGATGGGTGGATGGGGAATCTAGAGTGCTTCTAAAGGTCTTAGAGGACACGCTGTCCTCAGAGAACCCACGGATAAGCCTGACATGATGGTTGCTGAAGTCCTTGATAATTCCATTACCATGGGGGAAAAACACTTTCCTGGTTTGATTAATTCAGTGACTTAGCCAGATTGTTAAACTCTGAAACAAGAACCAAACTTCATCTGCCCTACTCTCAATTAATGACCTCTCCTACTACATCCCAGAGGATAGAGACTATTGGGTAAGAATTTCTCCAAACACCACATATTTGCCTTCAGATGAATTCAGATTATCTGGATGTCTTCATGCATACTGCTGAACAATTAGCTTGGAAATGGACATTCTGATTATACTGAACCACAAGACAAATGTAAGGCAATTCACATGTATATAATTGTTTGTTCCTGTGCCAGAGAGTGACAACAGCAACCCACCCACTGCAGGGTGATCTCACAAAATGTAAACCACAATGTGGCATTTTTGTAATCTGATGGTCTCTAGTGCTTTAGCTAGGTTCAGGAATTCCACTGCATCAAGATCCCATGGTTTAGTCCTTCAGTTTGGCCCCTGTGTGCAGCCTTCCTTTACAGGCTGTCTTTCTGGGGCTTTCTGGGATGCACCCTGCATTCATTCCTGCCTTTCCCCCATGCTGGTCTTTCAGTCTGTAAATTTTCTCCCTGTCAAGATTTTTCTTTATTTAAACTTTATTTCATCAAATAAGTATTTAAGTAAGATGCCCCATCCCTATGGTGCTGTATCTTCCTGTGTATACCTCTAATCTGGCTTTTATCCCTCTATATGCTTCGTGTTAATTTACTAACCCACCTCACTCATAATACATTTTGGGTAGGAAACACATGAAATAGCAGCTGCTCAAAATTCAAACTGAAGAATGAATAATTGTCTAGAAATTTATAATTTAGCTTCCCAGATCCTAAAAATTCAAGAGTCCATTTTATATCATGTTAGTTACTGAGGAAGTTCACAATTTAAATTAAAATCTTGCTGTCTTTGTGCACTAAAGCAGTCTTTCTAAATAGTTTTGATAAAAAAAAAACTAACTGTGCCAGACACCACGATGTTATGTACCTAGTTTAATCCTGCAAAGTTCTCATTTATTTTAACTATGAGAAAAAAGACTTTAGTTTCTTTCTGTGTATTTGATTGATGAATATGGATTTTATATTTATCAATGTGTTTTAGTTTTCACCTGAACTCCAATTTGAAGGACTAAAGTTGAATATCTGAAACATGTCATGTCTTCAGATAAAAATATAAATATCTGGGTCTTCTAGTAAAGTAAAGCAACCTCTGTCTACTTCTTTTTCTTGTCCCAACTACTATTTTTATTTGCTCCAGTAACCACCCAGTGACATTTCTCCTAATTCCAGTCCCCCTTTGGATCTTCCTTTTCCTTCAGTTTTATTAAGAGCTTCAATGCTTAGAATCACTGAGCTTGTAATCAGATCCATAGTGCTATCCAGATCACTCAGAAGGTATATCCCTGCCTGGTGGATGTTCGATTGAAATAAAATAAGATGACACAGAACTACGGTGAAGATGAATGGCTTCAGCTGATGGGTAGTATTTGGAATTGGGTTTTGTTTTCTTCAAGAACTGTGGTGTCATTTTTCTTCGTCTTATCCTGTCTCTGCTGATTCTGTCTAGGGGATGTCTTTTAAAAAACTGAGTAATAGCTTCATAAAAGTCCCAAGAAAACACCTCCTGGATCCTGACTTGTCCTCAATTCCTATCATCTTCTCCCACATAGTAAAGGGCTTGCTTATGTTTATTCTATTAGGTCCCAGTCATGACCCAGGAAATCAGCCTCTGGGCTAAATTGGGACCAAGTTTCAGGTAAAAAAAACAAAACAAAAACAAGATACATCACCCTGTTGCCTTGTTTCTGAACCAGTCATTTCTTCTTTAAAGACTTTTGATGAGGCAACATCTAAGTTTTCAAAATGTCCACTTAAGCTATAAATCAGAAGCTGCCAGTGTCTTTTTGCTGTGACGGGAAATTGGACATGGGCAAGATGATGGCATACACACACAACAGCCAAGGAAACTAAAACTGCAATACTAATTCTTAAAACCCAATAAGAAACAAATGTTACAATAATTATTTTACAGATATTGAGTAGTTGTATGAATAAAGTAAAATTACAAAGTACACATGACAGCACCAATTCCTTCTAACTCTCTGGCCTTTACCAACCCTTTTTTGCCAGAAGTGTCTGACTGTATTCATCAACTGGGACTTACCAGGTACCTATGGAGCTATATAAATAAAAATAGTCACTCCTACAGATTCTGATTCTGTTCTAGCAGAATCTACACTTATGTAAATCTCCGGATATAGTTCACCTTGGCAGCAAAATACAGAAAGAACCTGCAGTAAGTTCTCCCTCCACCAAATCCTACTCTCTACACCAATAAATAAATAAATAAACAAACAAATAAATAACTTCAAGATCCTTAAGCAAGAGTCTCTTTCACTGAGGATTCCTAGCAATCCTTCCTTGATTTTTCAATATTTAACTTGCATTGTGAGTGAAGGCAAATTGGGTAAATCAGATTTCCCAAGCCTGCAGAATGCTTTCTACCTTCTTGCTCCTCAATAGAGCATTGGTCTTACCTGAATCTCTAGTAACTTGTTAAAAAATACAGGATCTTGGACCCCAAACTATACTGAATCCCAATCTTGATTTTAACAAGGTTGCCACAGCATATATATACAATTAAAGTTTGGGGAGCTGTGCTCTATCTGACCAATTTTGATAAGTCTCCAAGTTGATCTAAGTCAATCCTAGCCATTTTCCTCTGGGCTAAAGTCTTTCTCTGAAAATCTGTTTGTCTAGTTTTTGAATCACTCCAGTTTCTGGACTTGCCCAATTCTTTTACCAGAGGAAAAAAAATAAAGGCTTGACCCTAAGGATGAGCTATTGGGCCCTGCGGCCTGTTGGCAAAATCCTTTATACCAGCATGGACCTTCTCCACACTTGGCATCCAACAGGATCATTTACAGCTGGATTCCACTGGCATTGCAGCAGGGACATGGTATTCAATTTGCAGATATATGAGGACACCATTTGTCTGAAATTTCATTTGTTAGCTGCTCTCCCCTTTATGACATGGAAGACACAATCTCAAATCATTCAAGAAAAGCATGGAAATTGATAAGAGCTTTGTCATTATACTTTGCAGCTCATAGTCCAAAGCTAACCAATAGTCAGCCTCTCCATAGAGATAGGATGCAGAGAACCATAACATCAAAAATTGTTAATGCTGACATTAAATCAAAAGTCCAAATGAATAACATGTTTGGTTAGCAAGCTGGTTCTTTTAAGAACATACTCCAACAACATGTAATATATGGAGTACTGAAGTACAGTTCCTTAAAGTACTTGAAATACTGATAGAGAATGAAAATTAAGAAATTGAAATTGACATGATAAAAGGTGTCAGATTATGTTTCTAGTTACACTATCAGCTGAATTCTAAATTTAATAAAAATGACCGTCTGCCTATGGATCAAATATTAACTGAGATTTTACTATGTTTTGAGGGTGATAGCTATGGAGACTGACCATTTTTTACCCAACATTTATTGAAAACCTATAAATGTCCTAGACATTGTGTACTATAGATTTAAAGATGAGTAAGACATTGTCCCTGCCCTCAAAGAGTTTATAACTTACAAGAGCGACACATGTAAATAAAAATGTATTTGAAATGTAAAATAAAGTTCTATGGAGCATTTCTTAGCTACAGGGATTCTCTAAAGGAAAATAATTGGTTCTGGTGGCTGGGGTTGTGGCTCAGTGTCAGAGCACTTGCCTAGCATGTGTGAGGCACTGGGTTCGATCCTCAGCACTACATAAAAATAAAATAAAGGTATTGTGTCCACCAACAACTAAAAAAATACATTAAAAAATAATAATAATTGGTTCTGTTTTGAGGAGGCTGCAGGTTTTATAGAGGCTATTCTTTTTTTTTTTTTTTTTGGTAGTAGGAATCGAGTCCAGGGTTGCTTTACCACTGAACTACGTCCTCAACCCTTTTTGTTTTTCAGTTTGAGAGAGAGCCTTGCTGAATTGCTGAGGCTGGCCTCAAGCTTGCAATCTTCCTTTCCTAGCCTCCTGAGTCACTGGGATGATAGGCATGAGTTACCACACCGTCTTTTTAGAGGCAATTCTTAAAAGGCTTTTCCAGGCAAGGGGAGAATAACTGCAGAAGAATGAAGGCATGAAGCAGTATGTCCACTCACAGTCTTCTGATAAGTTTAATATGCTTTGGGTTGAGTTTTGTGAGGACAGGAATATGAAAATATGGAGGTTGGCAGAGGCTCTACCAAGCATGTTAATTAATTTGGACTTATTTTCTGTGAGTGAATGGGAAGCTAGCAAACATTTATTTTCTGTTTAAACTGGGAAAAGCATCAGTTCCTAGATTGAGGCTATTATCTAAATTAATTCACTTGATTCTCAAAACACTTTTGTGAGATAAATATTATCCTAATTTCCAGGTGAGGAAACCAGTTTAGTCCTTCACAACTAACAAGTAGTAAATACTTTAAATTTTAAATATAGCCTTACTCTGCAAATAAACCAACATTCTTACAAGGGTTTTAGTTTAGCTTGGATTACTTTTTCTTTTTTGTCTATTTGTTTGTTTTGCATCATTAAGTCTCCATCTAATTCTGTTCAAATCTATAAAGCAGTATTTTCATCTGTCTTGCTCAGAGATCTGTTTGACTCTGTAATCTGTGCTTTCCCATAAAAGAATACAATATGATCCCCAACATCAATAAATTAGCAAGCTAGCTGGAGATTCAGGTTTACCACAGAAAAAGCAAGTACACATATCAACTATAAGAGTGGGAGGAGTTGGAGGTGGTAAGTGGTAGTAAGACTGTTCACAGTTTTGAACAACCAGAGAGGTCTAAGTGGCAGGTGTGTGACCAACATTGGAAAGTGAGGACTTGAGCAAACTAAATGTCATTTAGCTAATGTCAGCTAAGTCTCTCCAGCTAACCATGTAGCCCCATCCAGTTCAATTTGTCCATTTGTCCCCTCTTCCAATTAAATGCTCTGATCTCACATACCTCCCCTTCTCTGGCCAAAACACAGAGAGTGAAACTCAGTTCCTCTTCAAAATTTCTCTTCACCCCACCCCCCCAGTTTCTCTAATAGAGACAGAAGAGGTCAAACAGAGGAATGTTTCCTTGTTAGAGCATTTCTAACTATTAGGGGAAAGCAGGCATCTTCTCTTTATATTATGGGAGAAGGTGATGAACTGGATCTTGGTATTTGATAGGGGTTAAGGGAGAAAACAATGGAATCTGTAAAATACCATCTCAACCCTGGTTTATATGATTATTCTTCCTGCTATAAAATTCTATTGTATAGACCAGGAGCTGAAGAACATAGTCTTTCTACTGGATTTCTTTCTGAAACAAAATCCTAATTTTCCTCTAGGCAAATAAATTCCTCAGGTGGATTAGGGCAAAGTTAATGTGCCCACAGAGGCAACAAAAAATAATTAATAATCAAATATTGCCCTCAGTACATCCCACGTGTGGTTGTCTTTTAGAAATGTTTCTGAGTCATGGGAAAATGTTGAGACTCCAAAATGATGAAAATTGTCTTACAACTGCAATTTTTATCCAAATTCCAAATTACCCTTTGGCCAAGATACAGCTGCAAATTTGGGAACATTTGCAAAAGTCATATCTTCCCATTAAAATAAAAAATCTCCACTCTATTTTCTCAGGCACACTGTAGATACAGTACATTGCCTAAGACAAACACTGCCCATTCCCCTTGGCCATACAACCTTATTCTGCAAATGAATCAGCATTCTTACAAGGGTTATTTGTTTCCTTGGCTTTAGTCTGTTTTTGTTTTTATTGTTGTCCCATTAAGCCTCCATCCAACTCTGTCCTATTCTATCAAGAAATATTTTTATACATCTTGCTCATGGTCTTTATTTGATGTTAAGATGTAAGAAGTATAAATAAGCCTAATCTAGTTAGCATATTTAAATAAATTATAGTGCCTTTTTATGTCTCATCAATGGATATGAATGATTTTCACTCATGAATAGTTAATTAAAATTTCTGGCCCATTTATTTCTGAGATTTTTTACTTACTTGAATACTTTCTCCCAATCTGTATCTGTTTAATTTATTTAGGAACAAAAGCATATACACTCATTTCTATATTAGAACTCTGGGCACACATTAACTCTTGTTCTGCTGCCAAAGTTAACCTCCTGGAGTTTTTTGAAATGTGAGTCTCCATGTAGTGACAACACAAAGGTAGAGCATGACAAAGAGAGAAGGATTCTGCTTCTCCCAGGCCATTATTAAAACTGACCAGCACTCCAGGTCATCCAGCTTTCTGTTGACCCCTGGGGATGTGGTATAAGCATGTGTGCAACATAACTGCAAAAAAGTACAAAGTTGGAGAGTGCACACTGAAATTAGGAAAAGGGTGGGGGGAAAGCACCCAACAAAATGTGCCATTGTTAGGAGACGCGCCATAACTTCTACCCGCCATGCTGTCCAAGGCAATGCTTCCCACTGTAGGTAAATGGAGCCCAACGCTGTGAAGCATTAGGTTTTTAGAACTGAAGTTAAACTGATAAATTAGACCTCATTTATTGAACAGCAGTTAGAGCTGATTGCCTAGGGAGTCGTTTGACACCTTTGAAGACCCTGCTAACTTAATTGGTGATAGTTTGGGGGCTGAAGGAAACATTTAAGGCAGGAGCAGCAGGACACCGTGCCGCATGAAAATGGAGAAGACAAGCATTCTCTCTGACAAGGGGAGTCATATATAGATTTTTGTGTCCATTGTTTTCGCTTATTTGTGTGTGTGCTTTACTCAGTCAATCAAATATAATTGACACCACTGGGTTCTGTTGTTTTGTAGATGACAGGAGCTAATGCAAGGGAAAAAAGCTGGAAGTAAACTTCCCCCTGAAAAGCTGTGAAAAGGTTTTTCCACCGGGCCTGTGACATTTTTTGCTCAATTGTATTAATTGATGTAGTGACAAGGCACTTGGAAAGATGATGGATACTGATCACTACACCCTTTTTAAGGTTGGGTTATATCTTGCTATTATCATAAGCACTTGTTTGTACAAGAAGTGAGCAGCAAGCAGAACAAAAGAGGAAATAACAAAGCTGTTTACCTGTGCTATGCGCCTGGCACAGGAAGAGCAAAGGGTTTCCCATGTAAAGGTGCCCAGGCAGTGTAGAGGTGGGTGTGTAGACAAGGACCAGCTCCCAACTTCGAATTTAACCTTACTCCCCTCACCCTGTGATCTCTGAGGAGGCTCTGCCCCAGGTTTTTCATCATTAGCTCAGAGCTACAAATGATTCTAAGAGTTTCATAAAGTCCTAAGTCTTAAGTGCCAGGGTGGAAAACCTACCAGCATTAGAGCATCCTGGAACTAGATCAGCCAAATTATTCAGGCTAAGGGGAGCTATAGGTTTTAGAATGCTCATTTCTCAGAGTCGGTGACAGTGGCAATGATGCGTTAGAGTAGGCCACATGGCTTACCCAGACAGTGCCAGGATGAAATGACTTTGACTACTTGCAATAAAACAAAACAGACCTTGACTAAAAGGAGAGGATACAGAGTAAGGAATTCGTTTTTTTGTCTGAAATCAGCCTGAATGGGTCATTTGAATTATCTAGAGTCATGCAAAATTATCTTGAGGCTTCCTAGCATCATCTTTGGTGTTTAAGTAACCTTGAGTTGTCTGAACTTATCCTAAATTCACAGCACAAACGTGTTTTCAATCACACTAGAAAAACTCTAATTAAAACTTGCTGGGCATGGTGGTTCACACCTATAATCCCAGCAAATCAAGAGGCTGAGGCAGGAGGATCACAAGTTTGAGGAAAATACTAAGAAACTTGGTGAGACCCTGCTTCACAATAAAAAATAAAAAGGGCTGGGGATGTGACTCAGTGGTTAAGTGCCCCAAGTTTTCTTCCACTTTCTAACATCAGGTGTTTTCTATTGTTTGACATTTAAATCTTGACTCACATCATTCAATTTAAGAAAAGTTTCTATTTTCCAAATCCTCAAGGGAAAAACTCGTAGCTCAGTATACAATTCAAAGAAAGTGGTAGCACAGATTTTGCTTTTATTCCACAAATATTTCAAGAAAGCATTTGATAAACATCATCAAGAATTTCCACAATATATCCTGAACAAAAATGAAACCCAGTTATCCATAAATCCAGATATCCTTATTATATTTCAGGAATTAGAAACAGTTATGGCAAGTATAAGGGAGAAATCTCTAGAAAAATCTCATCAGAATTGGTAAGTATCTTATGCCCTTTCTCAGAGAAAACCCTTGAACTCATTCATTCATTCATTCAACATCTATTTATGTGTGCCAGGCACCGTGGATGTAACAGGGAGCAAAAAAACAATGGCATCTCTGTTCTTATGAATCATTCAGTCTAATGTAAGGAAAGCCATTAATCAAATGATAAACCCAAATCAACTTAAAAATAAAAGTGCGTGTGGTGAGTGTTCTGAATGAGAGATAACTGCTGCTATGAGAGTTTATAATTGAGAAATTTTATCCCAATTAAGGGTCCAAGGACAGTTTTACCAAGGAAATAAAACCTAAGCTGAGAACTGAAAAAATAAAGAATGAGAGGTGGAGGGACAGAGGAAAGGGAGAACTTTTCACCTATGGCAGGAGAGACTGTTGCAGTCCTAGGAACTCAAATACGCCAGAGTGAAACTCAGAGAGTGACAGGAAGTGTGGGAAGAACAGGGACACAAGTGCAATAGAGAGGGAACCAGAGCAAACTGGAGCAGCAGCTTTGAAACAAGGGCCACATAAGTATGTTGTCTTCTGCTAAAACTCACTTCCTTATTAACCTTTGCTATTTTTCTTTTTGAGATGTCAGGCAGTGGCAATGGGTTACAAAATAATCACAATGATGTAGGTGCTTAAAAACACCTGCAGGCAACAGGCAGAGCAGGAGAAAAAGTGCAAAAGGAATTGTGTGGGTCATTTGTGGCTACCTTGCAAGATTGTCAGCTCTCTTTGTTTACATTTGGAGCAAAATGAATCCTTACAAAATGACTTTGTTTTTGAAAAAAATAATGTGAATAATTAAACTTCTTCTGGAATCCTTGCTACCAAGATGCTACTAGAGAAGATCCACTGTCAGGAGAACAAGGCTTAGGCCTCACAGATTCCTGGCACCTGTATTATTGACCGTGGTGACAGCAAAGCAGGTGCAGCATGCAGTTCCGTTGCCCTGCAGAGAAGCTGCTTGTAGCACCAGCAGCCCTTTGCCCATTCGCATTCCTGAAATCCTGATGAACTTTACAACATCAAAACATTGTGTCATCTATGACTTACAACCAGGTCCTAAAAATTTTAACATGAATGTAATCTTTCTGGTACAGATGATTCTAACAGAAAGGCTATGGCTACTTTGGCTATGGAGCGTGCTGCACTAGACTTGAGCTCTTATACACCCTGGGAAAATATACCCAACTGGAGATCACAGAACTGGCCATTCATAAGTGCTTCTGATAAGACATTTCAGAGAGAGATTGAATTATCAGAAAGTATTCTCAACAGATTAGACCTACAATACAGTTTTAGCAACAAGTCATATGATTTGATATATGATTGGCCAAGGTTTGGTCATTTACACACACACATCCTACCTTACATGCCATAGGGTATACCAAAGTCATCCATTCCAGGGAAACCTGTCATGTCACTGTTCATTCCCCACACTGTGCTCCCATTCCCCTCACCATATTTTCATGGGATTTCTCTCAGCCTAGAATGGCCCACAACCCCTGCCATCTTCCTGCCTAGTTAAGAGTCTGCATGCATGGCCAGGAGTGTCCACCAGATTCCTTTGTTTTCTTTCTCTTTCTCTGTGCGCACTTCTCTCTCTCTCTCTCTCTCTCTCTCTCTCTCTCTCTCTCTCTCTCTCTTTCTCTCCATCTTTCCCACTCTCCTTCTCTCTCTTCCCTTTACTATCCCCCAGCCCACTCTAATTGTTTCTCCTTTCTGGTCAAAATTACATATTGTGATAAGGTGATATGTTCATTACATCTACCCAACAAAACTGAAAGATTAAGGTTAATGGTTAATGGGGAGCATGCATGAATGGTGTTTAGTTATCTATTGCTGTATACAGAAACACTGCAAAATTTGAACACTTAAACATTTACCACTTGTCATTATACAAGTCTGCAGGTCAGATGTGTGATTTTTCTGCTGATCTGGGCCAGATTTGGTTGATTTCAGCTACACTCCTAATAAAGCTGTGGGCTAGAGAGATGGGTCTAGTAATGTTGGCTGGGCTGTCTCACATCTCTGTGGCCTTGGTTGAGACGATGGATGATTGGACTTTGGTTCACATGGACTCTCAACCTCTTGTCGAGAGTTTCCTGATATGGTGGCGACAGTGGATCTAAGACAACAAGGCCTCTTGTGGTTTAACTTAAGGACTGTCACTTCTATTTTATTCTATTGGCCGTGTATATACATACATACATATGCAAAATGGACATGAATAATAAATAGAATAATACAGTATGTCATCTCTGTCGGCTCCAAACTTCTCTCACATATAATGAAGGGAAATGTTATGAGTCCCTTTCTATCACTAACCTTTATCCATATAATCTGCCATCCTCTTTTAGGTTTCAGACCCATCTAGGACTTGTTGATTTGTGATAAGCCACATCAAAATGATCACCTCCTTATAACAACTGAGAATTTTATACTTCTCTGCAATTAAAGTTTAGGCTCTGGGGGCTGGGGCGGTAGCTCAGTGGTAGAGCATTTGCCTAGCATGTATGAGTCACTGGGTTTGATCCTCAGCACCCCATAAAAATAAATAAATTAAATAAAGGTCCATCTACAACTAAAAAAACTTTTTAAAAAATAAAATAAAAATATAAAGTTCAGGCTCTGTTAAGAGATCTTCAACTTCTCATTAGCTGCACAACACCTTCTCACTGATTTAAAAAATCTGTTCTAACGAAAAACACCAGAAGCATGGCTTCTCTCAGGTTCTACAGAAATGCCTGCCCCAAGTCTCTACACATACCAAGAACCATCTACTTATCTGATTTTCTCACCATTTGGAAGCAAAGTTTTGTAGACCCTCCTCACTTAAAAAAAAAAAAAATCTGGTCTCAGAGCTGCCATTAATGATCTGTTCCATTAGTGAACTGACCATTAATGATCAGTTCCTTACTTGATGCATACTCTGTTTGACCTTCAAATACCCCTCTCCACTGCCACTCTTTCCAATACCATTGCTAAAATTGCCTCCTT
Organism: Marmota flaviventris; assembly: GCF_047511675.1. Lineage (NCBI taxonomy): Eukaryota > Metazoa > Chordata > Mammalia > Rodentia > Sciuridae > Marmota > Marmota flaviventris. The sequence goes on from NC_092502.1 coordinate 52,825,280, forward strand.
GCTGTTTCATTGGGGTTGTGCTGCATAACTTCTTAATTCCTATGTATGTTCTGGCAGGAACAATGTTTTATATCTCCCCTCATCCAGTGCTGTGAAGCAGTTTGAATTCTCAATAAGTATGCAATTCATTTACAACCAAATACAAATATTTGGTAAAGAATCTCCTTCAAACCAGAAAGAACTAACCAGTTTAAGGTTAATATTTCATGACAAATTTTGTAGAAGGGGCTAGTTCTTTCAAGAATCATCTTACACCACCCTGCTGGTCAGGGCTGCACATCTCTCAACAATATGACCCCAGGTGACCTCACCCCAGGAGGAGATTGTGGGAGCTGGCTGCAGGTGGACTTATAAGACAAGAGTAGGCTTGTACTACCGTGGTCTCCTGGAGACCAGCCCTCTGACCATGGGGCCTTCTGCCTGAGCCAACCTTGGGACACAAGCCTCCAGCCCCACAGGAGCCTGGCTCCAAGAGTCTGGGGTCAGGAATCTCTTTCCAGAGTTCATACCACTGATCCAGCCAAAATATGCTTTTCCCCCAAACACAGGAAAGATGAAAATTTTCCACAAAAGACAAATGTTCCTACAGAAAGGCAACCCTACCAAATTTCAGCTGACTTCTGGGTATCCTGTAGGAAAGTATGTGACTCTTTTATCCAGATAAACCACCATGTTCAGAAAAAAACCACCATGCCTACATCTCCATTACACACAACCCAGATTCCTCTGTCCTTTATCTGTCCTTTGCTGCATCCTTGAGCCACTTCTGCCCTGCCCTATTTTTCATTTGACCTTCCTTTGTGTCCTAATCTGGCTTTCCTATTGTCCCTCAGGAATCCCTATCCCATGGTTAACACAGAGCTCCTTTGTCTTCAATCACTTCCCTAATGCCCTGTCTCCTCCTAATCTAAGCAGAAAGCTGACTTTTCCTGTATTCTGTATCCTAAGGGTCAGGAAGTAGGACAGCATCCTGCTCATTTCTCATGATTCTTTCCTCCTTTACTTTAAAAGACACTGCATCTTTGACATAGCAACATGGTTATGTGACCCTATACCCTTGTGTTTTCTGTCTTGTACTGACCTACCTTCTTATTCACTGTAAATTTGGGTGTCTAGCTTAGGCTCTCCCTCACCACTTCCAGCACTTTTTCGTTTCCAATGACTTTACCTCCAATAGGCCAGTCTATTCTGCCATCTACTTCTGTGGCTGCTGTCACATCTGAAACTTCTCTACCTGTGAAATTAAAAATCATGCATTGATCTTAACCTCCTTTCCTCCAAATTCTCTCTCATCAGTTGCTCCAATAGAAACCACTCTTCAACTTCTAGAAACCTCCAACCTACTGAACCTCTATTTTTACCTTCAAGTTCTTAGCCTATCACTTCACACATGACTCCCTCGCTCCATTTCCCTTCCATTCCTTGTTCTGGAGAACCCCACACATTGTCCTGACTTAAGTATCACACTTCTTAGTGCCTCCTGAGAGCAGTGGTCTGGCAGGAGAAAAATCACACAATTCTGAAGAATGGTTTCTCATTACATCCAACATTTCTACTCCTAAGCAGGTTTCAAGACTACCCCAAAACTCTATTTCCTCACCAGTTCCCACTCCCAGAGCTTTGGAGACCAATTTTCTCCCATTTTTTCAGCTACTGTTGTAGGCACCAGAACAAGATATACTGATTCCTACCCCTAAGGAGCTTATTCTAGAGGAGGTAAACAGAGAGACCCCCCCAAAATCAATGAATACATGCAATGATGAAAATCAAGTCAATGATGGATACTGACAAAGGGTAGAATATTTACTCTAAGAACAGAGTGACAGAACTAGCTATTCAAATAGCCACAAGAAGCACATTTTATGAAAACTAAAACCACTTTTGCAAAGGCACAACTGTGTATATTATTTTAGAATGTCTGTGGGATAGCAAGAAAGCCAGGATTACTGATTACTACGAGCAAGGAGAGAATGCAGTAGAAAATGAGAGAGGTAAGGAGGGGACAGATCCTACAGGATTTTATTGGCCAGAGAAACGAGTTTGGAGTCATATATTACATAAAAAAATGAAAGCTATTGGAAGAAGTGTTTTTGTTTGTTTGGATTTTTTGTTTACTTGTTCCTTTGCTTTTTAATTTGAAGAGCGGCATGATTTGATTTAGAGTTTTAAGACCACCCACCTCAAAAATCTTGCTTTCTCCTTCCCATGGCTTCAACTGTTTCCTCTTTCCTGTTTCATTTCCATCTCCATTTAGACACATTCAATTCACTCCTACCTCATAAGAAAATATTTCACTGACATCACTTTTCTCCTCAGCCCAGCTCTCTCAGTTACTCTTTCTGTCTCTGCTTACCCACTGCCCCTGATTCCTGCACCCAGCTCTCCACCCAGGTCTTGTGGAAGTTGCCACTGCTTCTACTGCTGCTCACTAGGCTCTCTTCAGCCCTATCCTACCTGGCCTCCTTGGGGAGTCCTACTAAAGCCACTTCCCCCTGGCTCACTACCAGGACTCGCTCCTAAGATGTCCTCAACTTTCTCTGGCTGTTCCTTTTGGTCTCTTATGCAAGCTTCACTTCTACCTGGCCTTCAGTGTTGATGTGGACCAGAGGTCCACTCTTCTCAGTTTACTAACTTCCAGAACAGCTTATCTCCGCACTCTGTACCCCCTAATACACAATCACACAGCCTTCATCCCCATCTATATTTTAATGTCTCACAAATCCAAGTCTCCAGCCATCTCTCTCTACTGGTCTCCAGGTATGCTTGGTTATCCCACAAAGCCCTTAAATCCCAACCTGTCATAAATTGAACACACAATCTTTCCCAAAATGTCTCCTCTTTTTATGTTCTTGATCATATTGGCCTGTCTAGAACCTCTGTATCTTCTTATCTATATCTCTCACAACCAAAATTCTCAACACTGAAAATGTTCCTGGTAACAGACACATTGGATTTGGAAACTGTAATCTCTTCCATGGCTTAGGGGAACAGAGCCCTTCCTGTCACCGTTACTGTCCACTTCAGGTCTTTTCTGCATTGCAATTAGAGTGTTTGTTTTGTTATGTTTTGTTTTGTCTTGGTTTTTTTTTTTTTTTTTTTTTTTTTTGTAGATGGACACAATATCTCCATTAATTTATTTATTTTTATGTGGTGTTGAGGATCGAACCCAACACCTCATGCATGCAAGGCAAGTGCTCTACCACAGAGCCACAATCCCAGCCCTAGAGTGATTTTTCAAAAATAAATAAATAAATAGTACTTCATTGCCTTCAAAATAAAGTATAAACTGCTTAATACAGCTTTCATATGTCTTTCTCCTGAATATCTTATTCTACCATATGTAGCCTAATTACAGTAATTATTTTCACTTTCATCAACATGAACTCTAGCTTACAGACCTTTGAACATGCTGTTTTCTCTGTGAAGTTTCTTTCCTCCCCTGCAACAACCTATTCTTCAGGTCTAGATTTGGAGGTTGCTTTCTGGATCCCACATGCCTATTGCTGGTACATATTTTATTGACTCCTATAGCTCCCTTTACAATCCCCTATCATAAGGAGAAATGGATGTGCTAACTACCCTGATTTGCATACATGGTATGAATGTATCAAATGATCACACTGTGCCCCATAAGTATGTACAATAAGGATGTGTCAGTTAAAAATAAATTTTAAAAAAGATCACACCAATCTGAATTATAGTTTCTTTTTATTTGTTTTTATTCTCTATTAGACAGGAAGTTCCAGAAAAGCACACGCCCTGTTTGTTCCTTCATTCTTGTTTTGCCAACAATTAGCACAATTTAGCATATACATAGCTCACAATTTTTTTAATGATGTAGTGCCTTCACAATAAAATTCATTCTTTTCTCGAAACAATGATTTATTGTCTCATAAAGGCTTTATAGTTATCATATCTGCAATCATCCTTCTCTATAATAGTGACATTGTAAGTGGAAGGGATCTGAGGGAACAAACTCTTGGTGGAAGAGAATCCAGGGGTTTTCTCACTTCTTTCTTCCCATTTCTGCTTCCCTGAGCAGCCTACAATTTAACACTTTTCTGATCTTTCAATAAAAAAAAAAGTCATTTTATTTAGAGAACCTTCTTTAAAAGAAAGCCTACTTTTCAAAAAAAATTACAAAGAAGGAAATTGTGAGAAGAAATTTTTTTCTTAATCCATGCTAACCCTTAACAAAACTTGGAAAATGCAAAAAGTAAACATTATTAACATATAACACCAAAGAGATCTTTACCTGACTATTTCACATCTACTACTGTGGGACCCTCTCCACCTCCCTTAACCTCTCTCCCTGATGATCACAAACTTTGAATTCTGGAAGTTCTTCATCACCTACACAAGGCTTGAAGACCAGGTCAAGAGTCTCCTCATTTGCTGCCCTCCCCCCACACCTCAGGCCCAGCTTAGTCAATTTCTCTTTATTAAACCCTATGTTACAAACCAGAAGAGACAGGGGGAGAGAGAGAGAGAATAGCACATGCACAATGGCAGCTGCCTCATGCTGGGAAATCCAGGAAGGACGTCTGAGATAGAATTAGAGATGAACAGGTTATTGGGGAAATGTCCATCAGGGAAGAGGAAGCAGGGAAAGGCTATGAGATCCCAGACCAGGATGCAGTTCTCACACTTGGAAAAGGAGAAAGAAGGAGAGCCAGGTAAGAAGCCTCCAATGTTAATGCAGCTCTGAGGAACTTCCAGAAAAACCAAAGGGTGATGTCATCCCAGAGGTCCCATGTTGTCAGAAGCAGACCAGCACCAGCACCATGACTGTGCTGAGCCATTGGCTGGCTAGGAGCAACCTAGGGGGAGACAAGTTCTCAGCACGACTTCTGTAGCAGCTGGAGACACCTTCCAGCCTGGAAAAAGGGTTTGAGCAGCTCGCCTCCATGGCTGACATGTGGCTTTGGAATGTCTTTGTAAAAGTAGCCCAAAATGCCAATCTGCTGGAAAGAGTGAAGCTTAAAGTCAATGTCATAAACTACTTCCCATCCATGGTTCTCAGTCTTAAGCTTGTCCTCCAGACAATATTAGGCAATGTCTGGAGATATTGTGGATTGTCACATCTGGCAGGGGTTTGGGAGTGGTAAGGGGGAGATGCATGAATGGTCTCTAGTGAATAGGAGCCAAGTATGCCTATGATGGACAGGACAACCCTCTGCAACAAGGAACAAAGAAAAATCAGGCTTAAAATGTCAATGATGCTCAGGTTGAAGAAATTGGCTTTACATCAGATTGACAAAACATCAATATTTCAAAGAATGTATACAGTTCTTCCTGCATCAAAGACTGCAAAGTGGAGAAGTAAGTATAGCAGCTTCTCCATAAAAGATGATAGCAACCATGTGGCACTACACAGCCAGATGGCATTGTAGACCCAAAATTCTATCTTCCGCAGATGATCATTTCTTGTCTCACATTAAGAATATAAAAACCAAATGCCACACACTCTCCTGCTTTATCCATCAGCCTTTGGGGTGTGTGTGTGTGTATTGTGTGCGGGTGTATGTGTGTATGTATGTATGTATGTATGTGTATATATGTATGTGTGTGTATATGTGTGTGTGTGTGTGTGTGTGTATATATATATATATATATATATATATATATATATATTCATCCTCATTGACAGCAGGGTTGAGGAAGGACTATTTTGTCAGAAGGGAAGAAAGTAGCCTAAAATTGTACTTTTTTTACTCAAAACACACACAATGTTCTTCCCAGAGCTTTTGTTTCTAATTTAAAAGGTAACTTTTAACAAGTTGTAGCTATGAATGGGGATAAGAAACTCCTATTTTCCTTTCCTACGTTGATCTAAACACTCTTCTTCATTCCATTTCTTCAGATTGAAACTAGCTGGGCATGGTGACACACATCTGTAATCCCAGTAGCTTGGAAGGCTGAGGCAGGAGATCACAAGTTCAAGTCTAGCCTCAGTAACTTAGTGAGGTCCAAAGCAATGTAGTAAAACCTTGTCTCAAAAAATAAATAAATAAAAGGAGCTGGGGATGTGGCTCAGTGGCTAAGTGCCCCTACATTCAATCCCTGGTACCAAAAAAAGAAAAAAAAAAGAAACTATAGCTGTTAAAATATACTCTGACCAGTCCACTGACACAGATCACTCTCAGGACCAAGATTGGAATTTCTCAGAGTAGTTATGAGAATACAAGCCTTGGAAATAATTTATGTGAAAATATGAAAGTAACCCAGAACATGAGAGCACTCTTGGCAGACCAAAAAAAGAAACAGAATTGGCTATTGTACTCCCAATATGTGAAACTATGGTCAGTCTTCCCAGAGCTCAGCTGAAGGCCTCAAGAAGAAATTAGACACAGAGAAATTTTTTAAAGGAAGAAAAGAATAATCCATTCTATCCCCGGCCCTTGGCCTGGTCCACAGGACAAGGAATAGTAGATTATACTGAGACAGAGTGATATCACTGCCAGCTATAGTCCTGGGGAAAGAATCGTTGGAAAGATCGTCTCAGTGGAGGGGTAGAGGCCACCTGATGTCAAATGTCTGTTTCACTCTTGTTCCACTTCACTGCAAATAATTATTGGCAGGAAAGTTTTATAAAAGTGTCTAGAAGAATGAATAAGGAGAGTGTCAGTAAAAAGATGAATTTCTTTTTTATGGACTTTTGAAAATCTGCTATGGCTTTATACTTAGCATGGTATGAAGGTCCAACAAAGCGATCACAATCTGATAAAAAAAAAAAATTATAGTATGTCTCTCTCCTTTATAGTTAATGTAGGCTTTGCTCCCCAGGATGGGAAACTGGTATTGGTTTCCCATAGGAACCTGGCTTCCACTCATGGCAGATATTCAAGGATCTAAGCTTTTTGCTTGGAGCTTCTATATTATTTAAGGAAATTCAGATAGAAGAGTATGTGCTGAGTCTCTGGAGGCCTGGAAGAAACTAAGGATTCTTAAACTCACCTGTGTCTTTTAAGATTCAAGGAAAAGGATTTTCCTTCTCTTTTTAAATTCATGAAAAACAAGGAATCAACTTGGAAGTCACAAAATTTGGAGACCATTGTGCTACAGACACTATGAACTGAACAGTGAATCCTACATGCCTGAGCCATAGATCCGTTTTTGAATATCTGCTTGTTTTGCCGCACCTCGAAAATAAATGCAAAAAGAGCAATAAAATGCCCTTGGTTCTTTGAAAAGCAAGATGCTCTGGAAGAAAGACTTTTTTTAGTTAATTTCTTCTACTGTGATGGGCTTAGGCCTGGAAAACAGTAAGAGGAAAAACAGTAAGTGACCCTTGTTGTACGTCTACTCACGTTTGCAACCCAAGTCTTTGCATTTGATTGTTCCCCTTGACCAGAAAATGTAGAATGCAAGTGTGTGTTCTTAGATGCAGAAAAAATAAACATCCACTAGCTTCGCCCATGAGGAGCCTTCGGCTTGCAAAGCAACCGCCTCATGTAATAGACCACAATGTTTACATGATTCACTACAGCTTTTGACACTCTTCACAAATCAAGTCTGATTGGGTTTCTCATTGAAGCGATCTGACAGCCTAACCAGGAGGCCTCCTGGGGCTCTTCTCTCCCCACCCCCTTAGTAATGGATAAAAACAAGCCTAGAAAACAGTCAGTTGGGAAGTGGTAGTATCCAAACTTGGTTTTCTTTTTTATTTATTGTCATGCAATTGCTTCTTTAACCCACTCTATTGATCTTGAGTGGGAAGTGGAGGGGGTTGGATGGAAGAGGAGCATCACTTAGAGTCAGGCATCTGTGGTTTGGTCCTAAGGGAAAGAAATAAATAGTCCCAACCTAGAAGGGAGGGAGGGGGATTTAAAAAAAAAAAAAAAAAACAGAAGATTGACTGGTTTGCAAGGGATCCCAGTGGATTCCTGCTTACACCAGAGCATCATTTAAGCCTATGTTCTTCCATCTACCTTGTTTGCAGTAAATAGCTGCCCATTATGTCAGGTCAGGCAAGTGCCGGGGCGTCACAGCTCGGTGGTCGTGATCTGCCCGCAGAGCAGCAAGAAAGGTCCCCCAGAGAGCAAACGCATGTGTCAAGTTCTGGAGCCGTCAAGGTTCTAAGCGACAGCTTATCTTGAGGGTTTAAAACTTGCAAGCTGTCCCTGCTTGCTTCTCCCGCCGCCACCCCCCCCCCCCGCACCCCTCCTCCCTACCTCACTTACCCCCCTCCCCCAGTCGTTTTTCCTCTTGACAATCTGCTTGAAAGAAGACAGATGCTGGAGCAGTTTTCCTTAAGTCGGCTCTAATTCCATAAGGTGCAATCCACCAAACGCAACTCTGTCCATCTTTTGAAAAGGCTAAGATCCTGAGGCAGCCCCATTTATTATTTGTCTTGACACTAACACAAATATTTTCAGATGGGTTGGAGGCTGTCACTTTACTATCCTTATGTTCTTTGCCCTCAATAAATAAGACACATTAAAGTTCTTAAAGGCAAACAAAGAACTGTATCCTGGGTACCATTCGTCCTGCAGTTGCCATGTTTAATTGAACATTTTATAGCTCTCTAATGTCATGTCAGGTTCTTAATGTGACATGTGCTCCTCTCTTACATTATCAGGGGCTAAGAACATCACAGAATCTTTCTTGGATTCATGTGTATGAGAAATAAGATTTATCATGTGAGCTTCACTGAATCATTTATGAGTTGCCTTATCTCACCCAGGCAATTTTATAACTGTAAATGGCCCCTCTGGTCTGCTGTCTGGATTTTGTTTACTGTAAAATCCCAAAATAGTATGACTATTTTCAAGATAGCAAGCTAAATTTTGCTGCAGCTTAGGATTACCCTGTATCTGTCCTGTATTTTTCCATTTATTTGTCCCAGATATGAGGAATGGTTCCAATTTAGGGATAGAAGTGCAAATGTATGGCATTTTAGGATATGTAAAGATAAGAACCAGTATCTGCTGAAGTTCATAAAGTAATTATTGTGTTAGGCAATTATCTTGAGATAATGTTGCCCTGTACAGAGCTGAACAGGGCCAGAATCTCTAGCTTCTTCCCTTCCAACAGAAATAAGCCATCATACAAGAACACACACACCTAACACTAAAGAAGTATGAAACATTGGCTTAACCAATAAGGGATTGATTATATTTCAATAAGACGAAAACATACCTGAAGAGTAAAGGCACATGATGAAAGGAGAATTGTGGGAATTGGTTTTTGTTGTCATTTTCAATGAGAGGAGACTTCATGAAGTAGATGTCTGAGCAATGAGTCCTAGAAAGAGAGAGGCCAGTTCCCTAGGCATGCTAAGTGCCTGCCATGTGCAAAGTCCTGAACTCTGTGCACAGTTCTGAGAGTAGTTAGCCAGACAAAATGATTTTTTTCCAGCTCAGACATGAACTAAATAATTTAAATATATTTCAGGGACATCTTCTACACACAGTATGGCCATAATGTAATATTTTCCCCTGAGTATTCTGAGTTTTTCTGACAATAAATACATGTAATATTTATTTCTGATGCCTGTTTACTTCTAGGTCACTGCCTGAATTTTTAAATACTCCATGTAATTTGCTTTGAGTCAAAAGCACATATATAATTTTTCAAAAATTAATTTTAAAACTCATAATAAGCCAAACTTTGGAAGGGATTTTTAAAAATGTTTTTGCAAGGAGGTGGTACAGCAGAGTTAATTGGATCTGGATTTTATGGCTGTATTTATAATTTTTCTCTCAATTTCAGTTCACTCATCTGTAAAATGAAAATAATGTACTTATGTCATTTGTACATGCTATGAAGATTAAACAGGAAGTATGTAATCCAGTTCCTAGAACATTCATAGGCACAAATGAATACCTACTGTTATTTTGTTTTCTTTATCAGATTCATATTAATTTGATAAGATTGTGTATAATATTTTCCAGGCATTTGATCACTCTTTCTATAACTTTCCTTCATATATCAAGGTAGTGGCAGGATAAGTATGGGACAATTGACTACATTCTTCCCACAAGTATTCATTGAGTGCTTACTGTACACTATATTATAAAAAAAAAAACTACAAGATAAATACTTTACCTAAATAGTCATGGGAGTTTTAGTCACAACTGAAAAGCCTTAGTCCTTGAGCTTTACAAAACCTCCTGATAGGTTTTTTTAAGGAGGTGGAGAGTTGCAGATTCCATTCTTCTAAAATCCACCCTTCATGGAAAATTACACAAATCTAATGATTCTGACATTTTGGTTCAAGGGCTCATTCCATTCCTGTAGAATTCTAAAAATTTCCACCAAAATCATCTTTACATAAAACCAATGGTGTACCTTTTCTTAAAAAGGTGAATTCACCATGAAGGAAGGCTAACAGGCAACTCTTATTTTTCTATCCCTTTCAGTCATGGGAGAAACTTCTGTTATTAAAATATTTTTAACAGATGAGCAACTCATATCACGCCTATAATAAATTTTCCATTTTCCCCAAGATGCAAATGTAAGAAACATCAAAGGAATTCAATTATAAAAACCTATTTTCATTCTGTTAAGGACAGGAAAATTTACTGTGGCTTGTTATTTGCCATGTTTCACATGCACATAAATGAATTCAATTTCAATCAAAGTATCAACTCTGTCCTAATAGGTTTTGACTGGATTAAACACAAGCATCCTGACTTCTTTATTGAGAAGACACAGCTCTACAAGATAGCTTAAGAAATGAAGTTTTTATTAAAAGAAACGAGATTAGATATCTAGGCACATTTAAAGATCCAGCTCTGGGCATATTCAAGTTGGGTACATATGGGGTAACACAATTGTGTTTTGAAAGGTAACTTTAAGTTGTCCTACTTTAAGTACCTAGTCTTATCAGATAAAGAGGAATAGGAGATGCCTACACCACTCTACTGGGCCCCTTGTGTGTTTCTCAGAGAATTCTGCATGGCTTCTCTGCTTCAAATGCTGTGTGAAGGAAATTGGGATGTCTAGGGATCTTGCTTTCTTTGTAATAGGCTGTATTATAAATGGACCAGTGGTTTATCCTTTCTCTAAAAATCTTTTTCCCTCTACTCCCTTATTACAGGAGGAAGCATGAAATGGGAGTTTAATTATTTTATTTTAATCATCGTATCTAAGCAAAGTGTAAAAGTGAAGCTACTCCAAATAAAGTATGAATCAGGTTATCAGGGCACAACACATCACAGGAACAAAATATGTTTTCAGTTGTGAAAGGAATGGTGGTAGAACCTCTTGCACAATTTGGCATTAGTTTTATATCATTCATATGACTCAGAAGACCTAGAGACAATGTTGCCTATGTACATTAGAAGAACTGTACAAGAACCATTTTAGCAGCACTATGGTAATAAAAAAAATTGAAAATGTTCCAAGTATGTATTATCAGGAGAATAAATAAATAAATAGAATGTGGTACTTTGATATGATGGATTATTATAAGCAGTGAAATTGAATGGATCATCTCTTCATGTAATAACAATATTAAAACATAATGAAATATAAAAAAGACACATATGTATGTATACATATAATGACACCACTTCTATAAAGATCCAAATCATGCAAAATTTAAAATTAAGACAGTATTTGCTTCTAGGAGTAGGAGGATGTGGGTGGGCACAATACTTAAAGAGTAACAAAGTACTACTAATTTTCATGCTCTGCATGTTTATTTTATTACTATGCCTCATGGTTTATGCACAATTTTTGATGTGTATCACATGCTTTTTAAAATTTTAATTTCAAAAGAAACTCACCTAAAATAAGAGGTCAGTGTACTTTAAGCCATACTACCTTTATACAAGGCTAATCCTGATAGATAATTTCTGAGCATGTGACAGTGGGGAGATTCATGAGAAGATACCATTTCGATACAACACACACACACACACACACACACACACACACAGTACTGGTTCAGAGTTTATCAGAAGTCTTGTTTTAAATGTGCCAATGTTATTTATAGGTCTTTTTCACATCTATCATAACTCATGAGTGAACTTTTAAGGGTCACTTTTACTTGATAAAGCTTCCAGAAACTGTCTAAAACTGCCATGCTTCAAATATCAAAATGAAATTGTACATGTTCCTGTTTGGAGCCTCTTCATTTTTCTATGGTATTTTGTAGAGCTTCACATGTGTTCAGGAGGAAGGAGGCATTTGCAGTAACCACCCTACAGTCTACATGCTGCTAAATTCCCACAGTAGCTCTACTGATAAATCTTTGCTACTTTTTGCAACTTCAAAATAGAACACAATAACCTATCTTTATTTCTCTGTGAGATGAGAAACATGTAGAGGTTATATGTACTCTGGATTTTGAACCCCGGCGAAAGGCACTATTCACAGTCACAAGGAAGTGCAATAGTGAACACATCTCTATTTCTCAGATTTTTATTTGAAAATGCATTAACATAATAAGGTTAAAAAAAGTAAGTGTGAATTGGCAATGCTTAAATATTTTGGAGCTGATATCACAGTGGACAATGTTTTATCCCTTCAGTCTGAAATATTGAAAATTATTTTCATTACCTAATCAAAAAATGACCAAATGAAAGGAAAATGCTAAGGTCAAAGTTCTGATAAGGATCTGAAAGATCTTGATCAAGCTCTATTATTGCATCTAAAGTTATTTTCACCCCATGATTAGAAAATGCCATTATGAGAGAAATTATTGTTGCCAAAACCACAGCAAAATGTGTTGACCTAATGGCTATTCCTCAAAGATAAGTGGAAACTTTCCATGAGCTTCTCTTATTGATTGTTGTTCCCATGTGCACCCCTGGGAACAGAACAGAAAAGAAATGTTTTGATCGGAGAAAGAGTGACCTTTTCTTTGGGAGTGTTTTAATGCTGTGATATGCTGAAATAACTAACTGAAAGGATAACAAAAGGGAGAAAAAAAAACCTTATTGTTTTGTAACCCATGGGGAAATGGGTATTTTTTTTTATGTACTTTTCTACAAAATCAGGACTCTGGTAAAATTCTTGAGGCTGGATCTGAAAAACTATGCTCTTGATTGGAAGAAGGTATAAAACCTTACATAACCAATGAAGAAGCATATGCCAACACTCAAGGGCCCACATATGTGCTTTCTATCAAATGCAATAAAAAGAGGAAGACACACATTGGCAGTAATAAAAGCTGCTGTCCAAATGAGCATGCTGTGTACATGTTCCTACATTACATCAGTCCTCACAGAGCCACACTCAAATGGCCATGTGACCCTTCTTTGACAACTGAAGAGTCTAAGGACCAGACTATTTAGTCACTTGTCTAAGGTCACACAGTGAGTATTTGGCAAAGTCTGATTCTGTGCCATAAGCAGGGCCTCCAACAATGAGAACTGCAGGTGGTGATCAGAGAACCCGTAGCTTATCTACAAAAGAACTATCAAATTTGAAGTACACCTAATATAAAAAAATACTGTTCCTTAAGTCAGTAAGAATCCATTTCTACATTAAGCCACTTGATATGGTAAAATCAAAAGCAAGGATGCAGATTTAAGTTTTTTATATTGTCAGTTTTTTGAGTTCAAATTTTTTATTCAAACCTGGCATTCTTTTTCATTGTGTAGAGATTTTAATTTTCTCAGGATAAAAGCATCACTTACTCTATTCCCCAATGATTTCACTCAGCAGATTTCCATATGTTTATCAATCAGATGGGAGGACAAAAATATAACAAATAGCTCCAGGAAATTTTTTTTGTTCAGTGCTGGGTATTTAACTCAGGGCCTGTGGAAGCTAAACAAGTACTCTACCACTGAGCTATGTTCTCAGGCCCAAAATATTTAGTTCACAATGAAAACCCAAAACTATGTGAACCTGCTATCTTCATAAGCAACTCACCAATAGTGACTCATCTATCTGTATGAGCAGCCAGTGTGAATGACAGAAAGAGCACACGATGAGTCACTATTGGTGATGAGTCACTATTGGTGCATTGCTTATGTGAAAAATCATATCTAAAAGTTATCACCATCCTTGAGAACAGACGTTCAAATCCACAGATGTTGAGAAATATCTTGAAAATTCAAATAGCTGATTAAACCTACAGAAATGAATTAGGAAGAAGACGCTATGTGCCAAAGAGTAGCAAATAAATGTTTCTCAGAGTTCTTCAAACAGAAGTCTGGTAAAAGAACCAAATTTTCAAATGTTATGAGTAAAAAGCCTGGATTCTGGAACCAGACTTCTAGTATTAAAATACCAGCTCTGCTGATTCCAATCTGTATGACCTTGGGAAATAGTTTAACCTGTGTCCCAGTTTTCTCCTCTGTCAAATAGAGGAAATAATACTCCCTACCTTAGGTTGTTCTTGTGAATATATATAATTTAATCTATATTTAGCCCTATCATGCTATGTGCAACATTCATGTTTGCTATTATTATAAATAATGCATTCAAATATGGATATATTTAGAGAATAAGATCTACAAAACTTAAGCTTTTCAGCAAAGTGACAAAAGATATTTGTACACCATGTTTCTCTTCCACTATGTTCTGAGAAGGTAAATAACGTCAATAATTTTATGTTTTCTTCATAAAATGAAGTTTGCCTTTACTTTTTCAGTTTTATGATCCTGTGTGTGGTGTGTATTCTTCAAAAAAATATCTAGCATCAGTATAGTATGCACTTATTTTCTTAAGGTTGGAGCAAAACTGCATTTCCTTAAGTACAACATCTCTTACATCTTCAAAATTCAACAACAAAAAAGAAATTTTTAAAAATAATTCTGCCATTTTGGTAAATAATGATAATTACAAAAACAAAAAAAAATGTTGTCCACATGCAGTTTTATCTGCTCTGGTAGCGAGATTTATTGTATTAATATGTGCTGGTGAAACCAGAGTTTGAGATGAAACTAGATTCTCCACTTCTGCTGGAAGATGGGAGTCGGCATAAACTGTAGGCCTCTACAGTCAAGAAAGCCTTTTGTAGTGTTACCAGTTAATCAAGGCAGGGGGTGCCTGCTGGCATCTGAGGGTCACAGCTAGCAAAGCCTGATTCCTTTCCACTACCGTTAGTAAACTATCACGGCTCTTAATGGCAAACTATGCCCTCCAGTGTTGCAGCAGACCCCAGAAGCTCACTGCCCACTTCCTTCCAAGATCTTCTCTCTCAGATTCAAAGAATGAAATCCACAGACAAGGAAGAGTAAGTGCAAAGGAGTAAGATTTATTCATGTGGGAAGAGAAGAGACCGAGCTGTCAGGATAGGAGGGGACCCGATAGATGTTGCTGCTTGAGTGTGCCAGTCTAAGGGTTTATATAGCAGTTTGGATCAATGTTGTTGGTCCAAATTCATGCTGACTAGGGTTTGGAAAAGTACCAACACTAATGGTTAGCCCTACAATCTCAATCGGGTCTGCCCTGCTTCCATTTTCCCACCAGCTCTAGGGCATTGGGTGGTTAATTTTGTCAGATCGTGGCTCTGGTATGCAGCACTGTGTAGAGCTGGCATCTGCCCCAGTCCCAGGCCAGGCCTCTGCCAGTGCAATAGGTCAGCACACCGTGGCTTCCCTCAGCCCTGGTTCCCCATACCACAAGCCCATACCTGCATGGTGGGCTCAGAGCAACCATGACCCATGCCCACTGCCTGTGCTCCAGCCCACCTGGGCCACCCCTCCACAGTTCCATCACCACTTCTTGGCCAGGATTAGTGGTGGTGAGGAGCCATATAGATCTTTTATAATCTACTGAGACTATATTTTAACATGGTGTCACTGTAGGACCAAATGTCATGTGACTCTAGTAAATATAGAGCTCTTCTAACAGGAACCAACATGGATCAGGTCTTATCGAGCCTGTGAGATGGATGGACATTATCTACTAGTTGTTTGTTTACCTTTTAAAGAGTGAACTGAGTGGTTGTTGTTGCGGCTCAGCGTAGAGAGTTCGCCTAGCTGGGTTCGATCCTCAGCACCACATAAAAATAAATAAATAACATAAACGTATTGTGTCCAACTACAACTAAAAAACAACATTTTTTTTTTTAAAAAAGAGTGAACTGAAGCCAATTTGCTCAAAGAAGGGCTCCACTAGCCATAATCATTTCTATGCCATAAGGATTGCCTCTTAAGATCCACGGCGTTCAGCAGTTAGATTCTTATTATTTTAATGTGTCACAGCTTCATTCCCAAATTTTCATTCTGAAAAAAATATTGTTACTTTTCATTAGTCCTGGACACTAAAGTTTGTCAGAGCTTTGCATGGCTAAATCCTAAATCTCTCTTAAGATGCAGTTCAGGCATTGCTTTTTCTAGAAAGTTATCTTTGTCCTTGAAATAAGCATTTTTGTTGTGTCACAAATATAGTGCAGGAATTATTCCAGCAAGCACTATGGTAGGAAAGGATGATGTAAAGTCAAAGCACACATAGTTCATAGTGAAAAATAGCATATATTTTTTCATATTTTCTCTGTGCTTTCTATATTTGTAAAGCATTCATTATTATTTCTTTTTTAGATATTTTGCTGTTGTTGTAGATGGACAGTATTCCTTTATTTTATTTGTTTATTTTTATGTGGTGCTAAGGGTCAAACCTAGTGTCTCACATGGGCTATGCAAGCACTCTGCCACTGAGCTACAGCCCCAGCCCAGTATTATTTCTTAATAGCAGTGCAATATAATTTTATGTAGAACTTTGTAATTTTCTAACCTTCCCTAACTACATGACTCCCTAGTGTAAGGTGGTGAGCACTAGACAGAAAGAAGGTGAGAAACCTGGGCAGATGTTTCACCTGTGATAAATTGGTTCCTTCCAAATGATCTGCAGATACAAAATCCATACACCTGAAACTGTCCTTCCACGTACCTGTTAAGGATGCAGTCCTTCACTTATTCTCTTACCCAGGCTTTTTTTTACCTGTCTTCTCCATTTTATTTTGGACTACAACATAGTTTGCAGAAAGGAGAGATAGTAAAGAAGAACACAAATGTTCTTTTTTGGTTGTCGGGAGCTGCCCTGGATGCAGACACCTTTTAAGTCCTGATGCACTGGGATTCTGAACAATTATTGCCTTCAGTCTGGCACTGATAGTACCAGGTTGCAGTAACTTGGGTGTTACCCCAGCTCCGATAACAAGATGTGGCTCCAGGAGTAGGTGTCACCCCCTGGGATTGAGTTACACTTACCTGTTCTTTGGTAATCTTACCTCTTTGCCCTTTTGGAGATAGAATGTTCCATGGAACCTCCCTTGTGTGTCCCCTATATAAGAAGAACTCCAGTGGACTCCAGTGGCTTTCTCTCTTTCCATGGACTCCTAAAATCACAGAGCTGTCCCGGATTATTGAAAAGGTACATCTGTGTGTTTGCATGCTTTCTTTGCCATTTTTCTTAAGTTATTGGAATAGTCAGATTTTGTGAACTCAGCATTAGGTTGCCAGCTAGGGTAGATGGTGATACTTGATTGTACCATGGTAAGATGGTTTCACATTGTTTAGTTAACATACCCATTACCTCACATATATCATTTGTGTGTTTATGTGTGGTAAGAACATTTAAAATCTTCCCACATAGAAATTTTTAAGTATACAATTTATTGTTATTAATCATAGTCACCATATTGTCTAGTAGATTTCCTGCCTTATTTCTTCTGAGATTTTATATCTTTGACAAATTACTTCCCAGACGCCACCTCCACTCCACACCTCTACTAAGCTCTCTTTCCACCTGACCCACACTGGTCCATAAGAAATCTCAGACATTCTTGCAACCCACCACTGGTGATTCCTACCACCAGGCCAACGTTCTCCCATCTCAGTGACAGGGTGGGGAGCAAGATTCTACCTACCAAAGAACTGGACATGGAAAGGAAGCACAGTGACAGGACTGCCAAGGTGAGACTCAGTATCCAGTAAGAACTAAAGGCCCCATATGCAAGACAAAGATCAAAGATGAATCTTCTAAGTGAGCCCTGGGCAGAGACCTGTGAGACGTGGGACAGATCTACCTTCAGCCTGCATTATTTCTGGCCATGGAGTGGGCCTAGGTCCATCTATGCTGACTCCACCCAGAGCTGGAAAGAATCTTGCAGTGGCCAACCACAGGCTGTACTATGGATGAGGTGTCTGGTCCTACCCAAGCCCCAGGCAGAGATCTAGGTACTCTCCTAGCTTTTTTTTTTTTTTTAACAACACAGCAATAGTGTATTTGGGACAAGCCTAGGCTTGGATTTCCCTCTATTACTGAAACAATAATAACACATCATCAAAAAACACTCAGAAAGTCAACCTGGGTATATCCAGTGCTGAAAATATAAAAGTGACTATAGGTTCAGAGAAAATAAGCAATCAGCCTGAATTTCTGGAAAGAACATCATAATTAAAGCTAGAAGACTATAATAAATACCTAATCCTTCAATGTCTAGATAATGTCTCATGTCAACAAGTGCCAAGAACTTTCAAGAAACCATGACCAGGGCTGGAGTTGTAGCTCAGTGGTAGAGCACTTGTCTAGCATGTATGAGGAAGCACTGGGTTCGATTCTTAGCATCATATACAAATAAGTAAAATAAAGGTCCATAAACAACTAAAAAAATAAAAAGAAATCATGATCATATAAGGGGCCAGAAACAGACCAGAGAGTAATAAGCATGGCCAAACTCTCAAGAGAATTTAAAACATCAGCTTTATGGAAACTCAATGAAATTGAAGAAAACATACAGATATGCGTCAACACTCTGTACTCCGCACAGCTATTTAGAAATGAAGAAAAACAAAAGACATTTCAGACAAATAAAAGACTGAATCATGAAGAAATAGAAAACCTGAACCAATAATAAGTAACAAGCTTGAGTCAGTAATAAAAATTCTCCACAGAAAAGCCTCAAAACAGTTGACTTCACTGCTGAATTCACCAAACATTGAAAGAACTAAGACCAATTACTCTTTAAGTTGTTCCAAAAAATGAAAGCGGAAGAAATTCTTCTGAATACATTTTTCAAGGCCAGCATTACCTTGATATCAAAACCAAATACGGATACAAGAACAACAACAAAAAGAAAACTGCAGACTAATCTCCCTAATGAACATAGACACAAAAACTCCTCAACAAAACACTAGCAAACCAAATCCAACAACACATTACAAAGATTATTCACAAGATCAAGGGGATTTACTCTAAGTGGAACACATTAATGATTCAGTATATGCAAATCAATAAATGTGATACACCACATCAACAGAAAGAAGAAGAAAAAACATGGTTATCTCATTGCTGCACAAAGACATTTGAAAAACTTCAACCTACCCTTATGATAAAATGCTAAACAAATTAGATAAAGAATGAAACAAAGGGCATTTATAGTAATCCAACAGCTAATATCATACTGAAAATTTCTAAGATCCAGAACAAGGCAAGGATGCACTCTTTTACCACTTCTATTTAATATAGTGCTACAAGAAAAACACACACACACACAAATCCCAAAGAGCAAAAACCATCTTTTTTTGGAGGAGAGTACTTGGAATTAAACCCTGGGCCTCTTGTGTGCTAGGCAAGCATTCTATCACTGAGCTATATCCTCAGCCCAGCCAAAGTCAACTTAATTAACAAGAACAAAGCAGGAGACATTATGTTTCCTGACTCTAAAAGATACTACAAAGTTATAGTTATCAAAACAGCATGGCATTGGCATGAAAGCAGACACATAGACTTATGGAAAGGAATAGAGAGCCTAGAAGTCAACTCACATATCTACAGATAATTGATTTTTTACAAAGGTGCTAAGAACACACATTGGAAAAAGAACAGCCTCCTCAATAAATCATGTTAGAAAAATTGTAATATCCGCATGCAGAAGAATGAAACTAAATGGCTAGCTCTCATCAGTTATAAAAGTTAACTCAAAATGGATTATTTAAATGTAAAACCTGAAACTATGAAGAAAACACAGAAGAAATGCCTCAAGAATTGAAATGGACCAAACATTTTAGTGAAGACCCCCAAAAACATAGGAAACAAAGCAAAAATAGACAAATAAGATTACATCAAACTAAAAACTGTCTTCACAGCAAAGAAAACAACACCATAAAGAGACAATCTATAGGATGTGAGAAAATATTTGCAAACTATAAATCTGACAAGGATTTAATATCCAGAAAGAACTTCTAACTCAATGACAAAAATAAAAAATACTTATTTAAAAATGAGCAGCAGATCTAAATAGACATTTCTCAAAAGAAGCCACACAAATAGTTAACAGGTACATGAAAAAAATGGTAAACATCACTAATCATCAGGGAAATGCAAATCAAAACTACAGTGAGATATATAACCTTACCCCAGTAAGAATGGCTACTATTAAAAAGACTACAGATAACAAATACAGGTGAGGATATGTAGAAAGCAAACCCTTGCATGCTTTTAGTGGGGATGTGATAGCTAATAAGGAAAGCAGTATGGAGACTCCTCAAAAAAAATTTTAAAAAGGAACCACTAAATGCTCCAGCAATGCCACCACTGGGTATGTATCCAAAGAAAGGAAATAAGTATGTTGAAGAGGCATCTGCACACTCTTGTGGTCACAAAAAGTCACAAAAGCCAATAACTAGAAACAAGCTAAGCATGCATCAACTAATAAATGCACAAAGAAAATGTCACACACACACACACACACACACACACACACACACATATGTACATAAATAAGCAAATGCTATTCAGACATTTTTTAAAAAAATGAAATACTGTCATTTGTGGCAACATGGATGAAACTGGAGATCATTATGTTCAGTGAAGTAAGCCAAGCACAGAAAACAAGTACCACATTATTTCACCAATACATGGAATCCAAATAAGTTGTTCTCGTAGAAATGGAGAATGAAGTGGTGGTCACTAGAAGATCGGGAGAGTAGGCTGCAGGAGGCAGGATAGGGAAAGGTTGATGAGAGGGCACCAAGTTACAGTCAGCTAAAAACTGTTGTGCTATTGCCCAGCAGGTAGCTATAGATCACAATAGCATATTGTACATTTCAAAAACCTAGAAGAAAGGATTTTGAAATTTTTCAACACAAAATGGTCAATATTTGAGGAGAGAAATACTGAACCTAATTTAAATATTACTTAATGTATACATGAATTGAAACATTATATGGAATCCATTAATATTTTATAATTTTTATGTTTGTATAATTTTATGTTTCTCTGTATCAGTTTAAATTTTATTTTTTAAGAAAGGAAAAGATAAAAAAATAATTCCTCATGCTGTGTAAGGCACACTCTTCTACGCTCTCCCAACTATAAGAGATAGTTAGTAAGTTTTTGGGTAGTTCTTTCAGCCCTTCTGACCAGGGGTGAAGGTGAAGGACAGATAAACTCCATTCTGCTTTGAAGTGAGACTAAGAATCACAACTCCACCTCCTCCAAAGAAATCTGCCTCCCCAATTCTCTGTTCTTTCCTTCTTCCCTTCTCCTATAGAAGGCAGCCTCTTTACATCTTGGTATTTCAGTTATAAATTCTAGCTTAATATCTTAATATTGTAAGAACTCCAGAGTTTGGTGATAAATTAATAAAATAATTCATTGAAGCACTTAGCAAAGTATTTACCAAGTCACTCAAGAGTAACATTGTTATCACCATTAATTTGAACTACAGATCTGTTTAGGGATCTTTCCTGTAAGTTTTCTTTGAAACGTATTTTGACTTCTGCAAGGAAATATGCTTGTCTGGTAAACACAAAAGAACATTTTCTCACTTAAAAGGGATCCAGTTTCACTTCAAAATTTCACCTGTCAATTTCAGAAAGTGTTGACATAAAGATCCTTTTGATACCACCAAGCATCTTAGAGATAGTGGTATTCATTTCATTTATATGCTGTGTGAAACATCATTCAGTCTGACCCAAAACTTCAGAATTCAGTTTAAATCAATATTTGCATATAAGACAGTAAGGGATTTTTTTTTTTTTTTTTTTTTTTTGGAGGGGAGGAGATGGAATTGATGGCAATCTAGCGAGAAGCTTCCCCACTAAAGGAACATAGAAATTCTGCAGAGGAAAACAGAAAACATTTTTTTCCATCAATAGCCAAGGTTGAATAAAAAAAGAAATCAAACTATACTAGAAATGAAAAGAGACTATAGTAATTTTAATTGACACTGGAGGCCCAGGGAGGGTATCAAGATGAAATAGGACCCTCATGGGTCCTTTGGCTTGGAGGCTCCAGGAGGAGGCTAGAGTTTAAACAACAAAAAAAGGCCAGTAGTGATAGTATGCAGTCCACACGAAGCAAATAGCTACTGATAAGATCCCCATTTTTTACAAAGTGCGTGGAACATTAACTAATATTGACCATATGCTAGGCCATAAAACAACTTGCAATGAATCTCAAAGTATTTAAAACTTAAAAAATATATTGTTAGAATACAGCAGAATTAAACTAGAAATCTATGATAAACACACTCACAACACCTAAGGAATCTTCATATTTTTTAATAATAAGAAAAAGACTTCTAAATTATCAATAGTCAAAGAAAAAAATAAAGAAATTGGACAATATTTTTAAATAATTGGAAATAAATTTTATATATCAAAACATGTACTTGCAACTAAAACATTGTTTAGAGAAAGATTTATAGTCTTCAGTTTAGAATGTTAAAAATATTAGAAAAGAAAAAAAGCTGAAAACCAATTAGCTAGAGATCAATCTAGAAGTTAGAAAAAGAGCAGGGAATTAGACCCAAAAGCAGATTGGGAAAAGAAGTAATAAAGACAAGGTAAATAAATAAAATATGAAATAAATATATAATAGAGGGTTTCAGAAAAAGCAAAATTGGTTCTTTGAAAAGACTAATAAAATTTTTAAATCTCCTGTCATAACCATCAAGAAAAATGAGAAAGGTAATAAATAATAAAATACCAAAGTTAAAGATAAAAATGAGTTCTATATTATCATAGAGCCTTCAGATATTTTAAAAAATTATAGGAGGGCCACAGGTTCCCATAATATGAGTGCTGTTAATGGCACTTTGTTTCATCTTCCTCCCAACATATCAGTCTAACCATAAGAAAAACATCAGAAACTATAATTGAGGAGCATTATACAAAATGCCTGACCAGTATCCCTCTGAAGTATCAGAGTCCTCAAAAATGAGGAAAATAAAGGAAGAGGAGCTAGAACAACTGGCGCTCAGGATGAGATCCCAAAACAGGAGACATGAGGCACAGAGTGAACAGTAATGTGTTGTATATGTAAATAAGAAGGTCTTGTGTTGAATAATCTTACAATAATCACCAAAAATAAAGTGGGTGGGAGGAAACTCAGAGATGATGGCCATGTTTATGGGATTCTTTATAATGATGGTTTTTCAAGCATACGCTTATCTTCAAACTCACCAAGATGTAGATATTAAATGTAAGCATACACTAAATTTGTTTTTTACTTGGGCTGTTTCTGGGCTTTTTTCATTGATTAGTCTAATGTTCATATTGGGATAAACTAATATGAAGCTAGTTTAAATATTATAGCTGTTAAAAACAGCTGCCTGTAATCCCAGCTACTCAGAGGCTGAGGCAGGAGGATCACAAGTTCAGGCCAACTGGAACTTAGCAAGACACCAGTACCCCCATCTCAAAATAAAATACAAAGGGCTGAGAATGCTGCTCAATCGTAGGGCACCTGCTTAGCATATTTAAGGTCATGGGTTCAATCCCCAGTCCCATTAAAAAAAAAAAGAAACAAAATTTCCAGCAAGTGTGCTTTAAAGACTAATTGACATTTATTAGCAATTCATGAATAGGGCAGCATTGGGCATAGAAGAACAGTTGGGTTTTTAAAGAGTAGCATCCACAGGAACAAAGAAATAGCAATGTACCAAAAGGCAGATTGGTAGCTCTCCTTGTAAGGGACTTTCTTATCATGCTAGGTCAGGTTGATTGGGCCCTTTCTAATTTGTTACTGTGGATTTCCTGGGTTTTGATGAAAACCCACCTATTTGAGGATTTTCCTATTTTTTAATGTTTCAATTTGATTACATGGCATTCAACATGAGGACTTAATTTGGAATTTTTATTGGATCCTAGAATAGGAACTCAATCCAAAACAATAACCTCCCATAAATTTTATTTAGCATGACTTTATAATACATTTAATTATCTAATGAGAAAATTCCATTCCCCAAGTTTTCTCTTTGCCCATTTCTAGATGCCTTCACCTTAAGACAAGTTTTAGAATTCCATTGTTCTCTCTCCCTCAAACTACTCATAGAATTTTTACTGGCATTTGCATGAAAACCTATCAGTTAGCTTGAAGAGGGGGAAATTGAGACTTGTTTACCACAAATGTTCCCATCCAGTAATAAACAGGACTATTCTTTCCTTGGCAGCCCAGCGTGAGCCATGTGAACACATGAACTTGAAATTACTAAACCTTTCTTTGTAAAAAGAATGTTTACTAATTCATGCAGGATTTTAATTTAGAAGATTCTAGGCTCAAATCACAGCTGTAGCATTCACTAGCTATGTGACCATGAATGGCTTGATTCCTATAGAAAATTCTTTTTATGTTTTTTTTTTTTTCTGAAAAGTGAAAAAGAGTACTTAGCCCATTGCCTAGCAAGCACATGGTTCACACTCAAATTATATCAGTTGCCATTGTTGTTATTACTGATTCTTCTCTATAGCACCTGTTCAGCTTTTTTAATGGAAATCATTATTTGTCAAATAAATGTACATGCATATGTTTTGATCAGTGACATTTGAAATAAGGAACTTAAACACTCTTTACTCCATTGGTGATTATATTGGAAATAATGCCAGAAATGAGGCATGTGCTCTCTTGAGAGCCTAAAAGGGAAAGGTACTAACTTCTACCTACCTTCCCAGTTCCTGTTTCCAGTTACCTGAATGGGGTTGAAGGCAGACAACAATAAATTGTCAGCTTAAAATAGGATGACTAAAGGCCACTTACTTTTCTAAGAAGAAATGTTCATAAAGAAATTTTAAGGAAAAATATTTCTTGTAGGGACTATTTTGGAAAAAAAAACAACAATCCACTCATTTAAAAAAAAAAAAAAGGCTA
Source organism: Marmota flaviventris (assembly GCF_047511675.1). Taxonomy (NCBI): domain Eukaryota; kingdom Metazoa; phylum Chordata; class Mammalia; order Rodentia; family Sciuridae; genus Marmota; species Marmota flaviventris. Next base: position 52,850,282 of record NC_092502.1, read on the forward strand.
ACACTTTATCAGGAGAGACCTCTTTCATTGTCTAAATGCTAGTCATACAGCCTTTCCTATTAGCACACATACAGAAATCTCAGACACTGAAAAAGACACACACAATAAAGATCTGCAGAGATTCCAATAGCAGCAATGAATAAGGAAAATGGAGTGTTGCCAGTCCTGCCGTCCCCCGCTCTTCCTATCATGCAGGGCATGGTCTTACACTCTGAGTGAGCTGGGAACTTGGTGTCTCTGATTAGGCGCCAGACAGTTACAACAACAACAAAAACCATGGGGCTCATTCTGTATTCAAGGTGGGCTGCTGTGGAACAATTTGTTTCACAACCAAAAGTTGACAGAACAAATCCAAAACATTTCTGTGTACATGTTTACACGGGCAGCGATTGGCATCCGCAGAGGGTCTGAAGGTGTGCCTGAAGTCCCTTATGCTTTTTGTAACATTTTCAAATTCATTGCTGTCTTCTAGATGACAGGAAATTCAGGTCTGCCTTCCTCCTGGGAGATCTTTATTCACAGACAAGTCAAAAACCCTTGACAAAAGGCAACCAAGGGAACTTGCTGACCTTTTAGCTGTCTGCCTAACATCAGTGCAAGTATTGTTCCCTGATAAAACAAGAAATTCAATTTAAGGGGAAATTTAGAAGGCATTTGAGGCACTCTCATTTTATTTTACCTCTTGGGCTGTCTTTCAAACTGAAAACAAATGTAAATAAACAAGAGCTGTGCTCCGATTCCAAGGATTCAATAACAAATATGTGGTCTCACAGCTTGATGTAAATGAGACATTGTCTCCTTATTCATCTCTCCTCTCAGCCATTTGTTGATTTTCTTTTCTCATCCTTCCTCACCCACACACACACAGACTTACATGCATACACCTGCACATGCATAATTACCAAAAAATTAAAACATTCTTTCTTTGGAGAGGTTATTAATTTTTCTTTACCCTTCATTTCATCTTGAAAAGCCATATTCTTTATAATTGGGGAGGGGAGGAATCTAATCATATCCCAACAAATACAGTCTAAGCTACTCATTATTTGTATGATAGATCCAAAGTGAAGATATTCAAGTGAAGAGCTTGTTAATCTTCTAATTACACGGAGGCTTAGTTAGGTTGTAATCATTTTTAGTTTAACATATTGACTCATGAAAATACTATTTCTTCTCTTAGAGTTGATGAGACATTCATTCACCAAACAGTAATTTAGTGTTAGGAATTGTGCCAGAATTATAAAGTCAAATAAGACAGAGGTGTTGCCTCTGTTGGGAAGAAAGAGCCTGCAGGAAGACAGATGAAGAACCAGATCAGTTCACCAAAATGTGTGAGTTGCTATCACAGCTATGAAAGGAAACACCCCAACCCAAAGCACTCACAAAGTACTATATTTCTGTTAATAGAATCTCATATTCCCATAATTTCTACAGAGACCTCATATTTAAATCTACCCCCACTCAACACAGCACTTCTGAGCAATAAAATAATTCAATGCATTATCGAGGTGGTGGGGAAGAGGCTGGAATTAAGGAGAAGATCTCTTTCTTAGATCTATCGATCTTACTTTTTTTACAGCAAATTTGAGGTGTTTACATGACATTAGAGCCTCTTATTGTTGATAGAATTATCACACTAAAAGGAATGTGTTGTGGGTGCCTGGATGAGGATTTCTATCTTCTTGGGAGAAAAATGATTAGGGGTGGAGTTGGGGGACTTAGGTAATCTTCCTTTTTCCACCTTTATGCTCTCCATTTCATCGTGTCTTCTAGGATAAAATCATTTATTATCATTTCTAACAACAATAACAAAAGAATCTCAGCACACAGCTATAACCACTAAGCTAGCAAATGGAGGAATTTCTTTGGTCCTCTAAGTACACTAAATTCTTCACCTATAGCCTGATGCCTGAATCTGAATTCAGGAACTCAGAAAAAGTCAAGCAAGGAATGTGTACATCATTAACCTTGCTTGGCTTCTCTCCAATGCATTCATAAGAGCACATCTTCAGTCCAATGCATTAACCCAAGGATACATAATCAGGACTGAACTGGGTGGAGAACATGGGCCACTTCAAGGTTTTGCCACTAAGTGACTCTTAGGGGCCTCCTGTGGAGGCTGGGAGCCAGGCTGTCTGAAACAACAATCCTACTGCAAACATGGCAAACAAGAAATTGGTCAAAGATACCAAAACAGCTCTATGCACACATCAGTCCCTATTAAAATTTAATTCTCAGCTGGACCCAGTGGTACATGCCTATAATCCCAAGTACACAGGAGATGGAGACAGGAGGATCATATATTTGAAACCAGCCTCAGCAATTTAGTGAGACCCTGCATGAAAATTTAAAAATAAATAAATAAATAAATAGAAAGGGCTGGGATATAGCTAAGTGGTAAAGTACCTCTGGGTTCAATCCCCAGTATGAAAATGCATATACATATAATTATCAAAACAGTAAAACCACCCTTACTCTCCTTGCAAAATTCTAGAATTTGGAGGCATAATTCTCAAGGGCTCACAGTATTGGCATTAGAATGTTTTGCATAGTACCCAGTTACATGACTTTCAGCTCAGATTTCCTGTCATATAATGCTTGGCCGACAGCCTGCAGCAGCAATTTTGGCATACAAGTGGCATTACTTGACCATGAGGGCAGACATCATGCAGAGCAGAGCCCCAACACACTCAGAGGATTGACACTGATTTGATTTTACCTTGACCCAGTAGAAAATACTTAAACATACATTCCACTGCAGGCACACGCACACATAGATCATCAAAAAAGTGAAATAAAAGAATCACCAAAAAAATAGTGATTATACTTAAAATATGCACTGTCCTCCAGCTGGTTTCTATTTTATTCTATTTGATTACTAAATTTCTGGGTTTTACCCAGATGTTGGTTTCAAGACCCAATGATCGGTTCATTAGAGTTTAAAAAACACCCCTTCCCCCACTCATCACACATACCCTTAGCTTGCTCTGTACAGTTCGGGGACTACTGACTATACACTTAATTCCATGGAACAGAGTGAGGCCTTGTGATATAAACAATGAAATGCCTACCCCATGAGAACCTTCATATGATCATTTAGAAATAGACCAGGATGATCAGTAGAATTAAGATATTTTTAATGAGAGAGGTGTAATTAGTAGTGTAGGCATCATTCCCTAGCTCTCCCAACTGAATACCCATTGGTTGAAAGACAGAATGAATCTGAGGTTATTAATCTTATCCTTTCTCATATTGTGTGTGTGTGTGTGTGTGTGTGTGTGTGTTGAGTATCCAAATCCAACATGTTTTCTCTTGTACTAAGGTGCACATCCAAAGACAAACCCCCATCGTATCTAAAACCTTTGATTAATCATACTGTTGAGTTTGTTCATTGTCTGATTAGACTTTAGCTATCAGCCCTTACAAGGCTTGGTATAGTGTGAGGCCTGCTTACTGGATGTTCCCATGGTAATTTGAATCTTCCTTTCCTACTGCCTTCATCACAATAATAGCAATGGTTGCATCAAAAATACATACTTTGTGAGGGAAACAAAAGTTAAGAATCATGCCTCATTCATGTTTATGTCTCTTGATTATAACTTAAAGTCTGGAATATAAATTGATAAATGATATCAAAAGCCCTCTGTATGTTCTTTACATCAACAAAGCTGAGGACCATATGATAGTCTCTCATAGAGGAAAGATTTGTCTTCAAGGGGAATTATTTTGTTTAGTTTTAATCATTTGGATTTCTTCGTTACTATTCCATACTTGTAGAGTAGGACAGACAGGGCTATAAAATATATATTTATTAATATAACTAATATAAGTATGCCCCCACTACATGCTTAACAAGTGCTAGAAGAACACCTGCCTTCAGCCCTTAATGTGTACCTAAAATGAATCAAAGAGTAGTCATATAAGATCCAAATAAGATCCCCATCAAAGCTAATTGTAGAACGGCATCTTGTTCAACACCAAAATTCACCACAGCAGAAATTTCCTAATTGACTCTATCCACACGTCAGTCAACTTTGAAGAACTCAGTGTAACAATAGGAATGAAATTTAAGGACATCCCTGAACAGACTGACCATTACTCCCAGGGAAATAAACACCCTTCCTTCCATGATGCCAGTCCCTGTAGTCCTTGAGTAAGGATGGCACTCATGCAGTGGCCATGGGAGTAATTCGTAGACACATGATCAACCAGTGATGATCAAATTTAACCATCTGCTTTGAATTTAATTCACAACCGTAGAGTTAAAATTGGGATCATCCTTTCAGGTTGGAATGGATGGCTAGTATACTAGAAGAAGATAAAACATGTGGTCTTACAGCTGCTGAAAAAGGGAGGGATCAAACCCTTTCAGAACTGTTTCCCTGACTTCAGACTTTTTGAAACTAGAGATATCATTAAAATAAATAAAAGTCAAGTTGTCTGTTTATATGCTCTACATTTCCCTGAAAGTCAGCTTCATTGGCTGTAGTCGGCTCTCCTGGAGTGAAGGAGCCACCTTGTCTTCGGGATACCGATAGCAATCTCATGCAAACAAAACCCTCTGCACATTCTCCATAATGTGAGTTCCTGGGCTCAATGGTCCACTGCACTGCCTGTCAGAAATTGGGCTTATACTTCTGTGTGAGACCCTTGGATAAATTTATCATGATGCAAATGAAGAGTTAGCTTTAGTACCAGAAGTCCCTGGACTTGATTTTTTATTTGTAATTCTGTAGTATTTTGCTTAAAGAAGGAAAGTTCAGGTTCTGCAAAACCTAAACCCACCTATGGCAAAAACAAAGTCTCTAGAGCAAAGAGTCCTAGTCAGCCTGAAAACTCATAGTTCATGTTCATCTTTCAGAAATATTTACCTGGAGACCAAAAGAGAGACTGGATGCTTCTCAAAGTTTCTGTTCCATCTCTAAACCAGCCTGAAGAACGGTTCCCATCAAACCTAATCAATTGTAGATCATCCTGAATCTGGAATCCCTCTCTGGGAGAAGACAGGTGGGAATTATAAGCTAAGAACTTTTCTTCCGCAGTTAACAGGAAAGATAGCTATTGCTCCCATTTGCATGTGAGATCTCAAAACATGCACTTCTTGCTTATAACTACACTTGCATTTGGTAATGTTGCAGGTAGAGGATGAACACTCAAGCTGACTGCTAAGACTTTAAGCCATTTAAGAAAACTGATTTTAGAGGGAATGTTTTCAAAGTTTACATCACTTAACTTTTATTCTTTCAGTTGTGAGGTGCCAAAGTGCCATTTTGGTTTTTAGAGAGAATTCATTATTAATAGTCACTTATATTTGGAAACACCATAATCAGCTTCAGATTTTTAAAATGTGGCTGTAAGTTTCTATCTACCTTCATGCAAAATACATAAATGATGCTTTGATTTTTGGAGGTGTCCTCGCTTAATTAAAAGTCTGTGAAGCCAAGGAGACTTTCAAATTATTTTAAAGACCCAGTGTGTGAAATTTGCAACACACTTTTGAAATATGCCACTGTCACAGCTGCGGTCTGATGAGGCTTGGGTTCCAATCTGTGCCTCTCTAGCAGTCTGTGCGACCATTGTTGCCAGGTGGCATTGGATTCCTCGCAGCATCCTCCTCCTGTCTGCCATGAGGGAATAGAGCTGCATCTCCCTGGAAAGCTCTCACCAGTGACTCAAAAGAAATCTGTCTGCAGAAAAAAGATGGCAAGCGTACTTGCAATTTGAATTATTGCTGTCATCAGCACATTGCTTTCATCCCCAGTGCTGAACCTTTGACTTTGAGGCAGTTTTGCTTATATGTACTTAGAATATTTGTAATTTCCCTGTGTTTACTGAAATACAAAGATTTATTCTTAGTTGCTCATGGCTTTGTAGGAAGCAGAAAATCTTTCTTTGTAAACTTAATAAAAAGGAAATTAGTAAACTGATAATCAAATAGTTGCCTTGAAACTTTTGCAATTGCCAATTTACAATTCATTTTAAGAGAGGGTAATTTATTTTAAGAGGGCAATAATTCCAATAATTCAGGAGGCTGAGGCAGGAAGATCATAATTTCAAAGCCAGCCTGGGCAATTTAGCGAGATCCTGTCTCAAAATAAAAAGGACTGGGAATGTAGTCAGTGGTAGAATCCCTAAGTTCAATCTCTTGTACCCCCAAATGAGAGAGAGAGAGAAACAGAAAGAGAGAAGGTTAGGCGGATGGAAAGAGAACCATCAAATATTCTAATTGGGCTGAGCCTAAATTTTTTTTAATTTATAAAGCAAACATCTTTGCTGCTCAAAAAAAAAATGTAATCCTTAGTTTAAGACTTACCTAATCCTTAGTTTAAGACTTAACTAATCCTTAGTTTAAGAGTTACTCTTCCCAACACAGAAAGAAGAATTGGAAAGGTAAGTAAAATATTAGCATCTGTAAACTTGGGACTGCACTTTTTGTACTCCAGGGATTGTTGTGGCAATTGTGCTGATAAGAGAAATTTGTGGATGCAAATAACTTGTGCCAATATAGTTCTGGCATATGGCTATGGATGAAAATGTTGAATACAGATTCAGCTATTTGCAAGAACACAGTTTTTCACCTTCAAAACTCCTCGAAGGTTTTCCACCAAATACTCACTACTAAATAATTCATATCTGACCAGTTCCTCTGTGGCTCAGGATCCAAGCAGCGGGAGCACTGCTTCTCAGAGAGGTGGGTGAAAGAGGGAATTCATGGAAATTCAATATCAGTCAGTCTCTTAGAGACTCACAAATACAGGTGCATTGAACAAAGAAGAAAGGGTACAATGGAGTAAAGCCAGCTGCCACAGTGGCAGCAGCACTATTTCACCACAGAGGGGAGGATGATATCAACACATAATGGATAATTCTGACAGGAAAAACCCTGCAGGTCAGAAAACCAGCCTGAACTTAGCTGATCCAGAGACTGCACAGCAAACTGGTATTTCAAAACTGCTGTCTACAGGTGAGTCAAAGCTAAAGTGGGCACCCTCTTGAGGAGGCCACACTTCAACCTGCTGCTAGGGAGCCCAGGAGATTATACAAACTCCTCCACTGCCTTGGCAAGCATCCACTCTGTGGCCTGGGTGTGCCTAGCAGAACATGAGTGAAACAGGGACAAAGACTATACCTGGGGGGATTCAAGACAGAAAAATGAAGAGGAGTCCAACTTTTATTCCTTTGAGTCTGGTGGCTCACATGACCAGCTGAAGAGGAAACAACAGGCAGGTGTGAATACACTCAGGGACTAAGCCTGGGAAGGCTGCATTTATGGGGAGTATATGAGATCTGTGGAGGATTAGCTCTCCTGCCCCACAAGTAGAGTTCTTCAGAGACTCCTGAGATCCAGACTCCAGGAAGAGATCAGCATCTGCCTGACCCTAAGGGTGTGTAGATACCACCCAAAAAAGCTCCTACGGCCTGGTTAGACCTAAGTCCCCGCCGTAGGAACTCTCCTCTTAGAACTCCACAGCAGCCCCAACCTGGGAGAGCATCAATCTGGTCTGTCCAGACAAATTCCAATCAACAGGATTTCCCATTTTATACTGGTGAGAAGGGAAGCTGAGAGCAATTCCAACCAACTTCAGTTTTAAGCCATTCCAGATGGCAGCTCATTGAACACACACACACACACACACACACACATAAAAGGAAGAGGTTAATAAACCAAAACCCTTACTGTCTCTCTCTTACATGGCCCAAGAAGAAATGGAAAGGAGGACAGTTAGGCATAGGCAGTGACCATCCATCCTCATCAACAGTTTGACCACCTCAGTAGAGACAATCCTTTCATTCTTTTTTCCATGCATGTGTGTGTGTTTTTGCTGTGCTGAATGGTTTGTGGAGATATATATGTATATTTCTTTTTTTTCTCATTTTTAGCATTTTCTATAATGCTGTTTTTCCTTGTCTTTTTTTAAAATAATTTTAGTTGGACACAATATCTTTATTTTATTTATTTTTATGTGGTGCTGAGGATCGAACCCAGGGCCTCACACATGCTAGGCGAGTGCTTTATCGCTGAGCCACAGCCCCAGCCTCCTTGTCTTATCTTTCGAAGAATAGGACTTTTTGGTGTTGTTGTGTTTGGTTGGTTGTTTCACTTGTTTCTCTCTCTCCTTTATTCTCCTACTAACAGCCAAATTCTCTTATTCTCTTTTTTTTCTCTCCCTTTACTGGTTTTCTCTACTTTTCCTCCTTCTTTATACTTTTCACTTGCTACATGCTCTATGTTCACATTTTGAATGTTCTTAACTTTTTTTACTTTCTTATCACATTTTCTTTTCTTTTAATCAATTGTATTTTTACCATCTTTTATAATTATTTGATATATGTAACTCCTGCCCCTATCATCCATATTGTTGCAGTTATTAGTACTGTCAATGGCATAGTTGACAACTGTTTACTTTAATGCCAGATCTATTTTATGGCTCTTTATTGTTTTTGCTGTTGGCGATTGCTGTCTGCACCATTCCTGTTTTTGTGGTGATTAGTGTTGTAGATGTCATATTGGGCATTAAGTATTTACTTTAGGCCATATATTGTTTCCTTTGGCTGTTGCTATAGTTTATTTTCCCCTTTTCTCTAAGGTGCTAGGAATCTATAGGGACACTACAAATTCACAGGACAGAGACTCTACTACTGAACTTAACACAGCCAAGAGACATGCAACTTGCTCCACACACAAATTAAGTACACTCAAACTTCATCAAAGTATATGTTATTTGCAAGAAACTCACCTTATAGGCAGATGTGCACAGGCTGAAAGCTAAAGTATGGAAATTGATATACCATGCAAATGGAAACTGAAAGCAAGCTGAGGTAGCTACTCTCATATCCAACAAAGAAGACTTCGAGCCAAAATAAATCAGAAGAGACAGAGAAAGTCAAACAACAACTCCTGACATTGATTAGCACATTCAATGGTGGGAACAAGTTGAGTAGGGGTGATTGGTTAGTACAAGAGGGGGATTCGTTTGAACTGATTAGTTTAGGCTGCGAGGGGTGTACGTGCTAAACTACATGGTTTCCCATCATGTTATCAACCACCATAAACTACTTGGGGGTCATCTGGCATTCCAGGTATTTTCCCTGTCCCATGCTGATTGAAGGTTGCTAGGGTGGTTGCTATGGGTCTTCACCTAGCCTAACTGAGTCAGGGACACCTGGCACCGCAGACCTCTCCTGTTATTTACAGACAAACAACTCAGCAGGGTGGGTATGTGCTTAGGATTGCTCTGTGGGTTTTTCCAAGGACAAGGGTCATGCCCCCTCCTTGGACAGGCCTTGAGGTAGAAGCTGCTGTTATTTATTTATTTTCAAAAATGGAGTCACATCAGTTTCTCAATACTAGCAAAGGGAACAATCCACTAAGAAGATATAACAATAATGTAATGGTTAATTTTAATTATCAACTTGATTGGATTAAGAGATGCTGAGGATTATGGGTGTGTTGATGAGGTTGTATCCAGGAATTATTGGCATGTAGTTTAGCCAACTGAAATGGAGACTCTCCCTAAGAAAATGGCACATATAGGAAAGAAAACTACAGACCAATATCCCTGATAACTATAGAGGCAAAAATACTTAATAAAATATTAACGAATCATATTCAACAACAATTTTTAGAATTGTACATCATGACCAAGTTGGTTCTATCCCAGGGAGTCAAAGATGCTTTAACATACACAAATCAATAAGTGTAATTTGGGGATAGGATTGTGGCTCAGCGGTAGAGCGCTTGACTAGCACGTGCAAGGCCCTGGGTTTGATCTTCAGCACCACGTAAAAATAAATAAATAAAATAAAGGTATTATAAAAATAATAAGTGTAGTTCACCACATAAATAGACTTAAGGACAGAAATTGCATCTCAATAGATTTAGAAAAAGCCTTTGACAAATCTCAGGATCTAGAAACTAGAAATAGAAGGAACTTACATCAACATCATAAAGGACATCTATGACAAATCCAAAGCCAACATCATAGTAAATAGGGAAATACTGAAAGCATTTTCTTTAAAATCTGGAACAAAACCAAGATGTCCACTCTCACCACTCTTATTCAACATAGTATTAGAAATTCTAGCCAGAGTAATTAGGTAAATAAATAAAAGGGATAAAAATAGGAAAGGAAGAAATCAAATTAAGTGATATGATCCTATATTTAGAAGATCCAAAAATCTCCACCAGAAATTACTAGAGCTAATAAACAAATTCAGTAAAGTAGCAGGTTATAAAATCAAGAGCTTTCTTATAAACCAATAATGAATGTGCTGAAAAAAAATCAAGAAAACAATCCATTCTCAATAGCTTAAAAAAAAATACCTAGGAATAAATCTAAGCAAAGAAGTTAAAAACCTCTACAGTGAAAACTATAGAACATTGGAGAAAGAAATTGAAGAAGACACAAGAAGATGGAAAAAAAAAACATGTTCATGAATAGGTAGAATTAATATTGTTCAAATGGCAATCAAAAGCAATATACAGATTCAATGATATAGCCATTAAACACCAATGGTATTCTTCACAGAACTAGAAAAAATAGTCCTAAAATTAATTTGGAAGAATAGAAGTCTCAGAAGGGCCAAATCAATTCTAAGCCAAAAGAGCAATGCTGGCGGTATCATAATACATGACTTCAAATTATACTATGGAATGATAGTAACAAAAACTGCATGGTACTGGCATAAAAACAGACACATAGACCAATAGTACAGAATAGAAGACTCAGAGACAAACCCACACAGATACAGCTATCTGATCCTTGACAAATTATGCAATTCCTAGAAGAAAATGTAGGGTCAACACTCCAACCCATAGGCACAGGCAATGACTTTCTCAATAGGACTCCTAAAGCCTGTAAATAAAATACAAAATAGTGCTGAGGATGTGGCTCAGTGGTCAAGTGCCCCTGAGTTCAGTCATTGGTTACCACCCCCCAAAAGAACAAAAGAAAATAAAATAATTTTAAAAAAATTTTTTAAAGAACTCAAGAACACTTAAAACCAATAAATAAATAACCCAACATTATATGACATTAAGGAAGAAATTTTCAATCATTTAAAAATGATTTCTTATGCAACCACTTGCTTATACTATCATAGTAAGAATTTAGGAAACCAATTATATAGATTTATGCCTACAAATATGTGACTTGAAACCATGCTTTCTGTCTGCCCATGTTATGTGAACACTGGTGGAATGCTAGCAGATTACCTCTTTGGAAAAAAGAATCCATGTCATAAAGTCATTTTCCTATACCAGTATGTCTGCATCAACTCTCCCAAAGCAGTGTTACTTCATTTTTCTTACATATTTTATTTATTTAACCAGAGACTCTTTTCGTATGGTAGGAAAAAATTAACATAAGTATGGGATAATATTAATTAACTTCCAAGAGTGTACCATGTTTTAGATTTTAGTTCTCTGACATAAGATTAATCCTTAATATAAAAAGTATACTTATATCACTTATCTTAATTTCCAGGACTGGGATTAAAGAGAGGCAACAAGGGTCCCAAGGGTGCCAAACTTCAGGAGACAGGCTGTGTCAGGCCATGGAGACCCACTTAATCTTGTGCCCCGAGTGCCTCTCTTGCCTCACACTTGCCCTGGTCCTATTGCTCCCTATCAAATAAGAAATAACAGCTAATCTTCTAAATTCATTTTTAGATAGCTGTTATTTTGTCCAACCACAAGTGTCTGGGCATACTTGCCTCCTAATTCTCCATCCAATTGAGGGATAATGATAATTGATAACTTTTTTCAAATTTTAATTCCATACAAGACTTATTGAAATAATCTCTATAGTGACAGAAAACTCATGCCACTTTACTAGAACAAATTTCTTCTGATTTTTTGCATGGAAAATATTTTGAATGCAAATAATTTAATGATCCTGTTTCCTAATGACTTAGGGAAATACATGGTAATGCCAAACACTAAAATTTCAACCACAAGATTAATAATCACTTCTTCCCATTACTGATAGTAATTGAAACAAATTACAATACCATGACTTTCAAAGCCTCCAACGTTTTACAAATGTTTCCACTGATTCATACTCATGCCTTACTTTCAATGCTGGAACATTGAAATTATGCCACTGAATTATGCCAATTACAATCCTGCACTTTTTGTTAAATAGTGATGAGTCTACAAAAAAATAAAATCTGTTGCTTGTAACAAGATGTTAAGTAGTTTGTTAGCTTTTTTTGTCACTGAAACAAATCACTGAGAAAAATAGCTTAGAAAGTAAAATATTTGTTTTTGCTCACACATTTCAGAGGTTTTAGACCATGAACAGCTGGCTCCATTGCCTTGGGACTGAGGTGAGACAGAATATCATGGTGGTGACAGAAGCCTATCAAAAGATGCCATTCACCTCATGGAGGCAGAAAAGCAGGAAGGGTGCGAAGAGACTAGGGACAAGAAATATCTTCCTAGGGCATGCCGCCAGTGACCCCACTTTCTCCAACCATGCCCCACACCCTACAATTTCCACCACCTCCCAATAGTCCATTCAGCTATCAATGGATTAATCCACTGATGTGGTCAGAGCCCTTATGATCCAATCGCTTCCAAGAAGCCCCACCTCAGAATATTGCTACATTAGGACCAAGCCTTCAACACATAAGACTAGAAGACATTCCAGATCTAACCACAACACATCATATTCAGAAAATTTAGAAAATATAACTAACTCTAAAATAGTATATTTTAATAATGCATATCAAATTATGGTTTGAAAACTTATTGACAATATCATTGGAAGGTCCTAGAAGGGACCTCTGGCAATTACTTTTATAGTAAGTTATCAGTGCTTTTCAAAGCAGAAACCCCAGTCAGACATAAATGTAAGTTATTTATTCTTTGCACTCCATATTTATTAGTCAAGGATCCCATGGAGAGAAATATTTGGAAGTTTTGTTTCTGAAGCATTTCAAAAAGACTGAATTGGGAAGTAATGGGTTGTTTCCAACAGGGAAGAATTTAAAATTGCAGTTCACGAGATTGCTCATGTCAGCCTGCCCAAAAGGCATGTTCACTTCTAGTTTTGGGGGTATCCCTGAGTCTCCAATCATCTGTTCTTTTCTGCAGATTGTACCTGGCTAGCCTTTCCTTTCCTGGTATTCAGGGAATGCTGGTAAAATATCAACACATAGCATTCATTGACTCTGGCTTGAATGGTTATAGACTCAAATTTTTAGTGACAGCTAGGATTCCAGGACAAGGATGGGAGAAATAAGGCCTCTCTACAGTCATCGAGTTGTTTTGATGCCCCCAGCACCTCCAAGATTCAGAGAGGCTATTTGAAGTATCTCCATTCCTGACTCCCAGCCCTCCCCTGGGCAGAAGTTTCTGGAAGCTATCCCAGCAGAAGCACAGGCTGTCTAGATACCCTGGTAGAGACCCAATCTGGGGAGAGAACAATAGATCAGAGAAATTAACAAGCCCCTATAGCAAATCCAGCAGCAACCTCACCACATTTTTTTTCCTGAAGACCTTTATAACCCCTTTTCTATTCACTGAGTAGAAAGCAGTAAATACAGCAGCAGTTTCAGAATTTGGAAGGCTCTGGCAGACATGGCTAGGCTGAGTTATACTCCTGGACTAGGCCCTGGAGTCATACATAATGGAAAAGGAGGCAAATAAGAATTAAATACCTGAAGTCTCTTTTTTCTTCTGTCCTTTGATTACACCACTATTTTATTTATGATTCCCCAAAGAGAAGGAAACTTCCCTGATGTGTCATTGCTTCTGTAAATTGTTAAAGAATCACAAAAATGAAATACTTCACAGCGGGTTTTTCTCTATTGCCTCTTTCCTGCTGTACTAACCCTTTAAAAGTGATGTTTTACCTACGTGCGTGTGTCTGCTCACATCCTCCACAGCCACCCTCTCCACCACCCCCAATACAACCAGCTTTAATTTCACTGTATCTTGTTTGCCAAAGGCAATCAAATACATCTAGAATCCACACAGACCTGGGTGTAGTGTTCACTAGTACAGTCTGGGTTTTACTTTATATAACATTGTTCTTACATCTCAGGAACAGTGCTCAGACAGACAATCCACATGCTTTGTTTCACCCCTGCATGAAAATTGAGGGCACACCCATACAGCATAAATAGTGAAGAAGGGAAATCTAAACCTCTCAGGTTCAACTTGGTTTTAAATACTATTCTTAATAGCTTGAAGGACAGGAATGTGAGAAAAGAGAGTCTGAATTTATCTATTTAATCTCTCAAGGTTTCACTTTGCTGAAATAGAATTTGATACAGGGCTCTCTAATTCTGAATCTATTTGGAAGTTCCTAGCACAAGGTTCTTACTTCTAAGAAAAATTTCAGGATTTTTCTTTTCTACCACTTATCCCCCATCACCAAGAAATACAAGAGACTCTTGTATTACCTTCCAACTGGAGGCAATACATTTTTAATAAAAAGAATTTGGAATGTGAATAACAGGGTAGAAGATGTCAAGGAAGATAATACCAGAAAGATGAAGCCTTCATGTCATAATTCTTAGCATATTTAAAGGGAGGGCAGAATGCAATGGAAAATAAAATGTGCCACACATTGTAGGCAGGATTTTTGTTTGGTTGGTTTTTGTTGTTGTTCTTTTTTTTGTTTTGTTTTTTATTTGTTTGGTTTGGGGGTGATTTTTTTTTTTTTTTTGGCGGTTTGTTTTTTACTCAAAGTTACCTAATATTCTGATTTTCTACCCTTTGAGATTTGTTGCACACACTACTCCATCAGAGAAGAGTAAAGTATGTAAGTATGCTTGAGAAAGAAATAAAGCCCAAAATGGAGAGCAAGTTACACTGGAATTGCATTAGGCAGTATATTATTCATGGGAATGCAACTATGTGAACTCAAATAAAAAAGTGGGCAGACCTGCCCATATTCATTCATTCAATTCACTTCAAGCTCAGCGGTTTTCCTGACTTGAAATGCTTGAGCCTGCTGCCCCTTGGTGAGTCTTGGCTCTGTGTGCCCACATAGTGAGTGCACTGTGGTAGTTTCTTTTTTTAATAGAAACCCTTTATTTCATAGTGCATATTATTGTGTACATTATATATCCATTATTGTGTACATTATATATGCATATAAAATTGAACAACAAAATCATGTTCCATATGGGCAAATGAAGGGATTTCAAGAATATTTTTGGCTCTACTCAATTTTCATTTTTCCCACTGACTCTACAAATTAACCTCCATGCATGATCACTGTAATAATTAAGCTGTTCTGATTAGGTTTAGGTGCCTACACTCAGACAGCTGTGGTAACTGAAAGGCCCTGCAGGTGCATTCATGCAAAGTCTGTTGGAGATTCTTGAGGAATCACAGAAACTGGGAGTGATGCCAGAGAATGGGAAATAGGAAAACATACCAATTATTGGAAGAGAGATAAAGATAAATTCCAGAAATCTAAAACCATAAAACTAATTTGACACTGTCTAGTAGTAAAAAAATAATTTTAAGATATGAAACAATTTGAAAGAATTTAGGAAACAATCAAAATTAGCCAACACAGTTGTACTAAGAATAACTCATGACAAACAAGACTAATTTAATTTTTGATCATACTCCTCATTTGTTTTTTTAAGAAAAGGGCATAAAAATGGTGCAACTTAATTTTGTGATACTTTAATAGACAAATGGAGAACAAGGTTAATTTATATGTTGCCCTGTAATTTGATATAGATATATATATCAAATTACAGGGCACTTTCAGTGGAGTCCTTCATTATTTTGCATGTAGTCCCATCTTGTCCAACATTTCTCTTTAGCACTTTGGATGAGAAGTACAGAACAAATATAACTTGTTTGTAGATTACAAAAAGCTAAACCAAATGGGCTGGGGGTGTGGCTCAGCAGTAGAGTGCTCACCTAGCACGTGCAAGGCATTGGGTTAGATCCTCGGCACCATATAAAAGTAAATAAATAAAATAAAGGTATTGTGTCCGATTACAACTAAAAAAAAATTTAAAAATAAAGCTAAACCTGAAAGCAATATAGACAATTATTACTGCAAAGCAAAACATTACTACTACCCTTCATCAAAGTAAAGTTGAAGATCAAAGCTAAAAAAATTTTTCATTTATTAAGGAGAAATATGAGCTCTTAACTAAGGTGTAAAATTTAACTTTTCCTTCACAGAACTGGGCAGATCTGTCTTGAAAACAGATTTTCTGGAAAAAATTTGACTTTTTGTTGATTCAAAGTGTGACATGAGCCAATTATGTGATGTATCTGCCATAAAACAACTTCAATCTCTGGTTTATGTTTCCAGTCACAAAGAAAAAGGAAGGTTATCTTCCCACTGAGCTCTCTACTAGTTGACCACATGTGGAGTATTATATTGACTTCAGAGGGACACATCTTAAATCTAATCCGTCTTCAACTAGACAGTCTTTCAAATGTTTAAAGACAGCTTGCAAGCTGCCTTTTCCAAGCTAGGCATTCGTCTTCTTAATAGAACAAGGTGGTATGTGACCAGAACAATTCTTTGAGAGTAGCACTGCCCTGTATACATTTGTCAACAACTCTTTGAAAATGTGTCATATAGGACTAGACAGGATGTTCCAGACATAGAGTGACTAGCATAGAAGATAGGAGGGGCCTATGAAATATTTCTCTTCTCAATGAAGTCTAACATTACAGTGGAGCTACATCATATGTGAAGTTAAATTATAATAATTCTACTATACATTTCAGCAAAAATAAAAAAGGGATACTTGCCGCAGTCTGGCTGGGCACAAATGCCGCAGTCTGGCTGGGCACACAATCACGAGCCACCACACAGCTTGTAGATTCAAACAGCAACTCTTTATTCCCGAACTCACACCAGCCGTCTACAATCAGGTTCTGGGGAAATCCACGTTCTCTGCCCAAATCCACGTTCTCTGCCCAAAATCCACACCCACTGGGCTTCTATCTCCAAAATATACTGTCTGAATCCCGTGAGAACTCAAGGGGAACTCAGGCAGCAGGATACGCCCTATTCCCAGGAGGAATAATCTTAAACCTTAAACCTGGAACCTAAACTGGGAACGCCCTAAACACGATTATCTTAAACCGGGAACACCCTAATCTGCCTTGGTCCTTGAGCAAGGTCACCTACATTCAATGTCACTGCAACATGTCAGCAACATGGGGTACACTGGCAAGGAAATTGTCATACCTACTTGGCTAATGGCTCCCAGCAGATACTGCCCACTCTGTGAACACATGCCCCACAGTAAACATGAAATGAGAAATCTGAAACTGGGTATTTGTGGATAATAAATTCAATACTTGTTAGAGTGAGGGCCAAGTATGATTTGAGAGTTTAAAGATATGTGGGGTTTTATTTAGCCTCACCCCTAAGGGCATTGTTTTTCTTTATGGCAAATTTTCAATTCTTAGAATAATTTTGATTCAATGAAAATTTTGTCATTTTGTGACTTTGACAACCACATGATATGAAATCCTTCTGTCTTCCTTTCTGTTTGGCAGTTTCTTCATGTTGTTGGTTTATAGCCAATTTTTAATAACACTTTCTATACAAATGTATAATAAATTGGTTCTGCCCTAACTTATACACCGAGAGCTATTTTGTTTTGTTTTGTTTGTGCCTAGCAGGGTTTTGTGTTTATTCCTATTACATTTCTTCATATTATATGTTATTTATCATTCCAGAATAACAATTTGGGGGTTCAACTGTTATTATATTCAGTTTCATGTCACTTAGTTTCCATGATAAACCAAATCCTAAATCTTCCCTCTTGGTTACCTTTTCTTTTCAAGAAATTTGCATAAATTAACTTAGTTTACTTATTCTAAAATGCAAATGTTTTTATATTTCTATGAAAATCTAAAATAACCTATTTGAAATTACGGCCTAAAATCAGTGGGATTTTCAAGAGAATGAGAAAACAAGACACAGACTTAAAGAAAATGTTTTCTCCAAAATGCCTGAATAAAAGTTTTTCGATAGTTTTTGGGTAGAATCCAAAACATATGAAGAATTTTTAAAATGCAACAGTAAGTAAATGGACAAATGCTAGGAATGTGTCTCAGTGGTGGATCACGTGCCTTGTATGTGTAAGGCCCAGGGTTCAATCTCCAACATAAAAAAAAGAGAGAAGGAAGGAGAGAATAAAATGGAGAAAAGACCTGAACAGACATCTGAACACTGCAAATTAAAACAATGATGAAAGACTACTATATGCTCATTAAAATGGCCAAAATTCATAACACTGGAAATACCAAATGCTACCAAGGATTTGCAGCAACAAGAACCTCCTGGTGTGACTGCAGAATTGTTTGGCCATTTTGGAAGATATGCTGGCAGTTTCTTACAAAACTAAGCATACGTGAAAACTAAATGTATGACCCAACAACTGCACTCTTTAATATTACCCAAAGTTGTTGAAAATTTATGTCCAAAGAGAGACCTGTACATAGATGTTAATTGCAGCTTTGCTCATAATTGCCAAAACTTGGAGTTAGCCAAGATGACTTTCAGTAGGTGAATGACAAACTCATATATGCAGATAATGGAATATTATGCAGTTCTAAAGAGAAATGAGGTATCAGGCCATGATAAGACATGGTGGAAACTTAAATGCAAACTTCTGAAAGAATTCAAGAAAGCAATTTAATATTATAGCCTGTGCTAACCCAAATATATGACATTCTTAAAAAGGCAAAACCATAGAGACAGTAAAAGGATTAGTGGTTTCCAGATGTTAAAAAGTAAGGAGGGATATAGGAGTAGAGCACAGAGAACTTATGGGGGCAGAGAAATTATGCTGCATGATATTGTAATGATGGATACAAGTTATATATTTGTCCAAACCTGAGGTAAATTATTGACTCTGGATAATGATACATCAATGTAACTTTATTGATGATAACAAAAGTACCACCCTCATGCAGGATGTCAATAGTGGGGGAGTTTTTTAATATGTAGGGTCAGGGGATAGATGGGAGCACTTTTACTTGCTGCTAAAGTTAATTGTGAATCTAAAGCTACTATAAAAACCCAAGTATATTAATTTAAAAAAAAATCAATGAGTTCTTAAAATCCTTGTTGGCCAGGTAACAACCAGTATAGTGGTCCTCACCTGTGGGTGCAAAAAAATGGTCACTGCTCCTCATATTATCAGCCTTTCAATTAAGTTATACACAGGGCTGGGACTTCTCATCCTAACTGTAAAATATCTTCAAAAAGATTTTACCATGAATCAGCATTGACTCAAAAATTATTATAGGTATGGAATAGCACAGAAATAGAACAATGAGGTACATATTTAATGTTTGTGCAGTGGATAATTGCCATGGGAGTAATGATCACACTCTATATTTTCCTGAGAATACATGCCTAGGGAAGGATTGTCACAAGAGCATATAGCAAGTGTGCTATATTTTATTCCTGATATAAGAAAATACAAAAGGACTAACATATGATAAGTAATGTATACATTATAAATAAAGAAAATTAACAAATCCCTGAGACTAGATCCATGAAATTGTATGCCGTGAGAAAAAAATTGTGTGAGAGTGTCATGCAACTCAAACAATAAAAATACAAAATCAAATCTAGTCAAGTAGGAAATACTGACAAAAACTCAGGGCTCTTTAACATGCCTTAGAATTATACTGTCAATGCTGAAGGTATTAAAAGTTATTAGAACAGAAGTAAGTCTAACAGCCCTTTCAATAAATCTGAAATAAAAATCTTAAGTGATTACAAAGCAGCATAACAGTTTAATAAGCAGTTCTTTTTTAAAAAAAAATGATGATGAATACTGTATCAAAAGTGTCTTCAAGTCAAAGAAATATGATCATACCCAATTATACACTTAATTCATACATTTGTTGAAGGTCAAACTTCCCTGGTCATTGAGAACAATTGACAAGTGAAGTAAGTGGTGAGAATGTTCTCTTGACAAAGTGAAGGTCAATGTTGAACAGGCATACAGCTGAGGTCTGTAAAGGACAATGAAAAGGCTGGTGCGTGGTTACTGGAAGTGAATGTGGTCACTGGAGAAGACTAATTAGAAAGCAAAGAGATGAAGGACACTTTGTGTACCTGATCAGATAAAGCAGAACCAGCAAAACTTCTCTATCGTTTTAACAAAACTCAAATTTTTGAATCAATGGTGATTCATGGTGAAATTTTTTGAAGATATTTTACAGTTAGGATCAGTTAAAAGAGTCTAAAAAAATCTTATTTGGGAAGCATGGATTTTTTAAAACCCAGCTGACAATTACAGGACACCCTGGTCTATGGTGAGTAGGCCAAGCACCTTCACTACTTCAATAGCCTCCTGACTCCTTTACCTATATCCACTTTTGTTCCTTTCAATCTATTCTCCAGGCTTTTCTAAATGCAAATGTATACTCACTAAAGGTTTGAATATCTGCATAATTACCTGGTATTCTTAAGAAAAATTCAAAACTCTGCACAGCCTGGTCCTGACTAACTCTCCAGCCTCATCTCATCATCTGATGGCCTTCCTGGCTCCTGACACTCAGGTTCTTTCAGTTTCTTACTTGAGCTCTGTTCCTGATTATTGATGGTTTCTTTGTCCCATATTTGCTCACATTTTCACTTCATTTGGTAAGCTCCTGTTCATCCTTCAGCTGCCAACTCAGTTGCCATTTCCACAGGGAAGATTTCCCATCCTCCCTGCCTGGATCAAGTTCACCATCATACACCCTTATAGCTCCCTGTCCCTCTCTCTTCTTTCAATTAACATAGTTAAAGCTTTTCACTTATTTGTGTGATCATTTGGTCAATGTTGTGTCTGATCCCTACCCCCAATAATCATAATAAGCTGCAAGCCCCAAGAACAAAGGGACCTCTTTCTTCTCATTTGTAACCTTCAGTACTATTCCAGTATGAAGTGGGTACTTACTAAATACTGAATGAACTAATGTTAAGTAAAGACACTTCCATATTTCTTCTTCATTTTCAGTAACCACTTTTTATAAATCCTGGAAGCTGGCAGCCCTAATCAAATATAATAGTTAATAATAATGTTATAAAAGTTGGTAAAAGTCTTCAGAAAGGTAATGTTTGCAATTACCTAAAGACAACTAAGTTTGAAAGAGGACAAAGACAGATGAAAGATGGATATTTACAATCCTACCAATCAAAAATGCAATTCTTATCTTTTTGAAATTATTTGTCATTGACTTACTTCTTCAAATGAAAAGCTCCCAATATCCAGATGAAATAGATAATTTCTAGCAAATTTCTACTTATAGGGATTCAACAGAATATGTTTTATCTTAGTCCATGTTATACATAAGGAGGGAATTCATTGGGCTGGAATTCTTCTGTGAATGTGAGAATTTTTTAAAATTCCAGCTGTAACTGTGTGAATGCAGAACTACTTTAATCTCAGTATAAAAAAACAGTGAACTTGGGGATGGGGTGGTGGCTCAGTGGTGGCACACTTGCCTAACATGTGTGGGGCACTGGGTTCAATTCTCAGCCCTGCATATGAATAAATAAATAATTTTCCATCAACAACAATTTATATATATATTGCTGGGAGCCATTAGCCAAGTAGGTATGACAATTTCCTTGCCAGCGTACCCCATGTTGCTGACATGTTGCAGCGACATTGAATGTAGGTGACCTTGCTCAAGGACCAAGGCAGATTAGGGTGTTCCCGGTTTTAAGATAATCGTGTTTAGGGCGTTCCCAGTTTAGGTTCCAGGTTTAAGGTTTAAGATTATTCCTCCTGGGAATAGGGCGTATCCTGCTGCCTGAGTTCCCCTTGAGTTCTCACGGGATTCAGACAGTATATTTTGGAGAAAGAAGCCCAGTGGAGGTGGATTTGGGCAGAGAACGTGGATTTCCCCAGAACGTGATTGTAGACGGCTGGTGTGAGTTCGGGAATAAAGAGTTGCTGTTTGAATCTACAAGCTGTGTGGTGGCTCGTGATTGTGTGCCCAGCCAGACTGCGGCATTTGTGCCCAGCCAGACTGTGGCAATATATATATATATATATATATATATATATAAAACAGTGAACTGTACCCATTTCATACTTGTTAGGCATTATTAACAGAAGCTGATGCTGACAATTAGAAAAGAAGTATGTTAACTGGGTGTTAGAGGTTCTGCTTTTGACATTAGAACTGTCTCGGTACTCTGGGAGACTCTTGAATTGCAAAAAAAACTAATATCTAATTTGAGATACCACTTCTTTCCAAAGATACCTCTCCTTCAAAAAGGAAACATTAAATGAACTAGATCCAGTGCCAGAGCCAAAACCATACACAGCGGGAAAAGATAAGCATACTTAGTACCATCTGAAAAATTAATCTTGAAAAAACGATCTTGATTTTAGCAAGGAGGTAGGCAAGGGGATGTAGGGTGGCACCATTAAGGGTGCTTGATAAGGTACCAAGGTTGATGACTATCCCTAGCTACTGAGAGAGGCAAAAAAAAAAAAAAAAAATCTTGAGAAAAGCTTTCTCAGTCACCAAATTGGAAAAAAAGGGACCCCTACTAAATAAAATTGAGTCATGAGCTCTCAATTCAAGATTCTAACCAAAGAAAGCAATTCACTATGACTGAGAGACAGTGACAAAACCAAAAATGTTAGGTTTTTTTTCTCAAGTAATGCAGTGGTTAAAATAAGAAGGATAGAATAAAGACCTACCACCAAGGTAATAATTTGATAAATTAAGGATATATACCACAAATAGATATTAGGAACAATTCAAACAAATTCAAAAATGAAATAAATGTAAACTTTAGAAATAAAAAATTTAGAATTGTTGAATTAAAAAAAAAACTCAGTGACACACTGGGTTTGAGCCTCAGAACCACATAAAAATAAATTAATAAACAAATAAAGGTATTAAAAAAATAAAAGTAACAAAGTACTGATGCATGCTTTAGCACAAATAAATTTTGGAAACATTGTGCTAAAGAAAAGAAGACATTCACATTGCATGATTCATTTATAGGAAATATCCAGATAATCTATAGAGATAGAAAGCATGTTATTTATTGCCAGGGAATGGGGGCAGGGAGGGGAGTTAGTTAGAGAGTGACTACTAATGGGTATGGAGTTTCTTTTGGGAGTGTAGAAATTTTTCTCTAACTAGTGGCAATGGTTGTAAACCATGAATCTCATAAAATCACTGAGCATAATGCAAGTGAAACCACTCTTCTTTTCATCTTTGGCACCCAGACCCTTGTAATCTTCCTACTATAGAGGAGTACCTCAAAAATTCTAAGTATACATGTGTCCTGAGGTATGACTCTGGATCCTTGTAAAGTATGGCCTTTCATGGCTCACTTTTTACCAGGCGATT
The DNA here is from genome assembly GCF_047511675.1 of Marmota flaviventris. Taxonomy (NCBI): domain Eukaryota; kingdom Metazoa; phylum Chordata; class Mammalia; order Rodentia; family Sciuridae; genus Marmota; species Marmota flaviventris. The sequence continues at coordinate 52,873,617 of NC_092502.1, forward strand.
CTAACACCCTATCAAACCAGCAGCTTCTAGGTGCTATAGCATGTGATGGTTCAGTGGATCCCATGGTCATGAGTCCACTGACTGAGCCTCCAACTATGCAATATTATGTGTGATCCCACAGAACCTGATCAAGCAGGGTGAGCCCCCAGATAGTGGTGCCATAGAAAAGGCAAGTCAGAGCCACCCTGGATGAATCCCTAGTTCCTCCAATGTGGGAAGGTTCCAGTATAAACCCCCACATTTATTTATTGCCATCCCACTGCCTCTGATTGGGTTACATACCCATCTGAAGCTATTCATTATGGCCCAGAGACTAGTTTAAGTCAATCATGCCCTACACAAATCACAATGATAAGAAGAATGGACAGAGATCACATCCAAAGAATTTAGAGAGCTATTAAGAAAAGGAAAATTGATGTTAGGTAGCCAAATTATAAATACAAAGGAAATTTCTGTTCTATTCTCATCTATTCTATTCTATTCTGACTTATTTCATTCTATTTTTTCAGGTTTCTCCTCCAAAAATTTTTTTTTTTCTGTTTTGGGTGGAATAATGTAGAGCTGGAATGGCACTTATGTAGTAACACATATTGACCAAAATGGCTGCCTGTATAAAGATTATAGCCATGAAGAGGAAAAAATTTACCAATTTTAATGGAAAATCCCCTCATCTTATATTCAAATCAACAAATATGCTGATATAGATATGAACTAAATGCTATAGGGAATATAAGCATGTAAAATACAATCCTGCTCCCCACCCCACCCCCCCAAAAAGACTTAAAATTCAAAGGAGATCATTTGGAATTTCAGACAAGAATTTTCTTCAATTTCATGAAAAACAAAGTTTCTCCTCTACTGTCTTAAAATTTAATATATTTTCAAAGATCCTAGGTGTTGGCATTGTATTCTTCTCTGAACTTGAATATTAGATAGCTCATGGCTAATGTTACATATTAGTTTGTTGATAATTAAAATTAACAAGCATGTTTGTAGTTCAAAGACAGAGCAATGCCTAGCATGCATGAAGCCCTAGGATTGATCCTCAATACTACAAAGAAAGAGGAGGAGAAGAAAAGGAGGAAAAGGAAGAAGAAGGAAAAATTAACAAGTGTATTTAGCAGGAAACAGAGGGAGAGGGGAAGGAGTCCTTCGGGAATAAAGAGTGCAATAAAAGGTGGGGTTAGTCCAGCTTTCCAGATGAATGAAGACTTGAGACTTGAAATAAGTGAGAAAAAAGAATTGATGAACTGTAGGCTGGGGTTTTCCTAACCCTCCTCTGAGCCCACTCACACCTGGAATCTCTTATTTCTAACCTCTACACCACATGCAGGAGGTCAGGTCATAATTAATAGCATGCTTTAACTGGATTCCAGTGGTTTTTAAATCATTTACTAAAAAAATACTGTGTGGTCTTCTAACCTATTTGGCAAACTGAGCTGGCTAAAATATAGCAAAATGGTTTTTGTTGGCCAATTTTAAAGTTAACCAAAAAAAAAAAAAAATACTCCAAGTATAGATATCAAGAAGTCAGGGTCAGAGAATGAGTAGTGCCAAAGCTGAGTAATTTATACAAGTATTTGAGCCCCTCACAGTTCTTATCGGCTGAGGCCTAGAACTTCAGAGCCCACACCTGGCAGAGCATCCATGGTTTAAGACCATGCAAATGGAAAGCTGAAACTGAGATACCTGCTTAAACCCAAGAATGCAGGTGTACTCCTTTGTCTAAGAAGAAAACACCACAAATTATATTTTTGATTTTGGTTTGGGGCTTTGGTTTAGTGCTGCTGCTACTACTGTTGTTGTTGTTGTTGTTGAGATAGGATCTCATTTTACTACTGAGTCTGGTCTCAAATTCATGGGCTCAAGTGATTCTCTAGCCTCAGCTTTCCAACTAGTTTCTTCAGCTGTACACCCCATGCCTGGCAAGAACCAGAAAATTTCAAACCGCTGTCTAGAGAAACAGTAAAGAAACTTGCTATATACTAAAGGATAAGAGAGAAAAAGGATTTACTCTTGAGAAATCAGAATCCAAAGCTACACTATACATGTTGAGGTTCACATTTATATAACCCAGATAAATTTATATATCAAGCATTAACATGAAGAATCAGTTTGGAATCAATGAAACCCATAGGTCTCTGGTCTGGCAGAGGCAAATGCAAAGTAAAGATGAATTCCTGATCAAGAATTATAAATCACACAAAGACACAATCCCAAGAGGGATATTCATCAAACATAATAAACCAAGGGATTAACACATTCTCCAATATGAAAAAATAGTTTATTCTGAAAGAGGTTATGTTAACATCCTCAAGGAGATAATGAAAGGAAAAGAAATTATAAAACAAGAACAGGGCAGTCTCAGAAAACCAAAGAAAGATAATTAGATGGAAATAGAGTAAAATAAACAGATGGGATTTTTTAAAACACACCATAGTGCATCACATAGAAATAAATGAAAGGAAAACATGAAAGAAAAATTAAGAGACATAAATAGACTAAAATATCAAGAGGATTCTCAAAAGGAAAGGCTTTAAGAATGATGAAGGCAAAATTTAGATAGATAAGGGCTGAGAACATTCCAGGTTGAAGAAAGACACACACTCAGATTGAAAAAAAAAATAAAACAGAACAAGTTCTAAGAATTATATAAAAACAAACACACCTCTACACTCATAAATGAATTATAGAAAATCAAAGACAAATTGAAAATCTGAAGAGAAAAAGTTAAGGCAGACTATTTATAATAGAATGTAAGTTAGATTGACAGAATTCTCATAAGCAACTATAAAAAAACAGAAGAATAATATCTTTGGAGGTGAAACAAATGGTTTTAAGTTAGAATTACATAAAGTATTTATAGAAAAAAAGTGAAATAAATCATTTTCAGGCAAACATTAGAGATTATACTACTAACAGACTGTGACACTGAATTTTATGTGTTGATTTGGCTAGGTCATAGTGCCCATATTTGGTCAAACATTATTTTAGATGTTTCTTGGAAAGTGTTTTTTAGATAAGATCAAATTTTAAGTCAACATACTTTGATAAAGTGGATTATGCTACATAATGAGAAAGCCTCAGTTGAAGGCCTTCACAGAAAAAAAAGCTCATCTCCCCCAAAGAGAGATAATCCCAACCATAGATGGCCTCTTCTGGGTTTTCAGCAGCCAGCCTGCTCTGCAGGTTTGGGATTTGCCAGCTTCCACACAAATATAGTCAATTACTTTAAAAAATTAAGCTCTTTCTTTCTATATAGATAGAAAGAGAAATGAAGAAATCCACCCAACTGGTTCTGTTTCTCTGAAGAACCTGACTAATACACAGACCCACACTAAAAGTTCATTTAGCAGAAGTTATACTTTGACAAGGAAAAAACTCAACTAAGAATAAAGATAAAGATTACAAGAAGAAATAATGAACAAAGAACTTGTTAACATGCTGACAATATAAATAAATATTGACCAAGATAGGAGACATTAAAGGAATAAATTTTGGGTTGCTTCAAAAGAGTAGACTAAAAACTCAAATAAAGAAAATTTACTAAGATATAAAAATTTTAAATAAATAAAGCAAAGAAAATAAGGAGAGGGGATTTGAAAGTGCCAACATAATAGCAATTTAAAAATCAATAATCTCAATAAATGTCAACAGATGAAATTTACTTATTAAAACTCAGACTCCCAGATTTAGTGAAACATAAAGCCAACATGAACAGATCTTACACCTATCATGCTGAATTAAAAGAACAAGTTACAGAAAGACAATTGACCCTAATGAAAAATTTTAAAAACCCATAAAAAAAATTTTGTGTTAGTTGTGTAGAATAGGTACTAGAAGTACAAAGACATAACATACATCTACTTCAGGATGATGGTTGCCTCTGGCAACTTGAGAAGAGTACAAAATGGAAAAATGCTGTTATGCAGGGTAGCTTCTTTCCTAGTTGTCACCTGCAGGGTAGGTTTTTTCCTGGTCGTCACCTCCACAGCAGGTGCATCACATCTAGTTGACCATCTGTCCTGTGCCAGGGTTGAAAATAAATTCATGTGTCACCTGGAATGGTTTAAGAAATGGGCTTTATGGGGCAAATTCTTGCATACACAGCTAGGATCAATGGAAGAAGACACTGGGTCTACCTCTAGGTCCATGTACTAGTGGAGGGACATTGTCCTCCTGTTTTCTACTTTTGTTTAAGGCAAACATGAGAAAACTGCATGTCACTCAAGCATACACAGTCTGCCTAGAGCCAGAATCAGTATTTAGGATATCAGCTGTTTGCAGAGTTTTCTGGGAAAATCAGCTGCCTTTCACTTGAGGGTTTGGGGGCCTGTGTGACTTTGCCATCCCCCCACCAGGGTTAGAGACCCCTAGTGCCATGAAAAATGGAGCCTAAATGAAGCCCCTCAAACAAGAAGGAGGGGATGCCCTGGTCTCAGCTGGACTGTTGCCCAAGCAACCTACAGTGAATTCTAGGATCATTTGTTAGAAAATACAGATCATTGCATGTAGTATCTTTACCATTCTATTTCTAAAAAAAAAAAAAAAAAAGGTGGGGTGGGGGGAATCAAAAGTAAACACTCCAAACTAACAGTTGTTAAAACTTGGTTGCATGTACATAACTTCTGTGATACACTATGTTTGAAAGAAGATATATAAAGTAATATTTGAAATCCACCCTCCCTATCCATCCAACCCCACTGTGTTTAGTGATTTTAGTAATCACTTCTAAAATTATGGTGTTTTCCAAGCTGTATTTTTAATATTTTTAGTAGATGGACACAATATCTTTATTTTATTTATTTAGGTTTTTTTATGTGGTGCTAGGGATCAAACCCAGTGCTTCACATATGCTAGGCAAGTGCTCTACTACTGAGCCACAACCCCAGCCCTCCAAACTGTATTTTTCTATGGATAAAAATAGGTATGAAATAAACACAATGGAATTTTACTCAGCAATAAAAGAGAATAAAATCATGGCATTTGCAAGTAAATGGATGGCATTGGAGAAGATAATGCTAAGTGAAGTTAGCCAATCCCCAAAAAAACAAATTCCGAATGTTTTCTCTGATATAAGGAGGTTGATTCGTAGTGGGGTAGGGAGGCGGAGCATGGGAGGAATAGATGAACTCTAGATAGGACAGAGGGATAGAAGGGAAAGGAAGGAGGCATGGGGTTAGCAAGGATGGTGGAATGTGATGGACATCATTATCCAAAGTACATGTATAAAGACACAAATTGGTGTCAACATACTTTATATACAACCAGAGATATGAAAAATTGTGCTGTATATGTGTAATAAGAATTGTAATACATTCCACTGTCATTTATGTTTTAAAAATCAATTAAAAATAGGTATGCATACACATACAGAGTTTGTGTTTGTGTGTGTGTGTGTGTGTGTGAAAGAAGGTCATTCCTGCTCTCACATTGGGTTTGATATTGAGGTTTTATTTTCAAGTTTTGGAGATCCTCCATTGCTTTGTTGTGTTGCTTTATATTGTTCCCTTTTGTGACCAAGATAGTCTCTCATCACATAAATAATAACAGAGTAAAAGCACCAGGATAATTTATATAATGTAAAAATAAATTGCTTAGATGGGGGGTTGTTGGATAACCTGCCCCTTTATATCCTACAATCCATTAGAATTCAAAAATATCCTTTAAATATTTTATTTCCTTCCCTTTATTTTATTTGATCAAATATAAGAAAGTGGGTCTTAACGATTAACTAACTTTTAGAACCTCAACTTACTTTAATCTTTACAAGAGGAAGTGAGTGTGTTTTAATATTTTGTGTTTTTGTTGTTGTTGTTGTTTTGCTTCCTTCAACATTGAGGACAAGAAAAAGACTCCTTTCTTCATTGACTGAAAAACACATAATAATCTATCACTTCTCAGCTGTGTCTAGAATATATCTCCCTTCCTCTCTGTTGTAGAATGATAAAATTTGAATATCTCATCTGATATATATAAAAGTAATTTTTATTTATGCCACAATCATTAAACTTTGAAATATTTTTTAGAGTTTCCCCTCCCCCTCTCTTCACAAGGCCACTGTTTGATCCAGTTACATTTTTTATATGGAAAACATTTTAAGCAGCTCCAGTTGCTGATTTTACAAAGAATAAAAACAGAAACGATGGGAGCATTTGGCAGGAACCTCAGACCCAAGCAGCAAGCCACTGATAGATTCCTGCTACAAAAGTGATTTGTTTTGTTTTATGAACTTGTACAAGCAACTCTTTCTTCTTCAGGGCAAATGTAGTCACAAAAGGGGGAAAGACCAGCACACCAGGAGGGAGCACATATTCTGTTCCTTAAACCCACTTTTAAAAATATGTTTTATGTCAGCACCTAAATTACAGAGGGCAGGCTGACACGCTCTCTTTTTCTTTCGCTCATGAACTCTATTATGAAAGTGGGAGTGAAATAATCCTTTTGCTTTTGTTTCTGAATTGGCTTTGATGAGTCAGATACTAAATATGACTGGTTCAGATGTCACCTTCGACATAGGGCACAGTGTCAGCATTTAGATGGAGAATAATTGGATTCATATCTGTGTTATGTTTTCAAATTGCTGGGTCAGTTCTAGGTCTCCTGCTGTAAATTCTTCATTGCAGACCCAAGTAAAGGGAATGTGACAGATTTAATACCTAGAATAAGTTATTAACTGTAGGGATGCATAAAACAGTGGCATTGCTGAGAAGAGAACATTATACTGCTCATAATTCTATAAATGAAAATTCAAGTGTTTTTTATTTCAGTAAAATATTTTTCTTCACTAACTGTCTTGTTTTATTCAAGCAAGTTCTATATGTTTGATCTAACATAAAACAATTGCTTAAATTTGGCCATTTAATTTATGTATGTCTAAACTCTAACACCAAGTGTGAGACAATGAATTTGATAAGAGAGCTGTTTATAATGCTTCACTTCTCAAAAGGTCAAGTGGCTACTGTTTCCTGAAACTGATTTTTCATGAGAACAATAACTAGGACAAACCCCATCAGGCAGAATGCATGAAATACTGTGTGTGTGTGTGTGTGTGTGTGTGTGTTTTAATGGACTTACCTTTCTATCATGACAAAAAGGAAGGAGATTTGAAGTCTAAGCCCACCCATTAATTAAAAAGGAAGGAAGGAAGAAAGGAGCCAAAAATCTAGGAGGAAAAGAGATGATATCTTCCTACATTGCACAGACAGACAGCGTGGGTTTTACTGTGGCAGAATACCAGAGTGACTTGTCTGCGCCTGTGCCACCAGGTCATCTCCACCCAGGAAAATTCTCCATTTCCACAGAACCTTTTATCACCTTTAATCCCAGGGTGAATAGGGAAACTCAACACTACAATGACACCCAGCCACTCATTTTGTTAAACATTAACCAAATACCTCCCATAAATGCATTTTAATACCTATCAAAGAGCTGGACTCTTGAGTTAGGCAAGAGATTCTCAAACTTGAATCATTTAACACCACCTCCTCTACTTACTTGGCACGCACATATTTGGCAACCATTTCAAGTATTTTATAAATACTAGCCCATTTAATCTTTACAAGAGTTCAGTGTCCTTTTATTATTACAGATGAAGAAACTGAGGCTCAAAGAAATGAAGTAACTCACACAAAGCCTCACCTAAATTTTGCCATATCCATACATTTGTTACGTACTGATTTTAAGTGATTCACTTTTTTTCTCCTTAAATAAGAGTATATTTAAGAAAGTTTATTACTGCCATAAATGGAAAATAAATGTTACCTACATTTAATATGAGAATTATATTTTCTAATATATATTAAAATAAATGTGTATATTACTTCATACCCATTAGGATAGTTATAATCCAAAAAAATGGAAAATAACAAGTATTGGTGAGAATGTAGAATCCTCATATGATATTAATAGGAATGTATAATGGTCTGACTACAGTGAAAAATAGTCTGGAGATCACTCAAAAAGTTAAACATAAAGTTATCACATGATCCAGTAATGCAATTCTAAGGTTTACTACTCCAAAAAATTTGAAACAGGAACTCAAGCAGATACTTGCACATGGACATACATAGCAGCATAATTTTTAATAATAATCAATTCGTGATAATTTTATCATATTAAAAAGTGAACAAGCCAAAGGTCCCTCAGCTTCCAAATGGCTAAGCAAAATTGTGGTTCATTAACAAAATGGAATATTATTTGACCTTAAAAAGGAACTAAGTCCTGACACATGTACAACATGCATTAACCTTGAAAACAGTATACCAAGTGAAAGAAGCCAGACCCCAAAAAGGCACATATTATTGCACAATGCCACTGAATAGGTATTCAGAATAGGTAGATCCATTAGAGACAAAGGTAGATTAGTCTGTCAAGAGGTGGAGAAGGGAAGACTGGGGACTGACTGCTGAATGCATAGGGATTTCCTTTTTGAGATGATGAAAATGCTCTGGAATTAGCTAGTAATGGTCAATGTCCAGCTTCATGAATATACTCTAAACCTTGAAATGCATATTTTAAAGGGATTATGTGAATTACATCTCAAAAAATATTCAAAAGGAATAATGGAGAAAACATTTTTATATTTTTAGTGCATTGTTGATTATACATAATAGCAGGGTTCATTTTGACATATTTAGAGAAAATATTTTAAAATTACTCCAGGAAAAGTGAAAGTATTTTATTTCATTTGTAAGGCATCTATGTTTTTCGTGAATAAGGATTTTCCAGATACTATACCACTGAAAGAAAACAGAATGAAGAAGCTAGCATAAAAAAATATACAAATTACATCTTAAAAGATGTGTTTGTGTTTCAACTAAAATAATTTTACTTGTATGAGCAGAAGTAAAGGTGCCAAAGTTTGGGGAACACTGTAGAATGTTAGAGCAAGTAAGTTCATGTGTCTGTGAGCCTGGGTTTGAAGCCTAGTGCTAACACCGTGTGAACTGGGAAAGTTTCTTAATATTTCTAAATCCAGTTTCTTCATTTACAAAGGGAATAATTCTAAGGGAGCAAATATTAGGAAAACGTAGGTTGTGAACTTAAGATGATAACATTTCTTCTGTCCATTATTTGCTAGCTTGGCAATATGCTGGGAACATTTTGGTAATTTCAATAAATTCTCACAAAAGCTTTATGGTACAATTCAAGTCTAATAACCAGGTGGATAGTCCTCATGTGTACAATTTTACTAGGCACTTTTGAAAACCTAACTTCTTAATGTCATTTCCTAATGTCATACCAACTAAAGGGGTAATTGATCCAGAAATCATAAAATTCTTCAAATTCCTTAAATTCAGATTCTGTTGTCTGACAAACCACAATTTGTTCTTAAAACAGTAATTTATGGTAAGCTATAAAGAGCATGCTACTTTATTCTTTAGTGAAGCTGTACCAAATTTATATTTTATTTATATTTTACCTTTTACCAGTTGCTGATATCTTGCATATATCCATGAAAAGATTTTCTTAGAGTACTGAAAGCATTTGCTCAAGATCTATAAAATTTGCTTAAAAAAAAAAGATAAAATACTGAAACCATTATTCAAATATTAATTGACACTAGGGTCTTAGTGTATCCTATTGGCGTCTGAGAGGCCCACTCATGTACAACAGTATTCACTAACTCAAAATAAATTTCAAACATACAGATTCAGTGACAATAATAATAAACAAATGCCAAATTACCAAAATATATTATACCCTTGCACCAGCAATCGAAATGAGCTTGGAGTCTCTGAGAGTCCATGTGGCAATAAAAGTATGGCCCCCAACTGGATCAGAAACGTAAGTATGAAACCCTTTTTCTTTTAAAGAGTCTATATAACATGTCCTGAAGTAATAATTCAAATATTAAACATACTATTACTCCTATCTCTTAGTCTCTGTTTGATTGACTGCTTAGAAACCTTCCTCACAGGGAGATGCTATGTCAACCAGTCAACTTTGCAAAGTAATCAGGGTTACTAAAACAGACTATGTTTATAAGACAAGGTCACAAAAGAACTTAAACAACTCAGTGCATCTGAGCTAATCACTAGTTTAATTTTTTTCAAAAGTTCCCAATCTGTCCTTAATTATTTCTATTCAACTCAACCTTTATACATACAGAGCCCAGTAGAGAGAATTGGACCCGTGGGTTTTACATTCTCATTAAAAGCCAGAGGTAACATTTAACCAACTTGAAATGTGGGTGGCAGCTCACTTCAAGACTTCTTCAGAGGAAATTTGACTAAACACATGAAGCTGGACTGTGCAACAAGATCACTATTTGCTTTGCAAGTAGGTGCATGTAAAATGGTATTTGGCAAGCATTCAGCAAAACCCCTTACATTGCCCACAGCTAAATTATTGTCCTTCCTGCTACCTTTCAGCTACCAAAATAAAAAATCTGATTCACTACAGATTCAGGGAGGAAAAGTGCAAATATAAACTCTGTTAGTGGTAATTGTTGGTAACAAACTTTCATTTCTATTAATCATATTAAGACAGTGATAATTTCCTTTATACATTTTGTGAGCTTAGTATATGCTGACAATAATAAGCTAAATGTATCTTTATTTGTATTTGAGTATATACAAAAAATACAACCAAGTTTTTAAATGTCTGTTTATGTGTTTCCACATGAGTGTGAGATTTCACAAGTGCCTCAAATGTAGATTACATAGATAAATATGTAGAGATATGTATTAAATTGCAAAAAAAAAGTTAGGAAAGTATTAGACAAAGGGGAATAAAGGAAAAGGGGTGGATAGGAAAAGAAAGACAGTGGAATGATTCAGAAATAATTTTCCTATGTACATATATGAATACATCATAAAATCTCACCATCATTCACATCCATAAGAATGGAGTTCTAATTAATATAAGATATAGGGCTGGGGTTGTGGCTCAGTGGCAGAGCACTTGTCTCGTACATGTAAGGCACTGGGTTCAATCCTCAACACCCCATAAAACAAATAAAGCAAAATAAAGATATTAAAAATATTTTTTAAAATATATAAGATATAATACATGCTTATATAATTATATCAAAATGAATTATACTGTCATGTATAATTTAAAAATAAATAAATAAATAACAATTAAATTAAAAAGTTAGGAAAGTATAAAATTGTGTGTCTTAAAGTATACCCATTATGCAAGGAGAAAACATTCTAGTTCAAACCTTAAATGATGGATAAAATTTTAGAAAATGTCATCTGCAGAATAAGCTGGATATGTTCAACCTAGGTAAGTATGCCATATTATATTTATAGTATTACATTAGATTTATTTTATGTAAATTAAATTAACAAAGAAAAATAGCAATGAACAGTAACTTCTTAGGAAAACATTTATCCACTAAAATTCCTCAAAAATTAGAGATTTGAAAGTTCTATATGAAGATTATCATCTGCTCACTCTTCTCTTTCTCTTCTGAAACTGAAGTCAGAAACTCACAGCTTCTCTACACATGTTCAAGATCCTGACTCAATTTTCCCCTAAAACTGTTTCTGACTTTGGACAGAAATATCTCCTCTCTGAAACATGTTACTAAAACCATGGGGACACAGCTAATACTGGTTTAACATGATTTCAAGTTGGACACTATCTTTTTTTTAAATATAACTTTTATTTTAGAGAGAGGACACTATCTTAATTAAGCTTTGCCAGATTATAACACGCTGTTAAAATTATTTCCATTTCAAAAAAATCTGTATGAAAAAGAAAGAAGAATGAAAAACACATAATAAGTAAAGACACAAAACAAACTGGAAAATTATTGTGCCATATATAACAAAAAAGTAATACAACAAATATAGAGACTACTTTAAAATCTATAAGAAAAAATATATCTTAAATTGAAGTAGGTAAAAACCATGAGCAGACAAGTGAAAAAATAGAATTAAAATATCCATTAATCATGAAAAACTATTCAACATAACTTATAACCAACAGAAAGCTAATTTTAAAAGAATCCCAGGTATTTAAAAACTGGTAATGCATAATATTGGTGATTTGTTAACAATACAAGCACTTTCATTTCTAGGGTCAAGGTAAACACTTGTTATTCTTTTCTGGAGAACAGTTCAATATCATGTCAGGGTTTAAATGTTTCTAACCTTTGATGCAACAATTTCAATTCTAGAAATTAATCCTAAGGAAATAATAAATTATTGGGCAAAAAAAGTATATGTATACATAATATACAAATACATACATTATGCACATTTGTTGCAAAAGAAAACAAGGACAAAAACTGTTTTAAAACTTGGCTTCTAAATAATATAGCTTGGAATTTTCCTGTTAATAATTTTTTCTACATTATCATTTTAATAGGTTCCTTTCATCACATAAAAATGTCATAATTAGTTAATTAATCTTATCTTCTCAGAGATTTGTATTATTTCATGTTTTGAGGCTCTTATATATGTACACACATATACATCTACATATGTATATGTTCATGTAGAAGGTGGGCTCGCCTGGCACGTGCGAGGCCCTGGGTTCAATCCTCAGCTCCACATATAAATAAATAAAATAAAGGTATGGTGTCCAACTACAACTAAAAAATAAATATTAAAAAAAGTCTAGGGGTTGAGGATGTACCTCACTGGTACAGCATTTGCCTAGCATGCTTGAGGCCCTTGGTTCCATCCCCAGCACCAAAAAAGATATATAATTATGTATGCAAAAATAAAAATATTAGTTATCTCTGGGCATTGAGATTTGGTGTGATTTATTTTCTTCTACCATTCTACACAGAAAGTTATCTATACAGTTTAACTTCTTTGCAGTGTATATATTAGATTTACAATTAGAAAAACAACTCAGCTTTATTGACATTCTCTTCCTCAATTTCAGGAATAGCAAATAACATAGCCCTCAGGTTAAAACATCTAATACTGACCCTTTAATTTATTGCTTATTTTCTAAACAATTCTTCTGTCTATTGGAAATTCCTGATTTCTAAATTGCAATTTCTAACTTCTTAATTTGTAAAACATGAGAAATTAATGTGAGTGACAGATATTTAAGTTTCTTTGCCTTCCCAACACTTTGGCACAGTTCATCCAAAAACACACATAGTATTTATTCAACAAACACTGCTCCAATTGTGGTATCACAAGGACTCTGGAAACTTTCCAGCACTATAGACAATAATCTGTTATCAGTTAATGGGCTAAATTCTTGAGTTATCTAAAAGAATGAAATAAATTATGTTTTTCTGAGATTTATTCTAGATGTAATTTATTAACACAAAACAGAGTTCTACTATAATATACAGGAAAAGGGGATTTCTCTGATTTGAAAGGACAATTTATAAAACAGCCAGGTCATCCAAATGATAAGACTGTTATTTTTCTATGTTATTTAACAATCATGAAGCATGACAATGTGAATTTTTGGATGTTTTATAAGCACCTCTTTCTTAAGTTGGCACAGGACTTCAGGGTCTGTGTACAGAGTACCCTTGAGGACCTTTTTCTCCTCATCTACTGAGAAGCATCAGGTATATCTTGTACTAGCAGGCAAGATGCAAGTGTTTTTAGATGTGCCAGGAGGTAAGCAGAGCATGAACATGTTTATCCAGTAGGCTTGAGCCCTGGGACTTTTACATAATACATAATTCAACATAATACAAAACAACACAAAAACCACATAGTATTCATTTATTGCTATCCAAATTTACAACTGGATATATTGGTTTATAGGACCTATAAATCGTTAAATACACTGGATTATAGGATCTACAAGTCATTGATATAATAAATTATTTTGCCAGTTCTTTGCCACTGACTCATCTTTGAGAACACACTATATTGCAGTTTTTATTCATTATCTGTAATGTTAAGATATGTAATCTTTAAAGAGTTTAATTTAGACTGCTGGTCTGAAACCTAAATAGCATGATGTTACCTGAGGTTCTGTTGCATTTATTACTGTGTTCTTTAGGGATGAGGAATTTTTAAATTTCATCCAAAATTTTCTAAAGTGAAAGTAACACATAAAGATTGAAGAAGAAATTTATAAACAAAGCTATAAAAATTAAAATGATTCATACTACATCACCCTCAAATAATATTAATTTTGGTACATTTGATTTAGCCACATGGTTAAGAATCCAGGCTGTGGAACAAGTGTCTAGATTCAAATCCTAGATCTTCCGGTTATTAGCTTGTGACCTTGAGCAAGTGAATGAATAAAGTGTCTGTGCTTTGGATTCTCAAAGGGGAGGGAAAGGTATGAGAAAAACCTCAGTGGGAGGTTATGAGAATTAAATAGGTTAATGCATCTTAGGTGTTTAGAATGGTGCTGGCATATGGTCTCAGGTTAATAAACTTTAGTGATTACTTCCCTTTTAGATTTACACATTAAATACATATCATCTAAACACAGAAAATCAGACTGTTTGGCATCCTGCTTTTTCACTTAACAAGTTACTTTGAGCATCTTTTTGTTTTCCTTTCATTTAATGAACATCTTTCCACATAAATTGATATAAAATGGGTACTGATTAAAATAAAATCAGTTTTAATTGCTAAAAGCATTCCGTTGTATGGATGTGCCAATCTATTTAATCATCAGAGGAAAAAGCTTTAAAGGCTCTATTCCATGATGTAACCTCATCATGAAGTTCAAATTAGGTAATATTAAAAAACTGAAAGTATAACCTACTACAAAATATTGAACTTTATTTATCAGCTTCATAACCTAGTATCAGAAGGAAGAAGGAGAAAGAGGAAGAGAAGAAAACAGAGAGGCAGAGGCATAGAATGATTGTTTTCAAAGGTTATTTTTGTTTTAAACAAAAAAAACCTAATGAAAAATTCTTATAATACATCTGATTATTTAGCCTTAGGAAATATCAAAGGCTCTCCAAAATATTGGAAGTAGTACCACTTGTTTTGGTTGATTTGACCATATATAAGAGCTTTCTTTGGATTACTTCAGGGGTTAAACTATGTATCAATTAAGCCTGATTATCATCAATATATGAAAAATAACCATGAAACAAACTATTTATAAACTGAGTTTTAATAAGAGGAGAACTAAATCAATACTGACCTCAGATATTTGTCATATAAAGTGTAGACATCATTTCAGTACATATTTCTATATAGAAATTTTTGTCATTAGAGAAGATAAAGTTTATGATATTAGAGAGACATTTTTAGCTGTTGTACAGTATTTACAAGGCTCATATTTTTTTAAAAAATTGTCTGATTTACTTCAGTTTAGCACCCAAGATTTGGGTTCTTGGTGGTATCAGACTTCATACCAATCTTCAAAGTTTTAAAGCCACCTTCTCAGAAGAGTATAGGAAGGATTCGTATGTCCAGAAATATCACTGCAACAATCTTAAACACCAATCCAAACATTCTCTCAATTCCAGAAATATTTCAAATCTCCTTTTCACTAAATTTTAAATAAATCTATCATTTAGCCACTTTTCATCATCTCTCAGTTCAGTTCATGTTCTTCAAAATCATGGGGGTTCACTGAATTTGAAAAAGAAAATGATGGGCTGGGGTTGTGGCTCAGTGGTAGAGCGTTTGCCTGGTATGTGCGAGGCCCTGGGTTCAATCCTCAGCACCACATAAAATAAATAAATAAATAAAGATATTGTGTTCAACTACAACTAAAAAATAAATTTTTTTTAAAAAAAGAAAATAATACTATCTTTTTTTCTCTAGATATGGAAACAACTGTATTGGCCTGACTTCAGGCCAGTGCTGTGCACCCCACCAGGCCCATTCACATTGCTGGTGGATTGTACTGGGCATGTCCTCAAAGCTAGAAGTTAGTTTGAGACCATGGAAAGGTATACCAAATGCTTCACTTTAGCCTTGTTTATTTTTTCATATACCTACCAATAATTTCTAAGCTAGTTATGACAAAGAATCACCTGTAAATTTTTTACTGTATTCTCAGACCCAATTTCAAACCTATTAATCAGAAACTCCAAAACTGGAGGCCAGGGCTGGGGTTGTGGCTCAGAGGTAGAGCACTTGCCTAGCATGCGTGAGGCACTGGGTTCGATTCTCAGCACCACATAAAAATAAAATAAAGGTATTGTGTCCATCTACAACAACAAAAAAAAAATCTTAAAAAAAAGAAAAAAGAAACTGGAGCCCATAAGTCTGTATTTAGAACATCATCCACGGACGTCCTAATATAGAAAGGAGGCACCTGCCTACTTCCTGGATCTGATTATTCATTTAACAAAGGATTTCTAAAAACAGACCATGGATATTTCTGAGTGATAACAAAAGAAATAAATTTCATAATCTCTAAATAATCACACAGAACCAGCACTCCCCAAAATAAATTCTCTAAGATATTTATAGGTTTTACATGAGAAAAGGGATTCTTAGTCAAATAAATTCTGTAAACTTGAGGTTAAGCAAATTTAACACATTTTTTCATTTCAGAACTTTGCAGGCCCTTTAATGTTGTGACTTTCTGGGGGGAAGTCAAACTTTAGATAGATGGATGGATGGATAGATACATAGATGAAATTCTTTTTTATATAGAGAGCATGGGTCAAAACTAGAGTTCTAAAGAATACAGTTTTAGAATTTTCTAAAGCATCCTGGGTTTACCTTTGTGTTTCTGTTTGCTCATGTGTTAGTCTCCCTCATTCATCCATAATTCCTGGAGGGCAGAAACTGTCTAACTCACAAAGTCAGGCTCGGCGTATAGTCATTGAATGAATGATGAATGAATAAATAAACATTACTTATAACTCTGAAAAAAAATACAGTTTTAGAAATGCTGAACTAGATTAACAATTTCTTGTGGACAATGGCCATGACTTTATAGATTTTAAACCCTTAATAGTACTAAACCAAGACAATAATGAGTGAAGTTTAGGTCATCAAATGAATATTCATAATCTAAAAGTAGGATTATCATCCAATATGTCAAGGAAATATAGGCTTTAAAATACTAATAATTGCCAGCTCCCCGTGGAGCAAGTCTGTCGTTTATTCCATTACTTACTTGTATTTCATTTCTCCTTCTGGGAGTATTGGCTCATACTGGTGTCACCACTAGAGCAATGGCTCCCTTGTGAATTGCCAATCAACTTGTTTCCTACTAATATTCACAACTTAGACTTCATAGATACTAATGTTTACACCAAGAAGAAAGCTGTAGCCATGGAATGATGTAACCGTGACAGAAGCATCAGGCGAGACTAGGAACTTTGCCTGACTCAGGAGGTGAGAATGACACATACATGTGCCAGTCTTTCTAATCAAAACAGATCTGAACTGACACCAGGATGCAGAGGGCACCAAGAAGGAGAATAATCACAGCCCCAGAGAAACAACTTGCTACTCTAGTGGCTAGTTCTAGCACACAGACCTTGCTGGGCATTATCTGCAGATTCGTGCTGCAGGAAGCCATCATATGGCATGGAAAAGTGAACTTGGCAAATGAAGGATAAGAGGAAAATCAAAAGAACAGTTTCTGTCATCGATTCTCCTCTTCCAGGACTGAGGAAAACTTGTTTGATATTTTTAGTTTATCTGATTCTAAAAGGCAAGAAAAACCTCCCATGTCACTGGGGAGAACCAGATGAAGTGAAAATCAAAATGGCTGAGAATTTAGGTTTTACATTTTTATCATTTAATATAGGAAAGTAGAGGGGAAAAAAGACCATATCTCAAGAGTGGTTTAAAACCAAATTGTTTTCCACAGTGCATATCATGCTTGGATGAAATGGGGGTGGTTTTCATGATGTCATCCATATGGTTTAAATAAACAGTGTGCTAAGGTTAACAAGCTGCAATCCTAACAGAACTAGTGGGGGATTATAGCTGAGCTAATTTGATCAATTACTTTTAGTTTCAGAGGTCTGTAGATGAGACAGAAGCCAGTGTATGCATTTGGCAGATGAAAAATCAGTTCGGTCAGCATGTACCCCGATAGTAATGAACATTCTTTCGAACTTCATTTTTCAACCCCAAGAGAAGAGAATCCCACTAATGCCAGTCACTGCCACTCAAAACCAGCCAAAAAAGATAACTGTAAATATTCATAAGAGCCAAGAACATGCATTCCATGGGGTAGAAAAGACTATTCTTCCAATTCCTCCATCGTGCCTTTAAATGTTGTATTTAAGCTTTCCTTTCACTATTTTCCTGTTAAAAATTAATTGGAACTGGCAATAACTAAAGATTTTAGTCATCATAAGCTATACCTTCTTCAAAAGGCAATATTTTCTAATTTTAAATATTCAATTAAAGGATACCAGTAAAGAGTTTCATATGCATGGAATATATGGGTGAGCTGAGCAATGAACTTTAGGTATATGAGTTGAGTTCATCAGTTTTACAAGATTCTAAATACAAGGAAATTGTTTATTCTGGTTGAGTAAATAGGAAAAATGGTCAATGAAAGCTATTTAAATTCCTCATCTTCTCACTATATTACAAACACTACTTTGGTGCTACAAGGTACAAAATTGTATAAGTCATAGACTATGACCTGTCTAGAGAAGATGACATGCATATCAAAAGCTACAACAAAAGGAACATATACCATAGAAAGAGGATCTAGAAGCATCAAAACATGGCAAGCCTTCATCTGGAAGCAAAAAAATCCAAAAGGTCCTGGAAGAGCTTCTACTTGAGATGTTCAGGCCAAATGTTAGAACCAAGCATAAGAATTAAACCACGGGTATCATTAAGTGGGAAAGTGGAGATGTCCAGAGAATACTGAAGAGTCCCTTTGGTTTACTGGGAGAGGTATATTCATTTAAAGGAAAGATAAGAATAGAAATTATAGTAAATTGGGGTCACTTCTGAAGAATTTTAAACATGGGATTTGAATTTGGACAAACATTTCAGAGAGTCATTGAAACTTATTGAGAAAAATTATAGCAGAGTCAGAAAAAAATAATCTAGACACTCACAGTCTGGAGAACCCAGTGGTAAAGGAAGTCAGAAGTGGATACCCTAGTAAATCTAGTGTCTGAATTAGGGTGGTGGGAGTGGGAACTGAAATGAAAACACAAAGAAATTACACAAGTAGAATCTATATAACTTGACCACCAGTCATGTGGAATAATAGACTGAAGAATCAAAACAGTGGAGTCCAATCCCAGTTGAATAAAAAGGGGGAATGGTACTGAGATTACTGACATGAACAATAATACAGTGTGGCTGCCTTAGTGGGTTTGGATTGGTACTTAGGGAATTTGAACACTTGGATCCACATCCTACATTTCGTAAAATTTAGGAAGATTCATTGATGAGAGGTATATTAGGTGGGCCAGGTTGGCGTGGGGCATGAAGGTTCGCTGAAGTGGAATAAAGTGTGAGTCCTCTCCAAAAAACACTTGGGGATCTTATTCAACATTTTATGAGCTCTTCATATGTACCAGGCATTTGTGCTGGGCATGGTAAGAAAACCTTAAATATACAGACAAAGGGCTTAAGGAGTTTAGAATCTAGAATCTCCAATACTGTCACTTATTTGCTCTACAACCTAAAATAATTGATTTAACATTTCTGGGAGTTTTTTAGCTTGTTTACATCCTGGGAATACTGCAATGTACATGTACAACCACTTAGGTAGTGGGGTTAGATTTTCCAGGTGAAAATATTTAAAGATCATGAGGGAGTTCATGGGAAATGTTCTTATGAACATAAGCGCTCATGGAAGCAAGAAATGAGGTGACAGTTAAAATCCCAATCAGAGTGAGCACAACACACAGGAAACATCACAAGAGTCTCTGAGGTTAAAACTGAAGCCAAAACTTTCCACTAGTGCGTCACTTTCCAACAGGGCAAGCCAACAGTGGTCCTGAGGTGCTCCCAAGCTAGCTTAGTGCTGGATCCAGAAGCCAGAGAAATAATATGTAAGTCTCTTAAAAAGTCTCTGCACAGTAGGAACAGTAGAGAGGCATGGAAGTTGTAGGGATCTTCTTACTGTGCTGGTTGGTGGCAAGTCATTCTTGATATTATTGAGTACCTACTGCGCACTCCGTGCTGTAGGCTGAGAGTACAAAGGTGCACAAAGCCCACATGGTTCCCTGACATGATGCAGTTGAAAGTCCAGCAAGGAAGATGGATATTAATCAAATCTCTACTGGACTATAATGAGAGCTATACAAGGAGGTGCACAATCCACTGGAGGGTTTTGTTGTTGTTGTTTTGTAAAAGGGGGAATCAAGAGTGCCACACCAAGAGTCTCCTCTGAGAAACAGGGGATGGAGCCAACCTTCCACAGAGCCCTTCCTTGAGGTGGGTGCGGTGGTGGTAGACTACAACTCACACCTGTTCCTATTCTTGGGTACTAGAGCATCCAATTATAGAATCCTGAAGAACAACATATAAAAAGGTCCCAAATCATCAATGCTGAACCCACTGGCAACAATATCAAGGGGGCACACAATTATTCAAGTCCTGTCCTGCCTATCAGAGAGGCCTTATAACCCAGTGGTTTAAAAAAAACATCTAGTGTTAAATCCCATGTGACCTGGAACAAATGAATGAGTCTTTGTAAGCCTGTTTCCTCCTCTGTAAGGTAAAAATAAGAAGAATATATAAACCTATGGTTGCTGTTGGAATTAAATAAAATATTCCATAAAACTCAGCACAATTTGAAGCACTATCCCTTAATAAATTACCATCATCATGGGTAAGGATTTCTTTTATTGAGATACAATTTACTTAGAGTATAATTTGCTCTTTGAAAGCATGCAACTCAATGTTTTTAATATATATACACAAAGTTGCGCAATCATAACCACTACCCAATTCCAAAACACTTTGTCATGTCCAAGAGAACCCCCATGCCCATTATTGGTCACTTCCCATACTCCTTCTCCCTAAGCTTTTGGCAACCATTAATCTAATTTATAGATTGTTCTATTCTAGACATTTCATGTAAGTTGAATCATATAATATGCAGAGTTTTGTATCTGTCTTATAAATAATGTATTTTTAAGATTCATCTCTATTGCAGCATGTATCAATACTTTTTCCTTTATGTGACTGAATAATATTCCATTGTCTGAATATAACATACATTTTGCTTTTCCTTTCATCAGTTAATGGAGATTTGAGTTGTTTACTGTTTGAAGTATTATGAATTATGCAGTTATGAATGTTAATATGAAAGTATTTGTGTGGACATATATTGTGTGGACAGATTTCTTAGATACATACCAAAGAGCAAAATTGCTGGATCAAATGGTAACTGTATATTTAACTTCTGGGGAAACACCCCAACTATTTCCCAAAGCTTTTGAAGTATTATTATAAGTTCCCACCAACAAAGCACAAGGATTCCAAATTCTTCACATTCTCACCAACACTTGGTACTGTTTTTTTTTGTTTGTTTGTTTGCTTGTTTTGTTTTGTTTTGTTTTTAGCCCCACTGGTGAGTGTGAAATGGTATCTCATCTTTGTGGTTTCGATTTGTATGGATTTAATGTCTGATGATGTTGAGCACATTTTCTTTCATAAGCTTATTGGCCATTTGTGTATTTTCTTTTTATTTATTTATTTATTACATACATGACAATAGTGGAATGCATTACATTCATAATTATCCATTCACAGCACAATTTTTCCTAACTCTGTATATAAAGTATGTTCTCGCCAAATTATGCCATTATACATGAGCTCTCTTTTTTTTTGCATTACAATTCTTAATATACCTTTATACCACAATTTATCATATCTCTGTTTGTATATAAGGTATGTTGACACCAAATTCATATCTTCATACATGTATTTTGTATATTGATGACTTTCACCTTCCACCATCTTTGCTATTCCCCTTTTCCCTCCCTTTCCCTCCCACCCCTATTCCCTATCTAGAGGTAATCTTCCTCTCATGCTCTCCCTCCCTACCCCACTTTGAGTATTTTCTTAGGAGAAATCTCTATCCACAATTTTGTCGATTGTTTTGGGGTTATTTATGATTTAATTGCTAAGTTGAATAAAAATTTTATAAGATTTTGTTCACTCCCACTAATCCTGGCGGGGGGTGGGTCAGGAACAGGACATTATTACTTGATATCTGGCTTGGCAAATAACAGATGCTTTAGAATTGGCAGGCACGGGGTTCTTTCATAGCTACGAAGAGCAAGGGCAGACATAATACTCGCTTTCTCATGACCCTATCTCCCAACCCTGATCCTCCCCATGTTGAAACTCCATTCAGCCCCCACTCCACGACCTCTGAGTGTCCATATTTCAGTCTCATGGTGCCACCTGGAGATATTTATCTGTACAGGTAGAGTCAGGACAGGAAACCTGTGAAGATGGGAAAGAGCATATGGCAGTTGCCTGGCTCCTGTCTCCTGCCAAGCACAGGGTCTTAAAATGGCAAGAATAAGTACAAACACCTTCCTTTCTCTGATCTCTATACTCAACTATGAACCTTGTCATTGATGAGGCTGGAAAAGTCACCATGAAGAGGAAAATCCCAGAAATAGTGAGAAAAAGTTTATTCCACCACCCTATAAAGCTGTGACCTTAGACAAATTACTTACCTTCTCCAAATCTGGTTTTCCTCACCTGAAAATCGAGAGTAATAACATATGCTCTGTCTTGCAAATTTTTGTGAAGATAAAATGTGCTAAGGTATGTAAAAAGGGCCTTTTAAAATGCTGTACAAATGAAAGTGTTACTATGCAGAGTGAGAACTCACCTTCTGTATAGCATCACAGTTGTATGTGAATAAGCTACAGAAAAGTAAGTATATACATCACTCTGGATGATTTCTGCAATATATAGCCTCTGTACAGAGAACAGTTTTTCATCTGTGTTTTGTTTTATGTTTTTTAGTTATTTATCGGCAGAAGCTTTATTCAAAAATAAGCTAACAAGAAAAAAAAAAGCTAACAAAAAAAAAACCTCCATTCAATTCATTTACACATAGGTATCTTTTTTTATTTCTTTTTTTAAATTATTTGTTTTAATTAGTTACACATGACAGTACAGTGATCTTGACATACACATAAGTATCTTTATGAAAAACTTTTTATTTCTCTTCTCAAATATTTATTTATGAACTACATAATCAATATTATACTTCAATACCTGAATTAGAATTTTTTTTTAATATTTATTTTTTAGTTTTCGGTGGACACAACATCTTTGTTTGTATGTGGTGCTGAGGATCAAACCCGGGCCGCACGCATGCCAGGCAAGCGCGCTACCACTTGAGCCACATCCCCAGCCCCCTGAATTAGAATTTTTATCTAACTTAGTTTGAGCACTTAAATAGTGCCAAGTAGTATGTAATTTTCCTGCCATTTTTCAGATGAAAAACTGAGACTAAATAAAATCAAGGTCACTTACTATTAAGACGCTAAGCTGGGATTGGAAATACAGACTATTGAACCACAGATGTTTTGTTCTTAAACTCCATATCTGCCATATAAGGAGGAGAAAAAGAAACATAGGAATTGCAAGGTGATTCTTCTGTATGCATTTGTGTTATTTACTTTCACATTTAATTAAAGACTAACCTTGGACAGAATCCACACAGAAAGAAAAAAAAAGAAAGTGGGGAGTGTGAAATAAGGAGGGAAGAAAGAAAGAAACCAGAAGAATTAGAAAAGATAATTAACTTACAGACAATGGTTGATTCCCATTTGGGATTTAGTTTAGACATGAAGAATTTACTGAAAATAAGAATTTTTAAACAAAAATATGAATTATTAAAGGAAGTTACAATATTTCCATTTGTGAAGGGTGCTAAGAAGAATGAATCTCATCTTTTATAACCTCTGTAAAATTCAGTTAGGAAACTAGAGTTAAAGGAAATGTAAAACTAGTCAAATTATAGCCAACATAAGAATAGTATGGTAAATGAATACTTATAAAAGAAAAATTCAAATACTAGGGAGAAAAAAAATTAAAAATTCCTTAAAAGTCAAGAATGCTGCTAAAAAGGACCAAAAAAAACTTTAAAAATTACTTTTTTAAAGTTACTAAAATAAAAAAAAAATTGAGATTACCCAATATTTTTATGTCCCTAGATATAACATAGATTTTTAAAATGACAAATCAACACACATACACTCATATAACCACAATTAACCAAATCATTTTTAAAATACCATGGGCATTTGATTTTTATAATAATGTGCATACATGTTACTATAGGCATTAAATATATACTTATGTGATAAATATGCATATATACATATGTACATTTTAAATAGTTTTCAGCAGCAAGGACAGAAATTTTGTTTTAGAAATAATGAAATCAATCCAAACCAAGTTCTATAAATATACTTGCGTGTCACATTCCCACAATTCTAACTCTGCACGTTGTACCTCTTAAATCTTTTACAGTCATGATTCTGTTCTGTTTATGTCTCATCATCTTGCCAATTACAAACTTGCTTTTTTTTAATTATTCATTTTGTTTAGCATTTAAAAGAGAGGAAATGAACTAGAATTGTTACAAAGAATAACATTAAAATATTTATTGCTTCCAAATCACCATTTTAAAAGAAAACTTGGCATTGAGGACTTTTTAATTAAAAGTTTTGTTCTGATTCTGTTACCTGTTTCATGTGTAATTCTGGACACAACAAAGATTCTAATGTTCCAAGTTTTGAGTGAATAATGATTGTATAATTGAACCTCTAATGAGCTACCTAATTCTTTTTCCAGAAGGTTAGAATACCAGGTTGCCTAGCAAGCCATAAAGAGGACTTTTCAGAAATCCTTCCAACTCAATACTTCCTTTGTATCAGATGTAGTGACTTATTTCCACTCCAGTTGGAGAATTAAGTTTGAAATACTGTCTGGAATATTCTGCCTCAAAGTGTGACATGCTATGTTGTTTGATGGATGTCAGGAGCCTATTAAACATAATCACATAGCAATGTATTTACAGTTGAAGCATTCAAATAGTGCCAATAACCAAAAGCTTTCGTGAATGAGATCTGAGTTCTATAGTGCTTCAGACTGGCCTAGATCAACTTAGTATGCAATGATGAAGGTTAACTCATGACTAATTAGCAATGGGTAGAAGACATTGTCACTGATGATTTTTCACTAAAATGCATACTTTGGGACACATACACACACATGCCTTAAGGACTTGAATCAGGAATAAATCTATTCTAAAATTTTCCAATTTCACAATCCTTTCAGATATTTAGTATGGAAAGAAAAGTCTAATGCCAAACTTTACATGGACATGTCTCTCCCAAATTCATTTTAGTAAAATAAAGTTGATGCTAATGAAAGCACACATTTTAAGTCTAGCACTTTCAGGAAAAAAGTCATAAATTATTTTAAGAACATATTTGTTACCCATGTTTCCTCTGCAATTTGGTTTATTATTCATTTCCAGGGTGGGAGAAGAAATTATGACACATTAAAAGTGTTCATTAAGCACATGTTCACATGGACTCTGAGAGTAAGGAGAATTTAAGTAGCTTTCAGTGGGAAAATATTATCCTCATTGCTTTTTTCCCTTCCCTGTCCAAGACATTCCTCATAGATATTATAATTCTTGGTTTCCAATTTGCTAATTTGAGATAAATGATGCCAGAACTCTGAGAATCATTTAGGGCAACTAAAACATTTATAACAAGGGGTTTACAGTTAACAAAACAAACTTTGTCATCACAGAGTTTAATCAGAATAAATGAAAGAACAAATGCCTTTAGACAGGCTCAAAGACACAACTACTCAGAAAACTTGGCTTTGCTGTGTAGTAACATTTTTGAAGCTTCATAAGGGAGTAGAAAGAGAGGCTAAAAACATAAGAACTAGATTCTTGTCCCGTCTATCAACTCAGTAGGGTTGAGAAAGTTATTCGGTCTTTCTAAACCTCTATTTCTGCTGGCACAATGGGACATGCCTATAATCCCCACAGCTCCAGAGGCTGAGGCAGGAGAATTGCAAACCAGCCTCAGCAATTTAGCAAGGACCTAAGCAAATTGGCGAGACCCTATCCCAAAATAAAAAAATAAATAAAATAAAATAAAAAGGACTGGGGATGTGGCTCAAGTGTTAAACACTCCTGGGTTCAATCCCTAGTGCCAAAAATATGTATAAATAAATAAATAAATCTCTATTTCTTTATTTGTTTGAAAATAAGTAGAGACAATATTCCCTGTTCCACTTTCCTCTCTGTGAATGACATGCCAAAACAAGCAAATACTCCCAAGTCCTAAAATATCATCTGGTGTTTCCATTACCACTGACCCTACATGAAGCCTGGATCGCAGATGAGACTACTTCTCTTAGACTAGTACTACTTCAATCTCGTGTTTTAAAAATCGTCCTGAGGCTTGGTAAGTTTGGCTCTTTGTTCCTTGATTTCTGTCTTACTATTCTCATCAACAACAATACTTGACATTCTTCTCCTTCAGTCACTAAAGAAGTGGCTCTAGTGCACCATCTTGCTATCTAACATGAGTCTTCTCATCATCATGGGGATGTCAGCTGTTATATTCAAGAGTCTATTCAGCATGCCTAATGGGGAACAAGACAAGATGCCTACTCTTACTACTTCTGTTCAACACTGTACTGGAAGTCTAGCCAGAGTAATCGGGCAAATGAAGGAAAGAATTGATACCTGACTTGGAAAGGAAGAAGTTAAAATTTCTCTGTCTGCAGGTGACATGATCTTATAGACAGCTCTTCAGTGGAATCTTCTGGATTTTCTATCAGAACTAATCGACAAATTCAGTAGCGTTAGGGAATATAAAACGAATATACAAAAATCAGTAGCATTGCAATACACTGACAATGAATTATCCCCAAAAAAATCAAGAACTTAAAACCAAACAAATAAAATACTTAGGAATAAATTTAACCAAGGAGGTAAAAGATCTCTACAATGGAAATCATAAAACACTATGAAAGTTACTCAGGAGGACTGGGAATGTAGGTCAATAGAGTGCTTGCCTAGCATGTATGAAGCCCAGGGTTCAATCCCTAGTACCACACACACAAAAAAAAAGAAAAAAGAAAAGGAAAGAAAGAAAGAAAGAGAGAGAGAGAGAGAGAGAAAAGAAAGTTGACTCAGAAGGTTGGTGCAGGAGGATCCTAGGTTTGAGATTAGCCTGGACAACTTAGTGAGACCTGGCTCAAAATAAAATTTCAAAGGGGATTCAGGGGTAGAAGACTTGCTCAGCATGTGTAATATCCTGAGTTTAAGCCTCAGCACCCCAAATATATAAATAGTAATAAGTTGATTTAATTAAATAAACATAAAGCACTGTAAAGAATTGAAAAGGATACAAATAAATTAAAGACACCCTGTTTTCATGGATTGAGAGAGTTAATATTGTTAAAATATCCAAATTACCCAAGTGTTCTATAGATTCAATGCAAATATTTTTCAAATTTTTAATGGAATTTTTCATAGAAACAGAAAAAAATTCTAAAATTCAAATGTAATCACAAAAGACCCCAAATAACAATCTTGAATAAAAACAAAGCAAGAAGTATTACATTACTTTATTTCAAAATATACTCCAAAGCTATAGTAATCACAATAGCATGTACCCATATAAATTTAGATATATGGACCAATAGAACAGAATAAAGAGCTCAAAAATAGATCCATGAGCTTGCAGTCAACTAATCTTCAACAAAGTTCCCAAGAAAATACAATGGGATAAAGGCAGTTTCTTCAATAAATGGAGCTGAGAAAATGAAATATCCACATACATGGATTATATCACATCATTTTATATCCAAGTCTTTAATCCACTCAGAATGGAATAAAGACTTAAATGTCAGACTGGAAATTGCAAAATTACTGAAGACTTAGGGGAAAAAATATTTTTTTGGTGATGGTATTGGAGATTGTAAGGAAAGTGCTTTACCACTGGGCTACATCCCTAGTCCTTTTTTTTATTTTATTTTGAGAAGGGTCTCACTAAGTTTCTCAGACTGACCTTAAATTTACGATCTTCCTGCCTCAGCCACCTGAGTAGCTGGAATTGCAGGTACATGCCACCATGCCTGGCTTGGGAAAAACTTCTTGACATTGGTGTAGACAATGATTTTTTGGATAAAACCCCAAAAGCACAGGCACAAAAGTACAATAAGTAAATGGAATTGTATCAAACTAAATAGCTTCTGCATAAAAAAAATAAAGAGAATCAAGAGACAGCATATGGAATAGGAGAAAATATTTGCAAACCATATATCTAATAAGATATTTTGATATCCAAAATATATAAGAAAGTCCAACAATTCAATAGAAGGAAAATGAAGAGCCTGATTTTTAAAATGGCTAAAGGATCTCAATATATCTCAAAAGAAGATACACAGATGGCCAACAGGTATATGAAAAAAATATTCAACATCACTAATCATAAGGGAAATGTAAATTTAAAAAACAGGGATCATCTCACATTGATTAGAATGGCTATTATCAAGAAGACAAAAGATAAACAAGTTTTGGTAAGGATATAGAGAAAATGAACCATTGTATATTATTTATAGAATGTAAATTAGTACCACTTTTGTGGAAAATGTATGGAAGCTCCTCAAAAAAATTAAAAATGGATCATATGATATAGCAATCCCATTTCTGAGTATATATATCCAAAGGAAATGAAATCAGTATGTCAAAGAGATATTTGTACTTCCATTGCAGTATTATTCATAGCCAAGATAAGAAATCAACATAGATTCAAATTGACAGATGTATGGATTAGAAAATATGAGATGTACATTTAGAGAGATGCACTGGAATACAATTTAGCCTTCAAAAAAAAATAAATAAATAAATCCTGCTGGATGTGGTGGCACATGCCTATAATCCCAGCGGTTTAGGAGGCAAAGTCAGGAGGGTCTTGAGTCCAAAGTCAGCCTCAGCAAAAACAAGGCACTAAGCAACTCAGTGAGACCCTGTCTCTAAATAAAATACGTAATAGGGCTGGGGATGTGGCTCAGTGGTTGAGTGCCCCTGAGTTCAATCCCCAGTACCAAAAAAAAAAAAAAGAAAATCCTGTCATTTGCAAAAATATGAATGAACCTGGGGGATACTGTGCTAAGTGCACTTATATATGAAATCTAAAAGAGCCAAACTCATAAAAACAGAGAGGAAAATAAAGGCTGCAGGGGTTAGAGAATGAAAGAAATGTGGAGATACTGGTCAAATAGTACAAAGTTTCAGTTAGAATGAATTACTTCTGGAGATCTATTGTATAGTCTGGTGAAAATAATTAATAATAATGCATTGTATACTTGAAAATTGCTAAGAGGGTAGATCTTATGTGTTCTCACCACAAAAAAAATAATAACTATGTAGAGTGATGGATATGTTAAATTGATCATGGTAATTATTTAACAATGTATGCATATATCAAAACATCAAGAGGCTGGGGTTGTGGCTCAGCAGTAGAGCGCTCGCCTTACACATGCAAGTCCCTGGGTTCGATCCTCAGCACCATATGAAAATAAATACATAAATAAAATTAAGTTATTAAAAATATAAATTTAAAAAAATTGTTTAAAAAACATCACATTGTATACTGTAAATATATAGAATTTTTATCTGTCAATTATACTTCAGTAAAGCTAAGAAGAAAATAACATACTGTCTTCATAGTTCCTTAACTCCTTCTGTGGTCACGTTCTCACTTGCAAGATCATTTTACCAGTGGTATATATACACGATAGAATGTTACCCAGCCATAAAGAAGAATGAAACTGTGGCATTTGCTGCCAAATGGATGGAACTGGGACTATCATGCTAAGTGAAATAAGCCAATCTTCCCCCCCTCAAAAAAAGGCTGAATGTTCTCTCTGATATGTGGGTGGTAACAGATAATAAGAGTCATGGAGGGAAGAATAGAAGTTCATTGGATTAGACAAAGGAAAGGGAAATGGGAATAGGAAAGATAGTAGAATGAATCGGACATAACTTTCCTCTGTTCATATATGAATACATGACCAGTGTAACTCCACATCATGTACAACCACAAGAATGGGATCCTATCTAGAATAAATTATACTCCATGAATGTATAATATGTCAAAATACACTCTACTGTCATATATCTAAAAAGAACAACAAAAAAAATTTCTTAAATATAACTTTACCATCGCCCCTAGCTATTCTACCTCCCCAATCCTTAATCAACATATGTCACTTTCTAAACTCAAATTTCCTTTCTTCCAGTGTCTTTGTTCAACACTTCCCACTAACTTTTCGCCTCACTGGAACTTCCACTCAATTAATGTCACTCCTTTAACCCAACCCACTAGTCCTCTCTGCTTTTCACTTTCCTCTGCATCCAGAGTGAATTGCATTGTCCATCGTTTCAATAACTATTGTAAAAACCTTTACCTCTCTATTTTCATCATATATATCTTGCAACATGCTAATCTTTAATGTAAGCAATGATTCTCCAGGCCTGCCTCTGAGTGCCCACACTACGCTACAGAAAACCACAAAATAGGGCACATGGTCTGATCACCAATCTCAAGAAGACCCTCAACCATACATGGTAATTATATCAGATTTCTCAGGCCCAGTCCTCTCCTTCTCTTCACAAAGGATATCTCACATTTCTCTGTTCTCCTCAAGCCCCCAGCTTCTCTACTCTCCTTTACCTTCTGCAAAGGTCCATGTCCCCTCCTCCAAAATAATTGCAGTCATTTTCAGAACCCCATGGCCTATCTGAAACAAACAAAATTACTACATATTTCTGCCTATTTCTGCATCAAATCCAACATTCAGTTGATACAAGGCAAAATGAGGCACCTGAACCAAGAGCATCAGCATCATCTAAGGGCTGTTGAACAGGTGAGTTGTCAGGTCACATTCTATACCTTCTAATCAGAAATTCTGGGAGAACACAATCTGTGTTTTAACAAGCCTTCTAGGTGATTCTGTAGTAAACCAAAGTTTGAGAACTGCTCTTATAGGACAACTGTCCCTCTTTCTCTCTAAAACCAATACCAACTTAAGCTTTCAATTTCTTCCCCTCTTATCTCCTCAGGAACTTTTCACTATTCTTTGTCTTAGATATTGAGCCCTTCAGTCCTTCTCATTGACTTTATGCATATTCAAATATCTTCTGTGCAAATCTTCATCTTAGTGGAAACACTTTTATGATTGTCATTGTTCCCAGACCCTTCATACCCTTCACTCTCAAGATATTCTGCTCTTTTGGTGTTTCTTCTGCCTCTCTGGCTAATTTTTCTCTCTTTTGCTGGCTCATCCTCTGCTCTGCCATTAAATATTGGTAATTTCCTTCTCCATTTCATACTAGCAATTGCCCTAAGATTTTCATCTTTCATTGCTTTTAAGGTCATCCATATACAAATTTACACCCATAGTCCAGACACCTGCCCTGGTGACATCATTTCTTAAACTTCCCCAAGAGTTTCAAATTCCTAGTGTTTGCAATTCAGTTCCTGATCCTCCACCACCAAAACTAGGAGTTCCATAGTATTCGTTTTTACTAATAAAAAAAGCACCATCTTTTTCTTCTTCCTGGCTGAGTCACTCTATCCCTTTTACCTAGTTAACTCCTAGCCTCCCTTGAACTGTCAATTCAAACACCTCTTCTTTGAAAGATCCTTCCTAAACCAGCCTAATACTTATCACATTATAATTTTACATTTATTTGTATGTCAATTTAATCTAATTGTGATTTTAATCATAATCTAAAATATAATTATATAGTTATAATCAAAGCTCCGTGGAAACAAAAATTGTATCTGATATGCTAAACATGATATCCCCTGCACTTGCTATATAGTTCCTTGTTCTGTAGTAGGTACTCAATAAACATATTGAATGTATGGTTTATTCTTATAATTTAATGTTTATGTGGAAGATTTTGGCCATTTTGTGTTCAAATTAATCATCTTAAATGTTTTCAGTAAACCCCAATAACCCTAAAGTCTTAGAAAAGACCTATATTTCCATTCCTAAAAACAGAAAATTACTGGCAACTAGACTGATCTCTACATATGGATCCCAGCTGTAACAAGAGGTCAACCTCACAAGGAGAATGGGTGGTCCTTGGTCAAATACAGGAAGGCAGAAGAGAGAAACAAGACTAGAGCCACACAGTCACTCCAGTATCCCACACTAATGCTACAGAGATGCTGTCCAAAGAGAAATGTTATGTTCATGCAGACTTCAAAGCCAAGTTGCCACTGACTATGTGCTGCTGCAAGGCTAATTTCTGGCTTTCAACTTTGAAAACATCACAACATCACTTTTGCACCTTTCCTCTAGCACCCTAAAAATGCGTTCATATATTGTATATACCAGGGAGATCACAAGGCATATTAGAAAATACAGAATGCAGAAGGGTAAAAATTACTTAAGTTCATGATTTGCCAGTTACTTAATTTCTGCAACATTTAAAAGGATGAACCACAATTTATATGCCACCACCAATAAAAATTGCAATATCCCTTCATCATTATAAAAATAATTAAACTTTATTGATTTAGATAGAAGCTAGATGTGGGACAGGCCCACCAGCCTAGAGAAAGATTTGGTTAAGCTGCATAAATAATAAGTCAGAAATCTTTCTAACACTGTCAGGTAATCAGTATGTCACAGATTTCCCCCATGAGGGGAAACAAAACTTAACGATCATTGACTCTATCTGAAAACAGCCAAAACCACATCAACAGATGGGTGACTGTCAATTAGCCATTTGTTAACCAGTGTGGATTTCTTGGCATCTTTGTGCAACATCAACAAAATGGGGGGTGGGAGGGGTAGTGGGGTGGACATGAGCAGGGATGAAAGGATGAGCTCTCCTGAATCTCATTTTTAATTCTTCATGACATTTTATATGCTTGATTGAAAAATAATTTGGTGGGAAAATAATAGCATGAGAAAAAGATGAGCCTATCCAACATAAACTGGGGTCCTTTCTCTAAGAACTTTATCAGCTACCATGTTTCTCTGAAAAGTTACATTTTTGACTTTAGACCTGCTAAGGTCAAAAATATCAAAGAAAGTGACAGTAGCCCTAAGTTATTATAAAGCATAATATCAATGCATAATGCAATTTACTCAGTGTTTTTCTTTTAATACTGTTGTTGATTTTCATGTCAGTTTCTTCATTAGAAGTTGAGGAATACGTTTTAAAACTCAGAGGATTAATCTGCAGAGCACAGTTTAAGAAAAAGTGTTATGGAAGAAAGAAATTTAGATTAGTCTTATTCTTAACGTATGTAAAATTAATAAAGAAAGGTAAAACTTAAGCTACTAAAACTATAGTGCAAAAGCAAAACAGAATATTTTAATACCCTATATTTTCTCATATAACCTATTAACAGGACATGAAAATCTATGTACATTCTAGATCAAGTGTTTTTCAGGTTCATAATAATCCCCTGGGGATCTTGTTAAACTGATTCTGATTCAATAGGTCTGGGATGGGGCCCTGGTTCTGCAGTTCTAATAAGCTCCCAGGTGATGCTGATGCTGTCAGACTTCAAATCACATAGTACCATGGTTCTAGACATTGGTACTCAAACTTTAGCATGCACCAGTATCACCTGTAGGGCTAGTCAATATGCAAATTGCTGCCCCCACTCAAGTTTCTG
This sequence comes from Marmota flaviventris, assembly GCF_047511675.1. NCBI lineage: Eukaryota > Metazoa > Chordata > Mammalia > Rodentia > Sciuridae > Marmota > Marmota flaviventris. The sequence continues at coordinate 52,907,149 of NC_092502.1, forward strand.
ATTCGTGTAGCCACAGAGGCAGAAGTATAGACTAACACAGCTGCCAGCCAAGGAATGCTGGCAGCTACCAAGACCTTGAAAAGGCACAAACAAGATTCTCCCCTGCAGATGGAGCCTAGCACTCCCTACACCTTGAGTCCAGGGTGGTGGCTGAGAATTTGCATGTCTAACAGGGTCATAGGTGACACTAATACTGCTGGTCCTGGAACCAGATTTTGTAAATTACAAATCTAGCCCAAGCTCTTGGGAAGGTGCAGTCATTCAAAAATATCTTTCAGAATTTGGATTTTCTCCTTTCAAACTCATTGGAGAGTACTGTGGTAAACAGCAAAAATTTGATATTACCACAAATCCTAGAAAAGATCATGATCACTATGTTCTGTTATTTCCCCTTGTTGGTCTTTCTGGAACAGAAAGAACATGAAAGACAAAAGAAAAGGTTCAGTCTTCAATTTGAAACAGATGAATAAGGACCCATTTTTGCCAAAGATGGGAAAAGTTCATGTATGACTTTATACTTTGTTACCTAAGTACAAAGCTTTGAAATTATGTGTCACTTTCCTCTAAAATCTGTTATCTAATGATAGGTAGCCATTGTCAGAAAATTTCCTCCTACAGAGGGTGAATTTGGGTCAACAAGCTTTTTCTGCTACCTTCATGTGACCCTAATTAGCCCTTCTGGCCAGAAACTCCTTCTGTGATAGAGCATGCCAGCATCTGAGCAGGGCCTGCACTACTTACTTTTATGTCACGACTGAGTAGTGCATACACTGGGACAAATACCCTGGGGCTTCCCACAAAGAACCAAAACTCCCAACATTTTCTCTTCCTTTGAGTTAAAGAATTAAGGATCTTGTTAAAAATGGGTTTCATCCCATAGGATTAACCTGTGAGACATTTAGCAAAGTGTTCCTGGGTTGGAATGTATCCTTGTGGTTGATAAACATTTTTGAGCACCTGTTATATGTCATGCATGAGTCTCAGCACTGGAGATGGCACAGTGAACAAAAAAAAAAAAAAAAAGATCTCAGTTCGTACAGAGCTTACACTGAAGGTGTCCAGTAACTAGTAAACAAATAAGCAAATGAAGTCATTTTAGAGGAGAGTAAATGATGTAGAGGAAATAAAATAGCCTGAGTTGATAGAAAGGGGATGCTTTGTGACCTTGCATGGTTGGAGAAGTTTTCTCTGAAAAGGTAGTGAGTCATAAGAGGTAAGAAAATGCAAACTCTGGTGTTCTTCAAATTACCTACTCACATTCACTATTGTAGTGTGTGTTTAGGGAATAGGAGTCAAGTATCTTTTGTTCAGTACTGAGGATGAACAAAAATCATGCATTCAAGGCTGAAACTCTACCACTCAGCAAAATCCCCAGCCTCAGGAGTCAATTTTTGAGAAGGAAGAAATAACAAAAGTCTAAAAAATTGAGTGCTGTTTGGGAAACAAGAGTAGGGATGTGGGGGCTACCTCAGAGGCCTTGGGTGGGCTGCAAATTGCATGAGGGCCTACATTTTCTGGGTAGGTTCATTCTGAGTCACACCTCTAGACTATTTTCAAATTCTTGAATTAAAAAAAAATAGTCCTGTTCCAATCTGGTACATTTCTAACCCCAGCTGAGTCATTGCAGTGGTGAAATACTTAATTATTTTCAGGTTGGAGCAGCTGTGAGGCTCAACCCTACAGGAATGCACTTCAAAGACCTGGCAGTTATTCTCAATCTTTCCATTCTGAAACAACAAACAGCAGCACTGAACTTTTGTCAGTCTAGTCAATATAGTTGATCAAGTTCACCATGGACCCCTGCTAGCCAGGTCCAGGTCTGGGGTTCTTTTGGGTGAATTCAAAGGAACAGTATAAAGTATTTCAACTTTTCAACCTAAACTACACCCACCCTCCTATTCTTTCCCCTTCCTCCACAGACACCTCCTCCCGCACCGCAAAACACACACAACTGCCATCTTGTTCCACCATTTATTTGAATAAACTCAGTTTGAATTCCCTCGTTGTTCAAGAACAATACTTACTTGATTCCTATCTTGCCTATTGGTTTGCTACTTTCAAAGTTTATCTTCACAATCAAAGGATATGTTGCTTGGTGTCCTTAAAAGCTCCCATTTGGGCTGTGATTGTGACTCCATAGTAGAGCCTTGCCTAGCATGTGTGAGGCACTGGGTTTGATTCTCAGCACCATATATAAATAAATGAATAAAATAAAGGTCCATCAATATCTAAAAAAAAATTTTTTTAAAAAAAGCTCCCATTTAGGGGCTGGGGATGTGGCTCAAGCAGTAGCGCGCTCGCCTGGCATGCGTGCGGCCCAGGTTCGATCCTCAGCACCACATACAAACAAAGATGTTGTGTCCGCTGAAAACTAAAAAATAAATATTAAAAATTCTCTCTCACAAAAAAAAGCTCCCATTTAAAAGTGGGGGAAACTACAAGCTCATAGGCAGTAATCCCATAGTTAGCCTTGGTTATGTATATAAACAGAGGACATTGTAGAAGAGGTTCTCTCCCATCTACCTTTATCATTCTTTGTTCTTCTCTCATAAGCTTCCCAGAGCTCTTCTTGGAAACTCATACTTGTATTTGTCTTCTATATACCTTTCCTACTCTCTGAATTCTTTCTCATTTACCTTTCTGCATCACAGCTTACTATTCTTATTCCCATTCCTTCAAATCCCTATTAAATAACAGTTTAATTTGGATTTTTAATTCTAGAATGGTACTACTCAACCTCTAGTCACCTCACCAACATCATCTGCATAACATAGGAACTTATAAAAGTGTACATTCTCTGCCCATCCCAAACCTAATGATAAGAGCCTTGCACACCCTTCAGATGACTCCTGTGCACACTAAAATTTGAGAAATATTGTTGTGAAGAGTACATGCGAGGTAATGGATAATTGCCACTTCCAGATGTCAAATATTTGCTTTTAAAGAGGTCTTTGAAGACTTTTTCTAAAAACATGATGAAAATTGCAGGAACCACTGTTTGGATAGAGGATGGCCCATCATGCACCACAAAACAGATGATAAATGGCTACTGACTCCAAGAACATCACTGATGATAAGTAAGACAGTTTCAGAAAAGAGCCACTGAGTGTACCTTCAGAAGCCCCAAAACGTCTCCTCTGTAGAGAGATGGCAGGTAGATTAGAATACAGTGGCAATCAGCTATGGCCCTGATGTTCAGGAGAGAGAGAGAAAAAGGCCTCTTAAAACATCCTCCCTTGGGATGTTAATGGCCCACCTCTAACCACATATCATTTATTGAATGTGAAAGGAGGTCTGATATGGGCAAGGTGTAGTGACCTAGCAATTTATTTTACTTCTTGGTGTCACAGACAGGTTTCTGTGGGCTTAGCAGGGTCAAAGAGCTTAAAACGTTATCTAGAATAAGAAAAACATCTAATTTTCCTCTTACTTTATTCTATTTTTTTCCTTAATGATTAATTAAGAGACATTCCCTTCCTTAAGGAATGGGAGATGAGGCTGTATCAACCCTTATGGTAATTCATAAAAGCTGATATCTCCAAAATTAAGCCTGCTTGGGAATCCATTAGCCATAATATCCAGCTGAGGAAGAATTCTTACCAAATGTATGCACCCCCCAAATCTTTCCTGTACAGTAACATCCTCCAGAGCTTTAATTTTCCATCAGGACTCAGCTTTCTCTGTAAAACCTCTTAGAGTGATGTGTTTTCTGGCTGGCAGCGTTTGAAAGTCAAACAAACAAGCCTTCCAGGGCTCACGTTGAGTTAAGAAAACATTTTCTGCATGACATTTAGGGCCAAATGAGGGACCAAAGTCTTCATTCTTTTACTCAAGACTGGGTTTATGTCTCCACAGGCAATGTGAAATGGAGTGTGGAGAAATGATCTCATGAAATAAATTAGTTTAGACAGGATGCTTGGTTTGTTCATACCCCCCAGTGTGTGTGTGTGTGTGTGTGTGTGTGTGTGTGTGTGTGTTTGCACATGTGTATTTAACATCAGGCTAGGGAAACAATAACACTGAAGAGATTAGCACAAAGAACCCCACATCAATAGATGGAATCAGGCTTTTCCTGTGGGGTCCACACTTACCACCATGTGACCTTGGGCAAGATCCCCTAGTCTGTTTTTTGTTTGTTTGTTTGTTTGTTTTGTCGTTAGATGATCTTATAAGACCTGTTTAAAATACTTCCCAGGGTGGAGAGCAGCAGAAATATAATGAAAGAGAGCAGTCTGTATTGATATATAAAGTTCAACAATACTGCCATTTAAGGTCCCCTCTAGTATTTGCACCCAATCCTGTAGACCCATGATCATTTTTCTAGGGCACATGCTGACACACCCCAGCTTTGACCTTTCAATCTCTCCCACCAGGGCCTTAGAGCCCCACTTTCACCAATGCTACATGAACTTAACTATCTCTGCAATGATCCCAACCATAACTGCCTCCAGAACAAGATACCAGAATAGGAAATTGAATCTGAGGTTCTCACATGGAAGACCAGGACATTAATCATGGTGAGCACACTAGGGGTTTTTCATCTGAGTTGACTGGTTGAGTTCATAAAATCTCTTTCATTTTTCATCAAGAGATTCCAAGTTTTGTATATTTATTATCCCTCTCATTATTTCACAGCCAGCAGCATATTTTACTTGTAGCAGTGCCTAACTTGGAATAATTTTGGAAACCACAATGCTTATGAGGCATGGCTTACTGGGGCACCAGCAAGCAAACCTTGCTCTTTATTAACAGACTGGGTTAAATATTGCTTATATTTGCACCCTGGTGTGCCCTGCCATTTCAACTTTTTTCCCCCTAAGAACAACTACAGAGCATGGGGATAATTCAACCTGGGCTTCCCCACCCCCCTACCTCCACCCTGTCACAGTTTCAAGGAACCTGGTATAAACATAATTTATGTAACACCCCATATTCATACTGAAAGGCATTGACCATTGAGTGGCAACAGCAGTAAGAGTTATTTTCATGGCAAATATGCCTCAGTGAAATATAGTACAGGATCGCTTCTGCCGCCTTCAAGCCACAGTCTACCCTTAAAAAATTAGTGTCCATGGGTGGTTGTCAATATAGATCAACCTAAGAGGAAAAATATGTTCACTGAGAAGTTCTTTGGCCTGGATTATAATGCACAAGGAACATGGTAATTACGATGGATTTTTGCCTCTTTAAATGTTTCCGTTCTTTTCCTACACAGTGTCCTCTGTGAGTTCATTTGGCTCATACTTGACTTCTTTGACCATAAAAGAGTGAGTTTAGGTCACGCAATTTATTTAATAAAACACACAAGTTGAGTCTCTATCTTCAGAAGTAAAATGTTTACATATGTCACATTTAATGAGATTATTGAATTAACTTATTTTTCTCTAGTTGAAATGATTTGGGTCATTTCTCTGAGTTGCCATTTAGGCATCAAGATGAAAAAAAAATGGCAGATAGAGATGGGAGGAGAAGAGAAGAGAGAGGTGCTATTAGAAGGAGAGAAGGAGGAGGGAGAGAAGGACAAGGAAGAAGGCAAGATTTATGCTTTTGCACTTTGGAATCCAGGAGAGTAATAGCCTTGCTGCAGACAGTATTTAGAGTTTCATGAGTCATTTCCCAGCAGGGCTCCTGTGCCTTAGAAGCCAGACCATCTCCTTCTTTCAGGTCACCCCAGAAATTCATGACAACACACAGGAAAAGACAATATTACAACATTCTTAGTTTAAACTGGGCCAAAAACTGGGTCGTTGAACCATTTTACTCCCGAACCAAATATAATAATGCCCAGAACCCTCAAAAATCATTTGGGGATGATGAATGAGCCAGTACAGAATGTTTACCTTGGACTGATCTCACTAGCTGAGAGGCAGTATGGTAGAGTGGTTATGGGTCCCTCTCTAAAACCAGATTTGTTCTCAAATCTCACTTCTGCCACTTCTTTGACCTTGAACTTTTTTGTTTTTTTTTTTTTTTATAAAACTTTTTTATAAAATGAGGATATTAGGATGTACTTCATAGAATTGTGGTAAAGATTACTGGGTATAATATTCCTAGAATGTGTTTGACACATAGTAAATGCTATTAAAGTGTTTGTAGGGCTACCATGTAGCATACCTCTAAGGAGCATTGTCACATCAAAATCTATGTGAATGACACACCCTAGAGTTGTGCAGGGTACAACCTGCAAGGCCAAATAATAACCCTCTTTTCTATTATTATTATTATTATTACACTCCGTGTAGACCCATCTTTTCTTATTTCTTTTGTTCCAATATCCAAAAGTTATGCCAAGACATGTGAGTAGATGTTCTATGGAGTCCCAAATATGGAATATTCTTTTATACATATATAAGAAAACAAAATTATTTTCTGAACTGTACTTTTTTGAAAATTTTCCTTAACCAAGAAAATCATAAGGAGAAGCCATCTTCACTGAGAGAATGAAGAAAATTTCATTCAAGTAGCTGATCATACACTTGGCCCAGGACCAAATCAGTACATTGAGGTAAGGAGCCTGCACACTTGCCAGCTGGAACAGTGTTCTATGACAGTCTGGAAGAAATCAACAGTGTTGTGAGAGATGTAAAACTCACTGCCTAGAAGTCTGCCTTGAAAATCCAGATTCCATCTCCAGAAACTGAGAGGCTCTATTCACAGGACAGACCAATGCAGAGAAGTCAAGCCCTGCACCATCCCCTTCTGACCACACATGGTTTTCCCCTTGTCAGAAACACCAAAGGACAAGGGCCCCAAGAGCTTGGAGGAGGCAAGTCCTACCCTGAGTTCTAGCTGCTTCTTCCCTATAAGATGAACTCAAAAACAGAAAGGAAAACAGGGATGAAAAAGGAACCAGTTCACTTTACAAACTCCAATGACCTTTCTTTTCAAATGGAGAATTCCTTTCCTCCAAGAAACTCAATGCCTTTAGAACTCCAGCTAACAGAAATGCTTTCAGAAGACAAGTTTACTTTTTCATGTTTACAACAAGGTAATCAAATCACTACTCACAAAACACAAGTGAGGAAGGGAAACTGTGTTACCAACTAGAAGATGGACTCATTTTTCATCCCTATTCTTAGAGCTTAGAAGAAACTGTCCTCTCCTCCCTCTGTAAAATTAGTATACAAATATGGCTGGATAAATAAGGATAATCCCTAGGAGTTGCAAATAACAAAAGGAGGATAAAAGTGGTTTCTTTCAGCCCCTACCATACTGAAATGCACGCTGCACTTTCAGCAGAGTCAAATCCAAATGCCAAGTTCATGACTGATTGCTGTCTGAATCAAAAAATGAGAATGAGAGGATTGGGGTAATGGGGTAAATGAAGAGGAAGAGAGGGAGGCAAGGAAAGGGAGATAAGAAGATATTGAGTGTATATGGATTGCTTTCAGCAGCAGATAATAGAAAATATCACAAGAGATAAGCCCTCCAGGGTAGATTGGAGTCCACCAGAAATTTACCATCTTTCCACTCTGCAACCTTGAAGTATTTTCATCCTCAGGGACCTGAAGTAGCCAATGCACCTCCAGAAATCACATCTGTATTCTAGAAGAAAATGAGATGAATAGGCACAAAGTATTCTCCTTTGGGACTTTGTCTTTTTATTTGTGAAAGGAAGCCAGTGTCAGAGACTCCTCTCTAAGTCTCATTGGCAGAACTGTATCCGGTGACCTACCACTGGATGAAAGGAGGATAGAGAATTTCAAGGCTTTCAGCTTCTGAATTAAAGGAAAACCGGGATGCAGGAATGATTGTGGACTCAGCCAACCAACACAGCAAAATGGATTACAATAAATGCATTTGAAATGAAAGTAACACCAGTTAATTAGAAAACTTCCAGAATGTCCTTAACTATTTTAGAGAAGCATCTGAGACCTAAAGATAAAATGCCAAGCCAAACAACACAATGGAATATATATATATATATATATATATATAATTATACAATCCTATATATGTGTGTGTATACATATATAACATAACTATTATGGATCCATGGGAAATCTATATTAAAAAAAGGAATATGTATTTATTGAATCCAACTGATTGGGTTATATTCCCCCTGTTATTATACTACATGGCATAAAGATTAAGAACATGGGCTTGAGCTAAACAGGCATAGAATCAAATTTTGACTCTGGTATTTAAGAATTGCATGACCTTAAATGAGGAAGTAACACATCCAATTGTTCTCCTTGAGAGATTCCACTTGCCACCACTCATAGATGACTCAGGCCCATGGGAGAGGGAGTAAGTTTTGGACCAACTGGAAGACTAATCAAATACATACTCATTGAAAATCCTAGTTACCTGGAGGGTACAAAAATTCTAATTATTTTTCACTAAAATTTAGAGGGAAAATTACATTTTTCAGAAGTCATTCTTTCTTATTTCAATGCAGCTGTAGTTTTGTAGGTTGACTTGCAACCAATTTAAACTCTAGATTTACTACTCAGTATCTGAGTGACAATGGACAAATCTGTTAAACTCATGGGCTGGACTCCATTATCTGTAAAACGGGAATAATATATCTTATCTTTAGGGGTTTTGTGAAATTAGCACAATGTACACAAGGGTGTCTCATATGCATCAGTTGACCTGATAAATTATACTATTATGCAAATGTTTGTATTCTAATTTGCCAAGAGTCAGCTCTCTGCATGTATTTAAATATGATTTAGCTGGGCACAGTGGCACATGCCTGTAATCCCAGCGCTTGGGGAGACTGAGGCAAGAGGATGGCAAGTTCAAAGCCAGCCTCAGCAAAAGCAAGGCACTAAGCAACTCATAAGACCCCGTCTCTAAATAAAATACAAAATAGGGCTGGAAATGTGGCTCAGTGGTCGAATGCCTCTGAGTTCAATCCCCTGTATCCAAATAAATAAATTCATAAATATGAAAAAAAAAAGCTTTTATGCATTTTTCTTTTGTTTTCTCAATAAAATTATGCAAAAAAAAAAAAAAAAAAAGAATTGCATGACCTTGTAAAACTACTTAGCTCTCAGGTCAGTTACCCTTTCTATAAAATCCTATTCATTCAAAGTAGTAATTAGATCAGATAATTGTATTAAATCTCATGGCAGAATCTCCCAGCTATGTTTACCTTCTTTCCTGGTGGTAGAGTTGTAGATGGGAAAAAGCTGCCCAGCCAGAGACTAAATTTCCCAATCTACTTCACAGGTAAGTGTGGCCATGTGATGAAGACGCAGCCAATGGAATGTTAGCAAAATGACACTTCCAAGATCACAAACCTTGCATGCACAATCCTCCACACTCACTTTTCACTTTGTACTCATTGGAATGGCAACCAGAGTGACCTCTGACCACTGAGATCACTGTGAGTCTGAGTCCCTGGAACAGCTAACTCAGGCCTCATACTAGAAAAAATAAATTTCTACATTCCTTAAGCCATTAATTATTGTTCAGTCTCCTTTTGCAGAAGTTTAACCTACTTTAACTGGCATATAATAAGACTTCAATAAATTATAGCTCCTATTCAAATAACCAATTTAAAAAAAATTAAAGAGAGAGAGAGAGAATTTTTTTAATATCTATTTTTTAGTTTTCGGCGGACACAACATCTTTGTTTGTATGTGGTGATGAGGATTGAACCCGGGCTGCACGCATGCCAGGCGAGCGCGCTACCAAGCCACATCCCCAGCCCCTCAAATAACCAAAAAGAAAGACAGTCAGGCATAGTGGTGCACACCTTTAATCCCAACAACTAGGTAGACTGAGGCATGAGGATTGCAAGTTCAAGGTCAATCTCAGCAACTAGCAAGACCCTGTCTTGAAAATAAAAAGAAAGAAAGAAGAAAAAAAATGAAAATGCAATGAAATCATGACATTGATACAAACAAGTTACTGAATTCTTGTCTCTGAGTCCTAAAAAAATAGTTATTGTTTTACAGAGATGCTTATTAAATTAGCATTTTCAAAGAGTCTTCTGAGTGTAAGACCAAAGTCTAATAGTTTAGTGAAAAGTAATAATATAATAATGAGTATTTACACAGATACTATTACTCTTATAAAATAATTCTTAAGCAAAGATTGTGTTAGTAAAGAAATAATAGGAATACATCAATCTAAGAAAAATTCAGGAATAAACCTTTAGGGAAGTTCTAGTCAGTTTTAAATAAAACTTTGGTGATTTAATTAAAGCCATATTGACTTTTAAGAAAATAGTAATTTAAGCAATCAAAACTGAGTTCCATGTAGTATAAATATTTAACATGCTCAAGGTTCAAATATTTTAAGTCATAAAAGTAAATTACTCAACTACATAGTGATATGAGAATTTGGAACTTTGTACATCTTTTACTTATCGTTTCCTTAAATTTTGGAGACTTTCCTTTTAGCAAAAGAATTTTTGTAAGACTTGCTCTTTCTATTTTGACCTCTACCCTCACAAAAAATAGGATGAAACTTTAGAAAAATAAGTTGTTTGTGTGTGTGTGTGAGTGTGTGTGTGTGTGAGTGTATATAGTATGTATGATATATATGTATGTATGTGTGATTATATATATATAATCCTCAAGATTTTTAATTTTTTTCCCTTCAAGATTTGTAATTATACATTTGGCCCCCTTGCCTGGGTCTGAAGAGCATTTTACAGTAATTCTAAAAGAACTCGGCTCACTTAAAACAGTTTTAGGGATTCTCTTGGGGTGTAGTCATCAGACACGGGCTCCTGATTAAAGATAGTGTAGACTCAACTTTTTAATAGAGGTCAATATTGAGAGTTCAATAGAACAAAGGAAGCACCTAGTAAACAATTTATGGTCTTTGGTACAATGTGATACACTTTTTTAAAAAATAGGAATTTAATCAAGAGTCCCTATTATAAATAAACATAATAATTCCCTAAGAAATTATCACCAGAATGATTTTTCTACTTAGATCCTTAGATAAGTTTTTACATTTAATATTTAAGATTAATACCAACATATTCTTTTAATGTGACAAACTTCTTCAACCTCTTTTTTGTTTTATCCATACTTTCAATGTGAATTTATAAACATACATTCAAATTTTTGCTACATTTCCATACTTTGAAAATTAGGTTTAACTATGTTCTAATCAGATATTTCTTTAGCATTTACTGTGTACAGTACTGTGAAAATCCCCTTACTCACCTCCACCCTCAAAAATCAAAACCACAAAGTACAGCCCTTGAGCAAGATCTTTTATATCTTGAGGATTGCAAGTTCAAGGTCCTATTCCTGAAGAGAAAATAAAAGCTGGAAACAGTTCTTCCCTTATCTAGGAGCACAAAGTCATTCACAGAAGCCTAGCCCCTCTCATTCCCAGTGCAACACTTTGTTTCCACAAAAATATATGTATCCATTCAACAAAAATATTTACCAAGCACCAACTATTTGTTCAACTGGGTGCCAAGCTCTAAAGAAATAAACAATGGACTAATCCATTAATGAGGTCAACGCCCTCATGACCCAATCACTTCCCCTAAGACCCACCTCTAGACATTGCTGGACCAAGCCTTCAGTGCATGAGCCTTTAGGTGACATTCCAGATCTAAACTATAACAGCACTCTATACTTTGCAAGGAAGTACACAATAGGCAGTGATCTGGGAGAATACATACTAAGAAGAGAGCAATGCTCATATCTAGAGAAGGAGACCTGTATTCCAGGTGGTTATCAAAAAGTGCTTTATCCATATTTTCAGAGTTTTAATTTTTACCAGGAGAATATATTCATTTATATGATCCAAAATATATGCTTATATGATCCAAAATTAACTTTAAATATTTGAACACCTTTAATGTAAAATATCAAGGACACTGATATATAAGTTGAATTGTTCTTTCTACAATAGAATAAGCAAACACAGTTAATAAACAAGAATGGCAGGGCTGGGGTTGGGTCTCAGTGGTAGAGCACTTGGCTAGCACATGTGAGGCACTGAGTTTGATCACCAGCACCACATTAAAAAAAAAAAAAAAACTAAATAAGAACAACAATGAAAAGGGAAGTGTTCGATATTTTTCAATTATTCTAAAATACTATCTCAAAAGAGAAGTATTATTATAAATAAATATTCACTTTCTTATTTTATTAACTTATTAATATTTTCTAAAAGAATATTTACAACCAAAAATGTCTTTAACCAGAAAAAAAAAAGCATTAGTACTGTGCACCACATTTTTGTAGTAGCATGAAACAATTAGGGCATTGGGTATCAGCCCATTTCCAGCTTTAACAGAAAGCAATGGACACAGGAGGGCATGATGTTGTGCAACTCTGTGAGAATCAAGAAATTTGACTTGGTTTAAGTTCTGAGGTGTTGTCAAGAATATGTTAAAATAAGATTTTAAAGGGAATTTTCAAAGTTGTTTGGATTCTTTCCTCATTACAATTATGAGTTCAATAGCAAGTCCCTTTTTCTCTAGTCTATATAATAAAAATAATTTTGATTCAAAAATCCTGTGCATTTCTACCCACTTCAGCATCATTTCTGTAAATACTGAGTTTACCTACAATCATATCTATATGAGATTATCTTAATTCCAGTCTTAAGAATGTTGTATTTAAAATTCTGAGTCAGTAATCTCCATAAATTACCTGTCACAATGGAGAACATGGAAATGGAAGACTAAATCAAGCCTGTTGAGATTAAAACTTGTCCTTCCAGGAAAACCAGATTTGGTTTTCTAAAATCAGTTTAACAATTATATACATGAGTAGATGGGAGCAGCCAAAAGTCATTTCTATTTTAATGCAGGAGGCATTAGATAATTTATGAAGTAAATTTGCCTTCTTAATTATATTTGTTTACACTGACTCTGAAATGAGTCTGGCTTGCATTCCTGAGCATGTGTGGGTTGATTTTCAGAGAAGGTGCTCAGAAGTGAAACAGGGATACACATGGTTTTAATAATGACTGTGGATACCCTACAAAGTACGTAATCCACATAAGGATAATAAAAGACCTTTTAGTTCACTCAATTATCTCTTAGATAAATATAAACTCTAACCAGTCTTCCCTTGCCACTTAGCACACTTCTAGGGGGTCCTCGTTCCAGGTCAGTGGGTTTTGAATCCAGGAATATAAGCTCATTGTTGTCCCAGGTAAAACATCTTTTACAATCAATGAATCGTTAAACCCAGAGAAGGTCACACATGCTGTTAACATTTTTTTTCTTCCTTTTTTTTTTTTTTTCCTGCAGGACATTTTTACACAGCCCCAGGAAGTCAAGCAGGTAAGAATTCACTCTATGAATCAAGGACAATTATGATCCTCAGTACCAGTTATAGCCATCTCTGTCCCACCTGCTTTCATTTGGGTCCTCTCCTCCCCTCTGCTTCCACAGGCACTGTAGTATTTCCCACAAGGATCCAGGTCAGATTCCAGATATTCTAGAACAAGACACATTAGTTTCTTAGGGGATGGTCATTTCTAAAGTTTTTTAAAAGTCAAAATAAAACTAAAGACATCTATAAACCACCTTCTTTCAACTTCAATTCAACTCCAGATTTTTCACAAAGGCTCAAAGTCAAATAGAGTTATATGTGGTTAGAGCTAGATGAGAACCTGACAACCATGTGGTTCAAACCCTCATTTCCACATGGGGAGTGGAGTCCCTGAGAGTGATCTGCCTAAAGGCGCATCGTGACTTGATGGCCACGTTTGGACTAGGATTCTGGTCAGCTTGAGCCAAAGCTCAAGAGTTTTATGGGACTTTGATAAAGAAATAAAATTAGGAAGCTACATCTCCTTCAGAAAATATTGCATTTTTAAAAAATATTTTTTAGTTGTCAATGGATCTTTATTTTAGTTATTTATATGTAGTGCTGAGAATCGAACCCAGTGCCTCACACATGCTACACAAGCACTCTACCACTGGGCTACAACCTCAGCCCATTACATATTTCAATATAAATCTTAAGAGAATTAGTGTAAGAACTAAGAATTTGGGCGATTTTTCTTTCAGTGTAACTCTCTATCGTACTTTCCCATTTCTTGGGTGAAGACAGTTTGGAATGGACAATATTTCAAACTTTCCTAATTATGAGTATCTATTTCTCTGGATGACCCAGTCCCTTATTTTTCCAGTTATATTTAAACTGATTGTGTGAATGCTTGCAAAAGGAATATTTCTCGAACTATTTTTCTGGGCTCCTTTAGAGATCCTGCTGTGTGAACTACTTGAGCTAGAATATGATAATAAGGAATGGGATTCTTTCCACTGGTAATATGGTTTCCATTAAGGAATAGGCTATATTTATAGTTGAAAACTTTATTAGTTGAGTTACCATTGGATGATCAAAAATACTTTGAATTTATAAAAAGAAAAATATTAGAGTAAGGTCAGTTTGACAAAAGTGTGATATTTGCAAACAGAGCCAAGGATTATCCGTTTAAAAGGCCAAGTTAAATAAGACACAATTAGATCTCATTTGGCCTCCCACCTCTCAGGATTCATAAACTCACATTTTAGCAAACTTGAAGGAAAGAGTTTCATCTTAATCGTGTCTTGTTTCTGTTGGCCCATCTGCATTGATCAGACTCCTCTGACAGGCACATTCAGCAAATATCACACGTCCTTGTATCTTGCTGACCTTTTTTTCAAACTGGCTTTTCCTTATTAAATATTTTTGAACAGATATCATCTTTTATTTTGTTTACAAAGGTAAAATAAAGGGTGAGAATGTATTCATCTATGTGGCCATGAGAAAGAAAATAGACATCAACAACAGAATTTTTAGAAAAACGTTAACTCCCAATCAGTTGTAAAGATGCAGGGTTCTTTACCAGCAACGGACATGGCTACTAAACCTCTGGTCTCCCACTCCTGTGTGATCTCAAAGAAAGATGAAAAAATCCAGAGTAGGAGATCTAAAGTGCCAAGGCTTTCCTTTACACAATGTAAAATTTTAGAGCAAACGTTTATATTTCAAAGGTGCAGGAGGTAAATTTGCTTGAAATGATATATCACATTCCTACATTTCAAGAGGACCTGAAGTTGCCCAGTTTCCCCTCCAAGATACCTCACTCACCTGATCATTATCTTCTTATCAGTCCCCAACTCTACTGTCTCTGACCATCTCTTTTTCTGCTTTCAAATCTCCAAGATTCTAATGAAAGACACAAAGTGCTTGGAAGATGTCTACGACAGGTTCCCTCCACCCTTGGGTAGCAGACACACCTGGGGTACCATGACAGACTAGCCCTCATGGCCATGTTCCCTCCCCCAGCCTTCTCTTCCTGCTCAGAGCCACAGATGTCATCTCTTGGCACCTTGTGTCACAGCCACCTGTACTGGGCTAAAAAGTGCCCTCCATTTCATCATACCTGAATCTTAATATTAAGTTCCACCACTGACTGACGAGTGATCATGAGCAAATTACTAAAATACTCCATTTCTTACTTTCCTCCTGGGTTAAATCAGAGTAATAATCTGTCTTAGATAAGGCTAATATGAAAAAAAATGTACACATGGTGTACACAGAGTAGTGTCTGGTGCATCATAGGGTAATCATATTAATAATAAACTTCAACTTAACTCAATAATTCTTTCCTTTCTTTCTGTTTGACTACTTACTGCATTCCTCATGACAGGACTCCAGAAAGCTTCTGCAGCCCCAGGATTCCCAGGATGCCCTCTCACTTGCAGCCAGTTTTGAACTCTATCCACTGAGATCAACCTCCCTGCTCACGGCTCCTAGACTCCTCCCTCTAGGCTCAGAGTTGCTTGACACCCTTACTCAGACCTGTCTTTCCCACTGCACCTTCCCTGGCCTTGCTTCCTCACTGTGGTCTTGTGTTATACCTGCTTTTTTTTTTTTTTTTTTTTTTTTAGCTACCTCTCCTTTCCCTTCTCTCTTTTGTGTTGGTGATTAAACAAATATTTGCTGAAAATAAACTTTCCTCCTACTCCACCAGTTCATCTCCTCTCTATAGTAGTTCAGGTATCCTTATTCTAAAGTAAATCCCTGGTTTCTAAAATAAATCCCTGA
This sequence comes from Marmota flaviventris, assembly GCF_047511675.1. Classification (NCBI taxonomy): domain Eukaryota; kingdom Metazoa; phylum Chordata; class Mammalia; order Rodentia; family Sciuridae; genus Marmota; species Marmota flaviventris. The sequence goes on from NC_092502.1 coordinate 52,923,129, forward strand.
GTTCTGCTCTCCTCTTGAGCTAGTGCAAGACCCTCACTCACAGCACAGCTTGTGGTCTTGGGAGCCAGGCTGCCCCCTCCACTTCCAAACTGTGTATTCTCTGACAAATAAATTAAACCTCTCTGTACCACAGGTACATTATCTATGTGTAAGTGGGGGGGGAGTGTCATTTTGGGGGACTAAAATATTCCTCTAAGGACTTAAAACTTTGCTTAGTACATAGTAAGCACTCAATAAATGTGAAAGGTTAAACATCTTCACCTACTATTTGCAACGTTTACCTTCTTTCCATTCTTCCTTCATCCCCATTCTATCAAAGCCCTGAAATCTTTTTTTTTTTTTCATGCTTGGAAGGGTTTATTTATGTATTAATTTATGTATAACAGTTGAGGAAACAACCACCATGAACACCATGTTCATAGAGCTCAGTAAGCTCTCAGCTAAACTGGTTAAGCTCAGTGCAACAAGCATTCAATACCATATTTGGCTCATTTAAAGCCTTAAGCCACATGCTCTTAATCAGAAACTTAACATAAACTTGAATATACTGGTCAATTTTTGAGACTGGGTTATGTTGAAACATCTCTTGCTTCAGTGACCAAATCTTAGATAAAAGTTAACTAGGATATCATGCATTTGTAGCATCCCACAGCCACCCATTTGTTAACCTGTATACTTTTCTAATTTGCCCTGATTTTGGCTATCACTATTAAGCTGTAGGATTTTAATCTGTAAATACCTACTCTCCTAAACTCAGTCTTTTTCTCCAGGTGTTCTCCAGGTTGTAAGCTGGTCTTGTCAGTCCTCACTCCCTTCTGTTAGGCATATTTTTGCTTCTTAGGCTACTCAAGTTTAAATGCCAAAACCACATCAATAATTGTTTTTTTAGCTAGAAACCATAGAGTTGTTGTAGAACATGCTTCCAGAATTTGTTAGTTAATGTCCCTTCACTAAAAGGACCTTATATAACTGCCCCAAATAAAAAGCCAGAGGTGAGGAATGTGAACGAAAAATTTATTTCCTCATTTCTTGCATTTGAAGTACTCCTCGATGACATCCTTGGCCTGAGATTCTTTGCCATAATCCTTAACAACTACACAACGTCAACCAACCACTTTACGGGGCTTGCCCTCTCGGTCAATTTTACAGAGGCCTACCCATTCTCCTAGTTTCTTGTTGTCATCGACCTTAATTAGATTGATTTGGTGTTCAGCACAAAGGGCCTCCACCAATTTGACATACATAGGCTCATTACAGTTGGATGCAAGTACACAGAGATGGGCCTGGCGCTTGTCTAAGGCTTTGGCAGCTTCGCGAATTCCACGTGCAAGGCCATCGTGGATGAGGGCGGTCTTCAGCACCTCTTGTAAAGCAGTGTTGACGTCCATTACACCTCCAGCAGCAATGCCTTCCTCGGCCATGGCGGTGGATTACGGATAAAGCTGAATCTTGAACAAACCCGAGCCACCGCCTCCGCGCGACTCGCGGCGGCAGAGAAAGAGCAAAGCCCTGAAATCTTAAAGATACTAATGTCCTCCTAATCTCCAAATGAAATGCCATATCTCATTTCCCCACCCCCCACCCTTTTCTTCTCAGATTTTGTGCAGCTTTGACAAAGTTGACATCCCTCCTCCTACAGCATCCATTGTCTTGAGACAAGGGAAGAATTAGCTAACACATTTTTCCTGTGACCTTTCCTACCTGGGCCATGAAACTTGACACTAGCACTGCTCCAAAGGGACAGGAGGGAAGTATTAGGATGGAACTAGAGTCAGACACTCTAATTTCTGGCCTTGGCAGAAAGGCTGTGTTGTGTGATTCCCAACGCCTTGCCATAATTTTATTCTCTTTTAATGCTGAGTAATATTCCATTGTGTATTTATACCACAGTTTCTTTATCCATTCATCTATTGAAGGGCATCTAGGTTGGTTCCACAGTTTAGCTATTGTGAATTGTGCTGCTATAAACAAACATTGATGTGGCTACATTACTATAGTATGCTGATTTTAAGTCTTTTGGGTATAGACCTAGGAGTGGGACAGCTGGGACAAATGGTGGTTCCATTCCAAGTTTTCCATGGAATCTCCACACTGCTTTTCAGATTAGTTGCACCAATTTGCAGTCCCACCAGCAATGAATGAGTGTGCCTTTCTCCCCACATCCTTGCCAACATTTATTGTTGTCTGTATTCTTGATAAATGGTACAGAATAGAAGACACAGAGACAAGCCCACATAAATACAGTTATCTCATACTAGACAAAGGCACCAAAAACATACATTGGAGAAAAGATAGCCTCTTCAACAAATAGTACTGGGAAAACTGGAAATCCATATGCAGCAAAATGAAAATAAATCCCTATCTCTCACCATACACAAAACTCAACTAAAAATGGATCAAGGACCTAGGAATTAGACCAGAGCCCCTGCACCTAATAGAAGAAAAAAGGAGGCCCAAATCTTCACCACATCAGATTAGGCCCTGACTTCCTTAACAAAACTCATAAAGCGCAAGAAATAAAATCAAGAATTAATAAATGGGATGGACTCAAACTAAAAAGCTTCTTCTCAGCAAAAGAAACAACCAATGAGGTGAAGAAAGAGCCTACATATTAGGAACAAATGTTTGCCATTTTGGGAACAAATTTTTGTCAGCACACTAATCTCCAGGATATATAAAGAACTCAAAAAACTTAACACAAAAAAATAAACAACCCAATCAATAAATGGGCAAAGGAGCTGAACAGATACTTCTCAGAAGAAGATATACAATCAATCAACAAATATATGAAAAACTGTTCAACATCTCTAGTAATTAGAGAAATGCAAATCAACTTGCCTGATTGGGTCCTTAGAGTTGGGGAGAGAAGGAAATCTAGAAGCAGATACAAGATTGTAGGTACAAGAGCCCTGTGGAGGGAGACATGGAACATGTTCCCCATCTGCACTCATCAAGGCTGAATCTACAGAGAGCAGTGAAGTGGAAATGAAGCCATGGTAGGCTGACACAGCACCCCAACAAAGTTCCCCATGGGACTCACAGGTGGGATAGGAAACAATGGGAGGTTTCCTTTGCTCATTCTTGCTCCTTCCTCCAGAGGAATAAGTACCAAGAGAAGACCAGAAGAGCCACAGAGGTCTAGCAGTGTGTTGAAAGGACGAGGCTGTGGAGGGCAGCATAGACCATGGGACTAGAAACCCAGCAGGATCCTGAATGTCTCAAAAGATGCTAGTGAGGAAAGAGGTCAGCAACTAAAAACCAGAACCATGTGCCAGCGTAAAACCCCACCAGGCCAGCAGACACCTCTCCAAGTGCTCCAAAGCTATGTGCCAGAGAGCAGAAAAAGGTGGGTAATTACATTGTCCTCCCCCCAAGATTGTCAACTCCTTGAGGACAGAGAGTATCCTAGTGTTCTTTTTTTTTTTTTACATTAGTATTGCACAGATATTGCTCAATAAATTTCTGTTGAGTTGAGTTCATTGATTACCTTGTTTCCTTTTATGTCAAATTGAAATGACACAAAAATCATCCCCCATCTTTTTTTTAACTCTTGCTTTTTTAAGTAATGCATTAAAAAGCAGAGTGGATCTGGAGAGATGAGGAAAGGCTATAAGATAGCAAATTAAAGTATCAATACAGGACAGCGGGAAATGAAGTCAGTCTGGAATGCTCAATATATAAATAATTTGAACCACTAGAGGGAGTATGTATAGGTACAAATAAAATAGGATAAAAATTGCATTATAATATTTTATTGACAATTGTAAATCTCATGACTGGGCATAATTCATTCTCTGTTGAAAAATATATAAATACTTTTAAAAGATAGAGGCTGTGAAAAATATGTAAAATCGAGTTATTTCTCATAGTTTATGCAAGCACTGTGAATTTTTTAAAATGTTGAATGTAGGAAGTTGCACTTCTGTTCTATATAGTCTTAAAAAGCAACTTAAGATGCTTAAGTCAATAGCCAATCCTGGTGTTATATTTCTAGAACTTTCCAATCAAAAGTCTGATATTAAATGCATCACATTTCTCATGTCAGAATTTCAGAAGAATCTTTAGTCAAAGAAAAACAGTCCCAGAGGACTTCATCAAATTATCCAAGGTCACCATCTAGCTAGCAGATAAACCTGTACCAAAAATATTCTGTCTAAATAGAAATTTTAACAATCAACAAAAGGAGTTACTCAACAGATTCCCTACGCAAGATATCAACCATTTAAGTTTTCTTAGAATTTCGTCCAGTCAAAAATATCAAAATAAAATGATAATCTAATTCTTTACCACTCATGCTGAAAATGTTGGAAGTTTTAAAAATAATAATATATAGTATTGGGGAAAGCACCAGGAAATGGTCTTTCTTATCTATTTTGAAAGGCATATAAACCAGTGAAATACTTTTGGAAAAAAATTTAGCAAGAAGAACCAAAAGTCTTAAAACATACACCTTCACATAAAGATTTATATTTAATCATGTTCACTGCTGCACTACATATAATAATGAAGTAATAGAAACCTTCAAAATGTCAAACAATGTGTGTGCAATTGATGGCATTATATACAGTTATGAAAAATCATTATTCTAAAGACTATTTAGTAACATAAAGAATTTCATTCAGTATAAAATACAATACTTACAGGAACTGGGGTATAACTCAGTAGTAAAGCACTTGCCTAGCACATGTGAGGCCCTAGGTTCCATCTCCAGAGCTGAAAAAAATAAAATATGTTACTTATACAGAATCACAAATGTGTGTGTATGTGTGTGTGTATGTGTGTGTGTGTGTGTGTGTGTGTGTGTGTGTAGAGACAGAAAAAGAGAAAGAGCCAGAGAAAGAGAGAATTATTTCTAGCAGTGAAACCCCAAATAATTTTCTCACTATAATTCTTAGTTTTCTGGGTGACTGTGAATAAGCTACTTAAATTCTTTGATTTTCAGTTAGAGAAGGTGACACCAGCAGCTGCCACCTGATTGCTTCTCACTAATTTTACTAAAATCATAACTGACCCTTCCCCATCTATGTCTGGAGACCAGTAAAACCAGAACACTCAGCAATAATGGCTTCAGCTCAGGTAGCTGTACTGCCAGCTGGCTAGGGGGTTACTACAAGGGAACCCAAGGAAAATTCCACTTGTCACTGGTCCTGGCTTAGATGGTTTGTTCAGAATAGGACAATACCCACTCCTTGTCCCCAACATTATCAGGACAGTGCCAAGCACAACTGTATCACCTTCATACTGGGAGTAACTTTAAATTGGCAAAAATTGCTACCCTCCCTCTATCCAGCACTCCAAACTCTCTTATTTAATTTCCCCCACAGCATTTATCACTTTTTACACTATTATATAATATACTCATTGACTATATTTCAGGATCTGCATTGTTAGCTGATCTAATCCAGCACCTAGAACAACACAAAATAGATTCTCAATAATTAGTTTTGAATGGATAGATGGTTGGAAGAGTGAACAAATAAAATGAGTAGATATTATGGCTTTCTAAATTTTTCTGCACCAAAGTATCACCTTATAGAGCAAATGTTGTAAATAAAAACCTGAATCTAGACCACATGTTTTAGTCTCTGCAGTATTTTCTCTTACATTATTATTTAGTAGTAACTTTTGATCAGAGGAAGTTTTAATAATAGTGCAGTGAATTTGAACACTCCTCAAAACTAGCTCCTCACCTCCATTACACCTTACACAAACATAATCCCCATGGTATTTTAAATCAGAATTCATTCCTACATTTAAAAATCAGAAAACTGAATACAAAAATACAGATTTCTAATTTTTTTTTAAATCATTAGATCTAGTGACACTGGGCCACCTCTCTGCTTCCAGCAGTCACTTGGGGCTGACTGTGGTTTTCCTGTTAAACCCCAATGCTGCAAAAGCCCCAGCATACTGTTTACTGATCTCAATGAAAGAACTTGGAGGACTCCACAGAAAGGGTTTGGACATTTTATTACAGACACTACTGGGCCTAATGAAGAGCCACCCTGCACCTAAAGCAGGGAGTATGTAGGACGGGTTGATGTCCACTGCACGGAGGGATTCCTTCAGATGTTTTATGAGTGCATTCTTTTACTTTACAACAGTCGCTCTGCTTTGATATCCACCTAGAGACTGGAGACAAGGGAGGAGGCCAGTTTCCCTTCTCAGTTTCCTTCATTATCACATTCTCTGGAGTCCTTATCTCATATCCCTGAACAACAGTCTGCTAGGCAGTCTGCTAGGCACTGATTAGTTTTTACCTCAGCACCTCCTTTGGACAGGTCATGTGCATCCTGTTTGGCACAGATGCCCCCCCATCTCCATTTTTTTTTTATTTTTTATTTTTATTTTTTGGCAATACTAGGGATCAACCCAGGGCCTCACACACTAGGTAGGCGCTCTGTCACTGAGTTATATCCCCAGCCCCCACTTTCTATTTTTATAAGTAATTTAGTCTAGAGATAATTTAAATTATAGGTAAAGTTGTGGCACATATTTTTGCCATTTTATACAAGACTTGAGCATCTATAAATTCTGGTACTCAAGTGGGGGGCTAAGGCTAGAACCAATCCCCCAGGGATACCTAGGAACTATACAAATATCCCCTCCTAGAATTTAAGCCCCACAAATACATAAATTATTTTGTTTGCTCAAGTAGAGTTGGGTTGGGTTAGGTTAGGTTTCCTCCCTGATACATTCCAAGTACTTTGAACAAAGCCTGACAAATGATAGCTGACTCAATCAATAAATCAACAATCACTTCAAGCCAATTCATTTCTGTTACTTGCTTGAACCTCACAGGCATTTACATTTGAAACCTCTGGTACACAGCAAATAAGTTTCTCCATTGTGAAGGAACTTTACTTGGTGAAGAACACTCATCAAAAGGGTCCTGCCTGATTTGATATGACTGGCACCTCTACTACTATCTGCTATCCAGATGCCTATTCCTGCCTCTGCTGTGATTGTCCTTGCAGGGGGAAAAAAAAAACAATCTTTATTGTTTTGCTTCACCATAATTGTTCCACAGCAACGAAGGCAGGGCTCTAAAAATTACAAAAACTCTGCTTTAGTTACATAGCAACTACTGGACAGGGAGACACAGGTCCCAGGATAGATGAATGGAAGAGTGAACAAACAAAATGAATGGGTGTCATAAGGGAGAGGTGGGTCTATCACTATCCCCTTTAGTTTCCTCTCAACTTTATTATGGACCCAACCATCACTTCTGTTCATTTTAAATACATGGTCATTTTATTCTAATGGCTTTTTTACCTTTCCTTATAGCTGGGCCTTGGTCAGATCCACCTCAGTAAATCCATCAGTCTTCCCTAACTCAAGTCTCAGGCAAAAAAAGATTAAAGTCTTGATACCTCACTCCCCTCTTAGTCTCTGAACTCTTTAGCCAAAGTAGGTCGCTTCTTCCATATGCTCTCTATTCTGTAGTTATTAGGAGGGAAAGAGGCTTTCTAAGAGAGAAAAAAATGTCTTGCTAATAGACTTTGGGTAGAGCAAGGTAAATATCTTGCCTTACTTTCAATAAATAACAAAGCCTTACTCTAATTATTCTTACAACAAAAAATTACTTCTGCTGGGTGTGGTGGTGCTAATCCCAGTGATGTGGGAGGCTGGAGCAGGAGGATGGCAAGTTCAAGGCCAGACTCAGCAATTTAGCAAGGCCATAAGTAGGTTAGGGAGACCCTGTCTCAAAATAAAAAAATAAAAAAGGATGGGGATGTGGCTCAGTGGTTAAGCACCCCTGGGTCCAATCCCGAATACCAAAAAAGAAAAATTTCATGTTGACTCACTTTCTTCATTTAAAACATAGCATTGACAGCCATTCTATTTAAGTTTCTTCTCCCTAGGCATCCCATCCCGTATCGATATGAAATGAACCTAATTATATGTACCTGACATGTACAGAAAAATCTAGGAGTAAAAACTTCAAATATTAATAGTTAGTAGATGCTATGTTTAGACAGCAGAAGGAGTACTTTTCTCCTAAAGAATTGGTACATTTTGTGTCTGTTAAAAAGAATTTTGACTGCACATAATAAATACTCAATAACCCTGGCATGAACAGAGAGGTTTATTTTCCTCATATAAATAGAAGTCCTTAAGGTGTTCTAGGCTCTGTTCAATGGCTCAACAATATTATCAAGCATGCAGAGACTGGTTCTTTTCTCTGCTATCCTTTGGATGTTAGCTTAGTATAACCTTAGTCCTCAAATACCTGACCTTATGTCTCATTTCAGGAAAAGGTCATTTGCCACCCCTATCTGCAAGCAAAGGGGAATGGAATCACTATCATCATCTTGGACTCCAGGCAAGTACAAATGGCCATGAGGGTTGTGTTGTACAAAACCATGCGTGAGAACAGTGGCTGCACTGAACAAAATGGTGGCTCTATAAGTGAGGGGGAAAGGAGAGAGTCACTGCCAGACAGGCCATCAAAAGCTTCCAGCCAACTCACCTCCAGTAACCCACTCTATTCATGCTTTCTCAGAGCTACAGACTGTGGTTTTTAAAATCTGCATCATAATGCATCACTGATTTGTTTCTGATGGGTGAAGATAATCACCTGTTCCCAGGAAGCAGTCAACTTCTTAGCAACCAAGCCCTACACAGTTTGGTTTGGTCTGTGGAAATCTTGATATGCTATCCTCAACTTTAGAAACCATGGTATTTCCATCTGATAGTGATCAATTCAGTTCAGTCAAGATGCTGAAATGTTTTTGAGGTACGTCACTTAACCAAGCAACTTGAAATCATAGGAATGATCTTTCCTAACCTATGTGGAAATTATGTTTTAAATCATCCTTTATTTTGAAAATATGTGAATTTCCTTCCCAGAAAAGCAATCAGTCTTTTATTTGCTTCCCACTTCTTTGTACACTTCTGATACTACATAATCTTAGTGGCCACAGTTTAGCTATATGCATATTTTTTTTTAAATTTCCTCAATATTAAATGAACCACCTACTCTTTTCTGTGACAAAATCCATGTGTGAGTTCTTTTGTTCACTTGACAAGGCCCTTCTCTGCTGAACATAAAGTTCTATGAGTAGTACACAGTGTTAGCTGTCTCCGTGATAACATGTAGAGTCATTGTTATGTAAGTGAAACAAATCTATTCCTGAAGCTTGATATTTATCGTAAACAGAACAGGTAAATCTCAAACACCTCTCCCTTCCCTTATGGCCCTCTCCTACACTGAAATAAATTTCACTAAATTATAAAGTGAAATACCTGCTAGCACTCTCCAAACATTAATTATTCCTTCTACATCACATGCTACTGACATCATACAGTCCTACCATGTCATTTAACACAGGAATTTTATCAATTGCTTTTGTTTTTTGCTTTATTCCTGGTCATTATAATTATCTTGACCATAGTAGCTGATGTTTGTAACACAAGTGTAGTTTTTTTTCTTATTTTTCTATGAGAGTTGAAGATTTGGATAAAGGCTTGTATATCTGTTTTCTTGGACTCTAGCAATTTTGTCCTACAAAGCATTTCTTTACCATTATTCTGGAAAAAAACTCTATTGATTTACCATAAAAATAACTATTTTCCTTGAAAAATTATACAAATGCTTCAGTGGCTTTATACACTATATATAAGTTTTATAACTGGCAGTATACCAAAAATTAGGGGCAAATGGACTATAGGCCTAATTTTAAAAAAATATATGTATATAGAACTTTATATATATATATATATATATATATAAAACTTCTGATTCACCCTTTTCTATGCCATCTGCTTATATGGAATCATCACAGTTCCAAATTTGGTGTGTGTGTGTGTGTGTGTGTGTCTTAGGCCATGAGAATTACATTTTATGGTTACACAGGGTTGAAGCCTTTGAAGGACTGTATGTGTCACTTTGGATTCATTGGTTCATTTCTGAAAATTGAGCATATGAAAACATATAACAATAAGTGTAAAAAGATAAATATACACATGGAAATAACAAAAAAATTGTGTGTTAATATGTCCTACTTGGAACTGAGCAGCAGTGTCCTTTTCATACACGTATACTTTTAAGAATATCATACTCAATGAGATTATGAAAATACTAAGTAATGTTGAATTTCAAAATCTGAAAAATGCATGTGGATAAGATTGTTCCATTTTTTTCCCTTAAAGCTTTTATACTGGCTGTGGACTATTTTGATAGGCCACTGAGGGACCCAGTGATCCGTGAGTACTTAGGAAACATTGACTATTTGGGCTACAGTTGTTCTGTGTTATCAGCTTTTCATCATTCTGACCAAAATACCTGACAAGAACAACTGACAGGAGGAAAAGTTCACTAGGGGGTCATGGTCTAAGTTCAGTCTGTGGTCTGCTGCCTTTGTGGCTCTGGACCAGAAGTAAGGCAGAAAACCATGGTGGAAGGGCACAGCAAAGGAAAGCTACTCAGTTCATAGTAGCCAGAAAGCAAAGAACAAAAGAGGAGACAGGGACAAGATATAGCCCAAGATCACACTCCCAGTGTGATCCTGCTCCCTCCAGCACACCCCGCCTCCCTACAGTTACCATCTAGTAGTCCATTCAAATGATTAACCCTTCAAGTGGATTAATATACTGATGAGGTTATAGTTCTCATAATCTATTCATTTCACCTCTGAATATTCCATCATTGCCTAACATGTGATCTTTTGGGGGAGATCTCTCATATTCAAACCATAGCACATTCCATAGAATGAAAAATTTGAACTCCAAATCCAATATATTTATAATTTGAAAGTTCTACTCCACCCATGTAGTTTTATTTAAAGAAAAACTATTTCTACAGCAAACAGTGAATACTCCACCTATGTAGTTTTATTTAAAGAAAAACTATTTCTACAGCAAACAGTGAAGAATGGTGTTAGATTAATGAACTTGACTTTAGAGTTCACTCTTGATAATCTCTTGTGTTTTGAATGACTCTTTTTTTTTTTTTTTTTTTGGTACCAGGGATTGAACCCAGGAGTGCTTAACCACTGAACCACATCCCAGCTCTTTTTCCTTTTTATATTTTAATTAGAGACAGGGTATCACTAAATTGCTTAGGGCCTAAATTGCTGAGGCTATTTTTGAACTTGTGATCCTCCTGCCTCAGCCTCCCAACCTGTTGGGATTATAAGAATGTGCACAGCTTTGATTTGTTCTTTGCCTAAGGGCACAATCTCAACATCCCACCTACCTACAACCCCTTAAAATTAAAAAGGCATCAAGACACTTTTGAAAAATCGGATAAAGTTTAAATTGTATTATTCTTGATTAGAGTTCATCACAAAGGATCTAGACTAGAAGACAAAAATAAGACCAGGAAGTAGATATGACACAGAGGTGCTTTGTCTGTATTTGTAGAGAGGGAAAGAAGAGGGGATGTGGAGGTCAGTAAAATCCTGAACTTTCCAGTAGTGACAGGAAGCTTCCAGAAAGTGCTTTAGGAGGTATTTGGTGAAGTCATCAATGGCAAACTGCAAAAGACTCCACAGAAGAGATTCTACACTAAGAAGGAGGGTAGGGTGATCTTTGCAACCATCTGCAATTCTAAGATTCTATTACAAGTAGAAAATAAAACATAAGACCTTTATTGTAACATTGTACTCTGTAATAAAGGTTCCATAAATAACAATTATCATAATAGAATAGATTATAATTGAACAAGCAAAGCATTTTCACTTCTACCTGATGGACTGTGGAAATAGTATTGATCCACAGTATCATCACAGTAAAATTATGTATCAAAGTAAAATTCTAAATGTATATATTGTCAAACTACTGTTCTTAGTTTTCTAAAAAGAGCCCCAAGGACAATGACATCTGAATAATCTCTGAAAATGAACAGATTGCCTTGATTACAAACTCTAGTAATGGAAATAGGAGAGCAAATTTTTTTCTCTAAGAATTATATCTATTTCTCTAAATGAAAGCTGAAATTACTTAAATGATACAAAAACTAGTGAGACTGTAACAGGACTTTTGTGGTAAATGTAAATCATGTTCTTTGGGATTCAGACATTTTTCAGTTTGTTTGGGATATTTTATTTATTTTTCCTAGTTTAAACTATAACTATAAATAAAAAATACAGCATGGGAAAAGTGTTACACAGTATCTCCCCCTCCTGCAAAAGACCTAAAATATTCTAGTATTCTAACTCCAGCTTCTAATATCCATAGTCAAGTTTTATTTCAAACTTTATTGTTTTGATTAATGGTAGAAACCAAGCCAAGGCTGGAAAAATCAGGTAAGGTGAATATAAGAGTTGTACTAGATTTATAAAGTGTTCCTTTTGGTAACAAATTACCAATCAATAAAATAAATTTACTTAGCTTTTTTAAATATTCAAATTGTTACAGCTATTCTGTGAAACGATCTGAATTTACTACTATATTGAAATACTGTTTACTTCTTATGACTCTGAGCAGTATTCAGAAAAGTCATTTAGAAACCACATAGCCAGGATCCCAGAGACCTCCTAGCCAGACACACATCATGCTGAAATAATGGAAATAATTTCCTGCCTGTTCCTTAGAGACAGTATATAATCCAACTTCTCACCATGAGCTAGAAGATAAGAAGAGAGAAAACTGGGCATTTTAAAGTAAATGTAATGTACTCTGCCCTCTATTTTATGATCACATTGTATTGTTTAAAATGTGAAATGATTATGTGGCTAATAACTGAAAACTTCTAGGTGAGAATTAATTTCCATCCCAAATTATTTTGAGATCCCTTTTTACCTTATTGCTATATTTTCCTGGGGGGATGCATGGAGATTGAGTAAAGTGAAAAGATACTACATGAAAACTGGAAAAAACAATTATTTAAAAAATAAATTCCTTAAATATCTATGCTTCTTGTGTCTCAATAATACCAAATTCAGAGTGAAAGGGCCCTTTCCTGATGGAAAATGTTTTCCTCAATTAAGTAAATGTAGTTTACTTAATTCCCTAATTCCTTACTCACATTATCATGCTGACTTTAGAAGCCAAACTTTCTATGAAAATTCCATGTAAGACAAGGAAAATTTGTTAAGTTGTAACTAAAGGTAACTATTTTCAAGTTTGATCTCCAATGGGTTAAAATGTCATTCTTAAATATTTTATGCACATTGAGAAAGTGCTATTTATGGACATCAATGAAGATAAAGTGTTGTTCAATGGAAATCTCAAAGTGGCTACTCAGAACTTCTTTAGAAAACATGAAAATAAGCAATGTACCCCAGCCTAAACAAATTCCAAAAGTTCTAACCCTAAACTTAAGTCAGAGGCCTAAAAGAAATTAATCAATTATCTTTTTTTAAGACAAAGCTTCCAAATATAATTTCTTCTCATTGTTTCCTTTTGATTGGTGTTCAAATAAATCTAATTCTAGAGGGAATAGAAGAACCCCTACATGATCTGCCAGAAGTAGATATTTATGCTACTTCAGTTCACCAAGAGCAAAAGCCAGCTATAATCTATTACAGGTTTTCAGGGATTATCTGAAGATTTGGGGAATCGTGGCATGATGTGATAGCCATCATCTAAATGCTGTAAACAATGTTCAAAGTGGGCATCTTTTAGGTTCATGCAAACCTCTTAGAACCTCCATTTTCTCACCTGAAAAAACAGATATCCAAATGTCTCAAAAGATACATGATAATATTTGTAAATGACAGCCTGTAGTAGTCATTGTCAGAATTGAAGAATGAAGATTTTTTTAAAAAGCCACATAGAAAGACCTAAGCAAAATTTTATTCATAAAATATTTTGAAGAAAGAGATAATGAATCAAATGTTAAATAATCTGCAGGAGGGTCTAGTCCTATTTGATTATATTAGCATGTTTTAGAGATGGCATACATTTTGAAAGACTTTAAGGAAAATGTTTTTTAATGGCAAAAAAAAAAAAAAGTTTGGAGACGGGAATGATAAAGGTATTACATTAAAAAACAAAATTGTCTTACCAGTTTATTGTTAAGCCTCTAGTAAGGACTACAGGAAAGGTATACCTTATAAAATTTAACATCTAAACTAAACAATTTAATAGAATTATTGAACATACACCTGACTGAAGGAAACAAATTTTATTTAGTAATTGGGAACCATCTCTGAGTATGTAAACAGATAAGCCTCCAGTGCATGACAACATCTTGGGTGTCATAGTCTCCCTCATTCTTGGACCTAGTCTTGTAATTGTACTCTAGTGACCTTCTAGCCCTCAGCTCTAAACTGCAGAAGAGTGGCTTCCTACAGTTTTGTGTTACATTGTTGAAAGGAGTCCAATGTCATAGTGTTGAATATTTATGACATAATTCAGTAAAAGTGCTCTTAATTATTTTACTCAAAATCTCCTTGCTCTTCCAATGGGGTTTTGATGAAGGACAATCCTGGTGACTGGCATTGGTAGGTGCTCAGATTTATCTCACCCTCCTCCACAAAGACCAGGTTACTGCTTACACACCTGAAAAGTGCCTATGGGAACTCTCTTCTGGGAGAATCTCCATGGAATGTGGCAAATAGTCTTCTATAAGGCCGTTCCACCATACAGTCAGAAATACTTAGATTTGTCTGAACTCCAAGTAAGGACTCACACAAAATCTTCGCTAGGAAGCTCTTCAGTCTACATGCAGATACTCATTCACCCCATTATTGACCAGACAGCTCCATGATACAAGCATCTCCTGCACTGCAGGAACTTTATGATCCTGGTAATGACGAGGAAAGTAAAAACAAAACAAAAGAGAAGAATTCATGTAATTTGAGATTATCCATGGGATGGGGAGCACAGATACTCCAACCTCTAACAAAACTGAAAGCTCTATCCTATCATGATTTGGAGGCTAGATATTAAGATCACCATTTAAATCTCTGAAAGCACAGACCCTATAGTAGACAGCAATAACCGAAAAGTAAATAAAATGACTGGCTTTGTCAGGAAAGGAATACAAAACAGGATCTCAAACCAGTATTGCCACATGGGACATGATGCATACAATTCCTGATAGCTAAACTATAACATAGAGTCAAGAGAAATAAATAAACTCCCAGAGAAGTGTGAAAAGGAAGTTAATGATATGTAATTTTTGCTAATAAAGTATATGAACACAATCAAAATGCTTTTGAAATCCAACAGAGTTACCTAGGAAAAGAGAAGAATGTACGTAATGTCTGTGATTCTTTCTCAAG
The DNA here is from genome assembly GCF_047511675.1 of Marmota flaviventris. Taxonomy (NCBI): domain Eukaryota; kingdom Metazoa; phylum Chordata; class Mammalia; order Rodentia; family Sciuridae; genus Marmota; species Marmota flaviventris. Next base: position 52,938,305 of record NC_092502.1, read on the forward strand.
CCTAAACACTATTTTCACTTTAACAACTTTTTTATTTCAAAATCATTCAATACTAAGAAAAATGTTGCAAAAATAGTACAAAGACTTCATATATATTCTCCAACCAGCTTCCTCAAATATTAATACTTCCTTAACTATAGTAAAAACATCAAAACAAGGAAATTATACATTGAAATTACACTATTAATTAAGCTATAGCACTTATTGAAATATCACCAGTTTTCCCACTAACATCTTTTTTTCTGGTCCAGAATCTCACATTGCACTTAGTTTTCATGTCTCTTTGTCTCCTCTACTTTGGACAGGTCTGTCACCTTTCTTTGTCTCTTTTGACATTGACATTTTTTAATAGTATTGGCTAATTATTCCTAGAATTTGTTTTAATTTTGGTTTTTTCTGATGCTTCTTTATGATTAAATTCAGGTTATATATTTGGCAAGAATACCACAATAGTTATGTTGAGCCTTTTCTAGTGTGTCCTATCTAAAGGAACATGATGTGATGTTGATATTCTTATATCTGATGAGATCTTTGATTCCTTGATTAAGATCAGGTCTACCATGTTCCCCCCACCCCAGTAATAACTCCTCACTATAACCAACAAGTATTCCATGGAAAAAGAGTTTGAGCCTCAGAAAATATTCTATTTCTTCATCAAACTAATTTTAAACATCTATTAATGATTCTTGCCTATAATAGCTATTACTGGGGTGTTTTTCAAATGATTTTCTATTTTTTTCAATTGCTTCTACACTTATTAATTGGAATTTTCTATAAGGAAGAACTCTCTACTCTTTCCCATTTATTATTTGATTATTTACATCAATACAGAGTCATAAGTTGTTTTTTTTTAACTTTGTAGGTTATAATCTACTTATTTTTTTCTTTATTTGTCCCTGATTTGGCCATTGGGAACTCTTTCCATTGGACTTCTATTTCCTCTTGATATGTCTCCATATCACCTTTTCAACACTTCCTTATTTTCTGGCACTGTGAAATGTTTCAAACATATCTTGTATTTTCTTTGCCAAAGCCCCGGTGTCAGCCACTTTTCCAAATAACCATTTTCTGTTTGTACAGAAAATTCCTAACTAAAGTCAGTATAGAGATTTTTCTTATATTTTTAAGTCTCTCTGATACTATTACTTAGAGATAGTTGCCAGAAAATGAGTTATTTGACAAATAAAATAAAATAAAATGCCTTATAGGACCATTTTAAAACTGGCTGAAGAAAACTTGGTTGTAATTTCCCTAGCTAACTTCCAACCTCCTTGTTATTATAGTTCCACATACATCAGGAAATAAAGATTCCTTAGAGACCAGAGGACTCCATCTACCATTTCAACAAAATATTGAATTATGTGATTTTTGGTAAAGAGTAACAAAAGCTCTGTCTTTAAAGGATTATTTTCAACATTCAGAGAGTTCCAAAGGGCTAGCTAGATCCTCTAGTCTGAGTACTTGTGGGAGTAAAGTATTTCAGACCCACCAAAGAAAATGGAGGCACCAAAATAACTCATGACTGCAGGGTTATAGACATCAGAATTTGCAGAGAAATACGATTCAGATTCCAGTTTAATGTGGCAAAGTTTGCTAGCTCTTTTCAATATCCATTCTTTTCTTCCTTATTAATTAATAGAGTACTAAAATTTTAGCTGGGCACAGAGCCACCTAGAGTAAAACTACACTTTCCAAGCTCCTTAAAAACTAGGTGTGACAGTGCAATTAGGTTCTGGCCAATGGGTAATAAGTGAAAGTGACATTTACAACTCTCTAGTTATATTCTTTTAAAAATGGGTCATTCTCACCACTTCCCTCTATTTTTTTCTTCTTCTTCTTGACAGCTGAGACATGGACATTCTATCAAAAGCCACAGAAGTCATCCTGGGCAGAAACATAGCAACCACACACTTAAGTTACATATTAAAGGCAACAAAACAAAAGGGACCTAAGCCTTGATACTGTGAAGCTGCCACATTAAGTAAAGTCAATCAACATTCATATGGAAATATGAGAAAGAAATTAATTTCTGTTTTCCCTAAGTGACTGTGATTTAAGGACCTTTGTTATAGCCGTTAAACCCATCTCTAACTAATATAGACTTAGTATCTGGAAGGGGTACTCCAGAAACAAAAGATATATGTGATGTTGGTGTAGCAATTGGTCAGGGAGGAGCAAGAACTCAGTAACCAAGAGTGGAAAACCAGAGGCTCATGCTATGTCATGACCAAAATTTGGTTCCATTGAGCCATAAAGTACCAGATCCTTTGACTTTAAGGGAACTAGTTGGAAAAACTCATAATGTGAGTCCTTGCTGCTTCTTGTTACTTGAAGCAAAGTCTCACAAAAGAAAGGAAGTCAGAGATAGTTTCCCCTGAAAGGAGAATTCAGTGTCATTCAAAGAGTCTTTCTCCATCTTATGGAAACCTAAATGGAGCCAAAGCATTTAAATGCTCAAAGGGTTGAAAAATCTACTCTTCTATACGGAACACTGAAACAATTGTTAAGAGGTACCTCTGAAGAACAGCTGTAGGAGAAAATTAGAAGTAGTCCCTACACCTTTCTTAAGCACCTCTGATAAAGAAGTCACTGACAGACAATGGAATGCAACTTACTCCAAACATCAGACTATGGCTATGGCATCCTCACTCAATCCATTGTTTCAAATGGCCTCAAGATAGACACCATAAACTTGAGAGGCAAATAGACTGGCACAGAGGTTGATAAATAGAAGATATTTCAGTTTCAAAAGCTGTGTTAAAGTAATGTCCATGCTTGTGGGTGTTTGTACACAAAATGAATAAGAAGCAAGTAAGTAAACTAGAAAACAAATGCAGGGTGGTGGGTGATAGATAGTTCACTTCCAAGGACATAAGCCTGTTGTTTTTGGCTTCTGCTCCTATATTAATAACAAGAAATACTCAAATTGTGTAATCTAAAGTAAGTTTAATAAAGGGATATTTTTATAAATTATGGGAAAGAAGTAGACTGTAAGGGGAGTAGCAGATCCCCACAGCTAGGAAGAGTGGGGTGCTACTATCACCCTTAGACCAATTGACACCAGGAGACAAAAGGAGCTGCCTGAAGGGAGATGTGACCCTTGTTTGAGGGACACCACCAGCCTAGGGCAACCCTGCCAGGAGAGTCAGAGGAAAGCATGCCCAGATTTCTCTCCTTCTTCCCTTCTTCTGCTCTTCTTTCAACTAAACTGGATTAGAAAACAGAGAATAAGGAAGCCCTCCTGAAGATTTTATCCCATAAAAGTCAGTCTCCCAGAAATAGAGAGATGGTAGGTAAAAAGCAAATGATCTAGATCTAGAGGAGCAAATAATGTTCTACAAAACATTACCAGCAGAAAAATGGCTTGCAAAGCTATAGAGCCTCCAAGACAGATTTATTCTCCCATGTCCACTCCAGATGAGGCCATGGAGAAAAACAGAGTTCTTCCCAGAAAACAGAACAAGTTTCTGTCATGTGACCCCAGCAAGGACTGGAATCTACTCCCAGAGAAGGGGCCCTTGCAATTCTTGCTCATCTGGACAAGTGATAGCCTCCTTCTTTTTTTAAAGGAGAATTTTAACTGTGGTTATTATGTTGCTGGAGAGAGATAATTTGCCTTTCAGTTCACAGGTTGCTAGGTCACAAGAAACCACATCTAGACACAAGAGAATTACACATCAGCCAGAGATCCTGGACTTTGCTTGAGATACAGTGATTAGATAGGGCTTTAGAGTTATCTCCCTTTGATAGAAAGGGAAATAAATATGCTTCATTTGTGAGATAAAGCATGTGCACAGATAGTTAGGTGGTTAAAGGAGTGGACTGTGGCAGAGGTAGTTAATTGTCCTCCAATATCTGTTTTCCCCATCTTCCTTTAGAAATGGACTCCCCAAATTATAGCTGGGCACATGGTTATCAGTCTCCTATGAAGCCAGCTTTGGCTATTTTGACTAAGTTTTAGCCAACAGTATATGAGCAGAAGCAATGTTGAAATTTATTCTTATGTCCTTAAATAAAAGAAAATGATCTCTGCTTTGCTTTGCTTTCCCCTCCTCCCTGCTGGCTGTGACAGAAACATGGTGTAATGGTGAGAGCAGCCGTCTTGGACTATGGATAGATAGAAGCCATATGTTCAAAATGGCAGAGCAAGAAGATGGTGGATCATAACACCAACATTGTGAAACCATCATGGTATCCCTGGACTGCTTATTCTTGGATGATAATTGAGAATCTTAAAAGAAAAGCCTCTGTTACTTTGAGTATGTTACAGAGACCAGATTCCTAACTTAACTAATATGTAACTCTGTAACTACAGAACAGGAAATGCAGTCACTGTGAGACAGCTAAAAGAAAGGAACCCTACTCATAGGCCTAAAGACCACTGTACCTTCTCTTACACTTAAACCCCTAACAATCTCTGCATTCATAATCCTTTTAGAGAGTATTACAGATACATATTGACATGATAACCCTAGGAATCTCCTCATCAGAGTTGCATATAAAAAGAGCCCATCTAGGGCTGGGGTTGTGGCTCAGTGGTAGAGTGCTACTGGGTTCAATTCTCAGTACCGCATATAAATAAGTGAATAAAATAAAGGTCCATCTTCAGCTAAAAAAAATTTTTTTAAAGTGCCCATCTAATACGCAGTCTAGATACTTACCATTCTCTCTTCTTCCCCCAACCTGGGGTGGTCTTGCATACAAAACAATAGCAACAAAAAAACAACATGACCCTGAGATCAAGAATTACTTATGCAAACAGAAAATTCTCCTTTTGTTCAAAGGAGCAAAGTATGATAATCACTTTTCTTTCTGGCATAAGAACATAGGGATAGGAAAAATATATATACTTGGAAATGAAGAAGAGTACTTTATGAGGTTGGAGAAAACAGTGTGATTCCCAGGGTAACGGAAAGCTCTCTAAAATGATGTAAACCTCTTATCCCAGCAATTTGAGAGGCTGAGGCAAGAGGATCACAAGTTCAAAGCCAACCTCAACAACTTAGTGAGGCCCTAACAACTTAGGGAGACCCTCTCTCAAAAAAAAAAAAAAAGAGAGAGGGGATGTGGCTCAGTGGTTAAGCACTCCTGAGTTCAGTCTCTGGTACCTAAAATAACTGATGACCAAGGGAAGCAGGAAAAGCCAAGCAGGACTGCTTCTAAGAAAGATGGCCATGGTGGAAGCTGATTCAGAATTGAGCCAAACATGTAATTGCAAACAGACCTAGTTGGGATGAAAGTACAAGTTTAAAAAGTGAGATCATAAAATCAATTCCAACTAGGCACAGTGTTTATACAGAGGGATGGAATAAGTCCTAAAAGATTTCAGAGATCTCTTGCCTATTTTCTGAGCAATGCTCAGAGCTCTAACACACAGAAGGGACTCTAGGACAATGAGCAAGCAGAGTGCCATTTGATTAGCTCTATCAGATGGAAAATCCTATGTGCTTTATACATGTTGAAGTTTTTTTCAAAATGCAACTATGGAAATGAAATTAAGGTGAGAAACAACTATTAAAGTTTTGCAATAGAAACATTAGGTTCTCCTTGACTAGGTAGTTTGTTTAGATAATGTGATTTTTTACTTAACCTTAAAAGTCCAAGAAGCAAGATGATCCCCTCAAGGACTGTCAATTATCCACAAACAGAACTAAAACTAGATATTCACAGTATTGGCAAATATCCCTTTCTTCTTATTCCCTTGACAAATCTTTGCCTGTTTGACAGGGTTCAATACTCATTTTAAAAGATATTTTTGTTGCTGATTTTCCTAAGTATACTATTATTAAAAGAAAAAAAAAAGCAAGTGAAAAGAAAAGTTATAAAATTTCTACCCAGTTTTAAAAATGTAAAATGAAATGATCTATGCAGATGTAATCTAATATATGTACATATACCTAGGAAATTAGCACAATGATTTAAATAATATATGAATTCTCACAATTGAGTCAGAAGGCTCAATTTGGAATTTATTAACCAAAAGTAATTAATTCTGATATGACTTCTTATCTATATGGCCTCACATAAGCTGTATTTTAACTTTTCTGTGCTATTAGTTTTAAAATGAGAATTTAAACATCTTTTTACATACATAAGGATACACAACTGAAGGGATGCATGTACAACTGCACCGTGAACTGTCAAGCACTGGTGAACTCCAGGCTTTCAGTTTAGGTAAAGCTGTCTCCAAATTCCATCTCCAAATCTTTTTCTCGCTCATCCCCATTCTGATAATGCCAATTTCCCTTCTTACCTTCTGAGTCCTTGCATTTCTTCCATCTTCACTCTCTTCTTGTGAAAAATAGGGATTATATTTTCTTCCCAGTATAACTGGTATAAGAACAACCTGGAGTGCTCCTGGCATGATGCTTAGAACATAGTCAATTCAATAAACCCAAGTAGAGATGGGCAAAAACAATCCGAGACCATCAATCCACTACTCTCTTTTGTAGATGAGGAATCTGGAGTCCACAGAAGTGATGAAATTGTGCAATTACACATTTAACAATAGATTTAGATTCAATCCCAGGTCTCTGGAATCTGAGGGGTCTTTCTACTACTGACTACAAAACAATGATGGTGGGGATCGTGAAAGTGGGTTTCCTAGTGATGTCTTTCAGTGAACCCAGAATAAGGATGAATTAAGGGGTAGAAGACAAAAGAAAAGACAAAATAAACTCCTTTCCCTGTGTGTTCAATAAACTATTAAAGCCATCCTCCCCTCCAAATATTCTAATTAATGTTTTACCATTTGAAAAAAATAAACTCTGATACATCACATCTAGCCATCAAACATTGCTAACAGTAATAGCATGGACCCAACATATGTACAGGTAAAAGAGAACTGCTTCATAGTATCTACAGTGTGGTCTCCTTTTTGTTTTATATATATATATATATATATATATATATATATATATATATATATATATATATATATATACCATTAGCAGTGGTTGTCTTTCCACATTATAAAGACTTTTCCACTTCTACTTTATTTCTGTATTGTTTAAATTCTTAGATTTTGACCACTAGGAAAAATATGCAATAAGAGCATTTTTAAATAAAATAATTACTATTGAAACAATTAAATATAAATTGTATTAAAGTACTATTATTCAGATACACATGAAGGTAGGAGGGAAATGAAAAAAATACAAAGTACTAGAAAAGATTAAAAACTTTGACAATAATGGAAATATATAGCTCCTTTATTAAGGACAATTATTGCCCAATAGCATTTTCTTTATATAAGAAAAAAAGAAGGAAAGATAGTAAGAAGACAAAGGAATAAAATAATAGACAAATAGACAAAAACATTTTTAATGGAACATGATTTCCTCACATCTCTGACTTAACAAAAAAAGCAAAGCAGGAAGTAGATATGAAAACATTCTAGAATCACATAACAAAAAGAGCATAAATCCAAATTATGCCCCACAGCACATGCACAATGGCCCTTTATCTTATTTATTTATTTTTTTATGTGATGTTGAAGATCAAACCCAGGGCCTTACATGAGCTAAGTGAACACTTTTCCACTGAGCCATAATCCCAGCCTGACCAGAAGAACTTTAGAGGAGGAAAAGTTTATTTGAGGGCTCACAGTTTCAGAGGTGTTAGTCCATAGAAGGCCAGCTTCATTCCTTGGGCTCAAGGTGATGCAGCATATCAAGGAGGAAGAGTGTGGCAGAGGGAAGCAGCTTACGTGATGATCATGAAGCAGAGAGACAAAGACCCACTCTCCAAATCCAAAATATACATATCCCATAGCCACTCCCCCCAATTCACCACTTCCTCCAGCCACACCCCACCTGCCTCCAGTTACCACTTAATTCATCCCATTAGGTTAAGGCTAGAGCCCAATCATTTCTCCTCCAAACCCCCTTACATTGTCTCACATGAGTTTTTGGGGGACACCACATCTAAACCATAACACCTCCCATCAAGAGCTGGGCCTCTATACCACTTCCCCTTGAATCTAGACAGACTCTGTGACTACTTTGATCAATTGAGCAAAATGAAAGTATCCATTTCCAGGCCTGAGCCTTTATAGATGAGCAACTTCCATTTCCTGTCCATTGGAATAGCAACTCTTATAAGCCAGCCATAGTGTTGTGAGGAAGCCAAAACAGCCCTATAGAGACACTCACAAAGAAAGGAAGTAAGCTCCCAGTCAACAATCAGCACCAATCTGCTAGCCACATGAATGAGCCATCAGACTGTCCAGTTAATGCTATATGAAGTGGATATGAGCCATCATTCCTAACGAGCTTGTGGAGGCAGAATTAAAGAGAGATATCCAGAAACTATAAATATGATAGATTATATGGCAAAGGAGAATTAATATTGCTGATTAAATTAAGGTTGATAATCAACTAACAAACTAGGACGAGTATACTGGGTTATCCAGGAGGTCGCAGTGTAAAATGTAATAGCACATTTTACAATAGCAATAGAAAACTAATACAGAGACCTTCCCAAATTGTAGATTTATAAGCAAAATAAAAGTGGAAAAGAGAGGCAACTCAAGGTTAGAATGAGTCAATGAGAGAATGACTTGACCAGATGTTCCTGGTGTTGAAGATGGAGGAAGGAGCAGCCCTGAACAAAAGAATGCAGGTGGCCACTATTTCCTAGAACAATCTAGGAAATAAATTCTCCCCTGGAGCTCCCAGAAAGGCATGTGGTCTTGTTAACACCTTGATTTGGGTCCATTTAGAACTGAATTGGATTTCTAACCTACAGAACTGTAAGATAATGAATTTATGTTGTTTGAAGACCTGGAATTTATAACAGCAATAGAAAACTAATACAGAGACCTTCCCAAATTGTAGATTTATAAGCAAACTAAATTATTGTTGTTTTAAATCGCTATGTTTGGGTCTGGTTCGTTCTTCAGTGGGAGATAACTGGGATGAGACAATTAAGACTCAAAGTAATTAAATTATTTCTCCAAGTGACCAAAACAGTTCAGTTCTCTGGCCTTAACAGTACATTTTTCACTGTGAAAATTCCAGTGCCTCCACTGCCAAGATTTCACCAGTCAGTTCCTCCTCAGATCTCCCAGGAGGTTGTGACTTCTCGCCTGCCGCTTTCTTGATCTGCTTGCCCAGGGGTCTCCTTGGGTCAAACCTAGTGTGTTCTTTTCTCTGCCCTCTTTCTCTGTGGTGACATTGACCACCACTCCTCTTACTTTCTTCAAGAAGTTCTTACGTACACCATTATAGCAAGGACAACACATTTACATCCAAATATATTACTTTAAAAATGTTAATAGTTCATGACAGAAAAATTAATGACTTTTTAGTAGGCAATCAAACATTTTTATGAATAAATAGGCCTCTTGTTTTAATCTGTTTGAAGATGCTGTATGTATTTAATTTTCTATATTTAAGTATCTTTGTTTAGTGGAGTCATAAATGCCAATTTAAGTTACTGGTAGTAAAAATAGTTATCCTGGAAGTAATTTTATTTAGCCATTAAGTTTTATAATAGAGCTATTTTATTCAGCTAAAATAACACTCTCCACTGATCTCTATACCATCAGATAAGAAGAATTCAGTTTTTCAGCTAAGGGATGAGACCACTTCATTTCTTCAGAAGGAACCTTCACAGTATAACTTGCCCCCAAATTTCCAAAGTATAGTGACAACTGGTTGGAAAACATGATAATTTTTCTTTATTGTTCCTCATTTGTGTAAGACCGTCTCTTTTTTTAATATTTAGTTTTTTAGTTGTATTTGAACACAATATCTTTATTTTATTTATTTATTTCTATGTGGTGCTGAGGATAGAATCCAGGGCCTCACACGTGCTAGGCAAGCACTCTACCTCTGAGTCACAACCCCAGCCCCTGAAGACCATCTCTTGATGTTTTCAAAGAACAATGTGATTTTAAGAAAGTATGTTTTAAACCAGGCATGTCAATGCATGCCTGTAATTCCAGCTACTGGAAGGCTAAGGCAGGAGGATTGCAAGTTTGAGGCCAACCTGGGAAACTTAGCAAGATCCTGTCTCAAAATAAATGAAGAGGGCTGAGGATGGATCTCAGTGGTAGAATGCTTGCCTAGTATGTGCAGGGCTGGGATTCAATCCCCAACACCACAAAAGAAGTGTTTTAGTCAGCTTTTTTGTTGCTGTGACTAAAGAATCTGACTAGAACAACGATAAGGAGGAAAAGTTTTATTTGAGGGCTCACAGTTTCAGAGGTCTTAGTCCATGGAAGTCTGGCTCCATTCCTCAGGGCTCAGGTGAGGCTGAACATCATGGCAGGAGAGGGTGGCAGAGGGAAGCAGCTCACATCACAGTGATGAGGAAACAGAGAGACAGTCCACACTCCTGATACAAATATATACACCAAAGCCATGCCCCAATTCCCACCTCCTCCAGACATACCCTACCACGTTAGTTAATCCCACCTAGGATTAATTCACTGATGAGGCTATGGCTATACAATCACCTTCTTGCATTGTCTCACATGTGAGCTTTTGGGGATGCCACATCTAAACCATATTAGGAAGGAAAGAAAGAATAAAGAAAATGAATTTCTTCTGAGTAAAACCAGTGAGAAGTGGTTCAGACCCCAGAGGAATTCACTCGGGTCTACCAATCCAAACAAAATCAAATAGGCCATGTTTGACTTCAGGATACAACTAACTGAGTGATCTTTAGACTCAAATCCCTGTGATACTCCCAAAAGTTGGCTTCTGGGTCAGAAGAGAAAGCAAGTAAAATGCAATGCATCGCATGGTGCTTTGTTGGAGATATACACAATTTTTGAATGTTTATAAATACTATATTGCTCACATATGAAGCAAACATCAACATAGTTCACTGTGAACTCTCTGTTTAACTTTTAGCAATTTTAATAAATTAGGAGGACTGATACAGTGTCTGAAAGAAAAGTGACCACAACTCTCGGAGCGACCAAGAGAGCTTTATTGCAGCAGTGCAACAGAGGAGAAAAGAGAGAGAGAGAGCACAAGAGAGAGAGCAAGAGAGACAGAGAGAACAAGAGAGAGAGGCCCAGCAGGAGGGAGTTTTTATAGCCCATATCTAATGGGGTCTCTGGGTCTGAAAGCTGCCTTGTTGGCACACAAGGGGGTTAAGTGTTCGGCCTTGAGCAGGGGGGCAAAGTGCTCAGCCTTGAGCGGGGGGCTTAGGCATTTGGGCTTGAAACAAATGGGTGATAAAGAACCAGAGGGTTTGAGTGGCCAGGTCACCCTGCAGCTAACTTTGTTTGGCATGCCCTGCAGACAACTTACTCAGCCTGTCCTGCACCTAACAGTGTCCATCAAAAATAAAACAAAAGGAGGATTTGAAACCAGGTTTCATTAGGGAAACAAAAAGGAAAAGCAGCATCCATCAATATACAATCAATATGACAGAATAACTGGCCTTTTTCCTGAGAGAGGCTGTACATCAAAATTAGTTTCAGGATCAAGTTAATAAGGGCACATTCAAATCAAAGGAAGAAGTTCTGTTGGACTCCAAAAAAATTACTGAAAACTGGGAAGATATTAAATATTTCTATCGGAACTCTTTCTGTTGTAAATGTTGGAAAAATCCAACCAAAACTTTCCTAAATAATAAAAGAAATGTATTAGTTCCTAAGCTTCAGGAATAGCTTGATCTAGGCACTTATGCAATGTTATATGCTCTCAGTTAATTTTCAAATCTGGACAATATCCACGTCAGTGTTTTTGTTTCATCCGGGCACTATCTGCAATTCTGATACAAAAAAAAATGGCTGCAGTAATGTCAAGTCTTATATCCTTAAATTATCAGAATTTGTAGAAGTGCAAAAGCTCTTTTTTTCTCAGAAGCCAGCCAATGTCTCCTCATATCTCCTTGGCTCCAGTTGCATTAGATGCCCAATATTCACCGTATTACTTGGCCAGAGGAATGGGATATGCTAATTGGTTTTCCTGCTTTTTGCCCAGAACAAAGGAAGCAGTTACCCCAATACAAGTATGGCAGAGCATAGGAGAGTTGTTTCTCTGTTGTCAACACTCTTTTTTTGTACTGGGGATTAAACCCAGGGGTGAGGGTGTTTTACCTTTAAGTTATATTCCCAGTCCTTTTTATTTTGAGACAGGGTCTTACTAAGTTGCAAAGGGTGTCCCTAAATTGCTGAGGATGGCCTGGAACTTGCCATCCTCCTGACTCATCCTCTCCAGTCTCTGGGATTACAGGTGTAAGCTGCCACACTCAGTGTGAGTGGTTTCTCAAAGGGAATTTAAGATGCTAAAAAGAGCATCAAAGTGTTGGGAAGCAATGTTTCCACTGTGATATACCATTAAGAGATATTAATAAGAGAAATTTTGAATACTTTTATATGTTTTAAAATGTCACTTAGATTCACAAGCACTTACGGTCTGATTCACAAGTACCTAAAAAACTCACACTCAGCCTCTTCAACACCTAATGAGGTGATGATTTCATTGACTGTGTTTCCTCCTACCTCACCTCCCACAAAATCTGTTCATGCAGACTTTGCTCCAGCTTCAACTATTGGTTATTCAGAATTTCATACCTCTACACCATGATCTTTCCAACTCCTGCTGCCTAGAATGTCCCTTCCCATCTTTTTATTTGTTTATATGTGGTGCTGAGAATTGAACCCAGTGCCTCACACATGATAGGCAAACGTTCCACCACTGAGCCACAACCCAGCCCCATCTAAATTTTTCTTTTGAAGGCCTAATTCGTGGTTAATTTCTCTATGAAGTAATTAAAAAATAATGATCCTTTGGCCTAAGATTTCTCATAATTGTTAGGTTAAAATTTGCAATTTGACCATTACTCTTACTCTTTAAACCATGGGAGATTGCTTTTATGGTGGCAGCTATGTCCACTGACCTTGAATATGGCCCTAGGTTTTTTTGTCTGCACAGCACTCCTGATACAGTTTCCATCAATCAATGAAAAAATGTACATACAATGAAACTTATTGGCCACTTTGAATGAACACTGGGCATTATATTCTCACTTTTTACATTTGTTAACTCCAATAGCTTATATTTTATAGGTATAAAGCTTTGCCTCTAGAAAAGTATTTGATAAATGTTTGGGAAATGAAATTTAACTGAATGGAGGAAAATTTTTAAGTAAGGTAAAGTTTAAGTTAATGACAGTGATAGGTAGTACAAAGCTAGTTATGAATTAAGGATATATACTTGATGAGCACTTAAATTTTGAGAAGTCAGAATTGCCATCCTTTCACCAAACAACATGTTTTCACAAATGTGAGATAAAATCTTGACGTACATAAAAAGCTTTCTTTCCCTGAGGAAATGGTTGGAAATCATTTAAAATAAATTTCTAGCACTTAACTATTTCTGGTCCTAAGAAATAAAATATTTTAACAGATTCGCTTATTTAGAGGTGTCTACGATATATTTGAGGAGAAGGGGGAAAAAAATCCATCCTCATAACCAGGTCTGGTTGGGGAATAATTTCTAGAATTGTGGACAATTATTGTGTATACTTTTAGCTATGCTTTTAGATGACCTTATAGTATTGGGAATTGCACCATTTTATAGCCCAGAAGTGATTACATAAAATCATGTAAAGGTGATTATAATAAGAACTACACAGGCAGTAATGTTTGCTGCTCTGCAAAACACTTAGCCCAGGAGACTCTTTAAAGCTGAATGGAACAGAAAATGCTGGCAGTCATATCAGACCTGTTTTTCCAGTAAAAGTCAGCACTCACTGGCAAATGCAATCCAGCAACATAAAATTACTCTGAATCTTATATCTCATTCACCACTGGACATCAAAGAAATGAGTTAATCCTTGAAAAAACAATACAGATTAGTTATTTAGCCCCATATCACAAACAACTCTTGACCCCACCTCCATGTCATTTTAATTGAAAATATTCTGATTTGAAAACACTGATTTTTAATTTATGTAGACCATTTAATGGGTGAATTAAAAAAAACTTAAAATTAAAAACGTTAGCATCTTCATAATTTTATATGTGTGATACATGGTATTTTCAAGTGTTTAAGCACTTTTCAATATCAAATCATGAGTTCTTTGTAATATTTGTACATTCATCATTAAGAAACTTCTAAATAGAACATTTATTATGCTTTTCCTATACAAATGTTATTTCAATCCTTGTGATTGATGAGAGAACACTATTCTTTAGAGAAGAATCCCAACTGATAAATGCAGAAGAAATGAAATGCAACCCACAATGAAATAACAAACCTGTTAGTAAACATCAATAGTTTCTTAATATCACTAGGTGAAAGCTTATGGGGAACTTTATAAAGAATGAATCAAGCTGGGTGCAGTGATGCATGCTGTAATCCCAGTGACTTGGGAGGCTGAGGCAGGAAAATCACAAGTTCAAAGCCAGCTTCAGCAAGTTAGTTAGCAGGCACTTAGCAACTCAGCAAGAGCCTGTCTCAAAATAAAACACAAAAAGGGGTTGGGGATGTGGTGCAGTGGTTAAGTATCCCTGGGTTCAATCCTTGGCACCAAAAGAAAAAAAAAAGAAAGAATAAATCACATTGGTAACACCTGAGCACATTGATCAATATCAGCATTATTAAAAACATGTCAGGCAAACTCTGTGTAAGGCCCTGATAATTTTTTATCTTTTGATGCATAACAAAATTACTCCAAACAGAATAGCTTAAACTACAGTTAACATTTATCATCATACACGTTTTCCCTGACTTTGGGATTCCAAAGTGGTATAGCTGGTTGTTTTAGCTCAAGGAATCTCATGAAGTTGCAGTCAAGATATCGGCTAAGATTACAGTCATCTGAGGGCTTGACTGGGCAGTAGGATCCATTTCCAAGATGGCTCATTTGTGTGGCTATTCGCAGGAAACCTCAGTTCCTCACCACGTGGCATTCTTCATAGGGCCACTTGAGTTTGCAGCTGTCCTGACATCTGGCTTCCTCCAAATTGGTCCAGACAGGAGAGAAGAAGTCACAATGTCTTTTATGACTTAGACTTATAAGTCATATATTATCTCTGTTAGTCCTATTAAACACAAATCAGTCTCCTACTCATTGTGGGAGGGGATTACACAAGGGCACAAATGTGAGGAAGTGGGGCTCATTAGGCCACCTGGGAGAATATCTACCATAAGTAGGAAGTGATTCTATGAAGTATTCTTGCCCTCTAGAATCTAATAAAATCTCTTGGTCTAACTACCAATTTGTAGGAAAGCAGAGAGGGCTGAGGAATAGGTAAACAAATTAAATAGCACCACAGGAAAACCATCAGTCACTTCCAAATGGGACAATCCATCACTTCTCAGCCTTTTGGCTAAGATCAAGTGCAGAATGGGACAATCCAAAGAACAAGAGCTGCTTTCCTCCACCAATAAATGGTGTAGGGGAAAAGATGGAGAACAGTTACAGATTAAAAGAAATTTAAATTCCATCTTACTCTAGTCAGAATGGCAATTATCAAGAATATAAGCAACGATAAGTGTTGGCGAGGTTGTGGGAAAAAAGGTAGACTCATACATGACTGGTGGAACTGAAAATTGGAGCAACCACTTTGGGAAACAGTATGGAGATTCCTTAGAAAATTTGGACTGGAACCACCATTTGACCCTATTATCCCACTCCTTGGGCTACACACAAAGGATTTAAAATCAGCCTATTACAACCATATCAATGTTTATAATAGCTCAATTCACAATAGCTAAACTGCAGAACAAACCTAGATGCCCTTCTAGGATAAAGTAACTGTGATATATATATATATATATATATATATATATATATATATATATATATATATATATATATATACACACACACACACACACACA
Source organism: Marmota flaviventris (assembly GCF_047511675.1). NCBI lineage: Eukaryota > Metazoa > Chordata > Mammalia > Rodentia > Sciuridae > Marmota > Marmota flaviventris. Next base: position 52,954,120 of record NC_092502.1, read on the forward strand.
CACACACATACACACACAGTGGAATATTATTCAGCATTAAAAGAGAATAAAATTATGGCATTTACAGGTAAATGAAAGGAATTGGAAAATACCAGGCTAAGCAAAATAAGCCAACCCCAATTTTTTTTTTCTTTTGCAATTGGAGTCAATTGCAAAAGCCTCCTAACAGTCTCTTCTAGGGAAGTCACAGAAAACCTAGAAAGGAAGTAAAAATCCTAAACTGGTGGATGGCCACATCCTACAATAATCTGCAGTTGCTTCCTGTCAAATCACTGCTGTTTCCTGTGTAATTTCCCTCCCTGGGTCACAACTTTATTTTTGTCTTTAAGTAAATCTCTTATCATTATTTCAACTCACATTTATAAAAGGTTTTGTCCTGTTTAGAGTTTAAGAATTGTTTTTAAGTATGCTAGAGACCACAGGGCATGGCAAGAAAATAAAAATTACTTTTACTATTTCTTTCCATCTATATTTCTCAAAGAATATTTTGACAATAATTTAAAGTGTGCTTTACATATTGAGGAACATGAGGGAAACCGCTGTGTAAATATCAAATGATAAGTAACCTGAAGATAAATCTGAGGTCACAAAAGAAGGTAAAGACTTTAATTTCTTATAACTATTTTTAATTCTCATATTGAGAAACTTTATATTTTATGGGGGTTCAGTTACAGCCAACCTTCAATGGTTGTTAAAATGTTAAATCTTAGCTGGGTGTTGGTGTACACCTGTAGTCCCAGATTCTCAGAGGCTTAGGCAGATCACTTGGGTCCACAAGTTTGAGAATAGCTTGGACAACATAGAGAGACCCCATCTAAATGGTGGAGGGGGGCAGTGAAAAGGAGCTAAATATTCTCAGGCTTTCACAGAGGTCATCATTAACAATTAGAAAACTCCCCTAGCTATTCATAGCTCAGGAAAAATAATCATCTTGTTAGTCAGTTTCAGATTTATGATTTGTCATAGAATATAGAAGTTAAGAAAGAGGAAAGGTAGCAAGATTCTGTTTCCTTAAGTTAATTACATGACCACCTATTCAGGATATATAAAAACATTTCTCCACTGGGGATGAGATTCAGTGGTAGAACACTTGCCTAGCATGAACAAGGCTTTTGATTCAATTGCCACTACTGCAAAAGAAAAAAGAAAAATATTTCTTTGTGTATATAATGCCTTTCGCTTTAGGTGGAGGGATAATTTGTTTTAATTTTTTTTCTCTCTTCTATAATAGGTATGTCACAGTGATTTCAAATAAAGGGGTTAAAATATGGACTTCTATGAAAATAAAAGCACATGTTGTGAAACTTAAAATTCTGTCAAACTGATCACTTGGGGTTATATAAAAAATATAAAACCTGAATTAATGAAACCATGGTACCAAATAAGGAATAGTTCTATAAAAGAGAACACATTTTCTTCCCAAAGGGCCATTTCCCAACCTCATAATGAGCCAGATTATATGTGTCAACAAAGTACTAGTGTCTTATCTGTATTAAGGCTGAAGAATGAAGGCATCTGATAAAACAAGTACTTCTGCTGCTTGATAATCTCTTGCCACTTCAAGTGTGGTCCCTAGACCAGTAGCTACCATGTGACTTATAAGTGTGTTAGAAATGCCAATTCACAGGCCCCATCCCAAATATGTTAAAACAGAAACTATCTCAACAGGATTCCCGGATAAGCATGAATTGTACATCATGAAAAATACTGCTGTATAATATATAAAGCTTCAGATTCCAAGGCTCATCTTTACTTCTGATCTTACCCATTTGGTATTTCCCTCTGGTCACCTGAGAAGTTTCTTCCTCAGCTCCATGTTCTCCTGCCCCAAGGCAGGTACAATAGATGTCACCTCCAAATCTGGTGTCAGCTTTCAAGATACCAAATCCTGGATCAGACCCTAGCACCTCAGGATGTGAGCCCCTTGAGGGCAAGGAACAGGTGGTAATGGTATCCAGATCCTTTCTGGTATCTGACACATAGAAACTCAAATACTTTGTGAAGAATGAGTAAAATGAATAGCTAAGAACACGACATTTAATTTCAAACAGAAGTAAGTACAAAGCCTGATTCCTCTACTCACTGGCTATGTGACCTTGAATAAATTACTCAGTTTCTCTGAACCTCACTAAAATTGGAATTATAATGCTACCTCAGGGAATTCTTCAGAAGATTCAATGAAACTAAGTGGACGGGCATCATGTACACATTCCACTGCAAGGTCTCTGAGTTGTTTTCATGTATTGATAAAATAAAATGTTGGGGCTAGAGTTGTAGCTCAGTGGTAGAGCTCTTGCCTAGCATGTGTGAGGCACTGGGTTCGATTCTCAGCACCACATATAAACAAATAAATAAAGGTCCATCAATAACTAATATTTTTTTTAAATGTTGATAAAGTATTTTCCAACTTTTAATTGTTCTCTGTTTTAGTCTACATAAGACTGCCATAACAAGATACCATGAACTGTATGGCCTAAACAGAAATGTATTTTCTCACAGTTCTGGAGTCTGAGAAGTCCAAGATCAAGATTCTAGACAAGCTGGGTTTCTGATGGTTTGCGGTCAGCTTTTCTTCGTTTTCTCCTCACATTGCATAAGAGCAAACACTCTGCTATCTCCACCTCCTTTTATAAACACACCAAACCAAGGGGAATAGAGCTCATCCCTCATGATCTTACTTATCCTTAATTACCTCCTAAAGGCTCTATATCTAAATATAGTCATCTTGGGGGTCAAGGCTTCAACACATACATTAGGGGAGACACAGGTCAGTCCATAGCACACCCAAAAGATACCACTGCAGCATTCTTTAATTGTAAACAGATAATTCTATTATCCACATCTAGTTTATAGCAATGCTATTATTTCTTCAGTCCTTTAATGTCCTGATGTTCCCCCTGTTGCAATTTTTGTGCTTCCTTAGTGTTCTCTCCTTATCCCACACACAGTCTCACTTGAATCTCTTCTTTAATAATTATTAACATTTTTTTCTGCATTCCTCAGAGCAATGGGAACACAGTTCAGTTGTTTTTATGCTTCTTATGCTTTTTTTCTGCTTATGTTTTTTTTTCTTGTGTTTTTATGCTTTCAACTTTTGATTAAGTAAATAAGCTGTCAGAAATGCAAATGATACTTGTAAGCATTTTCTTACATTGCTTCTGAATAGAAATAGGTTAAATATTTAATTAGAAAATGAATAACTTGGGCTGGGGTTGTAGCTCAATGGTAGAACGCTTGCCTCCCACGTGTGAGGCACTGGATTTGATCCTCAGCACCACATAAAAATAAATAAATAAATAAATAAATTTTATTTATCTACAACTAAAAAAATTAAAATGTGAATAACTAAGCTTACAAAAGATTATGACAAGCAGCATCCCTCTTTACTTTTTTGAATTCATCCCTAACTATTCTTCCTCTCCCTTATTCTGATGCAAAAGCATATAATTCTTTTTAAAAGCATCATTGCCTATTTCCTATCCTAGCAATATTTATAAAAAAAAAAAATGGATGAGCTTTGCACCCAACCCTTAGAGACAAATGTCTTCTTTGATGTAATCATGTGAAAATTATTCGTCATTAAATGCTTAAATATTTCCAAGAACTTTATACAGTGAGACAAAGCATTTAACTCAGAGAATCATTTAATAGAAGTTACTCAATAAACATCTATTTCATGCATTGTGTTTGGAAAGAATGAAAAGATGAAAAAACACAGATTCTTCTCTCCAGGAGCTAGAAGGCTGAGGGGAATGACATACATGTAAACAAAAATTAAATAAAATCTCATGATTGATTCTTTAATGAAAATATCTATAAGATAGAAATGATCAGTGGTAGTTCAAGTATATTTTGACCATAGTTACAAAATAATATTGATGGCAGGAAAACTCAAGAGCATTATCTAGGTTTGCTCTCTTCTCCAGTTTTCTCTTGAATACATGCCAGAAAGGTTTTGATCTTCATGACTCCATTGAGGCAGTTCCTGTCAGGATCACCAACTCCCTAGTAATCTGGGTATGCCCTCATTACAACATCTGCAAATAAATGTGCTCTCCAACCTAGATCTTTCCTCATCTGAACTCCAGACCACTCGTTTAAATATAAAATATGTTTCAAAATTTTATCTAAAACTGAATCCTCAGTTTTCTTCCACAAACTTCCTAATGACCATTTCTCCATCTTGTCATTCACTTAGATACTCAGGCTAAAAACCATAGATTCATCCGTAATCCTTCTCTTTACCTTATATGCCTCATAAAATTCACCAACAAATTCTGTTGACTCCACATTTTAATAATTTCCAAAACCCAACACTTCTCATCACCACCAGTGTTCCAGTGGTCCTCACCATTCTCTCTTGCCCAAATCCTGCAATAGCCTCTTAACAGTTCTTCTCACTTCTGCACTTTCTCCCCTACAGTTCATTCTCCACATAACTGCCAGAACCATCCCGCTAAAATATCAGACAAATCATTCACTTCTCTTCTCCAAAATTCTCTAGTAGATTCCCATCTCATTCACAGTAAAAGTCAATGCATTTGATGGCTTGCAAGGAAGGACCCACACAATCTAGAGTTGTCACACCCATCCCCTCTCCCCACTCTGATTGGAATCCTGCAATGTCAGAATTTACTTACAGGATACACCACTTTAACCAGTGGCACTTCACTGAATACAGGTGGGTCATCTTATAGTCATAATCTGGGCAAACACAAGTTCTTTTATTCTGATCTTCATTTCTAATATCTGTTACACACTCATGTCACACATCATACTTCACACAATGATATATAGAAAGATGATGAAAGGGTTAAGATGGCTGCAGGGTTACAGGAGGCAGAGCCAAGAGCATAGTCAGAGAGAGCTATGGAAGCAGAGAACCAGAGAGTCACTACCGGTAGTCAGATAAGGATTTTAACAAACCAGTTCCAAGAGTTGTCAAAGCAAAGGGTCCAGACGGATAGCAGTTTTAGTTTCAGAGTGTCAGCTTAAGGTGTCAGCTTGGAGTTTTAGCTTGAGATGTCAGTTTACAGTGGGCCACACATAGTCATCATGGGCAGGAGGGACTGTGCTCTGCTGTAGCCCAATGGGGATAGGATATTGGAGGTTCATCACTGTACCAATTTTCCTGGGCAAAGCTTACGATGAGTGATCAGGTGACAGGATGCCACATGTTCAGTCTTGGGGAGGTGGCTCATGTGCAGGTAGGTACTCCCTGACTTAGTTTCATAAGTTGGTATGTACAAGTTATTTATCGAGTTGTGCTTTATGGTGGTACCACGAAAATGGTGGTTGTTGTTTGCTTGTACAAAGTGTGGAATCATTCTACCTTGGCACTTGTACTCAAAACAGAGTAACTCATGGCAAACTACTGCTTTACAAAATGGAATAACTCAGGTTTAGGCACAGCCTGAAAACTACTGTTCTATACATCTTGGAGTAACTCAGCAGAACATAGGCTCAAACACTCCATACATGCTGTGACCTTCTGTAACAGCCAGCTTAAGGTGCTCTCCCAGGGAGGTCATGTGGGGTCATAAATACTCTGACTGCATTCTCTCTCCCTCTAGTTTCTTTCCAGAACAACCCATCGACTGACCCTAATCAGAAGCCAGAATTCACAAGAACTCATTCCTAGAACAGATAGCCGACTGGAGAAGAATGTACAGTGAACCTGTAATGACATTTGGAAAGCATTTACCATCCCCACTGAAAGTAGGAAATAAGTCTCCACCTACTTCTTTTTTACCCCCTGAGTACCTTTTTTATAAGTTGTATGATGTGTACATTATATATATACAGAGAACACCCCCCAGGTCTACTACTCTAACTCATAACAGTTGGGCAGAACCTGAGCAGATCTGCCACCTCTGTGGAAGCAACCATAATTTTACTGTAATGACAGCACTGGGTTCTGTGTCTAAAGTGGAGGAACCAGCCTGGAAGGCAAGAATGTTCCACTGTATCATAAATGACACAATATTTATCAGGATGGAAATGTAAAACCCTGAAAGACCTTTGAAATAATTCTTTGGTCCGTGGTAGCTAGGAAGTGCCAATATAGTCCAATAAGTGGGAGGCTTGGAGGGAGGCAAGGCAATGGTACATTGAACTCAGAGAACAATAAAACCCTCAATTCCTACAGGAATATGCCTTGTGGTAAAATGCTTGGGGGTATGAATTCCTGGACTGGGCTGGGCCTGATAGTGTAGCACTGGTCACCTGGCAAACAACTCCCTCAAATAAAGAGGACTTTAACCAGGACCTCCCAGGTTTACCTTACTACTTATTACACAATCTTTTAGCCTTAAAACTTTATATGTATGATTTTTGCATTCTGTTTAAATGTTGGTCAGTGACAGATTTAAAGGAAGATCAATAAATGAAGGGAAAAGATGCCTGAAAACTTTGGAACTTAATTTTTTAAATGTCAAGCTAAGGAAATCAGATAGGGCAACTAGGAACATGGCATATATCTTAAAGACCAATTAGCATTCTACATGCCTTTTATTAAATGGATACCTCCTTTAGCTATATTGCTTTCACTCAAAAGCCTAATAACCCAGAAAGTAGTAAAACTAAATGCCTCCCTTATTGATTAGCTGTCAAAAATATTGTAATATTTCACATTTCTTATAAAATATGTGTTAAAAATTTATTAGGACATTAATATACAAGTTTACCTTTCTAGTGGGATGAACTATGAATTCAAAACAATATATTTCACTTGGTTTTCATCAAGAGTAGCATTCCAGTATAGAACTACAGGGAAGAATAAACATATCGCAATTTCCGTAAATAAGGATTTGTTCTTGGTTCTTTCAAGTGTGCTTAGTTCTCTTTCTGGAATTTTAAAATGCCATGACATTTTTATGACCCTTCAAAGATCTCAAAAGAAAAGAAACAGCATAAGCAAGTATTAAATGAACATCTATTTTTCATTCCTGAATACATATGATAAAGATAAAAAATATTGGACTGGGGGTATGGCTCAGTGGTAGAGTATTTGCCTAGCATGTGCAAAGTCCAGGGTTTGATCCTCAGCACTGCAAAATAAATATATACAAATTATTATGAAACAATTATGTTTTTCTCCCAGAGGAAAAGTGTTGTTTTTCTTAGCTGTGAATTTCTAAAACTGAGGCTAATGCCTGTTATATCATAATTGTATTGATCTTAGTTTATACTTATAAGGACTCAAAATATTTTTTTTCCTTCACTGAAAATCATTTTTTTAATTCACATAATTCTAAGTGCTTTGGATACACATGTGAATAAGACAGACCAAAATTTCTGACCTCATGGAGCTTGCATGTTATTACTAGAAAGATACACCTCATACATCTTTATATGCCTCATATGAAAGGCATTTTAATAAGATTTAATAATTTTTAAAAAATATAATTTAATTTTTGAATCTGAAAGAATAACCACTTACTTGAAACATATCCTGAAAAACAATAGGCAAACATTGGTGCTCACTAGGTGGTTGTTTTCAAGTCTATAAGAGAGGACAATTGTTTATAGCCTAGATGTCGAAATTCAGAGAACAGGTAGGAGAGAATAGTTGTCTATATAAGTAATCATTAAAAATAATTATGTTGTTTAATTAGTATTTAAAGCATTGTACAGTTATTAAACATAATTTAAAATGTAAAATAATATTTAAAATATTAAAAATAACATTTACTTATTTGTAAAAATGTTCATGATATAACACCAGAGAAAATGTGGAGCTTCGGATATAAAGGTCGCTCAGTGATAAAGCACTTGCCTAGCGTGCACAAGGCGCTGGGTTCCATCCCATGATTAAAAAAAATAATAATAATAAATAAAATAAAATAAAATAAGTGGGTCTCTTATTCCAGCTCTCTATCTGCATAGTGTGCTTCCTAACCTCCTTCAAATCTTTGTTCAGTTAGGCTTTCTCTTTCAGACAAGGTTCTATAATGACCTTTTGTTTCATATGAATAAAAATGATTTTATTGGGGTAGTACAATTTGGACTGAACTTTCTTCCCCTCTGCTTTCCAGGTTTTCCTTTCGAAACATGTTTTAATTTGATAAATAAAAAGGGTGGAAATGAAAGTCGTCAATATTGATTTTATAGTTTCACCATAACAGTCTCAACCATTTATCAAGTGTTTCCTGTGTGCCAGCCAACACACTAAGCACTTTCCATTTGTTATCTCACTCAGTCCTTTCAACAAGCCTATTGGTTTGGCATGCTAAGCTCTCTATTTTCTCCTTAGGCTATAGAAAGCACATGTAACCATTTATCAGGTTAAAAATCTTGCCCAAAACAAGGAAGTGGTTCACCCTGAATTTAATCCAAAGTAGGCTGACTCATTCTGGTCTTCCAACCACTGATACCAGTCCACCTACACATATAGACATTTAAAAGAAGGTTGAATATGACGGGAAATTAAGGAATTAGGTCACATAACTTAGGGGAAAATATAAATGTATAAACACAACTGTATCAAAAAGGCAAGTTGAAACCAGGCCCCATGACACACGCCTGTTTGTACCAACTTCCTAAGAGACTGAGATGGAAGGATCACTTGAGTAGGGGCACTCTGGACCAATCTGCTCAACATAGTGAGACCCCTGCCTAAAAAAAAAAAAAAAAAGTAAATTGACCTAAAAGCTAATCCAAAATAAAATAAGGTGATTTAAAGAAAATCTAAAACTATTCCATAAACATTTGTTGGATTAATAAATAAATACATAAAACACAACTAATCTGACTAAAAATTATAAAAATATAACTTTCAACTTTAGTTGTGAAGAATTTCTATCCTCCTTTGCTACTTCCCCTATCTCCTTTCTGCTGGTGAGGTTTACTCTTTAATAACTAGTAAAGAATTGAAATAAATTTGTGTTTCCTATTAATTGACTGCTAATAATTATGATTTTATAGGGTGAAAGTTAAAATTATTCTAACAGAATACAGTATTTTTTAAAATTTTTGCAGATTTCATTCAATTCAAGAAATCATAGAAAGACAGATATACACTAGTAAACAAAACATACATGGGCTCACTACTCACACAATCAATAGCAAGTCCAACCGGGAAGAAAGACCATAGCATGGGATCAGTATAGAAGTTGCAAAATATTTCAGACACCTCCTGTGCACCACCTTCTTAGCCACTTGACCTCACCTCTTAATTATACCACAGCTTTGGTGACCAGTAACAAGTTCCACCAACTTTGTGCTCAGCCTGACTTAAGTGCCTCTTGCTCCGTACGCTTTGGCTCCTCTGACAATCTCAGGGGACACCCACAGAACCCACTTAGGCTTGCACATACACACCTACACACATGTGACTCCTCTGCTCTGTAGAGCAACTGCCCTCTAGAAGCTGTCACACATGCCTCATGTTCTCTGGCTTCTAACTGTATTCACACAGTGAGAGGCATTGGCAGGAGATCAGTGGGCCAGAGAAAAAGGTGAACCAGGTCTTACTTCCCTGTTGCTCGGCTTCAGCAGAAAGCTCTAGTGGGGACTCTGTCCCTTTACAAGAACAGCTCATGCTGAACAACTGCTTTTGCTTAACTCCTGTACCTACCAGGACATTTCCTCCTTTGGTCCCTATGGGGCTAGAGGCAGTAATAGCTTTCAATTCTTGATAGTCCCTGAGTGCCTCAACATTCCTTATTGGTTCCTATAGCCTAGCCTACACCTCTGTAAATAGCTTCTCCATTAAATTCTTCCCCAGCTGTGCATGCCTTCTATTTTCTGCCAGAACCCTTTTGACACAATTACATTTATAGAGATTCATACAAGAGCTAATAAGCTACCTCTTTTGTAAGAAAAATACAGGCAAGAATAACACAGTAAATTGGCATAATTTGATAAGTAATGGAGTCTATGCTAGAAAGTTAAAAAAAATAGGTCGAAGAAAATATATAACAAGAAAAAGATCTTGGTCTGGGGACATGGTTCAGTGGTAGAATGGTTGCCTAGTATATGTGAAGCCCTGACTTAGCTCCCCAGCACCAAAAAAAAATAAACAAAAACCAAAAAACACCTCACAATACAAGCCAAACGTTTAATAAAAAAAATTATGGCATTTGCCAGTAAATGGATGGAACTGGAGGCTATCATGCTAAGTGAATATGCCAATCCCACAAAACCACAGACTGAATATTCTCTCTGATATGTGGATGCTGACTCAGAATAGGAAGGGGAGAGGGAGGAGTGGATGTTCACCAGATTGGACAGGGGAGTATGGGAGAAGGGAGTAGGAATGGGAATAGGAAAGACAGTAGAATGAATCTGACATAACTTTCCTATGTTCATCTATGAATACATGACCGGTCTATTTCCACATCATGTACAACCACAAGAATGGGAAATTATACTCGATGTATGTATGATATGTCAAAACACATTCTGCTGTCATGTATAACTGAAAAGAACAAAAAAAGAAAATCAGAGAAAAAAATACTGTTCTTATTTTTAAACCTAAAGATATAATTACAAGGCTAATGAAAAGGAATTTAAATACAAGAAATGTATAACTTCTATTTATGGTGTTTAGTATTTAACTAAATTAACAATTAACTTTATGAATAGTTTCCAAACACATTCATAAGAAGAGAGACAGTGGGTCAACAAAACTATTCACACTAACAAAATGTGTGTCAGCAATTCACATATTTACCATGGTCATAAACAATGACTTCAAGTCTAAATACTATCAACACAGGTCATTTTACAAATGCTGTGATAAATAAATGAGCTTTTAGCAAACACAAACTATAGGCCAGGCCCTGTGCTGATGTGATCATGTGATCATATCATCTCCATTTATTTTCTTAAAATCTGTACTGGAATGTGCAGTTGTCACCTTGAGTTATTTGGTAGCTCTATTTCTCACAATCACCTTCTCTTGTATTGTTCCAAGCTAGAGTTGGGCAAAGAAGAACTTGTTTGAAACTTGTAAGGCAGAACAAGCAGCAATCATGACTCTTGGGAGGTTGTCAGATACAGTTACAGACAGCTGCAGAGATCCCAGTGTGTCCTTTTATGCTGCTTCTGGCTTATCTGCTGAACTACTGGCGCTGCTGACCAAGTGTGACCCCCAAACAACCATGCAATGCATAGCCTGTATCTTGGATGAGAAATGCATTTTCTCTTCTTGTACTACCTTACTCAAGAATCAAATTCCCCAGCAATATGGGGTAGAGATTTGGTCAATCTAACTCAAATTGCTTTTCTATCCATGGGACAAATATCTTGATGTACAAAGGACTGCACACCAGGAAATAGGTAACTTAAGGAAATCAATGTTTGGGCAGAGAGAATATATGATAATAGCCAAAAACAACAACAACAAGAACATCAAATGTCCCCTTTATTCATCTACACAATAAGTTTTCTGTCATTGACCAGTTAATAATAATAGGTAACATTCATTTAACATCTTCTCTGTGCCAATAACTGAGCAATTTATATGGTCTATTTTATTTAATCCTCACAACATCCCAGGAGGTATGTACTTTTATTTCACTATTTTACAGTGAAGAAGATAGATAAAGTTGGTATTTTGACAGCTTCCATCCTGTAAAATATAACTGTCCAGAGCTGGGTCTGGTTAAATGTATTGGCTTTAATTTCAAAACTTCTAGATTTTCCACCCAAATTTTGCTAGAATTTTAGTTAATCCATTATATAGTAATTCCAGTACTACTGATTGATATTGTAATGATTAACTATACTGTATAAATCTCATTCTCTTATTCCATAGGATAGTTCTAAGCATGCAAAAGACATTCATTTTTTATTATTATTCAATTTATCTATTAAATATTTTTAAACTGAACTTATAAGTGTACTATATTTTATTTTTTTAGTATTAGAATTGACTCACAAACTTAAAACCCAGGAAACTCTTTTATTTTATCAGCTTTATTGAGATATGATTCACATGCCATATAATTCACCTATTCAAAGTAAAAAATTAAAGTGTACAATTTAAAGTATTTAATTTGATGACGTAAATATCCTTAAAAAGATATGCCACCACCATTGCAATCAATTGTAGAACATTTTCATCATATCACAAAGAAACTCCTCTCTTTAATCAGGTAGTTCCTACAAATCAAACAAATTAAATTTACAGATATAATAAATAATAATAAAAAACAAATTGTCTTAATTGTTCTAATACTCCTCATCTTAGTAAAGTTTTGATTTAAAATCATAAAGATAAAATAATTATTAAACTACTAATTTTAAATTGGAATCATAACCAGGTGTGTGGCACACACCTGTAATCTCCCAGCAATACTTGGGAGGCTGAAACAGGGAAATTGCGAATTTAAGTTCAGCCTGTGCACCTTAGAAAAAGTCTGTCTCAAAATAAAAAATAAAAAGGACAGATACGGTCAGTAACAGAGTACCCTTGGGTTCAATCTCCAGTACCAACAACAACAACAAAAAAGAAACTTTGGGGCCCTTCTAATAAACCAAATTTTCTAAAACATCTAAACACAGATTATTCCTTAACAAAACAATACGAATTAATTTACTTAATCATTTCTATATTGAATTCCAAATCTTCTAAGAGCTAAAAATGCTTCTTCCCACTAAATAAAAACATACATTACAACGACATAATTTGGGATTTTCTTTGTGGAGCTAGCATGGAGAAATATTTTTCAGTTAGATGAAGTTGCACATCAACAAGCAATTTGGGCCAGGTTTTGAGATACAGAACTAGAGATACCCCAAAATAACTCCTAATCATGAGAGACAAGCTAAACCCAGTTTTTTATTTTGTTTGTTTGTTTAATATCCACTCTGTGGTGCTGGGGACCTAACCCTGCCATATACTGAGCAAACACTCTACCACTGAGCTGTACCCCTGGCCCTAAGCTCACAATTTTATATAATCTTTCTGAAGAGAACTCGCCATTGGTGCCTAAGTGGCAGCTATAGGAGGAGAGTTTGGTGAAAACTAGAAGAGAAGCCCAAGTAATATAGATATAGGAGGATCTGAAGAGAAAGTTGTATAGGACGAAATTTTATGTGGTGAAAGAACCTGAGGATTTTTAGAACAGAAATGTCTGATATTCTATGCTACAGTTACCCTGTGTCAAGGCCTCTCAGCCTGTAGCAGGACTACGACATGTTTGTGCTTGAAACATAAAATTAGGACAACTGGGTTAGCCAGAAAGGAGGTAAAGAACAAGGCTCAAGTGCTCGCTGCTGCAGAAGCAGCCAGGACCTGTCCTCCCCCACAGTGTCCAGAGAGGGCTTATCAGACAGGGCTCTGACCAGGGAGCAGGGTGGCATCTTGGGCCATGTTATTTGGATATTCAGGGAAAAGGTGACTCCAGAAAGATAGGGCTTAGGAACCCCCAGGTAGAGGATGCTGCCACATCAAGTTATGAAGGATGCTGCCATATTTAAGGGAAAACACTACTCGGGAGAAGCAACACTGGCTTCCTTTCTATCACTGTTTCTAAGAAGATCAAGTCATAGAGTATCCGATTTATGCTGAGTTATAGAATTCCACACAATTACAGTCAGCTATTCAGCACCTCAACAACCAACAACCACAGGATTTCTAGATCCTCTTTTTCAACAAATACTGATGATATGAAGTTTCGGCTTCTTTTATCATAAGGGAGGAAGTGAATCATCTGGCTGCTCTAGCACCAAATTCTACTGAAATATCTTTTTTTAAAAATGTTATGTATTGATTTAAATTAATTTTAACTGATATTATGAAACATAAAATGTATACCTATTAATGTAGTTCCATGTGATTTTTTAAAATATTGTTTATTTCATTTATTTATTTTTATGTGGTGCTAAGGATCAAAACCAGTGCCTATAATCCCAGCCCCCATGTGATGTTTTGATACATGTATACATTGTGTAATATTTAAACTGGGTTAAACAACTACCTATTTAAATATTTATCACTTCCTCATTGAAAATGCTTTCGTCCAGCATTTTTTATATTTATTTTTTAGTTATAGTTGGACACAATACCTTTATTTATTTATTTTTATGTGATGCTGAGGATCGAAACCACGGCCTCGCATGTGATAGGTGAGTTCTCTACCACTGAGCCACAACCCCAGCCCTTCTTCCAGTATTTTAAGATATACAATAAATAATTGTCACCCTACTATGCAATAGCACAACATAACTTTTTGCTCCTAAATATAATTGCATAGCCATTGCTCAACTTTTCTCCTTCCCTCTGTTCTCACTACTGTTCCCAGCCTTTGATAACCATAATTCTATTCTCAGTTTCTATGAGATCAACTATTTCAGCTTCCACACATGAGTGAAATAATGTAGTATTTGTCTTTCTGTACCTGGCTAATTCACTGTGCATAGTATCCTTTATTTCTGTTTATGTTGTTGTAATGATGGGGTTTCATCTTATTACGTGACTAAAGAGTATTTTATTAATATATTAAGGGTATATTTACAACATTTTTTATACATTTGTCAGTTTATAAACACTGCAGTTGTTTTCATTACTTAGTTATTGTGAATAGTACTATAATAACTATGGGTGTGCTGATGTATACTTGATTTCAATTCCTTTAGATCCAGTGATGGGATTTCTGGGTCATATGATAGTTCTATTTTTAATTTTTTGAAACCTTTCCATTTTGTTTTCCACGATGGCTATATTAATTTACATTCTTACCAACAGACTATAAAGATTACCTTTTCTTCACATTCTTTTTGTTTTGTTTTGTTTTTTGTTTTTAGATATACATGACAGTAGGGGATATTTTGATATATTAATTATACATACATGGAGTGCAACCCATTCCAATTAAGATCCCATTCTTGTGGTTGTACATGATGTGGAGTTACACAGGTTATATATTCACATATGAGCATAGGAAAGCTATGTCTGATTCATTCCACTGTCTTTCCTCTTCCCATCCCCTCTCCATTCCCTTCATTTTCCTTTGTCTAATCCAATGAACTTCATCTCCCTACCCTCCCTTGTTACGGGTTAGCATCCACATATAAGAGAGGACATTTGGCCTTTGTTTTTTTAGGACTAACTTATTTCACTTAGCATGGTATTCACCAGTTTCATCTATTTACTGATAAATGCCATAATTTCATTCTTCTTTATGGTTGAGTAATATTCAATTGTGTGTATATAGCACATTTTCTTTATCCATCATCCTTTGAAGTTTGGTTTCATAGCATGGCTATCAGGAAAGCAGTATGGAGATTCCTTAGAAAACTTGGAATGGAATCATCATTTGACCTGTTATCCCACTCCTCAGCTTATACCCAAAGGACTTTAAATCATCATACTACAGTTACACAACCACATCAATGAAGTATCTTGATAGCTTCAAGAATTGCATTTTGGTCTTTCTAAGTAAGCAGAATGTTTTGCTAAGTTTTCATCAGGGTTATCTATTTATCTTAATTACCCTCTGATTTAACTGTATTTAAAGATTTTAAAATAATATTTTAAGTGGGGCTATCCTCATGTGGTCCCAAACATCTGAGTTTTGGTAAATTCAGTTAAATCACTAACTTAAAAAAAATTTTAAAGGAAATAAACCCACTATTTGCCATCAAGAAGACTAAAAAATTGGGTTTATTTACTACTTTTAATAATTAATTCATTAGCCCTTTGTATCTAAATTAAGCTATTTGAGTTTTGCATTTTGAGGCCACAAGTTACACAAACAGATTTTTGAGAAACAGTGGTACTAATTTTTATTTTCCTCTCTGCCTACCTACCTGTTTTATTAGTAAAGGAATGCAAACCAGGAAAGCATGTCACACTCCATGCCATTGTATCCAGGTTGCTGTTGGGAACTCCTTCATTCCAACCACCAGCGCCTGTTATGGACATCCCCAGTTAATGTCCCCACCCAGAAAAGCATCTAGTGTCCCACAGAAAAGTCAGTGAAAGCTTAGTAAGAGAAGATGAAAAAAGTGAGTAGACCTGATAACTGTTCCACGTAACCTCAGTAAACAGTTACATTTAACACAACTTAAATTTTGGTGACATTTTATAGCTCTGTCAGCATTTTATGCTCTGTGGGGCCATTCCTGCTACTGACAGACTTGACAGTCCCCTGAGTGGTGTGTAGCTTCACAACTGCTCTGGGGATTGAGAGCATGCATGGATAACTATGTGGATTTCTGCCTGGGAGAGAAGGAAAGCTCATGAAAGATTGAGCATAAGTAGTATGACAAGTGGGCTTCATTCTTTGGCCAAAGAAAAAGGCCTCCTCTGCATGGCCCTCCTCATGTGAAAGCCTTTCCCTACAGAGTAGAAGGTTCTGGGCCTCTGTGTAGGCCATGTCTGCTGCGTAGTAAAAAATAAGGATATGCCATTCCTTGCACAGAAGGGAGATTCATTTTGAAATTGCATCTCAATTTTCATGTAAAATATACCTTTTTATACATATGTATATATGTGTTTCTGTATATACCCACACATATACATATATGCATGTATGATGTTACTAGTTGAATTATGTCCCCCAAAATTTATATGTTAACATTTTAACTCTGATTCTTTGGAAAGCTATAGGGTCTTTTCAATCTTAATAAAGTGAACTCATTAAGATGGGCCCAAATTCAACATGACTGGTGTCCTTGTTAAAAATGGAAAAATTGGACATGGAGATACATATACAGAGAGGATGTATGAAGATGAGCATCAATAAGCCAAGGAGAAAGGCCTGAAATAGATCCTTCCTTCAGAGCCCTCAGAAGAAACCAACCCCATCAGTAATCTTGATTTGAGATTTCAAACCTGCAAAACTGTGAAATCATAAAATTTCTGATATTTAAGGTACCCAGTTTGTAGTTCTTTTACTATAGCAGTGCTAGCAAGCTAACATATGTAGGAGAAAAATAAGCTTTGCTTCATGTCCAGCCCCAGGAAACAGGCCATAATTTGAGTTGTTGCTCTAAAATGACAAGTTTAAATACTTCAATCCCCAAGCAAGTAACCAAATAGAGTGAAGTTAGCTGTATAAACTAGCTGCTAGTATTGGAGGGGAAAATAATTAGTATCCAACTGTAGCCATCTACCATGAAGAAATAGGTCTCATGTTAACAGAGAGTCTGATCTTAATTGTTAAAATCTCTCCATTTTTAAATATTAACAACTAATACTTTAAAAATATATATTTGTTTATTTATTCATTATGGAACTGAGGATTAACTCCAAGGCCCTCTACATGCTAGTCAAGCATTCTGCCACTGAACTACATAAACGGCTCTGTTTGTTTGGGACAGACTTTCACTAAATTGCCCAGGCTTGTCTCAAACTTGCAATCCTCATGCCTCAGCCTCCCAAGTAACTGGTATTATAGCTGTATGACACCTCAACTGGTTGTTAAGTATTAGCAGCAATTAATTGAAATGCATTTTAAATATTGTCCTGGCCAAAACCACATTGCCACTTAAAATTTGTTTGATGCCCAATTCAGCCCACAGCCTAAAGGCATTTAAGGCAAAGTAACACTGGACACCCCGAGTCTGAGAAGAAGTCAGGAACTTCATTTATAAGACTCTTTGCATGTATTTGGGGCCATATGAGTAATTCTGGCCAATGAAATGGGACCAATGGAAATGAAGTATATCACCACAATGTGAAAATTGGCAAATAACTGAGGTGCCCTTCCCTTACTGCCAACCTTCTCTAGAACAACCTTGAAGGTACATACTGACCTTACCACTTTAAGAGGTCAGATTTAACTCAGCAAAGGTAATAACAGAATGATGAGAAATTTACAAGCTTTTCACCTTGGGGTTACTTCTCCCTGGCCTTGACCAAAAAGAGAAAATGATAAAAGGAGAAAGTTGTCTTGTATTAGAGAATCAACCTTCACTCTTCATTCATGAGGAATAAAGAAAAAGAAACTTGAGTATCTTTGTCTGTTTTCTCTTGCTAATAATATAATACCAGAAACTGAGTAAGTTATAAAGAAAAAAAAATTATTTTGACTCACTGCTTTGGCCTAAGACCAAAGGGCCACATCTGGTAATGGCCTTCCTGATGGCTTAGTCTCCAGGCAGCACAGAAAATCACTAATGAAAGACAGGGAGAAAAAGGGAGATAGAGCCAAACTGGCTTTTATTGTAGATCCACTTTTTTATATTCCTAGCCAACGCATTAACCCATTAATGAGCTGATGGGTTAATTCATTTATGAGGGCAGAGCTCTAATCATCTCTAACAGTTCCATCTGGTCTCCCCGTTTAATATCTCATCATGGTAATTAAATTTCAACATGATTTTTGGTGGGAACAAACCATATTCAAACCGTAGCCCTGAGTGAAATCAAATTCACAGGTCTATGAAGAGCACACAGTAAGCAATGAATGGGAGGTATCAGTTACCCCCTTGCAGGTAACATCTAGTAAGTATTCGCTATCTTCTCTGCATTCATTTCCCATAACAGGTTCATTTAGAAGCATGTATATTGATGGCTAAGGTGTCCATTTGCCTTATGTTCATTTGTTTTCCCCACCTGAGATGCTGTAAGAAAATGACTACTAAGTAAAATTTGTACTTCCTTTTTTAACCTCAAAATTATATCAAAAACATAATCATTATAAAATACTGACCAAATAACCTTATCAATCATAGTTGTATTTCTGACATTTAATTGGTTACCCAACTTAATGAGGCAGTGACATTTCAGAAAATGAACCATTTTAGCCAGGTATGGTGGTCCACTACTCAAGAGGATCAGGCTCAGCAACTTAGTGAGACTCTGTCTTAAAATATAAAATTAAAGGTGGGTTGAGGGTAGAGGAGTGCTGGTGATGTAGCCCTAGGTTCAATCCCCAGTATCAATGAAAACAGGAAAAGAAATGTAACATCTTTTTCTGAATACAGGGAAATGCCACAGAGAAGCTGTCCCCTCTCTGTGGCCTTGAAACTTGACCTTTGAGCTCTGTCAAAATTCCTGTTCTAGCCTAGACACAAACCTCTGGGCTGTGTGACTTAGACGAATTCTTATGAACTTCCTTTAGTCTGTTTATCTAGTATCTTTTACTACTAACATGAGTTTACACTCATCATTTTCCTCTGTCACCTTAAGGCCTTTGCTGACTATTCCACCTCCCATCCTCCAACATTTGTTCTCCCAAAATCTTTCTGGAAAGCTGTTATCTCATGAAGCTGACTCATGAAGCTGGAGCACTTTCAACATTTTCATGCTGCAATTCTTTATATTGTAAATTTCATAATGTAAATTACTAGAGGACAAGAACCATACCTTTTACTATACATAGTAGCCTTTTTAATCTATTTTTACATCATATCATTTTAAATTAATAATATGTAAATATATTGATTTATATTTCTTCCCCACCTCTGTTAAAAGTAAATCTTTTGTTAGAGAATAAACAAGTTCATTTATTGAAGGACTGATCTCTTAAAACATAAAAACTAGTTTTCCTTTTTTGCATTAGTGTTTATTGGGTTGATTTTGATTTTTTATTGTTTTATATGACAAATCTAATATCTTTAAATAATTACATTGTTCAGGTCTTGTAAGCATGTGACTGCTTATCCCATATGTTTACACTTAAAAACAAATTACTATAAAGTCAAATAAGCAAATAACATAGATATTATCTACAGTAAGACTCCACCTGGGATACAGGATGTTAGCCAAGCAGAGGGTGAGTACATTATTATTATAGGCTTTCTTCATCACACTGAAAATTTTTCCTTTGTCATGTCAACATTAACTTGAACAGCCTGAATTTTGCATAAATATAAACATTTTAGCCTTCATCTCTGATGCAATTCAGGAAATTTGTGTTTCATAGTCACTCCTCTGTTCTCAACATATTTGTGTAGATTCCCAGATTGTAGTAGTTTGTTGTATGACTATTCACTATTCTGATATGTCTTGTGTTTTTGTTTTTTGTAAGTTTGAATTTCTAAGTTTATCCTCCAGGCATTATATTTTAATAGGTATTTGGTCTGCAATTTAGGCACAGATTCCTGATCCATTTAGCCAAATGTCCTAGAATAATTTGGGAGTGGTTGGAGAGACATCAAGGCAGGGAGGTAATGGGAAGCTAGCTAATGAAGAATAAGAAGCAGGAGGGTCTGATCTTGGATCAGATAAGAGACACAGCTTCAGGGCTTTGCAGGGGTGGATGGTGGAAGATCATTTAAAGCCAAGTCATGCAAAAATAAGCTGTGGAAGAGGTGAATCAGGGCCCAGTCCTTGAAATATGGCTACAGGAAGGCTGGTTTAGTAGGATTTGAGATTCAAAGTGATTTTCCCCTTTAGGGAAAGGTGAAGGAGAACACAGGCCATCCTAGAGTCCTGGACATAAGGAATTTTAGCAATTCTGTCATCTCCACAGAAGTATTAGGAAGCACAACATAAGGGCTTCAAATCTTTTTTTTTTTTTTTTTTTTTTTTTTTTTGAGGGGTGATCTCACTATGTTGCTCCGGCTGGCCTGAAACTAAACTCCTGGGCAAAATCAATCCTCCTGGACTGTGACTACAGGGACTCAATACCATACCTGGCTCCTTGTTTTCTCTTTTTCCAACTTGCCTTTTGGTAACAAAAGTCATAAAGTTTATATACAAAATTCCATTTAAGCTGCTGTCATATTTTTTCTTTTGAGCTTGCCTGTGGAAAGAGATTAGACCACTTTCTCCCTTCACATCTATAAGAACAATTTTGTTATCCCCATGCTTCTTTTTACTCTGTGATCAAAGCAAAAGAATAAAAAACAAAACAAATACATGTGCATATATTCCTTTCCAATCTACCTTCAAACATATTCCCTTTCTTAGTGTTACAGTGGAAATTGAAAGGCATGTTTCTCCTACCTAAAGTAAGTTCCTACATGTGTGGTGGGTTCCACCATCGTCTTTAAACTGCTGAGATTTAAACAATATGAGATATTTATTTAAAAAAAAGAAAAGAAAGAAAGAAAAAACAAAAACTACACAAGTGAAACAGTATTGATTTTTAGAAAGCTATTGATGAGAAAATGTTCACAATATATTTCTAAATTTAAAAAAATTAAGTGTACACAATAAAATGAATAGAATACTACTTAAAATAGATAGATAAGAGGCTGGAGGTAGAGCTCAGTGGTAGAGTGCTTGCTTGGCATGTACTAGGCCCTAAGCTCAAACAGAAAAATAATAAATAAAATAAAATAGAGAGTCAGGCATGATGGCATATTCCTGTAATCCTAGCCATTCAGGAAGCTGAAGGAGACTGACACGTTCAAGGCTAACCTGAGCAATTTAGCAAGACCCTGTCTCAAAATAAAAATTTAAAAAGTCGAGGATGTAGTTCAGTGGTAGAGCACTCCTGGGTTCAATTCCTCATACCAGAAAGAGAAAGAAAGAAAGGGAAAAAAAAGATAGATAGAAAGATAGAAGATAGATAGGAGAAAGACTAAGAAAATGCAAATTTTAGTAATGTTATTTCTCAACTAAGAACAAAATTACAGCAATTTAAAAATCTTAATTGGCTTCATTTTCAATTTTAGAGTCAGACAACAAACACTTCATTCCATAAAATACAATAAGTATTCCTCTGAGCTGAACAGAGGAAGTTGGTTTTATGACAGAAAACAGCTGCATAAAAAAGAAACAAAACCCAAAGAGCAAATTGATCCTTTCAAAGTTGGTCTGAGACAGAACAATAGAAAAATAATTGGTTGTTTAACATCAGGTTATTTCATATTACCTTTTTAGTGCAAAGATTATGGCAGAGAAAACTTCATTATCATGTCAATTTTGTCAATTGAAACAGTCTTTTGGGGAAACTTGGCTGATACCTCCCTAATCCTTATATCTTTGAAGGTCAGATTAAACTATTTAGTTTCAGCATGGTGAAACTTCAATGTGAGTGCATTTATTTATTTATTTAGCAGTGCTAGGGATAGAACTCAGGGCGTCCTTTTTTTTGTGACAGGGTCTCATTAAATTGCTGCGGCTGGCTTCTAATTTACAATCCTCCTACCTCAGCCTCCCAAATTGCTGGGATTACCATACCCATCTGTCATTTTTTACTTAACACAACTCTAGTCCCAATTTAAAAAAAAAAAAGCTGGCCAGAACTTAGTCACATGGCATTCCTGGCTATGAGGGAGGAAGAAAAGTTCTCTTCATTCTGAATAACTGTGATGTCTGCTAAATCCTGGGTAATTATTATTAAGGAAGTGAAGGAGGGCCCAGTCACTGATCTAACTCACTCCATTTTGTTTATCTGATTCCATCTTGCTTTTTACTTATTTTGTTTGTTTGTTTGTTTGTTTCTTCTGAGTGTTCCTGAATCCAGGAACAACATGACTAATTAATACATACGATGACAAAGAAATTAAACTACCCCTCAAGCAATAGCAATCTTCTTGGTGCCAACAAAGCTCCACATGGCCAATCCTGAGATAGTACCCTAGAAGGATGATTAACCAGACCGTGGCCTGACCAAGATTGCTTTCTTTGCCAGAAATTCTACAAATTACCCATTCCTATCTTTGATTCCCTTTTCTAAAAAACCTCAAAGCTCTTGTCCATTACTCAAAGATAGACCTTAGCTCTCTAGACATCTGTTCTTTCTAAGGCAGCCACGATGAGAATAAAGCTCTTTTCCTGCCTTTACCACAACCCACCTATTTGTTTGGCTTTCTAGGATGTTGACTGAGCCTGGTCCATTGGAACCCACCAGAGCCAGGGCTCTCATCCCAACTCCAATAACAAACTTTGTCAAGCCAGCCAGGATGCCACACCCATGCTCTTGGGCAATAGCCACTTGCAATTAGCCAAACCCAAAAGAGAAGGAAGGATTGCACAGTCCCACAAAAACTGCCAAAATTGCTATGACTTTGGGGACTTTTATTTCTAGTTCAGGCCAGCATTGTCTGTGTTTTTCACAATTTGTTAATGCAGAGAAATAAGCCTTGAGATTTGCAGGCTTTTAGATTAAGATTCCTGATGAGTTCTCTCCTGTAGTGCATGTCAGAGTTTGCTCTTTTCTTGTTTATTGATTTGAATTCTTTTTATGCACATAGGCCATTTGTTTTGAAAAAAAAAAATTGAAATTCTGTAGGAACTGGGGTACCAAATAGTGAGAGGAGATAAAAGGTACATAGAGTGAAAAAACCAGCCTCTACCTCAGAGCAAAGCCTGTCCAAGGAAGGGGGCATGACCTTTGTCCTTGGAAAGACCCACAGAGCAGTCCTAGGCACATACCCACCCTGCTGAGTTGTTTATTTACAAATAACAGGAGAGATCTGCTGCGCCAGGTGTCCCTGACTCAGTCAGGCTAGGTGGGGACCCATAGCAACCCCCTAGCAGTCACCAATCAGCATGAGACAGGGAAATAAATACCTGGGATGCCAGATGACCCTCCCAGTAGTTTATGGTGGTTGATAACGTGTTGGGAAACCATGTAGTTCGGCACGAACACCCCTCTTGGCTTAAACCAATCAGTTCAAAGGAATCCCCTCTTGTAGTAACCAATCACCCCTACCCAACTTGTTCCCACCAGTGAATGTGCTAATCATGTTTTAGAGTTCTTTTATGATTTTCCCACGGTGTGTGATGATTTCCAAAAGATGCTATGATGTATGTGAAGTCCCTGCCTTCCCCAAAGAGTGTATAAAACTGCTGCAAACCCTGGGCTCGGGGCCTCTCCGCGTCACCAGTTGCTGTGTGCGCACGGAGGACCGAGCTAGCTCGCAATAAACACCTCTTTGCTGCTTACATCGATCTTGGTTTCTGGTGGTCTTTTGGGGGTCCCGAATTTGAGCATAACAAGAGGAACCAGGGTGCTTGGGAGATCTCTATTATAATTTGTGTAACAATGGGAAATACTGAGTCCAAATTATCAGGAAGTCCCTTAAAAGAATTTTAGATGAATGGTTTACTTATAGCTATGAATCTATAACTAATAAAAGTATAATTCATTATTGTAACACCATATGGCCTGTGTATATACTAGACTTAAAGGAGAGTTGGCCCCCTAATGACTCACTAAATTAATATACTATCTTTCAGTCAGAACTGTTTTGGCCAAGATCATGATAATGTGATGAGATAACATATGTTCAACTGTTAAGGTTTAAATATTAGGTGCCCCCCCAAAATCTCATCTGTGAGATAATATGAGAGTTTAAAGGTGAAATGATTGGGTTATGAGAGCCTTAATCTAATCAGTGAATTAATCTTCTGATAAGGATTAAATGGGTGGTAACTGTAGGTAGGTAGGTTGTAGTTGGAGGAGGTAGGTCATTGGAGGTGTGCCTTTGGGGTATATATTTTATCTGTGGTGAGGGGAGCCCCCCACCATCTTTCTTCTCTCTCCCTCTCCCTCTCCTTCTCCCTTTCCCTCTCTCTCTCCCTCTCCCTCCTACTCTCCCTTTCCCGGTGCCATGTTCCCTATGCTTTCCTCTGCCACACTCTTCCACCATGATAATCTGCTTCACCTCAGGCCTCAAAGGATGGAGTTGGTCACTTATAGACTTAAGATCTCTGAAACCATGATCCCTAAAATAACCTTTTTCTCTTCCAATTGCTTTTGTCAGGTCTTTTGGTCACAGCGCCAAAAAAGATGACTGAAACACCAACCTTTTATAATTTTACACAATCAAGATTATTCTAAGAAAGTTACCAAATTTATGGTACAAAGGTCTAGACACCAAAGCTAAAAACCCTTGGCAGATGATGACAAGGATGCTGAAGGGAAAGAAAGGAGGTATTCAACCTTGCAATTCCCCTGCTCCCAGCAGGGCCTCCAATTCCTTTAACTAATGCCTCAACTAATTACTTACACAGTTGATGGAGCCTCTGGAGCACTGGGAGAGATACCAGCCTCTTGACATGCCAGTGAGTCTACAATGGTCTCTCTCCATTGCCAGAGTCCGGCTGCAGCAAAATAACCGGGGGTGACGAATAACTTGTGTACGTTGATACAGCAGGAGTAGGAGCCGTTTATTGCAGGACAGGAGCAGTATTTATACATTCCACACAGCTTATCTAATTAGCATAAACTAGATACATCAGTCAACCAATCAGGAATCTCCACACTTAATGGCTTGCTTTTGTTACTTCTCAAACCACTCCCTCTGGCATTTTGCCAGGCACCATCCAGACTTGTTTACAAACTCTAACATTCCCCTGGCAAAATGCCAGGTGTTATTTTTGACTTGTTTACAGACTCTAACATTTCCCCCTTTTGTTTAATTTAAATAACGACCATAGTGGTTTTTACAGAAACACCATAAATAACCTGCTACAAACAGAAAGGGAGGATACAAAATGCCATAATACCAAGCCAATTGATGGCTCCATGCAAGAAGCCCTTGGAAAAATTATACCAGCAATGACACTGTTAGCAAAGATACCGAGTTACAATTTGTTATAGATTACAGTTTGTTATCTCAGTCCAGGTAAAGCAGTGTCTCAATAGATTAACTCACAGTCCAGGTAAGTTCACAGTCCAGGTAAGTTCTGCAGGCAGCTAGCTTAAATCACAGTCCAGGTAAGTTCTGCAGGCAGCTAGCTTGATCCGAAGTCTCGTCCATTTCTCAGCTGAAGTCTCGTCCGGTTTTCAGCAACACTGAAAATTCTTCCACCTTGGTCTTTACCGGCACTGGGACGAAGGCAGGAACTCCGGATGGCTAAAGAAAATCCTGTAGCATTCTACTAAGAAAACAACCTTCTGAACAATTTAGTACATTTTGTCAAGGTTTTTTACATTTGAAATAAGCATTAATAGTGCTCATTACTCATCAGCTTCCAGGTGTGGGAGAACCATTGTAGCTTAGTTATTGGCATTGAAAATGACCAAACATCAGGGACACCAGTAGTGTCTTCTGCTGGCTGTAGCATCCGGGTAGCCCCAGATCGCCCTGGGGAGGGTCCCGGACTCAAACTGCTACTGGGCACAGGGAGCAAGAGCCTGTGAGACTGTGCCTCCAGGTCAGGTCTAGATTTGGGCTCGCAGCAGTGGAAGAGCCAGCTCCCCGGCCAGGAGGCCGGGAAGAGCCAGTTGCTGCCGCCTCTTGGAAAATCCTTGCTGCACTGTGACTGGCTTGCACACTCGGCAGCCGCCTCTCCGCTTCACGCACCCTCCGGTAACGAAAAGTATTTAGTAATAGCCTTTTGCTGCAACTTTTTTCCTGATAATCCTTCTTCTTCTGAACTTTCTTTTTCTTTCTGACTAGAGTTCCTGGGCTTTTATCAACATATGCCCTAACTATTCTTGGTTCCACTGGGGTGCCTTCTTCCCTTAGTAATTTACTTCTCACCCCTTCCATATTTTCATCACAAAGACAATACAATACACTGAGACAAAACAAGACACAAACATACTGTATCAATCTTCTCCATTTTCTTAAAATGGCCATTTTTCCTCTCGCCCTATCTGCCTAAGGACGAGCAGATTGCTCCCGTCCTATCTATGGACGGGCAGCTTTTTTCGTCACTTACCCCCGAGTGTCCCGGGGCTCCCCGTAACGGGCCACCATCTGCCGCAGTTCGTTCGGCTGCAGCAAAATAACCGGGGGGTGACGAATAACTTGTGTACGTTGATACAGCAGGAGTAGGAGCCGTTTATTGCAGGACAGGAGCAGTATTTATACATTCCACACAGCTTATCTAATTAGCATAAACTAGATACATCAGTCAACCAATCAGGAATCTCCACACTTAATGGCTTGCTTTTGTTACTTCTCAAACCACTCCCTCTGGCATTTTGCCAGGCACCATCCAGACTTGTTTACAAACTCTAACATTCCCCTGGCAAAATGCCAGGTGTTATTTTTGACTTGTTTACAGACTCTAACACTCCATAAGACCCATCTGGGCACCCAATTTGGTTAGAATGTTTACCTAAGTATGTCAGGGCAATTCCCATTGAGACAATAATGTATAGGATGGCTAAATGACCAAGGCTAGCCAACAGACCACTTGGATCTTATACCCTATATTTTACTTCTGACTTGTTAGATTGTAAAGATTCTTTACCTCCATTATTGTGATGATTCACAAAAGATGGTAGAACTCTTTACCGGCATTTTTGCCACCCATTGCTCCACCTGGCCCAATGTACAAGCTTTCTTCAATATAATGTTGACCGTAGATGAATCACTGAATATTACATAAAACGAATGAGGAGTCTCAGATCCTTCTCCAGGCCAATCCCCAAACAGCCCAATCCAATAGTAGCAATACTGCTGATAGAACTGAATTGGAACCCAAATGACAATAGCAATAGGCTTCAACTGGACCACTACTGTAAGTTTTCTGGTTGGGCTCCAACAGTGGATACACAATTCACAACCTTAAATACAATACAGTTATTAAAATAGGGGACAACAGAATACTTCATACATTGGTTAGAAATAATATATTATGTTTATAGTCAATATACTATCTGAAACCCAGAAGTCCCTGAAAACATATGAATGGTCACTATGATTTTCAGCAAGCAGGATACCTAAACATTATGCAAAAATTACAGAAAATTGAGGGGGCTATGGGAATGATCCCATCTCAGTTGGTGGACATAGCCTACAAGGTCTACAATGACTAAAAAAATTTAAAAAGCCAAAGCGACCATCTTCATCCAAAGCACCCAGGATTGCAAGCCCTGAATGGAGGTCCTTCCCCAAAAGGGAAAATGGAAGGATCAATGTACATACTGGAACGAGTATTAGGAGAAAAACTACTCCAAACTCTTTAATGAAAAGAATGAACTCAACAAAGAACAAAAGCATCATATTGCTGAAGTCAATGATTTTGCCATGGCTGATGAGGTCCAGAGGTTCCCATGTTCCTTTTGGCTCCTATTGTTATTTCTTCAAAGGAAAATAGGTTCAACTGATAGTGAGGAACAAACACACAATCTTCCTGGTTGACATGGGACAAACATTTTCAGTTTTAATGACCCCTTTGACAAGAAGTTCTAATCAGAATGGACTTTTCCTATTATGGGAGTATCAAGAAAGCCCCAAGAGTGAACTTTCCTATAACCCCTAGAATATAGCCTCCAGGATCTGCACCTAAGTCACATTTTTATGTACTTCAGAATTTCCAGTTTCATTGTTAGGGAGATACTTGCTATGCAAAGTTAATGCTCAAGTAATCTGCTTCTCAGAGAAGATATAAATCAGAAAAAAGTACCACCAGAATAAGCACTTCATGTCCAGCTGATGTTGATCTAGGAGACACCAACAGAGAATGAGTTAGTTAATACTCCCTGTAACCTGTTGACTTGTGAACCAAGCAGTGCGGGCTAAGGGGACTCCAGGAAAAGCTAAAGCACCTTGCTTGTTAATGTTCTTTTAAAAGAAGTTGCAGTAGCTCCACAGTTAAAGCAATACTTTTTCCAGTGGAAAGCACTCAAGGGAATCCAACCCACACTTCAAAAATATTTAAAGTACAACCTGATCCAGCCCTGCTAGTCACCTTATAATACTCCTATTCTGCCAGCAAAGAAGCCCAGATCTGAAGAGTATTATTTTGTTCAAGATTTATGGGCTAATAATGAAATTGCCCAAGACATTTACCTCACAGTGATAATTGTTATACTCCTCTAGATGCCTTGCTGGCAAAATGTAGATGTTGATGGTTTACTTTCCTTGATCTAAAAGAGGCTTGTTTTATATTGCACTTGAAAGTGAATCACAATTATTTTTGCATTTGGATGGACAAAGCCCCTGTTTAAAATAGCTCTACAATACTGGTAGGCAGTATTTCCACAAAGATTTAAAAACTTGCCCACAGTCTCTGGGGGAAATATTAACTAGATACCTGAGAATGTTGCAATTAGCCAGAGAACATTGCTACAATATGTAGATGACTTGTTGATCTAAATCTAAATGTTGTCCAAATTATACACTGCCTAGAAAACACCATTTGGATTCTTAATCACCTGGCCAAATGCATCTATAAGTCTTATCTAAGGCTCAAATTTGCGAGGAACAAGTTATCCACATAGATCTCCAGTTACAGAAAGGACAATGAAGCCTAGTGGCTGACCAGAAAAAGCCACTTCCAGCATCCAACACCCAAATTCTGCAAAGAGCTACTAAGATTTCTGTAGATAGAAAGATATTGCAGAATATGGATACCTAATTTTAGCCTTGTGGCAAAACTCCTATATGAGGATTTAATTAGGGCCTTAATTTAGACAATGGCATATTAAAGTGCCTTTAAAATTCTCATGGATGTCCACCAATTCATGTACACCCCCGTTTTGGGACTGCCCAACTTAGTAAAGTCACTCAATCTATATGTACATAAGCAGCAAGGAATTGGACTAGGAGTTCTTGTTGAAGTACAGAGAGAATTTTTCTGACCGTAGCTTATTTCTCAGAGCAATTACATCACATGCCCAAGAAATGGCCTTCTTTCTCTGAGGAGTAGCAGCCACATGTGACATGCTAAAGGAAATTGAGAAATTTAAACTTAGTCAATTAATTATTGCATATGTGCCACATCAATTCTCTTAACCTTGTTGGAACAAGCAGGTGGACATTTGTTGACTGCTGGAAGGTTAGTTAAATATCAGGCTACCTTATTAGATGACCCAAACAAAACTCTTAAAACAATATCAACTTTAAATCCATCCACTCTGCTCCTTTTAGTTCCTGAGCCTCCAACCCCATCATAACTGTGTAGAAGTTCCTGATATTATCTCTTCCAGCTGACCAAACCTAATGGACCAGTCATTTGACCATTCAGACTAGAAACTTTTCACAGATGAAAGTAACTTCATAGACTATGGAAAATGCCATGCTAAATATGCAATAGTGACTTTATAAGAGGTCATTGAGTCAAATTCCTTCCTGGCAGTTAGGACCACTCAAAAGGCTGAACTAATAGCCCTCATCCAGGTTCTTGAGCTTTCAAAATGGAAAAGGCTAACATTTAGATAGATTCAAAATATATCGTCTTCATCATCCACACCTATGGGATCAAGTAGAAAGAGAATGGGCATCATGCCTCTAATAAGAACATAAAATATCCTCAGGAGATACTCAAACTCTTGGCAGTTGTCCTCATTCCAAAAGAGGTGGTTGTCACACACTGCCTCAGTCATTAAAAAGGAAACTCCATAATAACCTAAGAAAATCACCTAACCAATCAGACCTCTAAATTAGCTATGCACAAAACCATGCTTTTGACCCCTCTAGGACCTGAATTTCACTTGACTTGTTTCTCTCTGGAGTATTTGGAGACAGATGAAAGAAGAGCACCAGAATGGGATTTCAAAGAGAGGTACTCTTTCTCTCACAGAAAAGTGAATTCTCAGTCATCTTGTTTCCTAAACAGCTTGTGTTTGCTATAAATGACTATATTAATCAAAGCTCTCATTTCATTCAAGATACATTAATTGGCCTTCTTTCTCTTTCTCTTTCTTTCTCTACACCCCTTTGAACCAGGAGATCAAGTCTTGTTAGACCATACTTCAGAGGGCCAGGGTTACATAAGGCAATAAAAGAGGGAACCTTGAGATGCCAAATTTGTGCCAAAAACAACCCCCATAATGGAAAAGCTGCACCGATCTTGGAGAGCCCAATATTGTGGGCCATACCCCTTTGAAGATTGGCCTTGTGGATTTCACCCAGATGCTTATGGTTGCTAGAAACTTCGAATATGTACCAGTTTTGTTGACAATGTTTCCCAGTTGGTTGAAGCCTATTCCAGTGGGTTAAAAAAAAAAAAAAAGCCTCAGAATGCTGGGAGCCATTAGCCAAGTAGGTATGACAATTTCCTTGCCAGCGAGAACGTGGATTTCCCCAGAACGTGATTGTAGACGACTGGTGTGAGTTCGGGAATAAAGAGTTGCTGTTTGAATCTACAAGCTGTGTGGTGGCTCGTGATTGTGTGCCCAGCCAGACTGCGGCATTTGTGCCCAGCCAGACTGTGGCATTTGGCGGCTCGTACGGGGAACTTCTGAAGCTTGGAGGTAAGTGAAATTGCTCGCCCCTGAGGAAGAGCGAAAGAATGGGTGACCAACTCAAAAAACAATGTGTTATTGTTTTGATTTATCTTGTTTTTGTTTCAAGCTGCCTATCCCTAGAAATTTCTCAGGCAAACTGGAAAAAATGGTTGACTAAAGGTTTGAAGTTTGTCGGCCCTGAGGAAGAGAAAATTGATACAATGATTTTTTATTCCGTTTTTGTTTCATTCAGTTTCGGCTTTGTTTTGTGCTATCTTATTGGGTTGCGTTATCTTTATAGTAGATTAGAAATTAGTAAAAAACAAACCGAAAAGATGTTAAGTAAATTGTTAGAGGTTCAGACCATGGAGAAAGACATTTTAGATCAAGCAAAAGAGAAGGTCTCTCGAGCTAGTCAGACAGAGGAAGAAAATTTAAAGGAAAAGGGGTTGTTAGGAAAAAGGCCACAACAGGAGGCTGTTACTAACTCCGTTTTATCACAAGAGGGCGTAATTCAACCAACAGCCCCACCGATGGAGACAGCTGAGTGGCCCTCAAACCCCGTAGTTGATAAATAGGATCCTGAGACAGGACCTCAAAGATTAGCATGCCCTGTACTTGAACAGGCAGGAGGGCAGCGAATTCACCGTGCATTAGATTTTAAAACAGTGAAGCAGTTAAAGGAGGCTGTAACAACCTATGGTCCCCAAGCTCCCTTCACGGTAAGCATGGTTGAGTCCATTACTAACTTGGACATGACGCCAGCAGATTGGGCTAGCATGTGTAAATCTGTACTAAATGGAGGACAATATTTGTTATGGAAGGTTGCCAATGAGGAATTTTGCACGGAGACAGCTAGGCGAAATGCAGCAGCCGGTTACCCTCAAAGAAATCTAGATATGTTGTTAGGAAAAGGACCTTATGAGGGTCAACGGCAACAAATTGAATATGATCATGCTATATATGCACAAATTGCTGCAGACGCAGTTAGAGCATGGAAGACTTTACAAGGACATAGAGATTTACAAGGTCAGCTATCTAAGGTAATACAGAGAGCTAATGAACCTTATGCTGACTTTGTAGATAGGCTAATTCAAACGGCTGCCAAAATTTTTGGGGATACAGAACAAGCAATGCCATTAATAAAACAACTGGCTTATGACCAAGCAAATCGTTGCTGCAGAGAAGTTATTAGACCATGGAGACATGAAGATTTAAACACATATATTAAATTATGTAGAGATATTAATGAACAAGGGCAAGTCTTGGCAGCTGCAGTACAACAGGCTTTAGATGCCAGGCCAAAAACATGCTATGATTGTGAACAAACAGGACATTTTAAAAGGAATTGCCCCATAGGAGGAGGGTTTAACAAAAGTAGGTATCAAAGGAATAGAATACCGGGTATTTGCCCACGATGCCGTAGAGGGAGACATTGGGCTAATGAATGCCGTTCTCAAACCACCATAGAAGGTACTCCCTTATCAAAAAACAGACAAAGACCAGGTATTTATCCAAGATATCGTGGAGAAAGGCATCAGGCTCCATTGCCAAAAAAAGGACAGGGGGGCCCAATGCTCCGGGGCCCACAACCACAAATATACGGGGCAGTGGAGGATCCCAGAAACACCATCAGGGTAGTGCCCAGGACACATTGTCCATTAAATCCCTCATCAGACAAACCCGAGGGAGCGCAGGGTTGGACATCTGCGCCTCTGCCAGAGCAGTATTAACTCCAGAGATGGGAGTTCAAATCATTCCCACAGGAGTAAAAGGACCTCTTCCCCAAGGAACAGTAGGCTTATTATTGGGACGTAGTTCATCTACATTAAAAGGACTTATGATAAGTCCTGGGGTAATTGATCCCGATTATGTAGGTGAAATAAAAATTATAGCTAGTTCTCCAAGAGGTATATCAGTAATTTCACCTGGAGATAGAATAGCACAGTTGTTAATAATACCCAGCCTACATAATAAATTTCGTAGTCGTAGTGTAGAAAGAGGTTCCAGGGGATTAGGCTCCACAGGTGTAGATTGGGCTATGTTGTCTTTAAATTTAGATTCTCGCCCAATGCTAAAACTAAATATTCAAGGTCATGAGTTTAATGGGCTACTGGACACAGGAGCTGACCTTAGCATCATATCTCGTCAACAATGGCCAAAACATTGGCCATTACAACAAGCCACTCAAACGCTTCGAGGCCTAGGAGTGGCGACTAATCCCCATAGAAGTTCTATGATATTAGATTGGAAGGATCCTGAAGGATGTGAAGGAACTATACAGCCATATGTATTGGATCATCTTCCTATAAATTTATGGGGACGAGATGTCCTAGATCAATTAGGTTTGACGTTAACAAATAACATCAATCCTAATGCGCCCACTACTAGGGCTAGACAAGGCTTTAGGAAAGAAAAAAGATTAGGAAAACAAGGGCAAGGTATAGCAGCACCAGTACAAATAGATCAAGGAACAGACAGACATGGGTTGGATTTTCAGAAAGGGCCACTGAGACAATCAAAATTACTTGGAAATCAGAAAGACCAGTGTGGGTTCCTCAGTGGCCCCTGACTAAAGAAAAGACACAAGTAGCCCATGATCTGGTCAAACAACAATTAGCGGAAGGACATATACAACCTTCCATATCTCCCCATAATACTCCCATTTTTGTCATCAAAAAAAAAGTCTGGTAAATGGAGATTATTGAAAGATTTAAGAGCCATTAATAATGAGATGGTTATTATGGGACCTGCTCAATCAGGGATTCCTCAATTGTCTGCTTTGCCAAAAACCTGGCATGTTTTAGCTATAGATATTAAAGATTGTTTTTTTTCAATTCCAATTCATCCCGAGGATAGTCCACGTTTTGCATTTACTATCCCTGCACTAAATCATGAAGGTCCTGATCAGAGATATGAATGGAAAGTACTCCCTCAAGGGATGGCTAACAGTCCAACTATGTGTCAAATATATGTTAACAAAGCAATCCAGCCACTTAGAAATCAAAATCCTGAACTACAAATATTTCACTATATGGATGATGTATTATTGGCACATAAAGATAAAAACATATTGCTGGAATGTTATGCCACACTTACAAACTTATTAAAAAATTATAATCTAGAGATAGCAATAGATAAAGTACAATTAAATTTTCCAATTAATTATTTAGGAGTTCTATTATCCTCAACCATGGTCCGTCCACCAAAAATTCAAATACGAGTAGATCAACTCAAATCACTTAACGACTTTCAAAAGTTATTGGGAGACATAAATTGGATAAGGCCTTATCTAGGTATACCAACAGGAGAGTTGGGACCTTTATTTGATATTCTAAAAGGTCCATCAGATCCAAATTCACCCCGCATGTTAACTCCTAAAGCAAGAAAGGCATTAAAAATTATTGAAACATATATGGAAAATATGCATTTGGATAGAATTGATATAAGTTTGCCTTTATTATTTATTGTACTACCAACAAAAAATATTCCTACAGGAGTATTTTGGCAAGAAGGTCCATTATTGTGGATACATTTATCTTATTCTCCTAACACTATTCTTACTAGGTATCCTGAGGCTGTAGGACAATTAATACTCAAAGGAATAAAAGCAGCGAAGGGAGTGTTTGGAATTTCTCCCAATAAAATTATTACTCCATATACTATGGATCAAATTGATGAGTTAGCTAATGAGTTAAATACTTGGGCAATAATCATGTGTAAATCTAATGTTTCATTTGATAATCATTTACCATCTAATCCTTTGTTGTCTTTTTGGTCTAAGCATCCTGTAGTTTTTCCTAAAATGACAAGAAAAACACCTATCATGAACGCTCCAAATATTTTCACTGATGGGTCAAATAATGGTACAGTAGCAGTAGTTACCCCTGATCAAACTTTTACATTTTTAGTACCCAAACAATCAGCTCAAAAGGTAGAGCTTAATGCAGTTTTACAAGCTTTTTTGATGTTTAAAGATTCTGTATTTAATTTATTTTCTGATAGTCAGTATGTAGTTAATGCTATAGTATCTCTTGAAGATGCTGGTAGGATTTCCCCTTCTTCTACTGTTTTCTCTTTGTTTTCCACTATACAAAGTCTAATCTGGGACAGAAAAGATCCATTCTTCATAGGACATATTAGGGCACATACAGGATTGCCTGGAGCCCTTAGTTTAGGCAATGATTTAGCAGATAAAACTACACATGACATACATATTTTCTCTACATTTGAAGAAGCTACAAATTTTCATAAAAGGTTTCATGTTAATGCTAATACTTTACAAAAGCGTTTTAAAATAACTAAGGAACAAGCCAGACATATAATAAAACAATGTCAAAATTGTGTGACATTTTTACCACAAGTTAATCTTGGAGTCAATCCTAGAGGACTGATACCTAACCATATTTGGCAGATGGACGTCACACACTTGCCAGAATTTGGAAAATTAAAATATTTACACGTTACAGTTGATACTTCTTCTGGATTTTTGATGGGCTCCCTTCATGCCGGAGAAAAAACTAAAGATGTTATAGCTCATTGCTTACAAAATTTTGCCACTGTGGGCGTTCCTAAACAGTTAAAAACTGATAATGGTCCTGGCTATACCTCTACCTCTTTTAAACAATTTTGCTCATCATTTGGTATTACTCATATAACAGGAATCCCATACAATCCACAGGGACAAGGCATAGTTGAAAGAGCTCATCAAACTATTAAAACATACTTATTAAAGCAAAAAGAGGGAATTGGAAAGGGGTATATATCCCCCAAAGATAAACTTAAAATAACGCTTTTTACTCTAAACTTTTTAAATTTGGATTCATCAGGACTTAGTGCTGCGGAAAGGCATATGTATCCAAAAAATGTACATAAGCCTAAAGTACTTTGGAAAGATATTCTAACAGGACAATGGAAAGGTCCTGACCCAGTGATTGTCTGGAGTCGGGGGTCTGTTTGTGTTTTTCCACAGGGAGAACAGCAGCCCATTTGGATTCCAGAGAGATTAACTAAAACAGTCTCTACAGATCGAAAAGAAGATGATTTGACTCAAATCCATAACAGCTGATATCCAGAACTCCAGCTTGGCCATTCTTACATCTGCGACAGTGATTAACCAGGATGCTTTTTTCAATAGCTATTTTATTATTGCATTTTTCCACATCATAAGGTTCTATTTTTATTTTTTGAGCTCATACAAACCTAGGTTAATGTTTTTCTGATCAGTTTTATTTTTTGACTGTGGAGTTTTTAAACATTGCAATGGAGATTTCACCTAGGTAAAGCTACAAGGCCTTTACTATTTTCTTATGTGTTGTACGTTTGTGTGCACTCTTGTGTTTTGTGTTGTATGTCTGTATGTGCGTATGTCCATATTTCTTATATGAGGAGCGCTCATGAAAAAATGGATCCGAATTATTATTATTTTTATTCACGTGATTTAAATGGTTTAATTTAAATTAGGTAAACAGCTGTTAAGGATTGTTTTTATTTTTTTATTTTTTTTATTTATTTATTTTTTTTTTTTAGATTGTTGCTATTATTTTTCTTTTTTTTTTTTATTGTTGGCTGTTCAAAACATTACATAGTTCTTGATATATCATATTTCACAATTTGATTCAAGTGGGTTATGAGCTCCCATTTTTACCCCATATACAGATTGCAGAATCACATCAGTTACACATCCATTGATTTACATATTGCCATACTAGTGTCTGTTGTATTCTGCTGTCTTTCCTATCCTCTACTATCCCCCCTCCCCTCCCCTCCCCTCCCCTCCCCTCCCCTCTTCTCTCTCTGCCCCCTTTACTGACATTCGTTTGTCCCCCTTGTATTATTTTTCCCCTTCCCCTCACTTCCTCTTGTATGTACATTTGTATACCTCTGAGGGTCTCCTTCCATTTCCATGCATTTTCCCTTCTCTCTCCCTTTCCCTCCCACCTCTCATCCCTGTTTAATGTTAATCTTCTTCTCATGCTCTTCGACCCTACTCTGTTCTTAGCTACTCTCCTTATATCAAAGAAGACATTTGACATTTGTTTTTTAGGGATTGGCTAGCTTCACTTAGCATAATCTGCTCTAATGCCATCCATTTCCCTGTAAATTCTATGATTTTGTCATTTTTTAATGCAGAGTAATACTCCATTGTGTATAAATGCCACATTTTTTTTATCCATTCATCCATTGAAGGGCATCTAGGTTGGTTCCACAGTCTAGCTATTGTGAATTGTGCTGCTATGAACATCGATGTAGCAGTGTCCCTGTAGCATGCTCTTTTTAGGTCTTTAGGGAATAGACCGAGAAGGGGAATAGCTGGGTCAAATGATGGCTCCATTCCCAGCTTTCCAAGAAATCTCCATACTGCTTTCCAAATTGGCTGCACCAATTTGCAGTCCCACCAGCAATGTACAAGTGTACCCTTTTCCCCACATCCTCGCCAGCACTTGTTGTTGTTTGACTTCATAATGGCTGCCAATCTAACTGGAGTGAGATGGTATCTTAGGGTGGTTTTGATTTGCATTTCTCTGACTGCTAGAGATGGTGAGCATTTTTTCATGTACTTGTTGATTGACTGTATGTCCTCCTCTGAGAAGTGTCTGTTCAGGTCCTTGGCCCATTTGTTGATTGGGTTGTTTGTTCTCTTATTGTCTAATTTTTTGAGCTCTTTGTATACTCTGGATATTAGGGCTCTATCTGAAGTGTGAGGAGTAAAGATTTGTTCCCAGGTTGTAGGCTCTCTATTTACCTCTCTTATTGTATCTTTTGCTGAGAAAAAACTTTTTAGTTTGAGTAAGTCCCATTTGTTGATTCTAGTTATTAACTTTTGTGCTATGGGTGTCCTATTGAGGAATTTGGAGCCCGACCCCACCGACTGTAGATCGTAGCCAACTTTTTCTTCTATCAGACGGCGCGTCTCTGATTTGATATCAAGCTCCTTGATCCATTTTGAATTAACTTTTGTGCATGGCGAGAGAAAGGGATTCAGTTTCATTTTGTTGCATATGGATTTCCAGTTTTCCCAGCACCATTTGTTGAAGATGCTATCCTTCCTCCATTGCATGCTTTTAGACCCTTTATCAAATATAAGATAGTTGTAGTTTTGTGGATTGGTTTCTGTGTCCTCTATTCTGTACCATTGGTCCACCCGCCTGTTTTGGTACCAGTACCATGCTGTTTTTGTTACTATTGCTCTGTAGTATAGTTTGCAGTCTGGTATCGCTATACCGCCTGATTCACACTTCCTGCTTAGCATTGTTTTTGCTATTCTGGGTCTTTTATTTTTCCATATGAATTTCATGATTGCTTTCTCTATTTCTACAAGAAATGCCGTTGGGATTTTGATTGGCATTGCATTAAACCTATAGAGAACTTTTGGTAATATCGCCATTTTGATGATGTTAGTTCTGCCTATCCATGAACAGGGTATATTTTTCCATCTTCTAAGATCTTCTTCTATTTCTCTCTTTAGGGTTCT
This sequence comes from Marmota flaviventris, assembly GCF_047511675.1. Classification (NCBI taxonomy): domain Eukaryota; kingdom Metazoa; phylum Chordata; class Mammalia; order Rodentia; family Sciuridae; genus Marmota; species Marmota flaviventris. The sequence continues at coordinate 52,992,520 of NC_092502.1, forward strand.
GTAGTTTTCATTGTATAAGTCTTTCACCTCTTTTGTTAGGTTGATTCCTAAGTATTTTATTTTTTTTGAAGATATTGTGAATGGAGTGGTTGTCCTCATTTCCATTTCAGAGGGTTTGTCGCTGATATACAGGAATGCCTTTGATTTATGCGTGTTGATTTTATATCCTGCCACTTTGCTGAATTCATTTATTAGCTCTAATAGTTTCTTTGTAGACCCTTTTGGGTCTGCTAGGTATAGAATCATGTCATCTGCAAATAGTGATAATTTAAGTTCTTCTTTTCCTATTTTGATGCCTTTAATTTCTTTCGTCTGTCTAATTGCTCTGGCCAGTGTTTCGAGAACTATGTTGAACAGAAGTGGTGAGAGAGGGCATCCCTGTCTTGTTCCAGATTTTAGAGGGAATGCCTTCAATTTTTCTCCATTCAGAATGATGCTAGCCTGAGGCTTAGCATAGATTGCTTTTACAATATTGAGGTATGTTCCTGTTATCCCTAGTTTTTCTAGAGTTTTGAACATAAAGGGATGCTGTACTTTGTCGAATGCTTTTTCCGCATCTATCGAGATGATCATATGGTTCTTATTTTTAAGTCTATTGATGTGGTGAATAACATTTATTGATTTCCTTATATTGAACCAGCCTTGCATCCCAGGGATGAATCCTACTTGATCATGGTGCACAATTTTTTTGATGTGCCTTTGTATCCGAGTGGCCAGAATTTTATTGAGGATTTTTGCATCCAAGTTCATTAGAGATATTGGTCTGTAGTTTTCTTTCTTTGAAGTGTCTTTGTCTGGTTTAGGTATCAGGGTGATGTTGGCCTCGTAGAATGAATTTGGAAGTTCTCCCTCTTTTTCTATTTCCCGAAGTAGCTTGAAAAGTATTGGTATTAGTTCCTCTTTAAAGGTTTTGTAAAACTCTGCTGTATACCCATCCGGTCCTGGGCTTTTCTTAGTTGGTAGTCTTTTGATGGTTTCTTCTATTTCCTCAATTGATATTGGTCTGTTTAGGTTGTCTATATCCTCCTGACTCAATCTGGGCAGATCATATGACTTAAGAAATTTATCTATGCCTTCACTATCTTCTAATTTATTGGAGTATAAGGATTCAAAATAATTTTTGATTATCTTCTGTATTTCTGAAGTGTCTGTTGTGATATTGCCTCTTTCATCCCGTATGTTAGTGATTTGAGTTCTCTCTCTTCTTCTCTTCGCTAGCATGGCTAAGGGTCTGTCGATTTTGTTTATTTTTTCAAAGAACCAACTTTTAGTTTTGTCAATTTTTTCAATTGTTTCTTTTGTTTCGATTTCATTGATTTCAGCTCTGATTTTAATTATTTCTTGCCTTCTACTTCTTTTGCTGTTGTTTTGCTCTTCTTTTTCTAGGATTTTGAGATGAAGTATGAGATCATTTATTTGTTGGTTTTTTCTTTTTTTAAGGAATGAACTCCAAGCAATGAATTTTCCTCTTAGAACTGCTTTCAATGTGTCCCATAGATTCCGATATGTTGTGTCTGTGTTTTCATTAATCTCTAAGAATTTTTTAATTTCCTCCTTGATGTCTTCTATAACCCATTGATCATTCAGTAACCTATTGTTCATTCTCCAAGTGATATATTCTTTTTCCTTCCTTCTTTTATCGTTGATTTTCAGTTCCATTCCATTATGATCAGATAGGATGCATGGTATTATCTCTACTCCTTTGTATTGTCTAAGAGTTTCCCTGTGACATAATATATGATCTATTTTTGAGAAGGATCCATGTGCTGCTGAGAAAAAAGTGTAACTGTTTGATGTTGGGTGGTATATTCTATATATGTCAATTAAGTCTAGGTTATTAATTGTGTTATTGAGTTCTATAGTTTCCTTATTCAACTTTTGTTTGGAAGATCTGTCCAGTGGTGAGAGAGGTGTGTTGAAGTCTCCCATGATTATTGTATGGTGGTCTATTAGACTCTTGAACTTGAGAAGAGTTTGTTTGATGAACATAGCTGCACCATTGTTTGGGGCATATATATTTATGATTGTTATGTCTTGTTGGTGTATGGTTCCCTTGAGCAGTATGTAGTGTCCCTCTTTATCCCTTTTGATTAACTTTGGCTTAAAATCTATTTTATTTGATATGAGTATGGATACTCCTGCTTGTTTCCGAAGTCCATATGAGTGATATGATTTTTCCCAACCTTTCACCTTCAGCCTATGTATGTCTTTTCCTATCAAATGCGTCTCCTGTAGGCAGCATATTGTTGGGTCTTGTTTTGTGATCCATTCTACTAGCCTGTGTCTCTTGATTGGTGAGTTTAAGCCATTAACATTTAGGGTTATTATTGAGATATGGGTTGTTCTTCCAGCCATATTTGTTTATTTATGTTACTAAACATGGTTTGTTTTCCACTTTGATTATTTTCCCCCCTTTAGTGTCCTACCTCCCACTGTTGGTTTTCATTGTTATTTTCCATTTCCTCTTCCTGTAATGTTTTGCCAAGGATGTTTTGAAGAAATGGTTTTCTAGCTGCAAATTCTTTTAACTTTTGTTTATCGTGGAAGGTTTTAATTTCATCTTCCATCCTGAAGCTTAATTTCGCTGGAAACACAATTCTTGGTTGGAACCCATTTTCTTTCAGTGTTTGAAATATGTTATTCCAGGATCTTCTAGCTTTCAGAGTCTGTGTTGAAAGATCAGCTGTTATCCTGATTGGCTTACCCCTAAATGTGACCTGTTTCCTTTCTCTTGTAGCTTTTAAAATTCTCTCCTTGTTCTGTATGTTGGGCATCTTCATTATAATGTGTCTAGGTGTGGGTCTCTTATGATTTTGCACATTCGGCGTCCTGTAGGCTTCTAGGATTTGGGGTTCTGTCTCATTCTTCAAGTCTGGGAAGTTTTCTCGAATTATTTCATTGAATAGATTGCTCATTCCTTTGGTTTGAAACTCTGTTCCTTCCTGTATCCCAATGACTCTTAAATTTGGTCTCTTGATGTTATCCCATATTTCTTGGATGTTCTGCTCATGGTTTCTTAACAGTCTTGCTGAGCTGTCTATGTTCTTTTCAAGTTGAAATACTTTATCTTCATTGTCTGATGTTCTGTCTTCTAAGTGTTCTACTCTGCTGGTAGTATTCTCAATTGAGTTTTTAAGTTGGCTTATTGCTTCCTGCATTTCTAGGATTTCTGTTTGTTTGTTTTTTATAACCTCTATTTCCCTGTATAGTTGATCTTTTGCTTCTTGGATTTGTTTATGTAATTCATTGTTGAAGTGATCTTTCATTGTCTGATTTTGCTGTCTGATGTCTTCCTTGAGACTCCAGATCATCTGAAGCATGTATATCCTGAATTCTTTATCTGACATTCCATCAGCTGCAGCTATTACCTCTTCTAAAGTTGAGTTGACCTGCAATGCTTGTGGTCCTTTCTTTCCTTGTCTCTTCATACTGTTTGCGTTCCTTTCTTCTTGGTGAAACTGTTGTGCTATTGAATTTTCCCCCTATATATTTATATTGGTCTTGTATAGTTGCAAAGTCTCCCTCGCAGGCACGGGCGGCGGCTCTGCCCCTCCGCCAATTGGGGCAATGTGCCTACCACGCCGGCAGGCCGCTGGGCCTGCTCTGCCAGTCGGTAGCAGGTCCTCCGTCCTTGCAGGCGCGGGCGGCGGCTCTGTCCCTCTGCGGGCCGCTAGGCTTGTTCTGTCGGTGGTCGCCGTTCTGCCTACTTTGCAGGCGCAGGCAGCGGCACTGCCCCTCTGCAGGCCTCTGGGGCTGTACTGCCAGTGGGTCGCAGGTCCGCCTACTTTGCAGGCGTGGGGGGGGGCGGCTCTACCCTTCCTCAGGCCACTGGGCCTGTTCTGTCTCTCGGTTGCAGGTCTGACCTGTTCTGATGGTGGTCTCAGTTCCGATTACCTTGCAGGCGCGGGGGGGAGGGGGCGGCTCTGCCTCTCAGCAGGCCGCTGCTCCTCTTCTGCCGGTGGGTCGCAGGCCCGCCTACCTTGCAGGAGTGATTGGAAGCTCTGTCCCGCCGCGGGCCACTGGGCCTTTTCTGTCGGTGGTCACCCTTCCCCTACCTGGCAGGCGAGGGGGGTGGGGGGCGGCTCTGCCCCTCAGCAGGCCGCTGGGCCCGCTCTGTGTTTGGTCCCAGTTCCCTCTACTATGCCGGCGCAGGGGGAGGGGGCGGCTCAGCCTCTCAGCAGGCGGCTGCTCCTCTTCTGCCAGTGGGTCGCAGGCCCGCCTACCTTGCAGGAGTGATTGGAAGCTCTGTCCCGCCGCGGGCCACTGGGCCTTTTCTGTCGGTGGTCACCCTTCCCCTACCTGGCAGGCGAGGGGGGTGGGGGGCGGCTCTGCCCCTCAGCAGGCCGCTGGGCCTGCTCTGTGATTGGTCCCAGTTCCGTCTACTATGCCAGCGCAGGGGGAGGGGGCGGCTCAGCCTCTCAGCAGGCGGCTGCTCCTCTTCTGCCAGTGGGTCGCAGGCCCGCCTACCTTGCAGGAGTGATTGGAAGCTCTGTCCCGCCCTGGGCCACTGGGCCTTTTCTGTCGGTGGTCACCCTTCCCCTACCTGGCAGGCGAGGGGGGTGGGGGGCGGCTCTGCCCCTCAGCAGGCTGCTGGGCCTGCTCTGTGTTTGGTCCCAGTTCTCTCTACTATGCCGGTGCAGGGGGAGGGGGCGAAGGATTGTTTTTAAAGGTGGTTAACAGATCTGTTTGTTTACTAGTTTAAATTAGGTAAAAGGCTGTTAAGGATTGTTTTTAAATAGGTTAACAGATCTGTTTGTTTACTTTCACCTTTCCTTTTCATTATATTTAATAATTCTTTTCAGGATAATGTCTCTTTAGCATCATTGCCAGAATTCCTATCTCCATCCCAGTGCCGGTGAAGAACTCAACAAGTAATGCTCAATCAAAGAGTCAACTTACTTTGGGAGGAAACGGATTTGGGGAGGAAATGGACATATTGATAGATTCCTCTGCTTTGAACTGCTTGCAGAACTTGCCTGGACTATGTAACTATCGTTTGGTGCAGCGAATTGTGGTAATGCTGGCATATCTTTGCTGATGGTGTCACCAGTGATGCATTTTTTCCCAAGGAGCCGTCAATTGGCTTGGTGTCGTGGCATTTCTGTATCCTCCTCCCTTCTGCTAGTGATGGTCTAAAATTTGGGGGCCAATGGCTGTATGCTGGACCGGTAGTCAGTGACGGGTATGATCCAATTGCAGTGGTATCAACCTAAGACAGGAGGCTGACGCCTAAAGGTCAGTTTTCTGATGACGGGTAAGAACCATATGTTGAATTGGACAACCTACCAGGCACGGTCCATAAGCCACATTAACCTCAGTCCCCCACTGGCACCAAGGCCAAATTTGGGGGCCAACAGAGGTGAGGCAAAGAACCTCACCCCCCCACTGGTGCATAGACCTATCCACAAATATGGCTGTATGCTGGACCGGTAGTCAGTGACGGGTATGATTCAATTGCAGTGGTATCAACCTAAGACAGGAGGCTGACGCCTAAAGGTCAGTTTTCCGATGACGGGTAAGAACCATATGTTGAATTGGACAACCTACCAGGCACGGTCCTTAAGCCACATTGCTTGTTGTTTAATTAATCAGAAGGGGGGAGATGCTGGGAGCCATTAGCCAAGTAGGTATGACAATTTCCTTGCCAGCGTACCCCATGTTGCTGACATGTTGCAGCGACATTGAATGTAGGTGACCTTGCTCAAGGACCAAGGCAGATTAGGGTGTTCCCGGTTTTAAGATAATCGTGTTTAGGGTGTTCCCAGTTTAGGTTCCAGGTTTAAGGTTTAAGATTATTCCTCCTGGGAATAGGGCGTATCCTGCTGCCTGAGTTCCCCTTGAGTTCTCACGGGATTCAGACAGTATATTTGGGAGACAGAAGCCCAGTGGAGGTGGATTTGGGCAGAGAACGTGGATTTGGGCAGAGAACGTGAATTTGGGCAGAGAACGTGGATTTCCCCAGAACGTGATTGTAGACGACTGGTGTGAGTTCGGGAATAAAGAGTTGCTGTTTGAATCTACAAGCTGTGTGGTGGCTCGTGATTGTGTGCCCAGCCAGACTGCGGCATTTGTGCCCAGCCAGACTGTGGCATCAGAAGTGGTTCCGGCTCTACTAAAGGCCATAACCCCCAAGTATAGCATGTCTGACTCCATACACAATTACAATGGCCTTGTCTTTGTCTCTGTAAGTCTCCTTGCCTTTGTCTCCAGGTAAGTAAAACATTAGGGATCCCTTGGAGACTACATACTGCCAGAGACCACAATAATCAAGGTAAGATGAAAAAAATTTATCATATCTAAAAATATATATAAGAGGAGACCAGTACAATAAAACATGGGAAAGAGTATTGCCTATTGCATCTATCCACATTAGAGTGGCTCCTGGAAGTAGGCTACAGTTGAGCCCTTATGAAATTATATGTTAAGACCCTTTCAAGGTTCCATAAAGGGGATATTTTTCCCACACTTAGAATATAAAAATAAAATTAAGAATTAAGTATATCCATTTAATCAGATTCTAACCTCTATGCATCAGTTTGTTTCTTCTAGGACAAGATCCTACCCTTAGGACTCTCTATACCCTTTTGAACCAGGAGATCAAGCCTTATTAAAGAAATGTAAAAATCAGGCACCAGAAGACCAGATAATGGAAAAATAAATAGGTTCTCATTACATACAACTAACTACTCATACTTCTTTAAAACTTGTAGAGTCAAGCTGTGAATTCACCACACTCATGTACAAAGGGAACCACCAGAAAATGACCCTCCAGACCCTCTTTGTGGTCAACGGTCTTTCCACTGAATGATTACCCTGCTGAAAGTCCTCAAATATCTCTTTAAAGGCAAAATTTAAGTGAGACATACTAGATAATCATGAATTGTTTTACTGTCACTCTTTGCTTTCTTTGTCTTTATCCAAATAAGATTCATTCTAACTCATTTGCGAATTAGGTTCTTACTATTTCTGAAGACTATAATTAGTCCATATTTGATGTGTGGAGAACTCCCTTTCTCTGCCACTAATGAACTGCTTTGGACAATTCAGGCAGCCAATCTATCTGCGTGTGTGTTAGTCAACTTTTCATTGCTGTGACAAAATACCTGAGGAAAAAAGATCTGAAAAGGAGGGAAATTTGATTTTGTCTCATGATTTCAGAGTTTTCAGACCATTTTTGGCCAGTTTCATTGCTTTGGGCCTGAGATAAAACAGAACATCACAGAAGAAGGGCTTGATGGAAGAAAGCTGCTTACCTCATGAAGGCCAGAAAGCAGAGAGAGAAAGAGACCAGGGACAACATATACCTTCCCAGGGCACACCTCCAATGTCCTATTTCCTCCAACTTGGCCCCACTTTGTGAAGTTTCCACCAATTTCCAGTAATGCCATCAGCTATGAAAACATGAATGGGTTAATTCATTGATGAAGTCAGAACCCACAGAATTCAATCACTTCCCCCAAAACCCATTTCTGAACATTACTGCACTGGGGACCAAGCCTTCAGCACAGGACTCTTTGGGAGACATTTCAAATTCAAATCAAAACATTGTGCATGGCAAAAATTGGCCCTTTATTGAGGCCAGATCATCTTTGGGGCATATCCCCGCTAAGGTTTCATAAAAAATAAATGTCTTTCCATTCTGTTTAAATTCTAAAAAAAAAAAAAAAAAAAAAAAACAAAAAAAAAAAAACATTGTGCATGGCAAAAATTCTCCAAATAGGCTAGAAATTCTGGTGAATACATTTTTTTCCCCACCAATTTGGAGATTACCTCCTCCCTTCCTCTAATCAAGAAGACCCTACAATAAATATTTCTAACAAAACAATATATGTTTGCTTTAGTGTGAGAACAAGCTAATGCCACTCCTGGTTGGGCTCTGGGGTATATGTTGGAATTGGATGGCTAACTGCAGAACAAATTCAATTAGGTGAAATAGTGGCCCTATGTATTGAAAAACTAATTGATTCTCACAAGACTCCAAATATAATGGGTTGGATCCCCTGGGACCACAGCTGTCCCCTAACTTCAGGAACAGAAGAATGGGGTAGGGATGGATTTGGAGAACCAACTTCCAGTCTCTGCCACAGGAGAGAAAAATGCATTCATGTTGGATTGACAACAAGGTGGACTGGGGACTATGGAGAACTGGAAAACATATGTCTACAGAGATCTGGGACATATATAGCCAGATCTTTTAATTCTTAAAAGAGGAGTCAGAAATCTGGGTTTTTATGTGAGATTTCCTGATTCTTGAATATTGCAGTTGATTAAAATATTAAAAACCACTGTGGGTCCAATAAAACCCATCTGTGTCAAGTCCACAGGCCGACAATTTGCTTTCTTTGATCTTAAAGAATTGGCCCTGTTTTATTGTTAGATTTATTATTTTTAATCAAACAACCAGTATTGATTGAGGACTACATTATATAAGGTACCATGTCAAGGGCAGTGAGGACAGAAAGATATAATCTTTCATTGGAAAAAGAATGTCTCTGATGTAGTAGACAGGGTCATGACTAAAATGGAAAATTTTTGGTTGCAGTAACTATTTTTTAGTTTTGTTTATTTTGTTCAGTTTCAGGTCCACTTTCTTTACCTAGCCCACAAAATTCTTATTTTCTTAGGTCTTTTCTCAATATTTAACAGTTTCTATTACCATTTGAACTTCTTTAAATAATTAACACTATCTCTAGATTTCTGTATTCATATAATCTCTTGGAAATATCAACTATTTTCTTTCTCATTTTATTGCTAATATTCTATTCTACTGAAAATTTATTTTAAGGTTTTTTTCATGCACCAATCCTTATAAAATTAACAATATACACATTTGTCATAAATTGTGTCTGAACTTTAGTCATTATCTTCAAAAGGATATGGTCTGGGACAAAAATTTTTGATACATAAGTGTCTACAACATTCATCCCTGTATTTCCCAGAAGTAGAGAGTTGAAAGCTGTGGATAAATAAGACCAGAGTTACCCAGTCAATTCTCTTAGGAAAAATAGTGAAAGTAAACCACAGCAAGTTTTCCCCTGCCCTAGGGATAATGAGTCACCCGACCTTCTAGCTGTCCTCTAGCACTGTCATAACAGGTAGAACAGAGTCAGAATGACTATAAAATTTGTAGGGTGCAATGAAAAATGAAAATGTGGGACCCCTTGTTCAAACTTATTAAATCAAAATGGTGACAGCAGAGCCTTAAAACCAGCAAAGAGTGCTCCTGCATGCAAGCCCTGTGTGACTGCACAGGTTTTATGCCCATGAAGTCAGCTGTGACTGCAATAGTAAACATCTGGACACCTGTGGCCAGGGGAGTAGGGAGTAGGTGGCCAGTAGGAAAACATGATTCAGAGATAGAATGGGATTTTTTTTTTTTTTTTTTTTTTTGGTACCAGGGATTGAACTCAGGGGCACTGGACCACTGAGCCACATCCTTAGCCCTATTTTGTATTTTATTACAGACAGGGTCTCAATGAGTTGCTTAGTGCCTTGCTACATTGCTGAGGCTGGCTTTGAACTCATAATCTGCCTGCCTCTGCCTCCGGAGCCGCTGGGATTACAGGCGTGTGCCACCATGCCCGGCTAGAATGAGATTTTTATTTCAGGAGTATTTTGGGGGTGAGAGAGGCACAAGGGCAGGAAGAGAATGTATACAGGTTTTATGCTTATTTGGTTTTTCAGATGTTGAAGTGATCTGCATGCCCCCCGACCTTTATGGTGTTCCATAAATTTTAGTGAAGAAATAGCTATTACAAAAAGATGCTTTAGTCTATAGGACTCTGCAGCCATGCAGGGACTAGAGATATAGTCATACTGTATAATCATTTCACAGCCATTAGTAATGTGGCTGATTAGAGGTTGATTGACACTTTTATAGTAATAATAATTTATTTATTTGTATTCATGGTCAATGAGTAAAAGAACACTATGCTTGACTTTCTTCCTCCCTCCCTTCCTCACATCCTTTCTTCTTTTCTTTTCAACAAATGTGAAGGCCTTCATTACCTTCCAATTAGAAATGGAACTATTTTCACTTAATGATAATCACTCATACTTATTTAGGCAACCAAATGATTATTTCCCCCATTATAATTGCAAAGATCACAAAGAATTGTCTTGTTTGTTAACATGACCTGTGGTGCTATGTTAAAACAAAAGACCTCTTCCAGGTCTCCCTCCCTGTCCTGTTCCTCTAACAGCCTATATACCATTCTATCCATAGCTAACTTTTATTTTTTACTCTTTATTCTGCCTTCCAAAATCCTATGTCCCATAGAAACATTTTTTTTTCTTTTTAGTATTGAGAATTAAACCCAGAGCTTTATATGTGCTAGGAAAGCATTCTACCACTGAGCTATGTCCATAACTCTCTTTTAATTTTTTTATTTGAGATAGCGTGTTCCTAAATTGTATAGGCTACCCTCTAAGTCATGATCCTCCTGCCTCAGCTTCTGAGTAGCTGTGTTTACAGGTGTGTACCACCATACTCAGCTGAAAATATTCTTTAAATTCCTCATGTTGTGTATGCTGACACTGACCTCTATTTTTTTTTTTTTTTTTTTTTTTTAGCAATTAATTAACCTTTCTTCCTTTGTAGGGAAAACAATATTGCTCTCTGATGTGGACTTTTTCCACTTCCTGTACCTATACATATAAACAAGTTTATGTATAGATGCACTTTCTGGTAAACTAATTGCATCAATACCCCCAATTAATATCTTCACTTCCTATTCTGATCCCAGGTATAGCCATGTAAAAGGCTTTAAAAAGTGCTTTTTATGTTGTTTTTCTCAGGTATTTTATCATAGCAATGGAAAGCTAACTAACACAGGTAGGTTGGTAGGTAGGCAGTGAAACAGAGAAGAGTTAAAGTTGGAGTCCAAAGTCAATCTGCTGGCAGATTTCCTTCTTGTTCAAGGGAGGTTAATCTTTGTTCCATTATGACCTTCAACTAATTAGATGAGGTTTACCCACATTTTGGAGAGTAAACTGCGTTACTCAAAAACCAATTTAAATGTTAATCTCACCTTCCCCCACCCCCCCCAAAAAAAACCCTTCAAAAACATTTAGAATAATATCTGATCAAATATCTAGGCACCATAGCTCAGACAAAGTGACACATAAAATTAACAACCTCATCATTTTTAAAAAATCCATTAACCATTCACCCTCTTCAGTTATTATCTTATTTATTTAAGGTATTTGATACTACAAATGGTCTCTTCTTTGTCTTTTTACTTTCTTTGTAGCCCTATCTCTTAGATTGTTTCTTACATCTCTGCTCCTTTTCAGTTTTCTTTATGGTAACTCTTCCTTTGCTTGCTTCTTAAATGAACTTTAGGACTGTGCTTCCTAGACTACCTGAGCCTTCTAATGTACCAGTGCCTTTTACAACTAAATCTGTAACTTCCTGTCAGCCCTCTCTTGAAGCTTCATTCTTTCTTTGATTCATTAGAGATAGTAATAAAGTATCTATTTTGTTGAGTGCTAAACATTATGGTGACCTCTAAAATGGCCCCCTATATTCCTGCCTCCTGTCATTGACAACCTTATTTCACCCTCTAAGTGTGTACTTCCAATTAATGGAGTACAGTGATTTTGATGTCACTTTTTTAAAAAAAAATTTTTTAATATTTATTTTTTAGTTGTAGTTGGATACAATATCGTTAATTAATTAATTTATTTTTATGTGGTGCTGAGGATCAAACCCAGGGCCTCGCTCATGCTAGGTGAGCGCTCTACCGCTGAGCCATAACCCCAGCCCCAGATTTTGATGTCACTTTTAAGATTAGGTTACAAAAGACTGACTTTTATCTTGCTCACGCTCTCTTACTTTCTTTTTATACCTATCTTATAGTATTCATCTGTCTTAGATTCTCATTCTAAGGGAAGCAAGTTGACATGTTATATGAGAATTTTCATGGAAAGTCTGGTGTGGCAAGAAACTCAGGTTTCCAGCAAACAGCCAGCAAGGACTTGAGGCCTGCCACCAGCCATGTGAGGGATCTTGGGATCAACTTCTCTCCAAGTGTTGAAATGACCACAGTCCTAGTTAATAACTTGATCACAGTCTTATGAGAAACCCTGAATCAAAGGTACCAGCTAAGTTGCAACTAGAATCCTAACCAACAGATATCAAGATAAATTAAATACTTATGGCTTAAGCTGCTAAGTTTTTGGACAATTTATTTATTAGGGGAACTAATACAGGGCTACTAAGGATCCAATGCCAACTAAGAAATGGTCTCTGAGATCAATGATCCTCCATTCTATTAGAGGTGATAGAAGAGCACCTCTGATCACAGTATGATGTGATAGGTGTTAGAAAAACATACAATGAAAAGCAACCAATGGGAAAACAGAGAAAAGACAATTTGCTTCATAATTAAAGTTGAAGAACCCATTCATTAGATTTTATTTTGTTATTAAGTGAGGAGGCTAAGATATTTGATGAAAATGAGGAGAAAAAGATGGTAGGTTACTTGAAGAGAAAATGAATTTTTAGAACTTCTGCTGGAAAGAACAGTTGAAGCCATTATAGAGAAAACATAATGATATGTATGCAGTGTGGAGTTGGGGTTGAAGATCATTGACCTACAGGATCGTCAATCTTAGGTTGGGTTTACTTTGCCAAAGGTTCTAGCAATTGGAATATAGGATTAGAGAAGCTGATGGCTAAATTTGGGATTTCAGAGAAGATGAAACAGAAAAGCAAGGGACAAAGAAAGAAGATGAGTTGAGAAAAATAGCAAGACAATTCTTATAATTCTGAAAGAATAGGGACTAGAATAGAATTTAGGCTGAGTGGGGAAAGAACCACTACCCAACTGCAGAAAATTTGTGGAAAATGTAACTGATTCTTCTACCAATCATGAGCGCTCAGGGAGCAGCTGTGACTTGATTTAAGCCCAATTCATGTATTACAACCTTGAGTTGCAGACTTACAGCTAAGGGTGGGAGAAAGGTAATTACCTAGAAGGCAATACAGGTATACTACAATGAAAATAGTGAAAGGCTACTATAGCAGGGATTTTTGTTTCTCTACATAGTTCATCATTCTCTCAGGCTAAGTGAACCCCTGTTTTTTTTAAGGAGGAAAATAATAATTACACATCCTAGATTTATGGTTTAGATATGATGTATCCACAAAAAAGCCCATGTGTTAGGCAGTAAATGAATGTTTTGAGGTAAAATGAGTACATAATTATGAGAGCTACAACCTTATCAGTAGATTAATCCATTTTTTGGGTTTATAATTTTAATGGACTATTAGGTGGTCACTGTAGTCAAGTTGAGTGCAGCTGGAGAGAGCAGGTCACTAGGGGCATGCCCTTGGGGATTATATCATGTCCCTGGATCTTCACACACTCTCTTTCTGGTTCCCTGCTGCCATGAGCTGAGCAGCTTTCCTTCACACACCACAAAGTTCCACCTTACTTCAGGCCCAGAGCATCATCAAAGTTGGCCAAATCATGAACTGAAAACCCTGAAATCATGAACCCTAAATAAACTTTTCCTCCTCTAAATTGTTCTTATTGGGTATTTTGGTTATAGTGTGCAAAGCTAACATACCTAGTCTCTCTTGTAGCTAGGGATGATCGTGTAACTAACAAATTAGTCAATTAGATATAGACAGAGAGGTGTGTAAAATTTCTGTTCAGTGCTCTTAAAGGGAAAGCAATGTCATTCTGTTTTCCTTTCACATTTTTGCCAGTTAGAATGTGGTGAAATTGTGGTGGTAAGACAACTTGAACAATTAGGAAGAGATGCTTCTTATGGAGGGCAGAGCATTAAAAGCTTATATCCTTGGAGCTTTCATACCAACCCCAGTTCTCAGAAGGAATAAGTAAACATGTACCTTTTTCAAGTCAAGTTTAATGTGGGTCTCTTTTATAAGCAGTAGAACTAATATTTCAAGTAGTTTAGATACCACTAAGAAAGACATGCTGGAATACAAATGACTATAGCATAAGACAGAAAGTAGAAAGCAATACCTAAAAGTACAAGTAAAAATGAAGGATGCCAAGAGGAGCCATCTCAAATCAGGCTTTGAACTTATTAGGAAATTAGTTTCTAAACTGTGACATACTCCAGACTGTGCGCAACTGGTGGAGAACAAGCCAGGAAGTGTGAATATGAGTTTCTTACCAATCATCTGATTTTCCCACTTTTTTTTTTTTTTTTGGTGGTGGTGCTAGGGATCATGCCAGGCAAATGCTTTACCACTAAGCTACCACTCTACCCTTCATACTTTCTAACCCTGTAGCGGAAACAATATTGTAAGGTTCATGATGAAATTGCAATAAACTACAGATGACAAATTATTCAATGGCTTTTTGTAACCAAGAGCTGCACTAATAGCCACTTTCATATGGGGTTATTTAAATTAATTAAAATGAGATAAAATTAAAACTCAAGTTTTTCACACAGCACATTTCAAGTGTTTTGTGGTCACACGTGGGCCAGTGGCTACCGTCTTGGACAGCCAGATGTAGAGCATTTCCATCACTTCAGAAGGTTCTTTTGTACCGGTCCAAACAAAATTGAGAGTATGTGCCTTGCTTCCTCAGTCACACACTCCAAGCCTAAAGAGTGGTTCCTCGACCTTTTCTACTTCCTAAAGGAAAGCCACAAAAATGGTTCACAGGAATCATTTGGCCTAGCCCTGCTAAGAAGGTGCTGCGGTAATAAGAGTCCAGAATTCTTCCACAAGTCACCAAGTAAACGGCGAGAAGCAGGCAATGACCCAGACACGGAGGCGGGGGCTGAAGCCGCGAAGGGGCGGAGCTGAGCGCCGAGCGCTCGGGGAGGTCACCGTCACGAGGCCGGGGGCGGGGCCTCGCACTGGGCGGGGCCGTGGGAGGCGGGCCGGGGAGGCGGGGAGCCGGCGGGTCGGCGCGCCAGCCTGGCTGTGCGTGCTCACGTGACAGTTCCGCGAGGCCCAGCTCGCGCAGTCGTCCGAGCGAGCGAAGATGGCGGCCGAGAGGGAGCCTCCTCCGCTGGGGGACGGGAAACCCACCGACTTTGAGGAACTGGAGGACGGAGAAGACTTGTTCACCAGCACTGTCTCCACGCTAGAGGTCAGACTGCATCTCCGTGGGTTCCGTGCTGCGCTGCTCCCCGCGTCTCTCCTTTTTAGATGCCGTTACCCTAACCCAGCTTGTCCCTTCCCACCCCCAGGGCTAGCAAGACCAGGTGGGTGACACCTGTGACGGACCCCACCTCAGGTACCTGTCAGTAGGTTGGGTAATGGCCTGGGCGGTAAGGCCTCCTCAGGAGAGCAGCTTGCGGGCCTTGGGGACCGACCTAATTCTCTAAGGGGCTGGCAGCGTCCGGACCGTGCATCGCAGCGCCCTTTCCCCATTCTACCGGCCCTTCTTGGTGTCAGTTGCACCTCTTCTTTCAGGCCAGAGATGGTCTTGTCCCGGGTGCCAGCATGCCGCTCGGCACTCCCCTGGGGCTTCCCTAGCCCCTTTGAAGAAGTGCTTGGTTTCTCTCTTCCCACGGGAGGGTGTGCCCTGAAAGGGAAGAGCAGTGAAGTGAGCTCAGAGTGGCCGAGGGTCAGCCAGGAGCATTTGGGTGCACTTTCTTAGGTCGTGGTCCTTAGTGGACTGCTGGTTCCCCTCGAGGTAAAAGATTCTGTTTGGGCTATTGAGTAGGTAAATGCATTTGCCCATTTTTGTTTGTCTTTAGTTCTAAGACCCTTTAGAGATCATAGTGTTTAGAAAATTTTAAAGTTGAAAGGAGGGAGTAGTTCAGGAAACGGCTTTTTTTTTTTTTTTTTTTTTTTCTTTTAAGCTAACAGGGGAAAAATAGACACAGTTCTCCACTCCTTTTTCCTCTTTTCTCGCATGATCAGCGATCTCTGAAGCGGAGTGTTCCTGTTTTTGTCAAAGGAAACACCCTCTATGAACTTATGTGTATTGGACCGCCTATGTCTAGTTCATGTTTTAATTACTTTACATTTACTAAAAACATACACACCTAAAATCCTAATTTTAATTGTGTTTATTAAAATGTAAGCAAATTTCCTGGAAGGTTGTTTACCACAGACTATCCTTACTGCTAAAGTGCTTTCTTGATCTGTTCACCTCTACAACAAATAAGTTGGAAATTACTGTAAAATATCTACTTTCAGAATTTTTAGCTACCTGAAACTGGGAACTTCCGGGAACCATTTTCAGCACTGACCACATTCTGCTAATTGGTGCAAAGTTCCAGCTAAACCCTACCTCCCCTCAGATTTTAGGTTCCCTGGGACTAGGGATAGTACCTTGATCATCTTTGTGTTCCTCACAAAACCTTGAATATTTGCATTTATTAGATTTTTACTGGATTGTCAAATTAGCATCCCCTAAGAATTAGTGAAATTTTTTTTTTCTGGGTATATTTGGGAGGCTTAGTATCTTTTTTTTTTTTGCTCTTTATGCATGTTATACAGCTACATTGGCATGTTCAAAGACCTGTATTCCCATTGGAGAATAGAAAGGTTTTACATAAGAATCCAAACAAACTTGGTTGACCTGTTTGGAACTTTGTTTGGAGTGAAGTAAAAGGAATCATATTTGCCACGTGGATTGGAATTTCTTTTTTTCAATATTTATTTTTTAGTTATAGTTGGACACATACCTTTATTTTATTTATTTATTTTTATATGGTGCTGAGGATTGAACCCAGGGCCTCGCATGTGCTAGGCGAGCATTCTACTACTGAGCCACAACCCCAGCCCGTGGATGAGAATTTTTAAAAAGTATGTTTGATCATTTTTCAGTGAAAGTCTACAAAGTTTGATTAGGAAAACTTAAATTTATCTTGGTTAATGCACATGAAAATTGTACATAAAGTTGACGTTAGTTATTCATCTTAAACTCCATATTTCAAAAATTCATTCAGGTTATTAATTTTTAGAAAGTAGTATGGCTGTGAGATTTGTAAATTCAGATATTTTTTCTCTCAAAATGTTTGGGGAACTGGGTGTGGTGGTGCACACCTATAATCCCAGAGGCTTGGGAGGCTGAGGTGAGAGGATTTCAACTTTGAGGCCAGCCTCAGCAACTTAGTGAGACCCTGTCTCAAAATATAAAATAAAAAGGGCAGGGGATGTGATTTCGTGGTTAAGCCCCCCTGGGTTCAGTCCCTAGTACAAAAAAAAAAAGTTTGGGGAAGGATATATAGTAGTATTTCTTAGTTTACCAAACTGTTTTAAAGGCATCCTCTTTCAGTACTTCACGTTCTATTAAATAGTGCTTCTAAAACTTTTTTGTATTGGAAAAGCCACAGTATTTATGTTAAAAATGCAGATGCCTGCACCTCACTTGAATATCCATGCTTAATAAGTGTTCTAGATCAGAGCTTTTCAGACTTTTTAAAGTAAGTTACCTTGGGATATTGTTGAAGTGCAAATTATGATTCTGTAAAGCTGCAATAGGGCCCATTATTCTACATTTTTATCAAGCTGTCCTTGTGGTCCTTCTGAGCCATAGAGAACACTAAATTGCAAGGCCCTAAGTAATATCAAGGGAGATCATCTGCTTTTGATACTTATTACCTAAGAAAATGTGTATTGCCTAAGCTGTAAATTAAAAGTAATACTTAAAAACAAATGTCTTTTAATTTATTTTATTTTATTTTTTTAAAAATATTTTATTTTTTTAGATGTAGATGGATGCAACACAATGCCTCTATTTTTATGTGGTGCTGAGGATCGAACCCGGGTCCCACCTGTGCTAGGGGAGCGTTCTACCGCTGAGCCACAATTCTAGCCCATGTCTTTTAATTTAAAAGGGAAAAGAAAATCAGAGTTTTTAAAATTATGTCATTCAGATAGACAACTTTTTCATTTGAGAGTATTTGATCTGGAGTGGGGGATCAGTTGAAACCCACGTAAGTGAAAATCATACACAGCTTCAATGCCATAATTGTTCAGTTTATAATGCCTACACATTAGTTTATCTATATGCCTATGTATATATTTTTAACCCAATTTTAAGCTCATTCCTTTAAGAAGGAAAAAACTAATTTTCTTTCAAAATTAGAAAGTCACATAAAATTGTATTAAGTAAATAAAAGATGTTTCAAATGTCTGCTTTATGTTTCCATTGTGACTATAAGACAAGAAAGTGGTGAGAGGCTAGGTTTAGGGCAGAGAAAGGATTGAGAAGAGAAAGAATTTGGCAAAATTTTATTTTATTTTTTTTGATACCTGAAAAGTATTTTTATCACTTCAAAAAGAACCCTGTACCCTTTAAGATGTTTAGATGTCATCTCTCTTCCCTTTCTCTAACCCACCTGTTTCGAATCCTAAATAGCCAATAATTTGTCTCTTTATATTATCCAGTTCTGGATTTTGTAGGAATGGGATTATATTGTTTTGTTTTGTTTTCCTGTGACTGACTTTTTTTCACTTAGCATGATGGTTTCAAGGTTTGTAGTACTGTAGTATATATCCATCCATCATTCAGGTTTTTTAAAAAAATTTTGTTTGGTTTGTTTTTGCTTTTTGGTGTTGGGGAATTGAACCCAGGGCCTCACACATGCTAAGCAAGTCCTCTTCCACTGAGATACATACCCCCTCAATCTCAAGTTTTTTTCCTCCTTTTAAGATGGCATCTTGCTATGTTGCCTTGGCTGGTCTTCAGCTCCTGGGCTCTACTGATCCTCTTGCCTCAGCATCCCTGAGTGTTTTGATTACAGGTGCCCACAGCTTTTTTCATGATATTAATGGGGTCCTCTAAAACAAATCTTTTACATTTAATGAAGTCAAATTCATCTATTTTTTCTTTTAGTGTTTATGCTTTCAGTGTCTTAACAAGAATCCTCTGTCCCAAATCCAAGGTCATGAAGATTTACACCTGCGTTTTCCTCTAAGAGTTTTATAGTTTTAGCTCTTATATTGAGGTCTGTTAGTCAGCTTTTTCATCGCTTTGACAAATACCTGAAAAAAACAACTTATAGGAGGAGAGATTTATTTTGACTTAGGCCTTCAGAAATATCAGTCCATGATTGGCTGGCTCCATTGCTTTGGGCCTGAAGTGAGATAGAGCATCTTGTCAGAAGGACATGGTGGGAAAGCTGTTCAGCTCCTGGTAGCCAGGAAGGGGGCAGGGGATATTGATCACTGGAGGAAAAAAGGGTTTAGTGCAAGAAATACTCTTCCAGGGTTGCCCGTAGTGACCTTATTCCTCCAACTAGGTCCCACTAGCCCTGTCCTCTGCCACTTCCCAATAATTCATCCAATTATTAATGAATTAATCCACTGATGAGATCAGAACCCTCATGATTTGATCACTTCCCAAAAGCCTCTCCTCTGAAAGTTGTTGTGTTGGGAGCCAAGTGTAAGTTTTGGGGGAACACTTCAGATCCAAACTATAACAGGCCTGATCCATTTTGAGTTAATTTTTGTAGACGGCGTTAGGTAAGAGTCCAACTTTGTTATTTTGCATATGACAATACAGTTGTTCCTGCATCATATGTTAAAAAGATGTTAAAAGATGTTTCTCCCATTGATTGATGATCATGGGACACTTGTCAACAAGTCAGTTGACCAAATAGGTGTTTACACTTGGTTCTTTATTAACCTCAAATGTGAGTCAGCTAAATTTAAGGTGAATACCACAGTATTTTCCTAATGTTATCACATCAAAATGTTTATAGAGAATTTTAACTAGAATTTTCAGATGAGGTATTCACAGGCCTTAGAATTCCTGTCCTAACATGTAACTCCAGGCTATAAGTGCCCAGAAGATATATTTGGTTGGCTTCAGTAAACACTTATTTATTCTCTGCTGTAGTGTTTTGTTTTGTACCAGGGATTGAATCCAGGGACACTTAACCACTGAGCCACATCCCCCGCCCTTTTTTAAATTTTTATTTTGAGATAGGGTCTCACTGAGTTGCTTAGGACCTTACCAAGTTGCTGAGGCTGGCTTTGAACTTGTGATTCTCCCACCTCAGCCTCTCAAGCCTCTGGGATTACAATCTCTACTATAATATTTATATTAAAATAAGAGTACAAAGATCAGCAAAACACTATAAGTCTTTGAAGATGGAAAATCTCCAGTAGAGAAGGAAAAGATGTACAGAAAATTTTGATACAGAGAGATTATATGATGTGAAAACATAAAATGCCAGTGAAATGAGAAACTAATTCCTATCACATTCTTTAACACATAGTGAATGAACAATGAATGTATCTTTTGACTAGGAAAAGCTAATTGAGGAGGTAGTATTTAAGAGAGTTCTTGAAGAGTGGAATGAAATTTTGAAGTGGGGAATTGACAAGGGTCTCTCTGAGGTTCAGATTCTCTGTGTTCAATTCTAAGGAACCATAAATAATTTTGAGTAACTGAATGTAGAATGTGTTATAGGCTTACTATGTAGTAAGATTGTGAAGAGTTCTCGCATTTGTTATGTAGGCAAGTGAAAGGAATGGAAGATTTGCATGGTTGTAACATTTTACCTAGGAAGATTAATATGACCACCTGAGGGATAAATTTGAATGGGAGGTACCATTGTTGGGTTGATAAATTGGAAGCTTTTTTATAGAGCAAAGTACAAATAATAAAACAAGGGATTTGATGCAGTAACAGATGAAAAGGTAACATTTGTATGGCTCCCTCCTTTTAGATCATTTTTAGAGCAAATAATTATAAATTTATTTGGTTGGATATATGTTAGACCAATAAAGATAATTATCAGGCTGGTGGTGTAGCTCAGTGTTAAGCATGCTTGCCTAGCATGTACAAGGCTCTGGGTTCAATTCCCAGCACTACAGTAAATAAAAATGATAACAGGTAGCTAGAAATACTAGATGGGTTAGAGATGTAGATTTGAGAGTCTGTCATAAATTTGTTCAGTGATAAAGCTCCACCTTTAAAAGTACCAAATTTCCAAAAAATCATTATAAATTATCTATGATTTAGAGGGGAAAAAACAGTAACATGGTTAAAGGCAATAAGCATGAAAAATTACTAGAAAGGAATTTATGAAGAAGCATAACTCTAGTTTACTACTTTCCCTTTTAGAGCCTGTTTAAAAATAAAAAATAAAAAAAGTAATTCTGTGAAGTTACCTGAAACAGGAATGCTCAAATATTTTTGAAGATTTTTTTTCCTGAAAAAAATAAGACTTGTCTTCAATGTTAGTTTTGCAGATGCTCACTTTATTATGAAGAGTTGAACAGTTCATACACAATTGAACAGTTCTGTTTTATTCCTCTGATGATAGTTTTTAGTTGATATGAAGTTCATTCCAATTTTGTAAAGTTTACTGTAACTTTAATCAAGATATAGAACAGTTCAGTCACCCCAGTAAATTCTGTCATGTTGCTCTTTGTAATTAACTCCTCCCATTCCCCAGCATTTGGCAACTACTGATCTGTTTTCTGCCTACACTTTTGTCTTTTTCAGTATGTCATGCAAATGAAATCATACAATATGAAGTTTTTTGAGTCTAATTTCTTTATTTAGCATAAAGCACTTAAGAGTCATCAATGGTATTTCATGTTGTTTGTATTTATCACATGTATTTTTATCTATAGTTTTTATCGTATAGTATTTATAGTATAAATATATCTATAGTGTTTACTTATAGTATAGCATTTATAGTATAGTATAGTATTTATCTGTAGTTCATTTCTTTTTATTGCTGAATTTAGTATTCTTGGTGTATATATGTACCACTGTTTATCTGTTCATCCCCTGAAGGACATTTTGGATTGTTTCCAGTTCTTGACAATTATGAATAAAACTAGTATAAACTTTTCTTACAGGCTTTTACATGAGCACATGTTTTATCTCTTTTTTTTAAAAAAATATTTTTCAGTAGAATTTATTATGACATATAGTACACAAATAGAGCAAAACTTCTCATTTCTCTGGTTGACATTTTATCTCTTTTGTGTAAATGCTTTGAAGAAGGATTGCTGGATTGTGTGATAAATACAAACAACTTTATAAAAAAAAATGCGAAACTATTTTCCCCAGTGGCTGTATCATTTTGTATTGCCATCGTCCATGAATGAGAATGTTAGTTGTTCCACATTCTTTTCAGGACTTCTTGTTAATTTTTATTTTAGGCAGTGGTAAGCTTGATCAGGTTTGTCCTGGCTAGCAAGAATTGATTGTTAAATTTTAAGGAATTTTGTGAATTAGTTTAGGAAACTCAGCCATTATTAAAAATTAAATTGATAAAAACTTACACTAGCAATATAGGTCAGTGGTTATTATCTGCTATCAAGGTTACCTGTGTGTTTTTTTCATCTGTTTGGTGAAAAGTATAAGTCTTCCCAGTTCTACATTTAGTGAGAGATAACCAGCTTGCCACTGAAAAAGCCAAAAATCTTTACCATAGGTCTGCACACAGCTGACTTTTAGCCTCCCATCAGTTGTGTAGTATTATTATTGGTGTTTTTTTGGTAGTGGTGGGGATCAAACCCAGGGTTTTGCACATACTAGGCAAGCCCTATACCATTGAGTTACACCCTCAACCCTACCTTGTGATTTTAATATACCCTCCCTAATGATTAGTGATTCTGAGTTTATCTTCACCAACTGACTTCTGTCTTTTTTGAAACATCCTTTCACGTCTGTTATCCATTTTAAAACTTGAGTTTCCATGTTAAATTTTTAGAATACTTCATGTAGTCTGAATGTGAATCCTTTGTCAGATATGTGTTTTCTAGGAATTTTTTCCAAGCCTGTTGCTTGTCTTTTGTTATTAACCTTTTCTTTCACAATGCAAAAGTTTATCATTTTGATAAAAGAACATTATCCTTTCTGTTTTCATTTATAGAACTTTATTTTTTTAAATTTATTTGTTCGAATTAGTTACACATGACAGTAAAGTACATTTTGACACATCATACATAATGGAATATAACTTCTCATTGGTCTGGTTGTACATGATGTAGAGTTACACAGGTCATGTAATCATATATACACATAGAGTAATAATGCCTCGTTCATTCTACTATCATTCCTACTCCCATGTCTCCTGCCTTCCCTTCACTCTCCTCTTTTTGGTCCAAAATACCCACCTTATTGTGAATTAGCATTCACTTTAAATGTCATATAGAATATAAATCCTTTGCTAACTTTAACCCAAGGTCACAAGGTTGCTTTTATTTTCTTTTACAAGATTTATAGTTGGTAGGTGTTTCATTTAGGCCTAGAATTCATTTTGAGTTGGTTTTCATATGAGGTATGGGCTACACTAGCCTTTCTTTATTGAGTTGTATTTGTATATTTGTCAAAATCAATTGATCATTGTATTAGTCAGCTTTCTGTCATTATAATGAAACAACCTGACACAATCTGCCTATGAAGTAAAGAGGATTATTTTGGTTTATGATTTTGGTGGTTAAAGTCTAAGATTGAGTGGCCTTAATGGCTTGGGCTTTTTTGTGAGGACAGCACACCAGAGCATGTGTTAGAAACAGAATGGTCACATCTCAAGCTAGGAACAGAGAAAATAGCTGGTGGTGGGTGGTGGTGGTGTTCCATAGTCCTTTTGAGGCCATATTCCCAGTGATATAAGGACCTCCTACACAGTCCCACATTCTAAAGAGTCACAACACTTAACAATAATGTCATTCTGGAGACACAGCCTTTAACATGGACCTTTGGGAGACACAACTCATTTGCATACCATAGCAATTTTGTATGTCTGGCCTATTTCTGGACTCTGCTTCATTGATTTATTAACTATCCTTTTGCCAGTCTACACTGTCTTCATTACTATAGCTGAGTCTTGATAATAAGTGGTACGAGTCTTCTGATTTTGATATTAAAATTATTTTGGCTATCCTTGTTCTTTTGTCTTTCCACATGATTTTAGAATCAATTTACTGATTTCTATCAAACACGCTGCTGAAATTTTAATTGGGATGCATTTTTTGAATCCATAGATTAACTTGGGGAAAATGAACATGTTAACAAATGCAGTCTCTCCATTTTCTAGACCTTAATTGATTTCTTTATCAGTGTTTATAGTTTTCAGCATATGGATCCAGCACATCTTTTGAGAGTTCCTACCTAAGTATTTCATGGTGTTTGATTTCAGTTTTGCTGCTTTTCTTTCATTTTTACATTTTCTTCATTAGTTGCATATTGACCCTGGATGCTGTAACTATGCTAAAACCTCATTAGATCTAATAGGTTTTTATGTAGTCATTGGGATTTTCTGTGTAGATAATTATGTTGTCTGTAGCTAGAGTTTTATTTCTTTTTGTTCCAGTCTTTGTTCCTCTTTTCCTCTGGATGCCTTATTGCACTGATTGGGACCACCATATAATGTTGACAGGACATGGTATTAGAGGGTGTCCTTTCTTTTTTCGTAGTTATAGGAGAAAAATATTCTTTTTCATTTATATCACATACATACATACATATATTATTTGTAAAGTGTCTGTGTGTAGATAAACTTCATGTGGTTAAAATACTTTTCTTTCTATTCCCTTTTTGAGAGAAATCAACATCATCTCATAAATGGATGTTGATTTTGACAAAAGCTTTTTTTTAATCTATTGTGATTATCATATAATTTTCTCCTTTAGTTTATTTATAAGGAAGATTATAGTGATTCATTTTTCAAATGTTGAATAAGCCTTTTCATTCCTGGGACAACCCACAGACATAATATTTTTATTCTTTTTATATATGGCTGGATTATTCTGCTAATATTTTGTTTAGGTTGTTGTGTCTATATTCATGGAAGGTAATGGTTTGTAGTTTTCTGTTTCTTGTAATGTCTGTCTGGTTTTGTATCAGAAATGCTGGCTTCCTTAAATTAATTGGGGATTTTTTCTTATTTCATATTCTTGAAGAGGCTCTGTGGAATTAGTCTTACGTCTTCCTTAAATGTTGAAAGAACTCTCTAGTGAAATCTGCTGTAGTTTTGTGCAAAAGAAGACCTTTGACTACAAATTTAGTGTTTTAAATAGACTATTTTTTCTTGGTGAACTTTGGCAGTATGTGTATTTTAAGGAATTTGGCCACTTACTCTCAATTGTGCAATTTATGAGCATTAAGTTTTTCATAATACTCTTTATCATTGTATTATTGTGTCTGTGGATTCCATGGGTGATGCCTCTCCCCTTTCATTATTGATAATGGTAATTTACATATTCAGGGTTTTTTTGTTTATGTGTTTATTTTAGTCTTTCTTGAAGTTTGTAATTTCTTCTAATCTTTCCAGCTTTTATTTAGCTTTTGTTTTCATTTTTTTCTATTTGTTTTGAATTCCATTGATTTCTGTTTCTTATTTTCCTTTTAGCTTTATGTTTACTTTGCTCTGAGTTTCTTAAAATAGAAGGTTGGATCATTTACTTGAAACTCTTTTCCTAGTATTAGTATTTAGGTATATAGTTTCCTATGTGACTTTTTTGACCTGTGTTAATTAGTATGTATGGTTTAATTTACAAAATATGAGAACTTTCCAGACAACTTTCTGTTACTAATTTCTTGTTTGTGCTGATGCTATATAGTCTGTGGTTGGATGGAGTGTTTAGACACGTGAAATCAAATTGGTTAAAAAGGTTTTTCAAGTGTTCGCTGCCTTTCCCTATTAACTGTTGAATTGTTCTATCAGTTATTGACAAAAATGTAATGTCTCCAAGTATAATTCTATTTATTAATTCTTCTTTTAATTAAATCAGTTTTATTTAGCAGTATTTTGAAGCTTTGTTAGCCACCGGCATTTGGGATTGTTTGTGTCTTTTGTTGAATTGATCCTTTTATCATGCCCTTCTTTATTCCTAGGTAATATTCCTTATTCTGAAGTTCACTTTGATGTTTATAAACATTCCACCTTTCTTTTTTTTATATGACATTTTTGGCATTGTTTTATTTTTAACCTGTGACTTTTAAATTAGGGTTTTTTTTGGTGTGTGTGTGTGGGCAGCATATTGTTGTGTAGTTAATTTGTTAATTTTGTATCCATCTCTTCTAATTGGTGTGTTTAATGTAATTACTGCCATGGTTGGATTAGATCTATACCATTTTATATGTTTGCTGTTTTTCTTCTTCTGTTTCTTCTTTTCTCCTTCCTTTTGCATTACTTTAGTGTTTATTGGCATTTTAATTTATCTACTGGATTTTTTTTTGCATTATCTCTTTACAAATATATATTTTAGTGGCTACTCTAAGAATTGCAATAGACAAACCTAACTTTTGATGTTCTATTAGTGTACTGCCCCCTTTCATGTTATAGTTTTCATATGTACTAAATATTCATGTACTGAAAACCTTATCAGGTAAAGTTACTATTTCCATTAGTCATACCCATTTTTTAAAACGATTTTTTTAAGTTGTAGATGGACATATCTTTATTTATGTATTTAAGTTGTAGATGGACTTAATATCTTTATTTATTTATTTTTTTATGTGGTGCTGAGGATCAAACCCAGTGCCTCACATGTGGTAGACAAGTACTCTACCACTGAGCTACAACCCCAGCCTAGTCATACCCATTTAAAATAACTAGTTTATCCTGTTTCTCCAGTTAGTTACTATTTTTGAGATTATTTATTTAATTCTGAAGGTCCAAGTATTTGTTACTTTCTTCTATTGTATGTTTTCAGCCTAAAGAACTTGTAAGTAGCGTTTTAGAGTTGCCCTAGTGACAACAAATTCCTACAGTATTCTTTCATTTGAAAATATCTTTATTTCAGTTTCATTGTGTTGTTTGTGGTGCTGGGGCTGAAATGCTTTTGGGTTTTTTAGTTTTTGTTTCAAGGCTAAGCACTGAAACACATGCTGTGCAAATACTGTACTGGGCAATATCCTCAGTTCTTTTTATTTGAGATGAGGTCTCCCTGAGTTGCACAGACTAGGCTCAAACTTGTGTTCCTTTTGCCCAGCCTTCCCACATTCTTGATCTCCTCACATTTTTAGTGGATATAAAATTCTTAGTTGACAAGTCTTTTTGTTTGGCACTTTAAAGATTTCATGTCACTGCTTTCTGATCTGATCTATGATTTCTAATGTGAAATATGTAGTCATTCTAATAATTTTTCTAAATGTAGTTTTTTGTGATTTTAATTACCTCAAGTTTAACTTTTTTATCTTATCAGCCACTTTTTATGATGTAACTTGTAATTTTTTCTCTCATTTGTCCTGTTCGGAGTTTGCTTATTCTTTAATCTGTAAATTTATGTCTTTCATCAAATTTGGGAAATTTTTGCCCATCATTTCTTGAAATATTTTTCCTACACAGCTTTTCTTTGTCTCTCTTTCTAGGACTTGGATGATATAAATTTTTAATATTTCAAAGGTTCTGCTATTCTGTTCTTTTTTTTTTTCAATTTAGATTGAATATTCTCTGTTCACTGACTTTTTTTTATCTCAACACCTGTAAAAAGCCTAAGAATTTTACCCTCCTTGTAAGCTGACAATTTAATCTGTTTTATGGTGGCTGGGAGAAAACACCATAAAGGATTTTATTACTCAAAGCATAGCAAGAAACATAAGTATATGTTTGTGACAGTTTCCCTGCCCCTCATATTCCAATAAGGTGAGGTAGATTAGCCCAGGTGGATTCTGTACCTTTGTTTGTTAGCCATAAGCTGAGGAACCCTTATGCTAAATTATTTGTAATAGGCCATAATCCTGCCTGTTCTTAGTGCTGGTGAATACATCATCTTTATTAATACTACCCAGTAAACAAACCTGGTCTTTGCTTTGAAGAGACTCTTACCTCTCTCTTCCAAGGTTGTTTACTATACAATCTTTCAAGAAAACATAGTCCAAAACAAGAGAACAAATTCGTTTGTTTGCAATATGTACAGAAACTTGAGACACCCTGGAAATTCTGGCAGACTGCTTTGAGTCTATTCTACTATTCTACAAATATGCAGCTTGGAGGTAAACCCATGATTTATGTAGGTTCATTCATAGAATTAGGGGGATCTTCTCCAGGATATCTCTTCCACCCACTGCCACCTCACTCTTTACTTCTTAGAGATCTCTCTTCTTAGTTCTTCTGGCCAGAAACAAAACTTCTGTCAGAGTTTTAGCTACCTGCACTGTCACACACTTGTTGAGCTTGGGTCAGCCTTGCAGGAAAGCAGATCAAAGAAAGGAAAAAGAATACCAATGAGGATTTCTGCCACTTCTCAGTATTGGGTTTTTTCCCTAATTCACTTGGCTGAAGAATTAGATTTTCTCTTAGGTTTTTCTATGTTAGCATTATTGTCACTGCTAATGTCATGAGGCTGACACTATATCTGCCTTAGGTGAGTGCCAGGAAAGAAAATGGGGGTGAAGAAATAAAAGAGTTTTCCATTCATATTCTATAGGTTATAGGGGCCCTCATGTTATGGCCAGAAATACAAAGAGTTTTTCTTGGAGTCATTACTGCTCATATCTATATAAAGTTTTCCAATTGGCAGTATCCTCAGGAAAATCCAAAATAGAAATCAAGAAAAAAATTGAAAAACTGACCCTTTTAAGAATAATTTTTCACGTTTTAGCTCATTCCTGAGTCTGACTGCTATTATTTATTTTTATATTATTGGTTTTTGTATTCTATTCAGAGTTCTTACTGTTAATCTGTAAGGGAGAGAAAGACTATAATGAGTTTCTTTGGTCTTGATTGGAATCCACAGCATCACTTTTTAGTTTAAGAGATATTAGCAAAAACCTTAAAATTTTGTATTAAAACTTTTCTGTACACTACGAGGTGACGCTATGAGGGAAGAAAATATACACATTCACTAAGAATACTGCTGACTACTCAGTTATGTATCTTGGACAACTGTAGTTTTGATGGAACAGAACCTCAGCTCCAGACAAAGAAGCCATCAGTGTTCCCTTTCACCATTGCTTTTTCCTCCCACAGTTTTATCCATCTACTGGAGAATAGCTCTTCTTGTACTCACTAGGAACCTAGAAAAGGCATGGGGAAGCAGGGACAGAAATAAGTAAGTCTTCAAAGCTTTTACTGAGTCACTGACCATGGCTGTGTCCTGAGCAGTAGAAAACAGCCTTCTGCACTGTTAACAATGGACAGACACCAAAGGGAAAGTAGGCCTTTCCATAGCCTTTACTACAGTTGCCCACCACCCACACCATTCCTATCCCACACTTCACTCTTAGGTTCTACACTATGAGACAAAAGGGTTGCTTTATGTTATATCTATTTTAAACAACTAAAGAAGAAAATGTTCACTCAGTTATTAAGATTTTTGCCATTTAAAGTTTGCTTATTTCATTCCTCTTCAGCATAAAGAATTTCCTTTAGGGGCCGGGGTTGGCAGAGTGCTTGCCTCGCACATGTGAGGCACTGGGTTTGATCCCCAGCACCAAATAAAAATAAAAACAAAGATATTGTGTCCATGTATAAATAAGAATTTAAAAAAAAAAAAAAAAGAATTTCCTTTAGCATTTCTCTTAGAGATGACCAGTTGGAGATGAATTCTCTTATTTCTACTTCATCTGAAAACTTTCACTTTTATTCCTAAAGGATATTTTCACAGTTTAAAGGTTTCTGGATCAATAGCATTCTTTAAGCACTTTAAGAGTATTCTTCCACTATTTTCCAGCTTTCATGATTTCTGAAGAGAAATCCACAGAAATTCAAATTGGTGTTCCCATGTAAAAATGTGTCTTTTACTCTAGATCCTTTCAATTTTTTAACCTATGTCTGTCATTTGTAGCAGTTTGATGATGTGTGTAGGCATCATATTATTTGATTTTATCCTCATTAAGGCTCGCTGAACTTATTATTATCTATAAATTTGTCTTTTCCAAATTCAAGATGTTTTAGCCACTGTTTAATTAAATACTTCTGCAACCGTCTTTTAAAAATTTTTTATACCTTTATTTTATTTATTCTTATGTGGTGCTGAGAATCAAACCCAGTGCCTTAGTTGGTATAGTGCAAGCACTATACCACTAAGTTACAACCCCAACCCCTGTAGCAGTCTTTTCATCCTTCCATCTAGGACTGAAGTGGCATGAATTTTAGATTCTTTATATTATTCCACAAATCCCTAAGGTGGCTTGTTCATTTCTTTTTCAATTTCTTTTCTCAGAAGTTGTCTTTGTTACTCAGATTGAATATTTTCTATGAATTTAAAGTTCACTGACATCTTTCCTCTGTTGTGTTCACTCTGTTATTGTCCATCTTGTGATTTTTTTTTTCAGATAAGTTTTTTCAGTCTAAAATTTTTATTTTGGTTATTTTTTGTAGCTTCTATATTCCTTTACCGAGAGTTGTCGTTTCATTTTAAATGTATTTATCTTTACCTCATAGGGCATAGTTATTATTTTTTGTTTGTTTTAAACTGACATGTTAAATGTTTGTTGTTATTTTGGGTTTAGCATCTGGTGATTGTCTTTTCCCTTAAGATTTGGTCACATTTTCTGGGTTCTTTTTTATGACAAATGATTTTGGACTGTGTCGTAGATGTTCCAAGTGTCATATTGTGTTAGCTTTGCTTCATTATGACCAAAATACCTGACAAGGACAACTTAGAGGAAGGAAAGTTTGTTTGGCTCAGAGATTTAGTCTATGGTAGGCCAACTCCATTTCTCTGGGACAAAGGTGAGGCAGAACACCATGACAGAAGGCTGTGGCACAGGAACGATGCTTACCTCATGGCAAGGTCAGGAAGCAGAGAGATGGGAAGGAGAAGGGATCCCAGGGAAGATGAGGTTTTCCAAGGCAGGTCCCCAGTGACCCACCTCCTCCAGTTATACCCACCTGCCTACAGTTACCATTCAGTCTGTTCAATCTACAATGGGCTGATTAGCTCATACCTCATAGTCTAATTATTTCACCTCTGAATATTCCTGCATTAACACAGGAGCTTTTAGGGCGATACCTCATATCTAAACCATATCAATAGTTAGATTCCACATCCTGTTACAATTTTCTGGAGAATGTTGGAGGTGTTTGTTTGTTATTTTGTCAGACAATGAGCTTCTTTAGGTTAAAGTTCTGTTTTGCCTTCTGGGGGTATTGGTTCTCATTTCAGTTCAATTTTCAAAGATTTTGTTTCTTTGTGTCTGTCCCACGCATGCACTACTTACAGCTTTATCTGGGACTTTGACAATGTTCTAAATATCAGTTTGATTCTCAAAAGTCTTTGGAAAGTGCCGTGCTATTTGTATTTCTTCCTTTATATGTACCTCATCAGGGTTGATCCTGAGATTTCTGCACACTCATTCACAGAATCATAGGATCCTCTTCTCCAGTTTTTTCTCTGGGTTCTTCTCCCACATTGTTCAGGTTATATATACAGTTCCTTTTTCTCAGTTCTTTGGTGAGAAAGATGAGATTTCTTTGGAGTTGTATCTACCTGTGCTGTTGCTCCTCTAGTGCAGCTCCATGCATGGGGCCTGCTTTTGGCAAATCCTCAAGAGAAAAGAAAAAAAAAAAAATCCAGAGATTTGTTCATGCATACATATTCTTCATGTCTAGCCATAAAGGTGAGATTCTATTAGAATTTTACCATTGCACAGATCTGTGAGTAGGCTATTTTCAGGACAAAACTATTAGAGAAAAGATGAAAGTACACTCACTTTCTTTCACAGTGTCTGAATATGTTTACTTCTTAGATTCCTCCTGTAGTTTTTGTTTTTTGCCCCTAGACTTTAGTTGTAAGCAGAGGTAATGGGGCTACAGTGGGCTTACCACATATATTAGTTACGTATTGCACTGTAACAACTTTCTGTGACTTAGCAACTTATTTTAGATTCCGCATCTAAGGGGTTAGGAATCCAGGAGCAGTTTACCGAAGTATTCTGGTTTGAGGTAGATTTCAGTCAGGGTTGCAGCCATCTGAAGCCTGAGGAGGATCGAATTCTAAGCTTATTTACATGGCTGTGAGAGGAACCATCAGATCCTTGCCACATGGGTCTCTGTAGATACCTACTAAGCATCTGGCAACTGCTTTCTCTTAGACTGAGTAGAGAGGGCTATAGGGCAAGGGCAAGCACAGGACCATTGCAACATGGAAGAAGTGACCTACTATCATTTCTGAGAGACAGTGGGGGTAAAAAAAAATGGGAATGGGTGATTGGCTAGATAATGGAAGATGTAAGTGATAAGGGAGATATAGGACTCTGAGATAAATGTGTAAGTTCCCAGATTGGGTGATGAGGGGAAAATGGTGCTATAAGGCAGGGGATTGTCAAACTTTAGCCTAGAGGCTAATCTGTTTGGATACTCATTTTTGTAAATAAAATCTTATTGGAGCACAGTCACATCCATTTGCTTACATTTGTTTATGGCTAGGGGAGAGGAGTAGCTGTCACAAAGACCGGATAGCCCTCATTTTTCATCTTGCTACCCCACAATTTGTCAACCTAGAAAACTCCATCTCTTTTCAGAAGTTAAACTCTGATTTATTCAGGGGGACTTAGGACCTCTTCCCTGGCATTCAAAAGTACCTTATATGGGGCTTATTTGAACAGTTCTATTCTAAACCTTATATGCATGTGTTTTCTCACTGAACTATTAAATATTAAAGTCTCTTGAAAGTAAAGACATCTACACACCAAATATTAACAGGTGTGCATGCGCACATGCATGTGTGTATGTACAACATAATTAGGGTTTCATTGTTTATATTTTGTAATCTCAAAGAAATTGTCAAAAAAGGTTATTTGGCTAACTTGAATAATGGTAAACAAATATTAACTCCTCTTTTTTTTTTTTTTTAAGCTGTGATGAGAAAAGGTTAGTTGAAATAATATAACAAATAATACTATAGTGGCTAAAGAGTATTTTAATTTATTTAAGGTAGACTGTTTTTTCTATTCATCATTATTCCCCTATTAGAATTTGGGATTTGACAGTGCTTAATTGAATGGATTTCCTTAAACACTTAAAAATATCAAATCACAAATATTAAATTTTAGTAATATTTAATTCTTTTGTGGGGGAGTGCTGGGGTTCAAACACAGGGGACACTCAATCATTGAGCTACGTCCCCAGCCATTTTAATTTTTTAAATTAGAGTTTTATAGTTATACATAGTAGTAGGGTTCATAAATGCATGGAAATCAATTTCTGGGATCTGTATGCCTGTTGTGGAGAGCTATTGTGTGTCAAGTAGATCAGGACCAGATTCCCAGAGCTGGGGGCTCGACACATAACTGCAAGCGCTGGGCGGGGTTGGTATCTAGGGAGGGATTGGGAAACTGAGGATTGGAGAGCTGAAGAGCTCTTTTGGTTTCCAAACTGGTGGGATTGGGGGATCATTCTGGACTAGGGAGAGAGTTGGAGTTTAGGACCAGGCTGGAGTCAGGGACCAGGCTGGTGTTGGGTCCCAGTGAGTGCCAGCCTAAGTGGGTCCTGGGAACCCAGTGGGTTCCAGACTAGTTGGCCAAGCGCAAGATGCCCTCACACCCTCTTCCAGCCTCCCTACCCGCAGGAGCTAGTCCTGTCTGTCCCTGTGCACTTTAAGACTCAAAGATCTAGGGAGAGCCCATTTCTCTCTAGCTTCTGCAGCAAGATGGTGGCTATTAGCACAACTAGCAGGAATACTTCAGGTGTAACCAAAGCTGCAGGTACCTTAGGGTGGTCTTCCAGCCCCTGGCTTGTGTTTCTCTATGGTGGCAGCAGAGGTGTCCCAAGATGGAAGCAGCTGTGTTCAGTGATGGGGCAGCAGTGACTTCTCAGGGGGTGCACGCAGGGACCCTGCTGTGCTTTGCCTTGCCTCCCCTCCCTTTGAAATCTTGATGGAATCCTCCATGAACCCCTAACTCCAGCATCCCGCTTTCCTGCAGAAACAGCACCACGTGTCACACCAAGGTCTGCTGCCATCACAAGTAGTAGCCAACCATCCATGGATCCTTGTTGCAGCAGCCTCTGAGCATCTGGGTGTCTGAGCACATTGTAAAAACTTTCGGGGCCTTCTTGTGCAAGAAAAAGAACCCACTGGTCTCTTAAGAAAATTGTCACTTTTACTCCCTTGAGCTTTAGATGGGTCTGGTCTTGCCAGCTCCTGAGATACCTTCACGCCATGTTTCTTATTGTCTCTGGGCAAAGTCTTTAGCATTTCTTTAGTGGCAGTAGGTCTTTAACAACTACACCTTTTTAGCCCTTTTTACTCCTACCTTTTTTTTAATATATTTTTTTTAGTTGTGGATGAACACAATATCTCTTATTATTTTTATGTGGTGCTGAGGATCGAATCGAGTGCCTCACACATGCTAGGCAAGCATTCTACCACTGAACCATAACTCCAGCCCCTCATATGGGTTTTTAGAATTAGTTCTTCCTTTCTAAGGTCTTGAGGTAAATCATAAGTTCATTTGGGGGGAATCTATGTTTGTTAATGTAGGCACTCAGTGCTATAAATTTTCCTTAGAGCAATTCCTTAGAATTGTTCTCACAGTGTCCCAGAGATTTTCATACGTTGCATTCCTGTTTTCATTTGTTTCTAAGAGTTTTTTTATTTCATCTCTCATTTCTCCTTAAAAAGAATATTGTTCAATCTCCATATGTTTATGTGGGTTCTATTATTTTTTTCTGTTGACTTCTAGTTTCCTTACATTATAATCCCATGCATCCTATTTAATCATAATCAGTTTTTGAGGATTTGATAAGACTTACATTCTGACCTAGAATGTGTTGTGGTATAGAAAAGGTTCCATGAGCTGGTGAGAAGGTAAATTCAGCTGTTGTGGGGTAAGATATTCTGTAGATGTCTATGAGATCTGTTTGATTTATAGTATTACTTAGGTTTGCCATATACTTATTGATTACATGCTTTGATAATCTGTCCATTGGTGGTAAGAGTGTGTTGAAATCATCTGGTGCTATCATATTGGGGTCTATCTGGGATTTAATGTCAAGAATAATTTTTAATATAATCAGGTATACTGACATTTGGGGCATATATATTTATTACCATTATATCTTCTTATTAGAGTGTTCCCTTTACCAGAATATAGTGGCCTTCTTCGTCTCTTCTTCTTCATATTAATTTTTGCTAAAAGTTTACTTTGTCAGATAAATAGACTAGCAACTTAGCTTGTTTTGAGATGACATTTACATGGAATATTTTATTTGTTCCATTTTTTTAACCTGTCAGCCTGTGGGTGTCTTTGCCAACAAGATGAGTCTGTTGCAAACAGCATACAATTGGGTCTTATTTTTCAATCCATTCTGCTATCTGTATCTTTTAATTAATTGGGAAGTTGAGGCCATTTATATTCAGTGTTATTATGGATGTATGTTGTAGTTGCCTGCCAATTTGGTTTGTTTGATAATTATATTCTGTCTTAATTTTCATTTAAGTGGATGCTCTTCTAGTGATCTTCTTTGATTTGGGAGCATTGGGGTTTATTTTTGGGTAACTGTGCATTGTTACATTGAGTATTCTTTGTTGTGCTGGCTTGGTAGCTTGCCTCTACATGTGACCTGATGTTTTTCCCTGGCTGCTTTGAGTATTCATACATTATTTTCAATGTTTGGCATTTTGCTTTATGATGTATCTTGTTTTTTTATGAGGTTTTGTTATGATCTTGTCTGTGTGGGGTCCCATATATCTCCTGTATGTGGATGTGTATCATTTCAGATATGGGAAAAGTTTTGTTACTATTTCATTAAAAATGTTCCTAATGCCTTTAGCCTCTATCTCCACATCCTCTTCTATGCAATTAACTCTCAGGTTTGTTCTCTTGATGCTTTCTCAGAGATCCTGTATATTCTGATCATGATCTTTTATTTTTTACCTTTATTACATACTTAGTATTCAAGTTCACACGCCCTCTCTTCAAGGCCTAAAGACGCTCTTCAAGTTCTAAAGTTCGTTATTAACAAGCAAAGGAAGTCATATGAATATATGGATTGATGTAGAGAAATCATATGACATAATTCAACACACATTGATAAAAACTCAGAAAAATAGAACTAGAGAGTATATGGATTAAATTATTTCCTCCAAAAGATATGTGTAGCTTCTGACTTCACAGGAAGGAAGAAGGCCTTTTTTTTTGGGGGGGGGGTCCAGAAATGGCATAATTATGATGTTATTGCCTAAGCTGAGATTATAAGGGAATAGGATGAGCTCATGGTTCCGTGTGGTTGCATCCTTATAGAGAGAGCAGGGCAAGCTTTGAGTGAGTGAGTGTGTTCTGTAGGTATTTCTTTGTGATTCCCATTTGGGAATTATATTTAATATGAGAAGAAGATACTGCTCTGATGTGAATCTAGAGCAGCATAACTTCAGTATTATATTGAATCCTACTGCCTTATTTCTCTGACCCCACATCTCAGTTACTGATGTCATAGTGTTACATGTGTCGGCATTGTGTGTTCAATACCATGGAATAAAATTGGGTTTTTCTGTTACATTATTCTCCTCCATCTTTTAGAAAACAAATAGCACTAGTTTTTATAGTTTTTATGAAATTTGCTTTACCAGATGTCTTTATGTCCTTATCAAGATCTCATTCCTATCTAATGTTCATTCAGTCTGAAGGATTCCCCTCACACAGGGTGCATCTAGTGAAAATCAGCACCCTGAGCTCTTGTTTATCAGTACTGTGGTTTGAATGTGTATTTATTTCCAAAATTCCTGTTGACATTTTAGCCTTAATGTAACAGTGTTAAGAGGTGGGCCTTCAATAGGTGGTTAGGTCTCAAGGCTCCAATTCCATGGATGGCATGCACAAGACCAGAACACGTACAAAAGTACATCTGTCAGGCTGGGTGTTAATGGCGTATGGCCATGTTTTAATCAGCTTTTTCACCACTGTGGCCAAGATACCTGACAGAAACAACTTATAGGAGGAAAAATTTATCTGGGGGATGCAGTTTCTGAGGTCTCAGTGCATAAATGTCTGGTTCTAGTTCTCTGGGCCCAAGATGAGGTAGTTTGTCATGAGAGAAGGACCCAGTGGAGGAAAGCTGCTCACTTCAGGGCAGCAAAAGAGAGACAGAGAAGAGAGGGACAAAGTAGCCTTCAAAGAGACGACATCAGTGACTCATCTCCTTCAGCCATGCCTCATTTGCCAACCATTGCCAGCCAATCAGTCCATTCAACCTAGTATGGACTGATTAGTTTAAAGTTCTCACAGTCCATTCACTTTACCTCTGAATATTCCTGTATTAACACATGGGATTTTGGGAGGACACCTTATATCCAAACCATAACAAGCTATAATCCTCTCAACTCTGAAAACTAAAGCACGTGTTCAAGCCCAGCCTGAGCAACTTAGTGAACTGTCTCAAAATAAAAAGGACTGGGGATGTACCTCATTGGTAGAGTACTTGCCTGAGGATGTAGGTTCAATTACCAGTATGTCAAAAGAGGAAGGAAAAAAAAAAGTTGGGGGGCGGGGAGGGCAGCTTGAGGGAATGAGTTCAATCCTTCTACCCCTTTCATCGTGTGAGGAGGATATAGCTTCAAGGTGCTTTGACCTTGGATTTGCCACTCTCCAGAGCTATGGGAAGTCGATTTCTATTGTTAATAAATTAATATTTATTATTATTAATAAATACCAGTTTAAGTTGTTTTTTTTTTTTGTTGTTGTTGTTGTTTTTTTAATAGCAGCAGGAAGGGACCTAAATATCTATGAATGCTACCATTTCCTCCCCTGA
This sequence comes from Marmota flaviventris, assembly GCF_047511675.1. Classification (NCBI taxonomy): domain Eukaryota; kingdom Metazoa; phylum Chordata; class Mammalia; order Rodentia; family Sciuridae; genus Marmota; species Marmota flaviventris. The sequence goes on from NC_092502.1 coordinate 53,030,080, forward strand.
TGGGAAGAATACTTTCACTGGTTCTGGTATTCTCAGCTTCCATATTTTATCCTTTATTGCTTTGAATATATCAACCCACTGCCATTTGCAATCCAGGGTTTCTAATGAGAAATCTGATGGAAACTTTATGGGGAAATGATGACAAATGTGCTCTCCTTCTCAACTCCATAGGTGTTAATGCCAAGCTCTAGAGTGTCTTAGGACCAGAGCATTTTGTTACAGTATCAAGATTATAAGTGAAGTACTACCATCTCTTTGACACCAATTGCCATGACCTGCATGGCTGTTTATTCAGAAACCGACTGTGGTAAGGGGTGATGGGGGATTAGAAAAGACAGGCACAGGGAGAGAAAACTGGAACCAGGTGGGACACCATCCTCTGATAGAGGAGCAGTGACCCAGAGCTAGCTCAGCATGTTTATTATATAGGTTTTATCATCAAAAGGGTTTTCTGTGAGAAAGTTTCTTCAAAGGAGGCAGGCTGAAGGATGAAGTCCAATTATAATTAGCTTTTTTGTGCTCATAATTCTCTACGCCTGACAGCTGCTGTCTGAACTCAGGGTCAAGACTGATAGTCCTGTGCCTTGCACAAAACCTCTGTTAGCAGGGTCTCACCATAACAGCTGGGCAATCTTGACCTGTACCTTTGCACAGGAAGTTCCCAGCACAGGTACATCTCCTGTTGTGAGACAATCAAAAACCATGATTCAAATCACCACTCTCCACAACCTAATCATTCTGAGTTGAAAGAAATAGGAATGGAATACCATGAGTGTTATATGATGAGGTCTTCAAAAGCCAGAAGTTATAGATTTTTCAGACTGGAAAAGACCATTGAAACCCTACAGGTTTTAATCTCTAAACATGGAAATATCAGTCTCCATAATCCACTGAAGCAAAAAAATTTCCGGGGTTCTTTCTTATTCTTATTATGAAAGTTGAAAAGGTCCTGGAGGCTCCAAAGTGAGGTGATCACCGGGAGTTATGCCCATGTGTAAGTGGGTCGTTACTTGCTCTGATCTCATAAGGAGGCACACTGTAAGGTTGCTTCAAATCCTGGATATATAAGACGGTGGCTGCAGCTGGGTTTTTGTCCATAAATACAGTAAACTCTTGGTGGTGACCTATTGGACTCCCAAATAGTGTTTTGTGGTAGGTGATTATGGTGTTTTTCTAATTTTTTTTTTTTTTGGTACCCGGATTGAACTTGGGGCCACTCAACCACTGAGCCACATCTCCAGCCCTATTTTGTATTTTATGTAGAGACAGGGTCTCACTGAGTTGCTCAGCACCTTGCCATTGCTGAGGCTGGGTTTGAACTCTGATCCTCCTGTCTCAGCCTCCTGAGCTGCTAGGATTACAGGCATGAGCCACCACACCTAGCTTGCTAATTTTGTTTTTAATCTATTATTCTTTTTAACACAATGCCTTTATTTTTATGTGCTGAGGATTGAACCTGGGTCCTACCCGTGCGAGGCGAGCACTCTACCGCTGAACCACAATCCCAGCCCTTGCTAATGTTTTTTTGATTTGTGTTTTTTGTTTTGTCTTTTGTTTTTTTATTACTGATTTTGGTCTTCCTTCCTTCCTTCCCCCCCCCTCCCCTTCCCCTCCCCTTCCCCTCCCCCTCCCCTCCCCCTCCCCCCTCCCTTCCTCCTCTCCCCCTCCCCCTCCCTTCCTCTCTCCCCCCTTCCCCCTCCCCTCCCCCCTTCTCCTCTTCTCCCTCCTCCCCCCCCCCTCATCTTTAGTTGGTGTTCCAGCTTAGGATGTGTTTTTAGAGTACTCCGAGAACTATAGTGCTGCAGTGGCCCAGCTTGTGCTATGAGATGGTTCTTATGGACCATTATCAGGTCCTGAGGGACACTGGGCAGGAGAGCTTTGGCCAGGTGATAATAGCCCGCCATCTCTTCACTGGACCAGAGGTGGTGGTGAAAGAAGCTATCAGTCAGAGAATCGCCACTTGCCTTCAACATGTTGTTGCATGCTGTGCTTCTGCCGGCTGGTTTTCAGAGGAAAAGTGGCTCCTGTTGAAGAAGGCCAGAGATATCCTAGGTTCTTAAACAGTGGCTCCAGTGAGGATGCAGAGATGAGACATACAAACTAATGAACAGCCAGAAGACCCAGAAGACCCCAAGTTCTGAGGATCCTGACATCGTGGTGCCAGCCTTTGGTCAGGAGTGAGGTGTGCCAAGTGGCTCAGGCTTCTCCTTGCAGATTCCAGCCAGGAGTGCATCTGGATTCACCAGGACTCTCCTCTGCCTCCACCTGCCAGAGACATCAGACTCTTTCCCTGGGACACTTCCTCTTTCCCTGCTCTTGTCTGTCCTTCTGGGATAGCAGAGATAGTTTTTAATAAATTTATTTCTCACAAACTGTATAATAATATTGATGTTCCAAAGATTTTTTTGAAGGACAGGTTAAAAAAAGGAGGAGGAGGGAAAAAAAAAAAAAAAAACAGAAAAAAAGGGAGGCCTCAGGGCAAGGGGAGGAACCCAGCAGCAATCCTATCTGAGGCCTGGATCACTTTGCCTCCTTCTCTGCTCAGGGTAGACAGAGACTCATTCAACTGATATAATGTAGATTGGGACTCACTTATCTTAAGCCAGTGTAGATGGGGATTCACTTGCCTTGAGCCAATGTAGATGGAGACTAGCTCCCCTTGACCTAGTATAGATGTTGATTCTCCCCTTGAGCCACTGTATACTTTATTCTGTTTGAATCCCTTTCCCAATCTTCAGGCCCCTCCCTGAGGTGTATGGACAAGGTGGGTGACAGCTATTGGACAATACACATCTGACAAGGCATTGGAAACTGCAGAGTGTTCTATGGCATCATCTCCATAATCCCATGCACAGGGAAGTGAGAGGTGGGCCAGTGGGCAGGAGAGGGCTTGCCTGTAGCAGTGGCTGGGTGCTTCACCACATGCCATGCAGCCTTCCTACCCCAGATCTCTTCCTGGTGGCTGCTAAAGTCATGAGAGAGAGAGAACACATGGGATTTGGGGATGGAAATGTCAAAATTCTTCCTAGTGTGCAAGGTAATGTTATGGATGTTACTTACATAAAAACCAAGTGTACCCATGTGGAATTGCTCTGATCTTTGAGCTCTATTGACACTAAATTTTGTAAAGTGAAGTGCACACAAATAGAGAGTAAGGAACTATCAGGTCAGTCAGGATGGGAGGCTTTGGGCATCTTCCAGCTCTGGCATCTCCACAGGGCTGAGACTCCCAGAGCTGCTCTGGCAGCTTCTTTCTGCTATTATAATTATCTTTTGGTTAGAAAGTGATAACTTTTAAAAAAGAAATGTGTCCCATTTGTCATGTAGATAGTTTGCCATTTTTAGGGAGGGCCCCAATTGAGAAATTCTCAGAAGCTTAGAAGTTTTTTAAAAAGAAAAAAGTCTTTAAATATTTTTCAAAACAAAAAGACATGGGTGGTAAATCCCCCTGAGGTAAAGCCACTTCCCAGCATGAGGTAGGAACACACCACACCACTGACTAGATTGTCTGTTTGCTTCCTGAAAGCTTATAATATGCAGAAGATTTGGGGGAGGTATAATGAGAGTCATGGTCCAAGGAGGAAGCTCAGGGCCAGCTGGACAACTCCAGGTTTGAGGGGTGATACCCACAGCAGATGTTCAGAAATCCTGGAGGAGGGAAGGAAAGCTGCATAGCAGAGGAATTCCTCTATGCATTTTGTGTGGCTTTGTCTGAGGAGTGGAAAAACGGGATTTCATAGGCTTTTTTCCTCTATACCTGCCCCTGGGTAGAGCAGGGACTTATCAGATGTTTTCTCTGTTGCTCTTAGAAACAGAAGCTGATCTTCCCCCTAGTGTGCAAGGTAATGTTTCCTCTCTGGGTAAGAAAGAAGGGCTCTTTTACTTAATTATTTAGGCGTGATGGCTAAGCCCCTTTGTGCTGAGGCCCTTCCATCAAGAAGCCCCCAAACCGTAGCCTCCATTCCTACAGCCAACACTGCCTTTTCCACTGTTTGCTCCAAATGCCTGTTCTCCCTGAGGTCTCCTGTGGTCCACAACTTCCTGTGGCCTCTTTTTACCTGCTAGTTACAAGTGCAGTGGCGGGAGTGTGAATAGTTGTGTCAGTGCAATTTCAAAATACACAGGAGTTTATGCACAGTAATCCAGCAACCCAGAAGTGATAACCATCTTCACAGACCCTGAACAGAAGCAGGCCTCAGTGTACACAGTGAATGAGACCTTGGCACTGTGCATAAGATGTAAAGGAACCCAAGTATCCACCCCACCCTCCTGACTTGAGATGAGAGTGCCTGAGCATCTGTGTGCCTTATCTCCCGACCTTTCAGCATTGTTTTCTTTTATGTTCTTAACTGAAACATGATTTACATTATAGTACAGTGTGTAGGATACAAGGCACAATGTTAGGTCAGCACAAAGAATGCTAAAATCTCTGCTGTTCCCTTGGAACCTACTGCTTTCTGACCATGTATTGGAGCTGTTGCCTTCAGAAGATGCCTATGTGGATTCAATTCCTGTCACCACACTTGTGTAGCCCATATGTGTTCTTTCCTGTCTATCTTGTTTGCTAGGATGTTTTTGTTTCTGTTTTTGGCCTACTTGCGTGGCCTGAAGAAATGCTGGGTGGGAATGTCAGCTTGGGGAAAAGTGGTCAGGCTGGAGATTACTATGTTGCCAGTGTCTTAGGCAGATGTGCCTCCTTTGCCAGGAAAAGGATCTGAAATCCTCAGGACAAGTGTTTCCTGGCTGCCTCAAAAACAGGAAAAGAGGAGAAAAGTAAAAGGGGGAAAACAAGAAAGAAAGGGGGGGAAAAACTCTAATAAAAGTTAAGAAGAGAAGGAAAAAAAGCATTTTTACATAAAAGTGTAAAATTGTAAATTGTTATCTCCATCATGGTACCTCAGTGAGGTGGGAAGAGTGAATAATTACAACCTATGCTGATCAAATCTTCTCTTTGGGTTTCTTAAGCTTTGTACCCTGTGGATAGTAAAGTCTTGTGGTCATACACACACACACACACACACACACACACACACACACACACAGACAGTTCTTTCTGTTGTCCTGCTTAACAGGGCTGAATTGTGGCTAAAGCTAGCTGGAATTCCTCTCATCTGCTGTACAGTAGAATGTGCTAACATGGAATGCAGAGATCAGTAGGCAAAGATTCTCTCTATAGTGCAGGGCAAATATTGGATTGCAACACATTAATGAGCCATCTCAGAATGCTAAGTAAAACTTCTGCCTAGAAACTTTTGATCTACATGTTCTAAGGATGGGGGAAATGGCAGCACATCCCTAGACACACCTATAAGTGGTGAGAGGGTCTGGAGACAAAGAGATCTGTGCTGAGAGGCAGGGTGTCAGATTGCATACATATAGTCCCTACCACATTATTAGTACTCTCATACTTGATTCTCAAAAAAATTCACATAGAACTCTTCATTCCCCGAGATTGCTAGCTGGTTCCCTGAACTTCCAGTTTCAAAGGGAAGCAACTTCTGCTCTCCTCCATGTTGCAGTCTCTTTTCCTGTGGCATAGAATTTTCAATGGCTTTGTGTTGAAGTCTCTCCTTTGGATCATACTGTCTTACAAGGCAGCCACCTACTCCGTCAGTGCAGTGAAATTTTTGTAAAGTCCAGAGTCCCAGAGAAAGAAAAGTCAGGGGTCTCCAATCCCCACACCAGTAAATTCAGACAATAAGACCCTTCTCAAGTTATCTCCTGAGTTTAGCTTCATGAGACTATTCTGATAAGTTTAAAGAACTTCTCCAGAGCCAGTTTGCTCTGCAGTTCCCAAGTCTCTTACTTGTTTAGACTCTGTGTCTGCAAGGTGCCAAATTCTGTGCTAGTGGAGTTCTCTGGGATCCTCTCTCTTTCACTGAGAGTTAGTCCCCCTTCCCCTACCTTGATACCTTGTGTTCAGTGGTGGGGCACTTTTTCTTGCACTCTTCCTTGCACTCTTTCCTTATCCCAAATCTATATATTTCTCCAGGTCTCTCTCAACTGTTCTCTTCTAATGCTCTCCTAAGTCCATCCAGTTCAACAAGCATCTAGCTACACTCCTGTTGTTTTGGTTCTGTCTTGTGGAGAAGTTGAACAAGTGCTCAGTGACTCCAGTCTGCCATTTTCCAACATATATCTGCTGCTTATTTTTGTCTGTTGATTTTGTGCCCTGAAACTTTACTAAATTCATTTAATCTAACATTTTCTAATAGTCTTCAGGATTTTGTGTATATGAGATAATGCCATCTTAGACATTTTAACTTCTTTCTTTTCTTTCCAGTTTGTCTGTCTTTTGTTTCTTTTTTCGTGCCTAAATTCTCAAAGACCTTCAGATACTATGTTGAATACAAGTAGTGAGAGTGGTGGGTATCCTTGTCTTTAGGAAAGTTTTCAGCTTTTCATTTTTGAATATAATTTAGCTGTGGGCTTATCTGTGACAGATGACTTTTATTATGTTGAGATGTATTCCTTATAAACCAAATTTGTTGTGAGTTTTTATCCTAAAAGGATGATGAATTATGTCAAATGCACTTTTCAGCATTTATTAAGATGATCATATGATTATTGTTCATCATTCTATTAGTGTGGTGTATCATAATATTGGCTTGATTATATGTTGAACAATCCTGGACCCTAGGGATAAATTCGATTTTATCATGGTATATAATTATTGAATATATTCATGAATTTAGATTACTTGTTGAGGAATATTGTTGAGGAATTTGATTACATGTTCATCAGGGATGTTGACTTCTAATTTTATTTTCTTTCAGTGTTCTCTAGCTTTTTATAAGAGTAGTTCTGGTCTTATAAAATGTGTTTCTCCATCAATTTTTTGAAGGATTTGAGAAGGCTTGGTATCATTATTGGTTTTGTTGTTGTTTGCTTTTTTGTTTTTCCAGCATGTGGTAGAATACCTCGTGTTCCTGGGCTTTACTTTTTTGGAAGGATTTTGATTACTGTTTCTATCACTTTTCATGTTTGTGTGTGTGTGTGTGTGTGTCTTTAGTTTTATTGTGATTTTGACTTGGTAAGTTTGTATTTATAGGATTTATTCATTTCTCCTAAGTTCTCTAATTTGATGGTCTTATCTTTGCCTTGGAGACCTAATGTTGGGTCTTTTTTTTTTTTAATTATATATATATTTTAGTTGTTGATGGACCTTTATTTTATTTATATCTATGTGGTGCTAATAGTCAAATCCAGCGCCTCATACATGCTAGGCAAGTGCTCTACCACTGAGCCACAACCCCAGCCTGAGTCTTGTTTTTTAATACAGTCTGCTAGCTTGTGTTTTTTTTTATTTATTTCTTTAGACCATTTACATTGAATGTTATTACTGAGGCATAGTTTTTATTTACTTTTATTTTGATTTATTTCTGATTTTTAAGTTGAATTCAATTCTCTTGGTTGACTATTCTTCTAGTGTAGTTCCTCCTTGTGTTGGTTTTCGTTTTTATTTTTCATTTCTTCTTGAAATATTTTGTTGAGTATATTTTATAGTGCAGACTTTCTAGTTGTGAATTATTTTAGCTTTTGTTTATCCGGGAAGGTTTTTATTTCATCTTTAATTCTGAAGCTTAATTTTTCTTGGTATAGTATTCTTGGTTGACATCCATTTTCTTTCAAGCCTTGGTATTTATTATTCCAAGACATCCTAGCTTTTAGGGTCTGGGTTGAAAAATCAGTTGAGATCCATTTTTGGTTTACCTCTAAATGTGACCCGTTGTATTTCTCTAGCAACTTTATTGATTCTATATGTATTTTGTATGCTAGGCATTTTCATAACAATGTGTCTTGGCATGGATTTGTTATAATTTTGTATATATGGAGTCCTGTATGTCTCCTGTATTTGAATTGCCATTTCATTTTTTTTTTTAGTTGTAGTTGGACACAATACCTTTATTTTATTTATTTATTTTTATGTAGTGCTGAGGATCGTACCCAGGGCCTTATACGTGCTAGGCAAGTACTCTACCACTGAGCCACAACCCCAGCCCTCCATTTCATTCTTAAGGTCTGAAAATTTTTCTGATATTATTTCATTGAAAATATTATGCATTGCTGTAATTAGTATTTCAGAGCTTGAACTTTTTTGTGATCCTCCTGCCTTCACCTCCCAATTTGCTAGGATTACAGGCATGCACCACTGTGCCTGACTCTTGATAGATAGTTTATTAAAGAGAAAGAGGGATGTGTTAGAAAAATCTCATGGAATTAGTAGAATAAATAAGAAATCTGGAAAATAAGGTGTAGAAATCAAGAGAAGTAGCCAAGATCCTTCCATATGAGTAATCTGCTCTGCTTGCCACTTCTTGTACTGTCATTACAGGACAGTGACACTTGATTCTGTACTTAAGAATTCTGCTAGACCTGGACATGTTGCAGTGAGCTCTTTACTTTTGGAAGCCACCATGAATAGTCTCTCACTGATCCAGCTCTGCTGTCTTACCTATTACCGATATTGAGAGCCTCCAAAATAGGAAAGTTGTTTGGATGCTATTGACCAAAATGGCAAATATTTACTACACATTTCTTAATTGAGATAAGGTGGAATGAAGTGGGACAGTAATAATAGAAAACACTGATATAGTGATTTCAACTGAATTTTTTCTTTTTTAATAAACCAAGTTTAAAGGATGGACTGGTGTGTGAACAAAATTCCACAGAGAACTCTTCAAAGTAGTTCAGGCATAGTATAGTAAAGCTCAAACAGTGGCCATAGAGATGGAAAATAGATGTAGTTACAGAATCAGTGGGATTCAAGATCAGGAAGCCAAAGAAGGGAGATAATCATTACATTTGCCAAGATCACAACCTTTATGTAGTGAATTTTAAGTCACAAGAATAGCAAAAGAAGTTGTTGATACTCTGTAATCCTGTTTGTCAAGATCTGTTTAACTGAGAGTTGGTATCTGTAGAAATGCAAATTAAAAAATTTTCATAGTATCTTGTTTGATGTGAGTAGAATATGGCACAAGAGAAAAATGTTTTGGGGAATACCAAACAACTTGACTATTTAAACAAATACTTTTGTTGTCAGAATACTAGGGTATATGTAGTAGGAAGTTAACACTCCAGGAATTATGTTTATACAATTAGAGATGGATAAAAAGCATCAATCTCATTCTTAGAAAAGCTTCTAAATGAACAATTAAAGAGTCACTATATCTAATAGACTTGACACAGTGATATATAAATATTAATGCTGATTAAATATAGTACACACTTTTTGTAGAAGCATCATGAGCTAATATCTATAATATCCATATTCTTTGTGCTCCTCTTTTGATGTGGTAACCAGAAGGAAGTGGATACTTCACATCAGGCTGTTTTATACAATGTAAAGATGAGAGTTGAACTTCGGGGATTTTTTTTTTTTTTCATTTTCCTCAATAAGTAAAAAACTAAACTTGATTTTGGGGGATTTAAGTAAAACTTGCTGGTTTGTTCAGCCTCATGGACAAAGTGCATTTCTTTGATTTGTTTTAATTTCACTATATTTGTGAAGCTCTAATTCACAGCTCTCAAATCTATCCCCACTACTATTCCTACACACTTTTAACTAGATTTATAGCTTGTTAATATGCTCTTATTCTCACACATTTGCTGGCTTCCATTCTAATCTCAGCACATTTTAAAGTCAGATATTATTTCCTAAAATCCTATAAAGCCTTTTTTGTTTCCTCATTGCTTTCACAGTAAAGTTCAAAATTTTTAGCATGCTTTACAAGACCTTTCACCATCTAAACTCTCATAATTCTTTATTTCAATTCTTAGAAAATAAAGATACAAAGAATATTACCCCATCAAACAATTTCAGGTGCTTACTGTTAACACTTTTCCAGCTAGGCATGCCTGTAATCCCATCAGCTCAGAAGGTTTAGGCAGGAGGATTGCAAGTTCAAGGCCAGGCTCAATCAACAATTTAACAAGACCCTCAGTATTTTATTTTGAGACCTTGTCTCAAAATAAAAACAAAAAAGTCCAGGGATATAGCTCAGTGGGGATAAAGCACCCTTGGGTTCAGTTTCCAGTGCTATTAAAGAAAAAAAATACACACAGACACTGTCATCTTCTAACATTTTTCATCGCATACATTTTTATGCAAAATTGGGAATGATTTTGATATATATAATAATGTACTTTTCCTTATTTAACCTTAAAATATAAGCATTTTTGTATGTTGTGAATTAGTGCTTGTAACACTGAATTTTAAAATGTCCCAAAAACATTTCATAAATTTATAGAATTTAATTTTTAAACCTTTCTATCATTAAATAGATAGGTATTTTTAGCATACTCAATAAATATCCTTACATACAATTAAAATGTTTAATGTATATATACATACTTGCATCTGTCTAAACACACACAAGATCACAAATTTTGATTTTTTTTTTATTATCTTATCATGTCTTTTCATAACTGGACAGCACATTTCTTATTAGCACTAAATAATATTGTCTTGATGTACTATAGCTTTTTTTTTTTTTAATCCATTCACCTTTCAAGTGTTTGGGCCGTTATAGGTCAAACTGCTGTAAACATCGTGTATAGGTGGTTATATGGACGTATTTTCAACTCCTTAGGGTAGTTACTAAGGAGTAGAATTTCATGATTAGAGTATGTTTAGCTTTTTAAGAAGCTGCCAAGGGCTAGGGTTGTAGCTCAGTGGTAAAATGCTTGCCTCATATGTGTGAAGAAGCACTGGGTTTGATCCTCAGCACCACATAAAAATAAATAAAGATATTGTGTGTCTATCTACAACTAAAAAATTAAAAATTAAAAAAAAAAAAAAGCTGCCAAATTGTCTTCTAAATTGGCCGTACCATTTTGCATCCCCACCAACATTGAATGAGGATTCTGTTGCTCCACATTTTCATGAGTATTAATAGTTGCAGTGTTCTGGATTTTGGCCATTATTCTAGGAGTTTAGTGCTATTTTTTCATATGCTTAATGCCATTTCTGTATCTTCCTTGGTGAGGTATATATTCAGATCTTTAGCCCATTTTTTCATTGAGCTGTTAAATGTTATTGTGTAGTTTTAAGAGTGTTGGATAAGTATTCATTATCACGTGTCTTTTGTATGTATTTTCTCCTAGTCTGTGGTTTGTCTTTTTATTGTCTTGACAGTATCTTTCACATAGCAACATTTTTAGTTGTAATAAAGTCCATCTTATCAGTTCCTTCTTTTGTGGACTGTGCCTTTATAATTTTTGTTTTATATTTAGATATGTGATCCATTTTGAGTTAACTTTTGTGAAAGGTATAATGTCTGTTTCTAGATTCATATTTATATGTGAATGTGCAGTTACTCCAGACTATTTGTTGAAAAGACTATTTTTTTCTCCTTTGTATTACCTTTGCTCACGTGTTAAAGATCTCTTGGCTGTACTTAACGGGGCTCTTTTTGGGCTTTCTGTTCTGTTTCTCTTCTTTTATTAATAACGCTGTCTCAATTACTGTAACTTTATATTAAGTCAGGTAGCGTCAATCCTCCAGCTTTGTTTTTCTTTAATACTAAGTTAGCCATGCTGGGATTTTGCCTTTTCATACAAACTTTTGAACAGTTGTTAATAGCCACAAATAACTTGCCAGAATGTTGTTTGTCATGACATTGAACTTTAGATCAAGTTAGGAAGAACTGACATCTTGACAATATTGGGTTTTTCTCTTTGCACATGGAATATCTCTCCATATATTTAGTGCTCTGTTTTTTTTTCTTCAGACGTTTTTAGTTGTCCTTTTAAAGATCTTGTTTATATTTTGTTAGAGTTAAACCTAAATATTTCATTTTTTAGTTGTAGTTGGACACAATACCTTTATTTTATTTATTTATTTTTATGAGGTGCTGAAGATCAAACCCAGGGTCTCGCACATGCAAGGTGAATACTCTACCGTTGAGCCACACAATCCCAGCCCTAGAATTTCATTCTTGTGGTTGCACATGATGTAGAGTTTCACTGGCTATGTATTCATATATAAACATAAGAAAGTACTGTCTGATTCATTCTGTCTTTCCTATTCTCGTACCATACCCCCTCCCTCCCCTTCATTCCCTTCTGTCTAATTGTATGTCACATTGTATGTTACCATCACATATCAGAGAGAACATTTGGCCTTTGTTTTTTTTCGGACTAGCATATTTCACTTCCATTATTTACTTAAAAAGTTGTTGAAGACATTTGTTAATTGGGAGACTCGTGGTTGTAGCTTAGTGGTAGAGCATTTGCCTAGCATGCATTAAGTGCTGGGTTCAGTCTCTGGCACTGAAAATAAAGAAGAAAAATGTTTATTGATCCTACAAAAGTTTACTAATTATATTTTTTATTAATGATGTACTCTTACTAAATTAAGAACTTATATTTTAAAGTCTATCATTAAAAAAATAGGGGGACAAGTTTTTAAAAGGGGGAAAAAAGCATATAGGAAAGTATCTAGGCATGGCAGCAAAGTCTTGTAATCCCAGTACTTGGGACATGAGGCAGGAGGATTGCCAGTTTGAGTCCTGTTGGGGGAACTTAGCAAGACCATGTCTCAAAAAAGTTTTAAAACTTAAGTGATGGGGCTGGAGATGTAGCTCAGAGGTAGAATGTTCCTGGGCACAGTCCCTGGTACTGGGGTTGCGGGGGAGTAAAAAGGTAAGCTACAGACTGGTGAAAATACTTGTGATAACATCTGACAAAGAACTTGTAACCAGAATATATAAAGAACTACAAACCAACAAGAACTATAGAAAAATTGGCAAAATACTTGGAGAAATCCTTCAAAACAAAGTTATCCAAATGGTTATTAGACACATAAAATTTGTTCAGCATCATTATCATCAGGGAAATACAAATTCACACCACACTGGTATATACTCTGTACCCTCCAGAGTAGCTAAACTGATAAAGGTAGAATATATCGAAGTGTTGACAAGAATGTGGAACAACAACTTTTTATATTTCTCTCGTGAGACTACAAATTTATACTACCACCTTAAAAGATTGTTTAGTAATAGCTTCTTAAGCTGACCATTCATCTACCTAATGTCTACACTATGGTCCAATTGTTCCCTTCTAGTTATGTGCCAGATAAATTTGTTCGTATGTTCACTAAAATACACACACACACCTGATAACCACCCAATTTTCCATTAGTAATAGAGTGTGTTGATTACAGTTACATAAAGGGATTTTACACAACAATGAGAATCACTGCTCTACTACTATACAGAATGATATAGAAAAATTTCATATAGGAAATAACGTTAAGAACAAAACCAAATAATAGTACATTTTATATGGTTCCATTATATGAAGAGCAAAAACATGAAAAACTAATCCATACTGGTAGAAGCCTCCATGGTAAATATTGGAAAAGGAGGATGAGTGGAGTCTCTGGGCTTGATGGTAGTGTTCTTTCTTGATCTGAATTCTTGTTTTGAGGTTTTGAAAATCTCTAGCTCAACACTTTTGATATATAAAAATTTCTCTTTTGTGTCATACTTTTATAAAATTGTTTTAGAAAGCTTTAATTTTTTAAGACTGTTGGTTTTAACTATTACAAGGAAAACTGATAAAATTAAAAGTTGTGCTGTAGTAATTGTGTTGGTCAATATACTTAAGATCAAGAAGTACAGGCTGGGCTCAGTGGCTCTTGCCTATAATCCCAGTGGCTCTGGAGGCTGAGGCAGGAGGATTGCAAATTCAAAGCCAGACTCAGCGACTTAGTGAGGCCCTAAGCAACTCAAATAAAATACAAAAAAGGGGCTGGGGACGTGGTTCAGTGGTTAAGTGCCTCCAGGATCAATTCCCAGTACCAAAAACAAAATAAAACAAAAAAACCAAGAAGTACAAAAGTAGTGTTTAGCTTAAGTGAAATGTAAATGTTTTGGGTTTTGACTGAGGGCCTATTTTTTAGTTTGAAACTCTAGAAACCTTAGAAAATTGGCATTTAAATTCAACTAGTAGGGAGGGTGAGCAAGGGAGGAAGATTACCTCTTGATAGGGAATAGGGGTGGGAGCGAAAGGGAGGGAGAAGGGGAATAGCATGGATGGTGAAAGGAGACCCTTATCATTATACAAAATACATGTATGAAGATGTGAATTTGGTGCCAACATACTATATATAATCAGAGATATGATAAATTGTAGTATAAAGGTGTATTAAGAATTGTAATGCAAAAGTAAATAAATAAATAGGTTAAAAAAATAATAAACTTAACTAGTATTACGCCTTCCTCTTAGAATAAGTAGTGCTTTGAACTTCCTGCACATGTAATGTTTTTTACATCTGTTGAGTTGCATGGAATTTTGATGTTTGGGTATATTTTCCACCACCAGAGAAACAAACATGATCATAGCAGAAACAAAAGTATATATTCTTTTGTTGTTGGGGGGGGATTGGGGAGTGGTACAGAAGAATTAAATCCAGGGCCACTTAATCACTGAGCCACATTCCCAGCCCTTTTTTATATGTTATTCAGATGCAGGGTCTTGGTGAGTTGCTTAGGACCTCACTAAATTGCTAGGCTGGCTTGAACTCATGTTCCTCCTGCCTCAGCCTCCCTAGCTGCTAGAATTACATGTGTGTGCCACCCCACTTGGCTCAAAAGCATGGATTCTTAAAAATCAAGGGACAAATGTTTTCTCTGATAGTGGATTCTGATCCATAATGGGGGTGGGTGACAAGCAAAGAATGGAGGAACTTTGGATTGGGCAGAGGTGTGGGGGGTTGTGTGGCGGGGAGATGGTGGAATGAAATGGACATTATTACCCCTGTGTATGGGTGTGATTGCACAAATGGTGTGACTCTACATCATGTACAACTGGAGAAATGAAAAGTTGTGCTCCATTTGTGTAAGAAAATAAAATAATAAATTTTTTTTTAAAAAATCAAGGGACTTGCCTGATTTTGATTCTGTTGTCTATGATGATGGAAGCGTTAAATTTGGTTTTTGTTAATCATAACTCAGTGTGATAAATTAGTGCCTCTAAGGGAATGGCTGCAAAGGGTTTCTTTTTAAAATCTGAAGTGAATTTTGGTTAAGAAAGGAGTAGAGTTAATTAAAAGTATGTTTTGGGTTTATTCTTGACAGGAGAAAATAGTCGTTCTTAATGAGAGGACATTCTGTTTCTCTAGTGTATAGGACATAATTACAACAGTTATAAACACCCAATCTCTTATCAATTATTTTTCTTTTTAATAGTCGAGCCCATCTTCTCCAGAACCAGCTAGTCTTCCTGCAGAAGATATCAGTGCAAACTCTAATGGCCCAAAACCTGCAGAAGTTGTACTAGATGATGACAGAGAAGATCTTTTTGCAGGTAATTATCATATCTTTTTATTTGTTTAACAGTAGTTAGTTAGATATTCTATGATAAAATATTCTCTAAAGCAAAACATAAACTCTGTGTATTAGTTTTAGCTCTTCTTATAACAACTTAAGGGGAATTTCCTATTAGATTATTCTGTGAAATATATGGACTGATTAGAGAAGCAAAACTGATATCCTTTCTTAGTTTTAAGAATTTGGAAATTAATTTCATGCTATAATTTATTGTTTTAGTCAGTCCTTAAATTCAAAAGACTAATGATTGTGGTATTCAAATTTCAAAAAGTAGCATCGATTCTATTTTTTTTTTTATTAACAAGTTGTCACAAAGCAGAATTAAACTATGGATTGCAAAGTCACCTTATATTTTATTTATATTTGGAATCTTTTATTTTAATAAGTTGCTATACTTCCTATTTTATTTTGGCTTACTTTTAGGTGAATAATTGATATTGGAGGAATTTATTGTACATATAGAGGCAAAATTTGGTGTACTTATCCTAACTGGGGAAAAAAAAAGCATTGGACTCTTCAAAAACAACTATGCCTTGGCTAAAATTTAGTTACAAATTAATGTTTTAATATTAAAAAAGCAAAATCTTAAGGTTATTGAAACAAATTAAAATATGTATTTTTTTGAGAGAGAGAATTTTTAATATTTATTTATTTATTTTTTAAGTTTTCGGCAGACACAACATCTTTGTTTGTATGTGGTGCTGAGGATCGAACCCGGGCCACACGTATGCCAGGCGAGCGTGCTACCGCTTGAGCCACATCCCCAGCCCCACAGATTAAAATATTAACAATTAGTTGAACTGGCTTTCCTTTAAACTTTAATAATATGTGTTCAACTTTTAAAGTGGTCCCATATTCAAACCACTGTTATTTTTTGTACAAATATGTTTGAAGTCACAGTTCTTCATCACTAAGGTCTGTATAATTTCCAGCTTGATTAGTTCAATGAAAAGTTTTACCACAGATGAATTCCTGTAGGTTGCTATATTAGAAAATTATGATACCACAGTAGAGACAGACATTATTACCCTATATACATGCCTATATACATGTATGATTACATTACTGGTGTGACTCTCTGCACCATGTACAGTCAGAGGAATGAGAGGCTGTGCTCCATTTGTGTGCAGTGTGTCAAAATGCATTCTACTGTCATTTATTAATCAGAACAAATTTTAAAAAAGAAAATTTTGATACCACGTATCTTATTTTTTTACCCCAAAGTCTTCTAACAACTTAGAATCTAATCATAGTTAGTGAGAATTATAGTATTTCAGTGTTCTTTTTTATTCCATTTAGTAGAATTTTTTTCAGACAATTATCAAAAGCACTTTCATGGCATTTGCATTTTAAGCTGAGATGACAAAAATCCTTTCTCTACTAAGCAGTTCTGAATCTAGAATTTAATTTATTCCTCTTGACAGTGTAGGTTAATGCATAGAGTTTTTTTGTATTATTCATTATATTAAACTTTTTAACCAGTCTCAGAATAAATGAGATTACTGAAACTTTATAACAACAACAACTTTGTGTATGTATACCTGTGCAAGGAAAAGTTGTTGTTTTTTAAATAGCATGCATAACTGATCAGTTTTCTAGGTGCGAGAACAATACAATGATATTTGCCTACATAGCTCAATTTGGAAATGTTTACACTCTTTTACTTTACCTTGAAGACTATACTAAATACTCTGATTCAAATATAGTAATTGTCAATATTTGTTTTAAAATAAAAAGGAGAAACAATTAAAGAACAATAAATGTAGTAATCTGTGTTTTTTGTTAACCTTCAAATATACTTTCTATGCTTCATCTTTTATTTTAAACTCACCTATGTTGCATAATAACATTAGGTGATCAAAGGCCTAAACTAAATATTTTTATGTAAATGATTTAATATTATACTATTCTTATTATAATGCAGTTTAAGCAGGTATATCACTTCTTCCATGGATAAATGGTTCTAGAAAACCAGAATAGAGAGTAGCATGTGTTATCAGGATGGTGAAAACTTTTCCAGTAATGAGAACATATGCTTGTTTTTCCTATATCAGTGAGTAGATTATAGATCTTGCTCTAGCAACCTAGCCATTTTGATTTAAAGCCTTAAAGAAATTAGATCATACTGTTACGTGTGCTAAGTTTTAGGTAGCATTTCAAATAATGGGTGTTAAAGTCTTTAGTGTTCGTAGACAATGTTCACCAAATGCTTTTCCTTCATTTGTTACATCCTACACCAGTGCTTAATTGAACATCCTTTAGGAAACTGCCCTAGGGGAATAAATGAGGGTGAACAACTTGCCAATACTGAAATTGCCCTAGACTTTTAGAACTTGTTTCTGCCACATGATCAAGCTTATTTCACTTGTGCTGTTCAACAGGTCATGCCAATTTATAAGGATAACGAATATTCCTTTTTAAAAAATATTCTCTGGAATCTATATGAGTGAAGTATTAATTAGCTGACATTGACATAGTCAATTTATATTTGTTCTCAAAGTATGTCTCTAAGGAAAAGTCAATCTTTGTAGTTAATGCCCACAGGACATGGCCTTGAACCTTTAGGTCTGGTTTAAATTAAGCCTTGTGAATTTCTGGTATATTAATGTCAAATCTAAAAGAAGTCATGAAAGCGATTTAAAACAGACTTTATATTACTTTGCTAAATCTAAATCTGTTTACTTTTTTTTTGGTTTCACTTTCCATATTATCTACATAAATCAATATTTAGCTTTATTTATTTTGTAATCTGCTAGCATTTATGAAATAGCCTGTTAGTGCAAAGAATACCAAACCCAGTGTCAATGAAATAAAATGTAATTAAAAAATTGAAATGACTTTATCTGTACTGATGTCTAATAAAGTTACTATTTCATAGAGGGTTTTTTTTTTTTGCGGGGGGTGGGGTGGGGTCTTTGTTTTGTTTTATATATGAGTCTGTTGCAGTAACCATGCCTCTTCAGATACTTTTGGAGTTTTTTGTTTTGTTTGCAGTTTGTTTTGGTGTTTGTTGTTTTGCTCATTGTTTGTAGATTAAATATCTTAACACCTTCTAGCTTCAATGTACTGATTTTGTTTTTTACTTTCTCATATTGCTCATTATTTTCATTTCTTAAAAAATAATAATAAATGCCAGCAATATTCATAACCTGAAATTATATAAAAGCTTTCTGTTTTATTGAATCTTCTATAGTCTATATCATGTGTAGTCCATTCTTCCTCTTATTACCACAGTTTTAAAAATTTTAGTTATTATTTTTTCTTTTAATATAAAAATATAAAGGGATCCATAACAATGATTATATCAACATTAGGTAGCCAATAAGAATAACTTGATAACATTGTCAACCTGTACAACCTTTTTTCAGGCATTTGAGGTATTAAAATTAAAATGGCACATTGACTACAATTACTACCTTTCTAAACCTGTAGGATATAAGAATCTCAGGTTAGAAATCACTGGTCTGGGGGCTGGGTTTGTGGCTCAGTGGTAGAGCACTCGCCTAGCATGTGAGAGGCCCTGGGTTCTATCCTCAGCACCACATAAAAATAAATAAATAAAATAAAGGTTAAAAAAAGAAATCACTGGTCTGGTCATGAGTTTCCCTTATAATCTTGCTTTCCTTTTCCTGGTATCAGTTCTGCAGACCAGTGCAACTGTGGTTTACATTATGGTCACTGTAATTTTTACTTTCCTTACTCTGCTTTTTGCTTATGCTATTATTCCATTTTCTTGGAATTTTCTCTCATTTTTTTCTGTGCCTATCTCAATTTCCTCAGATCAGTTTTACAAATTATTTCCAGATTTCCTCAGCCTGAAGTATTGTCTTCTGTCTCTACTGAAATTGTAGTGTTTGTTCTATAGTTGGTATAGCAATAAATGTCCTGTAATATTCTTATTGTTCTCGTAAGTCTCTTATTATTATTTAACATTCCACATGTCTTGTTTTCCCAACTAGATTATAAACTCCCTGAGGGCAGGTATGATATTTTCCATTTCTTTGTGTTTCTCCATTGCATTTAGCACAATATTACATAGCCTATAGACATCAGCTTATTGATATGGTTTGATTTTAAATATATTTTAGATTTTTGTTTCAAGTGAATGAGCATTTTTAATTAAAACCTAAATACCTGTTTGCTTTGCGTCATATATGTGTGTTCATTTAATACCCTGTAATCTTTGGCAATTAATTGCTTTAGGTTACTAATTTTGTGACTTTTCCGTAACAAATTTTTAATCCCAGTTGGTATAGTTCTGGGCAGCCTTGTGCCCTAAAATTTGTGTTCCTTTTTATAAAATAATCATAATATTAGTCTGAATAAAATGTTTGAGAGGTAAGTTACTGTAAGCATAAGATATATTATAAAATCAAACACAAATGAATGTGGAATTGCCCACATCTTTGCTTTCCACATCTAGTAGTACAGATAATTTCCAGTAGTATAGTCATTTAAGCTGACTTAAAACAATTCTTCCTGAAACCAACAAAATTCCTGTTTGTTTTTAAAGATATGATAAACAACTAAATTCAGAAAATTCTTTCATCATGACAATTTTAAAATTATGTTATTTGGATATTTGTGGGTAGTATATAATATTATTCATGATTCATTAACTGCCGTATAGTTTTGGAAGTTTGTTGCAGTTTCCTTAAACTTGTTTAATTTGTGTTTAGAAGCCACAGAAGAAGTTTCTTTGGACAGCCCAGAAAGGGAACCAATACTCTCCTCGGAACCTTCTCCTGCAGTCACACCTGTCACCCCTACTGCACTCATTGCTCCTAGAATTGAATCAAAGAGTATGTCTGCTCCTGTGATCTTCGATAGATCCAGGGAGGAGGTATAGAAAAGTGTTCACATTCTAAATTAATATGTAAATTGTACCTTTTTTTTTTTTGCTCCTCACTTAACATCATATCACTGTACTATTAGTCATTCCTAATCAAAGCCTTTTAAACCTATTAGAAAAAGAATATGGATTAAAGAAATTGGAAGATCTTGATTCTGATTTTATCGCTACCACTTTTTAACCCAGTAACTTGGGCATATTATTTAACCTTCTTAAGTAGTTTGTCATTTGTGATTTTTTAAAAAATATTTTTAGTTATAGATGGACTCAATTACGTTTATTATTTTATGTATTTCTATGTGGTGCTGAGGATCAAACCCAGTGCCATATATATGGTAGGCAAATTTTCTACCACTGAGCTACAACTCCAGTCCTGGCATTTCTGATCTTAATGATGATAATGTGTGCCTCTGAGGACTCCTATGTTGGTCAGGTAATATATGAAAGTACTTTGAAAACTGTTAATCACAGTAAAGTGGTATTTTGAGAATTTTATTTGTAAAAGAATGTAATAAATAAAGTTGGTACTTAAAAGTTGTTATGTAGCATTTATTTTTAAAAGGAAGGACTATAAATCAATTGAAGAAACAATCTCATGTTTTGGCAATAATTTTTAAGATGCATTTGGAAAAGGAAAAAAATCATGGAGTGGAGGTTATTTAAGTGGCAAAATTACATATTTAAAAGTCATCCACATAGGTCAGATACGGTGGCACACTCCTATAATCACAGCTACTCTAGAGACTGAAGAAGGAGGATCACAACTTTGAGACCAGCCTCGCTTGTCAACCTATCAAGATCCTATCTTAAAAATACAAAAATAAAAAGGACGGGGGATATAGCTCAATGATAGAGTGTCCCCTGATTCTATCCCCACCAAAAACAAAGCCAAAAAAAGTCATTCTTAAAGAAATAGATCATTTAAATGACCACAATTAAGTAACAACCACATACCCACAAGCAAAAATGTGAATGATCTAACAAGTATAGTATTAAGGGAAATAAGACAGAAATGAGTACTTATACATGATTCCATGAAATGAACTTTAAAAAAAAAAAGCTAGTGAACAGAGTTAGAAGTCAGGATAGTGGTTATATTGGTAGGGCGAAGGAAAGATTATGAATGTAGGAGAATGTAAAAGGGCCTTCTGGACTGATTAATAGTGTTGTTTTCTGACCTCGGTTGAGTTTAGAAAGATGTATACACTTTATGAAAGTATATTGAGCTGTACCAATTTATATACTTTTCTGTATGTGTTATAATTCAAAAAAGTTTTACTTAAAAAATCATACAAGAGGGCTGGGGTTACAGCTCAGTAACTAGCTTGCCTATCCAATATGAAGCACTGAGTTTGATCCTCAGCACATCATAAAGATAAATAAATAAAATAAAGGTATTATGTCCATCTACATCTAAAAAAATATTTTTAAAAAGTATACAAAAAGGCAATCATTGAAGAAAAGATTTCAGTTAGAAAAACTCAACTTTTTTATGGATAGATTGATTGCTATTGCCTTGAAAATTTTGCTAAGTTAATAATCTTGGAGCTTTTTTATAATAACAAAGCTTTCTTGCAGAACTGCTATCCAGTTGCTTTTTAACAGCATTTAAAAGGTCTTTTCTACAGTCTTATAGGGTTATCATTTTATTCTACTGACTGCTTTTTAAAATTGAACTTTATAGTTCTTTTATTGGCTTCAAGAGGAATGTGTCTTCACTTGGTATTTAGAAAAATCATAGTGCTAATGTTGCTTTTAGGTATAATAATTTTTTGCAAGTATGTAAGATTCTACTGGTGAAAGTAATGACTATCTCCTAATTATTTAGAAACAGCTCTAACTTGAAGAAATGCTGGTATTAAAAATAAGGAGTTAATAATTTTAAAAGTATGAATACAAAGATTCAGTATATTGGCCAAAAATATTCCACAGTTTTTGTACAGAAAGTGAAAATATTTTTTCTACATCTGAGGAATTTTGAAGACACGAGATTTTTCCATTACTTCTCCAAATAATCCTTATCCTGTTATTTGTATATTTTATTCTGTTTCTTCATATAATCAGGAAATGTGAAAGCTTTTATTGTGTTTTTTTTCAGTGACTTCGTAAAATAATTTTATGACACCCTACTAGAACATATATGGTAAAAATTATAGTTCTTAGTGTTATGACAATAATATAAATTGGAATCTTCTTCAACACAAAAAGTAATTATTCTTTTCTAGATTGAAGAAGAAGCAAATGGAGATATTTTTGATATAGAAATCGGTGTGTCGGATCCAGAAAAAGTTGGTGAGTCAATATTAATTATATTTTGTACCTCTTTTTTATTAGTTTGACTGTTATCCCCCCCCCCTTTTAACTAAATATGTCATTACAGTATTAAAATGGTACTGTTTTTAAGCACGTGGTTTTAAAAATAATATTTGACTTATAGGTGATGGCATGAATGCTTACATGGCATATAGAGTAACAACAAAGGTAAGCCTTTGACTCTTTTAATAAAATATTGACCCCTTACTATATATAGTAGAGGATATGACGTGATTATGGTTGACATGAACCCTGTCTTTGTAAAGGCTATCTTCACATAAAAATTGCTAAGAAATTGTTACAGTGAGTTGTAAGTAATTTCATAGGTTGAGTGTTCTGTTTGAGTATGCAGGAAGGGAATTAATCTAGACCCAAGGGTCAGGAAAAACTTATGAGCAAACTAATATCTAAACCAAGACAAATATGAGGGGAGTGATTTGTGGGAGATGAAAAGAAAGTAGTAGAATGTTTGTTGCAGGCATAGGAATTTGCCGGTGAAAAATCTAAGTAATGAAAGCATTGTGTTTTCTAGGATCTGTAAGAAGTGGTTCATAATTGAATTGTTTGGCCATGAGCTTTCATGTTTTATGAGCAGCACATATAGGAATTTGGGTTTCATCTTAAGTATAATGGAAAGCCATGATAGAGGTTTAAGCAAGAGTATAACACTCTTAGATTTTTGTTTTAGAAAGATCTCTGTGGCCTCAATATGAATTGGAAGGGTCAAGGTAGAGGTCAGGATTGCCAGTTAAGAGGCCACTACTATTATTAAATTATCACATCTTAAAACAGAGTGTTTTGCAGCAGTCCCAGGTATAAGAAATAATGCTTGACACCAAGGAAATGGTTCTGGAAGTGAGAAAAATAAATGGCTTCTTAGATCTAGATGTAAGGAATAAGAAGAGGGATACCTAAGTTACTAAGTAGAGGAACTTTGTAATTGTGAAAGTGATCTCTCTAAAAAGACAGGGAGGAACAAAGTGAGTGTGAGATAAGATTTGTTAATTCAGTAAACAAATGTTTATTAAGTACTTTACTATGGTGTCAGCCTCTGTTACAAGCAAGAAGTATATTAGTATTAGTTAACAGTACAGTCAAATGCTCTTTTTTTATGGAACTTGTGTTTGAGTAGGGGAAAATATAGTGAGTTTGAGATGTCAATGAGATTTAAGTGGAGGTGTCCCTTAGGCATTTTGGAAATATTTGGACTGAAACTTAGAAGGAGATCTGTGCCAGAGGTAAAGATTTAAAATTCATTAACGGAAACAATCATTTGAGTTTTGTTGTTGTTGTTGTTATTTTGTTTTTTGAATTGTTAGAAGTCTATATACCACATTAGATACTCTGTGTTCTTTTGCAAAGGAGAGCAGTGTGTGTGTGTGTGTGTGTGTTCGTAATTATTTATAGCGTTAAATTCTGAATAATTCTGTACTGTTCAAAATTTGAAATACTTCTTCTTCACTTTTAGACTTCTCTTTCCATGTTCAGTAAGAGTGAATTTTCAGTTAAAAGAAGATTCAGTGATTTTCTTGGTTTGCACAGCAAATTAGCAAGCAAGTATTTACACGTTGGTTATATTGTACCACCTGCCCCGGAGAAGAGTATAGTAGGTAAGCATGAGTAAGCAAAAAAAAAAAAAAAAAAAAATCCCTTTTAACTGTATACATTTATGCATTCCAGAATCATTCATTACCACCATCTCAGTTGTAGAGATAATGGTAATTTAAATGTTCTATTATGATAATTGTGCATTTATTATATAAGAATATAATATTATTATATAAGAATTATTCTTATTATATAAGAATATATAGCTAGTAGTTTTATTTTCTAACACCTACGGGTTCAGGTTTTGAATATTGGGTTAAAATTTACCAAGTTGAAAGCAGTTACAAACTATAACCTTTTAGGGGAAGTAGAATACCATTTTACTGAGTCACACTCAGAATACTTAATGTTATTAATATATTAACAATTTTCAAAGAGGTGGAGGTATTTGGATCTTAGCTTTATATTGTCCAAAAAGAACATTTGAGTTAGCCTTGCTTATATAAAAACTATTTAAACTTATCTTAGTTTATTTTATACCTCAATTTAATATTTAAAAACTATTCTACTTATACCAGTAATATTTAGTTAAGAAAATTTAAAAAGAAGAGGAAAACCTCCATTTCTTAAAATTTTTTAGTATTGGACTGGGGTTGTGGCTCAGTGGTGCAGTGCTTGTATAATATGTGTGAGACTCTGGGTTTGATTCTCAGCACTGCATATAAATAAATAAAATAAAGGTCCACTGACAATTAAAAAAATATTAAAAGAATATTTTTTAAGTATTATCCAGTCTTTTTTCAGTCCTTGTTTTTTTTCTTACTTCAACTTTTCTTTATACTTGAGATGATTACTCTGAAAAATATTTGAAATGAATTTTACTGATTTTTTAAATTATTGGTTTTTACTTTTTTAAACATTTGATTTGAAAAGCATGTTTTTTAAAAAAGGTTATTACTATTTTTTAGTTGTAGATGGACACATCTTTATTTTTATTTGTTTATTTTTATGTGGTGCTGGGTACCGAACCCGGGACCTCATGCATGCGAGGCAAGCACTCTGCCTCTGAGCCACAGCCCCAGCCCTGAAAGCAGTTTTATTGATATCATTCATTTGAAACCTGATGAGTTTGTAATATATTTTCTCTCTTTTAAAATTCGTAAACCTAGTTGAGTAGTTCTTCAACTTTTTGGTCTCAAGAACCCTTTATTTCCTTTTTCTTTCTTTCTTGCTTGTTTGCTTGCTTTCTTTCCTTTCTCTTCTTTTCTCTTCCTTTCTCTCTTCAGTGCTGGGGATTGAACCCAGGGCCTTGTGTATATTAAGCAAGCACTTTATTACTGAGCTGCATTCCTAGGGCCCTACATTCTTAAAATTTATTAAAGAGTCTTAAGAGAGTGTTTGCTTATGTGGGCTACATCTGTTGACACTTACTGTATTTGAAAAAATTATTTAATCTTATTTATTTAAAAGTAATAAACTTACTTTATGTTACACAAAATTTGTGAAAGAAATTTTATGACAAAAACATTTAATAAGACAAAAAATTTAAAAACATTTTGTAAATTCTAATTTCTACCTTAATAGAAAAATAGCTTTGTTCTTCTGTGCTTCTATACTCATTTATTGTGATATAACACATTAGCTAACCTTTATAAAATTCCATTCTGGACACTCATTAAAGAACAACAAAAGACAAGCAGTTTAATATTATTGTAGGGACTTTGTAGTCTCTAAAACCCTCCAGATATTCTGAACTAAGGAACTTAGGAAACTAAGATTAATCAAGGTTATCCTACATGCCAAAAGTCATATAACATGGCAGAGCTGAATTTTCTTCTTATTTTTCAACTTATACTCTTAACCACAATTCTATTTTGCCTCCTACTTTCAATTTGATTATTTCAATAGGATAATGATTTGGTTATTTCTTGCTTTTTAATTTTTTTATTTTGTTTTTGTTCTTTACCTAAAAAAGAAAACTTTTATGTATTATTTTGTTTGTGGCAAGAGATTGAACCCAGGACCTTGTACATGCTAGGCATGCACTCTACCACTAAGCAATATTCCTAGCCCCATCTTTCTGTTTTTTAAATATAACTTTTTTTTTTCCCCCCCGTGGTGCTGGTGATTAAACCCAGGACCTTGAGCAAGCACTCTATCAACTGAGCTATATAACTTTTAATGCTATATTATTGTAGAATTGTCTAAAAGACATTTAAAGTAGATTTAAATTGCTTAAAAATTATTTATATACTACTTCATTCAAGAAAAAGATTGAGGCAACTACATGTAATAGTGAAAATGTATATCAATAAAGAAATTAGCAGGGAAAATATAGTCAAGAAATGTAGGATGAATCCAAGTAAAACAATTTTTTCCTAAAATCTTGAACAGTTCATTAAAGATAGGTGACAAATTAATCTTTGAACTTTCTGGCAGCCAGCCAGCACAGTATATAGTCATTTTATAAATGTCTTGTTATTTATTAACTTTTAAATAAAAATGAATATATTGTCTAAGAAAAATTAAAAGACGGTTTTAATTACATAAACAGTGTTTTTCAAGTATTAAATAGTGGAATAAGAGTGGTTACTTTTTGCTAAGAAGTCATTGCACATAACCATTGCCACTTAATAGGACCTCATTTGACTAAAAAATACTATTCTATATAAACTATTAGAAAAACAAGTTGAAAATTTTAAGAGTGAACCAATTAAGATAAATTGTTGTTTTATTTTCCCACAATGTGCCATAATGGTTGCCTTTAGGGATGAGTGGATAAATGAAGAAAAAAAGAAGCAAAGAATTACATAGTTGTGGGATTTTTTTTATGAGTAAATAAAATATCTGAAATAATTAACATCCCATATGCAGTAGACAAGGTCCATAATTTCAATTGTCTGAGTTTTCTTTTTCAAACCTTTATATTTTAATGAGATTTTTAGAAACAAAATATTAATGGTGGTATATGTTAATTATTCACCAAATATATCAACCTGAATAAGAATTGCATAGTTTTTTATAATGTTTTTAAAGATGCTAATGTACTGTCCTTCTCTGCGGATTTGCCTGTTCAGGATTTTTTATATAAAGGGAATCATGCAATATATGGTTCTTGGTGATGGGCTTCATCTATTTACTATTGTTTTTTCATGATTCTTCCATGTTACAGCTTGTATCATTACTTCATTTCTTCAGAAAACATGTTTGAAAGGAAAAAGAATGGTGGGGGATCTGCAGCCTAATATATTAACATTAAAGTTGACAATATAGAAATAATTAACATTTTTGGTTTTTTTGTTTTCTTTTGGTGCTGGGAATTGAACCCAGTGCCTCCACATGCTAAGTACATGCTCTGCCAGTTAGCTACACCCCAAGCCCAATTAACCTGATTTTTATTTTCAAAATTTGATGTGTTCTAAATGTCTCTGTGAATGTGCTTATTCTTTCAACTGTTAGGAAACCTGTTATGTGCTGGTTGTGATGGCATATGCCTATAGTCCCAGCTATTTGAGAGGCTAAGGTAGGAGAATCACTTGAGCTTTAGGAGTCCAAGGTCAGCCTGAGCAATATCAGTGAGACCCTGCCTAAAAACAAAGTTTTGATAAATAAACAAGAACATGCTCTTTGAATCTGAATCAGGGGAAAATTTAGTAAATTCATGGGTTATGTTTATCTTTATTTACGTCATCCTGAAAGTAAGAGCCTTATTTATTGCTCATAATTAACTGCCTTAAAGATTCCATAATGCACATTATAATGTAAAAACTTTTGAATTTACCAGGAGTGTAAAATATTGCAGATAAAGAATTTTTTGATGTAAGTTTTTGTATAAATAATCAGTACGGGTCAAGAAACTACAAATAGCTCATTTTCTGTTTTATCTGTTCTCTCGTGTCCTAATTATTTATTTACCAAGTAGAAATGTTAGCATATCATGAGATTTAATTTTTCAAAATGTTTTGCTTTTTAAGTAACATAGCAGTTACCAACTTAGAAGCTTTTTTTGTTAAGTTCAAATTCAAAGTATATTTTAAATTGTGAATAAATGGTCATAAAAGACTTTTTCACAATAAAATCATCTCAACTCTCAACTTCTTCAAAGGTATGACCAAGGTTAAAGTAGGTAAAGAAGATTCATCATCCACAGAGTTTGTAGAAAAACGGAGAGCAGCTCTTGAAAGGTAATTCTAGATAGTAATACTTTATTACTCTCATAAGTCTAATTTATTACTTATGATACAACTGTATTTTAATGCTTATTTTTTTTAACTACCACTTGATGGCTCTTAAGAGTACTTTAAACTTTTCAAAATTGCTTCTTTTAGCAGTACAATAATATATTTGTTGTGATTCTATTAATCCTCATGAATAGTCTAACAAAATAACATCTGTTTTGCTTCATATGCTATAAGCAGGAATATAAATATATGAATTAAATGAGGATAGAATTAGCCCCTCTCTGTCTTCTCTGCACTGGGAGCAGCTTTCTTGCCACGGCCCCTCACCCCCTGAAAATGTATGCCTGCTCCAGGTTCCTCTCCACCCACTCCTTGGTCAGGAGCACCTCTCATCTGCTGAGCCGACCACTGTCTGCAATGGTTCTGAACCGACCAGATACACTGACATATGAGAGCTTCAGCAGCTTGGCAGTCCCTTGTCCCCTGACCTCACTTATCCCTCACCGCCGCTTCCAAACCAGCACCATTTCAAGGGACATTGACACAGCAGCCAAGTTCATTGGGGCTGGGGCTTCCACAGTTGGGGTGGCTGGCTCTGGGGCTGGGATTGGGACTGTATTTGGAAGCCTTATCATTGGTTATGCCAGGAACCCTTCTCTGAAGCAACAGCTCTTCTCCTACGCCATTCTGGGCTTTGCCCTCTCAGAGGCCATGGGGCTCTTTTGCCTGATGGTGGCCCTTCTCATCCTCTTCGCCATGTGAAGGAGCAGTCTCCGCCTCGAATTCTTTCTCCCATGTCTTGTCTGCCCTGTATGTCCCTTTTCCTATACTACCTCAGGCAATATGGGGAAAGTGGTTGGCTCAGGGTTTGACAGAGGGAAGACAAATAAATACTGTATTAAAAAAAAAGGATAGAATTATATCATAGATGTAGATACCAAGGCACTAAGAAACTTCTAGACTTTTAAAGGAAAACATGGTAGTTGTGATTGGGGATAAAGAGTTGATAAAATGTTTGGATAGGGCTGAGGATGTAACTCAGTAATAGAGTTCTTGCCTAGCATGGGTGAGGCCCTGGTTTAAATCCACAACACTACAGGAAAAAAAAAAAAAAAAGGTTTGGGTAAAAATAATCCCACTTTGGTATTTAGATTCTTAGGAAGTTATACCATATATGGAATGAACATTATTCAGAACAATGAAAATTGCAATGTGTTCCCCTTACTTTTGTGTATTTTTTTTCCTTCCATGCTATGCTAAAAATGAGAAAACAAATTTGAAACTATCCTTGACTTTTCAGAACCTATCATGGTAATTACTTCCCTTTTAGCTTAAAATCAGTATTGGGGTAGGTAGGACAGGCTTTAAGGATACACACACATACACCACAACCCCCACCCCCCACCCCAGGGTACAAATTATTTTTTTAAACTATTTTCAAGGCAACTTATTTCTGGTGTTTAGTAATAAATTGTTCACATTTTTAAAAAATGCCACAGAAAAGTCAGGTTTAAACAGCATGCAGTAAGAAAAACTAAAGAATATGCAATTTTAAAATCTTATGCTAGAGAATACTAGAAAGTAGAATTGTATTTATGAAATCAGCAATTCCCCTGAAAATTGAAATTGCAGAAGTTTAGGTTGGCCATTAGAATTGATTGTATTGTAGGTAGGGGATACAGACAGAATATTTTTAAGAATAAAGGTACATAGTGTTCTGCCTTGATTTCACTTAGTCCTTCCTGAAAGTGTAACCATGACCCTTTGAGAAACCTTTCAAGTCTTATTTTTCTATGAGTAAATTTGAAATATTTCAGATGGCATGCTTGATAAGAAACTTAATGAAGATTTATTGTACCAAGGACATATAATTTATTTCTACATTCTACTTTCTTCTAACTTGATGGCATTATATAGTACTTAGCATACCTCTATGTAGTATAAAACATTCCATGTATATACTCCATGTAGTATAAAACACTTAGTATAACATATAAGGAAAAGTTGTTCCTCTAGAAAAAAATGACTACAGAAAATATAAGCATAAACATACAGAAGCAAAGGAATTCATTTCTTTAGCTTTACCCTAATCCCATTTCTTCTGTCATAACCAGTTTTATTCACTTCTTGAACACAGTTTTATAATGTGTACAAGATTTTAAAACTGCATTTTTTTACCCTTTTATATATCTGACTTATAAAAGTGATTTTCATGTGACATTTAAAATTTTTTAAACATTAGAGCAGGCCTCTAGTAATCAGGGAAGTATTTTTTTGTGTTTCACTTTATTTATTTAATTTAGAGAATCCAGATGACTATTTTTAATGAAAAAGTAAACATCTGGTATTACAAGTTAGGAAGAGTGAAATAGCCAAGTACCACTCTATGCCATATTCAATAAAGTAAGCAGAGACTATTTTATTAAAAGTATACCTAAGATAGCTTGCTTGATTTTCTTAAGAGTACTTTGTACCTTATCTTAACATATAGTGAATTTATTTTTAGGTAAGAATACACTTTGGCAAATATATGCTTAGAAATTTGGAGGAACATAATAATAGCATACAAGATTTATAATTCATTTTGTAATTCAAGTCTATACTGTCCTACACTCTGTGATCTTGGGCAAGTTACTTAAATATAACCTTTCTTAACTTTAAAGTGTAAATGAATCAGAATTGTGTTTGTCTCAAGAACCTAAAAACTCAATTGGCAAGGTCTAAGAAGTTAGTATAGATTAATTAATCAACTCTTTCATATTAAGAAATTTGAAGATAGGAAGCTGTTCAGAATTATCTAATTCATCAGGGAATGCTAGTGCTTCTATCTGATATCTGGAACATAACCATTTCTCATCAGTCTAGTGACTGCTGGTCCAAAGGTCTTAATTAAATACAGTAGTTTCCTAAATGGTCTCGTCACTTTCATCTTTGGCAGTTCTACTTTTTTTTTTTCTTTTCTTTTCTTTTTTTTTCCAAATATAGCAGCTAGCATAATCCTTTAACAACATAAATCAGATCATATTAATATCTGATTTCAATCAATATAAGTCAAAGTCCTTATAACAGACTCCCAAGTTTTCCTGACCTGTATTTCCCACTCTGTTATCTATTTGAGCTCATATTTTCCTTGATCACTCACTGTGCTCTGGGCCACACTGATCTTTTTGCACTCCAGGGATTTTCCTACTTCAAGTCTTTGTACTCACTCTGCCTAGAATGCTTTTGTTCTTTAGGCATCTGCATGCTGACTCCCATCCCTTCTTCAGTTGTAAATGTCTCCTTGAAGTCTGTTCTGATCTTCAGCTTCATTCTGACCTATTTAAATTGCAACCACCATGTCTTACACCTTTGGTTCTGTGTACCCTGTTTTACCCTTTCTTTTTTATAGCACTTGTTACCTTTTCAAATCCTACATAATTTATGTTTGTTATATTTATAGTTTGTCTTTTTCTAAACTCTTAAGCTCCACTGGGGAAAACATCTCAGTGTGTCTTGTTGAATGATGTATTGCAGGTACCCAGAACAATACCTAACATATAGTAAGTGCTCTGTAAATATTTGTCGAATGAACAAATGAATGTCATTCAAGACCCAAACTCTTTCTGCCTTTCTATTTTCATCATTAGCACTTCTCTTCTTTTTTTTTTTTTTTCTTTTCTTTTCATTCTGTTTTTTGGTTTTGGTTTTGGGGAGGGGAATGCTAGGGATTGAACTCAAGGCTTCTCTTCATCCTTTTTTTATATTTTTATATTTATAGCTTTCTCTGATATTATTTCTGAATTGGTGTATATGTATAAATGCTCATTGTTTTAAAATCCAGTTTACACTTCTGTTCTCAATTATAACATGATATAAGCTATACATATATTTTTAGTTAGTTGCTCTTTCCTTAAAAAAGAAGGAAAAATTTTACTGTTATTTTCTAGAATATAATTTTCCAAAACTGATTCCTCAGAAAGCTAATAAGTGGTAGGATGAAAAATGGGATCTATAGTCAACAGAGTTTTATTAACACAGGATTTAACAGTTATACCAGGTTTATTTCCTATTGGACTTAGAGCACCAGCTTGATACCAGTCAATATGAATCTTAAAGAAAGGTGTATGTATGTATTATATTTCAAACATTTTTAGAATTAATCTTTTTGATGGAGTATTTCATGGGACTAGTAATCACTTTGGAAAACTGTTTCAGAATATAGGTAGTATTAGATATTTTCATTTAGGGTGAAATGTTGAAGTGTTCTTAAAGATTAATTATCAGATGTTTTGTCTTCCTTTCTGCTTGTTCATTTTACAAATATGTTATTGCCTGTTATTTGCCAGCACTAAACTGAACAACTTATGCAAACTGCCTTTAGGTAATACATAGTACAAACAATTACAATAATTTCTTTAATAGAGTTGGGGGAATTTTATTATTAAAATTATAAATCAAATTCTAGTGGGATTATACCAACTTATTTTAAACTTTAAAGTTAATGTTCTCACTGCATTTTTCTTTTGGCTCTATTATATAAGCAATAAAATTTTTTTAAACCACATATCTACTAAATGATCTGTTTCTAGCATAATAACTTCTTCTGTGAACTACTAATTTATAATGAAGCTTAATATAGTATATGATTTACATAAATGTGTAAAGACAGATTAACATTTAAACATTGATAAAATAGTTACGATTATTGTATAGAGTTTGGCTGTGGAGAAAGAGACTAAACAAGAATTATAGGTATGTGTTACTGCACCCAGAGCTAACAGTGATTTTGATAATAATGTTTCTCTATTGCTTTTTCACTTCTAATTTATATATCATATTTACAGAAGTATCAAAAACTTAAAAATACAATTATTGAAGAAACTTTAGTTGTGTGCCAGAGTTGATTGTGTAATTTAAATCTGTTAACAAGCAAAACATTGGTAGAATGTTTTGAATTTTGGTAATGATAGCAATTACTCTTGTTAAGTTTTAAAAAAATGTGTGTGTGTCTCATATATGTAAAATATAGAAATATGTATCTTAGGACTCTAAAATTGTAACTGGAAACAATATTAACTGTATCTAAATATGAAATTATTAAACTCATATAACCCTTTAAATTCTAATACTTTATAGTAAGAAGTTTGATAAATGATTTAACCACTTCCCACTTTTATCCTTACCCTCTGCCATTTCTTACTTAATTATGAAAAAGGTATTATATCAATTTTTAAAAGATTAACAAAAAGCTTTTTAATTAGTAGAATGTTATAAAATTCTAATTAATTATAGTGAGAGTAGACTAATAAGGGGCAGACTGAGGACACCTTTTTACTGCATTTTAAAATTTTTATTTTGTTGAAATACAATTTAAAATACTAATAAAGGGAGAAATTTTATTCTTAAATCTAGGTATCTTCAAAGAACAGTAAAACATCCAACTTTACTACAGGATCCTGATTTAAGGCAGTTCTTGGAAAGTTCAGAGGTATTTTTTTCTACTTTAAATTTTTGTATATGAAGTTTCTCATTTGTATTTATCATTATAATTTATATAATAATAATCAGTATATAATTGGATTAATAGATGAAATAAGGCAGTGGGTTTTTTTCACCTAATGAATTAATTACTTAACTAAATTACTAGCAAAATAGTTTCTTTAAAGTTGATATTTATAGGATGATCAGTCCCTTTCTTGAAAATTTAAAACCAAGTTGAACAAAATGATTTATAAACTAACTTCAAATGCCCTAAGTTGTTAGTTAGGTATCTTGTTGAAATAAATTTATTCAGACTTCATTTTTAGACAAAGTTGAATATGTGTCTGCATTCTAATATCTTTATTAAGGTTTCAAAATGCAAATATGTAGTTTGAAAAAGCCTGAACTATAACCATGCTACTCTTTATATTTTGAGATGTTTGGTACATTTTGGGCTTTTAATAACAGTTAAGAATTTTAATTGTTAGTGCTTGAGGTTTTTTTTTTAAGGAATTGTCTCAGAATTTTTTAAAAACTCAAAACCACATGATCCTAACTGAACATAAGGAGATTTTTCTCAAGACTTTCTTCTTTTCTTATAAACAGTTTATTTCTGCTAGCAAACAGGTGGCCAGTGTTAGGATACTTGGCAATTTCTTAATATATTTTGACAAATGGTGTTTGTTCCATCTAAATGTAAACGTACAGAAGAAAAGCAAATGGAAAGTCTATTTTTTAAGTTTTCCTTTGAGAATGTACAAGTAGTGTATTTGAGAAATTAGATCTCACTATTTAAATGTATGAGAGTGAAGAAAATACAGCCTCTTTTTTTTCTTTTCTTTTCTTTTTTTTTTTTTTTATTTTAGGAAGGGAGGGATCCCTTTTGTGCCCAGTTAAACCTCTAGGCTTTTAACCGGTTTGTTTGCCCTTATTTGTCATTCAATTCCAGCTGCCTAGAGCAGTTAATACTCAGGCTCTGAGTGGAGCAGGAATATTGAGGATGGTGAACAAGGCTGCCGACGCTGTCAACAAAATGACAATCAAGATGAATGAATCGGATGCAGTAAGAGCTGATTTTTCGACTTGAATAATGAGATGAATTAATGAGCCCAACAATTGCATTTTAAAGCTGTACAAGTAAAAAATAGGATATTAATTTGTTTATTGAGTTTAGTTCTCAGCCACATCAGATGACCCACCATGGTTATACACGGTTAATTTGTTGCTTTAAAACAAGGAATGTAGCTTGGTATTGGTAACCTAATTTACAGTGGTTTGTTCTTCCTAAATTAACCCCATTTTTCATTTTTTTTCTTAGTGGTTTGAAGAAAAGCAACAGCAATTTGAGAATCTAGACCAGCAACTTAGGAAACTTCATGCCAGTGTGGAAGCCTTGGTCTGTCATAGAAAAGGTTTGTTTACTTTGTTGCTTGTATGTTTACCATCATAAAACTAATGAAAATATTTTATTTAAGTTTTACTAAAAATGCATATTCTGAAGTTATTAAGGAAGAGAGAAATAATAGTTTAAGAGTGCCTTCTGTTTTAATTTCATTACTAAAAATTTTGTTTTATTTTTATCTAACTTCTGGTTTAGGTATAGAAGCTTATATAAAAGTGTATTTGAATTTTGGATGAAAACTATTATTCATTTTATTAATTCCTTGTTGATGTATTTACAGTTTAACAGATGAAGTTGTCTCATTGGTAACTTTAATTATATTTAAAACATGAGAGATTCCAAAATTGGTATTTGAAAATTTTCATGAAAGTATTTATTTTCTGCCTCTATTTTCTGGAAAACATTTTGAAGTATTTTCTTCGTTTTCAAACTAAAGTATTTAAAAATATGAGGTTTTTGTTTTTGTTTGTGTTTCTTTGGCTGGCATGGGGCATAAAACTTCCCATAAATTTTGAGTTGTAAGTTTTTAATCCACAATGAAGTGGGTTTTTTTTGGTGGTATGGGGATATGTTAATTTTAAAGACATCGAGGCTTTATCAGTTTTCCAAAATATTTAATAAGTAATTTAGTATGTGACATTACTAGTAATACATTTTGTTAAGATAATTAACAGAAACCTACTAATACATTTATTATTGAAAGTATTTTGTCACAACTTTGTCATTTGTATTACACATGTTTTAGGGAATGGGCTATGAAGGTTCTTTTAGATTCTGTACAATGTAGAGTAACAACAATTTTCAGGCAATGTAATTGCTAGTTGTTGGTAGCATCCATCCTGTAAATTTTTTTTAATTGAAATATCCAAAAAATGGTCATGCAAAAAATCTTTTTTAGAAATTCTATTTTACGGAAAATTATTGCACAAGAAAGAAAAAAAGACTAAGGTGGACATGAATTGTATCTACAATTCTACCTTATTTTTCTTTGGTTAGCTAAATAATATTCTCATTAAAAATTGCAGACATTATTTTCAGTGACAAATGTTTAAAGGCCAAAGAATGTAGTATATAAATCAATCATAACCTTAATGCTTCACTTATTAAAAATGCATTTCTTATGTTTTTTAGGAATGGACAAAGAATGAGTGTTTGGGGGAGAAAAGGAAGAAAGATTGTTATGTTTTATTTATTTAAATATGGTATATAACCTGAAAACATAAGCAATAATTCTTCTTTTGTTTTCTTTGTTTCTTTTTCTTTTTTGCAGTACTGGGAATCAAATCCATGGCCTTGTACATATTAAGCAAGCACTCTAATACTTAGCTACATTCCCAGCGCCAGCAGTGATTATTAATTTTCAGTAGCTTTGTGAGCATTTTACACTATTGCTTAAGG
Source organism: Marmota flaviventris (assembly GCF_047511675.1). Classification (NCBI taxonomy): domain Eukaryota; kingdom Metazoa; phylum Chordata; class Mammalia; order Rodentia; family Sciuridae; genus Marmota; species Marmota flaviventris. Next base: position 53,066,578 of record NC_092502.1, read on the forward strand.
CATTTTAGTAACTATTTCTGTTAATTAATTTAAAATATTATTCAGCCAGTTCATCAATACATAAAATTTGGAGAGAATGTAGAAAATCAATACAATATTTTATAATTTTACTGACAAATGCTTAAAGTAAGCCCTTTTTTTATTTCAGAACTTTCAGCCAACACAGCTGCCTTTGCTAAAAGTGCTGCCATGTTAGGTAATTCTGAGGATCATACTGCTTTATCTAGAGCTCTTTCTCAGCTTGCAGAGGTTGAGGAGAAGATAGACCAGTTACATCAAGAACAAGCTTTTGCTGACTTTTACATGTTTTCGGAACTACTTAGCGACTACATTCGTCTTATTGCTGCAGTGAAAGTAAGCCCTGTTTTGCAATCTTTCTTGCATTTGCTTCAGTATAGTTTGCTTTAAAAAGAATGTGGTTTCCAATTAGGCATGTATGTAAGTATGTAAATTCTAAATAATACTATATAGAAAAAGACTTTAAACTGTTTTGTAACTCAGTTTATTTATTTTATTTATTCTAATTTGTTATACATGACAAAATACATTTCAATTCATAGTATACATATAGAGGACAATTTTTCATGTCTCTGCTTGTACACAAAATAAAGTCACACCATTCATGTCTTCATATATGTACTTTGGGTAATGATGTCCATCTCATTCCACTGTGTTTCTTACCCCCATGCCCACTCCCTTACCCTCCCTCCCCTTTGCCCTATCTAAAGTTCCTCCATTCCTCCAATGCCCCCGTGCCGCCCCCCCCCCCCCCCATTATGGATCAGTATCCTCATATCAGAGAAAACGTTTGGCATCTGGTTTTTTGGGATTGGCTTACTTCACTTAGCCTAATATTCTCCAAATCCATCCATTTACCTGCAAATGCCGTGATTTTATTTTCTTTTATTGCTGAGTAATATTCCATTGTGTATATGTACCACAGTTTCTTTATCCATTCATCTACTAAAGGACATCTAGGTTGGTCCCACAATTTAGTATTGTGAATTGTGCTGCTCTAAACACTGATGTGGCTTCGTCACTGTAGTATGCTGTTTTTAAGTCTTTTGTGTAAAAACCGAGGAGTTGGATAGCTGGGTCAGATGGTGGTTCCATTACAAGTTTTCCAAGGAATCTCCATACTGGTTGCACCAATTTGCAGTCCCACCAGCAATGTATAAGTGTGCCTTTTTCCCCACATCCTCACCAATACTTATTTTTGTTTGTATTCTTGTAACTTAGTTTTTTTAACAGAGTTAATATTTTTAAGAGATCTAAGGAAAGTCAGATAAGAGAAAGAATTATATATATTTATTGTATATTCATATTTACAAGTTTGCAACTAACTATTAGCATTTGCTTGATCATTCTGCAGTAACTAAAACTACCTACTAGACTCTATTATCATTAGTAAATTAAAGTATATAATAAGTGAATATATTTTGTGGGGTTTTTAGCATGGTTCAAATTGCAGTCAGACTTTCTGTTTATTCAAATGTGTAGTCACCATGTATCTATAGATGAGATGGGTCTACATTAGATCATAGATTATGTTACCTAATGATAATGTTTAAATATGAATAATAAACTTTATGAATAGTTGGGAAAGTAATCCAGTTTAACAAAGTACTATTGTATACATATCTTTAGTATTTGGATACTTAAATTGAACATTATTCAGTCTTTCATTTTATTGCAAATAATGTTTCATAATAATGTTATGGTATCATGGGCTGGGGTGTGGGGCAGGGGGATCTAGGTATTTACCTTTTACCTTGAATGCAAACATTCTAAAAATGTACAAAGACCTTGTTCTTTGTTATTTTGGGGGGGTAGGATGGTAACTGGAGATGGAACTCAAGGTACTCAACCACTGAGCCACATCCCCAGCCCTATTTTGTATTTTATTTAGAGACAGGGTCTCACTAAGTTGCTTAGTGCTTCACTTTTGCTGAGGCTGGCTTTGAATTCTCAATCCTCCTGCCTCAGCCTCCTGAGCCATTGGGATTATAGGCGTGTGCCACCGCACCCAGCTTGTTCTTTGTTTTTTAATGCAAATTTTGTTCAGCTAAAGTCTGTGATTAAATAATAATTTATCTACAATAAGAATATTGATATATTGCCAACTCATTGAGGATTTTGTTTTCAAGATAACATTGACAGTTACTACTAGAAGGCTCTTAGATCAGAATGGTGATTGCTTAGATTTGAATAAATTAGCAATTTTGCTTGTATATGTAGACAACTTTTGATATACAAGTCAGTTTACAGATGATCACTCATTCCTGAACCCCTAACTCTCACCTCCCAGTAGCATGAAGAATGATTGTAAAAGAGTATGTAGGTCAAAAAAATCTATGGGTAAAAAAAAAAAAAAAAAGGGCAGTCTGTGAGGAATGCCTGATAAGAGGTAATCTGGGAAAAGACCCTTGGCAGGGATGGCCTGCCTGTTTTGTTTTCTCAAATAGCTTTCAGCATACTATGTAAGTCGTATGTTACATTTCATAAAATTAATTATATTCGTGGTTTTCAAAATTTTACAGAGCACTGGCACCAAAAGAAGTACTGCAGTCAGCTAAGTTTGGAAAACAGTAGCATCCCTGCTAAGGAGATTTAGAGTATATATAAAAGGTTCAGAACTATCTAGTAAGGAAAAGAAAATAAGTTATTTAATTGTTTGATCCAGAGGCTTTTAAATTAATATGAACTAGAAGTGTTTTTCTGCCAGATGTTGTCATATATACCCATGATCCCATTCAGTCAGGAGGCTGAGGTAGGAGGATCACTGATTTGAGGCCAGCCTCACAACTTAGTTAGCTCCTCAACATCTTAGTGAGACACTGCCTTTAAAAAAAAAAAAAAAAAAAATCCAGGCATGGTGGTGCACACTTGTAAACCCAGTGGCTTGGGAGGCTGAGGCAGGAGGATCACAAGTTCAAAGTCAGCCTTAGCAATGGTAAGGTGCTAAGTAACTCAGTGAGACCCTGTCTCTAATAAAATACAAAATAGGGCTGGGGATGTGGCTCAGTGGTCAAGTACCGCTGAGTTCAATCCCCAGTTCCCCCCCCAAAAAAAAAAAAAAAAATTCAGAAAGCTCCTCTTTTGCAAGTACATGGCTTCTGCTATTTAGGATTACATATTTTAGTTACTATTATTGCAAGCTTTGTTGGGTATTGTGCCGCAGTCTGGCTGGGCACAAATGCCACAGTCTGGCTGGGCACACAATCACGAGCCACCACACAGCTTGTAGATTCAAACAGCAACTCTTTATTCCCGAACTCACACCAGCCGTCTACAATCACGTTCTGGGGAAATCCACGTTCTCTGCCCAAATCCACCCCCACTGGGCTTCTGTCTCCCAAAAAATACTGTCTGAATCCCTTAAGAACTCAAGGGGAACTCAGGCAGCAGGATACGCCCTATTCCCAGCAGGAATAACCTTAAACCCGGATTATCCTAAACCGGGAACACCCTAAACCCGGATCCGCCCTGGTCCTTGAGCAAGGTCACCTACATGCAATGTCACTGCAAAACTTCCTATTTCCACGAGTCCTTCCACTAAGCAACATGGGGTACGCTGGCAAGGAAATTGTCATACCTACTTGGCTAATGGCTCCCAGCATCTCCCCCCTTCTGATTAATTAAACTACAAGCAATGTGGCTTAAGGACCGTGCCTGGTAGGTTGTCCAATTCAACATATGGTTCTTAGCCGTCATTGGAAAACTGACCTTTAGGCGTCAGCCTCCTGTCTTAGGTTGATACCACTGCAATTGGATCATACCCGTCACTGACTACCGGTCCAGCATACAGCCATACTTGTGGATAGGTCTATGCACCAGTTGGGGGGTGAGGTTCTTTGCCTCACCTCTGTTGGCCCCCAAATTTGGCCTTGGTGCCAGTGGGGGACTGAGGTTAATGTGGCTTAAGGACCGTGCCTGGTAGGTTGTCCAATTCAACATATGGTTCTTACCCGTCATCAGAAAACTGACCTTTAGGCGTCAGCCTCCTGTCTTAGGTTGATACCACTGCAATTGGATCATACCCGTCACTGACTACCGGTCCAGCATACAGCCATTGGCCCCCAAATTTTAGACCATCACTAGCAGAAGGGAGGAGGATACAGAAATGCCACGACACCAAGCCAATTGACGGCTCCTTGGGAAAAATTGCATCACTGGTGACACCATCAGCAAAGATATGCCAGCATTACCACAATTCGCTGCACCAAACGATAGTTACATAGTCCAGGCAAGTTCTGCAAGCAGTTCAAAGCGGATGAATCTATCAATATGTCCATTTCCTCCCAAAATCCATTTCCTCCCAAAGTAAGTTGACTCCTTCATTGAGCATTACTTGTTGAGTTATATTCATTGATGCATCAGTTTGTACAGTTTACTGTGATAGCTATCATAGAAGCTGTAGTTTGGTTTTATCTTTGTCTTCACCGGCACTGGGATGAAGATAGGAATTCTGGCAATGATGCTAAAGAGACATTATCCTGAAAAGAATTATTAAATATAATGAAAAGGAAAGGTGAAAGTAAACAAACAGATCTGTTAACCTACTTTAAAAACAATCCTTAACAGCTGTTTACCTAATTTAAATTAGTAAACAAACAGATCTGTTAACCACCTTTAAAAACAATCCTTAACAGCTGTTTACCTAATTTAAATTAAACCATTTAAATCACGTGAATAAAAAAAATAATAATAATTCGGATCCATTTTTTCATGAGCGCTCCTCATATAAGAAATATGGACATACGCACATACAGACATACAACACAAAACACAAGAGTGCACACAAACGTACAACACATAAGAAAATAGTAAAGGCCTTATAGCTTTACCTGGGTGAAATCTCCATTGCAGTGTTTAAAAACTCCACAGTCAAAAAATAAAACTGATCAGAAAAACATTAACCTAGGTTTGTATGAGCTCAAAAAATAAAAATAGAACCTTATGATGTGGAAAAATGCAATAATAAAATAGCTATTGAAAAAAGCATCCTGGTTAATCACTGTCGCAGATGTAAGAATGGCCAAGCTGGAGTTCTGGATATCAGCTGTTATGGATTTGAGTCAAATCATCTTCTTTTCGATCTGTAGAGACTGTTTTAGTTAATCTCTCTGGAATCCAAATGGGCTGCTGTTCTCCCTGTGGAAAAACACAAACAGACCCCCGACTCCAGACAATCACTGGGTCAGGACCTTTCCATTGTCCTGTTAGAATATCTTTCCAAAGTACTTTAGGCTTATGTACATTTTTTGGATACATATGCCTTTCCGCAGCACTAAGTCCTGATGAATCCAAATTTTAGAAGTTTAGAGTAAAAAGCGTTATTTTAAGTTTATCTTTGGGGGATATATACCCCCTTCCAATTCCCTCTTTTTGCTTTAATAAGTACGTTTTAATAGTTTGACAGGCTCTTTCAACTATGCCTTGTCCCTGTGGATTGTATGGGATTCCTGTTATATGAGTAATACCAAATGATGAGCAAAATTGTTTAAAAGAGGTAGAGGTATAGCCAGGACCATTATCGGTTTTTAACTGTTTAGGAACGCCCACAGTGGCAAAATTTTGTAAGCAATGAGCTATAACATCTTTAGTTTTTTCTCCGGCATGAAGGGAGCCCATCAAAAATCCGGAAGAAGTATAGACTGTAACATGTAAATATTTTAATTTTCCAAATTCTGGCAAGTGTGTGACGTCCATCTGCCAAATATGGTTAGGTATCAGTCCTCTAGGATTGACTCCAAGATTAACTTGTGGTAAAAATGTCACACAATTTTGACATTGTTTTATTATATGTCTGGCTTGTTCCTTAGTTATTTTAAAACGCTTTTGTAAAGTATTAGCATTAACATGAAACCTTTTATGAAAATTTGTAGCTTCTTCAAATGTAGAGAAAATATGTATGTCATGTGTAGTTTTATCTGCTAAATCATTGCCTAAACTAAGGGCTCCAGGCAATCCTGTATGTGCCCTAATATGTCCTATGAAGAATGGATCTTTTCTGTCCCAGATTAGACTTTGTATAGTGGAAAACAAAGAGAAAACAGTAGAAGAAGGGGAAATCCTACCAGCATCTTCAAGAGATACTATAGCATTAACTACATACTGACTATCAGAAAATAAATTAAATACAGAATCTTTAAACATCAAAAAAGCTTGTAAAACTGCATTAAGCTCTACCTTTTGAGCTGATTGTTTGGGTACTAAAAATGTAAAAGTTTGATCAGGGGTAACTACTGCTGCTGTACCATTATTTGACCCATCAGTGAAAATATTTGGAGCATTCATGATAGGTGTTTTTCTTGTCATTTTAGGAAAAACTACAGGATGCTTAGACCAAAAAGACAACAAAGGATTAGATGGTAAATGATTATCAAATGAAACATTAGATTTACACATGATTATTGCCCAAGTATTTAACTCATTAGCTAACTCATCAATTTGATCCATAGTATATGGAGTAATAATTTTATTGGGAGAAATTCCAAACACTCCCTTCGCTGCTTTTATTCCTTTGAGTATTAATTGTCCTACAGCCTCAGGATACCTAGTAAGAATAGTGTTAGGAGAATAAGATAAATGTATCCACAATAATGGACCTTCTTGCCAAAATACTCCTGTAGGAATATTTTTTGTTGGTAGTACAATAAATAATAAAGGCAAACTTATATCAATTCTATCCAAATGCATATTTTCCATATATGTTTCAATAATTTTTAATGCCTTTCTTGCTTTAGGAGTTAACATGCGGGGTGAATTTGGATCTGATGGACCTTTTAGAATATCAAATAAAGGTCCCAACTCTCCTGTTGGTATACCTAGATAAGGCCTTATCCAATTTATGTCTCCCAATAACTTTTGAAAGTCGTTAAGTGATTTGAGTTGATCTACTCGTATTTGAATTTTTGGTGGACGGACCATGGTTGAGGATAATAGAACTCCTAAATAATTAATTGGAAAATTTAATTGTACTTTATCTATTGCTATCTCTAGATTATAATTTTTTAATAAGTTTGTAAGTGTGGCATAACATTCCAGCAATATGTTTTTATCTTTATGTGCCAATAATACATCATCCATATAGTGAAATATTTGTAGTTCAGGATTTTGATTTCTAAGTGGCTGGATTGCTTTGTTAACATATATTTGACACATAGTTGGACTGTTAGCCATCCCTTGAGGGAGTACTTTCCATTCATATCTCTGATCAGGACCTTCATGATTTAGTGCAGGGATAGTAAATGCAAAACGTGGACTATCCTCGGGATGAATTGGAATTGAAAAAAAACAATCTTTAATATCTATAGCTAAAACATGCCAGGTTTTTGGCAAAGCAGACAATTGAGGAATCCCTGATTGAGCAGGTCCCATAATAACCATCTCATTATTAATGGCTCTTAAATCTTTCAATAATCTCCATTTACCAGATTTCTTTTTGATGACAAAAATGGGAGTATTATGGGGAGATATGGAAGGTTGTATATATCCTTCCGCTAATTGTTGTTTCACCAGATCATGGGCTACTTGTATCTTTTCTTTAGTCAGGGGCCACTGAGGAACCCACACTGGTCTTTCTGATTTCCAAGTAATTTTGATTGTCTCAGTGGCCCTTTCTGAAAATCCAACCCATGTCTGTCTGTTCCTTGATCTATTTGTATTGGTGCTGCTATACCTTGCCCTTGTTTTCCTAATCTTTTTTCTTTCCTAAAGCCTTGTCTAGCCCTAGTAGTGGGCTCATTAGGATTGATGTTATTTGTTAACGTCAAACCTAATTGATCTAGGACATCTCGTCCCCATAAATGTATAGGAAGATGATCCAATACATATGGCTGTATAGTTCCTTCACATCCTTCAGGATCCTTCCAATCTAATATCATAGAATTTCTATGGGGATTAGTCGCCACTCCTAGGCCTCGAAGCGTTTGAGTGGCTTGTTATAATGGCCAATGTTTTGGCCATTCTTGACGAGATATGATGCTAAGGTCAGCTCCTGTGTCCAGTAGTCCATTAAACTCATGACCTTGAATATTTAGTTTTAGCATTGGGCGAGAATCTAAATTTAAAGACAACATAGCCCAATCTACACCTGTGGAGCCTAATCCCCTGGAACCTCTTTCTACACTATGACTAGGAAATTTATTATGTAGGCTGGGTATTATTAACAACTGTGCTATTCTATCTCCAGGTGAAATTACTGATATACCTCTTGGAGAACTAGCTATAATTTTTATTTCACCTACATAATCGGGATCAATTACCCCAGGACTTATCATAAGTCCAATCCCCTGTACGTATGTACATACGCACCTACCTACCAACCTACCTACGTAAATTAGATAGATAGATAGATAGATAGATAGATAGATAGATAGATAGATAAAATGAAGAGCTTATATGTTTCTGTTCCCCTAGATAAGAGTTGGGCCTAAAATCTTAGTATTACTTTTTTATTGTTCATGTGTTTGTGTATGTATCTCTGTAAGAAATGAAAGGCAGGGATTATTTCTTTTAAATTATATTAACTTTTAAAAAACTATTTATGTTCGATATATTACTCTTATTCCTTCGTTTCCTCCATTCACTTGTTCTTGCTCTCTCAAATTAAGTTTGGCCCAAAGCGAAGTTAAATTTTTTTTTTCAAATAATTTTTGTTGTAGATGGACACAATGCCTTTATTTTATTTTTATTTTTATTTTTATGTAGTGCTGAGGATCAAACCCAGGGCCTCACAGGTGGTAAGCAAGCACTCTACCACCGATCTACAGCTCCAGCCCCATGAAGTTAATTCTTAGTGGTCTTAAGTACCTGTAAATAAGGTACTTTACTGTTTCTTCATACAAAAAGGTTTCTTTCACTGTTAATAATCAAAGTAACTTTTGTTTCACCTAATTTACTGATGTTTATTTCATTTGTTCAATTAGAAAATACTAAAATAATATACCTTCAACATCAAGCTAGAAAATAAATTCTTAGTAGATCCCATCCTATTGATTGCCCCCCCCCGCCATGATGGGGATCAAACCCAAAGCCTTGTACAGGCTTGGCAAGTGCTCTGCCACCGAACTATATCCCCAACCCCACCATCAGTTTTTTCATAAGATTTCTAACTACTCTTATTCCTTCATTTCCTCCATTCACTTGTTCTTGCTCTCCCAGATACCTTGAAACAAGTCAATAGATTTGGTTGACTCTTAAGAGTTTCTTTGTCAACTTCATTCAGTTCTGCAGACCAAATATATAGACAAATGTATGATTTTGGCTTTTTCATGTTGCATATTACTGACCCCACTTAATTTTGTTAAACTTTTTTTTTTCTTTTGAGGTATTGGGAATTGGAATCAGGGTGCTTGCCTCTGAGCTACATTCCCAGCCCTGTTGTTCATTCATTCATTGCAATACTAGATTTTGAACCCCAGGGATACTTAACCACCTAACTATACCCCCAACCCTATTTTGTACTTTTTTTTTTTTTTTAACAGGGTATCTCACTAAGTTTCCCAGACTAGCCTCAAACTTGGACTGCCTTACCCTCCCAAGGGATTACAGGCATTTGCTAATGTACCTGGCTAAACCTTACTTTTAATCCATTTGTATTTGTTGCTACTGGATTCTCCTCTACTATATTTTTACTTAGTTTCCTGTTTTACTTAAGTTTCCTGTTCCTGAGTTTTTCTCATTTTTTAAATTTCTGACCTGTTTTGTTTTGTTTTTTGGTACCAGGGATTGAACTCATGGGCACTTAACCATTGAGCCACATCCTCAGCCCTTTTTTGTATTTTATTTAGAGACAGGGTCTTGCTGAGTTGCTTAGGGCCTCACTGAGTTGCTGAGGCTGGCTTTGAACTTGCAGTCCTCCTCTCTCAGCCTGCCAAGCTGCTAGGATTACAGGTGTATGGCACCGTGCCCAGCTTAAATTTATGTTTTATAATATTTAGTAGGAAAACTACAAGTGTAGATATAACACCAGCATTTTCCTACTAAAGACATTTTTTTCAATTTATAAAATTCTGTTAGATAAGAAAAGAAATTTTATTATAAATCACCTTTAAAACCTTGAAGGCTAGTAAAATTGATTTTGTGTTTTGCTTTTTTATTCTGAGCCCTTATTTTTCATTCAGTGAATTTTTTGTTTAAAACAAATGAATAAGGAAAAGTATTCTTTCATATCAGCATGCTTATTTTCACTAAGTATTTTAGAATAGTATCTAAATATTTGACTTTATTGCTTTCAATATTATAGTACTTATAGTGTAATGAAGGTAGTACTTTACAGTGTTACTTAATACCATTGTATCATTTGCTTATAGGGTGTATTTGACCATCGAATGAAGTGCTGGCAAAAATGGGAAGATGCTCAGATTACTTTGCTCAAAAAACGTGAAACTGAAGCAAAAATGATGGTTGCTAACAAACCAGATAAAATACAGCAAGCTAAAAATGAAATACGAGAGGTGATTGCTAAATGCCTTATTTCTTTACTCAGAGTTTTCATGTCATTCATATATGCATAATTTTTCATAAATTTTTTTCTGACCCATTCAGCACTTAACTATCTCTCCATACTTTTATAAACTGTGTTAGAATTACTTTAACATTGTGATCATCATTAAAATCTCCAGAGCCCTTCTGTTACCTACACATGATTATGAAATAAAGAAGCATATAAAGAAACAATTTGAAATTGACCTTTACATTAATAATTATATATATATTTTTAAATGGTTAATATTAACTTTCAGATGATTATTTTGTGTCCAAAAATGCCTTTAGAAATAGATCTATCCCACAGTTAGCTGTACAGGCAACATTATCCCCCATATATATGTATTATATATGGTATTTTAATATATTTGTATAAGTTTATTATAATTTATACACTTTTTTTGCCATGCTTCAATAAGGAAATTGAAGAGGTAGGACAATCTTTATATTACTAAAAATAAATGAACCTGCTCTTTTGAAGAGTATGTACCAGTGTTTTGGTTACATAGTGGGGAAAATATCATTTCATTGCTTAAATTTTTAGTTACTTTATTTTATGTGTTCCATTGGTCACAAATCACAACATTCTGTTGTTTTCATCTGAATTTAATGTTTATTAATGGGTCTTTAGTAGACCATAATTCCACTTTTTTATTTTAATCCAGTCATTTTACCATTACAAAGTGTTTTTTAAATGTTACATGATTTTCCTATTTTAAAAGTATTTTCATGGCATATAAATTGTGATGAACATGTATTCTTGAAATATATATTGTCAGTATATTCTGAAATAATTGATGGAAAAAATGAGAAAATTACACTGTAACATTGCTAATTTATTTGGTAGTGAATTTTATACTCAAAATCTTTCCTGAATTCATATCTTACTAAGCTGTGGACATTATAGTTCATTACATATTGCAATATTCTACTCTTGAATAAATTTAGCAGGGAAATGTTAATGAAAATAATTGACACGTGTTTCTGCCACTAGAAAGTGAGATACAACTTTGATGCTAAATTGATTTTTGCCAATATTGAGCTTTCTCGGTGTAATTTTTAGACATTATGTTTTTTAAAAGTTCCAGTGAATGATAATCATCAAAATTGTAGTTAATTCTGTGAGTTTTTTCCAGGCAAAAAATGAAATATTCTTTTGTTTTTATTTTTTTTTTTCCTTTGCTTGTTTTTATTAGTGGGAGGCAAAAGTACAACAAGGGGAAAGAGATTTTGAACAGATCTCTAAAACAATTCGAAAAGAAGTAGGAAGATTTGAGGTATGTATAATGGTTTATGAACATGGTCACATTTTGCTGTGTTTTATGGAAAGGTTAAATTTAATTTTCTACTAATGGACTTTTTTTCCATGCAATGTACTTTATTTAACAGAAAGAACGAGTGAAAGATTTTAAAACTGTTATCATCAAGTACTTAGAATCCTTAGTGCAAACACAGCAACAGGTAAGCGTTTTTTAAAAAATAACTTCTATAATTTGTTTTCATTATATTTTTCATTTTCAAGATGACAATTAATGAAATAGGCTTTTAAGCTCAAAAAGTTATAAGAAACAGAAAGTCAGTGACAATAAAAGGAAAAAATGCTAAAGTAATTGTAAGTATCTCAGGTCCTGTTTGCCTTTACTAAACAATAGACAGAGCTAAACTTCCCAATATTAGGCCATAAGAAACTTCAGGGACAACTTTCCCTTTCTCTGTCTTCCTAGTTCGATTTCTTTATTGATCAGACCTGTTGTGAGTAAATGCTCATAGTAAATTGTTCTTTTCTATAATAGAAACCAAAGCTAATTAATTTTTTAGGGTTTTTTGTTTTAATTTTTATTGTTTTGTTTTTTTAATTTTGTTTGGGGTTGTTGGATTAAGTAAAATAGCAGATTGTCTGGTGTATTTTATTTTAACATAAGTTAATGTCAAACAGAAGAATTTCTGAGGGCTGGGTTGTGGCTCAGTGGTGGAGCGCTTGCCTAGCATGCGTGATTCAATCTTCAGCATCACATAAAAATAAGATAAAGGTATTGTGCTCACCTACAACTAAAAATATATATATATATAAAAAAAAAAAAACACAGAAGAATTTCTTTCTCCAGTAGTTTTTCTGTTTTCTGTTTTGTTATCAGAAATTACCCAAGAGTGCTTTGCCACTGAGCTAAATCCCTAGCCCTTTTTATTTTTGAGACAGGGTCTCACTAAGTTGCCAAAGGCCTTGCTAAATTGGTGAGGCTGGCCTTGAACTTGTGATCCTTCTATCTCAACATCCGAAGTCACTAGAATTACAGGTGTGCACTACCATGTCCAGCCCTAGTAGTAATATGTGGATCTAGAAATTTATCTATATAAAACATAATGATTATATTTTTTAAATCAGTGAAATGTCTTCAAATTATATTTACGTTTTTAAAAAGTTGTTCTTACATTTAGATTTTTTAAAATAGGAAAGTAAGCTCAAGCTTGTTTTTAAAGGGTTTGTTTTAAACTTATAACTTTAGTCCTCTTTTTTTTTTTTATCTTTATTGCTCAATATTTTCTTCATCCTTTTATCCTATCTCTTTTAGTTAACAATAATATAAAAATGTAAATATCCAGTGAATTAGGAGATGTTACTGCTTTTCTGTTGGAAAAGGTCATTATAATTTTATTATTTAAGGGTAGTATTTTTAAGTATATTGTACCAATATATTTTTATATACAATATAAATGTTTTTATATACAATATATATTTTTATATACATTTTACATAAATCAAACTCTAAGGTACTACATTTTTTAAAGTTACATTGTTTATATAATTTTAAACTGAAATTAGGAGTTATTAATGTTTTAAATAATTTATATATGAATTATTTTAATGGACTTTAGGTAAAGAAATTAATCCTTTAAAGAAACCAGACATTCCCCACAACGTGGTTTTCTGTTTTCCGCGTCCCCCACCCCCCGCGCCTTCTTTTTGTGATACTAGGGATTGAACCCAAGACCTTGCACATGCTAGGGAAGCACTCTGCCACTGAAGTTGCTTCTCCAGCCCAAATATGTACAATTATGTGTCAGTTTTTAAAAAGGAACCAGACAGGGCTGGGGTTGTGGCTCAGTGGTAGAGTGCTTGACTAGTATGTGTGAGGCACTGGATTCTGTTATCAGCATCACATATACATAAATAAAGTAAAGGTCCATCGACAACTTAAAAAAAAAAAAAAAACATCTTGGGACTGGGAATATAGCTCAGTTGGTAGAATGCTTGCCTTGCATGCATAAGGCCCTGGGTTCTTTCAATCCCCAGCACCACAAAAAAAATAAGGGGGTGGGGGGCAGACATTGTAAATGTTATTAGTTACTTATGTAGATTTTTTTAAATGCTATACTGGATGTATGCATAAAAATGATGAGATAATGAGATTATCTTGTATTATCATCCACAGCTGATCAAATACTGGGAAGCATTCCTACCTGAAGCCAAAGCCATTGCCTAGCAATAAGATTATTCCTGTTAAGAAGACATTGGATGTTTGTTCCAGTCATGCTGAATTCCACAGTGAAATCATTTAAAACCATCTAAATAAACCACTATATATTTTATGAATTACATGTGGTTTTTTTACATATATACACATATATGTATATATATATGTGTGTGTGTATACAGACATACACACACACACACACACACACATATATATAAATACACTCTGACATTTTATTACAAGCTGCATGTCCTGACCCTCTTTGAATTAAGTGGACTGTGGCATGACATTCTGCAATATTTTGCTGAATTGAACACTATTGTGTCTTAAATACTTGCACTAAAAAGTGCACTGCAAGGCCAGAAGATTTTACAATATTTTTTTCTTTATAATATGTTCTGTAGTACCTTACCCTCTTTATGAAGTGAATTATCAATGCATTGGTTATTGTTCACTTATACATTCCTGTACAGAAATTATGATTTTGTGATTACAGTAATAAAATGATATTCCTTGTGAAGTATTAGTAACAAATTATTTGGGTATGTAAACATATTAGGGATCTTTTGGATAGAAACAAGTATTTTCTTCTAAATATGTATAGTTGATGCTGTGATACCTTAAATATTTTAATTGACAGAAAAAGCTGAACTCTTTTATTATTAAATGATTAAATGAAGCTTATAAATTTTCTTATGAGAACATCACAAATCAAAGAACAATGATCTCTTAGTTGTTTTAGGTAAAGAGAATAATTGTCTTTGCTTATTTTAACCATCCCTGTCTTAAGGTGCCCAATTTAAGAATTAGGAAAAGTGTTTATGAGCTTCTGATACTAGTCCCATGGATTTTGCTCCTCTTCTATTATCTTCAGAATTTTAGATATTTTTTTTTCTTTGCATTTTCTTGCATTTTAAAGTAATTCGGTTTTGGTTACAATGACAAAGAATGGTATCATGTTTAAATACAGAATGATATGATGAATAACCAAGGATACCATAAAGAAATTTGAAGTAAAACGAAATATTGCTTTGTCTTTGGCACCCTTCATGTCCTTGTTGTATCCTACTTAAATGACTATTCTCCAATCCTTAATGCTGATGGAAATTTTACGTTCTGACTAGGATCAGTTATTTCCATTTTTTAAAATCATTTTTAAAAACACCCCTTTTCTTAAATTCACTGACCACATCTCTCTTCCACAGAAATAAAATATGTGGACTTAATTCCTTTAAGTAGTTTATTGGATACAATTAATGAATCATGGTATCCTCAGTGTGTGTTTTATTTGAAATATTAGAAAGCTATAGTTATTTACATTTATATTCTTAGAACCCAAGAGAATACCTGACACATAGTTAATAATAAAGGCTTGATGAATTTAACATGAAAAAAAAATCCCAGAAGATGCAAAATAATGTTTACTCTTTTAATAAATGGAAGCAGAAACAGTATAGTTTTCTATTGTTGCTTCTACTGGAAACAAATACCTTTGGGTAATTCATAGTAGTATATATCAGATACTATCTCATTGCCTCATTAATATTGAGTAGAAAATAGACTTTTGAGGAACAGTTTCACTGGAATTGTATCCATATAATTATATTTCTAGTATTATATCCATGGTTATGTTACTTCCAACAATATATTTTATGCATGTGAAATAACTTAGTTATTCAAGCCAAAAATCTTTCATTCAGCTGTGGCACATTAATTAGAATATTTAATATCGCCAAATAAAATAGTAAATAGTTTTAGTCTTGGTGAAAGCTGAGTTTGAATAAAGTAACAGATCCAGACTTCATTCCTCTGACCCACATTAACTAAAAGAGTGTGTCAGAAATTTCAAGTAAATTATGTGACCTTCTGAATGATACCTACCAACATTTTAGCATGATTTAATTGTTTTAGCACTTCACCCATCAGTCTTCATGCCTCCTGTTCATATTGCTAAAATGCTTTCATTCCAGATAAATATATAGGCTTGAAATGTTCTTTTGGGGATGTTAGATGAAGAGGTGTATGCATGTAATCCCAGTTTGGCATACCGAGGCTGAAGGATTGCAAGTTCAAGGCCAACCTGGGCATCTTACTGAGACCCCCATCTCAAAGTTTAAAAAATAAAGGCTGGAATGTAATTCATGATAAAGTACCCCTTTGTCAGATGGAAAGTTAAAGAAGGACTATACCAGCATATTATAACAAACTGAACCTGGGGTCAATAGGTATTTTGTTTCTTCTGTCACTTAATAATATGTCTTTGGGAACATCATTTAAACCTCTTATTTATATAAACAATTGCATTAAATTCTTGTTCCTTCTAGTGCCTTTCTAAATATTCTGTTTAAAATATCAAACTTCAGGGGCTGGGGTATAAGCAGTAGAGTACCAGCATGCACAGGCCCTGGATTCCATCCCCAGTACTGCCCACCCCCCCCCCCCCAAAAAAAAAAAAAAATCAAACTTCAACCTGGGGAGGTGGTTCAGTGGCAGAGTACTTGCCTAGCATATAGGAAGCCCTGGGTTCAGGCCTCAGCAACACCAAAAAGAAAGTAAAATACCACACTTAAATATAAATATTCTATTAGAAAAAAAATTCTAATCAAAGATCACTTTCTATAAGGTAAAATCAGAATAAAATGTATGTGAAAATACAATTTCTAACATTTAAGAGTATGTTTTCTTGATTTCATTTTTAGTGAATTATTTTCAACTGTTTAGCTTAATTTATATATATTTATATTAATCAAAGTACCTGTTTCATTGTTGCTATTCCTTAAACTTTTTTTCTAAACTTTTTTTTCTTTATTTCTGGATCTTGTAATTTCACAGGTTATTTGAAGTGTTTCATAAATGGTTTTTAAATGTATAATAAGTCTGTCTCTAATCAGCTTACTTAAAAGGAAGTAAGTCAGATGAGCAGGAAATTTATATTCCTCTAAAGACTTATTAAACTTAATATCTAAAGGAATTATGAAAACTTCTATATTTCTGATTTAAATACATAGAATGTGAGTAAGCTAAATGGAGACTTCAAGGTTTTTTTTTGTTTGTTTGTTTGTTTGTTTTTTAATTGTTTTGTTTTTGACCTGGTTGCCTGTGCAAGCAATCATGTGATTAATGGGGGAGATAGCAGATACTTGGTAACATTAACTACAGACAGGTTGAGCAAGGTCACCCTATTTCAAAGGAAGAGGGTCACTGGTGAGAGAAATAATACTCCGAAAGGAAAATCTAATCACTGGCTTAGGAACTTTGGAGACACTTTCATATCATATTCTCTAGTGAAGAAATCTATATGCTATCTGTATGACCATCTTCACAATATTTTTTAAAAATACTAATACCTTTATTCAGTATAAAATTATTCCTAACCCTTATACTGAATGATATGGTTTTAAGTGATAAGGTAGATAATTGCCTGAACATGGAAACAGCATGAAGAAAAGATTACAGAAGATATGTAGTTATTAATTAACCTACCTTTGTGATCAGAGTCCTGAAGGAAAGTTACAGTAATCTGTGAATGTGGTCCTTAGAATTTAGATAAACAAATTGCATATAATTGCTTTTTTATAGACAAAGTTTTTTTAAAGGAACAATTAATTTTATTATTTAACCCAGCAGCTTCAAAATATTATTTTACCTGTAATGCAACATATTAAATGTCATTGAGATATTTTATATTGTTTTTTGTGACTTCAATGTCTCTTATGTGCTTTACACTTTTATCATATCTCCAATCTGGCCCCATTTAGTGATCAGCTATCACATGGCTATAACAATATTGGACAGCATAAGTTTAGACAATGCCTATAAAAATAGGAGAGTATGTCCAACAACTGGTTTGTTTCCATCCTGAATCCTGAGTAAAGGATTCCAGGGTGTTTCAAGTCATGTACAAGTTAGGTTTAAGACTTTGTAGCATAGTTATTCAAGGAATGTATATTGGGTTATCTACTAAGAATTAATTATAGCACTGTATTGCTGGAGGGAAACTCTTACACAGTCTAGTTCAGTCTCCTCATTTCACAGATTAAGCAAGCAGATCTAGGGCTTAAATCATGATTCAAATTATTTTTTCTCTTCAATTACCATGTATGAACATGCTTCCTTGATATATGATAAGCTTTTTTTCAAGATTCCTGTTCTAACATGTAGAATTCTAGGAAGTCTTTTAGGACACAAAGAACCTATTGCTTCAAACTGTTGCTTCAGAAGTTGCAAAGAAAAGATTTTGACTTGCTGTCTAATTTTTTAATGCACATAAGCAAATTTAATAAATGTTCATCTTCCTTTCTCTTCCTATCATCTACTTTTAAAACATTCTCTGAAGATTGAGTACTTTCAATATTTTTCTTAACTGGGTGAAATGGAAACTTTGTAAAAATCCTATCAAGGTGAAGCTACCCACTTGTTAACACAGAAAAATATATTTTTTAAATTGAGACTAGTTAATGGGATAAACTGTTCAAATGCAGCACTTGAGAAGAAAAGTTCTATTTTAAATTCATATATCTGTAACTTTTAAACTAAATTCAGATAACATTTAGCAAAACTAAACAATAAATTACCTTTTTGTTGTTTCCATAGTCAAGTCTCAGGTATCTTGATTTTAACTCAGATTTTATTTTCTAGATCTTTATTTCAAATGTTCTCATTCCATGTCAACAGAATGTGTTCATGGGTATACATTTGCATGTGTGCATATATGACAATAGACTTATGCTTCTAAATTTCGGTTAAAATGTTTCCAATTCACTTGCAACTGAGATATACATTTTCAGAGTTATGTTGTTTAGGTGTGATAAATTTTACCAAGACCAATTTGAGTACATTCTGTTTCTGTAATATCTGTCTTTCTCTCCCTGTGTAAAGATATTGTAACCGTTTACCAGAACTAGCTTAAGTCTCCTATGCAATACTGTTCTTTATAGTTTCTTTCTTCTCTGCTAGTCCTTCTACCCTACTGCTAAATTGCTCAGAAATCAAATAAGACTTCCTGTAAAATAGATAGAGTGGTACATGCCTATAATCCCAAGGCCTCAGAGACTTGAAGCAGGAGGATCACATATTTGAGTCCAGCCTTGGCAACTTTGCAAGACCCTGTCTCTAAGAATGAAAAAGGGCTGCTGTGTAGCTCAAGTTATAGAGATCCTGGGTTAAACCCCCAGTACCCTGTGCATGTGCAGGTACACACACACACACACACACAAATATTCTACAGATAGTCCAGATGCTGTTCTTCTCCCTTAACTTTCTTTCAAGGTAGTTAGTCAGATGAAGCCACTGTCTTGTGAACAAGTTGTATCCATTCCTGCTTCGCTGTTTTTATTAGTGATAATGCCTTGATTTATCATTAGGAATGTTATTTATGCTTTTTAAAGTAATTGTTTAAATTTTACCCATCCTTTAAACTTTAAGACCAAATTTAAAGTCCACATCTTAAATATTTGCTTTTAAGCCCCCCAGCTAGAAGGAAGGAAGGAATCTCTTGATCTCTAAATAGTTAGACTGTAATAACACTTAGTTGCTTGCAGATTGTATTTACTGATATATCTATCTTGCATTTTAGTTGTGTGGCCTAACTGCCTTGACTAGTCAGTATATTTTTTGAGGATTGACTAGGCCCTTGTTTCTTGTAGAACTAAGTATGTTCACGGCCAAGACAATGTAGTAGGGCTATTAAGAACACACCCATCCAGCCCACCCTGTTGAATCCTGGCTCAAAAACCTACAATACTGATTTTAAGCAAGTGATTTTTCTCTAAAACTTTAAAGTTTCCTTACCTGTAAATTGGGAAGTGCTTCTTACCTGATGCAGATTTCTTAGTAATAACAAATGCTTAATAAATACTAGCAATTATACATCCAATAGTTCTTTATTGAGACTTAAAAATTGTCTGAACAAAGCACATCTGCATTTTGATTATTTACCAATCTTGAGGACTTCTTCAAAACAGTGGGTTTATGCTTGATTATGATGTAAGTGGGCTTACCAAAAAGGTTTTCTCTTGAGAACAGCCCGCCCAGAGGTCTGCTCTGAGAGCCCTGGGGCTGAGGATCTGAGGTGCAGTGGAAGAATGCTTGAGGTCAAAGTCACTTAGAATTCAGCCAACAGAAGTTTAGAACTATCCTGACTACAGTGACAGCCCCACTGTGTGTAAAGGAATGTTGTCAGTCAATGTCAGTGACCTTTAAAGAATCCTGGGGACAACCAAGGTTGTGATGGAAATAGTTACAAATAGCCTCAAAAAGAAATATTACTTCTCCCTCTAAATGAGAGGAAAGAGAAACGGGCATATTTGTAGATGAAAAAGTTGTAAGGAGGGCTGGGGATGTAGCTTTGCAGGAGAGTGCTGGTTTACCACCATGCATGAAGCCCTGAGTCAGTTCAACTCCCAGCACCACCAAAAAGAAAAAAAAAATTAAAGTTGTAGAAGCTCAAGCCTGCAAGTTTTTATTCCTTGGCAAGGTAAGAAATTAAGCCAGTAAAGGGACATCAAGAGGAAGACTAAAGGATTGCCCCCCACCAAAAAAAAAAAAAGGCACATTTTTCATGTATTTGTTGATTGATTGTATATCCTCTTTGAGAAGTGTCTGTTCAGGTCCTTGGCCCATTTATTGATTGGGTTTTTTTTGTTGTTGTTGTTGTTGTTGTTGTTGTTTTTTTTTTTTTGGTGTTTAGCTTCTTGAGTTATTTATATACCCTAGAGATTACTGCTCTATCTGATATGTGAGGGGTAAAAGTTTGTTCCGAAGATGTAGGCTCTCTGTTCACCTCACAGATTGTTTCTTTTTCTGAGAAGAAACTTTTTAGTTTGAAACCATCCCATTTATTGATTCTTGGTTTTAATTCTTGCACTATAGGAGTCTTATTAAGGAAGTTGGGGCCTAATCTGACATGATGGAGATTAGGGCCTACTTTTTCTCCTATCAGACGCAGAGTCTCTGGTTTAATTCCTAGGTCCTTGATCCAACCTAAATGCCCTTCAGTATATGAATGGATTAAAAAAATGTGGCATGTATACACAATGGAATATTACTCAGCAATAAAAGAATAAAATCATGGCATTTGCAGGTAAATGGATGGAGTTAGAGAGATAATGCTAAGTGAAGTTAGCCAATCCCAAAAAAACAAATGCTGATGTTTTCTCTGATATAAGGTGACTGACTCATAATGGGTTAAGGAGGGGGAGCATGGGTGGAATAGACAACTCTAGATAGGGCAGAGGGGTGGGAGGGAAATAGGGGGGCATGGGGTAATTAACGATGGTTGAATGTGATGGACATCATTATCCAAAGTACATGTATGAAGACACGAATTGGCGTGAATATACTTTGTATACAACCAGAGATTTGAAAAATTGTGCTCTATATGTGTAACAAGAATTGTAAGGCATTCCACTGTCATTTATTTTTAAAAAAATTAAAAAGGCGCATGTTTAGAAAAAAATTAGTTAAGTACTAATTTTTAATTGAGTTTGGAAATCATGAATTTACACTGAAGCCAACCAAAGAAAAAAAATTTTTTTGAGCTACCAGATTAAAACAGTTGATTTATTCAGTATTAGGGACTGTTGGTAGATGTTAAGAGAACATCAAGGAGGAAGAGATTTTAAGAATTGCAAAGACCATTGAGAGAAAGGAAGGCAATGAAGGAATGACAGTGTATTTGGGAGGATTTCTATGTGATGGGCCAAAAGCAGAGTTGATAATAAAAACAGGAGAAGAAAAAGGAAAAAGTGGACAAAGGAGTAAACAAATTTCAGAAATGGTAACAAGAATTTTAGTGTATTGGCACTTGTTTTTAAAAAGAATAATTTAAAAATGGGCAACAACTGCTTATGATTTTAGTAATATCCTTAGGGTTATTTCTGGAGATTGTTTTATGATGTGCCAATATCTTGGAAGATTTTTACTTGTCAGTACATAAAAATCTACTTCAGTCATCTGATTTTTTTAATTAATTTTTATTTAATCAAATTAATATATGCACATAATGTGAAAAGTAAGCTACCATTTGAAGAGACTAAAAAGCAATGCAGTGTTTCTATGCCCACATGTCCCCAGTTTTGCTCCAATCCTTTTTCTCAGAGACAATGTCTTTTTACTCTTAACTCATTTCTTCTGCCATTATCTATCTCCACATTTTATCTTTTTAATGGTAAACGACAGTCTTCCTATTCTGCCATCTCTTTTCTTTACACATGTCCCCCACCTTTCAAATGTAGTTATGATTTTTGGTTAACTCAGTTTTCAATGTTTGCATTATTGTGCCTGTATGACCATTGGTCACAGCTGAAAGTTAGAATGTATTTCATCATGATTTTCTTCCATTTTAAAAAAGCAAACATTAGCTTTAGAGCAGTTCTGGATTTACAGTAGTATCTATAGTTTTCCTATGCCCTGCACCTTTTCTCATATTAGCAGTTACATTTGTACATTTGTTAAAATTACAAATTGTATATCCTCTTTGAGTGGATATACAATTATATCCATTAATACTTCATTTATTTAGTTAGTTACAAGGGATTGAACCCAGGGGTTCTTAACCACTAAGTCACATCCTCAGCCCTTTTTTATTTTTTGCTACAGGGTCTCACTAAGTTGCTTAGGGCCTAGCTACATTGCTGAGGCTGGCTTTGAATTTGGGGTTCCCCTGCCTCAGCCATCCAAGTCACTGGGATTACAGGTGTGCACCATCATGCCCAGCACATTATTATTTTTTAATGTAAGTTTTTTATGTATATATGTCAGAGGAATGCATTACAATTCTTATTACACATATAAAGCACAATTTTTCATATCTCTAGTTGTATACATAGTATATTCACACCAATTTGTGTCTTCATACTTGTACTTTGGATAATAATGATCATCACATTCCATCATCATTAATAACTCCATGCCCCCTCCCTTCCCCTCCAACCCTTCTGCCCTATCTAGAGTTCATCTATTCCTCCCACCAGCACATTATTATTTTAATAAACAAAAATCTATATTCAGATTTGCTTCCTATTGCTTTATGTCCTTTTTCTGTTCAGGATCTTTTTCAGGATACCACATCCAACACACATTTTGTACCCTTCTCCTCCTGCTTGTAATAGTTTCTCAGACTTTGTGTTCAATGACCTTCCCCCACCCCAGGTAAAACATACCTTAATTTTTTTTTTTCATTTGGTTAGTATTTTTCCCCTTGTTGGTTGCTTTTTTTTTTTTTTCCCCCTATGTCTTCCCATGGTGTCTCAGTACACAGTCCCTTAGACCACTCACAGAAAATCCAACCACTGCAGAGTTTTCCCTAGACTTCCCCAGGGCCTCCTGTTTCTCCTGGGCTGGTGCTCCCTGGACTTGCCCTAGTGTTATCCTTGTACTCCCCTTGCTCTCTGCTTTGAAATATTCTGTACCCTTCTCCTAGGATGCTTTCCCTATATTCTGGGTTTCTTTCTTTCTTTAGTTTTTTGTGTCGGTGAAGCATATTCTCTAGCAGTTTCTTTATATTAAAAAGCAGGTACAGTGGAAAGTGTTGTGAAAACAACATTCAGAATGCCTGTCTTGAGTCACATCACTCTAATCTGGACTAGAAACCATTTTATTCCTTGTGGCATAGTGGAGATTCTGAAGATTATCTTTGCTTTTCTACCCTGGGGTTATATATGCTTTCTATACCCCATGCTTTTCTCTTTCTTGATTTATTTCTTCATTTGAGTGGATACAGAGAATAGATTTCTGAGAAAGAATGCATAGAACACATATACCTTTTACTTTTTTGGAAACAGTCTTACTATCTTCCTATCTCAGCCTTCTGAGTAGCTGGGATGACAGGTATGTGGCACTATCCCTGCTAGATAGTAAATTTTTTTGAAGACATTACTCCATTATCTTCTTGATTCCAGTGTTGCTGTTGAGAATTCCAAAAACATTCAGATCCCTGTTTGATCTTTGGAGATAGGATTTTCTTTTATCTCCAATGTTATTAAATCTCATGGAGATTTGTTATGGTGTATCTGCTTTCATCCTATACTGGGAGCATTTTGATCTAGAAATAAAACATTCATTTCTGGAAATTTCTTGACTTATTTCACTTATAATTCCTTTCCTTTATTATCTAATCTTTCCCATTGTTTGAATATTGGATGTCCTTGACTAACTATTCACTCCTATTTCTTTTTCTTTCTTTTTTTTTTTTTTAAAGAGAGAATTTTTTAATTTTTTTTTTTTAGTTTTCGGCGGACACAACATCTTTATTTGTACGTGGTGCTGAGGATCGAACCCAGGCCGCACGCATGCCAGGCGAGCGTGCTACCACTTGAGCCACATCCCCAGCCCTCCTATTTCTCATTTTTGTCATATTGCTCTACTTTCTGAGAGTTCTTTTCCTGTTGTCCCTATTTTTAGTAGCTTCCTTTTCTTGTTTCATAGAGTCAATATTTTCCTTTATGAAAATACTAAGGGTATTTAATTTTTTATGTTTTTTTTTTTCCTTCCTAGTTTCTCTTTCCTCCAAATTATTTTTCTGTTTTGGGCTATCTTCCATGCTAGATGCTTTCCTAAGGGAAGTTAGTCTGTGGCTGTCTCCTCATTATTAGCAGTGTTTTCTGCTTAGCAGGTAAAGGTGTGGTTGCCATCCTTTATAGGGTTTTAGCAATCACCATTCAGTATTGTCACTCTCCCCAGACCTTAATTATTTTTTGGTAAAAGTATTCTTGTGGTCAGCTGTCTCCTTTACATTCTTTAGAGGAAATATCTTCCAGAATTCTCCAAAAGTAGAGAAGGAAAGAAAGGATGCTTCTGATGTTCAGTTTTCAGCAATACTCCCTATTTTAGCCACCTTCCTTCCCATTCTAGGAGAACCCTGTTGTAATGTCCTTTGAGTATTGTGCCATGTGTATCCGAGATTCCTGTTCAGCTTTGCTACTGCTGGTGTAAGATTTGGATTTCTCATTTGTTGAGTTACTTCTCATCATCAGCTTACAAATATTTTTTTCTCTTCTCTCCTGCTTTTCCTAACTTTTTAAGTTTAAAAATAAAAGAGGAGACTGGGGTTGTGGCTTAGTGTTAGAGTGCTCTCCCAGCATGCATGAGGCACTGGGTTTGATCCTCAGCACCACATAAAAACAAAATGAAGATATTGTGTCCACCTAAAACTAAAAAATAAATATTTAAAAAAATAGGGGCTGGGGATGTGGCTCAAGTGGCAGCGCGCTCGCCTGGCATGCGTGCGGCCCGGGTTCGATCCTCAGCACCACATACAAAACAAAGATGTTGTATCCGCCGATAACTAAAAAATAAATATTAAAATTCTCTCTCTCTCTCCTCTCTCACTCTCGCTTTAAAAAAATATTTAAAAAAATAAAAATAAATCAGAGGAGATTTTAATTGTAGTTTTAAATTAGTTATGTATGTCCAATTTTTTACTGTTAACCCTAAAAATCTCTTTCCCAATCGCTTTAACTACAACATAGTACAGATGTACCAACTTATTTTCATCCAACCATCATTGATAAACTTTGTTTCCCAATTTTGCCATCACAAACAATAGAGCATTCTTGCACACACCTTTCCTTCCCTGCATGTATGAAACCATTTCAAGAAGTGAAAGGCCCGATTTAATATCTGCATTTAAAACTAATAGCTACTGCCAATTTGTTATTCAGAAATGTTATCTCAGTTTACTGAAGTACTGTGCAATTCTCTACATCCTTATCATCAATGGAATAATCTGAAATTTTTGCCAATCTAAAAGGAGAAAAAATGATGTCTCATTGTTTTAATTTGCATTTTGTGATCATTAACTAGGTCTAAGTATCTTTTTCATAATTATTGTAGATGGCCCCCACAATGACGCTAATTAATTCTTTCTTCCTTAGATGTAAGCCATTTGGTAGCCCCCTCCTGCACTGATTAGTACTAACTTGTATAGGATATTGCAAAAATGAGGCCTTGTGAAAAAAGTTGGTGTGCCTTGTGCCCTGAGGTTTTTTGTTTATTTTTTTTGATCAGTCACTTAGGGGAAACCAGCCTCCATGTGTTCAGGATATTCAAATAGTCCTGAAGGGAGCTGACCAGGAACTCAGGTCTGTCAACAAACACAATTAACTTGCCAGGCCTTGAAGTATACCACCTTAAAAATGAAGCCTGCCACCAAATCCAGTCTGGGATGACCACAGCTGGGGCTGACCGCTTGACTGCTAACTAAGCTTCTCTCAGACTCCTGACTCACAGAAACTGTGGGAGATAAGCATTTATTGCTCTAAGCAGCTAAATTTGGGGCGATTTGCTATGCATAGATATGTATACATATAGATAAATAGTACAGATTTTTTTGGTCCATTTGCATGACTTCTTCTGGGACTTGCCTGACCATGTTGTATCCATTTTCCTGTTGGGGCATTAAAAAATAAGTGGTGATTTTTATTTTTATTTATTTTTTAATTTTTTTCTATATGGGGGATTGAATCCATATAGAATCCAAAAAATATTTTTATTTTTTGAATCCACTGAATACATTCCCAGTGTATTAAAATATATTTTATTTTTTATCTTAAGACATGGTCTTTCTAAGTTGCCCAGGCTGGCCTACAATTTATTATCCTCCCACCTCGACTTCCCAAACTACTGGGATTATAGTATGCACTACCACAACAGCTTGTACCTATTTTTAAAATATAAAATATATATTAATCCTTTGTTATATAAGTTGCAAATATCTTTTAAACTTTATGGTCTTTGGTTTACATTAATTTTAAATCTTTGTCTAAAATATAATCTTTTATTTTCCTTGACATTTTCTATGTTAAATAATAAGACTTTGTCTACCTTATGGTTGTGAAAATATTATATTTTACACCTTGTTTTTCACAGAGTTGTTTACTATATAGAGAACTCATTTTAAAAATCAGTTTTACTGGGGCTGGGGTTGTGGCTCAGTGGTAGACCACTTGCGTCGCAAGTGCAAGGCCCTGGGTTCGATCCTCAGCACCAAATAAAAATAAATAAATAAATAAATGAAATAAAGTTAAAAAAATCAGTTTTACTTTCTTTCCAAATGGAAAGCCAGTTATCCCTACATCCTTTATTAAATAAAGCATTTACTAAATAGCTCATCTCTATGTATTTAAAACAGCATCGTTAATTTTATACTACATTCTTGTATGTTCAGGGAACCTATTTCTAAGGTTGTTTAGTTCCCTTGATCACTGGCTGATTCCACAGCAGGATCACACTTTTTATAGTATGTTTTGATGTCCCATAGAATAAGTTATCACCTTGTTCACTCTTTTTCTTTTTAAAACTGTCCTAGCTACCCATTTGCAAATGAATTTTAGAAGCAGCTTTTCATTTTTCTTAGCTTGTTGGGAGCTTTGATTGTGTTAACCTTTTAAATCATTTTTATAAAAACATATCTTTAAAACATTGACATCCAAAAACATGATATAACTATTCTTCAGCTCTTTTATGTCCTTTAATTTTTTCATCTTCTGCGTATAGATCTTGCATGATTTTTGTTAAGTTTATCCTTAGATATTTAAATTTAAAATGCTATCATTAATAAAATATTTTTCTATGTAATTTTCTAATTGGTTAATGTTGGCATATGAGAAAGCTAATAAATATGAAATGTATTGAGGTTTATATATTGATTTAATATCTGGCATCTTATGAAACTTTTTCATTAGTTCCAATAATTTTTTAATGATTCTGTTTATGTAGATGATCATTTCATCTATAAATAACTTTAATTTTCTCTGTTCCTATCCAGTATCTGAACCTCTTTTTTGTCTTCTTGCATTTGCTAAGGTCTTCTACAAAATGTCAAACAATAGTTGTGTTAAAGTTACTGACAGTGTTTTGCTTTCTCTTATGATATTAAATATTTGCTATGGGGTTATGATAGTTAACCTTTACCAAATTAAATATTTTTTTTTGTTATTTTTAGCCTGAAAATTAGTAGAAATAGGGGTATTGCTTTATTAAATTTTTTCAGGATCCATTGGGATTTTTTTCTTTTCTAATCTGACAATATTGAGAAATATAGCAACAAATTTCCTAATTTTTAACCATGTTCACATTTCTGGGGTAAACCTTACTTGCTCCTAATGTGTTAAACTGATAATGGAATGTTGAATATATAATATTGAGATTAAGTGAATTTAGCCAAAATTTCTAATATACATTAAATTTTAGTTAAAATTTCTAATATAACTTGGTATTTAAAGCAGCTTATCATTCAGTTTGCTCAAGTACATTTCTACCCTATAATAGATAATATGGTACTTTTAGTGTAATATTTTATATCTGCACTCCAGCAGAATTGTATTATTTTACTTACTCAAACTATTTGCTTTTATTAGCAGATATTAACTGTTCAATGTTTTATATTGCTTTTTATGCAAATTTTGCCTTTAAATTTGTGTGTGTGCATATGTGCATGTGTGCACGCACATGTGCACACACACACACATGCCTGTATGTAACACGGGGGATAGAATCCATCAGCCTCATATATGCCAGGCAAGTGCTTTACCACTGAGCTACATCCTCAGCTCTTTTTATTTTATTTTGAGATAGGGTCTTGTTAAGTGCCATCTCTGGCCTCCAACTTATGATCCTTTTACATCAGCTTCCCCAGTAGCTGGGATTATAGGTATGTATGACCACTTCCAGCCACTATTTATTTTTTATAATGATGTTTTGAGGAAAAGTTATTTAGCTGGACTGTCATAAATTGTAGAGTCAGACTAAAAGATACATAGGAACAATAGAATTTACCATGTTTTTTTTATTTTGGTGCTATACCTTTCTCTAGGTCTTTACTGGTAGACTCAACAGAAATTGGTTAGAAATTTGGCCAATTATCAGCCCATAATTTCATAGTTACTCATTATCTCTTAGCCTTTATTGTGTCATCTATAATAATATCACTGATGGCTGGGCTAATAGACCCTCAAGAACAGATTAGCACTTTGATAAACTGTATAAATTTTCAGAAAGGCAAAAGTAAATTATACACAGCCATTAGTGGAATACAGAAAACAGATTTAATTTGTACCATCTGTCAGATCTTCATGGACCCTCACATTTCTGTCTTCTGAGTCCAGTGGGTAAATGATTGAGCCATGTCATTTCAAAAATATATGACAGTAGGGCTAGGGCTGTGGCTCAGCGATAGTGCACTTGCCTGGCATGTGTGAGGCACTGGGTTCAATTCTCAGCACCACATATAAATAAATAAATAAAGATTTATCAACAATTTATATATATTTATAACAGGCTATTGGCAGACTGTTGTAGAAGTATGGTGTAGAAAGCAAAGGAAAACCTTGATCGAGCTGGATGCCATGATCCATGTCTATAGTTCCAATTACTCAGGAGGCTGAGGCAGAAAGATTGTTTTGAGCCCAGGAATTCCATGCCAGTCTGAGTAACATCATGACACTTTGAAAACCGAAAAGAAAGAAGAGCATGAGGAAAAGGAAGAGGAAGAAGTAGAAGGAGGAGAAAGATCATCAGCAGAAGCAACAGTTTGATCAGCATCTGTGGCTCCAGAATTTCATCAGTACATAGTCCTGTCTTATAATACCTGCTTTAACCCAGCTTGAAACCGCAGGGGAGTGTGTCTTTTGCCATCATCAACTGTTATTATTTTGAAAATAAAGAGCAGAAACATCACTTCCAAGCTTTTTACACTTCTATTGCATCCTATCACACTTCCTTGTGGGTTGTTATGAAGCATAAGTAAGCCAGGTGCAGTGATGCACACCTGTAATCCCAGTGCCTGGGGAGCTTGGGGTAGGAGGATCACAGTGTGACAATTTAGTGAGGCCCTATCTCAAAAAATAAGGCAAAATATGGAAAGGGCTAGGGATGTAGCTCAGTAGAATAGTGCCCCTGGGTTCAAAACCCAGTATCAAAAAAAAAAAAAAAAAAAAAAAGGCTTAAATAAGACAAAGTATATGATACTATCTAGTGTAGTCCCTGCTGCATTTCTTTGGTTTTGTAAATATGAGTACTATGCTAAGCAGGAGATAACAAGGTTTTCAAGGACACTTGCCTGAAACATGATGGGAAAGGCACATAAATCACAATGCAGGGTGATAGTTGCCAGAGAGTTATGGCGACCTACAAGGTAAGCTCTGAACTCAAGACAGTAGAGTCCACAGAGCTGTTTAGTTCCATCAGGAGGTGCTGGGCCATCAGAAGAAAAGAGCTCCTCTGGGAAAACAGCAAGTGGCATATGGAGGCCCTGGCATGGGAGGCTGCAGTGGCTTCCATATAGGCTTTAGCAGCAGCCTCCAGGACCAAGGTTGTAGCTGTGGTCTGGGCAGGGTTGATGGCCCCAGAGCCCACAGAGTCAAGGGAGATTACAAGAAGTGTTCCCTGCCACCAAGCTGGGTTGCCTGGTCCAGGACATGAAGATCAAATCCCTGGAGATCTAATTCTTCTCCCTGCCCATCAAGGAGTCTGAGGTCATTGACTTTTTCCTGGGAGGATGACTCAAGGATTGCCGGGTTTCTGTTCTCGAGACTAAAAGGCTCAGGGGTCACTCTAGTTAAACTGGGCTAACTGGGCTGCACAAAATCACCACACAAGAGACACAAATACCTTTTTCTTTGGGGTTGCTGTGACGGCTCCTCTGACCTTAAGGGTCCACAGAAAGAGAGAGAGCAAGAGCAGCGCTGACCCCTTTTATTGAGGAGAAGCTATTCAAATGAGGCAAGGGGTCAGGTTTCAGGGGGCTGAGTCTATCTTCATTATGTCCACTGTCAGCAGGTTGACTGACACCTGGGTAGGCCACAGTGCACAGTAAGAGGAGGGAACACACACAAGGCACTTCCATGGAAGATTCTATCCTAAACAGGGCAAGGGGTTGTATTACAAAGGAACAGGTGAGCATAGCTTCACCCATGGGGCTGTAGCAAGACACACCCATTTCTGTGACTGAGCGCCTCAGCACCCAGCTGGGGAGTGTAACTCAGTCACCCATAAGGTTGGCCTCCCACAAAGGATGAGGTTTTGAAGATAATGCCTTTGGAGAAGCAGACTCACTCTGGTCAGTGTACCAGGTTCAAGAGATTAGTTCTTTTCATAGACTACAATGGTCATATCAACCCAGGAGTTAAGGATGCCAAGAAGGCAGCCAGCACTATCTTAGGGGCCATGATGCTGGCTAAACTCTCCATTGTACCTGGGGAAAGGCTACTGGGGTAACAAGATTTGAACACCCCATACTGTCCCTTGCAAGGTGGCAGGATGCTGTGGTTCTGTGCTGGTGCACCTCATCCCTCCTCCGGGGGCACTGGCACCATCTCAGCTTCTGTGCCCAAGAGGCTACTGCTGATGGCATTATTAATGACTGCTACACTTCTTCCAGGGCAGCACTGCCAACAGGGGCATTTTGCCAATGCCACCTTTGATGCCATCTCTGAGACCTACAGTTATCTGACCCTGGACCTCTGGAAAGAGACTATGTTCACTAAGTCTCTCTCTCAGGAAAAAACCACAGCAAAGTCTCTCTGCGCAGAGGACTCAGGAACCAGCTATGGATACAACATAGGGTTTTTGTACAAGAAAAACAAAGTGAATCAAACCTGTTTACAAAACAAAACAAAGCAAAACAAAAAAAAAAAAAAAAAAAGAAAGAAACGAAAAGAAAGTAAGAAAGAAAAAAGGATAAAGGTGGCTTAGTTGCATTGCACAGCCATATCATTGAGTTTAGAGAAAAAGCCACCTATATCCTGGGATTGCAAGTACATGGGTTCTGGGCTATGAAAATGGATTTCAGATAAAACTAACAGGACTTTGCAGGATCTACATCAGAGAAGTTCTTAGAGCAAGCAGCTGGGTTAGTCCTCTACTCCATGACTTAGGATCCCTGTAAACTCTATAAGAGTTTGTCAAGTAAGAAAGCCTCTGGTCCTCAAGGGCAAACTATGAAGTGCAGCTGTTTCCCTGTATCCCCAAAAGCTCAATGGCAGGTCAGTTTTGTAGCTTCC
Source organism: Marmota flaviventris (assembly GCF_047511675.1). Taxonomy (NCBI): domain Eukaryota; kingdom Metazoa; phylum Chordata; class Mammalia; order Rodentia; family Sciuridae; genus Marmota; species Marmota flaviventris. The sequence continues at coordinate 53,098,544 of NC_092502.1, forward strand.
CCAACTACCCCAAGGGATAGGCTGAAATCACTTCTCAGTGACCCACAAGTGACTTACAAGTTTCTATCTTGCTCCATGCTCTCACCTAAGAAAAAAACTCAGTGTTTCCTAGAATAACTTGATAATCAAGTTTCCTCCACTGGGCCACTTATCTTTTAGGTATTTTTCAGGATAGGTTTGGGTCTAAGGGGCATAGTCAGGTCCCCTTATTTATTTGTTTCCTCTTCTATTTTCTCAACCTTTACAGTTACTTAGAGGCAGTGCTTACAATTGGAGCTAGAAGCCAGAGGGTTTATGTCAGTACAATACTAGTCCCACGTGCAGCGGCTAACTCAGGCTAACTCAGAATAGGACGCAGACCCTTGAGTCCAAGAGAAATAGGAATCTTAGTAAAAGTTGGAGGGTTCATTGCTGTTGATGCCAGCAAAGAGCAAAAACCGAAAATTCAGCAAACCAAATCAAAATTTTAAAAATTCCATCATTTTCTGTTCTTTGCTGTCTTTTAATCTGCTAGGGGTGGCGCATTGCAAATTTCAAACCTCGGTCCCTAGGGAGCCTCAGGGGCTGGGAGTGCCGGGGTGCGGCCCTGTCCTGGCGCCCGGCGCGGCGGCGCGCACACCCCTTTTCTGCAGACTCAGGTTTCCAGGCCCCGCCTCCTTCGGGCCCAGCTGATCTCTGCCGCCCATTAGGCCCGATACCCAGGCGCCCGGAGCCCGACGCCTACTCTCCGGGGTCCTGGCTCCGGCCCCCGGCACGCCCAGAGCGCGGCGGGCAGTGGTCAGCGCGCTGACCACGGCCGCAGCAGCTCAGCCTCAGGGCCACGCGGGCGAGGGCTGCGGGAGGCGGGGCGCCCGGGCCGGGGGCGGAGCGGCGGCCGCAGCCGTGAGCCCGCCCCCCGCTCGCCCTCCGCCGGCCGGCTGGCGCGGCCATGGAGGTCTACATCCCGTCCTTTCGCTACGAGGAGAGTGACCTGGAGCGGGGATACACGGTAGGCGCGGGCTGCGCCCGGACGGGACCACGCGAACCCTGCTCGTGGCTGCTGCGCCCGGGAGGTGCCTCCGGCCGCCGCTGCCCCTGCGCAGGGTCCCCTCTCGCTCCCCTCTCCCCTCCCCCGGCCCAGAAGGGCTGCGCCCCGGCGCGGTCGTCAAGGAAACGGGCGCCCCTCCCTGATGCGGCTGCTGTGGGCGCCCCGCGAGCCTTGGGGTCCATCCCTTCCCCCTCCTGGCCCGGCTCCGGGCCTCCCGGCAGCGGCGCGGGGACTGGAGTGCTCGGACGCGGCGCTCGCCATTCTCCCCGCCGCCTGCCCTCTGGAGCCCAGGATGGGCTGCGTTCTCTTCTGGCACAGCTACTCCCTCTGTCCAGACAGAAGTAGCTTCGCGGCAGGTTCATGGTGGCTTCCAAGTTCTGTAGGATTCGTTCAGATGAAAAACATGTTACTTGTTTAAAACCACCTCTGGTAGCTGTTTTAGCCAGAGTAAACACATGTGCTGATTTTAGAGGGTTTCCAAAGTTTTCTTCCTCTTCTTCATTTAGTTTGGCAGTGACATGAAATGGCAAAATCAAGTACTTACTGAGCACCTGTTCCATAACGTAGGTCTGTGGTCACCAGGAAATGGGAAACCGGGTGACTGGTCTCAAAAGAGTGCAGGAAAGGGCAGAGGTGAAGGCACGCGCCCTTTCAGTAACAAGTTTAATGAGTGAATTGTTGGGTGATTTCCCAGTGAATTTAAACATCTGTATGCAGAGAGGCATTGCTAGTGGGGGAAACACACATCAGGGTGGGTAGACCTTGAAAGAGTTCATTTCCAGTTCAGTTCTAATTGTCCATTTCACCTTCTAATTAGTTTTCTTTCTTCCTATATGATACTCGTACTTTTTATTTCCTATATTCATCTTATTACATTGGTTAGGACCTCCTGCAAAATGTCAAGCAATAATTGTGATAAAGTTACTGACACTATTATGATGCTTCCTTTTATGATGTTGAATAGGATATTTGCTGTATGGTTATGGTAGGGAGTCTTTATAAAATCGAAGATGTATCTTGACATTTCTAGCCTAAGAATTAGCAGGCATAAATGTACTTTTTTATAATGTTCTTTTCAGGACCTATTGGAATCTATTGGAGGTATTTAGGGTTAGAGGAAGATTGCAGAGGGAATGCTGAAAGGATTATTAATTTTTAAAAAATTTTGTTTAGTTGCCAATGGACTTTTATTATTTAATTTATTTATATGTGGTGTTGAGAATCAAACCCAGTGCCTCACACATGCTAGGCAAGTGCTCTACAACTGAGCCACAACCCCAGCTCCAGGATTATTAATTTTATACACAGCTAATTCACTCACTTGCAAAGCACCAATGATATTAATTTGGTAAAGTACTTTAAAGTCTCTTCCCTTCTCTAAATATTGTTGGTGTTTGGTAACAGCCTATTTAAGTCCTTATGCTTTCCTAGCAAAAACTAAATCACCCTCACAAAGGATGATTTTAGAATTAAGAGCAGTGATTGGGAGAAAAAAATACAGAGTGTATGAGGATTTTTAGAATTAAGTAGATTTCTGGATCCAGCTTTTCCAAAATAAATACTCAAACTGCTTTTCATGGGGAGGAAATTTCAGTGAGGAAGCTATGTTCAATAGTGGCCATTATTTATGTAAATCCATTCCACTGGGTTAACATCTGGTTAAATATTCCATATTTCCTTAAAAACAATTGGACTTGAACCCATTCAGGGTTCCCCCCCACCCCTTGGAGGTTTTATCCCAGCTTCTTAAGCTTACAACCTTGGTTATCTTTGATTCTTCCAAGTATCTTGCCTCTCCCATCAATAGCAATGACAGGGCCTTTCATTTGGAGAGCATTGTTTTAGAGCTTGCAGATAAAAAAACTGGGAAGGTTCGTTGCTCCTTATTAATTTTCTTTTAATAGAAGATCTGTGTCCACCCCTCAAAGTTTTCCTATATTTATTACTTAGCAGTTATGTTTCTGTTTTAAATATTAAAAATTTAAGTCAAATTCAAATTTAAATTCCTTGATAGAAAAGTTTAAAGTTGAAATAGATGTCTCCTCTTCCCTGCTGGGTAAGAGATAAGGCCTGAGAGGTGGTGGTAGTAATTGTGTGGATACTGAGAAATTTTAGTTTCCCATGCTGTGAAAATTTGCTTGTATGTGTGACCAGGTATATTCCGGACTCCAGTTTTGATTTAAACTGATTTGAAGGAGCCCCCTTTGGGGGTAAATTTGCAAGAGTTTGAAAATTGCTTGTTATGATGAGAGTTTGTGTGCTCTTTAAAAGTTAATACTTAACAAAAAAGTATATAACCCAGATTGTTAGCCAAACTGTTAAGATACCTTTCTTTTATGTGTTTGTGAAGTGGCTGTTAGACATTTTGTTCCTCATGAATAACAGGTTTTATAATTGTAGAGCCATGATTCATCCATCAACAAATATTAATTGAGTGCTTGCTCTATGTTCCTATTCCAGGTGCTGGGTCTATACCCAGCTGTGAATAATATTTTAGCTTGAAAAAAAAAAGAATTAAAATATATCATGTTTATTAAATATGTAACTAGTAAAACAGTGTATACTTTGTATTTAAAATTTTAAAATGTTACAACAAATTCTAACAAATTCAGTGTCAGGAAGTTTAGAGTAGAAATGAATGGTTCTTCTTGCCTCATGAGAGTTCCATGCCCCAAGAGATGAAATATTGGAGGGTGTTCTTAAATATTTTTTCCCATATTATGAAAATATCTTTTTAATGAATAAATGACCAATTTTTACTACAGCCTTTATCCCCTAACATATGGACAGACATCTTTTAGTTTAACATAAATGGGTTGACCTCCAGCCTTCTCCTTGTGACTGTTAGTGAAGGAATCTTTTAATAAGCAATGTACCATAATTTGTTTAGCTGGGTGACTATTTCTGGCCATTGACATTTGTTAATTTTTTTAGCAATTATATTTAATGTTAGAATAGGACATCTTTATGTCTGCTTTTTAAAGCATTACTATTTTAAATAATGGTATTATGTACATGCTCTATTAATAATAGTATTTATGTACATGCTTTATAATGTCCATTACTAGGATTTCTGTAAAACATTAAGTAAAAGTGATACTTTCAGGCCCTTTAATATTTTTACAGATTTTGCTCAGTTATCATTCACAAAATTTATGCTTAATGTACAAAGTAATTTGCCCTTTTTAAGTGAATTTTTTTTGTTGTTGTTTTTTGTGGTTATTTAAACATTTACTGTAGAGCTGCACAGTATTAGTGAAGAATTAAGAGAGAGAAGGATGTTATTCCTTCTCTTAAGGGTTCTCCTTCCACCCAGGAATGCCTTGGGGCACCAACCCTAGGGAAGGGTTAGGATACTATGTCACTTGCTGGAGGCTTCTATTAGGGCCTGAGGGAGGGAAAGAGGTCAATTCTGCTGTGCAGAGGGCATACTTGGGGTGGGGTGCTTAGGAATGCTGACTTTGAAATCTGATTAGCATTTTGCTAGGATCATGAATTTTAGAAAGAGGAAATGCAGGGCAAAAATCTCATCTCAGGGACAAGGAATTTTAAACTCCCAGATGAAAGAAGTATGAAAGGATACTGCAGATACTGTAGTAGCAAAATGTTACTACAACTAAATTCAAATGTTACTTTCTGGGGAGATTAGTCTTTTATGCCTTTCTCCTCCCCAGTAGTTTACTTGTGTACTGTTCCCTGGTGGACTGTATCTCATAGTGAGGATTCAGCATGTGCCTCTTGAATAATAAATGATTGAATCTTCTAGTGGCAGAAGAAAATCAGCAGAGCAATGATCTTGGGGCATGAAGCAGCTCCGTGGATTGGGTAAGAGGCAAGTGCAGACAAATCTCAAGTAAGTAGCAGGGATTGTGCAAAGTGATTCCAGAAAGAAGTTGGGGAAACCAGGTCAGGAGTCTTGAGAGCTCTAAAAGGAGAAAGAACTTTGCTAGAAAGGGAGTGTGGACTATGACCTCAGGCAGTTAGTCTTCTGAGAGTTTTAAGGAAGGAAGTAACATGACTAGCTTTACTTTTGGATGACTGTCTTAACCAATTTGGTCTGTGGTGACAAAATACCATAAAGCTGGTTAGTTTATACATAACAGAAATTCATTTTCCTGTGAGAGGCTGGGAAGCAGAAAATGATGGTGTTGGCTGATTCATTATTTGGTGGAGGCCCATTCTCTGATTCATAGATGATGCTTGCTTGCTGAGTCCTCCTGTGGGGGATGAAGTAAAGAACTCCCTTGGACCTATTTTATAAGGGCACTAATTCCATTTAAAGGCCTCTACCTTCATGACTTAGTCATCTCCCAAAGGCTGTCCCTCCTAATACTGTCACTTTGGAGTTAGGATTTCAATTTATGAGTTTGCGGAAGACAGAAACATTCAGACCATGCAGTAAGTGGAGCTCTCATCAGTAAGAGACACTTGCAGATAACCAGGATGGAGAGGATGAAGGCCTGAACATGGAAAGGACAGGATGACTATAAGAATCTCCAGTGCCTAGTAACTGGATATGAGGCAGCAGAGTGATTCCCATGGATACAGATGCCAGTATAGGAATGGAAGCAGGGGTATATTTCATTGGAAGTCAGCTGGGTTTTTTGGTGATAGGTATAGTTCAGAGTATTTAGAGGTCTGGGCTAAAAATACAACTCTAAGGGATCATTCAGCACAGGAAGATGAAAAACACAGGCAGAGTGAGTAGGGAAAGAGGAAGAGCTGAGGGTAAATCCTGGAACTTGTGTGAGTGAAGAAGTCTTAGCATAGCATCTGTAGGGAGAAAGAAATCCAGATGTGTGAGGCTGGAAGAGAAGGTGTGAGTGTGCTTTACAAGGGGAGAGTGCTGAGTGGTCTTGCGATGTGAGGAGAACAGAATAAGCAAACCAGAGAATAAGCAGGACTTGGAGGCCAGTTGAGGCAAGTCTTTTCCATTTTATAATGCATCATTTGTAAGAATAACAAAACTCAAAACTAGAATTACAACAAAACTAGAATTAGGTAACAACACAAAAGTCAAAATTACTAGATTTCAGTTTTCATAGATATAAAATCAAAGCATTGACTTAGGAAGTTTTTCAATTCCATTTTAAATATCTGTGACTGTCTGCATATGCTGTGCTTATGTTTGGGCCATAACTTGGACAGGCATAGTCCTGAATTCAATAATACTCAAAAGATGAAATCCCAAAGGATCAAAAGCCCCAAAACCTAAAATAAATACCCAGAGACCCAAATTTCTAAATACAGTTCTGGAAAAATAATTTAAAATTTATTTAAAAGATACTTATTTGCATTTATAAAAAAAATGGATTTATTTAAGATATATATATATATATATATATATATTATATATATATATATATAGAGAGAGAGAGAGAGAGAGAGAGAGAGAGAGAGAGACATGACAGAACACTCCACAAGCCAAGTTATGCAATAAAATGGGTAAAAAAATGCATATTTTTGTGAGCATAAACATTCCAGTATGCTAACATTTGAATGAGTGTAACAGTTATGAGCAGATTCATAAAGAAATGGGTCAAGAGAAATCTATAAATGCAAGTCAGTATGATTGGTGCACCCAGCTTTTGTGTGCACCCAGCTTTTTATCTGTGATCATCTGAAATACTGAGACAGATAACCTAAGTCTTGACAAGACTGATTAAAAACCACGTGGGTAACTACCACGTGGATAGTCACAGAGCTGGGTTTTGAGAAATTTTATCTTTTATAAATATGGTTTATCTTTCACTAATACCCTCTGGAAACCTCTAATAGATAAACCCCAAATAATGATTTAGTAGGTATTCATTCCATGTAATGTGCTACACCTCTCCTCCTATGACTAAAAATTGACCAAATCCTCCAGAATTCAGCTTTCTACCCCTCTTCTATAACTTTTTTCCCCAATGGAAATTGCAATTTGGGGAATTTTAGCTTTCATGATTACTAGCTTTTGGGATTGTGATTTGGGTTGTATTTTTTTTTTCTTTTTTTGCCTCTAAGTGTTTTGATCTTTTGGGGATTTGAACATTTGAGATTATAATATTCAGGATTATGATTAGCACTAGTTGTCCTTGTACAAATACATCTTTTTCTTGGGATCTGGAATCTATCAACTGTGTACTTAATATATATCTTAAAATATATCATGATCTTCATTACATAAAGCAACTTCATATATACATTATCGTTGTCTTGTGATGCATGCAGGGATGATTAAAGTTTTAAGGGATTAAAATGGAAAAATTGAAAAATATAATGAACCATTATATACCCATTTCTCACCTTCATTATTTTGCAATTCTTATTTTACTCAGCATCCCTCATTCTCTATTTTTTTTTTTTTTAATTCTAAAGTCCCCCTACTCCTCACGCCCCACCCCTGTACTGGGGATGCAACCTGGGGACATTCTACCACTGAGCTACATCCCCAACATTTTTCATTTTTTATTTTGAGACAAGGTCTCATTAAGTTTCCCAGGCTAGCCTTAAATTTGCAATATTCCTTCCTCAGCTTCTCAGGTTGCTGGAATTACAGATGTGCACCACCATACGTGGCAATTCTGAAGTATTTTAAAGCAAATCTGAGGCATAATTTCACCTGTAAATATTTCATTATGAATATCTGACAAGTAAAGACTTTTTAAAACATAACCAAAATGTAAATATTACTGTAAAATTGGCAATACTTAATATCATTCAATCCTCAGTTGTTTTTAACATAATTGTATTGCCAATGTTACTTAGAATTAACAGTGATTTACTTTTTATTGTTGTTGCCATTTTATAATTTCACAGATGAGGCTGATAAGTCGAATGAGGGAACCTGGCCCCTTGACCAAGTCTCTGTTTTCATCCTCAGAGTAACTTCTACCTGGTGATAAAATAGTGATAAAAGTTGCAATCATTAGTTTTTTGATTGTGTAGAGAGAGGGCATTTTCTAATGGTAAGGGCTCCCCTTCCCCCTCACAGGCTCTGAGCAGATTTCCTTTCATATCTTATTATTAGTCCTGTTTCTCAGTCAATCCTGTTGCCAAGGGAATTCTTTGTGCTGATTGGCCAAGGCAAGCATTACCTGAACCAATCACCAGGGAAAGGAGAATAGGTTAACCATATGGAGTTAAAATAGGGAGCCTCTCTGGAGCTGGGAATGTCTCAGTCCATTCTGGCCACCCATCCCCATGGGCACTTATGTGGGAGAAGTGCAGAAGGATGTCAGTAAGACCACAATGTCCACAACAAAATCTTCCCATCACCCATCATAAACATATATGATGAAGGAGGCCTTTGTATAACAAGGACACAGTTGGCACAGTGCCTAATATGTGGTAAGGACAAAACAGAAGCACACATTAAATATTTGTTGAATGATTGGATCAGATATCTCCTTTACCCTTGAGGACAAAAAAAATACAGTTTGAACAGTAACAAGTCTAGATTGTGCATACATCTAAAAATCAAAATAAGACTGGAGATTTAACTCAGTGGAAGAGCACTTGCCTATCATGCATGAGGCCCTGGGTTTAATCTCCAGCATAATAAAAAATAAATAATTAATAATAATAAAAATAAAAATTGGTACAAGAGGATCAATATTTGCAAATTTGGTGCTTAGAAATATGAGGGCACCATTTATTTTCTTTGAGGTAGAAATGCATTTTAATCTGTTATTTTTTAGTTGTTATTTTCTACTTACCCTAAACTTTTATTTAGAAATAAATTTAGATTTGCAGAAAAGTTGAACATTAGTAGAGTTCCTTTTTGCCACTCACCCAGTTCCCCCATTGTTAGCATACTGCCTTACTGTGGTACATTTGTCAAAATAAGGAAACTAATACTGGTTTATAATTTAAAACTAAACTCCAGACTTTATTTGGGTTTTGCCAGTTTTTCTATTATTGTCTTTTTTTCTGATCCGGGATCCAGTCCAGAATACCACATTGCATTTACTTCAGTCTGCGGTGATCTGATACTTAGTTAGTGTTCCAAGTTATAGCACACGGTGTCTCAAAAATGATCCAGACATATTACTAGAGGTGAACCTGTAGAGAGCAACTTAAATTTTGGTTATTTCAGATGCTTCCTGGATAATTTTTTGCCATTTGGCAAGAGCTTATTTATAATAGTCCACCAGTTTATGATGAAAAACCCAGGCTAGGCTCAGGCTGTCTGTGTTCAAATCTTGCCTCCTCCATTTAGTCCACAACTGACTTTGGGTAAGCTACTTAATCTCCTAGTTTCTTATATCAGTAAAAGAGGTTAATACTGTAGTACTTACCTTACTTATAGGACTGGTTTGCAAAAATAGGGCAGTGCTTGCAAAGTGCCAGAAAGTATCTCTAGCTGTGTTTTTTATTTATTTCTACTATTTAAGTAGGGACTGCCTTGAAGTTTACTTTTTTTTTTAAGCTCTTTTTTAATGTAAGATAATAATGTTAACAAAACTTCAGGAGAAATATTTATGTTATAAAAAATAATAAACCCTGTGCAAAAACTTGCAAGTACTTCAGAGATGACAATTACGTGTAACTAACTGGTATTCTTGGTACAACTTTCAAACTGTGTGTTCAATTAAGGTTCAGTTTTGTAGTCTTAGATACTACATATGCTTTTTTTCTTTATGGTCATAAAAGCTAAAATATTTATATAAATAATTAGGCTATACTATAGAGCCTATAGGAAGACATATCTCTCCTTTTTCTCCATTCTTTTCCATCTCCACTGTATTCTTTCAGGACAGAGAAGCTGTCAAGGTCACTGTCATGCTGTCAAGGCCTTGCATTCTTATGTAGGTTTTTAGATTTTTGATGGCATTCCTTGTTATTTTGCTTTGTATATTTCTTCTTAAAAATATTTTTAGCTACAGATGGACACAATATTTTTATTTATTTTTTATGTGGTGCTGAGAATTGAACCCAATGCCTCATACATGCTAGGCAAGCATTCTACCACTGAGCCACAACCCCAGCCCTGTATATTTCTTTACTTATTTATTTTTATTGTTGCTTCGCTCCTTCCCTATAAAAGTAGCTATTTATTATAGAACATTTAAACATTTACAGCAGTAGAGACTTATGACCCTTCATAAACTCAGGTTTTGAAATTATGAACTCAATTTTATTTCTTACTCTTTCTTACTACCTCTTATACAACCTCTCTCATTTCAGTTTGAAGCAAATATTTTCAGATATTTATATATCTAAAACACAAAGTGTGTTAACTTTTCATCTTGGTGACCAAAATACCCAACAAGAACAACTTTTAGCGGGGAAGGTTTATTTTGGCTTACAGTTTCAGAGGTTTAATTCATGGCGGACTGACTCTACTGCTCTGAGCCCAATGTGAGGCAGAACATCATGACAGAAGGGCTTGGTAGAGAAGCACAGCTCTATTCATGGTGGCCTGGAAGCAGGGAGAGAGAGAAAAGGCCATAGGGAAGATACACCCTTCCAGGGCATATCCCCAGTGACCCACCTCCTCCAGCCACTCCTACACAGTCCCTGTCTATAGTTACCATCCATCCAGTCCATTCAAACTAGGATGAACTGTTTACAACTTTCATAGTCCAATCATTTCAACTCTGAACATTCCTGCATTAACACAGGACTTTTGGGAGAACACCTTATATACAAACCATAACATCGATTCCCCTTTAAAATATAGATAGCCACAGTGTCATTATCAGAGACATTTAAAAATGAGCAGTAATTCATTGGTATCACAAATATCAATCTATTTTTACCTAAATTTGTTATAAAAGTATGGATGTGGCATATTTATCAATCTATTTACATTTATCATTTTACGTACAGTTTCATTTATCTTTTTCCAAATTCAAGTCTGTCCTTTTTCAATTGAGAGCTGTGCCATTAATGCAAACCTTTTGTAGTTTTTGGTAACAAGATATCCCTGGCCCTTCTTTTGCATTCCCACCCCAGCTCTGGAATTAGCTATTTTTTCCAAAGATCTTTGGTTGCTTTTATTGTGAAATGATATTTAGAAACACCAGGTATGTACTGAGTTTATGAAATTTCTAGATCTTTTCAGTGGTCAAAGCTAGAATTTCATTTTTTTTTTAAAGATAAAATACAGGATAAATTGAGGATAACAGAGTTCTTTCAGTTGTCAACTGTGTCTTTTTTTCTCCCACACTGATCTTAGTTCTTAAATTGCTGAGACAATAGAATATTACATGATTAACAATTTACTTTATACCTCATTATACACATAAATGTGTCCTATATATAATACCAGCACAACCATCAATAGCATGATTATTGAATACAGCTTAACACTATTTTTTAAACATATTATTTTGTTCTCAGATCTGTCCTGTTATATAAATGGCAATATTTTAAAATCACTTAGGTTATTCCTTCCTTTCTGCTTATGATACCAACTAATTACTCATTTTCATGCTGTATTTTTAAGGGTTTTTTAAAAATTAATTTTGTGTCAAGCATGGTTCCACATGCCTGTAATCCCAGAGACTGGGGAGGCTGACTGGGGAAGCTGAGGCAAGAGGATTACAAGTTCCAGCCGTTCTGGACAGCTCAGTGAGACCCTGTCTCAAAATAAAAAGGGCTGGGGGTAGAGCTCAGTGGTCGAGCACCCGGGATTCAATCCCCAGTACTGATAATGAAACAAACAAAACAAACACAAAAACAAATAAAACACCAGTACTGATGAGAATGGAGGTGAGCAGGGACTGGTTCTATAACACTGTTGATGAGGCTGATTTGGAGATTAATTTGGCAATATTTATTAAATAAGATATTTACCCTTTGACCCAACCTTCCCACTTTTTGTTCTGTATTCACAAATGTACAAGGATATACATATAAAGTTGTTCGTTGTAGCATTATTTACAATGTCAAGAGAAAATGGCAACAAGTCTTTCAGTTTTTTAATAAATATTTATTGATGACCCATTGGCAGGCTTGCCTAGATTGACAGTGAACACAACAATTAATGTCTGTTTAGACAACTCTTTTTCGAAGAACTTTCATTCTAGTTGAGGGGGGGCATGAATAAACATGATAATTAAATTACATATACTATCTCAGTGATAAGCACTGTGGAGAAAAATAAACAAAGAAAGAGAGATACAGAGTGCTGAGGGGTCATCAGAGAAGCCCTCATTGGGAATATGACATTGTGAAGGAGGTGACATTGTGAAGGAGGTGACATTGTGAAGGAGATGAGTGGTGAGTCCTGCAGTTATCTAGGGCAGAAAGTTCTAGGTAGAACAGCACGTGCAGAGAACAGCTGGTAGGATATACTCAGTGTGCTTTAGGATTAGAACCACTGGGGTTGGAATGGAGGGTAGTAGGAGATGAGATCATGAGTAGCATGAGGAGGGGGAAAATGTGAAGGGAGTGATAGAAGGGGGAGGCATAGTTACTAGACCAAGTGGCAATGTCAGGGTTGGTACAGAAGCAGGGGAGTGATGTGATTCAGCAAGTTCTTACTGATCAACAACCAATTTCCAGACACTGTTCTAGAGGTGGAGACCATAGAAGAGATGAAAGCAGATAAAACTCCCCGTCCTCCTAGAGGTCACCTGTTGGTTTCATGAGTTATGTTTTCAAAGCATCCCTCTCATTTTGGTGTGGACAATAGACTTTCACAGGAAGCTCAGTTAGAAAGCTATTTTAATAGTCCAAGTGAAAGACGATGATGGTTTAGGACAGTTCTGTAGGTGGAAGGAGTGGAAGATGGTGGGATTCTGGATAGATTCTGGTGCTGGAGTCAAGGGGATCCCCTAAGGAATTGGATTTGGAGTATAAGAAAAAGTGATAGGGGTGACTTTAAGGTTTTTTGTCTGAGAAAGTGGAGGAACATTGGCACTGAATCCTGAGAAGAGGAAGAATGTGGGCAGAGACAATTTTAGGGAAAAGATCAGAAGTTCCATTTTGGGACATGCTGAATTTGAAAAGTTTGAGTGAATATCTGTGGTATTTTGAATGTACCCTGTGGTCCAGTGACATTGACACAAAATTAATCATCACAGACCCACCCTTGTGAATTTGGCACCCATATGAAAATCCTTACACTAACTATACTCAATCTCCAGAGATGATCCAGCTATCCTACATAAAACCAAAAATGTACTAATGTCTCTCCAAGAATAGGAGGTAGAGTCTTCAGTTATTTTACTCTTTTTCTTATTGACTTTTCTTATTGACCTATAACTTAAGTGCTATGGTGGAAAATTAACAATAATTCATTTTATACACACACACACACACACATCTATCTATCTATCTATCTATATCTATCTATCTATATCTATCTATCTATCTATATCTATCTATCTATCTATATCTATCTATCTATATATATATATATATCTATATCTATCTATCTATCTATCTATCTATCTATATATATATATATATATATATATATATATATATATATATATCTACTATATATCTCTTGTGGTTGTAACTGGTACTTGTAACCACCTTTTATTACTACCCATTCTGTATTTCTTGGGCTGTCAGCAAACACCTTAGCTGGCCAATGCTTCTTTATTTGGTGGAGCAACCCAAACCTTCATCCCTAAAGGCTGTAGGCCAGTAGTCGTCATGTCTGAATTGTGTTGCTGTAGTTTCTCATTGTCTTTAATCACAGGGCCTGGTAATATTGTACCATAGGGATCTCCTATGTTGCAGACATATTCTTCCTTACCTCCACTATGGAGTAGTAGCCAATTTCTGCTTGGTAATCAAGATCATTCACCCCAGCTAGCATATAGCAACTTCCTCTTTGTTGATTCAGAGATGTGAGGAGTGTTAAATGGTAAGCAGCAGCCCTAGCTTTCAGTTGAAAAGGATCATTGTTGTGTCCTTTAGTGGATATATTCCTTTCTTTGGAATGTGGCCAGTCTAGCAAGAAGGCATGGGGACAGGAAGGAAAAGTTTTGCTAGTGGGTCACTAGCATAATAATGAGGGTGAGTGGTGCCACTCCCATTTCCACCCATTGATTTCTGGACCTGCGATTGCCAGCTGTGAGAAAAACAGTACCATATATTAGATGCTGATTCATTGTATGTATAGTCTTCTGGAGAACCTTGCGCCTGCCCTGCAGAACATTCAAAAGCCTGTGGTGCCATTCTGCTAAGCCAGCTGCTTGATGATGTTGGGGAATATGGTAGCCCAGTGAATTCCATGAGCATGGACCCCATTGATTACTTCATTTGCTGCAGAGTGAATTCCTTGTTCAGAAGCATGCTGTATGAAACACCGTATGACAGTGAATAAGGCAATATAAGTCTCCAAATGGTAGATTTTGTTGAGGCATTGTGTACAGTATATGTTTCAGTAAGGTCAAAAGTTCATCCTTTCCTTGGGCATGGTGGCACATGCCTGTAATCCCAGTGGCTCTGGAGGCTGAAGCAGGAGGATCATGAGTTCAAAGCCAGCCTCAGCGATGGTGAGGCGCTAAGCAACTCAGTGAGATTCTGTCTCTAAATAAAATACAAAAATAGGGCTGGGGATGTGGCACAGTGGTTGAGTGCCCCTGAGTTCAATCCCTGGTTCCAAAATTAAAAAAAAAAAAAAGTCATCCCTTTCATGGTAGAAGTGGTTTAGTGTACCCTGCCACTAGGTAGCTGGCTGATCACCAGGGGAAAGATACCCTACTGGGGGCTCAGTGTTGACTCTGTTGGCATAACTTCCATCCCCACCACCATGATCACTTTGTTCATGAGTCTACCAGGTGTGACTAGGGTAAAAGGGGGGGCTGGTGTTCATGAACAGATCATTTTATCTACTTGTTTAGTAAAATCCTCCTTGGCATTCTGCATCCCTGACCATTCATTCAAACCATCTGGCCACAGCTCTTGAGTTAGTGCGTGATCACATGTCTGGCTTTATGTCCTTTCAAGAAAAGTGCACAACAGGTGTACTACCCAAAGTTCTATCCATTGAGAAGATTTCTGTGTTCTACACTTCTCCATAGGTGTCCTGAGGAGGCTCTGTAGTGCTGTAGCTCTCCACTTTTAGATGGCGCCTGCATACTGGGCAGAGCCATCTGTAGACCAAGCCCAAGTCTTCTATTCCTTTGTCAGCTGATTATAGAGAACTACCCATGAGGCCAGGATTGCTGCCTGAGAGAGAGAAGGCAGTGTAGCCAGAGTGGGACCCTTGGCCATTTGGGCTACTTCTTTGTGTAACTTGTGCTTTTAGGGTCTGCTTGTGCTGATCTCTTATGTATATCACTTTTATTTGATGGTGGAAAGCTGATGTCCATGCCCCACTTTACGGTTTAGTGGGTCAGGTAACACCCTGTCCATGATGGATAGCTCAGGTCTCATGGTAACTTACTAGCCCTTGGTTAAGCTTTCAGTCTCCACTAAGTCCCAGTAGAAGGCTAAGAGCTGTTACTCAAAGGGAAAGTAAATTATTCTCAGAAGATATAGAGATTTGCTCCAAAATTCTGAGGGCCTGGGGTGCAGTTCACCTATTGGCAACCTCCCTAGTTGCTACTGACACTTCAAGTACCATTGTGTATGCTGTATCATCTGGCCCAAGTAGAAGAGCCTCTTACATGGCAGTCTGGATCTGTTGCTGAGGCTTCCCTTAGTCTGGACCTCACTCAAAACTGGAACCTTTTGAGGTCACTTGGTAAATGACCTGGAGTAATACACCTTAATGAGGAATATTTTGCCTCTGAAATTTAAAGAGGCCCACCCATATTATGGAGGCCTATTTACCTTAGTCTACAGATTTAAATATAAATATCCTTCAAACACATTCTTATAGGAATACCCAGAATCATGTTTGAGCAAATATCCGGGCACCCCATGGTCCAGTCAAGTTGACACATCAAATTTACCATCAACCCCCTTCTAAAAGTGAAACATACTTTTCATTTTATTTCTTTCCCTTTTGTTTTAGTTCAGATGCATGTAACATGAGAAGACAAATTTTTATATTTTAATATCTGATGTTTCTTTTAAACAATGTTGTGTTTTTCCTGCAGTTGGAAGGTTTTTAATCAAATGCCTATCTACTAAAATTTGCATCAAATGCATACCTACTAAAGTTTGTATCCTAGTTTTTAAAATGTGATCACAGTGCAGGGAATAAAAGTTATAGAAAGGGTCTGTTTTTCATGTGTATTATCAGTGAGCAATTAGATCTTATTGTCAGTAAAAATTGATGACTGCAGCTTCCCAACTATTGAGCCTGCACTAATAAATGCAACAGTTGTTCATAATTTGGTGGTAAATGACCTTTAAGTGAAACCATTTATGGAAGCTGTCCTTGGGGAACAATTTAACTTCCAAATGACACCCATGAGTACTTGTTATCATTTAAATATGCTTCCTTTTGTCAATAACAGAATAACAAATACTGGTTAGATTTCTGATGTTGATTCAGATACTAGGAAACCTGCTGAATAAATTAGTGTGCATTTGATTTATATTGACCAAAATTTTTTACATTGCTGTGTTACAGGTCAAGGTGACATGCATTTAAATGCATTGTAGAGCAAAGGTCACACTTGACTGACATGAATGCTTACACTGTTTTTAATTAACTTTTAAATATTATCTTAAATTCCTTCTCAAGTACCAATTATTAGGAATAGGATTGAAATTAATTTAGGATTATTAGTGGAAACCGTATTTTAAAAGTCCATGATACTAATCTTTCCCATAAAAATTGTTAAAGTATATGATTGCCTTATTTTATCTCATAGTTTGTATGGAAATCAGATGTTTTCTACATCAGACTCTGAATTCATTGTCTGTGCCTTTTCAATTTATGTTTTACAGAATTAATCCAAGATAGCATTGAAAAAAGCAATATAATAGACCGAGTTTTACGTACTACAGGAAGTACTTTATCAAGCAAATACATTTTCTTAGTGCCATGAACTTTTCATTGATGTTGTTGTGTGAATGTGGAAGAGGATTGTTTGCAGGGTGAGGATGTGGATTAATTTTGTCAGCCATTCATTAGTAGTCCAAAGTAGTATATGTTTAGGGAAGCTTTAATCAGCACCTGATTTGCCCTTTGAGAGAATATCTTCATGCTGAATGCTGCTGTATTTTTGTATCTAAATATTGCTGAATAAAAAGTGTTTTATTTCCAATGTAAAGTAGCTTTCATTCATGCCCCACGGAGGAATGTTTACATAATTCAAAAGTTTAGAATGGAAAGGTACAATGGTTTTTCTTCTTTCCAACCATGTTGTTAACCACAAAGTATGCTCTGGGAATTGAGGAGAGCCTGAGCTTCGCATTTTAGGAGCTGCCTGTAATCAGAAAGCAGCACAGAGTTCTTCTACTTCAAAATACTTCATTTTAAACTTTTAGAGACATAAACAGTTACCCTCCAAAGCACAGAGGACAACTCTTCATGCCCCTACCCCTGGCAGCAGTCCTGGAATGCCAATTTAGTGTAGGCTACACTGTTGTTTTTAGCCTGTAGCTTTGTTCCAAAGTTTAATGTGTCCACAACAGTATTAACCCCATATTGTCCATGATGGAAAAAGAAGTGACCATATTATGATAGTGAAAATACAAGCGAGAAAAGGAAGTGGAGATGGTAAAATTGAAAGTGGCAGGAGAATGACAATGCATATGGGATGAATCACTCAGTGGAAGGAACAATTCAGAGGGACAGAGAGTCATGCAGTCTTTCTCTTATGTGGACATGCCTATGTGCAGAATTGGGGGAAATGGCTGACAAATGGAAAAACTTTTGGGTGTGAGCACCAACTTCTGGTGCCTGATGCCAAGGGAGAAGGTGGGGAGCATGAGGAAAGGCTCCTTGTCAGTATGATGGGGCTGCTGTTGGATGGTGCATTGGACACCATCATGAGGAGGGCTAGGGCTTCTTGTGTACAGAGCCATCTGCTAAAGCTCTTTTCCTTGCTGCATATTGGGGTCACCTGGAGAACGATACAAACTGCCGATACCTCTGAGATTCTGAGGATTCTGGGGTATGGGTTGAACATCAGATTTTGTTTTGTTTTTGGCTGTGATGGGGATTGAACCCAGGCAGGGCCTTGTTCATGCTTGCCTAATACTCTATCACTGAACTGCGTTTCCACGCCTGCAACAGACTTTTCTAAAAAAAAAAAAAAATGTAGTTGTAGATGAACAGAATGCCTTTATTTTATTTGTTTATTTTTCTGTGGTGCTAAGGATCAAACCCAGTGCTTCACACATGCTAGGCAAGTGCTCTGCCACTGAGCTACAGCCTCAGCCCCCTGCATCAGACTTTTTAAAAATAGTCCCTGGGTAATTCTAATAAACAAAGGTGAGAACTACTGCACTAACATGTCCCAACATGCTGTGGAAATCATTAAGGTGGGTTACTTGCCCAGATACATCTTATTAAGATAGTCAGTGATTTTGGACAAACATTTAAAAATACAGATTTTTTTAAGGCTTTGTCCTCAGAGATTCTCGTGTAATTGGGGCCCAGGCTGTTTAAAAGCAGGTGATTTTAATTTGTAGCTAAATATGCCTACTATGGGGTAGGCAACTTACTCTATTTTGAAAAAGATGTCCATATAATATATATTAGCATGAAGGAGAAACATCAGCTTTATTTTAAAGCTTTAAAGGATTGGTCACTTTCTGATTCAGCAAAAGTACATCTGAGACCTGCTTATAAGCAAATGAACTTAAGAAAAGGGTTTTTTTTGTTTTTGTTTTTTTTTTTTTAAACTGACCTCAGCCTGTTTACAGAACTACTATGGAATGTCATTATTGAACTGGAGCCAGATGGACCTGGTTCCACATTCTAGCTTGGTGACAAGTGAGAGAACTCTGCAAGTCATTTAACTTCCCTGAGCCTCATTTCCCAAAAATGTCATGTCATCTTTCTCATAAGGGTCAACTTGCTATGTGGGACAGCAATTGTTATTTCTAACACTTCTAATTGAATTTTTAAAGTGAGATTATTATATATTTTACCTTCCTTTCATCTTGTGTGATAATTTTTTCCTTATCTTTGAGTAATTCCATAGTTAATTCACTGCTTAAGTAAATTTTGTAGAAGCAATGTGACTAGATTTTTCCTGTGCTTCCAAGTTATTGAATGACATCTGAATTGTCCCAGTCACTTTGTATGTAAGAAGAAATGAAGAATGGGAATTCTGTAATTAAATAACCAATTGCAAATAAAAGCTATTTATTGATCACTGACTATTTCAATGAAATTTCAACTATGTTTTTTTTTTTTTTCCTTTAGGACCTAACAGCAGTATTCTCAGGCAAAATCTTGCATTCATTGGTTTTCTCCCTTTTCCAGTTTAGGACAGTCTTTTGGAAGAGGCCAGACAGCCAATCCTAAATGTGAAAGTATCTTGGTATATGACTGTAGCCTGGTGGCAGAGGAATGGGTCACTACCCATTCCTGTGACCTATTCCTGTATGTTTTGCTCTGAGCAGAAGTAGAACTTTTGACTCCTGACTCATCATAGTTAGGCTCAGCCAGTTTCAGATGAGACCAGTTTCAGTGAATGTCATTTTAACCTAGAGTTTTGTTTTTGAAATGGGTCCCCCTCACCCCAATCAGGATTTGCTTCTTCAGTGAGTAGGGGCTCTAGAAAAGTTCCCTGAAGCTCATCATTCTGTAGCTCAGAGAATTTAAATTCCTAGGGGCAGAGGCTGGCAGTCTATTTAATTGGGAGTGTAGCTCAAAGGTTTGTAGGCTTTGCTGTGGGCAGGTTTACATGCCGGTGCTTCTTAGGTCCTGAAGAGGGGGGCTGGTAGGAAGAGCCAGGCAGAAGTACCAGACAGAAGCTGTAAGAGCTGGCAGATGCTGAGGGCTGGGTGAGGCCACAGAGATGGGGAGCATCTATGGAGATGGAGAAACACTATCACCGAGAATTGTCAGGATTAAAAACCTCTTGAGATAATAGATGAAAGACACCTTGTAGAGTGAAGGCCTGCACTAACCAATAGTTGTTGGTATTCACCTGGGTCTAAGAAGCAGGGGAAGAATAAAAGGGAAGTTCTGTTTGTGACAACCAGGATACGGGAGGCACTCATTCTACCTTTTCTTGTGCCATCCCTACATCAGGCCTGAGGCATCCATTGATTCCAAATCTTGGGATTTGCACTTTGTAGAAGGAAAATACAACTAGGTACTTTTATCCTGTGGGGTAGATTTCTGTGTTTCTGGTGCTGTGAGATTCCTTGCTGCTGGACAGAGTTATTCTCAACTGGCTCAAAGTGTCAGCAGCCTTGCTCACTGGGATTCCACCTGAACTGTGGTCCCAAGAGCCCTGGCTTGGCTGCTTCCAGAGTGGTTCTTCTGAGAGGATCATGCTAGTGCCTGTGGGGATGTTTCTGGTCATGCAAAGGAATCAGAGGTCAGACCTGAAACATGCACAGTTCCTTAGGGGTTAACTGAGGCAACAAAAGAGACTTCTAGTGTTTTCACCAAACTGGGGAGAGGAACTTAAAATAGAAACTCAGCGCTAAGGATGGTCTATGGTACAGTGAGTTGTGGTAATTTGAGGAAGTGTTTAATAGGCTTAAATGTCTCATAATATGTCGAGTTAGAAAATAGGAAACATTCTCTTATAAAAATGAGTATAGACAAAAAACCAGGACTGGCCTATTATTAAATAGTGATGGTGAAAAACGATTGGAAAAGTTTGTGTGTGTGTGTTTGTATACACTGGGGATTAAACCCAGGGGAGCTCCACCACTGAGCCACATCCGAGTCTTTTTTATTTTAGATTTTGAGACAGGGTCCCACCAAGTTGCTGAGGCTGGTCTCCAACTTTTGATCTTCCTGCCTCAGCTTCCCCAGCAGCTGAGATCATAGGTGTGCATCACTGCTCCTGGCTCAAGACTGTTCTTAAGGAATGTGGGTAGTAAGCACTCGGTTCTGGGATTGGTTGTAGTACTTCATTTTGAAAGTGTTTTATAATTTTCAAAATTTGGAGTGTTTTTTAAAATAGAATTTGCTTTATGTTAGAGATATGTTTGTTTTCTTGGCCATTTATAACATCAGTTCATAAAAGTGAGGGATCTTAGTCTTTGCAAGTATCTTAACATTTTGAACTGATTAGTTGCTTAATTAATATATATGTAGTATTGTAAGGCAGTTAATTTTAATGGGTAGTTACATAAAAGATAGATAGGGATCATTAAAGATTAGTATCATTTAACCTCTTGTGTTCCTAGTCCCAACATAAAATGGAAGCAATGCATTTATCTGTTATGAAGCTGTATAAATCAGTGTAATACAGTAAATCAAGTACTTGCCTTCTTAGTGACAGCTACAGGCAGTTGACAACTATAAGGCATAATTCTAGGAGTTTGTAGTTTAGCTCTGCACAAAATTACACAGTACCCATGAAGCCCTAATGAATGCTTTATGGTAATAAATCATATTTAATGGAAATTTTGAGAATGGAATCAGTGAGAAGTAGAGTATCTGGAAAATTTCCAAGAGATGGTGCTTAAGCTGCATTTGGAAGGGTAGGTGGGATTTAGTTATGTGGATGAAAAAGATAGGGCTTCATGAAGCAATGCACCCCCAGTAAAGATATTAAGATAGAAATGAGTTAGTCTAGTGGTGCTCACTTGAAATCCCAGCTACTCAGGAGGCTCAGACAGAAGGATCTCAAGTTCAATTTGATCCTGGGCAACTTAGTGAGAACTTGTCTCAAAATTAAACATAAAAAGGGCAGGGGAGCCAGTCACAGTGGCACACACCTATAATCCCAGCAGCTTGGAAGGCTGAGGTAGGAGAATCATGAGTTCAAAGCCAGCCTCAGCAAAAGCAAGGTGTATGCAATTCAGTGAGACCCTGTCTCTAAATAAAATACAAAATAGGGCTGGGGATGTGACTCAGTGGTCCAGTGCCCGAGTTCAGTTCCTGATACCAAAAAAAAAAAAAAAAAAAGCAGGGAATATAGCTCAGTGGTAGAGCGCTTGTCTAGCATGTGTGATACTCTGGGTTCAATTCTAGTACTGCAATTAAAAAAAAAGATCTAAATTAACATTATATCATGAAGGATGGGAAGAGAGAAGTGTTGTAGGTATGGGAGGTATATACAGGATGGAAATATTTTGGATACATGGAGCAGAGGTCCCTGAGGAGGATTGCCTGTGTTCCATGTACTCCTGGAAGGTGGGCAATGACCGGTAGTGGAGTTATCACAGTCCATTATACTTTTGGTGTGGGTTGCAGGATGGAGGGCACATTTGAGTAAAGAGAATGTATGAGTTGCTTTGGGAGAATTGGAGAGGAGGAGGGAATACCCCATCTCTGGCACTTTTTGAACAGTATCAGGACTACCAGGAGTGTTTCTGGGACCTGCACATCAGGTAAGGGTAAGACCAGAAACCCTGAAATCCAAAGACTTTGTGCAGAAATAATTAAGTGTGTGTGAGATGTTTCTGAACAACATAGTGACACGGAGACAAGGAGAGCATGCTGATTAAACTCACATTGGTGGACAGAACATTCCCAAAGAGGGTTGATTGGAGTCAGCTATACAACATGGCAGGGCCCAGGTTGACAGTCTGGACAGGCAGTATCATGGGACAGACATGTGAATTCTAAAGAGAATATCAGTGGCCTTTAGAAACTGGAATTGGTAGCTAAAAGGAAAAGATAAACTTACAAAAGTCTCTGTCTTCTATCTCATCTCTACTTAACCTCTGCATATAGCACTTCTCCCCTGCATTTCTAAACTGCCCACTCCCACCCAATCCCTAGTTGCTAGGACCTGCACACTCAT
The DNA here is from genome assembly GCF_047511675.1 of Marmota flaviventris. Classification (NCBI taxonomy): domain Eukaryota; kingdom Metazoa; phylum Chordata; class Mammalia; order Rodentia; family Sciuridae; genus Marmota; species Marmota flaviventris. The sequence continues at coordinate 53,121,311 of NC_092502.1, forward strand.
GCTCTAAGTCTCATGATCTTTTGTCTTCAGAGTCTATCCCTTTCTCTCTCTGAAGTTGATTAACTTGGGTTTTCCATGTCTGAACTTGTTCCCGTTTCACTTCCTCCTTATAGCCAATAGTGAGATTTTCACTTTTGCCCCAGATTTTGCTCCTTACTCCATTGTGTCTTCCAGCCTATAAGCCAATGAATGAGGATCCCTGCTGAACCCCTCTCTTGGTGGCCCTTCTTCAGTGGACAAGAGCTCTCAGGCCATTCTCTGAAGAGTAGCTGCTTCATGTACGTGGATGTCCAGTCTGTTGAGATGATCCTTGAGACTCACCCTGATTCTGGCTCTTCCTGGCCAGAAAAGGCAGGGTGGAGGGGCCCCCTGATGGCTGATTCTGGGGGCCTATAATCAGTGCATCCGCCTTGGAGAAAGAATTCCTAGGTCATGAGAGAACATCCTTCCTGGTTGGTGCTGCTTCCTTTTTGTTCACAGAACTATCATTTCTTTCTTCCTTTCCAAGTGTCTGGCTGGTGTTCAGTTGAGGCCCATTGTGCCATTCTGGGGACCTAGTGACCTCTCTAGATAGGACAGAGAGGTCAGGAAGACTATGTGGAGAAGGAGACTGGGGTGGGGGGTGGAAGGAGGATTGCAGAGGATTAAGGAAGTTGGGGAGAGAGCAAGGACCCTGCCAGATGCTTTGACTATGAGAGAGGGAGAAGGCATAGCAGCAAGACAGCAAAGTGGATCAGGAAAATCATTTTTCTAAATGATCCCAGAGACAGCGAGTACTTCAAAGTCAAGGAGAGGAGGCAGTGATGTGAGACCTGGAGGGATCTGAAGAGGGAGGAAGTGTAAGTGGGAGTGAAGGAATTGATGGTGAGGGGTGGGTGCACAAACTCTGTTGTTTGTTGGAGTTGCTTTTCCTGTCAGGGTTTCAGATTCATTCTGATGATTCAGACACACAAAGTTTACAATTAAAGGAGGCATTTGTAGCAGCGTTGTTCAATAGAAATATAATCTGAACTAAAAAATATGAGCCATATAGGGATTTTCTCATAGTCATGTTAAAAAAGTAAAGAGAAGGAGGTGAAAGGAATTGTAATAGTATATTTTATTTCATTCAGTAAATCCAAAATATTATTTAAAATTTAGTCGATATAAGCATTATTAATGAGATTGCTTATATTATTTTTGTAGTAACCCTTTGGAATTTAGTACTTTCCAAAAAATTCAATTAATAAATGGGCAAATGAACTAAACAGACACTTCTCAAAAGAAACACAAATGGCCAACAAATAGATGGAAAAACATTCAACATCATTAGCAATTAGGGAAATGCAAGTTAAAACTATACTGAGACTTCATCTTACTGCAGTCAGAATGGCATCCCTCAAACATCTGAACAATAATAAAAAAGGTAAAGAAGAATGAAATTATGTCATTTGCAGGAGAACGGATGAAACTTGAAAACATGGTACTAAGTGAAATAAGCCAAACTCAGAAGGTCAAAGGTCTCTCTTATGTGGAAGTTAGAGAGGAAAACGGAAAAGAATTGGGTCAGACAAAGGGGAATAAAGGGAAGGGAAAAGGGATGGGAATAGAAAGACAGTAGAATGCATTGGACAAAACTTTCCTATCCTTATTTATGAATAAGGGGAACTCCATATCATGTATAACCACAAGAATGGGATCCTAATTAGAATAAGTTATGTCCCATGTATGTATAATATGCCAAAATACACTTTGTTTTCATGTATATCTAAAAACAACAAATAAAAAAGAAAAGAAAGGCAATGGGAGGATCTCATGAAAATTGAAGGGAGATCAGTAGAGGAAGGAGACCAGGGGGAGGAAGGAAGGAAGAGAAGGAGAAAATACTGAGGAATGATATAGGCCAAATTACATTGTTATATTGTGTGTATGTACAAAAGTGTAGCAACAAATCTCACCATTAGGTAAATTTAAAAGGATGTGGGAGTGTTGCGCCAGTGGTAGAGTGCCCCCTGGGTTAAATCTCTGGTACCACCAAAAAAAAAAAAAAAAAGTATCTGAAAGAAGAGACTGTTAGAATGAACTGGGGGGTGGGCAGGGGACAAGGAAAGTAGAAACTCTATGAAAGCTATTGCCTATATGCCCTTTATCTGTTGGTCAGTGTCCCATTTTTCAAATTAGCTTTTACAAAAACCAGATCGTTGGCTCACATCACCTAGAGAGGGTGCATGCACCTGCTTGTGTGCTTACATCCAGCTCAACCCTTCTAATGGAGCCCGGAGTTGATTTTTTGAGTGTAGGAGTAGAAAATGGACCTGATAAAAATGTTTAGTCTGCAAGACCTCGTTTTATTTATCATATCAGAAAAGAACAATGTTTTGTTGTGTTGTGGTCAAAATAGAAGCCGACCTTGCTTGTTCACAAAAGCTCAAATCCTAGAGATAAGGGGGGCAAAATAATAGAGTACAATGGAAAGAGTAGAGTGTAATTATTTGTAGCTTGTCAAGTGAAGCCCTTTCAAGCCCCAAGTGATTCAAATCTGGGAACTCTGCACAATTCTGTAAACTAACCACAACCAGCATCAGAGAAATCTCCTCTGGCCTACAGACAGCGCTGAAATTGCATCAGTTTGTCATGCACTGAGCATGCCAGCCTCACACAATATCATTTGGTTGCAAATAGGCCTGGGCCCAAAGCCCTGAAACACATTCTGTGGTATCTGACTCTTGGCCTGTGATTTGTCATGTCCCTGCTGCTATCAGTGTATAGTAATTTTAATAGATTCTGATGGTTTCCTTGTAGAAACACAGGATGCATCTGGTTTGGACAGAGGACATGGGAAAGACTTTTGACCAAAGACAACAGGAGAGTGCAGAAAAATTGGAGATTCATTTTTGTTTCATTAAAAATTAGTTTTAGGATATAGAGTTGTGTTTTCTGATTAAAACTTCTCTGCACAATTTAATAACTATAAAAACAGTGTTTTTTTTTCCCCCCTCTTAGTTGCTTCTAGAAATGTACTATTGGTAACAAGACTTGACTTTTAGAAGTCACAGCTATAAGAAGAGTCAGTCTAATGTAATGCAAACCATTAATGTAGCCCATGGGTCAGCAGTGTTGGTAAGAGTTTGTTAGAAATGCAGGCTCTCAGGTCCCATCCTGAAGAATCTGTCTGCTTTCTCACCAAATCCCTAGGGGATTTACACAAAACATATTCAGGTTTGAGAAGTTGAGAACCCAGGGCTTAGAGCACAGGCTTTGAGGTCAGTGTAATTTGTGTTGAAATTCCACCTTTCTGACTTGGTCTGCTTGATTTTGGACAGTTTGATCAATTGTGCTAAGCTTTGGATTTCCCATGTATGGAGTGGGAGTTATAATAACTACATTGTATGGTTATCTTGAGGATTAAATTATGTATGCCTTTATCTGTTCATACAGTGCCTGATAGAAAGCATACAATAAATGAAAACTGTTATGGACTTTGCCTTAAGAGCATTAAAAGTTATCTAATTATGAAATAATTCACCTGCAAATAATTTCTGTGATACAAAGGTTGTGAATTTTATAGATGAACTTTAGCCAACTGTAGCTGAATGTAGGGTTAGGGTATCTCCACTCCCCACTCCCCAAATCAGGTATCTTGTTAACTTCATCATAATTTAGAGTGAATGTCATGTTATGGACATTGCTGTTTGTAAAGTGCACCCTGTCACTCTTGGAGATTGGGCTTGGCACCATTTCAGCATTAGTTGGATTTTGTATTCACAGCTTTCTGAGCCTCTTGACCTTGCCCAAGCTTGGGTAGAGCTCCTGCCCTAGTTTCTGTGCTCTGCGTTCTGGATCCAGTATGGATACATGGGGCTGTGTCCCTGAAACCTCCTGATGGTCCCAAGCAGGAATGCAGGACATGTAGGAAAAAATATAGAGACAAAAATTAAGGACCAAGGGGTGCACTTAGGAGGAATAACTTCTGATGTCCTATAACATAGTAGAGGAACTGTGGTTAACACAGCAGTTAGTTGAATATTTTGAAATAGCTATTAGGATTCTTAATGTTCCCAAGACAAACAACAGATGAATGTCTGAGGTGATAGTTATGCCAGTTACCCTAATTATACATCATATACATGAACTGAAACATGTCACTTTACCCCATAAATATCACTGTGTGTTCGTTAAAATAAAAAATACATTTTTAAAGAAATCAAGGGCCATTGAGAGTAGAATGGTGGTTTCCTGTCTGCAGAGAGTAGTGGACAGTGAGGATGGGGAGAGGCTGATCAATGGGTGTTAAGTTTCAGTTAGACAGAAATAAGTTCTGTGTGCTGTTACACAGCACGGGGCAATAGATAATGATAATGTGCTACACATTTTACAAAGCTAGAAGAAAGGGTTTTGAAAGTTTGTGCCTTAAATAAATGATATGTGCTTGAGAAGATACACATGTTTACCCTGATTTAAGTGTTCTAATATATATACATATGTTTCAAAACATCATGTGACACCTCTATAAATATGTGCCATCTTATTTTTATGCATCAGTTAAAAATAAATTTAACTTAAAAATTAAGAACGAGAAATAAAAATAACTAATTTTCTTCCTTTAAAAACACCATTTTTCACCTTTTTCTTTTTTTTAACCTCATTGTCTCTCAATCTGTCAGTTAATATTGAGTTTTCAGCTCACTGGCTTTTAAAATTATGAACAGTGGCATAAAAATTAGTCAGGTCAACTAAACATATAATTTATTTTCATTTCTGGACCAATTAAGGAATGAATGGGGTGAAGAGGCATGCAGGGAGAAATGGGATGGGTGAGGAACTGGGGGATGCCAGGCAGAGAGACAGAGAAGATGGGGTATAGGGATGAATGAAGCAGATTAAGAGAATGAGGAACAAAGAAATCCAAAGAGGAAAGAGCAAGGGAGTGTGGAGACCAGCAGGAAGAATCAGCCTGGCCAGAAAGGTTTGTTCGTTTCGTGTCAGTTAATCAGGGAACAAGGTGGCTGTTTTCACGGGTTCCTTTTTTTTTTCCTTTCTTTCTTTTTTAGAGAGAGAGAGAGAGAGAGAGAGAATTTTTTTAATATTTATTTTTCAGTTTTCGGCGGACACAACATCTTTGTTTGTATGTGGTGCTGAGGATCGAACCCAGGCCACACGCATGCCAGGCGAGCTTGCTACCGCTTGAGCCACATCCCCAGCCCATTTACGGGTTCTTAATCTTGAAAATGCAGGCAAAATTTTGTGAGTAGTATGTGCAGTGTGTATACTTTTCCACAGAGTTTTTTGGGTTCTATGACCCCAGCAAAGATTGAGAATAAATTCAAATCACTAGTCCAAATGAAATTCCCGTCAAAGCTGAAACTGTTCTCTGAGTTGTAGTTCTGTTTGTTCATGGACTTCCTTATTGTTAATCACTGTTATTAATATCACGGCATCATTCTATATTTGTTCGTAAATAGTTGGTGTACCTTAAATAAACTAATGATATATCTTTCTTCATGTCACCATTACATTTTTTTTTCCTTCTGAATTTTGGACTTACTTAAGTAGTTGCTTTAGTAATGGTTACTTTCTTCCATAACTCTGAACTTCTATCAATGCTCGTACATTACATTAAGGTGTTAATGCAACCAGTAAGCATTCAAAACTCTCAGAATTTATTACTCAGAAATGTCACCTCATTGATTCTTATGTTACAATTTCAGGTGGATTGATAAATATTTTCTGTAATACTCATTGGTTCCATAGGGGAAGCAGAGTCAGTGTCAGAGTTAATGAACACTGATTTATTCAACTGAATATATAAATGTCCATTTTAACTTATGAATTCAGGATTTGAAAGTGTCAGATGTGAAATGTGTTTTCTAACTTTTCCTTCTATTCCTGTAGGAGAGAGTTGGTCTTCTTGAGTGTTGGATCTTTCCTCCCCTCTCTGCTCTATTATATGCCTTCATTTATTTCTTTCTCTGACAGACATGTCAGGTGATCAGTTTCTCTCAATAAATTCTATCTTTAATTAATTACAGCCTCAACTGCAGTTGACATACCTTAAACTTTAATAATAAAGAATAAGCAATACAGACTGTAGCATATGTCAGGTGAGGATTACAAGAGCATTTTGACAGAAGAGTGGGGGTGGGGGTGGAATAGAGGGTATCAAGGAGTTGGGGTGCTATGTGGTGCCTAGTGCAGAGCATCCCTTTTTCAAGGGCTCTCTATTCTAGTGGAAAGTAGCTGGTTCCTCTGAATGGAGAGCTGAAGATGTGCATACAGCTTCTCAGAAAAAAGACATCAACTGCAGAAAGGCAAATACATTTTCACAAACACTTGTTCTTCTGACGTGGTCCAGGTTGGTGCATTAGTTCTTAGAGACCCTTGGGCCATTTCAGAGGCATGTTTTTGTGGAAAAAGACGTATTTGAAATGAGAATGGTATATATATATAGTTTAGAAATAAACACACTGAACAGTTTATGGAAAAGCACAGGTGAAGGGGCTGGCCTTGGATAAGGGGAGGGGCCCCTTCCTCTGAGATGGAAAAAGAAATGGGGCTGGGTTTAAGGCAGGGTTGGGGTCTCTGAGAAGCCAGTCCTCTGTGTGGAGGGGTCCCCATTTTTCTTGGGTGTTCCTTCCTTCCTTCTCACCTCTTCTCCTCAAACTCATAAGTTCAAGCTTTGCATGTTCCATCTAGACTGGCACCTGTTGCCCACAGCCTGGCTGCACCTTCCAAGGCTGGCCCCTCCTGGGGTAGAACTCCCTGCCGCACCTTTGGCCTCAGCCTCTTTTGTATATGCTTTGAGGCCTGTAGCTTCTTCCCTCACTCACCTTTAATACTTGATCTACGACAGTTTGTGGTGTACTGAGAGTACCCATTCTTGTTTAAAGTGTGGTCATGAATATTATTCTACAGTATATCTCTGATGTTGAATTTGGCAGGAGGGGAGCCTTCAGCCTGTTAAGCCCATCTGTTTAACCTTGTGTCAAGCAGCACATCCTTTCCTTTGGGCTTGGCTTTATGGAAGATCAGGCAGTAAAAGAATCAGGCAATTTTGAATAAGGATAGAGATTAGGGGGACCCTGGATTTGGGAAAAATTAAAGGAGCTAAAACAGAACTGCGTGTAGTATGTGCTACAGGACAGGTGGTCCAGAGCAAGTGGTTGACCTCTGAAGTGTCAGAAGCATGGTGGCAGCTGGGGGAGACGCTGGAGCTGTATGGAATTAGCTTAGACTTTATTTAAGGTAAAAGACTAAAACTATTTTAGTTGCTTCTCGAGAGTGGGCAAGCAGTTCTTTTTAGTCATTATTTTGCAAATATCCATGCAATACTTCACTTTGTAGAAGAAAATATGAATTTTTATAAAGCTGTTCTTTATTTTGATAACTTAATACATGTCTATCATCTTATTTTTTGTTTTCTATTTATCATGCTTAATTTCTACTTTTTCCTATCCTCTCTGGTCTATATTTTATAAACAGTTTTCTTTATCTCTCCTTACTATTATTTTTTTGCCAGCTATTTCAGAGACTATAAACTTTATAATATATAGTGTTGAATTTTTAATATTTATCCTCTTTTGTATATGTTTCTGATAAGATTTTAAATTATTCATTATTTTTATTCTTCTCCTGAGCAAGGAAGAATTTGAATGACTTTCTCTGCCATCCCATTTTCTTTTATATAGGGAGAGTAGAATTTTGTTCCTTTTTTTTTTTTTGGTACTGGGTATAGAACGCAGGGGTGCTCACTGAGGCACGTTCCCGGTCTCTCTTTTTTAATTTTTATTTTGAGACAGAATCCTCCTAAGTTACGAAGGCTGACCTTGAACTTGTGTTCCTCTTGCCTCAGCCTTCTGAGTCTCTGGGATTGTAGGCGTGCACCACTAGACCTGGTTTTGTTCATTTTTATTTTTGTAACCACAAAGTTATTTCTATAAACAGTGTACCAGTATCTGTACTCATTGTTTTTTGTTTCATCCTTTATCTCCCTCCAGGCTCACATTTTATTTGCCAAAGTATAGTTCATTTAAATTTAAGTGAGGATCTCTGGGTGATAAGCATAAATAAAATATTGAGTCAGTCAATTTTAATTTTGTTAGTTCTCTTGGTTGATCCAGAATGACCCAACCCTTGGCTGTACCAACTACCCATCTCCTCCTGCCTCAAACATGCAGCTTTATTTAAGCCATATCTCTTTGTGGCCATAGAATGCCCAACTCGAGGCAGAAGTATCCTGGCTCCCCCAGCTCTGTTCACTGAATGGACTTTTGATCCCAATTGCATCACATAAAATGATCTGTTAGCCTCTTCTGTCTGCTGCTGATCTTGGAGGTCAGTGGGTTATAGATTTAATGGGGTAAGGAGGGGTGTATTTTTATTATTAGTCAGAAATAATTTCAAATGTATAGAAAATTGGCAAGATTAATACAAAAAGAATTCTCATTTCAGTATACCTAGACTCATCAATCTTGACATCTTGCTACTTTGTTGTTGTTGTTGTTACAATACTGGGGATTAAACCCAGGACCTTATGCATGTTAGCAAGCACTCCACCACTTAGCCATGTACCCTATTCCTGTTTCTCCACCCCTGCTTTAAATTTTGAGACAAAGTCTCATTCAGGCTGACCTTGAAACTTGCAAACCTCCTGCCTAGATCTCCTAAATTGCTGGGATTATAGGCATATGCCCCTGTGCCTGGAACATCTTGCCACTTTTGCTTTATAATTTTCCCTTTGATCCCTCTCTGTTACACATACACACACACACACACACACACACACACACACACACAACGCATGCACACACACGTGTGCATGCGCACACACACACCTAGACATATTTTTTTTTTTCTGAATCATTTGAGTATATGTTGCATACATTGTGTTTCTATTCCCTCATTATTCCTAAGGACAAGGTTATTCCCTAACCCCAATAAAATTGCCAAATCAAGAAATTTAACATTAGCATAATACTTTGTATTCTACTTTGCAAATTCGTCAGTTGTCTCCAAAATGTTCTTTATTGCATTTTTCCCTGCTACAGGACCCACATAATGCATTCTCTTTTGTTGTCATGCTGTTTTAGTCCCCTTCAACCTGAAACTGTCTCAGCCTTTCCATGATGTTGTCATTTTTATAAAAGACAGGTCAGTTATTTTGTAGACTGTCCTTCAGTTTGGCCTCTTCTGATGGCTTCTGATAGGTAGATTTAGGTGACAGGACTGGAAAACCTCATGAGTGATACTGTGTTTTTCTTAAGATAGCACATCCAGAGGCATATGGCATCTGTTTACCTCTCACTGGTGATGGTCATTTTGACCACCTGGTTGGGTTTTATTGATTTTTCTCTACTGCATATTTACTTTTCCCTTCTGTAATTAATAAGTAACATTGGGAAGATGTGAGGCAAGCACTCTACCAACTGGGCTATATCCCCAGCCCTCTTTTTTATATCTTTTCAGAAACATTATCAATAAAACTTGCATCCTTCTAGGAGCTTTCTGCAAGGATTATAAAGTAAACTTTTAATAATGCATAAATGTATGAAGTAAAAACTAAAAGCTTATTTTTTTCCTCCTGTCTCACTTCTCCAAGGTAGTAGTTTGTTATATAGTCTTCAAGTCAAAATGGGAATCATAATGTAATGACCATTCTGCAAATTGCTTTTGAAAATTGAGAATTTATGTTTGAAATATTTCTGACTTTATGAAATGTTACCTAATGTTATTTTTGCCTAAGGATATTTTCCTGTTTGAAATTGCTTAAATGTTGATTCTAAAATGTTTATTTTACTTATTCCATTATTAACATACTCCATTTTAAAAAATTCTCATTTGTGAGTACTTTTAGAACTTTTTTTAGCTAAGAAAAGCAAGTTGCCTAATGGAATATACAATCTGAGACTATTTATGGGGAAAAGTATCAAACCAATTTTGTTTCTTTCATCACATATACACCATGTTGATAATCATATTTTCCTAGGGAAGATGCCATTTTATAAGAAGTAAAGTGATGGAATTTTTAATTTTTTTTTTTTTTTTGGCTGAGGATTGAACCCAGGGTCTTGTGTGTGCTAGCAAAGCATTCTATCATTGAGCTACCCGCTCAGCCCCAAGTGGGGGAGTTTTAACTTTATTTTATTTGTATTTTTTTTTTTTACAGTGATGATGTATTCATTTTCAAAATAAAATAATTAAATTTTTAAAAGTATAAGTTTATATCATAACCTCACACGTTTTTACTTGTCTCTTTCCACACTTATTTCTAGTCCAGCAATAATGCATACTCCCAAATAAGGCCTCTCAGTTTTTTGAAGAAGTATCACTGGATCTTCAAGTTTTATTAAAAATTAAATTCACTTGGGCTGGGGTTGTGGCTCAGCGGTAGAGCACTTGCCTAGCACATGCGAGGCCCTGGGTTCGATCCTCAGCACCACATAAAAATAAAATAAAGATATTGGGTCCAACTACAACTAAATAAACAAAATATTAAAAAATTAAATTGACTCTGGTCTTATGTATGTATAGATTAATCTTTTTAAAACCCTTGTTAAATCCACTATATTTTTCTTCAAATATGTATTTGGGGCTGGCCAGGAAAATTACTGTTTCTTTGAAGAAGAAATGTGTTAGATGTTGAATTATGAGCAAACATAGGAATAAAGTACGTGTGTAAGTTGTATATTGCCCAGTTACCAAAATGGTGCTGGTCTTAGTGAAATTAAGAGTAAAAACATGGGAGTGTTGTAGCATCAAAGGCATAAGTGTGATATAGTGAGGATTTTCAGACTATGAGTTTAAAGTTCTGAAAAAGACTTCTTTCTGTTTGTTATTCCCATCAGCACTGAATTTTGAAAAAAATTAAAACTAAAGGTACATTGAAAGCATAGTACAAATAGTACATATTCATTCAATTCACCAGTTAACCTTCTACCTGTTGTTTTATATTCCTTTTCTCTCTCTGTCTCACTCTTTTTCTTTACACACACACACACACACACACACACAACCCTCCCTCAATTTTGTTTATTTATAATTTTTGGATGAAACCTTTAAAAGTAAGTTATGCTCTTACTTTCACCCCTAAATTACAACATTTCACTCCTTTGACTTAAATGGTAAACTAAAATAATGATCTTTGCCTGAATAGGTTATTATATTGATAATTACCACAGGGTGATTTTTCTAATTGTCATTTCTTCAACATTTATAAGCTAATATTTCTCCACAAAGAAGTTAATTTTCCTTTTTCCTCCCTGACCCCCCCCCCCAATATCTCTATACACTCATGACTTTTTAAAAATTAAAAGTATGATTTATAGTTGTAGATGGACAGCATGTTTTATTTATTTATTTATTCATTTATTTTTTTACGTGGTACTAAAGATCAAGCCCAGTGCCTCACAATTGCTAGGCAAGTGCTCTGCCCCTGAGCTACAGCCCCAGCCCTCATTATTCTTTTTAATGCCCAAATTGTTCCCTATTTGTTTCATCGGTTCTCTTTCAAAATGACCACATTTTTTTTTATTGCCATTTCTTGCTTTTTGTCCATCACATTATGCAGCTTCACCTTGTATTTTCCAGTTCTGGGTTTTTCCAAGGACCCTGGCTTCCTTTTAGTGGGGTATGGTCTATAGAGACTAAAATCTGGATGGTAGGTATTCTATGGTCTGTCATTGCTTTTAGACTCTTTCTATAGTTAGAAATAAGTAATGTACTGTGTGTATGTGTGTGTGTGTGTGTGAGAGAGAGAGAGAGAGAGAGAGAAAGAGAGAGAGAGAGAGAGAGAGAGAGAGAGAGAGAGAGAGAGAGGGAAAAGAATTCTTATTTGAACTTCCTCAGACCGGAACTATTTGGATATTGGACTTTTTCAGATTTGGGAATATTTGGAATATGAGATACCTTGGGAGTAAGACCCAGGTCTAAACACTTGAATTCATCTGTTTCATGTACACCTTATATACATATATCCTGACAGCAATTTTTTTTCAGTTAAAGGAAATTTAAAACAATATTTGTAATGCACATACATTTTCTTTCCTCCCTCTTCCTCCCTCTTTCGCTCTCTCTCTCTCTCAACAGGGACTGAACCCAGGGCTACTTAACCAGTGAGCCACACTCTAAGCCCTTTTTATATTGTATTTACAGACAGGGCCTCACTAAGTTGATTAGGACCTCGCTAGGTTGCTGAGGCTGACTTTGAACTTGTGATCCTCCTGCGTCAGCCTCCTGAGCTGCTGGGATTACAGGCATGTGCCACTGTGCCTGGCAGTGCACCTGCATTTTGACTGGGATCTGCCACGTGAAGTTAAGTGTGAAGTTTTCTGTTGGTGGCATCATGTCAATATTCAGAGAGTTTCAGATTTTGGATTTTTGAATTAGGTATACTCAACTGGTATATCCATATTTATATAATTACTATAAATAGTTATAAATATGAACTATATATGATGTGTGTATATAACTATACATATATTTTAAATTATGATATTTCATGTTGTATCTTTCTATTCACATACTTAATACTTGTAGTATTTCAAGACAGAACCCATTTTACTAATAAATCTACTAAGTAAAATATACGCTTTTCATGCAGTTCTTTTTGTGTTAGAATATATCCTGTTAAGTTTGTACCTGAAGTATTTGCTCTGTATTGTTATATAATCAATTTAATATAGAGTTAGTTTCTTTTTCTGCTTTTATTCAATTTGTGGGGATTTTTTTCTTTTGATGTAAATTTAGGAGTACTGGAAGTGTGGCAAAATGATAGAGAACAAGCTTAGCATTAGGTCTCAGGTTCAAATCCCGAGCACCCCAAAAATTAAAAATTTAAAAACTAAATTTGTGAATGTATAGAACATTTATTTGACTCAAAACTCAAAACTGTATAAAAATGTATTTTGTAAAAGTCTCATGGTCCTTCCGTCCTATGCACATGTTAAATACTCTTCAGTACATCAGTGTTTCATAAATTTATTGAACAATAAGTGCTGTGTTTCAGTAAATCTCTTCATTTTAGTTTAATAGTACTTCCTAAAGGGAGAATATAGAGAAATTTTTCTCTTACTAGTATTATTCAGCTAAAATAATGTTTTTATTTGATCTTCCCTTTTTAAAACTTCATATCAAACTTACATTCCTACAAGATAAAAATTAACAGGTTGTACAACCTATTCATGGTTTTGAGTGACTGATGGTCTTTATTTTCAGGAAATTTGTTTGGTTGTGAAATACTGTATTTTAGGGCCACATGTTGAATGTATAATGCTTCGAAATTCATTGTGTGGTACTATGGAATATTTCACATGGATGTAAATGGTAATTCTGAATGTGGTATCATTAGTACATACATTGGAGAAGATGTGCAGTAGAACATGCAGAATTACCATTTTGGTTTTTGGGTTGTGGTTACACCTGGACTATACATACTGGCTTAGATAATTTAGCAATTAAGCTCTTGGACTCCTTGGTTTCAGTTTTCTAGGTGATTGGTAGTAGATTTGCCCAAGTTCCCCTGCCTCACTCTGTAGGTTGATCCTGCTCTTGTAAGTTTGCCCATTGCCCTTTCCAGCTTGACATTCGTTCTGTAATGGGGAGCCCCCCAAACCTACAATACCTATTTTCAGTGAACATTTTAATAAATGCTCCCTCTATCTGAAGGGCAGTTTGTAAATCTTGTTAACATATTGCAAGTATAGTTTACATTTTATATTAATTAGGCCTAAAAAAAGTCCAAATGATGAAAAGCTTGAACACTATACAGTTTTAAATACTGGTGCAAGAAATGGTGATCTTTTGTCTCATTGTGTCTCAATGTTTTTACCTTGAATGGCTTTCTCATAATTCATTTCATGTTAGTGTCTTGCCTTTCTGGTAGTTTTTGGTATGGTTCATGTCATTGTGAGTAACCCTAGTGTGCTATTTGGCTCTCTATACATGCTATTTAAATCAGTGTAAATCCTGTTTGTTGGTTTTTAGCTTTTAGAATCAATTTATAGACAATAGGTGAATACTAGGTAGGTTAAAAAAGTATATATATTAAGATTTTTTTTTTTTTTTGGAGGCGCTAGGGATGGAACCCAAGGCCTCTTGCATGCTAGATAAGAGCTCTATATCTGAGCTACACCCGCCCCCCCAGCCCAGAAATTTTTGACAGTATAAAAGCAAAGTGGATGGAGGTGAAAGGAGGTAAGAAAAGGGACAGGAAGTAGTTTAGAATACTAATGAAGTTCTTGCAGAGAGTTATTTAAAGTTACAAAAGTTGAGTAGTAGAAGAAATAGAAGTAAAATAACTCAATTTAGGGAGGGGTAAGAAGAGTGGGGAGTAATATAACAATCCACATCCTCATCTTCCTTACAGGGGTCATTGGAAGCAGAAGAATATGCATATTAATCCAGTTCTCAAGGTAACCATCAGAATACCTAATAATAGAAACATTTTAAAGGAGTTGCCTTTGGGATGGAGCAGGGAACTATTGATTTGGTTTATAATGTCTAGACATTTAATGTGTTACTTTATACATGGATTACCTTAATATTAAAAAGTTTAGTCTATGTTTGTAATAGAAAGGTTATAGGCAGTATTGGGCCTTGGTGATCTGAAGTCGAACCCACACTTGGGCTGTGTTCTTCCTGGTGGGAGGGTGAGTTTGTGCTCAAGGCCCTCAGATGGGGAATCAACGGTCAAAGAAGACTTCTGCAAAGAACCACCATAAATGCCATTAGCCAGCCCTTCCCAGGCCAGTGTGTCCTGCTTTAGCAGTGGTCCCTGCTGCCCCCATCCTGTTTCTCCAAGTATCCAAAGAAAAATCTCCCCTGGTTTATTTGAGCCAATATATGAGGATCTGTTTTCAAAATAGATTTCACTCAGAACAAAGAGAAAAACTAAATACATCAATAAAAAAGTAGCAGTACATACCAGGTGATTTTATGAAGTAGAGATTTTTTTGTTTTTAATCTTAGGGCAACACTGTTGCAGATCGTTGGCACATGTGTTGTAATTTCCCTCTCCCAGATCCATGGCAGCCATTGCTAATTGATCCCAGCACTCTTTTCCATTGACTCTGTCTTGAAACCCTTAGCAGGATAGCCCTATTGGTCAATCAGATTTGGCGTGTGAGTTGTACATCCTGTTCTTAAAGTAATTAAATTTTGCCAACAAGTTGGCTTCACAGACAGAACTTGTCCTGCACACATCCATGCACTGTTTGGTCCAGCTTGACTGAGACAGATTTAATTTCTTCTGGCTAAGACTCTTAGGCTTTCACACTCTGGTGGCAGCTACCATTCCTGTCATCTCTGGAACCTCCTGTCCTCTCAAGACCCACACCCTTCTATTTTGAAATTAGATTACCTCTAGTTTACCAAATTTCTGTCAGACGCTGTACCCACTTACCCATATTTTTTCCAGCTGTTTCATCTTGAATTTATTTCTTTCCCTCTGACCAAATGCAGCAATAGCATATGTACAGTCAAAAAAAAAAAAGTCTTAAGTCTTGCCTTATTTCTGTGATAGATCACAGTTTATTTGTAATAGGCTACAGCTTTGTTTACAAAGCAGCTAACTTCTCCCTACTACTCTTTTCCTGGTTTCTATGATTTTTAGAAATTATCACATTATGTGACTGCCCTCAACCAAACATATTGATCTGAGTGAGGCCTGAGGTTTGACTCTTACCACCAAATAAAAATGCCTATGGCTTTTGGAAACTTTATACTGCAGGCTCTGAAGGAGCTTCCAGACCCCTGTGTGGGTCAGGCTCACCATGCCTAACTCAGAATTGAACAGCTGACATGAACTTTCCTCTTGATTCTTTCTAGTGTCAGATTGATAACAACATTTGAGAATACTGGGCTTAACTAAACTGTCATTTAACAGGACATCTTGTGAGGCCTCTGCCTATGCATGAATTTTCTCATGTTGTCTTCATGGCCTCATCAGTATGCCAGTAGGTGTCACTGTATGCATTAAGTGGAAATCAAAAATGTCATTAAAGGATTTTCTGACAATAAGTATCATTACATATTTTTCAAAAACAGTTACCAACAGTTAAAATATTTATACCCTTTCCTTTTTTTAAAATAGTCTTAAACATTATCTTCTTAGACTATTTTAAGAAAACCTGGTGTTGTTCCTTCACCCCCTGATCTTGCTACCTTACCACCTGCTATGAGCTCTCACATGAAGATATTTGTTTTCAGTGGTTCGAAAGAATCAGAAGGCGGTATATGAACATGTTAAGCTGAAGGAATTGATCGTTTTTCACTTGTGAATATCAGGCTCTTGGTACAGAGTTTTATTATTAGAAATCTTTCTTTTGAAAGGCTTAGACTTCTTCACTGCCAATATTTATTTGTGACAGTGCAAGGGTATTTTTAAAAATCTGCTAACATGCAGTGAATATGTGTATGTCTGCACATGCGTGCTTGTCACCTGAAGGGGTTTTTTTATATATATTTATTTTTCAGTTGTAGTTGGACACAATATCCTTGTCTATTTATTTCCTTGTGGTGTTGGGGATCGAACCCAGGGCCTCGCCCGTTCCAGGCGAGCGCTCCACCGCTGAGCCACAACCCCAGCCCACAGGGTTTTTTAATGAGTATTTTTAGGCCCTCAACATATTCATTAGGCTACTATTCAGATTCTTTAGTTTCTCTGTAACTCAAGAAACTCAGTTCTATTCCAGATACCTCTAAAACAAAAGAAACTGTTTCTTATCATGTTTCATGGGCTTAACTGACCATTTCCCCTATAATTCTAGTAGAAATTAATTATTTAAGTATCTGAGTCTTTTTTAATATTTATTTTTTAGTTGTAGTTGGACACAATACCTTTTATTTTATTTATTTATTTTTATGTGGTGCTGAGGATTGAACCCAGTGCCTCACACATGCTAGGCGAGCGCTCTACTGCTGAGCCACAACCCCAGCCCTATCTGAGTCTTTTTATGTGGGTTTGCTATCTTCTTTGCTTATTCAAAGAAGTGCAAGTATTGGCCTTTATGTCTTTTTTGCAGCTAGTGAGATGCTCACTTACTTACTTTGCTGTTAAGACCAGTAGCACTGTAGGATGCTTTTTTTTGGTTTAGTAATACCAGTTAGTTATACCAGTGGAATACCAGTGGAAAGCTGTGTTTGTGCATGGTATTTTTGGGGAAGGGGCGCTGGAATTGGAATCTGTAATCTGAAATACTTATGTGTGGTTTTTCCATTCAGAAGAAATTTCTATTTCTTTTGTGAAGAGTGACTTAGGGAAGATTCATGGAACCCAGGTACCTGTATGAGGCTTTAGGGTATAGGTGCACTCCTGCAGAGCCAGTGTTAAATCACCTTGACTCTATTTTCCCTGATAGACATAATAAAAATGGAGATGAATTCTGATGGTAAGAACAAAATTGGCTTCAAGAAATGCACAGGTAGCAGTTAAAATGCAGAGGAGTTTACTCAAAATTCCTTTCACTTAGAACTTTTAAAAGTAATAATACTCAAAAGCCCTCACTCAAATCCAAGTCCCTGCAGAAAACATGGCACTGCAGCAAGCCACATGCTTTGGGGTTAGATGTTGGGGCACCAGTGCTCCACAGCACACCAGGTTGTGTGCTGATGGGAGCAAACTCGCATTTTCTCCAGTTTTGACTTCCTTGGTCTGGGAAAGGGAGACAAGTGTTGTGAAGGTTAAATGGGGGGCTTTGGCTAAATTTTAACATTTTGTTCCTTAAAAGTTGAAATCAAGCTTAAGTATGGAAAAATGTAAGCATCTCTTAAATATTAATGTGTCTGTACCATTTTCTGCCTAGAGACTAATCTAATTGGTTTGATTGAAGGCCAGGGCATTGATACTTTCAAAATGTTCCACAGGTCGCCAGGTGCAGTGGCACACACTTGTAATCTCAGTGACTTGGGAGGCTGAGGCAGGAGGATTGCAAGTTTAAAGCCATCCTCAGCAATTTAGTGAGGCCCTAAGCAACTTAGTGAGATTCTGTGTCAAAATAAAACATGAGGCTGGGAGTGGTGAAGCGTGCCTGTAATCCCAGCAGCTTGGGAGGCTGAGGCATGAGGATTGTGAATTCAAAGCCAGCTTCAGCAAAAGTAAGGCACTAAGCAACTCAGTGAGACCCTCTCTCTAAATAAAATACAAAAAGGGCTGGGGATGTGGCTCAGTGGTTGAGTGTCCCTGAGTTCAATCCCTGGTACCAAAAAACAAAACAAAACAAAAAACATAAGAGCTAGGGATGCAGCACATTGGTTAAGTGACCCTGTGTTCAATCCATGGCACCAAAACAATAAAATCAAAAAGTGTTCCACAGGTAACTAATGCTGAATCAGGATTGAGAATCATTGGTCTACCAGGTACCTTATTACTAAGTGGGCAGGACAAATATGTCTGATGGGGCAAGTTTGCAAGAATTGAAGTTGGATAACCTTGTACATTTTGAAAAAAAATTAAACCTTAAGGAACATTGAAAACATAGCACAAGGAGTACATATTCATTCAGATTCACCAGTTAACCTTCAACCTGTTGCTTTGTATTCTTTTTCTCTTTTGGTGTGTGTGGAGGGTGGCTACAGGCTTACAGTGGGTATGCATTGTTGGTGGGTTTTCCTGGCTGTTGTTGACAGCTCCTTGATGTTGGAAGCTTTGCTGTCTGCCATTCCTGTGGAATAACTTCCTGCCTTTCTGCCAGCCTCCAACACGTGTCCCCTGCTCTTAACTCCTACAGGCCTCAGCACACACCTGGCTGGGAGTGATGATGCTTTGGAGCTGGAGTAATAAATCCTTGCTGTTGGTAGGGTTCTGACCCAGATGTTCTAAGGGGAGGGTTCATGCTGGTGTTTGCAGCAGTGAACTTATTTCCTCAGCTTTTGTGTTATCAATAGATATTTACCATTTGTACCAGGAAAAAGTAGTTTAACATATAGTCTATTATAATGTTTCTGTTGAACAATATAAAGTTCTGCCAACGCTTACTTTAGCATTGCTTGATGTGAATGATGATGGAGGTATTTAGTGAGCTCCTAATCTTCAAGGGCAGCATATGTTTGTGTGGGGAGTAGGGGAAAGATTTTTCTATTAAGACTTTGTGAATGTAATTTTTAAAATCTTGATCTCTTCCCTTTTTTCCAGCTTCATTGAAGTATAAATTGTATGTATTTGTGTATAATGTGATGTTTTTAATATACACATTGTGAACTGAATATCCTAACCAAGCAAACTAGCATTTCCATCACCTCATATAGTTACTATTGTGTGTGTGTATGTGTGTGTCTGACTATGTGTCTCTGTGTATGTAAGTGATTTTCAAAATGTGAAATATAAAACCTCCTTTTTAAAACTGGGGACAAGGAACATGCAAGTCTGTGCATTAGAAAAGATGCTCAAATTTCAGTTCTGTGTGGCCATATGGAAATGGATATGGTGTGGTACAGAAAAAATAACTGGGGAGGGATGAGATCTTGTTAAAACTCAAAAGTCAAAATTTTATTTTTTAACCAGTACAAATAATACTCCTTTTTGAGAGGGATATATGATTAATTTGTTTTAGAAAGACAAAATGTGCTCATGTTTATGATGAAGACCTTTTGGACCTCCCAACACAGCTTGTTTTCTTTCATTTGGCAAGTGTTTATTGTGTCTCTGCTTTATGCTTTACACCGTGGGGGACAATAAGGAGATCATAGATTTATAAAATGCATTATCTTTCCTTTAGGAATTCGCAGACTATTTGAAGAGATTACAACAATTTGAAAATAAGTATATTCTTAGGGACAGAATACAAAGAGATGATAAACATTCTAGAGACGTGGGGACCACAGACTGGTCCAGAGGGCTGAGATGCAGGGTACGTGGACATTCCAGCCCTAGTCTTAGACCTGGTTGCTCCACTGCTTCCTGGTTCCATACTCCGGCTCCCATCCCAGGCTTACTGGCCCTTTGATTTTTTTGTCTCCTGTCATTGCCCTTGAACTTTACAAATTTATCTTTGTCTTATAGAACCTTTTGTGTATGAGTTACTAGGGACCAAACTCATGGCCTCGCAAAGTTCTCTCCCACAGAAATACATCCCCGGTCCTATCTTTAAGGATCTTGACCCTCCATCCTCTCTCCTTTGGACATACCTTGCACACATGTTCTTGTTCTTTCTGACCTTGGCCTCTGGGGGTAAACACAGTGCTCAGTAGATGCTTGGCTGTAGGTTCCTCCTCCACAGTGGCCCTAGTAGAACCATTCTGCCCTTTCTTTCTACGTACTCAGAACACTTTATAGACACCTTAATTCAAAATGTCCAAACCCAATTTTGCTATCTGTATTCTATTTTTCTTCCTCCCATAAACACACAGTTCTTTTATCTTAGTTTTATAGATTTGAGTCTGGACATTAACATTGTATTAGTCATCTTTCTGTTGTTGTGACAGTATACCTGAGAAAAACAGCTTGGGGGAGGAAAGGTTTATTTTGGATCATGGTTTCAGGTGCTTCAGTCCATGATCAGCTGGCTCTATTGCTTTGGGCCTGAGGTGAAACAGAGCATCATGGTAGAAGGACATAAAGAAGCAAATTTTCTTAGCTCATGGCAGCAGAGCAGGGGAGGGAGGGAGGGAGGGCGGGGGAGAGAGAGAGAGAGACCCCAAGGGCAAACCCCAAGGATCTCTTCTCTTCAATTAGGTCACTCTTCCTATAGTTTCCACCACCTCCCAATAGTCCATTCAAATTTTGAATCCATCAGTGGATTAGTAATCAACTTATGAAGTCAGAGCCTGTGATCCAATGAGTTCTGAAGGCTCCATCTCAAAACACTACTACACTGGGGACAAAGCCATCAATACATAAACCTTTGGGGGACATTCCAAATCCAAACCATATGTCATCTACCCAATTTCCCAACATAAAACATGAATAGAATCACTGTCTATCTCTCTTCTGGATATGCAGCTGTTTACCAGATACCTCTTTGGCCTAGGTGCCTACACTGTGTCCTCCTTTGGCTTCCACTTTCCTGTGTAGTCATGGTGGTAATGCCATCCTGTGTGTCTGTAAGCAGCTCCACCCTGCTATATGTCTCTCCACTTTTGAATTTGCCTTTCTGAGTCATTTTGCTGCTTCTGGGCTGCCTACAGTCTGAATGTCAATCTCGTGGGCACAGTTGTAAAAGTGTCTTCCCAGTCCTGTCCCAGACTCCCTCTGTGATCTCTTCTTAGCAGGTTCTCCTCTTTTTAACTACAGACCCCCTCCCTTACCCGACTTGACCAAGTTTCAGCTCATACCAATTTCTCAGTGTTGCACAGACGTTTCATAACAATGCTGGATCTGTCCCTTGCTACTTCTTATTCCATAGACCTGAGCCATCTCCAACCTGTGGTCTTAGGTCCACCCTACAAATAAAGAACTCTAACTCAAAAGCATGATCTTCTGTGAATTGTTGCTTATCTGCCCCAGAGTTGATTGTACTCCCCTCTGCATTTTTATACCAATGTGTGTGCTGGCCAGCTGTTTGTCCCTCTACTAATCTTTGATCTCTGACCTTCAGATCATGTTTTATGCATGCAGGTATGTCTTAGGTGCTGACACTCACAATCTTCATCTTTGTGAATGAAGGTCCACACTGAATCAAATTTAAAAGTTTTTTTTTTTTTCCTGTGTGTTAATGTTGAGCTTTGTTTCTTAATTATCCTTAAATTTTCATTGAGTTTAGTGTATCTGCTCCCATGTTCCTATAATTTTTTTTTAATTCAAAGCATAATTACTAAGTGAATCTGAGACAGTCTGTTTGTACTTTTGTTAAGCTCCTGTGTTGCTACATTTATTATTTCCTTTCACTGTGGACTGCTGTTTCTAATGAAAATACTCTATCTACTGTACAAATGTGTTCTAAATTCTTATCCTACTGCTTTTCCAGTAAGCACATAAAAAGATATATAACACATATTAAAATTAAAAACATAAATTTATGAGTGTTGTATTGAATTGGTCCTAGAGTTAAATGGCACAATAGGGACAGGAGACTTTTTTTTTTTGGGGGGGGGGGTAGCCCTAATAAATTGCTGGGTTATGTGAGTTAAATTTAACATTTAAAAAAAATTAAAAGGTGCACACCTGTATCATCCCAGCAACTCAGGAGGTTGAGGCAGGATTACAGATTCAAGGCCAGCTTTGCAATTTAGTGAAACCCTATCTCAATATTAAAAACAAAGTGAAAGGACTAGGGATATAGCACAGTGGTAAAACACTACTAATACTATGGTTAGATATTAGGTGTTCCCCAAAAGCTCCTATGGAAAACAATGCAAGAAAGTTTAGAGATGAAAAGATTGGGCTATGAGTACCCTAACATAATCAGTGTATTAATCCCCGCTAGGGATTAACCAGTAACTATAGGCTGGTAGGGTGTGAATGGAGGAGATGGGTCCCTGGGGGCATGCTTTGGGGTATTTATTTTATCCGGATTGAGCAAAACTTGTGCTCCCCCACCCCCACTTTCTGCTACCATGTTCCCAGTTGCTTTCTTCTACCACACCCTTCCGCCATGATGTTCTGCCTTCCCTCCAGCCCAGAGCAAAGCAGTAGGCCATCTATGGACTGAGACCTCTGAGACCATGAGTCCCCAGATAGACTTTTCTTCCTCTAATTGTTACTGTAAGTTCTTTTGGTCATAACAATGAAACAGCTGACTAAAACACCTGGGTTCAATCCCTAGTACCACCAAAAAAGTTTTATTTTTTACTTAAACATAATAATTATATGTATTTATAGGAGTCCATCTGATGTTTTGATTCATGTGTACATTGTGTAATGCTAAAATCAAGGTAAGAACATCCATCTCTTCAAACATGTATTTTTTTTTTCTTTGTGGTGTGAACATTCAAAACTCTTTACTGTAGATTTTTTTTTTTTCAAAATATACATTATTTTTTGTACTGGGCAATAGTACAGCAGCACTCCTTACTCGTATGTAACTGTATAGATTAATAGGGATTGACTGATTGATTGTTCCCTGGCCCTCCCTCCCTGCTGCTCTGGTAACCACCATTCTACTCTCAACTTTGAGATCACTTTGTTTTCCTCCAAAGCTGAGGCTCAAACCTCATGTGCATTCTAGGAAAGCCCTTACCAGTGAACCACAACCCCAACTCTGAGAGGAGCTGTATGATGTTCCACGTATGAATGAGATAATGTGGACTTCTATTTCTGTGCCTGGAATATTTCACTTAATGTAATGATCTCTTGTTTCATCCATGTTTTTGCAAATGACCATATTTCCTCCTTCCTTATGGCTCTGTAGCATTCCACTGTGTATCTATACCACATTTTCTTTTTATCCATTCATTAGGTTGTTTTCGTAACACAGTTTTAAACACTAGAGCAAGAGAACCTTGAGAATGATAGGTTGTTGACGTAAAGTTCTCAATAGAGCACCTACTTTTAGAAAAAGTTAATGATTTTAAGTTCATTAAATGTCTAAATGCCTTTTCTATAAATCTGTAACTACATGCTCCTGAGATTTAAAATATTGTCCTATAGTTACAGCTTTCTTCTATATTTTATAGATACATCAGTAATTTATATAGTCATCAGATAATTTGATTTAATGTATTTAATTGTGTTCATTATGCTCTATAAAGTTAACTTGGTGATCCACAGAAAACTTCAACTAAGAAAGCCAAAAGTTTTTCATTGATAGCAAGTCCAAGACTAATTTTCCTTTTGATTTTACCTTAAATTCCATGGAGTTTAACTGGAAAAAATGCCACTGCTGTAGATCATGCACCCATGTGGAAGGAAGACCAGCTGGCACTCCAAGCATGCCCAGAGAGTCTAATAGGCACTTACCCCCTCGTGACCCATCAAACACAGCCAACGTTTAAGAGGCCTGATTTCGGTGGTGGCCCCCAGGAGACATTAAATTAGTGTATAAGAACATAGATGTTTCTGTTCAGAGAAATTCTTCCAAGTCCTTAATGTGAAAGTATGCATAGAGCAAATTGTGTGTATGGCCCACACTCAGCAGTGTAGATGTGAAACAAGACTGCAGTAAGTATATTTGACCTTCAGAGGTTTTGTTGGTTTTTGTTTGTTTGGAAGTAGTTTGTTATTGTTTTTTTGTTTATAGATAGGGTCCTAATTTCATTTTGAGGTCATCAGCAATGGGTGGAAAGTTGAGGGAGGTGGGGCCTTTGAGGTGAGAAGCGGTGTGTAGAATGGTTAGTTCTGACTGTCAGGTGCATAGAGAGAGCTCCTAACAGCTTTTGATGAAGACTGGGTTTCTGTATCTTCACTGAATAGATAGGGATGGTCAGCCACAGCCATCCACTCAGAAGGCCACTCAGAGTTAAGCAGGTACCACAGCTTAACTCATCCCAAAGTAGTCCTAATAAAACATCACACTTGCCAGGTGTGGTGGTGCATGCCTGTAATCCCAGCAACACAGGAGGCTGAGTCAGGAGGATCTTGAGTTCAAAGCCAGCCTCAGCAACTTGGTGAGGCACTAAGCAACTAAGTGAGACCCTGTCTGTAGATAAAATATTTTTAAAAAGGGCTGGGGATGTTGCTCAGTGGTTAAGCATCCCTGGGTTCAATCTCTGGTACCAAAAAAATAAATAAGTAAAAATTAAAATTTAAAAAAAAACATGCTTACCCTTAGAACACTCCAATTTTAAGGCCCTTCTCACATTCCAACTCATAAGATTACATTTGTAATTATGATTTTCGTATTTGGACATAATACTTAGAAACTAGAATGTAAATGAATTTCACCTAATCATTCACTACTTTCCCTGCTTTAACTCAGTCCTATCAGGTAAATTCTAGTCCATGGTGTTGTGGATGTCTCAGGAGTAATCATTCAACCACAATTAAGTATGCAGTATCTGGTAAAGTCTTCATTTTGCACTGGAGACAGAATTAGAGTAACAGCTCAGAGTCAGGAAAGAATATCTATATAGAACTACATACATATAAAACAATGGGCCACAAACACTTTAGGTACAAAGAGCTCCAAGATTACAGAATCTGCATGGAATGGAATATACCTTCTGCATTCCTATGGTGACCATATAAGTTGCCCAGACTAATATCCTTTTGAAAGGGAAGGGTGGCAGTATTGATAACTATGCCAGGATAATATCATTAAACCCACACTCTCTAGGGACAGTCTCTCCACTTATCACTTAGCATCTGGCTCACTCTGAGTTCCACCACTGGTCTCTTGTGATTGCACACTTTACAAAAATGTATTTAATGGTTGTTATGTGCCTTATTAATTTTAAGACAGAGTGAGTCTGACTCAAGTCAATATTTGTTTCCATCTAGATGTAGAACACAGAGTGTGAAGCAAAAGTATTTGGAAAACAACATGTGGTCTGTGATTCAGGGGCACTGAGTTAAGTGTGCTAAGACATACATTTTGTTCTGTGTGGTTGAAAGGGAAGATTTTATTCTAGTGATCTCAAAATACAAAAATTGAAGCTGAAACATTTTATGTGGTATGACTTACGAAACAGCAGAACTTGTAGTATTTCTTGAAAAAAATGTAACGTGTTGGAAGTAAATACACTGAGCCTTTCCATGCTGTTTTTTACTTGTTTTATTATTCAAGCTGGTATGATAAGTAAAAGGTCAGAAGCCAAAACAGACAGTCCCTTATTCATATCTACAACACACCTCCACCCTCAGGCCAGCCTGGTGTTGGTGTGGCCTTGGGAACGAGGAACCCTGAGAGTGTGTGCTGACTTAGCCAGCTATACCATGCTGGCTGGACTGGGCACTGAGCTGGGATTGAGCACACTGGGGAGGCTGGCCTCCTTTTTCAAGAGTTCGAGCGAGTAGTGATGGCATGATACTGTGCTTGGATGGTGTTAGAGAATCTGGGGGGAGAGCAGTGATTTTTTTTTTTTTCCCCCAAAGGAAAGGAACACAACTTGATGAAAAGGAAGAGAACTTTACTAACAGAGAATGCTCAAGTGGGTCTGAGTCTCTTCAGCCCTATCCTTTTTTTTTTTTTTTTTTGGCCTGGATGAAGTAGCTTTATTAGAGAAAGCAAAGAGTACATAGGACTTAGGAGTTGGAATTGGGGTCTTTCATTTCTTTTTTTGAAAACTGAAGTCCACATAAGGAATTGGGAAAAAAATGAATGAAAATGGCTAATGTTTTTTAAACATTTTCTTGGTGTCAGATACACTTTACATGTATAGTTTGTTTACCTCTCAGAGCAAGCCTTTAAGGTTCATGTGCTGTTAATCTTTTTATAGAGATGAGAGGAGAGTGAGTCCTGCAGAGGTTAAGTAACTTGCTGGGTCACACTGTAAGTGGGGGTGGGGCCATGATTTGAACAGCAGCAGTGTGACTATAGCTCCTGTTCCTGTGTACTATGTCAGGTTCCTGGGTTTGGATACCAACCACCAGTGCTGTAGGAAATGATTTAAATGGTGCCTGGACATAGAATAACAGTGATTCACAAGGGAGAAAGTTATTCTCTTTGCACTTATCTTTTAATCCTATGTCATTTCCCTTCCTCCCCTAAGAAATTCTCCAAAAGCTTTAACTTGACTTTGCTAATCTCTCTTTCTAAGGAAGAGAGAGCCACTTCAAGCTCAGAGCCTTCAATAAGAAACACAATTTGAAAAAAAAATAGTACTTATCTTCTATTTATGCCAAGTGATATAGGCTTCTCATATCTGGTTGTGACATCAAGTTTTCTTTAAATCCTAGCAAAGTAAAAAAAAAAATCTATTTAAAACATGAAACAGAACTTCAGTCCAGATAGGATGCAGATGTTGCCAAGTTGTGAAAGTAGTGTGGGAATTTGTAATTTGGGAAAATACTTCCTCAAGGGAGGAATTAAGGAGTAAAGATAAGATCCAGACAACTGTTTGGGGTAGGGCTTCAGCATTCTTTCACCTAGGAGTCAGAGAGCTGGTGGTAATCCTGTCCCACTTGCTGCCTTTTCCTTTTCTTATGTATGAGAAGTCGCGTGGCAGAATATTAAGTCAGCCTGATTTAAGATCCTATTCTCGGCATGTACTGATTTATAACTCTATGACCATCTATCTGCAGTGGCAATGCAAGTGGGAAGAGGTTGACAGTGTTATCTTTAAAACCAAAAGGAGCAATTTGTATGCAGAGGTCTTTAATCTGGTATCTTGGTTCTTAAAACCAACTAAATTCTTCCATTTATAAGTAAACTTCTGCTGTATCTCAAGTTACCATTTTTTTTTTTGTTTTCCTAACAATGCCACAAAAATCAAAGAAATATTCATTTAAACTTCTTTACACAGTGCTATAAAAGTTTTCAACCGAGCAGTTATAGCTCACTAAATGGTAATTCTATTTTTTTAAAGGACGGCACAATTAGATTTTGGTAAGATTGAGACTTCAGTGTCTCTTCCTATATTTGTCAGGACAGATTCACAAGTAGTTTGCAAGTGTTCATGAACAAATCAGGTTAGTGATACATTGATACCAACTCAAGTAGATTGTCCTCATCACCACATAGACAAAACAGTCAGGAGATGGGTTTGGTGCTGTAAGCACAAGTGGCATGATATAATGAAGTTGTATTCCATTAAGCTCTCGTGTACGGGGAGCAAAATGTCATCACCTGAATGTGGCTGCATTTCTGTGATACAACCTCATCTGTTCCGTCAACTGATTTTGCTCTGATCAATAAGCAGTTTTCTGTGGCCTTTCACTGCTGTCAGATGTCATTGAGTGATGTAAATGCACGTCAGAAACTAGAAACTTGACAGCTCACCCAGAGTGGGAAGGGAAAGAAGTGAGGGAAATCGCTGCAATAGACATGGTCGACAGCTGACATCTCCTAGGGGTAACTGATTGGATACTGTAGCAGCCTCTCTTTTCTCATATAAACAAAAAGGAAAATGATAAAAGTATGTATAAAAGACAGAGCAGACATTTTAAAATTATTTAAGGGAAAATTATTCTTCTAAGTTGTAACATAGTCACTGTGTAGGGTATTTGCATAAACGATACCCCAAATAGTTGATGTTAGTTTTTGACAAAGTACAATTAAGGCAATGAAAATACTCTATTTCTACCCATTTTCTCTGTCACACTCTGCCAAAACTATAATTAGTAAAGTTTGTCAGTCCAGAAAGACACGTAGCCAAAAGGACAAAAAGCAGTTGTACAACAAAAGGAAGAAAGGAAAGGTTTATGTCCTCATGTGGGAGTAGCATCCAGGCCCCCTGCTAAGTGAAAGAGCCAGAGGTGGAGCAGCGCATGTGCCTCCTGTTAAGGAAGGGCCTGAGACTGGCTCTGCTCAGATGTGCACAAAGCACAGGCGGAAGCATTAGTTACCTGTGAGCACCTGGAGGAGGACTGAACATGGGACCTGTCAAAGCAGTTGGGGCTGAGGAGCCTTCCTCCTATGCATCTATTTTTATTTTTATATCTTGCTTTTTAAACCATGTGAAAATATTTTATATTTAGAGTATTAAATTATAAAAAGATTTATTTCATATAAGAAGTTGCCTTAAAATAGTTAAAATATGATATTATGTTATTACCAAAGAATATGTATTCCAAGGGCATTTGGGTTAGATTCTTCATTACAAAAGTTAGAAAAAGCATTCAGACACATTGGAATGAGGGGTAATGAAGTCTCACTAACTGCTACTGTATTTTATTGTTATTATTTTTGCTTCCATCATACTAGGGATTGAACCCAGGGGTGCTGTACCACAGAGATATATGCTTTTTATTTTTTCAAACAGGGTCTCACTAAGTTTCTCAGGCTGTCCTCAAACTTGAAATTCTCCTGCCTCTACTTCTCAAGTAACTGCAATTACAGGTGTGTGCTACCACATTCAGTTTATTAAATACTTTTAAATGACTTTAATGTCGCTGGCTAAAATTCAGGGACACTTGAATTGTGAAAAATATAATACCAATCAATTATTGAGTGCTTACCATATACTAGACACCATACTTTATGCCTCATAAATGTTAACTGATTTAAATTTCTGCAGAGAAAGTAGAAAGTATTTTCATCTCTATTTAGTAGATTGGGGGAAAAAAAAAAGGTGCTCAGAGAACTTCCTGTAGGTCATATAACTAGTGAGAAGGCTAGAATTCCAATCCACGTTTTGGGTCTCCAGAGATAAGTCTAGAGTGAGTAATGGTGGGAAGAACTGCAAATGCCGAGCACAGGTATCTAAGCATGTGTATGTCTTGAGGACAGTTGCATTAGCCTGGCCATGCCATCAAGGGTAGCGTATAGGGTGACATCGCTGAGTGGCTCTTCATTGCCAGTCTTCCCCATTAAGATGACTTTCTGGCATCATCTCATTTCCTTCCAGCTCTCATTTTAGTCATAATAATGTGCTTACACTGGTTAAACTCTTGTCTCTTCTCTGAATTCAATGGGGAGAGATTGCATTTCTCTTGCTGCTCATAGTACTCCCTAGCCCAGGAAAAGTACTTTATAAATATTGCTAAAGGAATGACGTAAATACTACAGGCAGATTTTGAAGCAATGACAAGATTATATTACATTGGGCATCTTCCACAGATGGCCTAAGGGAATAATTCTTTCTAGTGCACATTTTTCACTAATGAGGATTGTAGGGTTTAGTCTAGAGTGGATTGAGAGCTTATAGGTTCAAGGTGGAAAGATACCAGTTTATTCTACAAATAGTAAACCATCGCTGTACCCCCCTTTTTAAAAAAAAAACACATTTTCAGTTGCAGATGGACACAATATCTTTATTTTTATTTATTTGTTTTCATGTGGTCCTATGGATTGAATCAGGGCCTCACATGTGCGAGGCAAGAGCTCTACCATGGAGCCACAACCCCAGCCCTGTTGCTGTATTCATAGGAGTAAGAGCTATAAAGAGAGAAAGAAAGTTAAGAAAATCACCAGCAATCAAGTTTGCTTTGAGAGTGGGAAACTTCATTGAAATAATTTAACAGAACAAAGGTACTATAGAACTTTAATACGCCCATTGTGATGTACGGGGGCAAGGTGCTCTTTGCTTTGCATGTGTCTTGAGACTACCCCTTTCCCAAGCTAACCTCCTGGGCTGCAGTCCAGTCCCGTTCCTTGTTTACAGCCATCCCATCTCTACCATTCTTTATATTTTCACTTTTTCTTTTGGTGTTTTTTTCCTGTTTACTCCAGGATCAAGGTTATAAGAATCTGGAAGGAGTTCAAAATTACTGCCATCGCTACAGCTCCTCCAGGGGCCAGCCTGGGGGAGAAGTCTTTGAAGAGTGAGTGAGTGAGTGGGGAGAAGTTTAGGTAAGGTGTGACTGGGGAGGCTGGAGGCTCCAGCATGGATGATTGCTGGCCAATCATCCATGAGATAAGTCTAGAGTGAGTAAAGGTGGGAAGCATTGCAAATGCCAGGCACAGGTATCTTAGCATGTGTATGTCTTGAGGACAGTTGCATCCCCTTGGATCAGCTTGAGGAGGAGGGAGGGAATGATGCTGATAAGAGATGGATGGAAAACTGTGCTTTGGGTATTATCAATCCATTCTCCACTTTGTCTTTCTCTGAAACCGGCCGAAGAATATTCTCTGGCCTCAACCTTCTAGGTGCTTCCTACAATACATAAATAGACTAAAGATACGTGTGCCCATATATAACATCTCACCTTCTCCCAGTAACATTCTGGATAGGAAACCAGTACTTGGTTGGTACTTCTTTCTTATATATGTCACCACCCTAAACATGACATTGTTTTTACTGGAACCTAAAGTTGATCATTGTCACAAATAATCCCAGTCATATATAGCCTTCTCTGCGTTTTACATGGGTAGAAAGTGGAGAATAACCTTTGATGAAAAGTTTCTTCAAAGGAACTTGTGATTCATTTTAAAATGCCAACATCCGTTTTGAATGTTTAAAGATCCAGCTTTCTGCTATGTGATTGAGTTCACTTTTACGTTGATGTTATATAATTATAAAATGCTTAAGTGAAACATTTGAAACATAAAAGTTTGAGGTAGGAGAGTTCTGGAGAAGACTGTAGAGGGTTCATTTTTTGTCTTCATTTTTGTCTTCTGTCTTATATTCCTTCTCTTTCAGCTGCTGCTATGTACCCAGATTTCAGGCTTCAGACAGGGGAGCCACCTCTCTTCCCTCTCTGTCTGATCTCCAACAGCCAGTCTGTTGATCCTCCTTCCTAATCATCTTTTAAAATCTGCCTACTTTCATCTACTCCTCTCCATCTTCATTCTCCTGGCCTCCTGTCCCATCATCTTTGCCTAAATATAGCAACTTTCTGCCCAGTTCTCCCATCCACTCCGAGCTTTCTAGAATCGTTTAAAATCAGAAGCTTTTTCACACTGCACCTCTGACCAAGTCGTTTCCTGAGTAGTCACTGCATAGCTCTCATTGCTTGTTCAATGGCCAGTCCCTAGCATGGCTTTTGAGGCCCGGCTTGGTCTGGCTGCAGCCTGCCAGAGCAGCTGCTCTTGATCCTTCCTACCCACAACTCCAGTCTCACAGTCTTAGTTCCTCAAATAAATCTTTTGTTAAACTTATCATTTGTCTTCGCTCCCTCCTGTCCTCCA
Organism: Marmota flaviventris; assembly: GCF_047511675.1. Lineage (NCBI taxonomy): Eukaryota > Metazoa > Chordata > Mammalia > Rodentia > Sciuridae > Marmota > Marmota flaviventris. The sequence goes on from NC_092502.1 coordinate 53,152,822, forward strand.
CCCTCAACTCCCCTGCTGGCTTCTGGCCTCAGTGCCAGCATCATCTCCCAGGGCTTTGCCCTGATGAGCTGCTCTCTTTCTATGCTCTCGGTTGCTCTCTGTCCCCTTTCAGCATTGGCATGCCCTTCATTGACTGTAATCCCAGTATCTGGGACAGGTTTACAGATAGAAGTGATTGATACATTTTTACTATATAAACAAACAAATAAATAAAGTAACTACAACTTGAAGTAAGAGCGAATGATTTACCCAAGATGGCGTGGCCACTTAATATCATAATGAGGACAAAACCCACAGCATTTTCCACTGTGTCTGGTTTTTGTCTCTTTATTAGTAGTCTGGGTCCACACATGTGACTTATTCATTTTGACTGCAAAAGGAAAATGTGCCTCTTCTCTCTTTCCAGGGGAGCAGGGTCTCTGTTATTTGCAGCCCTCCTGGAGTTGGCCCCTGCTGGTGCTTTTCCTCTGGCCCCTCTTGGGGTATATCACCGAGGACCTTCTTTGTTCTCTTGGCATCGAAAAGCTATAAGTTGAATGTTTCTAACTTTTCTTAATTCTTTAAAGTGACTATTTCAGATCTTGTGTTTATTTTATGTCGTACTTTTGGATTGTAGAAGCTTTCATTCTGAGTCTTGATCTTGCTGCTTTCTTACCAAAGATATTATCTTTGAAAAGTCTATCTGGGGGCTTTATCTTTACCATCTGCTTCTCAAATTCTGTGTAGTTATTTCTATGGCTTAGTGACAACTCTGCCCTTACTGACCCACTTTAAAGAAAGAGGCTGTTTGCCTAAACAGTGGCATGTAGTCTGTTTCCCCACAATGCAACCTCTTTCCAGAGACTGGGTTGAGTAGGAATCCCTTCTCACATAAGATGCCTGGAAGCTGTCAGGTCGGCCTTATCTGGTGGGTGATTTGGGATGTGAGCTCATTATGCTTGCATAGCATACGCCGTCATGATCTTTTTTCTCAGCTCTAGACTGTACAGAAAATTTACTAGCTGGCCTTAATTCTGTTATTGGGATCTATAAAACTTAACTACAATTCCTTTACTCATTTTTTTTTTCCTGAAAGTACTTGAAGATTGCTCCCTTGATGTAAATATCTTTCCTACTCTTCAAATGCCATAGAGGAAGAGTCCTGCTCCTGCTGTGGCTTGTCCATGGAATGGACTATTTCATTTGATAATGACCTTAAAATGCAGCTTCCAGAACTGAGCTCAGTAAACCTTTAGGAGGTGATTTGGTGTGGACCTAGCATATAGATTTTTAATTTCTTTTTACTACTAAAGGAATAAGGATATTGTTTGCTTGCTTGGTTTAGTTCTCCTTTCTTTCCTTGGCTTCAAAATTGGTTACCAGACATTTAAGAAGGAGGGTTTGAAGAAAACCATGGTGGTGTAGTTTTATGTTTGCATCTTTGTCTTCAAATTATAATGGTAATATGCTCATCATAAATTTTTAGACCTTGGTATAAGGACCCAACACCAAAGCAATTAGCACAGAGCCTAGAAATCATGAAGCTGTGTTCTTCACATATTAGCTAAACATATGTAAGATAGAAGTGCTGTAACTTCATGGTGTTCAAGGCAAACAGTAGGTTCTGTTGTGAATGAAGCTGACATAGCAGAAGATGACATTGAGGGCAATGAAGATTTGTCTGGGTGAGAAGAGGTAGTAGGGATAAAGTCCCCTTGGCCTTATTCAGTGATTAATTTTAAGGGCTGGGAGTGTAGCCCAGTAATAGAGCACTTACTTAGTATGCATGAGGCCCTGGGTTCCATCTCTGGCACCACAAATAAAAAGAAAGAAAAGAAAATTAATTTAAAGAAAGGTAGCCATGCCAGACACCATGACGCATGCCTATAATCTCAGCAGCTCTGGAGGCGGAGGCAGGAGGATCGCAAGTTCAAAGCCAGCCTTAGCAGTTTAATGAGGCGCTAAGCAACTCAGTGAGACTCTGTCCTAATACAAAGTAGGACCGGGGATGTGGCTCAGTGGCGAGTGCCCCTGAGTTCAATCCCTGGTACCTGTCCCCCTCCCATCCCAAAAAGAAAAACAAACGGAAAGTAAGAAAGGCAGTCATAATCATATTCTGGAAGACCCATTCCTCCACTGTGAGGCTTTGAAAAGTCATTTACCTTTCACATCCTCTTTTGATCTTCTCAGCTAAAATGATGATGATAGATTGCCCTTTGTGCCTTGCATGAGCTATTAAGTAATGTCATGATATTGAAATAAGGGTGATGAGATGGTTGTTACATGATTATTAATGTTTCAGAGGCACCTTAGTTTGGGGACTATTTGTCAGCTCAGGCTGCCTAATAGGATACCACAGATCAGGTAGCTTAAACAATGGGAATTTATTTTCTCAATGTTTTGGAGGCTGGAAGTCCAAGATCAAGGTGCTCCCAGGGATGCTTTCTGGTGAGGTCTCTCTTTGTAGCTTGTAGAGAACAGCCTTCTCTCTGTCTCCACATGGTTTTTCTTCTGTTTGCACTCAGAAAAGGCTGGATCTCTGGTCTCTCTTCTTTTACTTTTAACCACACCTGCCCTATCAGATTATAGGGACTCACCCTTATTGCCTTTTTTAAATCTTAGTTTCCTCCTTTCACACCTGACTGTAAATATAGTCACATTGAGAGTTAGAGCTTTAACATGTGAAGTGTGTGTGTGTGTGTGTGTGTGTGTGTGTGTGAATCTAGTCACTAACAGGGGCTTCATTCACAAAATTTGTAGTTTCATTAAGTGACCATCTGATGAATACTCTTCTATTTGCCTACAATTAGAAGACCAAATTGTATTATTTGAATCACTGCCAAAGAAGTATATCTCCCATTTGCATGTACAGCTATCCCTTAGGATATTTGGAAAGATAATCTGCTTTATATCATTGGGGTAGCACTTTGATATATTGCTTCATAATTAATTATATTTACATGTCTCCTCTTTATTTCATTTTACGGTTCTTGAAACTATGAATTAGAATTGGTATAACATTCCAACATCTTATTGTGTCCTGTATTTAGTAAACCACAAGCATTGATTAAGGATTTACTACATATTTCATAGACTTTTAGAGCTAGAAGAGTATGTGGTGATCATCTAGTTTAGCATTGTCATATATTTATAGAAGGAGGGGAAAAGGAGTTCCAGAGGAGTTAAATGTTTACCAAAGTCACTGAGTCCTGGAAAAAGAGCAGGATGTGGGCTTTCTGAAATGTTGTTTTCTACTGTGTATGAGGTATTGCACTCACTGCCTTTGAATAAAGTTTAAGTGAGGTTAAAACTTGTGATTTAAGAGGCAATGCTTTATATGCCCTTTTAAGTACATCTCCCAATATATAAATTCAAGTATGTATATGTCTAATCTATAAAAAAATTTATTTTATACTCTTAGTGCAATTACAACTTTTTTGCCACTTATTAAGACTTCAGAGATACAAACCAGTAGCTCAGTAATTGCTTTCTTGAATCTGCCTTTAATAATTACATTTAGTAAAGCTGTATCGAAAATTAGAAAGGCAGAGACTAATGGAAAACTAGATTTTTCACTGAATTAGAAAGCAAGACAATCCATATATTGACAACACTTCAAGTTGAAACAGATCAGGAAAACTGTTTTGGACTGTTTGTGCAAAGAGGCAAACCTGGACCTGATGGGCAGTGGCATCCACATTTTATGGAAGTAGAGAAACTCTAAGAGATTTCATGTAAATCGGCATGTGGAGAGGAGAGAGTGCAGGTCTGATTTAGATATCAGTCATTTGAATCTTTTAAAGCCTGGAATTTCTCCTTGGTACTAACAAAGAAGTAGAAAATAAAGAATTGTGTTAATGAAGTGGGAATATCTTTGAATAAGAAAAAGTACAAAACTCATTTGAGGGTCATATCTCGCAATCAGAAAGAGACGTGAGTAGGAAAATGTCGAGAAGACTTCTCTAGATTTGCTTCTGTGGGCTTTGGTGTAGTGCTTTTTCACAGCCAGGAAAATTAGTCATTTTAGTTTTATTATATTTCAGAAAGCATTTGAAAGAGATCCAATAGTAGGTTAAGTTAGAATTGTTTGGATTTTAGGAAAGTAGTTGATGTAATAATTGTAATCAAGCAAAAACAAAAATGAAACACTGATACATCTTCTTCATCTATCAGAAGGAGTGTGTTTTTGCACATTAGCCAAGAGACAGGACAAGTAACCCGCTAATGTGCCAACATTCCTCCCAGATCAGACTCTGGCTCCATAGTTCACACGCATCAGGGCCCAGCAAATCCTTCCCACACACAAGGTTATAAAAAACTTCAGAAAAATGCCCTTTAAAAGACCTGATTTTATGTGTCAAATCACCATGGATATCCTAGCTGAATCTAAATAGTGACCTGTTGTCTGAGTCCATCCCTTCCAGAGAATGAGTACAATTTTTTGCTTTACAGTCTTTGGCTGTGGGATATTTTAATATGTCCCTCCAAGACAAGAGGAAATGTCTAGAGACTAGAGGCAGGCTTTATTGCATTCCATTTTGAGCCAGGGAAGAGAGGAATGAGGATTTTGGAAAAGGAGCCAATGCAATGAGAAGAGAACAGAGAGCATTTGGTGGAGCCTTTTGGAGAACGACTAAGATAAACCTGAGGCTACATTTGACAGAACTCCCTGATTTCACAACCAGAAGTTGCACACGGGGTAGAGAAGTAGGGCAGGGTAGATAGAGTACAGGGTAGGGTTGTCTCATTTTAAAAACTAAATTTTCTGTTTAGCAAGAGAGTTACAAACTAAGACAGCTAACTGAATGAAATCTGTTCCTGAAGAGAGCCATTTGAACAGTAGGTAGCATGCCGTGAATGAGTTGGCATTTGATTGCCCTGGGCCTGTGTGTGAAGCATAGCACAGAATATGTATATGTTGCAGTCTCTACCCTAGAACAGACCTAGAAAGAAATATATGTAACAAAGCAATATGCAGTTGTTATATTAAATGAAATATTAAGACATGAAAAAACACCTGGTCAACTCTTGGAAGGCTGATCTAGTGGCTTGGGAGACTGAGACAGGAGGATTTCGAGTTCAAAGCCAGCCTTGACAGCAGCAAGGCACTAAGCAACTCAGTGAGACCCTGTCTCTAAATAAAATAAAAATAGGGCTGGGGATGTGGCTTAGAGATTGAGTGACTCTGAGTTCAATCTCCAGTACCAAAAAAAAAAAAAAAAAAGTTATAAAGAAGTTATTTTCCTGCCTTTATGGCTAATAAGCAAGTGTCAAAAAGACAGGTAGAACTCAGGATTTCCAATTTATAGCTACATTTTTCATTGTTAAAGACCACTTTTACTCAAAAATTTAAAAAAAACCAATATGAACCATATATGTTCAATGTAGAAAAATTGAAAGAAAAAATCCTGAAAAGTAAATTCACAATCCATCCTAAGTATTTGGCATTTCTCCCCTGCCCCCATTTTTTGGTACTGGGATTGAACCCAGGAGTGTTTTACCACTAAGCTATATTTCTAGCCCTTTTCCTTTTGAGACAGAGTCTCATCTCGGCTGGCCTCAAACTTGCCAACCTCCTCCCTCAGCCACCCAAGTAGCTACTGTATTTAAATAGGACGGACTGTTCATCCCTGAGGGCTGAGCAGCTTAACTCCCTAGAAATGTTTTTATGTATTGGGCTGATCTTGTGAATTTTAGTCTGAAGAAGGGCAGGCTTAGCAAAGCTGCAGTGAGGGTTAGTGTTTGGACTCTTAAGAGCAAATGAAAGAACTCTTCATGATTAGGAGTATGCATTCCCTACCTTGTGAACTGTTTTTGCCCAGAAAAGGACTTATCAAAAAGTTTCCTTTAGGGCTGGGGCTCTAGCTCAGTTGGTAGCTTGCCTAGCACATGTGAGACACTGTGTTCGATCCTCAGCATCACATGAAAATAAAATAAAGGTATTGTGTCCATCTACTATAAAAAATATATTTTTTAAAAAAAAGTTTCCTTTAAATCTGTGTGCACTGGCCCACAGGGAAATTCTTGGCAGGAGATTCACAGTTGTACTGTCTCTGTACAGAAATACTGTGGGGAGAAAGAAAAAAGTTCATATCCAGGTGCTATAGGTGATTGAATTGTGAATGTCTAATACATTAAAGTGAGGGGTTAAAAAAAGGTTCATCCTTCCTCTCAGAGCAATGTAAGAGTTCTCAGATATTAGTCACTTTAGATTTAGTACAGGCTCCTGGGAATGGCATAAATTATAGCTTTGCATTTTCAGTTTCTCTACAGAGAGTACAAATGTCATATTACTAAGGGAAAGCAACCCATAGAAACAACAAAAATGCTGCCAAATCATTATATTTTTGCAAGTCAACAGCTTTTCTGGAATCTATTGTTCTTTCTTTAAAGGAATCAGACAAATTAAGTGATTATGATATATCATGTAACTTGGAGAATCTCTTTGTTTGGGGTAAAAGAAATCAATACACAAAGCTCTAGCAATGGCCTTTCTCTCTCTCTCTCTTTAGCAGCTCCTTATATATGAGTTTAGAAATGCTGATTCTACATGAAGAATGACAGTGATTCATGCTGAGGCCCAGCCTCGTTAGACTCCTAACTTCTCTTGGAGAGTGTTTGACACTGATATTGGATATATAGATCTGGAAGAGCTAGCGATTGGTTTAATTCAGAAATTTAGTTGTAAATTCTTCATTAAGTAAACTTAGTATTTAAAATTGTGTAGCAGTGCAGATTTTTTTTTTAAGTAGGTTGACTTAAATTTAAAACAAACAGTGAATACTATTCCTAAGTTAAGCTCTGTGATACCATATTCTGCAATAACACCTTCTCAATGCAGCCTACTCTGATTGTTCTATTGTAAATTGACACCTTTCCCCAGCAACACTGATTTCTTTTACCAGACTCTATTCCCATTCCTGTCCCTACCCCCAACACATACCACTTTCTAAAACTTATAATTTTCTTTTTTTTATATTCATTGTTTGTTTCCTGTCTCCTTTATTAGACTATAGTAGCATTAAAGACAGAGATCTTTGCCACTTTACTTCAGTGGTAAACTTCAGAAACCTGTACATGCTGGGCACAGTGATGCAGACCCTATGATCCCAGTTACTCTGGAGGCTGAGGCAGGAGGATCACAAGTTCAAGGACAGCCTAGGCAAGTTAGTGAGAAAACCTGTCTCAAAAGGGGCAGGGATGGAGCTTAGTGGAAGTTCACTTGCCTTACACACGAGTCCCTAGATTTCATGTGGGATGGGGCTTAAACTATGTCTAGCACATGATAGGTATTCAAAAATATTTTTATCAAAATTATAATCATTTTTATAGTACAGAAGTTATTAAACCAAGTATGTCATGGGAGAGTAAAAGGCTTAATAAATGTTTTTTCTTAAGAATTGAAATTTCTGAGTTCTGAAGGAAGACTGGGGATTTTATGATATTAAAAGCTTACTTTCTTCTTACAAGAGGAGTTTTAATTTTCCCCTATTTTTTTCACTACTTGGGATTGAACCCAGGGGTGCTCTACCATTGAGCTACATCCCTAACCCTTTTTATTTCAAGACAGGATCTTACTGTTGCCCAGGTTGGCCTGGAACTTGCAATCCTCTTGTCTGATCCTCTAGGCACTGGGATTACAGATGTGTACCACCATACCCTATATAAGAGGGCATTATAAAACCACAGATGCATGCCTTCTATCACCTGTCCCTGGATCAGGAAAAACTTCTTTCCCATTGACAGGAGCAGGGGTCCTCTTTGTAGGGAGGGTCCTTGATTATAAATGTCAGTCATTGGCTTGCATTCTCTTCTGGCCACAGGGCTTGCCTCTCCACCTACTCTCTACCGTTCAGAGCTCGGAGGCTCACAGTCCTGCTGCACACTGCTGTGTGCAAGCAGCCTTCCCTTTTCAGGTCTCAGTAAAGACCATGAGATCAGCCTTGAGAGAACACAGGAGGCTCTTGGATCTTATCTCCATGATGCCCATAGAAAGGAGCCTAATTAATGATGAGACAAGTAATTCCCAGCCATTCAAGCTTACACTTGCCATTTCTTTGGGTTATTTTTTTTTCCTATTTTAATGTGTACATGTATGCTTATTTATTAAGAGTGTGTGTGTGTGTGTGTGTGTGTGTGTGTGTGTGTGTAGAGAGAGAGAGAGAGAGAGAGAAAGACCTTAAAAGTTTTGATCCTTGACATTAAATTTGTTTTAGTGAAGATAATTGTTTTTCAGAAATAGGCATAGCACATAATAGTACTTCATAGTATACTGTAGAAATAAAAGTTATTGATTCCATTTAGATTTGTGGAAAACCTGGTAATATTCAGGAAGATGCTAGAATGTGTTAAGCACCAACCATGTGCGAGGCTGGGTGCAGAGTGTTTTATCTACCTTGTCTTATTTTTTTTTTGCTCCACCTTTAGTCTTACTAAAGAAGTGTTTTCATCCCTATTTTGCAGAAGAGGCAAGACTGCAGCACCTGTAAGGAGATACAGCTAGGAAGTGGCAGATTTGGATATCATGATTCCATATCATGTAGTTTTCCCCAGAACAGTATTAATGAAGACTGATAGTGTCTCTCTAATAAAAGTCTTTATTACAAAGCTATTCTCATAGCTTTCAGGCCTTATGAGTTGTAGTATTTTGACCAACTAAGAGCACTTTCCCACCAGAAAACATCTTACACTGCACAATCTGCCTCTATCATGTCTAACTTACTAGCTTTTCTTTCTAACAAGAATAACTCATCGTTTTCACTATAAAATTGCTAAGCTGAACTGAGGTGTCATTTCATTCTTCCCAATTTGTTTTCCTTCTGTGTTCATCAGCTTTCTGTCACTGTAACAATACATGAGATCAGCAGTTCATAAAGAGGGCAAGTTTAGTTTGGTGCAGTGGCACACAACTAATCCCAACTACTGAAGAGAATGAGGCAGGAGGATCACAAGTTGGAGACCAGCCTGGGTAATTTACAGAGACTCTATTGCAAAATAAAAAATAAAAAGGGCTGGTGATGTATGTTAGTGGTAGAGTGTCCTTTTTTTCCCAAAGAAACAGTTGTCACAACCATTAGCGTTAATAATTATATGAATAGATAAGAGATTCTTGATGAAAGACAGACAATGTGTTAAATGATTTACCTGGATAATCATATTTAATCCCTGCAACAAACCTATGTAATAGGCGCCATTGTAAGATTCATGTTAGTAGGTGAGAAAACAGGACTACAAAGGTTAAACAACTTGCCCCAAATTATAGTGAGTTAACAGAGCCCAAAGGAGAGCAACAGCAGACACAAGACCCAAACCCTGTCAGTTCGATTCAAGAGCTAGAACTTCACTGCTGTGCTAACTACAAATCTTATGCACGAAATAATAACATTAAGATTGAAACTTATACATATTTGGGGTTAAATTGTTTTTTTTTTTTTTTTTTGCTAGGTAGACATTAAACCTCACTACCCTTTATACTGATTTTGCTGAGTTTTAAACTACCTAAGAAATGAATTTTGGCACATCATGACTTTGGGGAGTGCCACTATTTTATTGAGTCCTGGATTCAAAACTTTGAGGAAAATGTTGGCAAGTGTATTGTATCCAGAAGGTGGTTAATAGTGCAAGATATGAAAACCAGTTATCTGAAGGATAGCTGTGGGAGCTAGAGAAGATTATTTTGGAAGAGGAAAGCTCATAAAATGTTGCGCAGGCTCCCCATTTCTGACATGGTGAAACTATAAGCCTGATACTATCTAAAAATCCCTAAATAAATGTCTAGGTAATCAGAAACAGTCTTCTGGCCTTGAAACACTGATGACTCCCAAATTGATATCTCTAAGACCACCCCACTAGTCCCCAGGAAATTCAGTCCGTCTCAGCATCTCTACTGGATGTCTGATGTGATCTCAACACAACCCAGCCAGCATTGAGCTGCTGTTTGCCCCCATGAACTGATCAAGACACACTGCCCATTCCTCCTATTGCTCAGACCAAAATCCTCACCCTTGCATAGGATTCCCCTCTCTCTGTCTTTTATTTATTTTTTTACAAACTCTATCTATATTCAGTCATCACCCCCGGTTGATCCTACTTTCCTCATCCCCCATTACAACTTATCCTTAAGCATCCTTCCATTGATCACTCTAAGCACGTAAACACGCCAAGCATTTTCTCTTCCATCTGCCCGGACCGCTCCCCTCCCAATCATGTCCACACTCTAATTCCCCAGACCTGTGAGTAGGTTACCTTACTGGCAGAAGGGACTTTGTAGATGTGATTAAAGTGTAAAGGATGTCGAGATAAGGAAGATTATCCTGAATTATCAGGAAGCCCTGTGTAATCACATGAGTCCTTAGAAGATGAAGGCAGAAGAATAGGTTAGAGAAATGGGACATGAGAAGGACTTGAGCTGCTGTTGTTGCTTTTGAAGTTGGAAAAAAGAGGTTTTGAACCAAGGAATGCTGGTGGCCTGTAGGAGCGGCAAACAACCAGCAAGAAAACAAGGGTAGCCGTCTTAAAACTGCATGGTTACAGGGCTCTGTCCTCTCCCAGAATCCCAAAAGGAAACAACCAGCACCTTGATTTTAGCCCAGTGAGATTTGAAAAGAGAAAGTAGCCAAGCCCACTGGAGTTCTGACCTACACTGCTGTGAAATGGTGAATGGGTGTTGTGGTTTTTATAGTAGGAACAGAAAACCATGCAAGATCTCCATTCCAATATGACTTTATCAGCAAGATCTTCTCTGACTACCTCTTATAATAGCTGTCCACCCTCTCATCCAGGCCCTCTTTTTTATAAAATTTTTATTGTTGGTTGTTCAAAACATTACATAGTTCTTGATATATCATATTTCACACTTTGATTCAAGTGGGTTATGAACTCCCATTTTTACCCTGTATACAGATTGCAGAATCACATCAGTTACACATCCATTGATTTACATATTGCCATACTAGTGTCTGTTGTATTCTGCTGCCTTTCCTATCCTCTACTATCCCCCTTCCCCTCCCCTCCCCTCTTCTCTCTCTACCCCCTCTACTGTCATTCATTTCTCCCCCTTGTATTATTTTTCCCCTTCCCCTCACTTCCTCTTGTATGTAATTTTGTATAACCCTGAGGGTCTCCTTCCATTTCCATGCAATTTCCCTTCTCTCTCCCTTTCCCTCCCACTTCTCATCCCTGTTTAATGTTAATCTTCTTCTCATGCTCTTCGTCCCTACTCTGTTCTTAGTTACTCTCCTTATATCAAAGAAGACATTTGGCATTTGTTTTTTAGGAATTGGCTAGCTTCACTTAGCATAATCTGCTCTAATGCCATCCATTTCCCTGCAAATTCTATGATTTTGTCATTTTTTAGTGCAGAGTAATACTCCATTGTGTATAAATGCCACATTTTTTTTTTATCCATTCGTCTATTGAAGGGCATCTAGGTTGGTTCCACAGTCTTGCTATTGTGAATTGTGCTACTATGAACATCGATGTAGCAGTGTCCCTGTAGCATGCTCTTTTTAGGTCTTTAGGGAATAGACCGAGAAGGGGAATAGCTGGGTCAAATGGTGGTTCCATTCCCAGCTTTCCAAGAAATCTCCATACTGCTTTCCAAATTGGCTGCACCAATTTGCAGTCCCACCAGCAATGTACAAGTGTACCCTTTTCCCCACATCCTCGCCAGCACTTCTTGTTGTTTGACTTCATAATGGCTGCCAATCTTACTGGAGTGAGATGGTATCTTAGGGTGGTTTTGATTTGCATTTCTCTGACTGCTAGAGATGGTGAGCATTTTTTCATGTACTTGTTGATTGATTGTATGTCCTCCTCTGAGAAGTGTCTGTTCAGGTCCTTGGCCCATTTGTTGATTGGGTTATTTGTTATCTTATTGTCTAATTTTTTTGAGTTCTTTGTATACTCTGGATATTAGGGCTCTATCTGAAGTGTGAGGAGTAAAGATTTGTTCCCAGGGTGTAGGCTCCCTATTTACCTCTCTTATTGTTTCTTTTGCTGAGAAAAAACTTTTTAGTTTGAGTAAGTCCCATTTGTTGATTCTAGTTATTAACTCTTGTGCTATGGGTGTCCTATTGAGGAATTTGGAGCCCCACCCCACAGTATGTAGATCGTAGCCAACTTTTTCTTCTATCAGACGGCGTGTCTCTGATTTGATATCAAGCTCCTTGATCCATTTTGAGTTAACTTTTGTGCATGGCGAGAGAAAGGGATTCAGTTTCATTTTGTTGCATATGGATTTCCAGTTTTCCCAGCACCATTTGTTGAAGATGCTATCCTTCCTCCATTGCATGCTTTTAGCCCCTTTATCAAATATAAGATAGTTGTAGTTTTGTGGATTGGTTTCTGTGTCTTCTATTCTGTACCATTGGTCCACCCGCCTGTTTTGGTACCAGTACCATGCTGTTTTTGTTACTATTGCTCTGTAGTATAGTTTGCAGTCTGGTATCGCTATACCGCCTGATTCACACTTCCTGCTTAGCATTGTTTTTGCTATTCTGGGTCTTTTATTTTTCCATATGAATTTCATGATTGCTTTCTCTATTTCTACAAGAAATGCCGTTGGGATTTTGATTGGCATTGCATTAAACCTATAGAGAACTTTTGGTAATATCGCCATTTTGATGATGTTAGTTCTGCCTATCCATGAACAGGGTATATTTTTCCATCTTCTAAGATCTTCTTCTATTTCTCTCTTTAGGGTTCTATAGTTTTCATTGTATAAGTCTTTCACCTCTTTTGTTAGGTTGATTCCCAAGTATTTTATTTTTTTTGAAGATATTGTGAATGGAGTGGTTGTCCTCATTTCCATTTCAGAGGGTTTGTCGCTGATATACAGGAATGCCTTTGATTTATGCGTGTTGATTTTATATCCTGCCACTTTGCTGAATTCATTTATTAGCTCTAATAGTTTCTTTGTAGACCCTTTTGGGTCTGCTAGGTATAGAATCATGTCATCTGCAAATAGTGATAATTTAAGTTCTTCTTTTCCTATTTTGATGCCTTTAATTTCTTTCGTCTGTCTAATTGCTCTGGCCAGTGTTTCGAGAACTATGTTGAACAGAAGTGGTGAGAGAGGGCATCCCTGTCTTGTTCCAGATTTTAGAGGGAATGCCTTCAATTTTTCTCCATTCAGAATGATGCTAGCCTGAGGCTTAGCATAGATTGCTTTTACAATATTGAGGTATGTTCCTGTTATCCCTAGTTTTTCTAATGTTTTGAACATAAAGGGATGCTGTACTTTGTCGAATGCTTTTTCCGCATCTATCGAGATGATCATATGGTTCTTATTTTTAAGTCTATTGATGTGGTGAATAACATTTATTGATTTCCGTATATTGAACCAGCCTTGCATCCCAGGGATGAATCCTACTTGATCATGGTGCACAATTTTTTTGATATGTTTTTGTATCCGATTCGCCAGAATTTTATTGAGGATTTTTGCATCTAGGTTCATTAGAGATATTGGTCTGTAGTTTTCTTTCTTTGAAGTGTCTTTGTCTGGTTTAGGTATCAGGGTGATGTTGGGCTCGTAGAATGAATTTGGAAGTTCTCCCTCTTTTTCTATTTTTCCTGAAATAGCTTGAAAAGTATTGGTATTAGTTTCTCTTTAAAGGTTTTGTAAAACTCTGCTGTATACCCTTCCGGTCCTGGGCTTTTCTTAGTTGGTAGCCTTTTGATGGTTTCTTCTATTTCCTCAATTGATATTGGTCTGTTTAGGTTGTCTATATCCTCCTGACTCAATCTGGGCAGATCATATGACTTAAGATATTTATTGATGCCTTCACTATCTTCTATTTTATTGGAGTATAAGGATTCAAAATAATTTCTGATTATCTTCTGTATTTCTGAAGTGTCTGTTGTGATGTTGCCTTTTTCATCCTGTATGCTAGTAATTTGAGTTATCTCTCTTCTTCTCTTCGCTAGCATGGCTAAGGGTCTGTCGATTTTATTTATTTTTTCAAAGAACCAACTTTTAGTTTTGTCAATTTTTTCAATTGTTTCGATTTCATTAATTTCAGCTCTGATTTTAATTATTTCTACTTCTTATGCTGTTGTTTTGCTCTTCTTTTTCAAGGATTGTGAGATGAAGTATGAGATCATTTATTTGTTGTTTTTTTCTTTTTTTAAGGAATGAACTCCAAGCGATGAATTTTCCTCTTAGAACTGCTTTCAATGTGTCCCATAGATTCCGATATGTTGTGTCTGTGTTTTCATTTATCTCTAAGAATTTTTTAATTTCCTCCTTGATGTCTTCTATAACCCATTGATCATTCAGTAACCTATTGTTCATTCTCCAAGTGATGTATGCTTTTTCCTTCCTTCTTTTATCGTTGATTTTCAGTTTCATTCCATTATGATCAGATAAGATGCATGGTATTATCTCTACTCCTTTATATTGTCTAAGAGTTGCCCTGTGACATAATATATGATCTATTTTTGAGAAGGATCCATGTGCTGCTGAGAAAAAAGTGTAACTGCTTGATGTTGGGTGGTATATTCTATATATGTCAATTAAGTCTAGGTTATTAATTGTGTTATTGAGTTCTATAGTTTCCTTATTCAACTTTTGTTTGGAAGATCTGTCCAGTGGCGAGAGAGGTGTGTTGAAGTCTCCCATGATTCTTGTATGGTGGTCTATTAGACTCTTGAACTTGAGAAGAGTTTGTTTGACGAACATAGCTGCACCATTGTTTGGGGCATAAATATTTATGATTGTTATGTCTTGTTGGTGTATGGTTCCCTTAAGCAGTATGTAGTGTCCCTCTTTATCCCTTTTGATTAACTTTGGCTTGAAATCTATTTTATTTGATATGAGTATGGACACTCCTGCTTGTTTCCGAAGCCCATATGAGTGATATGATTTTTCCCAACCTTTCACCTTCAGTCTATGTATGTCTTTTCCTATCAAATGCGTCTCCTGTAGGCAGCATATTGTTGGGTCTTGTTTTGTGATCCATTCTACTAGCCTGTGTCTCTTAATTGGTGAGTTTAAGCCATTAATATTTAGGGTTATTATTGAGATATGGGTTGTTCTTCCAGCCATATTTGTTTATTTATGTTACTAAACATGGTTTGTTTTCCTCTTTGATTATTTTTCCCCCCTTTACTGTCCTACCTCCCACTGTTGGTTTTCATTGTTATTTTCCATTTCCTCTTCCTGTAATGTTTTGCCAAGGATGTTTTGAAGAGATGGTTTTCTAGCTGCAAATTCTTTTAACTTTCGTTTATCTTGGAAGGTTTTAATTTCATCTTCCATCCTGAAGCTTAATTTCGCTGGATACACAATTCTTGGTTGGAACCCATTTTCTTTCAGTGTTTGAAATATGTTATTCCAGGATCTTCTAGCTTTCAGTCTGTGTTGAAAGATCATCTGTTATCCTGATTGGTTTATCCCTAAATGTAATCTGCTTCCTTTCTCTTGTAGCTTTTGAAATTCTCTCCTTATTCTGTATGTTGGGCATCTTCATTATAATGTGTCTAGGTGTGGATCTCTTATGATTTTGCACATTCGGCGTCCTGTAGGCTTCTAGGATTTGGGATTCTGTCTCATTCTTCAAGTCTGGGAAGTTTTCTCGTATTATTTCATTGAATCGATTGCTCATTCCTTTGGTTTGGAGCTCTATACCTTCCTATATCCCAATGACTCTTAAGTTTGGTCTCTTTATGTTATCCCATATTTCTTGGATGTTCTGCTCATGGTTTCTTAACAGTCTTGCTGAGCTGTCTATGTTCTTTTCAAGTTGAAATACTTTGTCTTCATTGTCTGATGTTCTATCTTCTAAGTGTTCTACTCTGCTGGTAGTATTCTCAATTGAGTTTTTAAGTTGGTTTATTGCTTCCTGCATTTCTAGGATTTCTGTTTGTTTTTTATAACCTCTATCTCCCTGTATAGTTGATCTTTTGCTTCCTGGATTTGTTTATGTAATTCATTGTTGAAGTGATCTTTCATTGTCTGATTTTGCTGTCTAATGTCTTCCTTGAGACTCCAGATCATCTGAAGCATGTATATCCTGAATTCTTATCTGACATTCCATCTGCTGCAGCTATTACCTCTTCTAAAGTTGAGTTGACCTGCATTGCTTGTGGTCCTTTCTTTCCTTGTCTTTTCATACTGCTCGTGTTTCTTTCTGCTTGGTGAAACTGTTGTTTTTTTGAAATATTCCCCCTATATATTTATATTGCTCTTGTATAGTTGAAAAGTCTCCCTCGCAGGAGCGGGCGGCGGCTGTACTCCTCCTCCAATTGGGGTGATCTGTCTACCACGCTGACGGGCCGCTGGGCCTGTTCTGCCGGTCGGTTGCAGGTCTGCCTACTTTGCAGGCGCGGGCGGCGGCTCTGCTCTGACCCTCCTCCAATTGGTGTGACATGTCTACCACGCCCGCGGACCCCTGGGTCTGTTCTGCCGGTCGGTCGCAGGTCTGCCTACCTTGCAGGCGCGGGCGGCGGCTCTGCTCTGCCCTTACTCCAATTGGGGTGACGTGTCTACCACGCCGGCGGGTCACTGGGCCTGTTCCGGGCGCGGGCGGCGGCTCTGCTCTGCCCCTACTCCAATTGGGGTGACGTGTCTACCATGCCGGAAGGCCACTGGGCCTGTTCCGCCGGTTGGTCGCAGGTCTGCCTACCTTGCGGGCGTGGGTGGCGGCTCTGTTCAGCCCCTACTCCAATTGGGGTGTCGTGACTACCATGCTGGCAGGTCGCTGGGCCTGTTCCGGGCGTGGGCAGTGGCTCTGCTCTGCCCCTACTCCAATTGGGGTGACGTGTCTACCACGCCGGCCGGCCGCTGGGCCTATTCCACCGGTCGGTCGCAGGTCTGCCTACCTTGCGGGCATGGGCGGCGGCTCTGCTCTGCCCCTACTCCAAATGGGGTGATGTGTCTGCCGCGCCGGCAGGCCGCTGAGCCTGTTCCGCTTGTCGGTCGCAGGTCTGCCTACCTTGCAGGCGCGGGTGGCGGCTCTGCTCTGCCCCTACTCCTATTGGGGTGACATGACTACTGCGCCGGCGGGCCCCTGGGCCTGTTCCGGGCGCGGGCGGCGGCTCTGCTCTGCCCCTCTGGCTTGATGACAAAGTGAGAGAGACTCAGTGTTTGTGACTCATTTTCTTTACCAGGAGACCAACTGTTTCTGTCGCCGCTGGTATCGATGAAGTTCTCTCCTCCACTGCTTTCTGATGACATCAGATCTCTGCCATGTTGGTATCCCATGCGAATGGCAGCATTTCGTTCCCTGTTCTATCCAGGCCCTCTTTTTCTCCTATTACCCTGATTTTTTTTTTTCCTCTGGGGCACTAATCATTAGTCATTAATTTGTGTGATAATCTTTGTCCTTCCTCTCTCTCTAAAATATAAGTCAGTTCTGATAGGGAATTTTTTTGTCCCTTGGCTGCTGTATGGTAGTTTGCCGCATAAGCATCACCACTGCATTAACATAAATATGTGAATATTCTGTGTATCCTGACCTTGCACCAAAGATGATTTAGTAATAAATAATATTTAAAGGATACCAGCACATTTTTAAAAAGTTCCACATGATGATTGCATCACACTTTTTGAAAACCATTTGGCATAAAATCTGCAAAAATTACATGGAGAAGCACTATATTACAAATATTTTCTCAAACAACATGATAGACTCCTCTTGATTTTTTTCCTTAAAAAACTAGTTAAAATAGTACCATTTATTTGAGACATATAGTACATATTAATATGAAGTAGTCAATAAGAATACAATGCTGAAAATTAAAGACCGTGACTATACTTTAAATGATGTAATTGTGGCATTTGTATGCTATTGTTCAAGGTATGGAAGATAGCTATGCCTAAAGTTCCAGAAGTCTCTGAAAAGGAGGTGGGATTTCACTTGTGTGCTCAAAGGACAGGATAGCAGTCAGCCCTGGACCCCAGAGAGGGTCACCCATGAGCAGAAGTAGATGAGTCAGTTCTGCACAGGTTCTGGCCAGAGTAGAAAGAACTCAAAAAAGAGTTGGCACTGGGTGGAAAACAAGATTGAATGAATAATTGGAGCATATTCTGGGGCATTTTGGAAGCAGGTAGAAAAATTGGTCTTTTGTGCAGAAACTATGAGTTTGTGATAAAGAGGTGCTAAGGAGTTTGCATTCTTTTGTTCCTCTATATGACAAGCTTTTTCAACTACAAATAAACAACCTATGAGAAAGGCTGTCCTTGAATGCTCGTGAAAACTATCCTCTGCTTCCTAAGGGAGACTGTCTAGTTCTTTGTAATTAGCAATAATTATTCCTTTCATCAAAGCATTTTACAAAGTACCAAGGCAGTGGTTATCCAGCAAATTGGTTCAGAAGGTATTGTTGTGTCATTCTTATTTTATTAATGAACTGCTATGACTCAAAGATGTATCATGTTAGTAAGTAGTGTATATATATATATATATATATATATATATATATATATATGTATACACATATAATTATAACATTGGAAACATACATTATTGTTTTCACTTTATAGAATTAATCAATACAGCATGGGAAATGATTATTTTACACAATAGATTGTATACATTTTAAAACCTTATCACTGTTCTCTCAAAGCAGGTTGTAAAGGATAATCATAAAATGTATATAGTAACTATCTTCTAGAATGTTTCATTGTTTTACATATGAGGTTTATTATTACAACAACTCAGCTAAGCAAAGAATTGGCAGTATTCACATTTTATTAAGTCAAAGTTATATTGAAACTAATGAAAAATCATGTAGCTAGTCAGCATGTGTGACCCAATATATTTGAATACATTTTTTCTCTCACACTGAATTGATTGATTGGTTTTGTGTCATATTGATGCAGCTTAAGAGGAGAAGAAAAATGAAGAATTTCATAATCAAATAATCAGTCAAGGAGCTGCTGCTAAAATTAGTCAGTACTAGGGTTTAAAAACGAAAACCTGGAGTTACACAAATGTCTGTAATCCTCTAATCCTACAAATAATAAACACAAGAAAATCTTTCCTCATAACCTTTCCAGAGAGATTTAAAACATTTAACAGGGATTACAATGTTAAATGTTATAACAGGGATTACATTGTTATAGGATGTCTGAAATTAATATGTGTGCATGGGAGAAAAATCAACATTATTTAAATATGTAAAAGGAAAACAAAGATATGTCAAGAACTTTCCAGAACCAGAAGTTAGCTAAAAGCAATTGTAATTACACAATTACATATGTGTAATCTCCATTTTTTGATGTCTGACTCTTTGAAAATCTCCATTGTTCTTCCACTTTGAAAGATGGACTTAGCTCACCCTAACCATGTATTTTTCTCCACACTTAATTTTCACTATGAATATGATTGTAATTTCATGAATATTTTTTTAAATTAACATTATGATTGTTTTTTCTGCATACTACTTTGCATATTGAACTCCCTTCTACATCCACCAACTTTTAGCAAAGTACACTCTACCAATTATATCAAAAGAGAAAATTTGTACCCCATTACAGACTCTCACCTCAGTCCCTTCCTGATTCATAAACTTTCTTTGGCTGGATATACCATTATTTTGTATAGTAATAAGGTTTTAAAATGCATACAATCTATGTATAAAAATAATTATCTTCAACTCTATATAGATTACTTCTATAAAGTGAGAACAATAATGTATGTTTCCAATGTTATAATTATATATGTGTGTGTGTGTATGTAATATTTTCATTATACAGTAAAGAAATGTATTTGTACATTCCTGTGGGTCATGGGAAACTGAGGCAGGAGGATCAGAAATTTGAGGCCAGCCTAAGTAATTTAGCAAGACACTAAAATTAAAAAAAGAGAGAAAAATGTGTTTGGGATTTTAGGGAAGGAAATGTTGCTTTATAATTGCTAGATCTATACTGCTCCGTGCAAGCAATTCATGATTTTGTGGAACAGGAACTCTTTTCTTATTATTCTATAAACTGTACTAAATCATTGTTACCTTTAATTTGCTTTGTAGTTGAACCTTTACCTTGTATATATATGTTTGTTCCTTTTTCTTGAAGTTTTTAAGCCCCTTTTTGGTTGAATGCAGGTTTTTAAGCCCCTTTTTGGTTGATGTCCATCTCATTCCACTGACTTTTCTACCTCCGTGTCCCCTCCCCTTTCCTCCTTCCCCTTTGCCCTATCTAGAATTTTACAATTCCTACCATGCCCCACTCCAAATCCCCATTATGAATCAGCATCCTTATATCAGAGAAAACATTTGGCATTTGATTTTTTGGGATTGTCTAACTTCACTTAGTATTATATTCTCCAACTGCATGATTTTATTCTCTTTTAATGCTCTTTTAATCCATTGTGTATATATGCCACTTTTTTTAATCCATTCATCCACCGAAGGGTATCTAGGTTGGCTCCACAGTTTAGCTATTGTGAATTGTACTGCTATGAATATTGATGTGGCGTGTCCCTGTAGTGTGCTGTTTTTAAGTTCTTTGGGTATAGACTGAGAAGAGGGATAGCTGGGTCAAATGGTGGTTCCATTCCCAGTTTTCCAAGGAATCTCCATACTGATTTCCATATTGGCTTCACCAATTTGCAGTCCCAACAGCAGTGTATGAGTGTGCCTTTTCCCCCACATCCTCACCAACACTTACGTTGTTTGTATTCTTAATAGCTGCCATTCTGACTGGAGTGAGATGAAATCTTAAAGTAGTTTTGATATGCATTTCTCTAATTGCTAGAGGTGTTGAACATTTTTTCATGTATTCGTTGATTGATTGTATATCATCTGGGTTTGATCCCCAGCACCACAAAAATTAAAAAATCACTACAGAAATTTATTTATCTAGTCTTGATCTCTTTGAATTTCTTTTTATAATTTAAATTTTCCAAAGAAGATTCCTGAAAGTATGTATGAAATAGAACTTTTGTGCTCCTGCATGTCTGAAAATAGCACTTTACTTTGCACAGGATGGAAGATTTGGCAGGATGTGGAATTCTTTGTTAAAGACCATTCACTACAAACTTTGAAGGCTTTTAAAAGCTAAAATTTTAAACCAGCTTTTCAATAGATTTTGACATTTAGTGTGGCAGAGAAAAAGTTTAGGGTCATACTAATTTTTGTTCCTGATTTTTTCCATCTGTATATTGGCAATGCTTATTTCATTATTCTTAAAATTAAAAAAAGAAAAAGTTATTTAGGTGTGGATATTCTTCGCTTATTTTTCCCTAGGAATTTGGTAAATGCTTTGGATCTTTTCAGTGTAAGAAACTTTGGTTTCTTTTGTCTCTGAGTTTTGCTTTTCCTCTAATATTTTTGCTCTTTCATCGGGGAGTCTTCTAATTTTAGGTTGAATATTCATTCTTCCTTCCATCTTAATCTTCCTGATCAGCATTTTTGGGGGGTCCTGTTTGCTAACATAAGTTTTCTTTGAAAAGAAGAATCATATTGATGGACAGCCCCATCTACCTGCCTACCCATATACATACATAAATTCAATCATACCTGTTACATAGATATTCTGTGTGGCAGTTACTTAAAGAACATTTTTTATCAGTGTTTTGTTTTTAGCAATATGTCTTTCTTACAAACATTTGAAATTTTCTGAAATACAGATATTTTTAAAAATTGAGGGGGAAAAAGTATCTGCTTTTGCTCCAACCAAAAAAGTATGCTTAAATTAGTAATGTCTCTCATTTTTTCCATGTGGCATCTTAGAATAGAGGAAATATGATTTAAACCTCAGTACAGGAACAAAGCAAATTTTACACTGGATTTTTAAACTGTAAATTTACTTAATAATTGAATAATGATCCTTTTGTTTTCCTTCACCCCTCATAAAAACTGTGTATTATGAACTAATAACTTGTTGAGAACCTGGCTCCCAACAGGCACATAATAAACAGTTCCTTTAGAGATTTAACTTTTTTATAGTGAAGTAACAATCTTCTTTATTGATTATTTCTACTCAAGAAAGAGATCTGTTGACTTCAGTCCTGTAGTCAATATTTAGCACATCTTGTTCTGATTGAATAAGTATTAAATATACAATGTGTACAAGCACATGTGTGTGCATGACTGTGAGCATGTACGTAAACATATAAGTACAAGAAAAGCCATGTCCTAAGCAGATAATCGTCCTTCATGTCTTTCTCAGACAATATGCTGACTTAAACTACTTGGAATATTGAACTTAAAATTGTAATTTTATATAGAACTGCAACCTGTGATTGAATTATTTATTAGATGCTTCTAATTTGTTCCAGGGAAACTTTGTTTTTGTTTATCTTTGTTGGGAAGTAACTTTGTAAGATCTGAGCTTCTAGAAGAGAGAGACACTTAAGGTGGAAATTGAGTTAAGTACTTCCTCAGCTTACATTTATTTCTTAGATATGTATAAACCCACACTTTGAAATATTTTATCATTGTTTCCAGTATAATTTCAGAGATGTTATCACAAAGCGAAAAAAAAATGGCTCTGATATGTACTAAAAGCCACACTTCAGAATCTTCCCTTTAAAGTAATGTCATTTGCTTTTCTTTTTAATTTTAGTTCTGTTGACTTAAAATGTTTGCAGACACTGTGGCAAATATTTAGTCAAATGAACAAAATAATTAGTGTTTCTAAGTGGAAGTGTTAACACATTTATTTAACTGCATGAGGTTTCTCTTGCTTTGTTCAGAGGGATTTCTGTAAACCTCTGAGGGAAGATGTCCCCAGGAGTGGAGAGCTAAATGGGTAGGTTGGGTCCCATCCTGCTTTATGTGAAATGGTTTAAATGGCACCTTGTGCTACCATGCCATACACTTTGTTGAAATATGCCAAACAGTTCTCATTTTAATCATCAGATTGGGCAGAGTGACTCATGGTGTGTGTTGGTCAGGATGAGCCAGGAATTCCATACCCTTTTGATGACAGTGTAGAATTTGAGGAGGGAAATTTGACAAGATGTTTTATAATTCATCCTGTGTATTTATGTATGTGTATACATGCACAGGGATAAGGATGTTCTCTCTCTCTCCAATAAGACTATGAAAAAATTTAATGTCCACCTTGAAATCTTAGTTAAATAAATTATGATAAGATAATATCATACATAGGAATATTATATATAGGAGTACTTTGTAGCAATTGAAGAATGAGGTATATCAAAATACACCAGTAAAGATGTCTAAGAAGTATCACATGAAAAAGTAAAGTGGCTTAACTACATAGTATGTACTCAGGTGTGTAAGGAAAAACCCCTCCTACATGTATCTATACATACATAGCTTACCTGTGTATGGACAATTTTTGAAAGGATATTTAAGAAGCTTCTTAAGTTGGCAAGGATGTGGACAAATTCCTTATCTGAATGTCTTACGCTTTTCAGTTTACATCCTTTTGTAACTTAATTTTTTTCCAAGAGCACATACTATTTTTGAGGTAAAAAGTACCTCTGCCCTGCAGAGTTGTGTGCTTTTTATATTGACCAATGTCCTGATTTTAAATGTCCTCTTAAACTCACATAAATATAGTTACTTCATACTAGACAAAGGAGTCATAAACACTCCTGGAGGAAAAATAGCCTCTTCAACAAATGGTCCTGGGAAAACTGGAAATCCATATATAAGAGAATGAAAGTTAACCCCCATATCTCCCCTGCAAAAAACTCACCTCAGAATGGATCAAGGACTTAGGCATTAGACCAGATACCCTGCATCTACTGGAAGAAAATGCAGACCTAACTCTTCATTATATTGGCTTACAAATCAGGTTCCTCAACTCCTAAAGTTCAAGAAGTAAAATCAAGAATCAATAAATGGGATAGTATCAAACTAAAAAGCTTCTTTACAATAAAGGAAACAATCAAGAATGTGAAGAGAGAACCTACAGAATGGGAGAAAAATCTTTACCACCTGCACCTCAGATAGAGCATTAATCTCTATCTGGACATATAAGGAACTCAAAAAATTTAACTCCAAAAAACCCAAATAACTCAATCAGTAAATGAGCAAAGGAATTGAATAGGCACTTCACAGAAGAAGAAATACAGTCAGTCAACAAATATATGAAAAAAAAGTTCAATATCACTAGCAATTAGAGAAATGCAAATTAAAACCACACTGAGGTTCCATTTCACTCTAGTCAGAATGGCAATTATCAAGAATACAAGCAACAATAATTATTGGTGAGGATGTGAGAAAAGAGTACACTCATATATTGCTGGTGCACATTGGTGCAACCACTCTGGGAAGCAGCGCAGAAGTTCCTCAAAAAACTAGGAATGGAACCACCATTTGACCTGTTTATACCACTCCTTGGTATATATTCCAAAGGAGTTAAACCTACAATAACACATCAATGTTTATAACAGCTCATTCACAAGAGCTAAGCTATGGAACCAACATAGGTGCCCTTCACCAGATGAATGGATAAAGAAAATGTGTATATATATAAACAATAGAGTATTTATTACTCAGCTCTAAAAAAGAATGACTTCATGACTTTTGTCAGCAAATATATGAAAGTGATCTCCACTATCATGCTAAGTGAAATAAGCCAATCCCCCCAAAACCAAAGGTAAAATGTTCTCTCTGATATGTGGATGCTAACACATAACAAGGAGGGATGAATAGAAGTTCAGTGGATTTGACAAAGGGGAATTCTGAGAAAGGAGGGGGATAGGAATAGGAAAGACAATGGAATGAATCAAACATAACTTTTTTAAGTTCTGATCTGAATACATGACTAGTGTAACTCCACATCATGTACAACCACAAGAATGGGGTCCTAATTAGAATAAGTTATACTCAATGTATGAATATATATCAAAATACACACTACTGTCATATGTATCTAAAAAAATTCAAAAGGAAGAAACCTAGAAATAAATAAGTAAATAAATATCCTCTGGGAGTAAAGATCTTATGCCACTCTCCTATCTTCCCCAAGTGTTCTGTGTTCTGCAAAGTCCCCTCCAAAATCCAGAAGCTTGGAAGGAGCATGGAAAGAAGATACTGTCTTCACTCCAGAAATGTTTCTGGGCTTCCCCTACTTTGGGGTGTTTGCTTTTTCCTAATGAGGACTCTATTAGGGAGCCTGAATGTCAGGAGTCAGTATTGTGCACTGATTAAGACAGATTCAGCCAAACTGCAGGCTTCAAAATGTAGCTGTACTATAGTCAGTTGCTCATTCTCTCCATTTCCTTAATCTGTTTCTTTACCTGAGAAATAGGAGGGATGATAATGCCTATTTTATAAAGTTGTTGTGAGAATTAAATGAATCATTACTGTAAGTAACATGATTGGAAAGGCCTGCATATAGTGAGTTCTATAAAAATACTTTTTTGAAAATATTATTTGCCCCCCACCCATGCCATTTGTCCTTAACAATAGAGTGGGTTTTCCTGCAAAAAAAAAAAAAAAGTAATTTAAATGTATATACATTGAATCTTGGTTATTTATAGTAATCATAGAGAAAATTGCTATCAGACTTATCCTTTTTATTTCTGTGTAAGGAAAGATAGTGGAATGAATCAAACATAGCTTTTTTAAATTTTTTTTCCTTTTTTCTTGCCTGTATTTCAAATTTTCTCTTCATTCCTGGTTTAAAACAATTCTATTACAAAACACCTTGGGTTTTTTCCATTGTGTTTCTTGTGCATAATCCATTGATCTTAATCTTGGATCTGTAAGTTTATAGTTTCCATCAAATTGGGGAAATTTTTGGCCATGATTTCTTCAAACATATTTGTCTTCATGTATCCTCACCACCCCTGCCGCCCCCATCTCTCTTCTCCTTTAGGGATTCGACTTCCACAGTTTGCTGTTTAGAGTTGTCTTATAGTTCACTTAGGCTGTTTCTTTGTCTACTTTTTAGGGCTTTTCCTCCTCTGTTTCATTTTGGAGAGTTGCTATGACCAGGTCTTCATCACAACCTTCACATTTGGAACATCTAATCTGCTGTTAATCCATCCAATATGTTATTATCACAAACGTTGGTGACTTCATCAGCTGGCCCCAAATCTGTTGTTCGGGTCTTTTCTCATTCCCTTTTACATGTCCACTGAACATCCTCAGCATTTCTTCTCGGTTTTTGTACAGAAACAATGTTAGGTGCTTTTGTCAAATGTCATTTCTGAATCAGTTTCGATTGATTGGTTTTTCTTCTCATTATGAGCTGTATTTTCCTGCTTCTTTTTGATTGGGAGATGTCTGATTTTGTGACTTTTATCTGATTGGGTGCTGGATATTATTACATTTCTAAAAATATGAACTCTGGTAAACCCCATTTCCTGGTGTTTACCTCAGGGTTCTGTTCCTCTCCCCGCCTTCCCTGACCACGTTGTCTGAGCTTCACTTGTCAAACTCAGTCTCTTACCCTGCTGTGCCGCTCTTCAGACCCTCATTATATGTGGGCATTGTGATATGTGTCCATGTGCACGTGTGTGCACATGTGTGTGTGTGTGTGGGGGGGGGGTCAGCCTCCCTACTACATAGGACAGGAGCTCCGTGAGGGCTTTGCTCTTGTCTGTCCTCGTCACTGCTGCATCCCAGAGCCTAGGACAACTCTCTGGCACATTTTAGGCCCTCAGAGAAGATCTGTTGAGTAAATAAACAAATAAATACCAGATACTATGCTGGGTGCCATTCAACACCATCCTGTGATGACACTGCCTTCCAAGGTGACCTTAGAAGTCTGTCAGGAGAGCAAAGTGAGAAAGAGCTTTTTCTACGAAGCAGGGAGAATAGATGTTCGACAGTCGAAACAACTAAAGAGAAAGGTCTGGTACAGCTATTCAGGAAAATAGGGTTTATGAAAATGATTCCACTTTTTGCTTCTCTTGGCCATAGAAATCCTAGTTAACCAACTTCCTTTTAAAGATATTTTCCCTGAATTTAGAAGAAAAAAGTCTTAACAGTATTGGTATTCTGGATGTTTTTCCCACAGGCAACATGATAAAGCATTGAAGTTTATCATGTACTTTCCTTGTGTGTCTGTATACATCCTCCATCCCTCTGCCTCCAATGTGAACTTGGTGCTGGTGGAAAGGAATCGTGGAGCCTTGGTGTTGGAACTCTCTGATCAGGAGGAGGGGTGACCTTCCCTGGGGCAGCCATTTCAGTATGTCTTGTAATTTCACCTTCAAGGAGGCACTTGAAGGGCTGACCTAGTATGGAGAGCCTGGCTGAGTCTTCAACCTTCTCTCTGCTATATGGATTCTGTGACAAATGTGCCAATTAAAGTGGTGGCTTTGTGATGAAGCCTCAAGTAACGAGACCCAGAACATATCTCCGTTTACTTCACATGGCTCAGCAGATGGAAACTACTTTCATTGCTACCACATTGTCCTGATTTAAATCAGGGTCCTGACACTGAAAAGGGAACTCTGCAGCCGATTAGCCAAGCCCCAAGTTAAAACTGTGTTGCTCTTGTTTGTATTTCTCAGGGTGTTTTCCTGATTCTATTTCTGGCAGAGTCTTTGAAGAAGAATAGTTTTCTTTTGTGAATTAGTAAATGGAATTTTTTTTAAAAAAAATAATGGATGTGTATCTGAGAGCTTGAAGTATATGCATGTGCTTTTTGAAGAAAATATTTTCATTAATTCACCAAAGAAAAGTATTTGTTTAGGAAGATTTCTTGAAAAAAAAAGTTAAGATAAAATATCCTTTAAATTGGTAAAAATTTCCCATGTATTTAAAAACAGGTTATGTAAACCAAATTGGCAACAGAATATTTTGCTTCTAGTTCAAGGAAGCACAAAAATGCTTCATGTTTCATGACCTAATTTCTGGCTTTCTAAAATAATCATATTTACATATAAGGCAGAAATATAGAACCATAGAGATCTATTTTTTGAATGAAAGCATGTGATGTTGTATCTTACATGTTAAATTTGAATAGTTCTTATTTTTAGGCTTAAAATAAGTATGCTTTTAATATTCTTTAGTGCCATGTGATTTTAACTACAGCTTATTTTTCTTTCCAAAAGTCACTTAAAACAGGAAATGAAGCTTACCAAGTACTTGAACAATATTCTTTCATCTTGGTATTTACAAACTCTCACTTAGAAAAACAAGGCTCATGTGCAAACTCTTGGAATAACAGAGCACCTGCTCTTGAGTTCCTGCCAAGCATCTCTCCCCACTCAACCTGAACATTGTATTTTCATGAGCATTTCACAATATTTCTCATCCCTGTTCCCAGTCTTGACCCACTGACCCAAGAATCAAGAAAATGTCATGTTAGTGCCTACTAATTAGTGCACCCAGAGAGCCTTTTCATCTGGCCTTTCAACCTTCTGGAGGAAGGAGCACAAGCTGTCACTTGCATCATGCAGGGAAAATGAGCCTTTACTACATTTTCCCTGTTTTGCAAACAGCTGAATAAGCCCAGCTGAGCTAGAGATGAATATGCAGGTTAGGAAGAAATTAACCTAAAATGCACTAGTGTTTGCATGACAGTGTTACAGATGAGACAGTACTGCTTTGTTGAAATACCCCTAATGGACTTCCACAAGCCTGAGTTTTTTAACTCCAGTATTGCTGTTGCCTCACACTTTCATTTCAAAATTATCATAATCATCTGATGAAGTTATTTTAAGGTTAAAAATAAAACAGTTAAAAAAATGAGTAGCATTTCAATGCATTGAAGTTTCCCTTGTTTTAAGACATGTTTTTGGAGAATGCTATAGTTTGTTTGTGAGCATATTTCGTTTGAGTGCTCATTAATCAGTGCTGTTGGGCCAGGGTCTCCTGAGCCTTCTGGGTTTGGGGGGAATCAGCTACTGTAATTAAAGGGATGAAATATATCATGGTCACAAACTTACTGCATCAGACAATTGAGGGTTTTATACTAGTAGAATTAATCTCTTTAATTTTTTCCTTAGGTGTTTAAGATAGAAGTGCTAATGAATGGAAGAAAACATTTTGTTGAAAAAAGATACAGCGAATTTCATGCCTTGCACAAAAAGGTAACCTTTGGTTTTTGTTCTTTGCCTCCTTTTCTCTATATGGCAGATGATATAATGTTAAGACTCCTTTCTGTGGTTCTAGGAGCACTAATATTTCTTGTGTATACATGGTTTCTATTATCATGATGTAAATTTCATTTTAAAATGGATTATTCAGTCTCTTAAAGGTGTGCTTCCTGTGTAGATGGGGTTTCTCTTGGGATCATTTGCATATACAAATCTGAGGCTGCAAACCATTTGTAGTATACTGCATTAAATGTTATAGCTTCTGAAAGAATAAGACCCAGACCCTGTTTTATCCATGAAATATTCTTAATGTTCTGTGCAAAAGGGAAAAGCAAAGTAAACTATCATTTTATGGAACAAATTTATTAAACTCAACTTTTATGTACCTGGATAAGATAATATACATGTATATACATTTTCAAGACTGGGGAACACATGCAAAAGAGGATCATAGATCCTCACCTTCTTTTGAGTTGTAAAGGGCCATTATAAAAGACTGATGTTTCAGTTCTGGAATCTATTTCTCTAAAAGTCTTATATAAAGGAAACAGAATGTAAAAGCAATAACTGAGTTGTAGGGGAAAATGATCAGTAATGAATAGAAAAGTGAACAGTTTTTATCTTTTAACCAAATTTAATTTTTTGCAGGTTACAAATTATTATGGGGGTGCTGAAATTATCTTAATTAGAAATACCTTGTGAAATTGCTCAGAAAATTAACCATATATGAGTCAGTGAAATTTTACTATTTTTTTCATATGTATGAAATATATATGTACATGTCAATATGTATATATGTATTTACCCACCCACATGGACTGTATATATAAAATATATACATACACATACAATGTATGACATAATTCAGTCTCCTTATTGGTTAGGTGAGAATTAGATGATTAGATACTGAGTACATATTAAGAAAGAGAGTCATTTTTTTAAAAAAGATTTCATTAATGACCTCTTCAATTTTCTGGGAAATATCATTGCATAAATAATTTGTGATGGTGTACTAACTCTGTATTTAAACTTTTTAAACATTTTTTTTAAATTAAGTTTTCCCACTGTGTTTAATCAGAAAAATGGAGAATTGAGTATAAACTTTAACAGAATATTGTTGGGAGGTTAGTGAGCCTGTTGCTCTCAGTTTTCCTTTAAGGGGAGCTCCAGGTTGTCTGTATGCTTCTCTGTTAGGACAGCAAGGGATAATTCACAATGAATCCTCCAGTTCAAATTTTGTTAAGCTCAGGTTCACTTTCAAAAATAAAAATAAAAAAGAATTACAGGTGAATAGCTATTTAGGCCAGGTTTTGCCAGCAAATTTTCCAAAGCACCAATTCCAGAGGCTCAAAGAGAAACAAACCTGAAATCTAGGTTTCACTTCCTTCTCATGGAATTCTGTTTTCATTCATTTTTTGAAGGAAACAGGCTCTGGAGAGGTTCTGCTGGATACCTAATGACTTAGTCTCTCCAAGGAGAGAGAGTAAGACCAGCTCTCCCCCCATACCCCACTCATCTTCTGCCAACCAGTCTGGACTAGGCAACCTGTCATGTGTAGGTTCCTTCCTAACTGCCTGGGTCAGCACCCAGTACTGCATGACCCGACAAAGCCCAGCTCTTCTCTCCAGATACTGGGATCGGCTCACAGGAAGCACAGCTGGGTGATTGCCAATTAGGCCAGCTCTGAGCAGGCTGCCCAGGCTGCTGGAATGGAGGCTCACTCACCCTCTTCTCTAATTCAGTTTGTTTTCCTCTGCAGCAAAGGACCTTCTCCCCAGTGATCTAGGCAATTCTTAGGTATTTGAAATCAGAAAAAAATTCCTAGATTTATTAGGACTTGCTCTCCTCTCAATTTCTACAGTTCTATTAATAATTTTAGCTAGTCTCATAATTCCATAACAAAGTTTGCTAGAATTAAAACAGAACAAATTCTCAAATTCTTCAATTTTGCATATTTCTAGCAGCTTTGTTAAAATATTTGTGATATCATTACAGGGACATAGAGACAAAAATAGGTTTGTGGGACAGAGTTTTAGTTGGGATGCACTATCTAATCTTCTGCATTCTAGAGGTGATAGCCACTGCTAGAAAAGTCATCTTTACTTATATTAAAGAGGTAAAGTTTCCTCTACTTGCCCCATTTGACTGTATTAGATTTCACAAAATGCTAACTATAAAGGCAATTAAATACAAGTAATAGTAAGAAGTAAAAAGAAAAATCATTCTGTAATCTTGATTGTAAAAGTGTGTGCTAAGGATTAAATGGGTAAAAAAAATTAATCCAAATATTGTACACAGCTTTATTGATTCTGTTGCCCATGTGTGGCCTCATTCTCTTTTTACAGTTTTCCATATTTGAATTTTGTAACAGGATATGAATGTTATATGTTTACCAAGAATTATGTTCCCTTAAATGTAGTTGAATCGATTGTCATTTAATTTTCTTGAAATATTCAACTATTTCTGCAGTGTATGTAATTTATTCTCTCACCTATCTTGATTTTTCTTACCTTTTACATTACATTTCACTTTTGCTTAAAGTGTTTAACCAGCGTCCCCAAGTTGACTCTAAATAACATATGAGCTATTTGCAAGTGCTTTGCACCTTTAGGATAATGAATGAATAGCTTCTGTCCATGCACCACAGCAACACACACACACACACACACACACACACACACACACACACACACAATGCCGCCTAGCTGATTGTCATTGCTGATTTAAAGGCAGAAACTAAAACCATTACCTACAGTTTGGATAGTGTTAAAGAAAGTCCTTAGTGCTTATTACTTCTCCTGAACTTTTGTAATTGTACTTGTTAAAGTACTGTTTACATCTTTCTTAGAATTGTTTTTCTAACATTTGGAAAAATGTAAGAATTTCTTTCTACGTGTGCATTGTTTTTCTCCCTTCAACTTGCTTTTAAATTATAAACCGAACTCTTTTTAAAATTATTTTTTTGTATTTGTAGATGGACACAATACCTTTATTTTATTTAGTTTTATGTGGTACTGAGGATCAAATTCAGTGCCTCACACGTGCTAGGCAAGTGCTCTACCACTGAGCTACAGCCACAGCCCCATAGCAGATTTTTAATGTAACTGGCAAGCATGAGAGTGTAAGGTTCACAGCACCCCATTAACTTGAACTTTATTTCTTCAAAAATTGTGTTTGTTTATTTGGCAGCACATATGCCTTGTTATTGTTGAATTGGTATCTCTTTAGTTTACTTAATAGTTATATCTTTTTTTTCAAATTGTCTATTTATGTGTGTTCTCATTTATCTACCTGGTCTTATTGTTTTTGCTTATTATTTTGTGTGGCCTTGAAATAAAATATTAGTCATTTGCTGAAAGTATATTTTACCTAGTGGCTATTTAATTTTTGTTATGAAGTTATTTTAATTTGAAAAAAATTTTATATTTTTATGTTTTATAATATGTCCATTTTTACTCTTTTAAATTTGTCATTTCTTCTAGAACTATGATGAGTATTTGATTCTTTTTTTTTTTTAAGTTTCTATAGATTGTTATTTTTTCAAGTGTGAACTCTGGACCACCTAAGTGCTGATTTCAGGATGCCAATCAGACTCTGATGCAGCTCAGAAATCTGCTTATTAAACCAGCCCCCCAGAGGATCTTAATGCTGGTTCATGTTTGATAAATTCTATTGTGGGTTATGTTTTTAAAGAAATTACTTATGACACGGCCCCTCTCACCTATCACACACACATACACACCCACAAGGTGTAGAGCCATACCGCTCAAGGTTTTAAGCCTCAAAGTGCTTCCCTGCATTCTCTTGCCTGCATTATCCAGAATGTCACTAAGTCCTGTTGATTCATTCTTCCAAATATCTATAACATATACCATTTTATTTTTCATTGTGTACTCCTGCCATCCCAGTCCAGAGCTACTGTGGATTAGTGTTGCATTACCCATTTCTGATTCCTGTCTTCTTTCCATTCTCTGCTCATGCAGTTTTCCTAAAGCACCATTTCCATCTCAATTCTTGCACTCATTCTGAAATAGGCCTGTATTGTCTGCCACACTGTAGACATTGACTCTCAAGGCCCATATTCTTAAACTTCGAATGGTATCCTAGTGTCACTATAACACTAAGTGTCACCAAGCACTTAATGGCTTAAACCAACATGCCTTTATTATTTCACTCCAAATGGGTTGGCAGGACTACATTCCTTCTGGGGGCCTTTAGGAGAAAACCAATTTTGCCTTTTCCAGCTTTGAGAAGCTGCCTACCTTCTTTGGTTCATGGTCCTCTTTGATCTTCAAAGCCAGCAATCACGTTCCTCTAGCTTCTGCTTCCACCATAACATCTGCTGTCACATCTCCTCTCTTTGATTTTGACACACCTGCCTCCCCCTGTGGTAGCACTGAGCCCAGTAATCCAGGAAAGGCATCCTATTTCAAGATCCTTTGTTTAAATCTCATCTGTAAAGCTCCCTTTTCCATATAAGGGAATATATTTTTAGATCCTAGGGTTTAGGGATTCTTAGGCATCATTGAGGAAACCATTATTCTGTCTTCCTCAAACTCTTTGCTGGGCTGGTCTTATTTCTCACTGTTCCTCCTAAGAAAATGTCAGCCCAGCCACTCTGTCTCTCCCTGCACCCAGGTATCTGCTGTGAAAATCACCACCTCTCTCTCTTGTCAGGCTGAACATCCTTCTGTGTTCTGACCATTCCAACCAATCCAAGATGGGTCAGTTTCTCCTTCTTCCTTCCATGCCAGCTTCCTTGGTTCCCTAATGTCTTTGTCCTGGAATCTCTTCCATTTAGAATAGAAATTTCTACTTAAACACTCAAAACATCTAAGATAACTAAATCTTAGTCATCCCTAAATTTTGTCAAATTAGAAGATAATTTTGTTTTAAAGGAGGGACCAAGCCTTATCTTTTGTATCTTTCTTGCTGTTAGAGTGTTGGGCACATCTTAGGCATTGAATGAATATTTGGCAAATGGGATATTTGGAGAACTCCCTGCACATTCTCATGTGGAAGTTTATTCCACTGAAGTTTGACTGCTGGTCCCAATAGACCTACCTGGTTCCTTCATAGCTCCCACTGTGCTAGCACAGGATAGGAAAAACCCCACTGCCACCCTGAAACAAAGCAAGGCCCCCCTCCCTCATTCTTTGTAGCAGGGTGCCCTTTCTGCAGGTCAAGCAAGTCTTCTGTGAGCCCTCAAGCTTGTAAATGCCTCCCCTATGCCCCATCTGCCCCTGTCCATGACCCCCGACAGCCAATTAATTTACCATTTTCAATGTTGGTGCTTGAGAGGAGTTTTACCTTTGTAGACCCCCAGATCTCATGCACGGGCAGGAAAACCTTCCCTGCAATGCAAACTGTTAAGCATATTTTAGTTTTCCTGCCTTCCCAGCTGTTTTCTGTCAGTTCCAGCCCACCCTTTTTATTCACCAAAGTTTTCAGTGAAACATGGTGCTGGTTCTCTTTAACGTTAACTGTCCTCATTTTTGTTATTGCCTACATTGGGCTTGAGTCAAATAGTGCATTCTCTTCTATTTAATTTAATGAAGCACACATTTCAGAAGAACCAGAAAACTGCTGCATGGGATCAGACTGAGTACCACGTCATGCACTGCGTCTCTAAAGGGAACCCCGAGAGAATGGGGGTGACGATATGCAGGGAGGGTCGTCTTGCTGCTTTAAATTCTTTTCTTTTCCGTTGTTTTTGTTCATGTGTTTTGGACAAACTATTTCCCATCCTTTCTGTGGAACATGGTTGATTTTTTCTAACCAATGTGTATGCCAGTGTCTATACAGAGTAAGTTCTATGTAGATCCTAACAGGATAGTAAGGAAAAGGAAGCAGTGGCATCAGGAGAAGAGGATTGTGTTTGTGGGTATCCTGGAATCTGGTACTTATCTGCGTGGATCAGAAAGGCCGTGTGCCCGGACGCGGCTGGGCTGGGACAGTTAATCATCTGAGGAAGCGGCAGAGGAGTATTCATCTTGCAAGCAGCTGAGCCCTACTGGAAACACATTGTCCTGGGTTTGTCTCTCATCTAAAGCAATCCATTACTCACCCGCCAGTGTCACAGGTCCGGCCGCAGCGATGATGGGCTTCCTCAGCACTGCTCACATAAATAAAAAGGAAAAATGTTTTCAGTGCTGTATCTATGGGATTCAAAAAAAAAAAAAAAAAATCAAAAGAGAGAGGAGACAGATAATGGAGTTGATTTTCTGAAATATAAGACAAATTGTGATTCAATAATTTCAAAGAAAATTTCTATGTGTGTAAATGGAAACTTAGCAAGCTTATTACCACAGAAAAATTGAGCATCTTGACCTCGTTCTTGTTGGGGAAATCCCTCAAGTAGCACAGAGATGAGATAGCTGTCTGTTCCCTCGCAGGCAGTGCTGAATTCCTCCCTCCTCCTCTCTGGCACTGTCCTCTTCCCCCAGCCCTGGATTGGACAGTAGGTGAACCCCTTTTACAGAACAAAGCCCGCCTTAGGCCACCAGCCCCCTCCGTGTCTATCCAACCGTACTCTTCCTCTCAGGAGTCCTTCTAGGGAACCCCATGCTTCCCTTGGTACCCCTCCTCTCGAGTACCTATGGTCATTGTGTGGTCTGGTCGTGCCCTGCCCCTTCTCCTTGAAACATTTTTCTAGAGAACTTGCTTTTCACTCTCCCCCACCCTCTGCCCTCCCCTCAGAGTTGGGTCTCTCAGCCTTGGCCCTCCTTGTATTTTTCCATTGCAGCATAATAAATTACCACAACCACAGACATATAAGCTTAAAACAACAGAAATTATCTCTAAGTCTCTGTGGGTCGGGAGGCCAGGCCCAGGGGTCCTGGGTTCTCTGCTGAGCATCCCACCTGGCTGAAATCAAGGTGCTGACCAAGGCTGTGGACTCTGAAGCTCAGAGTCTTTCTTCTGAGGTCATTCAGGTGGACTTCCATGCCTTGTAGTTGCAACACTGAGTCCCCCACCCCTTTCTTTCTTTCCTTTTTTGTTTTTTTGGTGGCTGTTGGCCAAAGGTAGGTTTCAGCTCCAAGAGACCATCCTTGGGTCCCAGCCAGGTGATACTCTTACAGCATGGCAGCCTGCTATGACTGAGGCTTATAGAATACAAGGTGGTCATGGAGGTAACTGCCCCAAGGTCTTCACAGGGTAAGGGGGCTCTGCAGGGCATCTGAACCATGGGCCCTTTTCCTTCATTTGGACCTAACTCCTGCTTTCATCTCCTGAAGTTCCATGGCTATAAATACACTTCTACATTCTGATTCCCATGTTTACAGACCTACAGCTGATTACCCATCACCCCAACCTGGGTGCCTGTTGGGCATCTCTGACTCAACATCTCCAAACAGAACAAAGGATATGTTAGGAGTATCTCTGGTTGCATACAATAGAAACTTAACTGGATTTCTTGAGGAAGAAAGAGTTTTATTATTCTTGTACACAAGAAAATTAAAAGTAAGCAGTCCCAGGTGATAGAGCAATTCCACTACATCACATTCTGGACTCCACCTGTAATCCTGCTTCACCAGCCTTACCTTCACAGTTGATTTTTACCCTATAGTTATAACATAGCTGCCATCCTTCCCGGCATTGCTTCTGCATTCCTGGCAGAAAGAAATATTGCTTCTTGTGAGAAAATAGGAACACTGCCTAGTAGACTTGTGCTGCATTTCATTCACAACCCTGTCATATGCCACTGTAATTACAGGGGAACTTAGAAATTCAAGAGTTTTAACTCAGCATGTTGGCACTCTAAATGACATTTTTTTTTTTTAAATTGTTGATGGTAGTGGTGAACTTTTGGTTTTTGGTTTACAAAGAGGGAATGAGTATTGGGCAGGCAGCTAGCAATGGCAGCCACATTCCCCTATTCATGTGGGATTAGATTTGGTCAAAGTGACTCTAAAACCAAAATAATGGTGACACTAACAAATCTCACTTTGCCTGGGCTGTCGAGGCAGTTTTGTGATCATCAGGGACCTGGGCTTTTGTTGCTGTCCATTCTTAATATGCAGCTTCTGCCTCATCATCAAAGGTGGCTGCTACTGTGTGGGTAGTTTAGCTAGCAGAAGGGGAAAAAGAAAAGACAGTAGCCCTACCTTTGAGAACGCTTCCTGAAAGTTGCACATATATGTTTGTTTACCTACCTGTGATCAGAATTCTGTCACATAGCCACACATAGCTTGAGGGGGAGGAGGGTTTGAGAAATGTGTTCCTTATTCTGAATGGCCACATACTCACCTGAGGATCAGGAGTTGTATTCTGTAGAACACAGGGACAGTGGATTTGAGGGGAAAATTAGTCCATGAGCCACTTATCCCAATCTACTACTTTTCAGTAAGGTGACTACCAGGTCACTCATAGAAGGGCTGCCAGGGAAATTAAAAAACCTAAGAAAGGGGCTGGGGCTATAGCTCAATGGCAGAGTGCTTGCCTACCATGTGTGAGGCACTGGGGTTTGATCCTTAGCATCACATAAAAATAAACAAATAAAATAAAGGCATTCTGTTCATCTACAACTACAAAAAAGTTTTGAAAGAAAGAAAATACCTAAGAGGGAAGATCTGTCTTAGAGCTATCCTAATTGCTTCTACTTTGCACACACACCCCGTGACCTTCCATCTGCCATCTCCATGGCCAGCACGCAGTCATAAACACCATCACCTTTTGCCTGGGTTTCTGTAGGCGCTTCTGACTGTTTTCCCTAGTCTTACTCCAGGCCCTGGGTCGTCCATATTGCTCCTGGAACCCAGCATGTTTTCCTTAAAGTCAAAATCATATCACATACCAGCTTCCTGCCTTGCAGTATCTGGCACTGCCACCTCTCATCCAGTCCATCTCCTGCTTTCTAGTTTTGAATACCTGAAGCCTGTCACTCCTATAACGTTCCTCCAGCTCCACACCTGGGTCCCTCACAAACATGATTCAGGTTGCTCCTAGATTCTCCCACCTCACACAGGCCTTCCCAGCTGCTAACCGGTTTCTGATGCTGGCTGTCTTTGCCCTGTTTTATCAACTGCTTACTGTTTGTTACATTTATTGTTAATTGTTACTGTTTATGTAAGCTGTATGCAGCAGAAATGTCCCCAGCACCCAGGAGCATGAAGGAGCTCAATCTGTTGAATATTCCATGACTACCTTCAGGGGCTCCATTTTCTCTGGAACTTTTTTCTGACTGGTGGAAGAATAATGTGCTTTAATGAATTCTAGAACTTACTCAGTGTTTCTGTACTATTTACTTCATGGAACTAACCTCACTTTGGATAGCTCCCCTCCCCAGATCCATGGACTTTCTACTACAACCCAGACTGGTTGTTCTTTAGGCCTCTTCTGCCATCTTTGGATTTCCACCCCAAAGGGGCAGAGCTATGAGTTCTAATCCTATTTCTTCTCCTCTTTGCGTTAAGCTCTGTTTTCTGGAATTAAGTTCTCAAACAAGGCATAGGAGATGAATGTTCTGAGTCTGCATGTCTGAAAATGCCTTCATTCTCTCACTTGATTGGTAGTGTGGTTGGTTGTGGAAGTGCGTTTTCAGGTGAAATCTTTGGGGTATCTTTCCGCATCCATTGTTGCTGTTGAAGAATCAGTTGCCACCAGAGACATGTTTCCCCTGTTTGTGACCTCATGTTTTCCCCTGTGCTCTCTCTATCATTGATGTTCTGAAATCCCAACAGACATATAATATATTTTAAAAAATATATTATGCTGACACCCAATTAATTCTTAATCTGAAGACATAATCTTTTTTTTAGGTCATATGAAAGTGATTTTTATGTCTGGGTTGCATTCTATTCTTAATGGATTATTAAGTCTAATTTCAAACATCCTGGATTTATTCTCTTTATGTTTTATCGTTTCATTGACCCTTTCTTTCCTTTGTTCTACATTTTGGAAG
Organism: Marmota flaviventris; assembly: GCF_047511675.1. Taxonomy (NCBI): domain Eukaryota; kingdom Metazoa; phylum Chordata; class Mammalia; order Rodentia; family Sciuridae; genus Marmota; species Marmota flaviventris. The sequence continues at coordinate 53,191,624 of NC_092502.1, forward strand.
ATTTCCATGATTTTGTATTCTACCACTTTTTAAAAAAAAAATTGTGTCATTTTTTAAATTTTCAGAAGATCTTTCCTCTTTTCTGATTGTTTCTTCATTATAGTAACCTGTTCTTTTTTTTATATAGAAGCATATCTTCTCAAGTCTTTCTGCAGGTAATAAAACAAATTGTTAAAGATCTCACCTGTTATTTGATGTGTCTGTTTCTTTTGGGATTAGTTGTTCCATTTGTTGTTGTGGTGGTGGTTGTTATTGTTTTGGTCCCTTTTCTTTCATAGTGCTGGTTTTCCTATGAAACTGAACCTTAATTGCCCATCCACCTAGATTAATTATTCCAGTATTCTCTGTCTTGAATACATAAATCTGCTCCTTCTACTGAGTGGGTGGAACACAGGGCTGTATTTCTGTCTTAGTCTCATCTTGTCCCATTCCCTATGGCTCCTTGCTTTTTTAAAAACACTATCAAGATTAAATCCAGGCATCAGTAACCTTTTTTAAAAGGGTATTTGTTTTTTCCTCTCAAAAAAAGCCTGGCAGTGGGCAGTCCAGAGTTGATATGACAGCTCCAGGAGACTGTCCTGCACCCTGGCCTTTTCTTTCTCCTTAGTCACTTAGAACACCTGTCCTCTGTCTTCAGAATTCCCTCATGAAAATAAATGTTTACAGTTGCTCCATAGGCACATGCTAGGCAGGAAAAGGGTGAAGGGGGCATGGGACTGAAGGTGCAGCCAGTTGAGTCTGGTTCACGTGGAAAGTGTATTTATGGAAAGTCTTTTGCTGTGGCTTCTGATTATATTGCGTTGGCTTCCACTATCCTCAAGGGGCGTTGGGAAATTTAGTTTTTTTAGCTAATAATGAAATACATTATTTCCCCCAATTTTATAGGAGTTCTGTTGTTAAGGAAGAATAGATTTTGAGTTTGCAGCCATTGCCTTCACACTGTGATTTCAGTGGTACTTGGAAGAAGGGAGGAGTCCACCCAGGCTCGGCCTCAATACTTGAAATGGAAGTGCTAATCTTTGAAATGCAGAGTCTTCCTCTTCATGCCTGGAGTGGCTGATGTTGAATGTATTCTTCATAGGGGAAGAATTTTTATTATATGTTTAATGACCCATATTTAATTGTGTGCAATTTCTTATTCATTATGATGCTTTTTTCTTTGCATGTGTTGGGAAGGAGGAACCTTTGCAGGTTTTTCCAAATCTTGAATTGGACCATGAGATTCACTCTATTTTTAGAGACAGTGTGTTAGTCTCCTACTGGTAATGTAACAAAGTACCATAAATGTAGTGACTTAAGATAACACTAATTTATGATCTTGCACTTCTTGAGCTCAGAAGTCCAAAGTGAGTTTTCTGGGCTAACATCCAGGTAGTCAACAGGGCTATGTTCCTTCTGGAGGCCATAGGGCAACATCTGTTCCAGCTTCTAGAGGTTTCCTGGATTTGAGGTCTCTCATTTTAAAGCCAGTCCCCTGGCATCTTTCAGTCTTTTTCTGGCTCTGACCCTCCTGCCTCCCTTTTGTAAGGATCCTTGTGATTGCATCGAGCCTAACCTGATAATCTAGGATAATCTACCTGTTTTAAAATCATTAATTTAACCAAATCTGCAAAATCCCTTTTGCCATATAAGGTAACATTCACAGGCTTAGGATTTGGTCATCTTTGGAAAGGAAATTATTCTGCCTACCACAGGCAACTGTAACTCAATTTTGAACAGAATTTTCTTTATATCATTTCCTGAAACTGCTGCCTAGGAAGACGTAGCTAAGAACTATCATTCAGTTTTCATGAACAGAATATGAACTTAATTGTTAGGGATGTTGGAAAGATTATCCTCCATTCCATTATAGAATTGTCAAGAACCTCTGCAAGCAATATGGTCTAATTCATGTGGCATTTCTAGGGACAGTGGTTATAAACAATTGTATTCGGTTTTGCTTTCTTAGGTGAAAAATATGTGGAAAGACTTTTTATCAGAATATTACTTGAAACAAAATTTTGTTCCATTGATTTCTTTTACAAAATAAATATATTTTTAAAACTTTTTTTTTTTTTTACTTTTTGTCTCGTTTACTGAACTTTTGCTTTTTTCAGGAAAAGTAATTTCAATATGAAATATCAATAGTAACAACTACCAGAACACAACATTCTTGTTCTAAAATCTGAACAGTTAGGACAACTAAGTAACGAATTTTTTTGACAAAATTCCAGCATAATTATCTTCTCCCCACCTTTTATTATTATTATTATTATTATTATTATTATTATTAGCTATAACAGTGTTTTACTTTCTTTTATTGGTTCCCTGCTCATAATGTCATTATAATTTTTTCTCTCATATTCTTGTCTTTATAGCTTAAGAAATGTATAAAAACTCCAGAAATCCCTTCTAAACATGTCAGAAACTGGGTCCCAAAAGTTTTGGAACAGCGACGACAAGGTTTGGAAACTTATTTACAGGTAAGATATGTTTAGATCCTCAGTTAATATAACCTAAATAGTTGTATGTCTTACTATTTTTAAGAGTATATGAGAGTGATAAAAAAATATATAAAGAAGCAAAATATTCTTAATTAAAATAAAGGAAGTTTTATAATTATAAAATGTTGTTGGTGCATTGATTCTAATTAGTTTCTATTTAAAATTGGTTTTTGCTATGGGGAAGTGAAAATATGGTACAAAGGGAAAAACTGACATAAAGAGGACCTATCCATTTTTTAAACTCACCTCTACAAGCACTTTGGTTTTGTGTTTTGTTTTCTTCCCCGGGTTTATTGCTTCCTCATAGCAGCCTCAACCTTCAGGTTTTGGGTGTTTGGGGACAGATTGGTTTAGTAATAAAAAGTGAATTTTTAGTGGACCCCACTAACATACCTATAGAATCACACTGAGGGGGTATCACCTCTAACGAAGCACCTCCTTCTTTGAAAATTAGAGTCTATGTGTAGGAAGAACACATTAGGAGCTCTTCTGCAGCAGAGGAGAAGCAGAACTACCTGAGTGAGACCAAGGCACTCTCCACTGGTGAATGAAAAGCAAAGGGAAAAGGCTGAACAGTTTCAGCTTCTCTGAACTTAAAACCAAAAGCCCCAGAGGCCTGTGGTAAACATTCAGTGAAAACAAAACACAAGTCCAAGACAATGCTCAGGGCAGGGTTGGGATAGGCCACCTGAGGTCAGCTAGTGCTCCTCACCTGAGCCAGAGAGGATCCATGTGTGGGAATGACTGAGGCAGACAGGGCAGGAGCAGAGAAATCTTGCCTCTCAAAAAAAAAAAAAAAGGAGCTGGACTTCACTAAGAGTTAGGAATTCGTGACTGATTCTTCCAAGACATGTTCCGTCAGGGAAATAAGCAGCCACAACTATATTCTTCCTTTAATATCATAGGAAGAGGAGGGAGTGTGTAAAGCCACTGTGCTTTTTCCTCTACAGAGGATGGTTGTGCCTGAATCACTGGTGATTCGATGCTGAGGAGAGGCTGTGCTTGGTGATAAATTCAGAGGACTTCTCTCAGATGGCAGAAGTCTTCTCCTGGCCCCTGTAGTTGGCCTGGTCTTCACACACTGGCATGCTCAAGGCAGCTGGGATGTGTGAGGGGGACTTTCTTCACTGTTCTTGGTCTTTTCCTTTTGGCCTTGGTGGAAGGATTCTTCACCGTCTCTCTCTGAGGGTGAAACAGCTTAAAGGAAACGGGGATCACCAATCACAGGAATGTGTGTGTGGCCGGTTCCCCAGACTCTACGTGACTCCCATAGCTTCAGGCAACACTTCAGAGCAAAAAAACAAACCAAAACCCAAAAAACAAGACTTCAGAAATTGTATGCAAAGGGTAAAAATGCATGTTCTCTATAATTAAATAGAATAGGTAAACAATGCATTTTCATTTGTAAGCCAGATTTTCCACAGATATTGTGTATCTTCAAGCTTTAGTTCCAAAGAAAGCTTTATTCTTTTCCCCCATTGTATTTGACACATGACTTCCATTACTACTCAGTGTAAACATTTTAAGTTGTTTGTACTTTGGATATAAATATGTGGATAAAATCATCTGGCACAGAGAGGAGTTTATAGTGATACTCAAATTGAGCTTAGAATTTTCTATTCTCAGAAATAGGGCTTGAAAGATGTGGTTGAAGGGCCGAGAAGGCTTGTTTCCTGTTGTGCTTTTAATATTCAGTTTGTTGTCACTTCATTCCCCAGAGGAGTTCAAGGGAGTTCTTCTTCCTTTTCTACCTGATTCTATCTGCCCGCAGTGGAGTTAGCCGGAAGTTGCAGAGATGAATGTAAATGCTTTATTAATCCCAGGTGAAAAGCAGACCCTGGCTCTAGGGGTCATTTCTTGATTTTTAGTATTAAAGTTTTTAATAAGATAATATTACTGTTTCTTTTGCTTGCCTGTCTAGCTCCAGTTACATATTAGTCTAAACCCCAGGGAGTGGGTGTCCCCGAGCCCTCCTCAGCAGGCACCATCTTGCTGCTAGTCTGTCTGAAGAGAGTGCTCCTGATTTGGCCCATGAACCTCAGAAAGTACTAGTACCCCAAGCTCAACAGGAGCTTAGCTGTTACGTTTTCTCCAGCTTGCCTCCTACCCATCAGGTATGTTCAGGATCACCCCTCTGACCTTGATTTCCCACCCATAAAACAGGCAGGTCAGCTTTTGTGAGGGTCAGAGGAAAAACCTTTTTCTCTTCTTGAGAGGGCAACCTTCTGCACTCCTAAGAGAGCCCAGGCTGCTCTTTCATGTTAGAGACAGAGAAACTAGGTCTAGTGCTGTTCAGAAACTTGCCTTCTCCTGAAATTACTAGTTAAAAGATTTGGACTGGAGTTTTAGTTTCCTAATGACCAATTTAGTCTCTTTTCCTTGTATATTGTAGATTTTCTAAATTAGGTAAAAATTTTTAGCCTTTGCATATGCCTTTAAGTGGATTAAAAACAAACACTTTATAATCAAAAACTACCAACCCAACTCCCTTGATAGATAGACATATGATTTTTTAAAATAATTTTAAAAAACATTTATTTTTTAGTTGTAGGTGGACACAATACCTTTATTTTATTTTTATGTGGTGCTGAAGATCAAACGAACCCAGTGCCTCATGAATGCTAGAAAAGTGCTGTACCACTGAGCTACAACCCCAGCCCAAAAGCTACTCTCCAGTAGAAATCTTATGTCTTACAGGAGAAAAAAGGATGCACAACAAATAAAAGTAACATGCAATCTCCACGATACTTAAATAATTGTCTTGTAGCATGTAGATGATGGGCTCTAATCAGTGCCTTTTACTTTCCAAAACTTCTGCCAGATTTGGAAATGGTTATTTCCACATAGTCTAACAATGTAACAATGACAGCTATGGCTATTTAGTATTACTTACCATTACTTACTTAGGAATTAAAAGAAAGAAAGAAAGAAAAAGAAATAATACAATGCTATTTAGTAAGTTTTTTAAAAATTTTGTAAGTACACTTTTGAACCATGATCACTTTCCTACTTAACATTTTTAAATCATTTGGTTAGAAACAAATTATTTTAAAAAATTAAATATCCAAGAACACACAGTATCTTAGAACAAAAAAAACTAAGTTAGCCAATGAGAGGTTAAAAGTTACATTGGACATATGAGTGATTTGAAGTATGGCATTCTATCTGATGAACAGTGATTATTATTTCATTTTCGAGAATAATTTTCTATGTATTGAATAGGAAATCTATCTTAGGAAATCTAGCTCTTAGTTGTGTTCATCTTCTTCCCCAGACAAACTCCCTGAGGTTTCACAAATGAGGGAATTGATCCATGTAAAAGTGGAATTAAGTAAAACAAGGTTTTTCTACATGAATGGAAGAACACCAATTCATTTTAATTCCAATAAAAAATTCATGCCAAATAAAAATTTTATGAAGTAGCAAATTTTTGTTTTCCAAAATATATATACAGATGTGCTTCAATTTATGATAGGGTTATGTCCTGATTAAACCCATCGTAAGTTGAAGATATCATAAGTTGAAATGCATTTGACACACCTGACCTTCCAGCATCACAACTTATCAACACAGGAGTAAACTTTAGAGTACTGGTGTATACACCACGGTCACATGGCTGGCTGGGAGCCTTAGCTCACTGCTCCTATCCAGTATCATGAGAGTGTCATACCACATATTGCTAGCCTGAGAAAAAGACCAAAATTCAAAATTAGAGGTACAGTTTCTACAGGATGCATATAACCTTTGCACCATTGTTAGGTTGAAAACTCTTAAGCTGAATCATTCTAATTGAAGTCCATTTGTACTAGAAATTCATCTACTTTGGGAGATGTTTTAACAGGAAGATAAAAACAAGTTAATATTTTACTCTAATTTAATGAGAAATGTTATATGCATATACAGAGTTTTGCTTAAAGATAAGCATTCATCAGGCACTTGTGGTATTTGAGGCAAAAGGGTATATCTAGCTTCAGAGGAGCCTTGAACCATATCCCAGTTAAGTAATCATAGTTATTTTATCCATTTCTCTTTTCTGTTTTCCATGGTACAAGCTTCATTGGGCCCCTTTCTGATACAAAAGGGCTACAGTGGTTCCAGACCTCTCCTACTGTTATCAAATACACCAGAGCCCTAGGGAAGAGTAGGGTCTCTTTTAGTAGTACAATGGAAGAAGGAGAAAGTGCCTTTGCTTAGAAGTCTTCCTGGTCTCATTGGTTTATCTTTGCACATGTGCCTACCTCTGAACCTCACTGTGGCTAGTCAGATTCTACTCTTGAAGCTAGGGGGGAGGTTGGGTCATTTTCATAAGAAATAACTAGGGTGTTCTTGGTAAAAGAAAAAGGAATGTCCTGGGTGTGAGTGGAGGAGCAGAGGCAACCAGCAAATGCACACTCCAGAAAACAGTGATGTTCAGATAACTCAGTATTTATTGATCAACCTCTCTGCATGTACACCTCCTATCCTCTGGTAACCGCTGTTCTACTTTTAAATTTCATGACATCAACTTTTTAAGATCCCACATATGAATGAGATCTTATGGTATTTTTCTGTGCCTGGATTATTTCACTTAAAATAATATCCTTCAGGTTAATCCATGTTGTCACAAATGATAGAAATTCATACTTTTTTATGGCCGAATAATATTCCTTTCCATATACCACATTTTTGCCGCAGTCCAGCTGCAGCAAACTAGCCGGGGAGTGACGAACAACTTGTGTAGATTGATACAGCAGGAATAGGAGCCGTTTATTGCAGGACAGGAGCAGTATTTATACATTCCACACAGCTTATCTAATTAGCATAAAATAGATACATCAGTCAACCAATAAGGAATCTCCACACTTAATGGCTCACTGGTGTTACTTCACAAACCACTCCCTCTGGCATTTTGCCAGGCACCATCCAGACTTGTTTACAGACTCCAACATTTCTCTGGCAAAATGCCAGGCGCCATCCAGACTTGTTTACACACTCTAACAATTTTCTTTATCCATCATCAGTTGATAGACCCTTTGTTTTTATTTGTTAACTATTATAAACACTACTGCAGGAAATATGGAATTGCAGGTGTCTTGGACATACTCATTTTATTTCCTTCAGATATATATACAGGAGAGAGAGAGAACTGAATCATATGATTGTTCTATTTTTAATTTTTTGAGGATTCTCTATACTATTTTCCATGATGACTGTACAAATTTACATTCCTATCAACACTATGTAAGGGATTCTGTTTCTTCACCAGCATGTTTTGTCCTTTGTCTTTTTTTTTTTTTTTTTTTTTTTAATAATAACCATCCTACCTGGAGTGAGATGATCTCATTGTGGTTTTGATTTGCATTGATTATCAGTGCTGTTGAGCATTTTTCATGTATTTTTATCTTTTGGCCATTCATATATCTTCTTTGGATAAATGACTAATTTGAGCTGTCGCCCATTTTTAAGTGGGCTCTTTGGTTTCTGCTGTTGAGTTTTTTGTGTTGCTTATGTGGTCTGGCTTTCACTCTCATGTTAGATATATAGTTCACAAATATTTTCTCTCATTCTATAGGTTGCCTCAGCTCTGTCAGTTGTTTCCTTTGCTATGCAGAAGCTGTTTAGTTTGATATAATCCTATTTGTCTTATTTTGGCTTTTGTTTACTGTGCTTTTGGAGACTAACTCAAAGATATTTTGCTCTTTCCAACATCCTGAAGCATTTATTCTGTGTTTCTTTTAGTAGTTTCATTGTTTCAGGTCATACATTTAAGTCTTTAATCCATTTGTCTTAACCATTTTTAAGTGCACAGTTCTTTTAAGTGCAGCGACTTCACATGCATTTATATTTTTTCACAACCATCATCAGTATCCATTCCCCAAATTCTTTTCATCTTGCACAATTTAAATTCTATCTTCCCTGAACAGTTTCTCCATCCCCCTTAACCCCAGAGCCTGATGGGCCACCACCTTTCTACTTTCCGACTTTATGATTCTACTACCCAGAGAGTATTTGCCTTTGTGACCAGATTATTTCCCTTAGCATAAAGTCCTCTAAGTTCATCTGTGTTGTAGTATGTGTTATAATTCCCTTCCTTTTTAAGATCACACAATATTTCGTTGTATGTATATACCACATTTTGCCTATCCATCTGTTGATTAACACTTGAATTGCTTCCACATTTTAGCTCCTATAAACAGTGCCATTTTGAACATGTGTGTACAACAGCTCTTGAGACCCTGCTTTCAACTCTTTTAGATGTATACCCAGAAGTAGAATAGCTGACTCTTGTGGTAATTCTATTTTTAGCTTTTGAGGAACTGTTGTACTATTGTCCACAGTAGCTATACCATTTTAGATTTTTCACCAGCAATGACAAAGCTTCCATTTTCTTCATATCCCTTCTAACACTAGTTATTTTTATTTTTTTGACAGTTGCTATCCTAATGAATATGAGGTATTACCTCATGACAATTTTGTCTTGTTTCCCTAATGATTATGTATGTTAAGCATCTTTCCATGCCCCCCTAATTTTAAATATGCAAAATAGTAGAATTCATTGTTACATATTCATACATCTATATCATATAGCAGTTCAATATTGTTCCCGATTCAATACTGTTCAATATTGTTTCCCCTTTCCCTCACCTCCTTCCTCCCACTATTCCCTTTCTTATACTGATCTCTCTTTGATTTTCATGAGAAATCCCCTCCCATACATTTCTTTTCCTTTTTCCCCTCTCTAGCTTCCACATATGGAAAAAAAAAACAAAAACTTATGACCCTTGACTTTCTCAGTTTGACTTATTTTGCTTAATATAATGTTCTCAAATTTTATTCTTCTTTTCCATGTTTTTTGTTGGTCATTTGTATATCTCTTTTGGAGGATGTCTGTTAAAATATTTTGCCATATTAAGAATCAGTAGTTTGCTGAGCTAGGAGGGTTTTGAGTTCAAAACCAGCCTCAGCAAACTAAGCAAGGCCCTAAGCAACTCAGTGAGACTCTGTCTCAAAATTTTAAAAGGGCTGGGAATGGGGTTCAGTGGTAGAGCACATCTGCATTCAATCCCTAGTCTCCACCACCCAAAAAAGTTAGTAGATTGTTTTTACATTGCTGAATTTGAGAACCTTTTTGTATATTATGGATATTAATCCTTTATTTTATAATATAATTTGTAAATATATTTTCCCATTCTGTGCTTTGCCTTTTTATGTTGGCAATGTCTTTTGATGCAGAATATTTTTTACATGTTCATAAAGTCCCATTTGTATTTTCTTTTGTTTTCTGTGTCTTTGGTGTCGTATTCATAAAATCATTGCCAATTTTAGTACCATGATTTTGTTTTTTCCCTCTGTTTTCTCTTTTAAGTTTTATAGTTTTTGGGCTTACATTTAGGCCATGGATCCATTTTGAGACACACACACACACACACACACACACACACAAACTGGGGGTGGAACCCAGAGTTGCTTCACCACTGAGCACCCAGCTTTTTATTTCTTTTTCTTTTTTCTTTTCTTTTCTTTTCTTTATTATTTTATTTTATTTTATTTTGGTGATGAGGATTGAACCCAGGGCCTTGTGCATGCAAGGCAAGCACTCTATCAAATGAGCTATATCCTCAGCCCCCCAGCTTTTTATTTCTTGAGACAGTGTCTTATTCTGTTGCTTAGTGCCTCACAAAGTTGCTGTGGCTGGCCTCAAATTTGTGATTCTCCTATCTCAGCCTCCTGAGTCACTAGGATTGTAAGACTTTGCCACCATACCTTAATTAATTTTTGTATATTATATAATATAAGGAATAGAGTTAATTTTTGTATATTGTATTATATAAGGGTCCAACTTCATTCTTTTGTATTTGGATATCCAATTTTCCTAGTACCATTTGTTTAAAAGACTATCTTTTTTCCCTATTGAATGGACTTGGTACATCTATTAAAATCATCAAACCATATAAATGAGTGTTTCAATCTGAACTCAATTCTAGTGCTCTAAATGTCTGTCTTCATGTCAGTACCACACTGTTTTGATTGTTGTAACTTTGTAGTAAGTTTTAAAATTAGGAAGTATGAATTTTTTTCAGCTTTTTTTTTTTTTAAAAAAAAGATAGTTTTGGCTGTTTGGGAGTACCTTGAGATTTTGTATGGCTTTTAAGATTTTTTTTCCTGCAAAAAAAGGTGATTGGATATTGATGGGGATTGCATTAAATCCTTAGATCAATTTGGGTAATATTGACATGTTAACAATTTCAAGTCTCAATCTATGAATATGGGATATCTTTCCATTTATTTGTGTCCAATTTCTTTCAGAAATGTCTCAAGTCTTTTAAATTCTTGGTTAAGATTATTCCTAAGTATTTACTTTGTTTTGTTTGTTTAGCTCCCTTTTTTATTTGTTCTCTTTAGTTATACATGACATTAGAATATATTTGACATATTTATATAACATGGAGTATATCTTATTCTAATTAGGATCCCAGTCTTGTGGTTGTACATGAATGTTCTCTCTGATATGTGGATGCTGACATACAACAGGGGGTGGGGTGGGGGGAATAGGTGTTTAGTGGATTAGACAAAAAGGAATGGAGGGAAGGGGGTGGGGGACAGGAATAGAAAAGACACTGGAAGGAATCTAACTTAACTTTCTTAAGTATTTTGCTCTTATAGATGCTATTATAAATGGAAATGTTTTCTTAATTTCCTTTTTGTATTTTGCATTGTTAGTATAATGAAATACAACTGATTTGGGGGCCCTTTGTATCTTGCTACTTAGCTGAATTTTTGCGTAGCAACAGGTTTCATGGAATCTTTAGAGTTTTCTACATATAATATCATAGCATATGTAAACAGAGATCATTTTACTTCTTTTCCAATTAGGGTGCCTTTTATTTCTCTTGCTTGTCCGATTGCTGTGACATGCTTCCTGTACATGCTGTGTTGAATAGAAGTGGGGAAAGCAAGCATCCATATTGTTTTCCTGATCTTAGAAGGGAGACTTACAGTCTTTCACGATTGAATATAATTTTTGCTGTGGGTTTTCATATATGACTTTTATCATGCCAGGGTCGTTTCCTTCTATTGCAATTCACTTGAATGTTTTTGTCAAGAAGGGGTGTTGCATTTTGTTAGATGCCTTTTCTGTTTAATTGAAATGATCCTGTGGATTTACCCCCTTCATTCTGTTATTTTGTTACATTACATTGATTGATGTTTGCATATAGAACCATCTTGCATTTTAGCAATAAGTTCTACTTAGTTATGGTTTAAATATCTTTATATTTAAAAATATTTAAATTAAATATTTATCTCTCTATATATTTGATAGACCTTTATTTTATGTATTTATATGTGATGCTGAGAATCTGAACCTAGTGACTCAAACATGCCAGGGAAGTACGTTACCACTGAGCCCCAGCCCCAGCCCTGGTTTAAATATCTCTTAAATTTGCAGCTGAATTTGGCTTCTTGTATTTCAATGAGGATTTTTACATCAATTTTCATCAGAGATATTGGTCTAGTTTTCTTGTCTTGTGTTCATTCTCTGAGTTTGGTATCAGGATAATGGGGGCCTTGTGGAATGAGTTAGAGAATGTTCCCGCCTCTTCAAATTTTTGGAAAATCTTGAGAAGAATTGCTGTTTGCTATTTCTGTAAATATTTGATAGAAGTCATGAGTGAATCCATCAAGTACAGAGATTGACTGGTGGAAAATTTTTGATAGCCACTTTAATCTCCTTATTAATCATAAATCTATTCAGATTTTCTGTTTGTTCATGGTTTGCTCTTGGTATGTTTGGTGTTCCTAGGAATTTGTCTATTTCATTTATGTTATGCAACTTATTGACATAGAATTGCTCATCATAAATTATTCTTTTTATTTCTGTAAAATTGCTAGTGATGTCCCCTACTTTCATTTCTATTTTAGTAATTTGAGTCTTTTTTCTTTTTTGTTTAGCTCATCTGACTAAAGCTTTATCAATTTTGTTGGTCTTTTCAAAGAATCAAATTTTGTTTTTTATGATTTTTCTCTTGTATTCTTCTATTTTCTGTTCCATTTATCTCTGCTCCAATCTTTATTATTTCCTTCTTTCTGCTAGCTTTGAACTAATTTATTATTATTTTTCTAATTTCTTAGGTTGAAAAGTTAAATTGTTGATTTGACTTATTTCCTGGTTTTTATTGTAAATATTTAAAGCTATAAATTTCCCCTATAGTACTGCTTTTGCTTTGCTATGTTGTGTTTTTATTTTCATTTTCATTTGTCTTTTAGTATTGCCTAATTTATTTTGTGATTTCTTTTTAAATTCATTGGCTTATTGAGTGTTTTTTACTTACTACAATTTTTTTAAAAAAAATTTTCAGTTTTTCTTTTAGCATTGATTCTACTTTAGTTCTTCTATAGTATCTTCTTTTGGAGAAGATAGTTTGTATGTGATCTGCCTTTTAAAATCTATTGATACTTAATTTGTGGCCTAACATGTGGTACATTGCTAACAGGTTTTAGCTCATCAGTGCTTCTACTTTGTTTTCTTGAGCTTATATTGATAAAACTTAATACTTTAGAAATTTTATGATTAATAATTTTATTGAAGAAATGATAGCATAATTATAAAATATTCTCATTTTTAGATTTACATTAAAATAACTAATTCAATGATTTTTTATGTCTACATTACTGTTTCCTTCCAGTCATATTTGTACACGCTTTTGTAAAGTAAAGCAAAGCAATGCATTTGTCAAGTAAATTCTGGAGTACAAATATATTGTAAAAAGTGAAAGAATATTATTTCATAATTTTTAGCAAAATGAGGTGGTTCAAGTTCCTCATACAAAATAATTTGAGATAAAATTCTCCTTATTGAATGCTTAGCTTCAAGAGAATGCCACATATTCTTTTCTACATTGATCATTTGTCCAGAATATCATTATTTGAAGTCTCATGATCTGACATTTTGCAATTTTGCTGTACATCATGGCATCTACTAGTTACATATGGTTATTGAGTATTTAAAATATGGCTAGTTTGAATCAAAATGTTCTATAATATAAAATTTACAGATTTCAAATCTCCTTCCAAAAAATAAAAAGAATGTAAAGTGTCTTAATGTTTAATTGGTTAAATGTTTAAATAATATATACATTGGGTTAAACAAAATATATTACTAAAATTATTTTTGCCTATTTCTTTTTATGTTTTTAGTGTGCCTACTAGAAAATTTATACATTACATTTGCATTTCAGTTATTGAAAAGTACGTGTGACTTGCATTCTATTTCTGTTAGACAATGATGGTCCAGGTATTACTGTCTATACCTGCAGTCATTGTGTGAGTCTTCTGATAGTTGTGAAGCAATTTCCTCTATCAGTTTTTTTCTTTATCATTTTGTGCATATATCCTGGAGATTAATGCTCTATCTGAGGTGCAGATGGTAAAGATTTTCTCCCGTTCTGTAGGCTATTTCTTCATGTTCTTGATTGTTTCCTTTTTTGTGAAGAAGCTTTTTAATTTGATACCATCTCATTTATTGATTCTTGATTATACTTCTTGCACTTTAGGACTCTTATTGAGGAAGTCAGTTCCTAAGCTGATATGATGGAGATTTGGGTCTACTTTTTCTACTAGTAGCTGCAGGGTTTCTGTTTTAATGCCTAGTTCCTTGATCCACTTTGAATTCAGTTTTGTGCATCTCCTAATCTCTTTGAAAGATGACTGAGTACTTTGACAACAAAATAGGAGAACTGAAGGGTGATGTAATAATTATGCTTTTTATCATTATTCTTCTAGACAATTCCATAATTCTTCAATTTTTAAATTAATATTTTCTTAACATAGTTAAGAATAATTGGTAAGTAAATATGAAATGATGTTTAGGATGAAGAAATAGTGAAATATTTTAAGGTATATGAAAAATAAAATCATACTATGTTTTAGAGAGATTTTTAACGGCTCTAAATATATGGTAATTGTAAGATATGATGACTTCTATTTCTATTTTTTTCTTATTATTTTACAGTAGAATGTATTTTTATTTTTTTAGTTGTTGATGGACCTTTATTTTATTTACTTATTTACATGTGGTGCTGAGAATTGAACTCAGTGCCTCACATATGCTAGGCGAGCACTCTACCACTGAGCCACAACCCTACCCCCAGTAGAATGCATTTTGACATATAGAACACAAATGGAGTACAATGTCTAATTCCTCTGGCTTTACATGGTTCAGAGTCACTCCACTGTATACACGTAATTATACATGTGTATAGGGTAATAATGTCTGTCTCTTTCTACCATTCTTCCCACTCCCCTCTACACAAACCAAAGTTCCTTTATTCTTCCTTAACCCCCTACCTACCCACATTGGATCAGCATCTGTTTATCAGAGAAAACATTTGGCTTTTTTTGGGGGGGGGGCTGAGATTAGATTATTTCTCTTAACATGATATTCTCCAGTTTCATCCATTTATCTGCAAATGCCATAATTTTATTCTTCGTTAAGACTGAGTAATATTCCATTGTGTATGTACCACATCTTTTTTATCCATCTGTTGAAGGGTGTCTAGATTTGTTCCATAGTTTAGCTATTGTGAATTGTGCTGCTATAAACATTGATATGGGTGTGTCACTGTAGTATGCTGATTTTAAGTCCTTTGGGTATAAACCAAGGAATGGGATAGCTAGGTCAAATGGTGGATTCATTCTAAGTTTTCTAAGGTATCTCCATACTGCTTTCCATAGCGGTTGTACCAATTTGCAATTCCAGCAACAATATATGTATGTACTTTTTCCCCCACATCCTTACCAACACTTATTTTTTGCTTGTATTCTTGCTAATTGCCATTCTTACTGAAGTAAGATGAAATCTTAGTTTTGATTTGCATTTCTCTAATTGCTAGAGATGATGAAAATTTTTTATTGTGTTGTGGTCTATTTGATTCTTGAAATTGAGAAGGGTTTGTTTAATATACATGGATGTTCCATTGTTTGGGGCATAGATATTTATGATTGTTGTCTTGTTGATGTATGATTCCCTTAAGCAGTATGAAATGACCTTCTTTATCCATCCTGACTAACTTTGGTTTGAAGTCCACTTTATCTGATATGAGGATGGAAACCCCTGCTTGTTTATGCGGTCCATATGAGTGGTATGAGTTTTCCCATCCTTTCACCTTCAGTCTGTGGATGTCTTTTCCTATGAGATGAATCTCTTGAAGCAGCATATTGTTTGGTCTTTTCTTAAAAAAACAATCTGCCAGTCTGTGTCTTTTAATTGATGAGTTTAGACCATTAACATTCAGAGTTTTTACTGAAATATGGTTTGTATTCCTGGTCATTTTGGTTTATTTTTGGTTTTAACTTGACTTGGTTTCTCCTTTGATTGGCTTTTCCTTTAGTATAGTTCCTCCCTTTGCTGATCTTCATTGTTGTTTTTTATTTCCTCCTTATGGAATATTTTGCCAAGAATGTTCTATAGTGCAGGTTTTCTTGCTGTAAATTGTTTTCACTTTTGTTTATGGTGGAAGGTTTTATTTCATCATCAAATCTGAAGCTTAATTTTCCTGGATATAAAATTCTTGGTTGGCATCCATTTTCTTTCAGAGCTTGGTATATATTGTTCCAAGATCTCCTAGCTTTGAGGGTCTGTGTTGAGAAATCTGCTGAGATCTGAATTGGTTTCCTCCTGTGTGAAATCTGAAACTTTTCTGTTGCAGCTTTAAAAATTCTATCCTTATTCTGTATGCTAGGAATTTTTATTAAAATATGCCTTGGTGTGGATCTGTTGTAGTTTTGTACATTTCACGTCCTGTAAGCCTCTTGTATTTGATTTTCCAATTCATTCTTCATGTTTGGAATATTTTCTGATGTTATTTCATTGAAGATATTGTGCATTCCTTTGGTTTGTATCTCTGTGCCTTCATCTATCCCGATAACTCTTACGTTTGGTCTTTTCATGTTATCCCATAATTCTTGAATATTCTGTTCATGGTTCTTACATCTTCATTGTGTGGTCAACTTTATTTTCAAGATTATATATTCTGTCTTCATTGCCTGAGGTTCTATCTTCCAAGTGATGCAGTCTGTTGGTGATGCATTCTATTGAATTTTTCATTTGGTTTAATATTTTCTTCATTTCAATGATTTCTGGTTTGTTTTTTTTTCAGAGTCTCTATCTCTTTCTTGAAGTAATCTTTTGCTACTTGTATTTGCTCTTTTATCTCTTTGTTGGAGTGATCCATTGTTGCCTCTAATTGCTCTCTTATCTTATTCTATGTTTTGCAGATCATTTTAATTATGTACATTCGGAACTCCTTCTCTGACATTTCATCTACTATGTTGTCAATGGATTCAGTTATTGTAGCTTTTTGGTTTATTTGGGACTCTTTCTTCCCTTGTTTTTTCATGTTGTTCATTTGTCTTCCTCTCTGGAAGTGTGGATCTAAGGTATTACAGTTTCTACCTTATAATCTTGTAGTGTCCCTGCAGGTTACCAATACCTCGCCTCTGGTGTAACTAGCCCTGCAGAAACCTTGGTGATGGTCTTCATGGTCCTGGCTGTTGTCTCTAGGTAGAAGCGGTCTGGGAGAGCCATGCATTGGCAATGGTAGATGGGGGACTACAGCTCTGTCGATCTCCTCAGCACATGGGGCCAGGATCAGTCTCTGACTTCTGTTTCTAAAAGCACTTTTTTTCCTAGGATGGCATTCAAGAAAAAATAAAAATCATAAAATATCAGAACTGTTTAATTTTCTAACTTTTCAGAGAAATACGTCATTTTCTTTTAGAATCTTGGTTTTCTTCAATTCTCCTATGAAAAGTCATTGTTATAATTGTTCTGTATCTAAATGTTGATTAGTCTAAGTGTGTGTGTGTGTGTGTGTGTGTTGCTGAGAATTAAACTCAAGGTCTCATATATACTAAGCTCTACCACTAAGTTGCAATCCAAATTGTTATTGTTTCTAGAAACATTAAGGTACCATTTCATCCCCATTTTCTATTCTGTTTTCTGTTTTGAGTCAGATAATTTAATGACTAATGTCTTGGGTCTAAGTTAACTACTTTTGTTTCTGCAGGTTCTTGCTCATGATTTTTTATTTCCTCATTTTGTGTACATAAGTTTTTTGATTTTGTTTTTTGTATATTTGACTAAGTGATCCAGTTTTCTGGATCTTTATCCTTGGGATTCTTTGATGGCCAGGGTTGAACTGAATATTCACAAAGAGAACTTTTATTTGTTTTTTCTGATCACCTGCAAACACTGTCAACTGGGACTTTTTAGTTTGAGATTTAAAACAAAAACAACAACAACTTTTTAACCACAATGATGGTATTAATCTAGGCTACAAACCTATGAAGGAACTAGCATGTGGTTGTGAGTTCTCAGAGGACATGTGTCTTCTTCCCCTTGTAGTGCTAAGCTCTAGACTGTTCTTCATTTTTCCTTCCCCTAGTGATGTGTCCTTTTGAGACACCAACTTCATTTGAAGATCGCCTTTTAGATCTCTATCCCACCTAACTCAAGCAGACATTAGGAGTTATCTATGGCCCTTGTGCCTATGCAGCCCCATCGTGGATCCTCAGAGTTCTAGGAATTGGTGCTTGCTTATGTATAGAATTCCTGTTTATAATCTGTTGAAAAATGTATTTGATTTTCCAATTCATTCTTCATGTTTGGAATATTTTCTGATATTATTTCATTGAAGATATCGTTTATTCCTTAGTTGCTTACCAACTCAATAATATATTTCCTTTTCTTCCTTTCTTTTTATAATATTGAGCATTTTTAGGATGGAAATAATTCCTTTCCAAGAAAATTTGAGCACTAGTGAGCATTTGAGTGCTATATCACCCTTCATGATCATTCAGGTATTATCAAGAGCTATACAGGAGACTTCTCTAAGAAATGATAAAATACTTTCCTATACTATATTGTCAAACATGGAGAGTTTTGTAAAAACAAGATAACAAATTTCATTAGGAATTCGTCCAGAGTGCCTACACCTGTTTTTATGACTTTATGATTTTATTTGTCGGCATTTATTTCCCAAATCAAAGTTCCAGGAGATCCTTTGTACCACTACTTGAAACAGATTTCATATCCTGTTCATTCAGGAATGAGAATGTAGGAGGTAGGGTAATTGTTATCCAGGTATGTCTGAGGGCTGTCCGCCTGTGGCAGCAAGTGGCTGATCGTACAGATGATGCGTTTCAACTCAGGCCAAAATGGAGCATGCTCTACTAAGTATTCATGCTCTACTAAGTATTACCTTCAGCATTCACACTGGACAGTCCCAACAAAGGCTGCATCTTGACCTAAATGTTTCGTTGTTTTCATTGTTTGCACAGCTTATATGTAGGCCTAACATCATGGGATTCATGAATAATGAAAGGTCCATATCTTCCTTTGACCCTTTCCAGTTTGTTTCTTCCAAATAGTCTCCTTTCCCTCACACGGGATGTATTTTCCACCTATTAGCTTTTGTTTCTATGAGCTTCTCCACTCTCCAAATGAAAAAATTCTGAAGTACCTTGGTCTCCTTCCCCACTAGGCCCTTGAAAACTGCTTCTAAAATGCTGAAATCAGTGTTTTATTTTGAACATGGTTGAGTCAGTACTGCCCTACCGCTGGTATCTCATGTTGCTTCATGAAAATGCTTGAACAAGGCCTGTCTGCCTGCAGAGGCTGTGGTCTCGGGGTCAGGCAGGTGTGTCTGGTGCCTCCCTGCCATTTCCTCTGGAGTGTGCTTCCCTTGATGAGCCGTCTCTGTACTAGTAGGAACATGTCCTTAAGCTATCTTATGAACCACATTTTCTTTCACACTAGAGTGTATTTGTGTGTGTGTGATTTCAAAAATCACTTATGATTTTAACGCTGCATTACTAAAAATGTGTATTTCATGGCCAATAGTGATTTTTTAGTATATATTTTCACCTTTTTCCTCATTTTTAAAATAGTACTGTCAATTAGTATTTTTTTCTCCAAGTCCTGTGCAACTCCCAAAGTTTTTGTTTGTATAAAACACTTCATGAGAATCATAGAGTGGGCATGATTGAGCTGAGAACAACAGAACTGAAATTCTCTGTTGTTTCCAGGAACCACTTATCAGAGTAGGGGCACTTACTTTCTTATCTCAGCAAAATGCAAACCCTACCTAGCATAGACTCCTAGGATTTTGAGTAATCAAGACTTCAAAGTTAAGCTTGGAACAGGTTTCTGATTAGTGTCTTAGAATTATGATTATTTCTGAGTTAGTTTTACCTATGTGTGGGACAGTATGTACTGGAGATTTAACCCAAGAGGCTATACCACTGAGCCACACCAGCAGTCCCCCACCTTTAGAAATCTTTTTTATTTTGAGATGGGATCTATACCCAACCTGGCCTCCAACATATGATCCTCCAGCCTCAGCCTCCTGAGTTGCTGGGATGTGCTACCAAGCCTAGCTTAAGTTAATTTTACTTCTTAAAAGTTTTGTCTTTATTATTATTATCAGTCACATCACCATAGATGTCCATGTAAGAAGTGTTTCTCATGTAATATATTTTTATCCTCTCTTTCTGTACCTTCCATTTTTGTAATCTTAAGTCCAACAAGCATATATCAGTTCCTGACTGTTCAACTCTGGCTGAAGATTCATTGAAATTTTCTCTTTTAATTCATCCCTGACAAGATAAAGGCATTGATGAAATCAAGTCTGAATACAGCAGGGAGATCCCATGGTGTCCCTGTTACCACCCTAACTCTTACAGCCCAGGTTCCTAGAATTTTGAGTTTAATTCATGGATAAAGTAGTGATTCGTAATGGCAGCTTCAGTTCTTACCAAGGATTTCCTTTAAACTGCAACTGAAATCAAGAACAAGACTTTATGTCATGGGGGGAAGGGAACTGTTGGTAGAAGAGGGAGGTGTAGTTTGAACTTCAGAAAATCACCATAAAACCTGTAGAAATAACAGTGTCCTTAAAGGTTCTGCTTATAACATGAGACAAACTGCTCTTTGTTCTCGTTAAAGATTGTGAACAGTGTGTTAAATAATATTAATGGCTGGGATTGTCAGTACTTAACAGTACCTTCCTTGTACAAGTGATTTTATTGATCGATACAGACTCAACGTAACGGGGGCAGATTATTTTTACTGATTTTATCGAAACGTTAACCAAGTTTGTTAGTGCACCACATATCTTTAAATAGATCTAGATGATGATGTAGATTAAGGAAAGCAAACCACCATCCGTCTCTTGTTGATCTGTTAATAACTTAAATCCATCACTGCTAGCGAGTGTTTTCAGAGTCTGTTGTGTATACTTGTTTCTGTAGTGCCTTGTTAGAAATCTTACAACCTTATTTCAGTGGTTAGTTTTTCATATAGGAAAACCCTAACTACTACTCTAGGATTTGACATAAAAGTATGTCAGCATAATTGGTGAAATGATTGACAAAATACAAAAAAAAAAAGAAAGAAAGAAAAACAACCCTGTGTTTCTTAAATTTAGTTTTGATATAGGCATTTATTATGGATTTGTGGTTTAATTATGAAAAATTGTTTTGCTTAAATCAAAATACATTTTATTTTTCCATTGATTTGCAAGTTTTCCATTGTTCTGAAAATGGTATATATTTCATTTAATACTATTTTTGTTGCAGAACAGTTTTTAAAATTTCTGAAACCCACTGTATTGTCTTTTAAAGGAAAATGGTACATTCTCCTTTCAAGAAAATAAACCAGTATTTTAAGAATTCAGATAGTGCCTTCCTGCCCACCTGAATGGACAAGCCCTAGTGGCAGAGAAGCCTACAGAGCTGTGGATAATAAGCCTTCAGAGGTGATATAGGTCCGTGTCTATAGCTTCAGTAATGGCAATTAAAAAGGCTTTAGGAATTTAAAAAATGTTTATGATCTCATGGAGAGGAATTTACGTGCGATGGAAATGTAATGGAAATATGAACTCCAGTGCATTGTGGCCCCGAAGCTTTGATTGGGCATACACCTTGAAACTGAGAATTTTGAGCCTATGTAATAACAAATGTTGACCACTTGATTTGGCAATATGTACCAACTAAAAACCAAAACAACAACAACAACAATGAAAAAAAAAAAAAACCCTCAATAATCTATTAGTAAGGTTCCATGTCTTAACCTGGAACCTGTGTGAATGAGTATTTTGTGTTAAATCTTCCTGAAGAGCTGGTAGTGCCGGTGAACGCGCTAAGGGCTGCATGGTATTTTCAGAAGAGCGCAGGTGGGACGAGTGGCACAGACCTGCCCTCACATGGAAAGCCAGATCAGAGCTACTTCTGAAACAGGTAGTTGGTGAGGTCATTCCATATATATATATCCAGTTGTTGCTTTTTCTTCAAGTTCAAACTTCTTTTAAAAAGAGCTAGCATTTATATATCTGTGAATATTTGTCCCTTAAAGGTAGGTGTCGTGGGCTTTAATCTCTCTTCAAACCTGCAGTTTTCCATTTCGAGAAGATTTTAGAAAATCAGACATTATTTTTGAGATGCATTTGATTAGTATTTTATCAGATTCATGTGACAGAGTCATGAGTTTTAAAAGAACTAGCTTTTGAAGCGAGGTTTACTCTTAGCTTGATGACTCCAGGGTAACCAAGGGATGGTCAGAGTGTATCTATTTCATGGCCATTTATTTTCTGACATAAGAAGTCTGCTTTTTTCATAGATAGCAAGAGCTCTTCTTGCAGGTTAAATATATATATATATATATATATATATATATATATATATATATATATATATATATTTAATAGTGTATTTTTTATTGTTCTGATTTTATGCATATGTGTACGCACATTCAACAATAAAGAACAAAATAATTTTTTGTAATGCATCCTCTTAGACCAATGGTTCTGAACCCGGAGTGATTTTTGCTTCATAGGGGACGTTTGGTTATGTCTGGAGACATTCTTGGTATAACAACTGAGAGTGGGGCACTACTGGCATCTGGTAGGTAGAGGTGTGCAGCTAAAACTCCACAGTGTGCAGGGCAGCCTTCAATAGTAAATAGCTGTTTGATTAGAATGTCAGTCTAAGGTCAAGACACTCTGACATGGAGACCTCAAAATTGTTGTGAAGCTTTTTTTTTTTTTCTTGTCTTTCTCTTGTTCATATTTCTAATTATATGTTTTAAATGTTTATTATGTCCTCTATAATGCTTTATAAACTCCTATTTTAATTTAAAAATGTGTCATAAGAATTTATCATGAGGCTGGGGTTGTGGCTCAGTGGCAGAGTACTTGCCTAGCTTGTGTGAGGCGCTAGGTTCCATCCTCAGCACCACATTAAAAAAATAAATAAATAAACAAAATACAGTTATAAAAAATTTATCATGTATTAATATTTCTCTAAGGCAAGGATTTAAATTTTTCTTTTATTATGAAAATTTCAATATATGCAAAGTACAAAAATAATATAGTTGTATCATGCAGCTTGAAAAATTAGAGGAAATTTTATATCCTCCATTCCCACACTTTCCCACCCACACACTATTTTGAGGAAACTTCCTGATATTTTATTTTCACTCATAAACATTTCCATACATATCCCTAACATATCCATAACCTAAATAAGGTTCTTTGTAAAACAATTTTAATAAAGACTCTATCACATTCTCGTCTGTTGAGTTTTGGGGTCGTTTCTAATTTTTACTTTGGAATTTTTGTCTTGATTTGTTAGGGTTTTTGGTTTTCTTTTATTATGATCTTCACGTGGCATATTCTCCTTGTTCTACAGGTGAAGTAGAAAGTGTGCAAACTAAGCAAGGCAAGAATGAGCATGAGATCCTTAATTTCATTAAACACTGTGTAACTGGTAAAGATTAATGTACATATCTCTTGCTAATTCTTTCCAATTACCTAGTTCATATAAATTCCCAAGCCTGGTTAATTATGCTGAAGTCAGGTAGTAATTTTGAACAGTGTTCTGACAACAAGGGAATTTTCCTGGTGTAACCTTGCCCTCTCTCACGGGCTCTTAGCAGATTAGGCCCTCAGCCTGGAGTCCATTCATTTTCTGCTCAGGCCTAATTGCTGCCGACTGGCTGCCACAGGTACCTGGATAGGCTGCGTTTAAAGAGGCAGGGACTTCTGAGAACAAATAAGGAAAGATTAATTGTTTGTTTTGTTCCCTCCCAAGAGAAATGTGTGTGCTTAATCAAGAAAAATAATTTCTTCTGTTGATTTGGCTTATTTGGAGAAAAGATAATTGTGTAAAGGTAGGTGTGAAATGCCTTTTGTAAGAGGTATTGCCATTTACCTACACAAGAGACGAGGATATGGGGAAATAAATGTAAGACACTGACGAAATGGATGGGGATAGCTCACATTTCTCATAGTAAGTAATCTGGCTGTTGGGCTTTTATTTGTACCAATTGTACTAGCTGGTATTGTCATTTGTTTTGTCTGGATCTTCGGAAATCTAATCAAGGAGACAATAGCGTAAAAAAAAAAAATCAACAACACTTTTCCAAATTGTTCTTAATTGCTTGAGTACAAAGTGAACTAAATGCTGTGATGTTTCCAATTAAAGAACCTGTTTCCAACAGGCACTATTAAATCTATCTTTCCCAATCTGATAAATAAGCTATCAAAGAGTGGTGCAGATTAATTGAGAGCAATTAGTTCCAGATTTCTTATAATAGGGAATGTGAACCAACCTTATTAATGGATATGGTACAAATTTTGGCATGGTAACTGTGTCACTTATACTGGTTAATAAAAAAAGAAAATCAATTTGAATATTATATTGCTTATGATTTTTTAGTACCAAAACCAATTTTTCCCAGAATCTCCATTTATATGAAAAGAATGTTTAATTATTTTTAATCAAAGTTGATCCTTGAATTTTGGAAGGAGAAATTGATCAAATTAAAAGAGAAGCGTATATTGTTCCTCTGACAGGACAGGGTGGACTTGCAAACACAAGAATGTCTAGAGTAGGCAGGATTTGGCAGACTTTCTGTAAGAGATCAGAAGGTAAATACTTTAGGCTATGCCAGTCACGGGGCTCTGTTGGCACTACTCAATCTGCCATTGTAGTGTGACAGCTGCTCTGCACTAAAATTTTATTTACAAAGGCAGCAGTGGGCAGATTTGGTCCTGGGGCTGTAGTTGACCTTGGACTAGAGGCTTGTGGCAAGTGGATGGGTGGCAACAGTAGAGGGCTGGGATGGAAGAGCATGGCCTGGCATGGGAGGGGGTGGGATGAGAGCCCTGAGCCTCCACTTTCTGCTGCATACACACACACACACACATACATACATATATATATATATGTGTGTGTGTGTGTGTGTATATATATATACACACACACACACACACATACATACACATACACACATACATACTCTGGGGTAATTACTTATGCTCTCTAAGCACTGGTCACCTTTCAGTAAACAGATAATAAAAAGACGTACTCACTGAGTTGTTTATGATGACTAAATGAGCCAGCATACATGAAGCATCATCCAGTTCCTGGAACCCATCAGACATACAGTAAAGAGTAGCTATTGTTTTTCCTCAAATCTGGTCCATATTTAGCATGTATATCCTCTCCACATTTTCCCCAAATCCAAGGATATCTCTAGCACTCCACAGAGTCACAGGGATTAATGCCTAATCTTAATTATTTAACCATGAAAATTAAATTAGAAAATGTTCTTTCAAGAACCATCTCAGCAATTCAGCTGAAACCATGACAAATTTAAAATACTGTTTGGGACCAGACAAGGCAGAAACTTTAAGGATGGTGCGGAATGTTGTGAACATAAAGTTCTGATGAAATTTTTCATCCATTCATTCACTTATACATTAATTCACAAATAAAAGTCTCATGAGGATGCATTCTGGGCCAGATCTCCCGCATGTTCACCTTTGTTATCTTGTAGTCCTTACCACCACCCTGGCTCCACAGCATCCTTTGATACTTGAAGTCAGTCTGCCTAAATTTAAGACCATGTCTGTCAAGAACCTTGGTTTTCTCACTAGACAGCAAACTAGCAACCAGCATACAAAACCTTTTCAACTTCTTTAAGACCCTAGTGTCAAGAGAGCTGATCTAAAGAGTGCCTGTGTCGGAATGTAATACCTGAGGTACAGCAACTGTGGCCCTTCTGCTGGCCAGTCTCCTAGGTGGCATGTGTATCACGGTCTGCCAAGGCACAGGAGGAGCCAGGATATTCAACAGTTCTCTTTGATTTTCCTCTGATAAAGAAGTGAAGTAAGATCTGCTAATATTACTATTCAGACTGACCTTGGCATTTTCACCAGACCAAAGGTCAGACAGCGTGGGACCATGTGTCCCCATAACTAGTGGCCTGACCTGGGGCCTGACTCATTTGTTCATTGCAGCAAATTGCAGTTTGTGGAGCCTGAGTAGGTGGGTTTAAGGGCTGTATTTCCTGTGTTTGACTGATCCTTAACAGCAGCTCTGCCATGAAACCAGGCACTGGAGATAAGAGGAGAAAAAGCAAGAACAGCACCCGTGGGTGGGGGTGGCACCTGTGTGGGAGTACAGTTGCTGCCCCTGGTCTTCCAGCAACTTTTTTGTCAGCCCTCCTGCAGAGAAAAGGTCCTCCAATACCAAATGAGAAAATGAGTGGCTTTTGAAAGATCAAAAGCCTCGGAGGGAACATCTTGGACATGAATGTTTTTAAAAATTGCTATTGTTATGGGATTTTGTGGCTGGAGTTGAATGTGTGTACCTATAAAACTTTCTACCTTGCTTGAAACTTGGAAGCAGAATTCCTGAGCCTGTTCAGGAAACTTCCACAGGAAGTTGGTCTTTGACCAAAAATTTATTAAATACAGCATTTTCAAGTTGTTTTATAACTGTGTGACATCAAGAAACAAGAGAATTGTCTGGCAGAATCTCATCAGAAAGTTTTCATTATTGGTGAATGGAAATGAAAAAAATAGTATAGTGATTCAATAAGTATAGCTGTCAGGTCTACTTGAAAGATACTCTTTTCTGCAACGGCAGTCATTTGAGCCAAGTCTTCATGAAATAAACTGAATTTTCAGCCACTCTTGAACACAAATGAAGAACAGTTGCTGTTTTCCAGCCTACCAGCATATTCAGACACAGTACTCATGTATGAAAATATCACTATTTGTCACTTTAAATGAGAATGGCAAGGTTATTTGTACTACTAGTAAATACAATAAAATAAATATTAGGTCTAAGTAGATAAACGTACATCTCTTAGAGTGAGGACTCAGCCTTTTTTTTGTTTGAGAGATGGATGATAAAAAATGTTTGGAAATACTGATGTAAGATTTCTCTATCATTTTTTTTCTTCCTTCTTTTTTTCATACCAGGGACTTATCCAGGGGCACTTATCCACTGAGGCACACCGTAGCACTTTTTATTTCTTCTTTTCAGACAGGGTCTCACTAAGTTGCTAAGGACCTCTCTAAGTTCCTGAGGCTGGCTTTGAACTTTCAATCCTCCTACCTCAGCCTCCCAAGCCTCTGGGATTACAGGCCTGTGCCCCCTCTCCTAGCTAAGATTGTTCTATCTTGAGTGAAAGCCCCTATTTCATTCACGTTGATGGGTTTTAAATGAGTAAAATAGTTTAGTGGTAGTGTATTTATAACTTTATTGTAAGATACTCTTTTCTGCAACGGCAGTCATTTGAGCCAAGTCCTTCCTCACTCCTGAATCCAGAGTGAATTCTAGTTGTGGCAATGGAGTTAAGGTCTTAAGAAAGTCTAATAATATTTTCTAAAAGGTTCCCTGGTTTTGCCTCCTCAGTTTTTCTTGTCCCATTTATAAAATAGCTTTGTTCCTTGTTCATGATTACCATGGCAGTGTTCTCATAGCTCTGTCTGCTCTGTTTTTGTTTAAAAAAAAAAAAAAAAAAAAAAAAACCCAGTGGCATGTTGACGGGTGCTGTGTTCCCTGACTCTTGCAGTGATTTGTGATGAGGTGTCGTCATCTCTGTTCCTAAAGGGCCTTTTATAAAACATAAACAAACTAACTTTTCCCTTTTTATTCCACCTGGGCAGGAGGATAGGGCATTGACTCAGAGCATTGTGGACCCAGTGTTGGAGCTCTAATAATCTGTCTGTTGTTATTTTAACCATTCATCATAGCGGACTAACCCTGGGCACCTCAGGCCCCACTGAGACCTTCTTGATGTTCTGCATATATAACCAAATTCAGCATCTTTCTGCTCAGGCTGCTGTAATCAGTTATTTCAGGTATTCCTGTTAGACAGGCCTCCTCTCTTTTAGTATTTTTGAAAAAAAAAAGTCTGGGCCCTTCATTGGTTCCTTTATGAAAGTCATATCAAAAAATCACAACTGTGCCCTGGAAGCTGTTCGTGTCTGGTTAGAGGAGTGAAGTCTTGTATGTTGTCTCCACTGCCATCACCACTGACTAATGCTTTGTCCCTTGTTCATGATCGCCATGGCAGTGTTCTCATTAGCTCTGGCTGCTCTAGTTCACCCTCACAGTCTTTGGATGGGTACTTCATTCCAACTTCCATCTCCACTCATGGTACCTATCAAAAAACTCTTTTCTGGCTCCTTGTCAAGTACCAAATTGTAATGTTCTCACACTCGGCGTTCTGAATTCTAGTCTTATTCTGCACGGATGTTATGTGTCAGCCCCACTAACGTACTGTCCCCGTGCCTTGGCCCTTGCATTTCCCATACCCTGTGCATGTCCCATATCTCCTTTTCTCATTTCTGTTTGTTAAAGTACCCCTTCGAGATCCATTTCCAGTATTCCCTCTTTCCTGAGACCTTTCTTGATTATCACACCCAGATGTGATATTCTTAAATACTAATGCACTTTAATGGACTGTTCTCCCTTCGTTATAACTCTTGAGTATTTATCTTACTTCTCCACACCAGGTTACCAGTATTACATGCCACCCACTTGGCTCCCCCCAGTGTCTCCTAAATTTAGCTCAGCCCATCCTGATTGCTGCCTTAGGGGTGCCACATAGTTTGTTCATAATGATATTTGATATTATTTTAACCCTCTCTTTGGTTTGCTGAAAATGTATTTATATATTTTTGTTCTCTGAATAATCTGGAACATACTTTGATTCAAATGAGTCATGCCTATATGATTTCATTATGCAGTATTTCATGGTGTCATAGTCTCTGAATTGGTAAGGTATTTCTATATTAGTTGGTATATGCAAAATTTAGCTATACAAGAATTTTTGAATTCTGTGGAACAAAATATGCCACCACAAATTCAAATCATAAACAAATAGCCTATTAGAAAATGTACAATACACATGACAAAGGTTTGGTTCCCAAGTCATGCAAAGAGCTTTTATATGTGACTGGGAGGAAGACAATGCAATAAGAAAATTGGCAAAATTAATACATTCAAAAATAATTATAAATGGTCAGCAAACAAGGAAAAAGATAACTCATTATTAGCAGAAAATGGTAAATGAAGATAACATTATTTATAGATCTGCAAAGATTAAAACAAAATATTTGTATCCATCACTGGTAAGGGAACAAAGAAATAAGTGTAGGCATTTCACATACCCTTACGGGGACTGCAAATTGCACTAACCTTTTGGGAAAGCAGTTTGACAATTCCCTCTCCATAAATCTGTCTTACAATTTTTCTTACATAATTTGGCTCTGCTGTGTGTATGGCATTTTCATTGCAATATAATCATTAAAATTTTCCAATGAGAAGGGGATTCATTAAAAAATGTATTGCAACATTCATTAAATGGAAAAGATTTACAAAATACTCCACAGCAGTTCGAAATATTGCATATCTACTTATTTTGATAGGAAAAGATGTACAACACCTTTGAACTGATACAGAAAAAAATATGGGAAGTTCTCTAGAGACAAGATTTAAAAATAAATAAATAAATAAATAACACTTTTGGCTTCTGACTAGTAACATTCACACTTTGAAATTCTATGAAGACCAAAATGCAGGATCTTGTAGTCATTGAATATAGGCAAATAAAAGATCTTATCTTTTATGGATGGAGTTTTTAAAAGCCTTAAGTTTAAGAAATCTATATTACTTTTTCTCAAAACCACAACTTTCTTTTGTTTTTATTTGCTTATTGGTAAGAAAAAAATCACAAGAGTTTGGTAATCCTGTTCTATTATTACCAGTCCAATAAGAAAATTTGCTGTAGAGGGACAAGGATGAAAGCCACTCTTCCAGATTGATGCTATTTATTTTTCATTGGCACACAAAAGGTTGCTGAGCATCTCCTGGTCAGGTTCTGCCAGCCCTTTACACCAGTAATTGCATTGTTCCATGTCTTTATTGAGGAATCCCTTGCCAGTGAGTTTTGGGGAGGGACAAGTGTCAGGGAAGAGAAGCCACAATGAAGTAGCCGTGATTGAGCAAAGATTATACTGCTCGGGTCACTCTACAAAAACTTGTCAGTTTGCTGCCCAAATAAATGCCTAGGGTGCGTAAAACACAGAGCACAGTGACCCCAGGAAGAAAAATCAATTGCGATTCATATTTCATATGTCTATAATTGCTTGTGAAAGCCTGGCAGTGGTTTGTTTGCAGGGCAGATTTTCCTCTCCTGTTGTTTCCTTTCTTTTCTTATTTCTAATGGTCATGTCTTTCACAATGTTCTGATTTACAGTGAAGCAGAATCTGGACTTTTTTTTTTTTTTTTTTTTACTCATCCACATTACTATTCTTATTACTGGAGCCCCGTACTGGATTTGATCAGTGCATTGAACTGTAGACAGGCACAGACCATGCACTAGATGCGGCTATTTTGCTTTGAGAATCTTGAAGGTTTGGGGCAGTGTACTTTGTTTCTTTTGCTTGGAAGTGAGGAAGGGGGGTTGTGGAAAGAATCATCTTTCATTAGGACAGCTATTCGTTAGGGTTTTGAACATCAAATGTGGATTTTTATTTGTGACTGTGATTTTAAATACTGTTTTATCAGGACAAGGAAACTGTATAATACCTACTAATTTTGAAAATCACCATCTTATCCATCCTATCAACCCTCTCTTGCTCCCATCATTCTTTCCCCCACCCACATACATACATTTTTTTCTTGTACGAAGCTACTTTTGAATTCGTAGCCCTTCTGTGGACTGAGATGTCATCGGGATAGAGAAAATGCTGCTCACTTTATGGATTACTGTTAGGTCAACAAAACTTTGGCAGCATTGATTAACTTGACAGTGAGTACAGCAGTACATTTATCACTTATGGCTGTGCTGTAGAAAATCTAATAAGAGGCAAACAATTCCCTTTAGAGCAGTAACAGGTTCACTGTGGCTAACGGTGCATGCACTGGAAATTTCTGCCTTTAAATTATACCCTTGCCGCTGGTTGGGTCATTGACTCAAAGCTACTGCACTTCTACAGACATGCTGTTGTTAATTTCATCACAATTATTTGACTTAAATAAATATTTAAATTGTTATTTATATGTAGGGTTTTTAAATTATGAGTGGATGAATCAGGTCAGTTCTAGAATGGTGATTTTAAAATAATAGCTAGACAGAAAATTCTATTGTCTGACTTCTTACGAAGCCAGGAATATCAAGGAGATTACTTCCACACAATCAGTGCTATAAAATGTAGCTTGATTCATGGTGGAGAACTTTTAGGGAGGTTTTTAGTCTCAGTTAAATATGTTGTAAAGAATACCTGTAATATAGTATTTGATATGAAATGACTTTCAAACATGTATTGCGGGCAATTTGGTGGGATTTTTTCATCATTTTTCCTTACAGATATATTGTTAATATTTTAATACTTATTTTCCCTTCTTTTACATAATAAACAGCAATGCTCATTTCCCCCATATGTCACTTAGATATTAAATAGCACACTTTGGTATACATGTAGAAAAATAGGGCAAAATGTGTTTATTGAATAACACAAATATATCTAATGATTAGAGAAGTGTTTACAAGTGTGATGAATTCAACAGATCAGAGTAAAAAATAAATCTTTAAACTGCATTATAATAGTTATTAGGGAAACTAAAGAGTATTTGATTAATAGGTAATTTGTCACTTTTATAGTATGCAGAAAATCTGAAAACCTGCTAAAAGAAAAGCCATCTTCATAGGGCACTTCTTATTTCACAGGGCAGCGTTTTTCTTTCTATCAAACTGCGTGTTCAACTTTCTAGCATCATACCTAATTTACTTCATCTTATTTTTTTTTATTGTGCTACACTAAAATTCACAATTCAGCAATAGAGATCCAGATAAAATGGGGGGAAATTCCAGCATTTTTAGTGCTTTGCATTTTGCTAGAGAACAGTCTTGAATTGAGGGCTTTTACCCAGTGGCGTCTGTGAGATGATATAGTTTTCTTTGTTGGGAGAAAAGTATTCTGCCTGAATCAATTGTCAAGAGGTTTAATATAATAGGGCAGCTTGTGGTATGACTAAAAGAAACACTGCACAAGAAATTCCCACAGCAGTTTGTTTTTAGAAGAAAAACTGAGTTTACCTGAAACATGAATACATTGAAAACCAAGACTTAATAAGGCAGAGCTGAAAGGGTTGCTGTCCAAAGCTCCCTGTCAGTGATCTTGTCCAATGTTTGTCTTTGAGATTCTAAAAGGCATATGAACCCAAATTACTTTTTCTTGAGCTTTGGGAAGGACCAGCCTGAATCAGTAACATTCAAGCCTGTTGATGTTAGCATTTTGATTTAATTCAGTGAGAATGTATTCTGCTTAATCTACAGGGTGAATGTAATGTCTCTCCCCTCTAAAACAGTCTTTTCTGAAGGAGCCACATCTACCACTCTGGCTTTTGCAGGTTACAATAGGAGTACCCCCACCACTTGCCCTAGTGAACAGAGGCCGGGTATTGATTAACTATCACACTGGCATCAGAACTACTCTTAGGATTCAATTTTTTTGTTGTTTTGCATATTTTATTGATCAAAGTGGTAAATGAGCATCAAGCGTGCAAGAAGACGATGAATTGTTTACTTGCATAAAATAACCTTTCAATAAGGGAAGATGCATGGCTTACACTTTGGTTCTGTTCTGCGGCCCGAAGCAGATGGCATTCAGCTGCTATTGATTTGCTTCCATAGTTAAGAGAGCAGCCTGCAACCCAGCATGCCCACTGCATTGTGAAAAGGGGTGTAGATTTGGGGACCAGGGTGGAAGCCAAGAAGGATGTCTAGCCTGCCCCCAAATCCTAAGAAAAAAAAAATCTCATTTGGAAACCAGGCCTATCTACTACAATGAAAACTGAACTAATGTAATCAAATGTGATAGGCCGCTTTATGCACTGATGCTTTTAAAGAAAGAACGTTTGTGGTCATCACTTGTGCCGATGTCTCCAGTGAATAACAAATGGAGTAATAATCACAGAATACTAATTTTAAGCATGTGATATTTGAAGAAAACTAAATAAAACCTTTCTTCCTGCCTTTAGGGTAAAATTAGGTAATCTTCATATATACCATGCAGTGCCCACCATTGAGCCTTCTGGTTTTAAACAAAAGTGCACACACAAGTTTTGCTGACAGCCCACCTCTTATTTACCAGTTGTGCCATCTCTGCTTATACAACAGTCCACCCGTGTCCTTTGTCAGCAATCACATTTGGTTTTGAAATGTCTTTTCACGATAGGTAGTTACAGATGTTGAATCTATAAACATTTTCCTTGAAACTATGTCCAACAATGACTTTACATCTCAACAATGACTTTATATAAGGATAAGCTCACCTCCAGATTGTGGATTACCCCTCTTTGCCCCTTCTAGACTTCAAAATACCAAAAACCTCTTGTCAAAAACAATGTGAACAAATAGTAAATATAGTTACATAATAAAACATCTATACATTGTGCAGTAATATACGTTAGTCGTACATATCTAACCTAAACTTCGTTTGCAATTTGTAATTTTAAATGTAAGTTACATACACAGCAAAAACTTCATAATGAGGCCACTTGCCCATAATCTTAGAAATGTTTTTAGGACACATGGCTCTTTCTCATAAACTATTTTAAAAATGATTGTCCTAAAAACATTTCTATACAGTTATTTCTTACAGTAAAGCACTTTGTTATATGCCATTTTCCATGTTTGTGGAGGAAAGAGTCAAGTTCATATTGCTTAGTCTCAGGTGAATTCTGGCTTCTCTTCCTACCTCCACCCTACCCTGGCAATACAGGTCTTGCAACTGAAATTTGATTTCTTTGATTCTGTAACAAATGGCAGTTGCACTTCATATTTCTTTCTTTTTTTTTCCCTACTATTAGAAAACCCAACTATTTCTCAAACCAGTTACTATGGTTCATATATTCTGTGCCCCTTCCAGTATCTAGTATGATTCAGAAAATACCCACTCAATGCATTTTCTATGAAATGGAAAATTCTAAGATTGGAAGATGAGAATAGTTAGCATCAAAGTAGTCAGACTCAAAAGAAGTTGAAAAGAGAGAAGTCCTTTGCTTTGCTGCATAGGGGTAGGAATAGGGCCTCTGATATTGGCAATGCTCTCGCCTCATTTCAAATGAGCTGTGTCCTTGAGGTCAAAAGGCAATCAGCAAGCTAAAGGTGCAGAAGATACCGTAGGGAAGATATCTGAATGCTTTGAAACCAAGCTACCAGCACTCCATGTGCACCAATGTGTTGACTGTGAAAAGAATTAAACAAAATTTTAGGATTGGCTCATTTAAGCAGTTAGAGGTTGTGATTGAAATCTTTAAATTCCTTATTTTGAACTTGTCCTATTTCGGGCAAAACATATCATTTGTAACAATTTAATATGTTTTTAGAAGACAAATAATATTTCTACCTTGATTTACAATTAAATAAACAAAAAGTGATATGCTTAATTAGTCTTTCCTCACTCACAAGAAAATTTCTCCCCATTTTCATGGCATTGAGTATCAGCTGTGTTCAACAAACTTTTTGCTGACCCAACAAACGGTGGGTTAGTATTTAGCCTAATCATTTGGCAGTAAAATATCAACTGCAGGAGAATGGAAAGATGCAAAATGTTCTTTATTAAGGTTTAATTTATATACCATAAAGTACACAGAGAGTGTACAATTTAAACTTTTTAATAAACTTTTAATTGTGTGATCATTGGCACAATTCAGTTTTAGGACATTTATGTCACCCTCAAAATTGACCTTATGGCCATAAGACTTACTTTTTGCCTTATAGTTTGAGCGATTTTTATTATAAACTTGAAATTTTTTTAAAAAATCAAATACATGTTAACAGTTAGGTGCCTGTCTTTTCTTATTCATCAGTCCTTGATTGTCTACTTACTAGTTCACTTCAGGTTTGGAAGATGACTTGTCCCCCAAATGCAGACCACCTTGAAAGTCTATGGCTGTATTTTACAATGTGACTTTTGGAAGCTGTACTCAAAAAAAAAAGAAAAGAAAGAAAGAAGGCAAGAAATGGAAAAAAAGGAAAGGCAAGAAGAAAGTAATCTAACTTTCATTCTGTTTGAACCTTATTAGTCTTTTCATTTGGCAAACACTTTTGTTTTCCAGGGAAGAATGGCTGGTAGGTAATAAAAACCTTTTCAGTGGGAATTTCTTTCCTGACTCCCCAATGGTAGTAAATACCAGGAAGAAACGGATTTCTAGAGCGTTTGCTGTCTCAGGGATCTGTTAGGGAGAGATCTATGGGAGAATTAAACTGAAGACCTGTTGTGTAATATTCCACTGCTACTTATTCACCCTTTGTTTTGAACAGATCTTTTAATGGGTTTAATCATGTTCGTTTAGCATGTTTTGTTTTGTTTTGTTTCTGTTTTGTGGGGCTAGGGATTGAACCCATGGCCTTGTGCATGCAAGGCGAGCAATCTACAAATCCCCAGGCCCCATTTAGCATATTAAATGAAGTATATTGTGGCAAATTAAATTACAAAATTTAGAATTATAGGCAACTTACTGATTTGTGTTACTGGGGAAAAGGGAGACCTGTGAGAAAGCTATAGTGATAACTGATAACAAAAGCATCTTTCTTAGAATGAAATTTCATAGTTATCAGAATCTGGAGCATGCTGTCCACAAAGTGGGAGAAAGATGACAGTGTTCAGTAGATACTTAGAAATCTGCTGTGTGAGCTGCCGAGCATGGAGCACATTATTAACATATAATCCTTGCCTTTGAGAAATTTATATTGGCCATTCAGAGATCTAAACAAATTACTACCATGTAACATGTATGTTTCAAAGAAATGAGGATAGCCAGACAATACTAAAGGAAGATCAACTTTGTTTGTCATATGGGTAGTTAGAGAAATCACTTGGCTTTTATCAAAGTGCTATAGTAAATCAAAACAGACATGAAGTTTTAGCATAAGAATAATAAAATTAAGTTCATTCATAGGAGATTTACTTGTGTTATCTGCCATGGTAAAAAAAATTAATATTGCCTAAGTTTTATTAGAAAAATCTCAACTCTTTTTAAGAAGCTGTTTCATAGTAATAGCTATAGTGACAATTATAATGCAAGGCATTGGTAGTTATCTATGTCTCCAAGGAAGATTTTCAATATTTGTTTCCAAAACTCACCTGCTTGCTTCAATAAGAAGTTAAGGAAACAGCTCAAAGTTCTAATTTTAACAAGTAATATTTTCTTCTCAGTATTTAGAATAAGTTATAAAGTTAGTCCCAAAGACAGGGTATAAGATTCATGGCCATTCTCAATTTAGTTTATATTTTAATTATTCTCTCACTTTTATTCCTTTTCTTTCTTCTTTTAAGTGAAATAATATTTAAGTTTTGCATTTTCTTTGTTGACTTTTGCTCAACTAAGAAGGTATCTTATAGTTTATCTTCACTGTACTTTCCTGCTTTGAGGCAATTAGAACCTGTGGTTTTTAAGCATTATTGAATACTTAGTGTACCATATACTGTCTGTATAAATTCATTTAGCTTCGGCTCTGTGCATGTCAGAATCAGATCCATTGGAGTCCTAATCAGGGTATACTTCTAGGCGGAGACTAGGAGTTAGCTTATAGTGTTAGAATGACTGGCAACTCAAACTTCATCAAGATCCTTAGTGTAGGGTAGGTGTGGTGATGTACACCTGTCATCCCAGCGACTCAGAAGACTGAGACAAGAAGGTCACAAGTTCTAAGTCAGCCTCAACAACTTAGTGTTTAGAATAAGAAAAAAATTAAAATATAAGGGGCTCAGGATGTTACTCAATGTAAAGCGCCCCTGGGTTCAATCCTCTGCCAATACCAAAAAAAAAAAAAAAAAAAAAAAAAATCTATTTTAGCATATAAGAGGCAGAGTGATCAGCAATTATTTCAAAACTATGATTGTATTGTTTCTGTTTATATTTCATAGAGTGAGGTTGGTATATTTGAAAAGGTGTACTTTGGTTTTACTAAATGTTCATAATGTGATAGCCATTAATCACACTATATAATAGAAGGCCACTGAAAAATCATGGAGATCCATTGGTTTGGTATAGCATCAATATCAATGTATTTTCCAGAGTAATCCCCCCTAGTATCAATCAGTATGGAAGTGCCTCTTCTGTCCAAATCAGGTTTAAGGCCTGGCGATGTGGTTCCTACTAGAGTGTTTACCTAACATGCTTGAGGCCCCAGGTTTATGCCCAGCATCACAAAAAAAAAAAAAAAAAAAAATGAACCAAACAAAAAAAGAGGAGAAGGGTTATCAATAGAGTTCAAACCAGACCCAGATCTATCACCTTCCTCTGTGTTCCATGCTTATGCCTTGTAGGATCATCACATCAATCTGTTGAAAGTTGTAACTTGAATAACACCTTCTGTTTACTAAAATAATGCTTTTCTGATTTATTTTGGATCACCCAAACATTTCAGAGTGTATTTTTAGAGCAGCTAATTATATTTTATAATTTTTCATTTCAATTTATCAGATTGGTTCTTCTTTTATCTCTACACAAATGACACAGTGGAACAGCTGATATCTAAGTTTGAAGAAACTCCTAAAAGAGAGCACTAACCCCAAGATCACTGAAGTCCCTGAACATTCTGCATTCTCCTGCTCAGACTTGCACTGGGCACCTGCTGTTTAATGTAATTAGTTTCAGAGGGAATGTCAGATCAGTCCTTGGGAGTTTGCTCTGACCCAAAAATCCTCATAAGGAAATATCAGTGAACCAAAACAAGAAAAGTTACCACAGTTGGGAAGCTTCCTCTGACTACATTATTTGGGGGTGTATTTTTAAGAGTTCAATTTGCTGTCCGACTCAAGTTATTTTCTAGTTGCGAAAGTGTGCTCGAGACAGATGGCTCTGTCAAGTTGCTATTTTCCAGAAATGAAGACATATTTGACTGTATTTAAAAGAATTACAAAATGTTTGAAAATTTAACCCTCCTTTTTAGCAATTGTTGTGATAATAAGATTTTAAAATCCAAGACAAATTGAGATAGCTGATTTTTCAACCTGGATTTGTTCATATGAATTAAAAATTGTACTGAATGAGACTATTTCCAATTTCCTTTTTTTATCCTGTAATTCAGATTATAATAAGCTGTAATAAAGGGGGTAATAAAAAGGGCTCCTTTTGGTAACAAGGCAAGTCTGACACCAAGTAAGAGCACAGCTGTTCTGTTCAGTTTATTTTCCCTGAGACTTAGATGAGCAATGGCTTATTTTGTTGGTACTTATAAGCCACATCATCAAGTCTCAGAACCCTCTTTGTTTATTTCTTGGTTGAGCCTTGCTTATACAATCAACAACAGCTTATCTGTGCTCCAGAGTTTAAGGAATGCGCTGTAGGTCTACCTCTGGCCAGTGTGAACAGGAAACAGCTGACCCTTGAAAGACCAGAAGGTAGTGAAAGAAGGACCCTAAGAGCACTTCAGAGAGGGAGTACAAGACCCTGGGTACAGCCTTCCACTCCAAGAGGAAGACCCTGTCCTTGGAGCATCCAGGCTTGAATTTACTAAGGATTCCAGATCACTTCACGTCTCCACATCAGTTTTCTCATCCATGAAATGCTTTTGAGATGATCTACCTCAAATGTGATTGTGAGGATTGACCCAGTATCTCTGATAGCACTTAGCAAGTTACATACATTCTGCAGATATCAGATGTTATTATTTTTGTTAGCAAATCCTTTGCTGAATTTCCTACTTGTCTATAAATTCTTCCTTTAGTATTCTATGAGCTGCTTCTGGCTGGTTTTGCTGCAGTGGTACTTGTTACCCTCTAAAACAGGAACATTCCATCAGAAAGCTGTATAAATGAAGCCAAACTGACCCTTTCAGTATTTCCTGTTATTGGCCCAGTTCTGCCTCTGAAAGAACACCCATGTGTTCACAGCCATGTCTGGAATTCAGGGGAGCAGTGTGGGGTGAGGCACGTCAGCCCGGCCCTCTTGGAGCTGGAGTTGAATGAACATAACCCAAGGGAACCCATAACGAAACAACCGCCAATGCTAGGAAGGAAACACGTAAGGAAGTGGGGAAAAGGTGATCAGATAGTGAGAGTGAGGCCTTGAGTTCTGTCGGTCAAGGAATGTGACAAGTAATATGCGACCTGTAATATGACATTGAGGCTAAGACCTAGAATGGAGAGCACTGACCTTGTCAAGAGTGAGAAGGCAGCCAAGGGAACCACATTTGCAAGGGCCCAGGTAAGGGAACTGTGGCTGCAGCTTCTTGAGGGAGAAGAAGAGGACCTCCAGGCAATGGAGAGGTGAGGGAAGCTTCCAAGCTTTGGCAGCTGGGTGGATGGATGGTGCTAGCACTGCCTGAGAAGATGACGGGGATGAGTGGCAGTGAGGGTTTTAGGTTGGTTTGTTTGTTCAGTTTTGTCTTTAAATAACTAGTACTTGTTTTGGACATTGTGAATGGAAAGGTGTTTAAGACATTCAGGTGGAGATGGAACCCAGGAAGAGATCTAGCCTAGAGATGTGAATTTGCACATTATCAACATTAAGGTTTTAAAATCCATGGCAAGTGGTGCAGTTAGTTAGAGGAGAAAGTGTGGAGAATAAGAGGACACAGATTAAGCCTTAAAAAAATCCCGACATCTTGAGGTCAGGTAGAAAAGGAAGAGGCAACAGGACAATGAGAATGCGATGGGACAACAGCCAGAAGAGTCAACAGGAAAAAAGTATTTCAGGAAGTGGGAAAGTGGTAGCTGTCTGGGGGCTGCTCAGAAGCTGGGTAAAGTGAGGACAGAAGTGGCCTGATTAGTGACATAGAAGAGGTCTGTGACCTTGCTAAGCTAAGGATGAGAAATGAATGAACTGGGAATAAGAAAAGGAAACAGCATCTGAGAACTTTGCCATGAAGAGCAGAGAAAGGGATTGAGTTAGCTTGTTTGTGTGTGTGTGTGTGTGTGTTTTAATTTTCTTTCTTTTTTTTTTTTTTTTTTAGTTATAGATGGACACAATACTTTATTTATTTATTTATTTATTTATGGTGCTGAGGATCAAACCCAGTGCCTCACATGTGCCAGGCTAGTGCTCTACCACTGAGCCACAACTCCAGCCCCACTTGTTTGTTTTGATGTGTTGTTTTACATGAGATATTACAGTGTGTTTATTTGCTAATAAGAATGATTCAATAGAGATAATGAGTTTAGATGGATAGACTGTTAGGACAATGTAGGTGGATATATCCAGTTAGATAGTATATAGGCTGGGGAGGTAGAAATAAATATTTGAGAAAGTCAAGGAGTGGGATGAGTGCCAAAGTGATGGAAACTGGCTTCTGATAGGAGGAGCCTTTTCTCCACTGTAGCACAAGAAGGAGGAGAAGGTTAGTGGACGTATAGGGTAGGTCAAGTTGGGAAGGGGAAGATGGGAAAGATCAAGTCAGGTGGCTTCTGTGATCTCACTGAAGTGTGAAGAGTCGTTATCAGCCGAGAGGGAAGATAGAGGAAGAAGAAGAGGAAGAGGTATGAAAATGGGTAGACATTTATTTCTTTTAGAGCAGCAGTGAATTTCAAAGTGTGGTTCCTGGGCCAGTAGCATCAGCATCACCTGGAAACTTGATAACTCCTATGAAATGCTAATTATTGGACCCCATCAAAGACCAGCTAGGTCAGGAACTATCAAGATAGGACCCAGAAAATGGCTTTAAGGACTCTATAGGTGATTCTGATGCTGGCTAAGGTGTTGCTGGACAATATTTTAAGGATAAGAGCCTGAATAAAGTGAATGTGATCAATGAGACATACTTAGTCCTACCCTCTTGGAGCTGGAGTTGAGTAGACAAAAACCAAGTAAACAAAATGATATATTGCAAGTGTGTTCCTGTTGTGCGATTTTCTCACTGTGTTTGGAAGCTTGGCTTGAGGCAAGGATGAGGGATTGCTGGGATTCAGCCTGAACAGGGGTGTCCTGAGAACAGCAGAGAGTGGTGGCTTTGGAGTGATTCAGGGGCATCTTCCCATGATGGATCATGAAATCTTAAGCCAGACAAGAAGGGCAGAAAATCAGAGGGGGCTGGTGGGAAGAAGAAATAGTGGTCAGTGGGTTGAAGGTCTCACAGTGTCAGAAGGGCCACACCAGTGCACAGAAGGGTTTTATATAGCAGAGCTGGGTCCTGCTGAGCCTACTAGCCATAGAGAATAGTGCCTTCAAGAGCTGACTAAATGAGTCCTGTGTAAAAAAGTCTGACAACAAATGCTTTCTTTGGCCTGTATGCGTGCATTAAGGGGCCAGGAAGTTACAACATAGTTGGATGACACACAAGCTTTTTAAGGAAAAGTTAATAATGATATAAGTAAAACCATACCGGAAAATGTTCCCTTTCTTTAAGTCAGCTATTGAAATTATTCAACTTCTATAGTAACTTATTTTTGTGCAACTCATAATAGTAATAATAACATACTATTAGATGTGCCAGGCATTTATTATTTTTGTTTATTTTTAATAATCTATATTTGCTACATTATTATTATGTACCAGGCACTGTAACAAGTTTAAAGTCATGAGTTTTAGCTTATCATGATTATAGCCTATGAGATAGACTTTATTACTGAGACTATTTACAGATGAGAAAATTGAAGCACAGAGGGCCTAAAAACTAACCAAATATTAATTTCAAACAATTTAAGTAAATAGATGTTCCGAAGTGCATACAATTTACACAATTCCTATAAACCCAAACTACCTACCCTTCACTTCTAAGTAACTATGAAATAATAAATGTCATTTTCCCTTGATTATTGGCTGCTCCAGGTTGATCACACCCAGCTAGGGAAATGAGAAGTGTTGACAGGAAATTGCCAGGAGATCCCAAGCTGCCCAGCCTCTCTTTTGGGCACAGTTGGGACAGGCTGGGGATGAGGGTGGCTGAGTTGGATCTGGCCTGGTTGTGTGGACTATTGGGTGCTGATTTCTCTGTGGTGTTTGGTGGTCTCCTTGATTATCTCCTGACTTCTACCCATCTTGGGTGATGTCTGGTCCCTCAACAGCCCTACCCTGGGACACCCATGGGCAGGAGACAGAACGAACCATGAAGGTTATCTGGAGATGTAAAAGGCATATGATGGCTTATGACTGCTGCTGCTGCTTTTTTTTTTTTTAATAAATGTGTTTTTTCCTCAAACTTATCTAAGATCTTCAAGTTATAAAACTTCTGCTTGAAAATATATAGTCATTTTAACCTACTAGTAAATCCTTGCTGTCTCTCTTTAATTGTTCTTAATAGGAAACTGTTAAAAGATCATAAAATTTGTGATTAAAGACCTATTAACGTAAAATGGTATTTTTTTTTTCCACCAGATAATGCTGACTTATTCCCTATGGCTCATTCCACAGTGATTTAGATGATCCTTGTAGAATAAGTTTAATGAAACACGCCATTTCCACAGGGATACTATCTATGATTTGTTTAAAAGACCCAATTTGTGAGGACATTTTTCTAAATAATCAGCTTACATTTTTCTTTGTTTAGTCTCATCTCATTAACTATAAACTTGGTTTCTTTACTGTCTTATAACATGTGTTCTTGGCAGCTGCTGAGTTAGGCATGCAAGGTTTTCATGCATTGGTCTTTCCTTGCTTTTTATGGACAATGCAATGTGTATGTAAACCTCATTTCTTGTTCCTTTTACATTTGCTATTCTTTATGTCATAGACTTTTTAAAATAGCAAATTAAAAAATAGCATACCAAGGTTGTTTTTCTTTTTTTCTAAGTATTCTATCCAGTACTAAGGTGGTACATTAAAAATAAACAGAATTGGTGTCTCCCCCGACTCACTGTGCGCATGCACAACCATAGGCAAGAGGCCTGTGTTAGTATTATATCAGAGATAAGAACCCAAGGAAAAGGACTTACCTAAGATTGAGGTTTATCAAGTATTGAGAAGTATAGTGTAAAGTAATCCTGATCTTTTTTTTTTTAAGTTCATTTGTTCAAGGTGAGCAGGGATTGGAAATCTTTGATTCTTTTCTCCTTTCCTTCATAACCACAAAACAGCAGCTAAGGTCAAAGATCGTGTCCATAGTCAAAGTGAGAGGAGGGAGGAAATGGGTAAAGAAATGAGCAAGAAGAATGAGGGCTGGTGGAGTCTGCGGCATTCACTTTAAGGAAGTTGGTTGATCTTTCCCAGCCAGTGAGTCCCAACAGACATCTTACTGACCAAATCCACATCACAAACCATGGGGAGCTGGGAAACACTGTGGGAGGAGTTGTTATTTTCATTGGTTTTTCTTATTTGCTCTTTTTTTGACAACTTGCCACATACCCCAACAAAATTGGTGTTTCATTCATAAGGATGAGGGGGAGACTGGATCACATGTA
The DNA here is from genome assembly GCF_047511675.1 of Marmota flaviventris. NCBI lineage: Eukaryota > Metazoa > Chordata > Mammalia > Rodentia > Sciuridae > Marmota > Marmota flaviventris. The sequence goes on from NC_092502.1 coordinate 53,234,793, forward strand.
TGCACTGTCAGTTGATGCCACACCTCCAGTGGCAGACAGCCGGCAGAGAATCCAGGTGAAGCAGCTTTCCATGCACTCTGTGCCTACTTCCTGGGGATACCTGGGCCAAGTCAGAAAAAGGTTGGTACAATCTATAAATCTCCCAAGCAAGGGTTCATGCTCATTGTTAGGAATAGGTCCTCAATAAATATCTTAATTCAATTCCAAGTTACTGGAGGATGTATTTGAGTGATGGGTTTGGGATAAGGGTTGGAGTATTCTCTCCATGCCCTCAGAGAACAGGTTCCAGCTTGGACCTACCATGCAGTAATTACCAGCCATGTACATACAGGCCTCGTTTCTCCTCTGTCTGTGACTGTGCTCTGTCTTCCTTAGTGTTGTTCTTTTGGGCTGCTGTTGGCCTTCCTATGTATTTGTGTGAACAAGGTCATTGCATATTTTTTTGTTGCAGTGAAAAGGCCAAGCACCTCCTCTCACTTTTCTTTACCATTTCTGTGTAGATTTGTTTTTAACTTTAGACCCCTGAGCCACCTCCACAAAGGCCACTTTTCATTCCTTGTATTGTTTCTCTGAAGACTTTCTACATATCTTGAAATAAGTGTCTGGTCACACTCTCTGGCCATTTCCCACTGTGTTCGCACTAAGTGCTGCTCACTGTGAGCTTTGCCAAGGGTTGCTAAATTCCTGTAAAACATTAATCGCATACTGCAACATTTAAGTAGGTGACTCAATGCAGTGTTTATAACTGGATAAATATAAAATGGTGTTGAAGTTCTTCGTTAGAAAGAAAAAAAAATGATGTTAACCCAGTACATTGTATCTTAACTACAGTGCAATAGGAATGTGTGTACCTAGGAAGGCCTAATCCATTTAAATTATACCACTTGAAACCCAGCTGTGCTGGAGCTGGGTCAAAGTGTGCAGTATATAAAGAAAAAGAATGTTAAATAAATCGAAGGAATAAACTAGGTACTTGGAAGAACAAGTAGGGGACTTGAGAGAGCAGATTGTTTTCAAGCACTTTAAAAACATCAATTCATCAACACCCATGGCTATGCTAATTGTAAATCTTTCATTAAAATCTGGTCTCCTGAGGCTACCTTGAGGCAACATCTTACAAGCCTACCTGTGATTACCATTTCTTCTTTAAAGTAATAAGAGCACTTCCATAAGCATATTCTACAATTTGTATTTAAATTAGTGTCTTACTACATTATTTAATTACTGAATCAGCTTTGGTTTGCTTGGTAACATAGTGTTTTATTCAAATGTGTAAGTTAGTCCCCTGATCTTAGTTTTGACTTTCAGGTAAGTAGCTAGTTTATAATTGCTTTTAGAATTTGTTTTTCTGTTGCATCAATAAAATGTCTCATAAATTCTGATGTTATCTATAATGTATAGTCGAGGCACATTTTTATTAGACACAGGCAATTTAAATGGATCAAATGTGTATAATGTATGACTTTATTTTACTTTGTGCAGTGCTAGAGATTGAACCCAGTGCCCTGAGCATGGTAGGCAAGTGCTCTACCACTGTACTACCTCCCAGTCTGAATATATGAATTTGAAGTCATTTGACCCATTCATTTGTGAAAAAAGAATTGAGCTGGTCAGAAGTTGTCAAATAAGTTTTGAAATGTTATGAGTTCAGATCCTTTTGTATTTCTTTTGCTTTGTTTTCAATTTTATAAATTTTTATATAAGGGATGAGTATAATTTTATTGCCTTTTTTTCTTCTGAAAGCCTTTATATACTTGTAAGAATTAGTTGAGCTGTTAAGATAAATTAAAAATTAAGGAAAATCAGGAATGTATTTAAAGGAGCCGATTTCTTTTTATATTTTTTTCCTTCTCCTTACTCTCTTCCCTTCCCCTGGTTCCTCTCCTTTACTGACCTCCCTTTGATTTTTATGACACCCTACCACTACCACCTTTCTTTTCCTTTTTCCTCTCTAACTTATACATATGAGAGAAAACATAACCTTCGGCCTTCTGAGTACGTTTTACTTTGTTTAACATAATGTTATCAAGATCCATCTATTCCTCTGAAAATGACATAATTTCATTCTTTATGGCTGTATAAAAGTACATTGTGTGTGTATCCACATTTTCTTTATCTATTCATCCACTAGCAGACATTAAGGCTGGTTCCACATTTTGGCTATTGTGACTTGTGCTGCTATAAACGTGGGTGTAAAGGAGCCAATTTCAATGGCTTCCTTAAGTTTATCTATGGTATAAATGAAGTCTATAAATATTAATAGAAAAATACATATCGGAAAAGGTAAAAGATTTCAAGAAAATTCAGTAAGAAGCTAAACTATGTAGCATGGAACATTTGTACATGCAGTAAGTGCTGATAAATATTTGTGAAATGAATGAATCTGTGAATCACTATATCCATTTGAAAGTAGTTTGGAACTAGAGAGACCTGGATTTAAATTGTGACTGTCCCTTATGTTTTGAGAAACTACATAGTTGTTTCAGCCTTTTTGAGCCCCAACTTTTCATATGTAGAATTTGGGTAATAACAATGTCTTATCACATTATGAGAATTAAATATGATAAAGAGTCTGGCAGAGAATAGACACTAAGTAAATATTATTATTATAAACCACATGAAAATGGCCATATCTGTTAGGTTAAAATTTTTGGAAGTTAATATGATTCAACCCAGCATTAATCATCATATGACATAAACTGATTCTTTTACAAAAAAAAAAGAATCCCTCAAAGATAACTTAATCCAACCAGAGGTTTGAGGAAAATTTCCTAAGGGAGATATGACTTGACCTAAGACTTAAAAGATGAGGTAGTATTGGCCAGTTGAAAAGAGGTGGAAGGACTTTTCCAATAGTAGAGCTGCACCCACACCTAGCTTGCCTCAGGGTGAGCTAGCATAAGAGACTGTTTCAGGTGGTGTTGGTTGGCTAGATTTGGTTCATTGGCTGTTATAAACTCTTTTCCATGCTATATTGAGAGGCACAGTCTACTGACCCAGCACTATACACTGTTTTCAATAAAATAATGTTTGAACATAGCACTCTAATTTATGTAAGTTTAATTAAAGATTTTAGACATATACTATTATAAATCTATATGTTAAAATTAGAAAAGAACAATTTCTTTATTTTGTAATTAACACAAGTAGAAATAAAAGTTCTGATACTTTTCTCCTCAATAACAATTAAAGGTAAGAATTAACTCTCCATATGTCCATAACCCACTTAGAGAATTTTTCATATTGACCTATGAAAAATTCACTGAGCATGGGCAAAAGTTTTCCTAATGCTTCTTAACAATGTTTCTTGAGAGGTTAAAGCTTATATTTTCAGTACCTGCAGAAGCCCCAGCTTAGAAAATGAATGTAATCATTGCTCAAAGCTGATTGTATCCGTAGGATTACTAAGAACAGAAACAAAACCCTTTAGAGAGGATATATCTTGAACTTGCAGTAGATTCTTGAGTTCATGTAATACAAAACTACAAAACACAGAAGAAAATCAGCAACTATAAATAAAAGTCAAGACATACACATACACCAGCAAGATTAGATCCCAAGAACTTGAAGTAAAACAATAATTTGATTGATATCAAAATATGTTTAATATAATAGAAGACCTAAGAAAAGACCAAGAATCTATGAAAACCAGAGCAGATGGATTTGAAAATGAACCAATATAATTATTAAAATTAACTCAGTGGATTGATCAAGAACATTTTAGAGATACTCCCCCCACCAAAAAAAAAAAAAAAAAAAAAAGGATTAAATGCAAGACTGTTTTATCTGAGGAACTCAGGACCTGTCATGTACACCTAGTTACCCCACCCACCATCCATCCATGTAAGATCATTTGATGGCCTCCAAAACAACTGAGCAGAAAAAGCAAATTCCTTTCCCTGATCTAGAAACCTCATCCAACATCTCTAGCTCCAGTTCTCCCATTTTATTCCTCAACTTCATTATATTCCTGTAGCTTCCTTTCAGTTTTTCTAATGTCATGTTTCTACCTTCACAGACCTTTGAACAAACTATGCTTTGTGTTTGAAATATTCCATTCCCTTTACCCTCTTAGAAGCATTCAACTCTCAGCTCAAAGGTTACTTCCTAGGGAAGCTTTCCTTCACTCCACTGGTTAATAAGGGTGCTTTGTAACTAATGATCAAGGAACTTGATCAAGGAACTTTCATTCAATACTAAGTTTGCAATTTCACATTTATTTATTATGATTATTTGGACACCATCCACCTTACCCCCTGTCAGATAGGGGGTAAGCCTTGGGAGAGCAAGACCACTTTTGTTTGGCTAAATATTGTATCCTCAACATCATGCTTGTACTTTGTAGAGGATAACATTTTTATATGAAAAGATAATTCAGAAATACACAGCATAAGCTTTGATCTTAAAATAGCTCAAAAAAGATAGTGGATTTTCCAGTTTCTACTATTCTGTAGTTAGTTTTGTCTTTTTAGCCACATTATCAAAAATGATATTACATTTTTTTCAAATCTTCTTAAGCTATATCACATTATTTCTTTGCACAGATTCATTACTCCTTAAATTGGCCCTTCTTAGCATTCAGTTTTGAGTGCAGGTCCACAGATTTATTGCACCATCATCTGTAAAGCCCTGTGAAACCCTAGCAGATATCTGTTTAAATTCCATGACTGGTACAGTTTTTACCAAGACAGGGTAGACACATCTTGGGAATAGTGTCACATGCAAAAAAAAAAAAAAAAAGGTGGCGGGGGGGAAGGGGGTGCAGGGTGCAGTGGCAGTGGGCTCTTCAGAAGCACCACCTGATTTGTATTTTTCAGATGGTCATTATCCTTCTTATATCTGTTTACTGGATGACTTTTTAAAAAGGGTTCTTTGCTAACCTTACTATGGCTCATTTCGTGAAATGGTGAGCAAATGCTAGGACGTATGTCCATTTTTAAAGACTGAGACTGCAAAGCCTCTGTGAACTAGTAGGTTTGAGTCCCAGAGGACAGTGACACTGGAGCCCACTTACTGCAGTGAGGAGGTATTGATTTTTCTCTCTCCTTGTTCTTAGCAGCACCTCTGAAGCAGGTATGGTTTGAAGCATCTTTCATGGTGAAGAAAGGAAAAACTGTCGTGGTGAACTTTGTCACCCCCCAAATCAGACATTTCAAATCAAACTAGATGGAATGGGAAAGGGGTTTTAAAGGACTCTCGTAAACCTTCTGACTTGGTTCAGTACCCTGACTTTTGTGACAGGGAGGTTCCCTACAGTTTATAGCGACATTGATAGACAATGGGGAAAGCTGTGTGTGTGTGTGTGTTTCACATTTTGAAAAGAGGATAAAAGGATCAAACTGGTGAAAACAACACAGCTTTGTGCAGTGATCGTGTAAGGTTAGCAAAGTGGTCTTGTCCAAGTTTTCAACAAGATGTTCTGTTCCTGTTATAATTGGCTGCTGGGTAGGTTTGGACCTAACTAGAATGCCAGCGTTCGATTTCACCGTGTCCTCGGTGGAGATGTGTCACCGTTTATGCTCGCCTTAGTGACAATTTTCTAAAATGGAAGCTCGTGGGAAATCATTACAGTGTTTATATGTCTCCCTCGTTGGATGGCGTTATCCTGTGATATTTTACCAGTGTTTTCTGCTGTATGATGGCATCTTGTGAAGGTTAAGGCAGAACAAGTCCCTCTGTAATTTTGTGACTACATTTTATGCACTGAAGAAGAAAAGATAACTGACAATTAAGTATTTGGGATGTCACAGAAAGAACATGTGCAACTAATCAATGGTATCCTTTGGGAACATGATTTTATAAAGCTGATAAGGTAGAAAAATCAGGATTTTGTGATTTGTGTTACATGATGATAATTGTACCTTTTCAATAAAAAAGACATTTCTCTTGGAGTAAACACTGAGCTTGCAGGGGCTCTGGAAGCAATGATGTTGTTTTTCTTCCCCATGCAGGCAACTTTTTTGTTAATCCTTTTGTAGATTATGAGATTTTTTTTCTTATTATTTACTTTTTCAAGTGATATTTCTGAAGGATCATCTGGTCTGTTTTAAGGGAAATGGCTTATTCGTACGAAAGTGAATAACCCTGTATAAAGAAAATATATATATATATATTGTTTTGCTTCTTAGAAACTATACTCAGTTACCCAGTTTTAGTATTTATCAGTTGGATATAGTACTATCAAAGTCTGTCACATAAGATATCATATATTTATTACAGTTCTTTGATTTAACCTCATTTTTTATGCCTTCTAAATTATCTGATTTTTAGTCTAAATATATTCCTATAAATTGCTTGGAAATTTCTTTCTGTTAATCCCATAGCATCTCCCATCTGCATGTGTATTAAGGGCCCATAGTATTTAGATGTTCTTTGAAACCTCCTCTCCCCATTCATGTGTCACTTTTGCTAGTTGTATTGCACAGGCTTAGAGGTAGACTTCTTCCCTGTTGGTTGGGACATACTTTGTTCTTGCTTCAACAGCTTTGAACATGCTGAAGAACCAGGGGCCACCTCCTTAACAGAATGGTTAGCCAACTTAAAGATCATTTTCCTCTTGGCCCTCCATGCCTCATTCCACTAGTCCAGTAGTACCCACTATTGGGTGACCTCACTGAGTCTGAGTTTCTTCCTAAATACACTCTTATTTTTCCCTGTTTGGGGACTTGAGCATATTACACTGAAGTGGAGGAGAAGATGATTCAGCTCATTTGACACCTTGTGGAAGCAGCACTTCTTGGTGATCTACCACTTGAGACCCACAGCACTTGTCCACATACAATCACTCTGTCCTGCCTCTGAGTAATTAATTCTGCCTCTTGTAGTATTTTACTCAGTGCTTACAGTACAATTTATTTCCCGCTTTTTCTCCAACTTCTCATGTTCATTTTTATTTCTGATGTCTTACTGTGTGATTTCGTTGTTGGGCCATGAGTACCAAGACTCAAGCAGCACAGTCATTAGGTAATGGGTTAGACAGCCCTGGACCCAAGACCCTTCACTGCCCCACAAAACAAAATGCCCCTCTCCTGACAGGTGTGGGAGACTAGTGTACCCTGGCCCAGCATCAAGAGAGTTTAACATCATTTTCCATAATATTTTTTCAAGTTTGGGAACCCTTCCTACTGATGATTCTTTCATTTCTTAGTTGTATGTAGAAGATTCAAAAGCCACAAATATAAACTACTTTCTAGAACTGGTGAAGTAGTAGATTTTGATCTATCAGAAAGAATCCTTTGCCATGATAGTCTCACTATGAGACAAATATTTTCAAATGCATCCCAGGGTTGGAAACCTTAATGAGTTCTAATAGCCAGGCAGCCACACTCCAGCAGGGTTCTAATTGACAGAGTAGAAAACGGCAGCAGGAAGGCCAGTGTGTCTTTGGGGAGCTGGCATACAGCACAGGGCCGGCTGGGTGTCAGGCGCCCAGCCAAATAAGTGCACCCAGCAGTGTGGTGCCACAGTTGAGCTAGAAGCAGGTGTCCATCGATGGGCTGCCAGTGGTCCGAGAGCCTCCTCCTCTGAAAGCACCATTATAAATGTCTGTGTATTTTTAAAAAAATTATAGTAGATGGATATAATACCTTTATTTTATTTTTATGTGGTGCTGAGGATCGAACCCGGTGCCTCACACGTGCTAGGCAAACACTCCACCAGTTGAGCTATAGCCACAGCCCTGTCTGTGTATTTTTTTTTAATCAAGCAAACTGTTCAACTTTTATCCAGTTTTCAAAAATATCCATGAATCATAGAAGGCTAAGAATCCCTTTTTACTAGATGGACAATAACCTGAACTTCCAAAATGGATAAAATATGTGGTTGGGCATTGATTCAACAAAATGTTCAAAGGAAAGAGAATTAACACCTCTTGAATGCTAATTGTATACCAGAGACTCTTGGAGACCTTTCCCTTTAAGGTAACACAGGAAGAATTTGAACCCAAGTCTTGCTCTAAAGCCCACATGCTTCATATACTGCACTACTCTGTAAAGAATGAAAACGACTAACCATTGAAAATTAGTCAAAAATAAAGATAAGCAATCTTAAACAATGGGGAAATGTGATTTGTTGTTCAAAAATGTGACTTCAAAAAAAAAATTAAGAGCTTATTCGTGGAATAGAGATAGGTGATCCAAACCAGATGAGGGTCTCAAGTTCATGGGATGATCCAGGGTGCAGCCTTGAGAAGGGGCAACTCCTCCCCAGCAAAAGCGTCTCAAGAAATGAAGACAATGTCAATGGAACAGTTTTGAGGCCCCACTTCACTGTTCAGTCTCTCCTGAGTGAGATCATGTGTTTATGAACAGAAAGATTTGGTTGAACTAATTTAATTCCTCTTTTGCATCTCTGTACTAATTAATGACAGTTGTTTCACTTGTACATTTTATATTAAATTAGGTAAATTCTGCTATATTACCCTTCATCTCTGTTTGGACTTAAGTATTAATTCTTTTCATACAAGCTCTCTTAACAGAGTTAAGAAAATATTCCTGCCCACATAACTGATTGCTTAACTAGCCCCCTCCCCCTTCCAGGACTTCCTTCTTTTTGACTGTAAATCCTAAGAACATTTTGGTCATTGTTTTCTGGGAAATATTAATTGGCAATATTCAGGGAACAAAAATAAATACAAGTTTCTGGAGTTTTCTGTATCCTTTTTTTGCCAGTCTATGTTACCTAAAACAATGTGATCATCTATTTGGAGAACTCTGGGGAGGCTGAGCAGGATTAATTCCTGTCCCTGTGTTGCAGTGTAAACAGCTTTTTGCCTGTCTTTTGTCATTAATGATCATGCTGTAGATGTAGCCAGTGCATTGTAAGCCAATCTGTCAAGGCAAATAAACAATTCACCTTGTTAAAATTCCCTAAATCTTGCATTAATAAAACCAAAGTAACCCCCTGAACACTCAAGAGATGTCTTCCTCCATACTGCGGTGATGGATGACATGTCTAAAGATCCTGGAAATTAAGTAGTTCAGGTCATTAAAAGTGTCCCACACTTGTTATTGATTTAATTTATTTTAAAAAGGTGGGGGTGGAGATAAGAATGTGATACCCCCGTTTTTTTTTTAATCTGAAAGCTACCACTTGTATAGATAATTAAAGCTATTGCCCCAGTGAACAGCTCTGTATTTGTTACAACATTAAGCTTTATTATTTAAATAGGTTTTATATGTCCTCTGAAACAGACAGATCACTAACAACTTGATAACCATTGCAACTTGTATCCTGGCAAAAAATCCTTGGAGTTTCATATGTGCGATAATTCCCCGAGCTTCTGAGTACCAGGCACTGAAATAATGACCTCTGGGCATCCCCAAAATCCCCCTGGGTAGGTAAAAATTTAGACGAAGGTCAAATGATTTGGAGGAAATTAATTGCAAGAGCAATGGGATCATGCTTCTGGACAGAGGTTTATTTTTTTTTTTATTTCTTAACTTTCCATTTTTTTGTATTTTTATAATCAGGGAAAGAATATTATAAATAAATATGCGATACATACACAGATATTTACATATATATATATATATTATATATTATATATATATATATATGGATACATGGGAAGACATTTAAGTATTTTGACTCTATTATTAAACTCAAGTTTGAAATTGTGTGTGTGTGTGTGCGTGCGTATACTTGTTCATCACTAGGTTTCTCCACCAGCCCACACTCCTTTGAAACCATAGAAGTCACTTGTGTCCCAGTCTCTTATGCAAGAGATGCCCAGTAAATATTTCATAAATAAAGTAGAATTTCCACTTTTCTTCTCTTTTATTCTTTAAGCTTCTATGGCCACCACAGACTGTGTGAGAAATAGTGACAGCGCCTACCCTTTGACAGTGCTGGCTCTCCAGATGAGCCAGCCCTCTCTAGAACTGAACAGCAAGAGGGTTGGGCACTAGTAGCTCAGTCTAGCAGGACTGGCAACTGATATAGTCCCTCACTTCATCTGTGTGTCCTGAACTGGGCAACAATTCCAAAGCCTTATGAGAAATGGGACAACTTAATATGTAAATTATGAATAAAAATCAAGATATTATGAAGAATTGTATATATGTAAGATACACAGAATTTGACCTGACTTTTTTCTTTTGCTGTGTATCTTATTCATTATCTTACCTGGTTGTTCCTGATTAGCTGTGTGGATGATATTTCAACATCAATTTTCACTGGTCTTTAAACAACATGTGATTATTGGGAAAAAATTTCCCCATGATAAGTTATAAAAAAGGACTCTTAACAATAGTTATTTTAATTTCAGAAGTTATTATATTTTCTGTTTCCTTCCATAATTTTTTAGGGAAAAATGGAGGGGAGTTCACAATTTTGAATTCAGTTCACACACTCTTGAAAGATTTTTTTAAAAAAAACATAAATATGAAAATGCACTGTATAGTTGTCCATCAGAGTTCTCCTTTAAATTGCATAATTCAAACCTCTGAATACTGACATGCTTATGCCATTATGCCAGCTATTTAACAGAGCTCTTTAAATGATAGAACTCTATAGATTTTTTTCTCAATGTATACACTGATTTACACTTAGCGGGTAAAGTTGTTACTGACCCTTTAAATGGAGCTCTCCACATAGCAATAAATGTCAGTTGATCCTAGTGCAAAACAGGTGATAGCTGAGGGTTTTCACTAAATCTTCCAGTTAGAAAAGCTATTTACAGTATTCCTAAATAGTAGTGGTCTCTTGTGGGGAGATTATATATATATATATATATATATATATATATATATATATATATATATATACATACATACATACACACACACACACACACACATCAGACCACTTATCACTCAGTAGGGAATATTTAATGACATATCTTGGTGGGATTATTGATGTGCTTAAGAGTTTGAAATATTCACTCCAGATTAGAATCTCCATGAAGCCAGGGACAACATGTAGCAGCTTTCCCACTGCCTTGTCCCTTGATCGACATCTGAAGCATAGGAGGGGCTCTGTGAATGCCAGCTGAATGAATAAATTACAGCATTTGTCAGCGCTACATAGCACATGTGTCAGCCTGAATTCTTGGTGGGCAAAATGGGGACCACTCTTCCTATTGATTGTGAGAAATGTTGCTGGTAAGGACTTTGATGGACGGTTATGACTTTTTGATAATAGTTCCTTTGATTGATTGCCTAGCAAACTTCACTTCAGTTTCTAATTCTGTTTTCTGCTTCCACAGGCTGTCATTTTAGAAAATGAAGAACTTCCCAAACTCTTTCTTGATTTCCTAAATGTGAGACACTTGCCCTCTCTACCAAAGGCAGAAAGTTGTGGGTAAGAACTGTTGTGTTCATACCAGATGTATATTCTAAGTTACTCTTCAGTAATTCATTGGCCTAACAAATATCCCAGATTGGTGCCCAAGGAGAAGACTGGCTTTACCCAATCTTTTGATTGGGACAGCACTTGCTCGCCCCCTGCTTGTAGTCAGAGGAATTCCCTCCAAGTCCCCATCTTGCTGCCAAATGGCCAAGGCTTACGAACTTATGTTTAGATGTAAGGAATTGACCTTTTAAATTATGCTGTTGCATAGAGGGATGGTACATGATGGGAATTATGAATCTAGGTGGTCCATTTAGGGACAGTTTATTAACTTTTAGATGCTTGAACCAAGCCCATATCCACCTGGTGTGCATCTTCATATCATTTTAAAGCTCTAAAGACATTCATGTGATCCTTAATTTTACAGTTGTGCAAACACAAATGCAGGAATTAAGTGTCTCTCCCAAGATCTCGCTCTGTACTGGTAGAGCCCAGGCCTTCCAGCTCGAGCCCTTTTTCTCTACTGTTCTTTCTTCACTGCTGCCTCTCCCTTGGGAATTTCTAATGGCTGGGTTGCAGACCCTAGTCCGTGTCCCCAAAGGAATGAGAGGCTTGATATCACCAGCAGTTTAGAAAGGCTGCAGAATTAATTCTGAAACAAGCCACTTGCCCTGCTGTGGACACATGAATGGGGCCGAGCTAACCTCAGAAGGCCGTCAGAACAAATACATTTTCAGAGAAATGAGTCAGCAGGGAAAGGGTTTTGCCCATTTTTCACTGCCTCCAGGCCCACCTGAAAGGAGCCACACCAATTGCATGATGATCAAGCTCCCACACCCCAAGTGTTGTTAAGCCCCAGCCATCTGCTGGTGGGAGCTGCACACACCTGTCATAGCTCCTCACCAGAACTGCTTCCTCAGGGCCCCTTGCCACTTGCCCCAGCACCAGAACTATAACCACACGTATCAAATAACCTGTCATTGGTGTGTTCAGTTCCAACCTGTGTGCCTGTGTTTACTGGAGGTTAAGTTCATATATGTGTGACATCAGCAATGACAGTCAATGAAATCTCATCATTACATAAGCCCCAAAGTAGTAATAAAATCTTGGGATTTCATAAGTGATCTTCAGGAAAATGGAAATACAAGAATCCTCTGATCTTAGGATTCTTTTTTTTAATACTTATATTTTAGTTATAGGTGGACATAATATCTTTATTTTATATTTACCAGTGCCCCACACATACTAGGCAAGTGCTCTTCCACTGAGCCACACCCCAGCCCCTAATCTTAAGATTCTTTAGGATGAGTCATCAGCCATGCTGTGTCTCAGTATGAACTCCAAACTCACAACTTTTTTATGTCTCCCAATTTAGTGCTCTAAGAATACTGGCCATTTTTGCCTATGTTGGTATAAACACTGACCCAGCTTATCTGGTCTTTTTCTTTTTCTTTTCAAAAAAAAAAAATTTAGATCTTTTGATGAGACAGAATCTGAAGAGTCAAGGTAAGAATTCATACTAGTCAATCAAGAGTTATTCAGGGGAAGAAAAAGACTGTGGTCTTGTTAAATGTATAATTATACATGGTATAATTGTTTAAAGTTGTGTTTTTCTTGAAAGCCTTTGTTAGTTTTAAGATTATAAATATTTGATAGGGAGTTACAGGAGGGACCAGTTATAATTAGAGTGAATGATTACGAGACTGACATTGTTTCATACAAGTAATAAGAATACTGTTTTATCTATGACCATATTACAAGATTTTTAAGAAAATAATTTTCAGCAATGATGCATTGTGTAGATTATGTATCTGCTTCTGATTCCACAAAGAAATTTTTAGCAGATGAGCACGGTGCCAGTTCATTCCCTGCGTTTGCTATTATTCACCCACATCGCAAGATACATAAACCCTGAGCCATCCCCACACAGCAGTTTGATCCCCTCAAAGCTAGTTTGTAGTGTTTTCTGTTTACCGTCGTCCCCTGATGCTGACATGCCTGTTCTTGACCTTTCCAGCAAACTGTCCCACCAGCCGGTGCTGCTGTTCCTCAGGGATCCATACGTCTTGCCTGCAGCCAGCGGTAATCAAACCTGTCATCTGCTAACAGCTCTTTACTGATCTGACCCTGCACCACATAAACCACGTTTTTAATACAGGTCTAACAGAGTGACATTGGTCCAGGGCTTAATAATCTGCCAATAAACCAGTGCTCTTGGTGTAAGAGACATTTAGAATTTTAATTGGGGCCGGCCTTTTAGGAGGAAATGTAATTTTTCTTTCTTTCTTAGAAGGCTATTTTGAATTAGAACAAGAAGGGGTAAGGAGAAAAGATAGTTATTGTCTCTATTTTTTTTGGGGGGTGGTATTATTTGGGCATCTGCTTGTTTTTATCCAGATGCAATGGGTGGTTCGAATTCAATACTGTCACCCCTTTTAAAACTGTTTTCCAAAAGAGCTGTGTGCGTGCGTGCATGCATGTGTGTGTATTGCAAGGGTAGCTCTATTCCCATTTAGATTGAAGCATCTTTGGTGGTTGAATATATATTTTTTAAAGTTATCATTTTGAATGAAATTAATTGATTTAAGTATAACAGTAATCAACCTTTTAGCCTGAGTCCTTTCTCTATACTACAAAATTCAAACTCCCCGGAGTCCCTCTCAAAGTGTTCTCTTACACAGGTCCCTATGAGTACCTTCTGAGACATTAACTCGTTTTTTTCTTAGCAACCTTACAAAATAGGCAGGGCAGGTAGTATCATTGGCCCAACCAGAAAACCAGAACTCAGGAAAGTCCCGACTTGCCCAGTCTCAGGGAGTTGATGGATGTATTCCTTGTTGTCTGAGTTTTCCTTCTGCACTTTTTTGCATAAAGTAAATTTTCAGCCATTGTTTCTGACAGTCACAAGATAGCACACCAACTAGATAGCACTAGATAAATGATCTATTGAAAGCAGCCCTTGTTTCTGACAAGAAAACCTTATCACCAGCAAGGGAAAGGGGACCGCTGTCTGTAGCAAGGGAGCCCATCCTCAGATCACCCGCTTGGCTGTCAGCCGAAGGAAAGGTGGCCGGAACATAGCCCTGCTCTGTTGAGCGACCCCTCAGCACCTTGATCAGATCTGCCTTTGATGTAAAGACTAGTCTCACAATGGTTTTTTGTTGTTGTTTACAAAATATTTTCAGTGAGGAATAATTGCTTCTCTTAAGTTCTTCATGTTTAACAAATATGCATGTTATATTAGTAGATGTTATGTTAAATGTTATATTTAGCAAATATTCTTTTTTTATGTTTTTAGTTGTAGATGGACACTATACCTTTATTTTATTTATTTATTTTTACGTGTTGTTGAGGATCCAGAGCCTCACACATGCTAGGCAAGCACCCTGCCACTGAGCTCCAGCAAATATTCTTAATGCAACCTAGTCTAGATTAAAGAGGGAGTGTTTTGTAAAATATTATTATCTTAAAAATAACCACATAAGTATTTTTTGTAGATATTGTTCTTGTTCACGTATTGCATGAATCTGACCTAAATTCCTGCATAAATATAGAGAGTGGAGTGATCACTGAGAAAAAGAATAGCCAGGATATAATGGAAGAGGGAAGCTACTTTAAGACCCTTTCATTATTAAACAGCACCTACTATATGCTGTACACCTGACTAGACAACCAAAAACAGGAAGAACCTTCTGGAAGAGTAAATGGAAATAATAGGTCTAGTGGTTAGATGGAACCAGGTATAGGAGGGCCAGTCATCACATCTATTTTCTTGGATTTTGTCCAACCTAGTTTCATAAATTAGATTCCTGTTACCTTAGAAAGTGTCATACTAATGACATGTTCTTGCAAATCTTTACTTAACTTGAAGAGAAACTTTACTTTGCATCACATTCTTATATTATGATGCCTCTTAGCAAGATGTTGAGTTTATTCCAGAGCATGCTGAATATGAAAATATCTTTGGAGATAACTGACCCTCAAAAAGCCAGAGGAGTGTCTGTTTTTAAAGTTCAGATATTTGAACGTTATCTTCTCCATAACATGCTAATAGCTTTCAACATCAGAAGTCAAAAGGGTGCCCTGTATAATGGATTGAAAACCATAAGCCTTTTGCTCTTCATTTTGATTTTTCTAGGAAATTCAAAACAACTCTTTCCAAGGTCCCCTGTGACCTGAGTGTGGCCAAACTCTCTGGACAATTTTCATTCTTCATCTTGCTTGGCTTTTCATCAGCTTTAGATGTTTCATGTTCTTTCCATCAAACACTGTCTCCCCTCGGCTTTCTGCTTTTCTTCAGACCTCTGGCAGCTCGATGGAGGCTATACTGGGCTTCTCTTCTTACTGTGCTTTCTTTTGAATAATCTTCTCTTTGCTCGTGGCTTTGTTTACCCCATGTGTGCAACTGAGGCATAGTACTGTATTTGCATCCAACACAAACTCTGGCTATGCTTTGCAAGGCCCCTGTAGTCTGCCCTAGTCTATTGGTCTCCTGAGACCTTGTCACACACTCTGTCCCCTCCATCCTAGAAATGTTTCTGGGAATCAAATGTGCTAACCTTTCCTCCCCAGGTACCTGATGCCTCTTCCTCCTTCAGCCTTCGGGTCTGCTCACATGCTTGTTCTCCCTCACCTCCCAGGCCTCCTGATGAACATCACAGCTTCAGGGGCCTTTGGCAGCACGCTCACTAGAGCTGCCTGCTGGAGTCCTTCCTCCACTCATTCATATTTTTTTTAAGTTCACAATAAATGTTTATTAAGTAAATGAAAACCAACAAAAATAACAACAAACCTTACCCCAAATTATATTTCTTCTCATTGCCTCTCAGTGGGAAACAAGGATTAGGACAGTTTTCTGAGTAATTTAAGCAATAATGGATATTGTATTAATACTGATGGATAAAACAAAGTACATAGACCTGTGTGTGGCACACAGTAAGTACCAGCTATTACTACATGCTCATGTACTTTCAAATTATTGGACATAAAAGTAAATAACAGTCCTGCCCATGCCATGGATCATATATGCCATTGGGGTGGCAAACAAATCACCAGACATTTTATCATGTGTATAGTGAAGTCAAAGCCCAGAGTTTAAGTAGAGTAGAACAAATGAAAAAGAAAGAGGGCCATGGGGAAGCCCCAACTATCATATCATGGATCACGAGTTGGTAGACTTAACCTTGTTATAAAATCCCTCCATCCCATTCACTTTGGGGTATTTTGGGAAGGGTTATCAGGGACTGAACTCAGGGGCACTCAACCACTGAGCCACATCCCCAGCCCTATTTTGGTTTTATTTAGTGACAGAGTCTCACTGAGTTGCTTAGCACCTCGCTTTTGCTGAGGCTGGCTTTGAACTTTGATCCTCCTGCCTCCGCTTCCCCAACCACTGGGTTTCACGCGTGTGCTACTGCCGTTCACTTTTTATCAGCACATCCCCTTTGCATCCTTGAGTAATGGTCACACACCACCTGTCCTGCCTCTCCCACCACCACCATCCACATTCACCTTCTAAGTCCCCAGTGTCTTGTACATTCTCAGCTGTGGGTAGACAGTAAGTGTAAGTAAAGCCTTAGCCTTTGCTGTTCCCTCTGGTGGGAATGCTGGCTCCTAAACACCCTGATGGCTGGCTCCTGCCACTTCATCCAGGTCTTTCCTCAGAGGGCCCCTTCACATGAAGCCCTCCCCTCTCCCCATCCCCAGCCTCGTTAGCTGCCCTGCTAGGCTTTCTTTTTGTCCTTGAGCTACTGCCTGGCATATTAATGGTGCTATAGACTACTCATAGTATTTAGTGTTGTTTTCTTGTTTTGTTTGTCTTTTTGCTGAACTTAGTTGAATCTATTTAAGCTAAATATATGTATGATGTGTCTTCATGGATCTTCAAGTAAACTTTTAGATTTGGAATGGCAGAGGATAAAGGCACATGTGCCATTTACATGT
The DNA here is from genome assembly GCF_047511675.1 of Marmota flaviventris. Classification (NCBI taxonomy): domain Eukaryota; kingdom Metazoa; phylum Chordata; class Mammalia; order Rodentia; family Sciuridae; genus Marmota; species Marmota flaviventris. The sequence goes on from NC_092502.1 coordinate 53,252,025, forward strand.
ATATGTCCCATTTGGGCATATTATTTAAAATCAATCAGTAGCTCTGTTTTTGCTATTAGTATTTCTAATATTTTTATATAAGAGATACATTTCAAGATGTATTTTGTTTATTTGTTCATTTGCTTGCCTCTGCATCTAGCATATAAGTTACATTGCATGGGCAGGGACAGTTCTTCACTTACGATCATCAGTTTCACTCCCACTCTGGTCCCCCTCCACCGTCTGGTTACACAATCCAGAAACCCAGAGTCATCCCTCACTGCTCACATCTGATCCATCACCAGGTCATTTCCTTCATTCTCTAGAATCCAGCCTCTTTTCTGTATCATGCAACCATGATCCTCCAGAAACGGAGCTGATTTCCTTGTGTCTGCTTTGAACTAGCTTCAGTTCATTCTCCGAGTGGCAGCCAGAGTCATTTTTTCAAAACACAATTTGATCCTGTCTCACTCTGCTTAAAATCCTTCAATAGCTTCTCATTATATTTCAGATAAAGGCAGAATTGCTGTCGATTCTTCCCAGGCATGACTTGGCACCCTTTGCCATCTGGCCTCCTCATGCCCGCTCCCCTTCCTGCCTGTCTTCCCTTTAGATCTCTGAACCTTCAGGCCCCCTCTTGCTGCAGACTTTCCCATCAACTTGCTCTGCCTCAAATTCCCCTGCTCGTCTTTGCCGAGAGCCTTCTCTCCCTGATGAAGCCCAGTCTCTTTGTACATGGCTCTAGGTGGTAGGCACCCTATAGAGCATTAGTCAGTAAACATTAACTATGGATTAGTAAGTAGACATTATTTCTTTGTCTCAGACCACTTAACTTTCTTACAGTTAAGTGCAGGGTTATAGCATAGTTTCTGGATATAATTATGTACAGATTGAAATTTAGAACTTAAGCATCTAAAGCATAAGACAGACTGATTTCCTCTCAAGCAACCCATTTGTGTTTCACCTGCAATGACAACTGGAATTTGGTACACCATACAGTGTGCCTCTGAGTCTCCTTTATATATCATACAGAAAAAGAAGTGGCTGATTTTTCAAGTTTGGCAGGATGGCTATTGTCACATATTTGCCTTCTTAGGCTGGTAAGAAAGGCCCCCATCTTGCTGCTCTCTAGAAACTTGTGTAATAGAACAAGCATACTCAAAACAACTTGGACTAAAACGCTGCTGTAAACCACAATGGAAAAACTGCAGCGAAGTATTCCCAGTAGAAATCTTGGAATTCCTTCAAGTATATTGAGATTTTGTTAGAAATTGAATTGCCAGAGTAATCCATCTTCCTAGTGAGAAAACATTCAGATAAAGAGCTGGGGCCTAGCAGCATTAACCATTAGAACATCCCTTAAATCAATAAGCTACAAATCTGGCTGCACATTCCTGCAGCGTCTGGTGGTACGCGAAAGTGGCTTCCGGCCGAAGCTGCATGAATGATAGCACATCCTGAACCAGGGCAAACTGCAAGACGCTGCAGATTCCTAGGTTGTGGTGGCCTTACCTTGTTAACTTCTGCAAATGCAATTATATATTTTTTTTTTGATGCAAATAAGAAAAGCTGTTTTCCTTTTTGTTTTTCAGATTTTCCAAATGTGGTTATTGAAGGAGTTCTCCATGGGATATTTTACCCTCATCTGCAGCCCAGGTAGAAATCCTACTTGGCTCAAAGAAGCTGAAGCAAGTTTTCAAAGTCAAAGTCAAAGAAATCGATATCTACCAAATTAACCTAAACTCTATGGCATAACAGCTCTAGCTAGTGGTAAAATCCACAGTCCCAGCTTAATTCAGGGCAGGGACGTTTCCATTAGAATGGTGCTTTTAAAAATAGAAACTGTACCAGGGTGGTGGTCAGGTTAAGGCCGAGTGTTTAAGAAGTAGAAGTAGCTGCCAACTTAGAAACCCATCAAAGGAGGTCACGGTAGATTGCTGGGAGCACAGAGTGTCGCCGAAGTTACTCTCTGCTTCAGTCGCACCATTTACTAATTGAACATCATATCCTGAATCATCCTGAGACTGATCAGCTTTGGTGGATTTTTGTTCAGATCTCATGACACACTAATCTTTTCATCCTGCAATTTTCTTGGCCGGTGATTGTACATTCGGAAGTGCTGGCACCAGAAGAACGTCACAGAAACACACTGTGCTGTGAGGAAGGAACCAAACTGGAAATTAAATTTTATTGACAGTATTATGACATTTAAAAATCATGGCATTTTAATTTATACTACAGTGGAGTTATATCCTGTCCCAGAAGTGAACTTCTAACAGCAGTGCCTAAGAGGAAATGGTGTGTTAGGACTACCCTTGAAAGCCCTTTAAAAAGGTACCATATTGGAAGTCTGTACACCCACCCATCAAGTCTCTTCTCCAGTGTTGGAAGATAATAGTGTTCCTTTGAAGACCAAATTTCATTGATGGTGGTGGTTTGGGGGCAATTGTGTATAAAAAGCACATTCTTTTAAATACTAGAACCACACTGAGCCCTACAAGATGCTTGCTGGGTAAGAGACAGATGACTGAAGCAAGAGCACATGCACAGTACTAGTCCGGGTTCACTTGGGGGGCGTGCATTCAAGTTAGTGGCATTGTCACAGGGCTTCCTGTTATTTTCCTTGTGGGTTCCTCTTCGCTGACCTCATGTAGTCAGTTAAATGTGTTTCTGATGTAACTCCACTGTATGTCGAACATTCATATTTTGAGTAGCAAAGGATAAAAGCAAATATGCTACCTGTATGTGTGTGCTGTACATGGGCATTCATCAAAAACTAATTAATAGCTAGCCTAGTTGTGGTTATTAGCTTTAATAAATTTCTGTGTGGGAGAAAAATATTCAAGATTGAAACTAATAACTACATCATGGTGTTTGATTAGGATCTAAATATGTAAATTTAAAGCCTACTGCAAACTTAAAAATGTTTTGTGGTAAATTATGTCATTACATGTTGGAAATAAGCAAAAACTAAGTAATCACGTGTCATCAACCAAAAATAACTGAATTGTCAAGTATTGGAGATATTTTTTAAATGTTTTTATGTTACTAGCTATTTTGAGTTAAATAAAAACAAAGAATAAGAAATATTCTAATTTATCTTCTGCTTCTAGCACTTTATTAGAAACAGATTGTGTCTGTCTCTACACATAAGCACATGCACACAAACAAAACTTCTCATTCACATAGGCATTTATTTCTAATCTGATAACGTATGAAATTATCTCATCTATTGTTAAGCCAATAGGCACTCATTGATGATTTACCAAGATAAGAAGAGTTTTTAAAATACAGACCAAACATTATGCGCTACTCAAGAAATCTTTTTTGAGAATTAAAGTTTTTCTTAGTGATGACATTCATTTTTATATTTAAATTTTTAGTATATAATTTTAACAAGAGTCCTTACAGGAACTAGAAACCACTGTATGTCTTTTAAGCAAACAGAGCTGTATAGAGGAAACTGAATGCTTGCAGAATCTTTTGGAAGGATGAGGCGTGGACGACTCCTGGTGAGTGTCCAGGAACGCCTTCTAGAAAGTCTGAGCAACCTTCAGCACCAACCTGCCAGGGGAGCGATAACCTGTACCTTAAGCAGGAACTCTGGGAATCAGGAGGCTGCTGGAGGTGCGGGGCGGAAATTGAGATGAAAAACAGCACTGGTGCTACAATCCAGGGATCAGCAAATCCAATTAGGAAGTACCTGTAATCACCATTACTGCCTCACAGCAGCACCCAGGAGGCTAGGCACTGGGCACTAGAACAAAGAGTCCAGCTGCCACACCTACACTGCAATTGCTTCTCAACCCTTGTTGGCTGGTAACTACAGCCCTAAGCAGCAGGAAGATGGTACTCACCCACCTCCATATTCCACTCCATTTCTCATCAAAGTACATCTAGTGTGCAGAACATTACTCTCAATCCCAACTCCAACAGAGTCTGGGAAAGAGCTGGCAGCCTTCCGGACAATTCAGCTCAGGAAGGCATCTTGGAAAGATGATTGAATATATTTCCATGGTTGAAATTTTAATGAAAAATATAAAGGATAGATAAAACAGAAATTACTCTCCCATCCCAACTCTCATATCTAAGTTCCCTCCCCTAAGCACTACTATACTAAAAGTTTGAGGGATATTTCATCCACATGCAAGCAAATATTATATGTTTCTATATTCTACCTTCCCTACTTTTATAACAATAGCAGCATATAATATCTGTTTTCATCTGATATATCTTGGCAGTCTTTCATGTCAGTACCTAAAATGCTTCTCTCTTCTTTTTACAGTTGCATGGATCTGCTACAGTTGATATAACCAGTACCATATTAGTGGATTTGTTTTAATTTTTTATTTTAAAAAGTCATAAATTGGGCTGGGGCTGGGGATCAGCAGTAGCACATTTGCCTGGCATGTGTGAGGCCCTGGGTTCGATTCTCAGCACCGCATATAAATAAATAAAAAAAGGTCTATCAACAACTAAAAAATATTAAAAGAAAAATCATAAACTAACTTTCTGTATATGTATATAAACATATATGTATATGCATGGATTAATAGTTGAGATTAAATATAAACAACAAAAACTTCAAAAATCAGACTATCAGATGTGTAAACGCACATTTATATTTAATAATATCTCACTCTTGGGTTTAATTGGACATGGCTGCCCCATGTCACTGTGCAGACTGTGCACTATGTTAAAAAGGACTCTAGCATGCTCCTTGGGATGGCTGCTATTTAAAAAAAAGCAGAAAATAGCAAATGTTTACAAGGATGTGGAGAAAATAGAGCCCAAAAAGTAAAGTAAAATGGTTGCATTTTCAAAAAAATTTATTTTGGGGACTGGGGATTGAACCCAGAAGAACTTCACCATGGAGCCACATCCCCAGCCCTTTTTTATTTCTTATTTTGAGAAGGAGTCTCACTAAGTTGCTTAGGGCCTCACTTCGTTGCTGAGGCTGACCTGGAACTTGAGATCCTCCCGCCTCAGCTTCTTGAGTCTCTGGGATCACAGGCATGCACCACCACACCTGGCTTCTTCAAAAAAATAACAAATTATCGTGTGTAGGGCAGGTCACATCAGAGAAATTGTAACCTATGATGGAGAAAAGGAAACCTAACTTGGAGACTGATGCTCACTTCCTGGTCTTGGGGCCGTACATGGCTAAGATGGCGCCCGGTGATCAGCCAGAATGTTACTTTGGGTTGTGACGAAAAATTGGACCACCTCTAGGATAGGCTCAGAACCCTTCTGCCCTGGTGGACAGCTCGTGTCTCCCATTCTACTGCCTGTAGAATGGGTGTACTGGTGAACTCTCCTCACTCTGCTGACCTTTATCCTGATTGGCTCCTGTGCCTTATATTAGCTGTGTGTGCTTCCTCAATAAAGGAGCTCCAGCCTTGACTGGTCTCCCTGACCCGTCTGATTGTCCTCCAGCGGCGAGGGAGGGCTGGGTGCTGGCGGTCAGTTGGCCCTCTCCTTTCTTGGCTCGTCCTGGTCGGGGCATGCTCTCCCCATCTCTCCTGCAGGTCAGGAGGGAACGAGGACTAAAAACCCCGACAATCATGGATCCAGTAATTCCACCTCTGGATATATGCCCCCAAAAAGTGAAAGCAGGAGGGGGCTGCGGCTGTGGCTCAGTGGCAGAGTGCTTGCCTCGCACGTGTGAGGCACTGGGTTCGATCCTCAGCACCACATAAAAATAAATAAAAAAAGATATTGTGTCCATCTAAAACCAAAAAACAAAACAAAAAAAAAAAAAGTGAAAGCAGAAATTAAAACAGATGTTTGTGCACTTATATTCATAGCAGCATTGTTCACAATAACCAAAAGCTGTAAACAACTATCAATGAAAGAATGAATAAAGAGGAAGTAAATTCTGATAATGTGCTATGTGGATGAACCTTAAATACATATGCTAAGCGAAATATGCCACAAAAAGACAAATACTACACGTTTCCATTTACATGAGCTACCTAAAATAGTCAAAAAGTTGGAATGGTGATTGTGGGGGCTGCAGAAAGAGAGAAAAAGAGAATTTGTATTTAACAGGTTTCAGTTGGAAAAGATGACAGTGTTCTAGACATGGATGGTGATAATGGTTATACAAGAATGCGAATGACTTAACACCACAGTGCTGTACACTAAAAATGATTAAAATGATAAATTTTGGTTATGTATGCTTTAGTTCAATTTAGAAAAAAATGAAGTAGGGTTTTGATTGAGTACAGGCTTGGTGAAGAAGGGCCCAGTAATGGATTAGTGTTTTATGCCCTGGGTGCAGGAAGAGTCTTGGCACTCAAACCAGTTGTTAATCCCATGTCCCGGGCAACTTTTAAGGCTCTAAACCAGCAGTTCTAAACTAGAATTGTGCCTTAGAATCATTTAGGATTATGAATCAATAAATCTGAGCTGAGGCCTGTGCTTGGGTAGTTAGAAACACTGCTCAGTTGATTCTAACACACAGTTATGTTAGAAACCACCATCTGAGGCAGACAGTTTATGATCTACCCTTTAGCATCTTGAGTGTTTTATGCTTTCTTCCTTTTCCTCCCTTTCTTCTCCTACATTTTTTTTTTCTTTTGAGGCAATGTCTTGTGAGTTGCCCAGGCTGGTCTCTGCCTCATGGGCTCAAGGCATTCTCTCCTCTCAGTCTCCTTAGTAACGGCGTTACAGGTGTGCACATTGTGTCCAGCTCCTGATTAATTATTGACTTTGATAATTCCTTCGGAATCCATTACCAAAAGAACATCTCTTCCACTCTTGGGATATTACATGTGGCCACAAGACAGGACTCTGAAAAAAAGCAGGAAGGCTGACAAATTTGAGAATTAGTCCCTTTCAGCATGCCATACACAGTAGGAAAGTTAGACCTTCATTTATTCATTCAATGAAACACATTTGAGTTTCTTCACTGGATTAAGGGAGTATGGTAATAATGTAAAGAATAGAGACATAATCCTTATTTTTCTGGAATTTTCAGTCATTAACTAGAAGTGTCTTCCATTTTTTTTCCATTTTACTGAATTGGATATAACATTCAGTTTAATCCAATCTGTCACCTCTCCTTGGAAGTGATCGTCATCATCTTGGCTTTGTTTTGGTTTTTATCTTTGATGGTAATCATAGAATTTTTAATTCAGCAAAAGAAGCCCAGGAAGGTAGCAGCCACTAACTCCAAATCTACAACATTTGCTTTCTGTCCATGCAGAAATATACTGATAGGCTGGATTCTGAGAAAGGTGAAGCAGCATTTATTTTCGTATAAAGTGGAGGAGGACTGGGTAACTGTGTTAAGTCATTGGAGTGTACGTTATTCACTAGAGAAGAATGATTGTTTTGTGGTCTAAGAGTGTGATTGTAATCTGACCTATATAAAATGTGAACCATTTTCTGTCTTCATGCCTAACCACAGTTACCGTGACATCAGTGATGTCCCTAGCTATGATATTCTGTGTCATTTAGCTCCTCCTGTGTACTGAGCTTCTCCTGGAGTCAGATGTTGTTGAACTAGGGTTTGGCATATTTTATTCCATTAGGTGCTTTTATGAAGTAGGTTTTTAGTATACTGAATTTATTAGAGAAGAGATCAAAGATCAGAGATTCATAGTAATAAAAAGTAGCTAATATGATAGAGCACTAATCTAGACCAAGATGCCTTGGGCTGCTGGGCACAGTGGCATATACTTGTAATCCCAGTGACTCGAGAGGCTAAGGCAGGAGGATAATGAGTTCAAGACCAGCCTCAGCAACTTAGCAAAGCCCTATCAATTCAGTGAGACCCTGTCTCTAAATAAAATATAAAAAGGCTGGGGATGTAGCTCAGTGGTAAAGCACCCCTGGGTTCAATCCCATTTACTACCACTCCCCCTGCAAAATGCCCTAGGCTAAATCCTATTCACAGATTATGTCATTGAAGCCTCACACATTTTTGGTGATTTCCTCATGCTACAGTGAGAAAAAGCTATAGCTTGACCAAGGCCATTGGTTAATAAAGTGATCAGGATCTGAACCTTTTTTCTACAAAGCTTGGGCTAATCCACTCCCCAATGAGTACATCAGAAGTACAAGAGGTATCTGAATTTATGTGCATTTTAATCAGATGTGAATATTCAAATCAGAAAGAACTTTTTGTATTATAATAGCTGCTCACATTTCCACACTACATGATGAAATACCAAATACGTCCTCAGTTCCTTTGATTAAACCATGCTCTCTGCTAGAGGACCCCTTCCTCCAGCTCTCTGACATGAAAGCCAGAATGATCTTTATAATAAAATGCCCATCAGGCCATGTCACTCTCCTGTTCATGATCCTCCAATAGCTTCCAATCCATCTTGGAATAAAATTTAAACTTCCGCCTCCCTCTCCAAGTTCATTGCAAAGCTTTTGTCCATACTCCTGTCACGGGCAACAGTGGCCTCTCAGTTCCCACATGTGCCAACGTTGGTTACTCCAGTGTCTGTTCTTCTCTACAAATGAGTAACTGAAATAATTTGGTGGTTACCTCCCTGGCGTGGTGACACTTTGGGCAGTGGTTTTGAAGTGCAATCCCTGGACCAGCAGCATTAGCATCATCAGGTTACTTGTCCCCTGTCAGGATTACCGAATCTGACAAAACAGAGTGGGGACCACAGATCCGACAAGCCCTTCAGGCAATTCTGATGTAATACAGGCAATCCTAGGGCATTTCAAATTATTTTCATGTTGCTCATTTTTTAAAGTTTTAAATTCTCATGGATGGCACTAGAGCAGATTATGCTAAGTGAAGCTAGCCAATCCCTAAAAAACAAATGCCAAATGTCATCTTTGATATAAGGAGAGCAACTAAGAACAGAATAGGGGGGAAGAGCATGAGAAGAAGATCACCATTAAACAGGGACGAGAGGGGGGAGGGAAAGAGAGATAGAAGGGAAATTGCATGGTAAAGGAAGGAGACCCTCATTGTTATACAAAATTACATATAAGAGGAAGTGAGGGGAAAGGGGAAAAAAAACAAGAGAGAGGAATGAAGTACAGTAGATGGGGTAGAGAGAGAAGATGGGAGGGGAGGGGAGGGGAGGGAAGGGGGGATAGTAGAGTTTAGGAAAGGCAGCAGAATACAACAGACACTAGTATGGCTGTATGTAAAAACGTGGATGTGTAACTGATGTGAATCTGCAATATGTATACGGGGTAAAAATGGGAGTTCATAATCTGCTTGAATCAAATGTATGAAATATGATATGTCAAGAGCTTTGTAATGTTTTGAACAACTAATAATTTAAAAAAATTCTCTTTAAAAAAAATATGTGTCAATACTTCTGGGAGAAGGCACTAAATCAAAAAGAATGCCAGAATGGCTACTACAGAAGGCCTTTCCAACAGAAGTCTAGCCCATCAAAAAGAATCAGGATTATTAGGCCAAACCAACAAGGTATTTTAAATGGGGTAAAAGATAAAAGAGATTCATACCCTTAGAAATGGTCATTGTTCTCATGAACTTCTATACATGGTTATCATGGCTATTTTTCCTCACCCACAGACAGTAACATGATGTCTTTCTATATTTTTGCTCTCTCTAATTTTGCATCTCTAGTTTTTAATTTCTGATTTTGAATCCTTGTGTTCATGGAACTTACAGAATAATGTGATATTGGATAGATGAATACCCAATTTGTGATTATGAAGTATATTAAGTGTTATGAAGGCAAACTAAGTCACTTTTCTAATATGCAGGGAAGATACTAAATTTAGATGGGCAGGTTAGGATACTTTTCCAAGGTAGTGACACTGAAATTAAGATCTACAGGATGTTGGTAGAATTGACCACGAAAGGCAGGCAGAAAAGGGAAGGGTGGGACATCAGGAGTTTCTAGAGCCCTGAATCAGCAGAGAGCTTCAGTTAAGGTCCTAAAAGAAAACCAGTGAGTGGGGAGGACCGTAAGGGACCAGGGTTGTAAGGAGGGCAGGGACTGGGTTCCCTGGAGCCTCCACTGAAGGTGGCATTCAAGAGTTTGACTTGTACCCTGGAAAACCACTGACAGGTTTTCCACATGAAGGATATGATCTATTTTCTAATATGCATTTATTTACTTTACTAGGCATGAAAATTTTAAAAACCTGAGTGGGGGGCTGGGGTTGTGACTCAGTGGTAGAGCGCTTACCTAGCATGTATGAAGCACTGGGTTTAATCCTCAGTACCACATATAAATACATAAAAAATAAATGTCCATCAACATCTGAAAAATATTTTTTAAAAAATAATTTAAAAAAAAACCTGAATAGTTAAGAAAAACCCTGCAAACAGCTACCAGACATCAGCAAACAATCTGAAATTTAGGATAATGTATATTATGTATCACATTTCATCTGATTTATTTTTAAAAGATCATTCTGGCTGCTTGGGAAGAGTGCACTGGTGTAGGATGTGGAGCAGAGACTTCTAGGAGGCCACTTGAATAATCTGGGTGAGTGGTGACTTCCTGGTGGAGGTGGCAGCGGTGGAGAGGATGAGGTATGGATATTGCAGCTGCCCTGTAGGGCTACTAGTCAACCTGCTGATGGTCTCAGGTGTGGAAGGTAAAGGGAAGGCAGGAAGAGGTCAGTAAGTGTTTTTGGCTAGAACATTTGGGTGGAGCTGGTGCCATTCATTAATGGGGGCTGAGAGTGGAAGGTTGGGAGCCCAGTCTTCTGGGAGCTCCAGAATTGGTGAATACTCTCCTAGGCCTCGTTCCCTCCTCCAGTTCAGATACTCTGACCCCCCATTTGCTAGTATATCTGCAGAGGCTTGCAAGCAAACCTAGACCAAGACTGACCCGCCAGCAGAAGGAAATGAGTTGGATTTTTCCCATTGTGGTGATAGATTTGTGCTGAATCGTGTCCAAATTTCTTCCCAGTTCACTAGGGTCAGGAATATGCTCTGTAGCCAGGAACAAAACAAAGCAGAGATCAAACCAAAGTACCTCAGTCAAAGCACATATTACCATGTGAATTTACAAATAATAAATGCCATCATTGTACATGATTTCCTCATGGAGCCCCAGGAGGACCACATGGCTCACCCAGCAAATGAGGATTCAAATGTAAAAGTGGCCAGAGTAGACACCTAAGTCCACAGTACCTAGGACTCCAGGGGGGAATGGTTTCTTGTTACTTCTTCAGGTCACATCGAAATGCTTAGCTCAGAACTGATCCTCCACAAACTGCCTTGACCATGCTACCGTCACACTGAGTATTCTGCCTCAGATGCTGTCACTCACAACTCCAGGGTCTGCCCTCTTACTGTTGACCACTCCCCTCACTTTTGCCAGGCAACTTCTGGCATGCCCATCAAGCTTCCACTCAGAAAGCAAAGAGGAAGTTTATGCTTTTAAAGAAAGATAACAATCTTTGAAAAATAGTAGAAACAGTTGAATGACTAATGCCAAAGTTTATCAACCTTTATGGTCTTGAGAGATTACAAGCACTTCATAGTATAAATTTAGGCTTATTCTTTCTGGTCACTGATTTTGAATATATTATTGGTTAGGTATAAGACACAGTTTAGGGGTAGATTAGGAATAAAATCTACTCCTTGCCCTTGAGGAGCTTGCAGTCCAGGGAGGAGATGGGAGACACCCAGGGAAGTATAGGACTCAGGTCAGAAACCTCTCTGTGAGGGCTTCCTGAGGGAGCCACACACAGCCCTGAAGAGCAGCTTGCACAAGGCATGCGGCCATTTCAGGAGTTCTCAAAAGGGCTGTACTTTAAGGCTGATAGGGCTAAATTAAGTTTTGGTTTCTCTACTGCAGGCTGACCAGTCCTTACTCCTCATGATAGTCCAACACAATGTAGCACCCACAGTCACCAGAAGCAGGCTCATCTTTCAAGACCAGGTGGAAGAAAAATATTCAAGTTTTCTAACAGAGTTGCCTACCTGGATAACAGGGCATAATATTTCCCACCTAGGACAGAAGGTGACCAGAGCTGTAGTATCCGGGTTGCTCTAGGAAGACAGTCCTTCACCCTCTGAAAAGTTAGAGTATGTAGAAACTTACATGACTCCTAACGAATCATTAAAAGTAAGTAATGGAAGGGTTTTGGAAATATGGAGTCCTCCAAATCCTCCAAATCTGTGACTCCCTAATAAGTCCAATTTAACTAGTACTGAGGTAAAAGTACCATTAATGGATTGTGAAATGTATTTTGTCTTGTCTCTTAATTATTTGTACATAGATCTTTTTTCCCTCTGGCACAGTTCTTACGAATAGTCACTCTAATTCTGCATTAGAACCTGCTGTTTTTCCACCATTTTAGCATATCAGTAACACTAGCAAGTCTTGGAGTAGGTTACATTATATCACACCTAAAACTTACTCTTGGCTAAAATCTTAAATCCATGGGATGAATTATAGATTTAAGCAAAAGCCATTATGTACTTAATGGCATCAAAATTTTCCATTACAAATATTGTTTTTACTCTTCCTTAATTTGAAAAAAAAAAAAAAGTGCCTTGAGGGGTCTTTGAATTTCCAAGCTTTCTAGGATCAAAGATTTCTTCAGCTGTCTGAATTGTAAGAATGTTGAAAAACAAAAAACAAATCCTTTTTCTACTATAAAATCCTTGCCATGTTTTTATCTTTATGTAACTCAAAACAACTGAACTGAGAAACGAGGCTGGTGAATTTTGTTCAAAATCTAAAAATTCATCAGAAATGAAGTAATTGATAATTCCAAAAGGGTCATTCTAACAAATCTGATCATGAATACATTTGTAGATTCTTAGCTGTTGATCCAGAAAATTGCTGAATGGAACTTGTAAGAGAATAAAATAGGTATGGCTAAGGATGCCAGAATATTTTAAATTGTCTATTAGAATGATTCAAAACTAACTTGTTGCAATTTGGGATTGGTGATGGTTTCCACTGAAATTTTTCCTCGGATTCCACACCCACCCACAGCTACCTATGTGACTTCTTCAGTAACATGATCAGCAAAATAGTGAGCTGTTTATTTCTAAGCTTTTTCACCAATATTAGACTATAAAAATCAACAGTTCCTACTTTCATAATCATCAGTTTGCTGATATTTCAGTATGAGGCTTGCTAGTGGGGGTTGGGGGTGTCCTGGTCATCTGGCATAATGCACAACATGAAAATTTGCACCTGTGCACTTGTGGTCTCAGAATTTCAGCACTTCCAGAATGTACTCTTGTTGTTTTGTCACTGGTGAGCTGTCACTTATGCTTATACTAATCAAAACCTAGACAGTAAGTGTGGTGTGCAGGGCATGTCCTTATGCATGAGGGGTCACAGTAGCTTATGTGCTTTCTGACTTTGGAGTTTTGCTTATGTAAGAGGCCATTTGTTTTCAATTCCTCCTAGGCTACTTTTATTTTAAATAAAATTTAAGTTTTATTTTTCTTTTCATTCTTAAGGTGAAACATACCCTAGACAAAAACTATAAGACTAAAAAAAGTCTAAAGTAAAAACTGGGCATGGTGATTGATGCCTGTAATCCTAGCGACTAGGGAAGTTGGTGGGAAGGATCACAAATCCAGGCCAGCCTGGGCAAATTAGCAAGACCCTGACTAAAAATAAAAAATTTAAAAAACTGGGGATATAGCTCAGTGATGGAACACCCTGGGTTCAATCCCCAGTGCTGCAGAAAAAAAGTATAAAGTAAAAAGTAAGAGTAAAAAGATCCTATCCTTTGTGTTTATTTTATGCAAATTTACATTTCATTGTATTTGCTTTGTGAGAATGTATTATTTTTACTTTTTTCCTTAAAAAAGTATTCTATTCTAGATTGTATTCTTTATAAACACATTGGGATTCAATTTGCTTCCATAAATTCTACACTTCACATCCTATGCATAAAACTTTTTCAATATTGCTGTGTTAGACAAAGACTTTAGGTTGCAAGTCAAAGGAAATCAATTTGCTCTGGCTTAAGCAAAAAAAAAAAAAAAAAAAGGAGATGTATCTGCTTGTATAGTGAAAAGCCAGGGGTGGATTAGTCTCAGACACAACTAGACATAAAGGCTAAACGACGTCTTCAGGAATCTTTTTGTGTTGTGGACCAGCTTCCTTCTTTGGTAATTTCACTCTTATTCTGCACCTTTACATCCTCTCAAAAAGCACAGCTGCTCTTACCTAATAATTCCAGCAGAAGTCCCATGACTGAAGTTCCTTAACCCAGCTGACATCAAACATCCAGGCCTGAGCTGGTCACTGGGGCCAGGGAAAGGGAATGTTCTGCTCCCTCTGCCAACCACCTGGTTCTGCTCAAGTGACCTCTTTACTGTTTCTTGGACCCACCCAGCCTGTCCTTCACTGAGGGCCACTGCTCGTGTCCCCTCTGCCTCCACTTTTCTTGTAGTGTTCTCATGGCTTGCTTCTCCCTCATCCTTTCGGTTCCCACTCAGAGACCCGTCCAACCACCCTTCACTCTCTGTCCTCTGTTTTTCTTCTCTTACTTCCCAGTGTTGTAATATACTCATGTGGAGTGACTGGATGATTTGTGTGCTTCACAGGAAGCACAAGAGCTGATACTGTGGCTCTGTCCTGAACTCAAGAAGTATTTATCAAATGAGTTAATGGAAGACTTTGCCAGGTCCCATGTACACCCATCTGTAGGTCAGTCTATCCTCAGGACAAGAAATGGTTGAGGGAATTGGTATAACCCCCAAAGGAAAAAATAACTGGGCAGCCATTACTAGGACAAGGAGCCAGAATACTAAAACGATGGTGTTCATTACAGCTCAGATCACTTTCTAAGGCAAATCCCAGGAGCGGGAATACAAAGGATATAAATGATTGGGTTTCCTGATAAGTTCTGCTTCCATATATCCCCCTATAAAAATTCTCCTTGTGGCAGACAAAATAATGCAGATCACATCAAGTCCCTTCCCAATTTGAAATTGACAGCTGCCATTGTGTGTCCCCTAGTGTTCTGGCCCCAGCTGGCTAGGCTCAGCCTTTCTTCCCTGACCTTGGTCCCCACACTCCCTTCATATACCAGACCCCAAAATACCAGCTTTCTTTTCTACCTTGGAATTCACTCATTCTCACCTTGGGACTTTTGTATTTTTCTCATGCTTCTTCTGCCTGGAAGGTCCTTCTCAGAGGACTTCTTGCTTGGCCACCTCCCAGTCTTCCTTCAATCCGTAGGTCCTCAAGAGGCCCTCCTTGGCCTCTCCAAGCTTACTCCCCACCTACCCTCTCCATAAGCACCCTGTGTGTTTTCTTCATAGCTTTCACTGCCCTTTCTATTTACTTGTCAATCCTCCATCTTCCCCACTAGAGTGTCAGCTCCATGAGGCCCTTTTCTCCTGTTCATTTTGGTATTTCCAAAAATCAAACTGGAATCTGGTATACTAAAGACCTTCAATAAATATATGTTGGAAAAAAATGAACAAATTACTCTCTGGGAGTGTTGTAGTAATTTATACCCCTCAGCAGCAGCAAGAATGCCCATTTTCATTTCATATTGTGGCAATTTTCTTAGAATGCAGCTTGAGAGGTGGATTCTTTAGCTTCTTACTGCATGTGTGCTGGAGGAGGGGTACTAGCTCCATTTTCTTCCATCTGAACAGAGCGTGGCACTTCATGCAGCAAGGGATGTCACAAGGTCCTGGAAGGACTGTATTTTTCCATCTGGTTTAAATACAGCCTGAATCTTAACCCCCATTATGTAGGTGACCAAAAGATTCCTTTCAACTGCAACTGGACTCAGGGAACTTTCTAAAATGTTACTAAATAAAAATCAGTGAATAATCAGTTAATGTATTTGGGATGTAGAAGGGCATAATTCTGTGGTTCCTATCCCAAATTATCCAGTTGTGTTAGCATTCTGATTTTTTTCTCTAATGTGTTCATTGTTACTATTAGAGTACATGTGTTTTTATATTTATTTTTTAAATTATTTTTTTCATATATTTTAGTTGTTGATGGACCTTTATTTTATTCATTTATTTATGTGTAGTGTGGAGAACAGAATCCAGTGCCTCACACATGCTAGGCAAGCATTCTACCACTGAGCCATAACCCCGGTCCCCATCCATTTATTTTTTTAAAGGAATTTTAAATTTTAAAGAGACTTGCAAAAAGAATTAATGCATATAAAAAGTATTTAATATAGAGAACACAAAAGCACCTTTTCTCAGGCAAAAATCCCCAAGACATATATCAGATTATACTAATCAAGTTTCTTTTTATCAGAAAAGAATTATTTGAATACAGAAAAATAAACTTCATGTCTTCGTCTTTTTCAAATAAACCTTCAGTTTCACCTAACATACAGATAACAATGAATTTAACAAAAACAAACAAACAAATGAGTGTGTTCTTAAAAATAAATAGCCAATACAAAGTTTTCTAATTTAAAAACAACACCATGGAAGGAAGAGGATGTGTCTTTTCAGTTCAAAGTTCCTAAACAGGTGATTTGCCATAGATTCATACAAACTAAACTTAAGAGTGGTTGGTTTTTAAATCTTTCCTGGAGTGGAAATTAAAAGAAAGTAAAAAACAAAGCAAAACAGTAACTGAAGAATTAAAGGCAGATGGGCAGACGATACGTGCACACACATACTGTTCACACATACACACACACACCCTGCCAGGTGCATTCCTTGTTTTCTGCCGGTTGTGTCACCAGTCTGTGACCTCAACCACGAAGGGCGTTTTCACTTCTATCTTGCCACTGTTGATGATGGTGCAGTTGGTGAGAGGACGGTCATGCTCATCAGTTGCCTGGAGCTCTATGGAGTGCACCACGCTCTGGAGAGAGAAAATCAGACAGGCAGCTCTGGTGTTAGTGTAATCAAAAGCCCCAGTGGGAAAGTAAGTTGTATCACTATAAAAAACCATGCACACTAAGCGTGAAAAACTTAGAAGATTCAGAAAATTATTTTATTTATGTATGTATATATATCTCATGGAATAAAATTCACCAGCTACCTTGTTTATCAGAAAACATATTGGTCTATTTCCATACTTCTTTCTTAATAAGCATTGTATAGACTCAAAAAATTAAGATACTTTTGCAAATAAAGTATTTGTATTCATCAGCTACAATCCAATGTAAAGGTTAACATGGAGTTTGAATCAGTTTCAGCTCTACCCTATACTACGTTTAGGCACAATAAAATGGTCCATAAAGCAGATTTAAAAGTAGACCTAATTCTGGATTTGCTTTTTTGTGTGTGTGTGTGTATGTGTGTGTGTGTGTGTGCATGCTGTTGGAGATTGAACCCAAGGCCTTGTACATGTAAAGCAAGCACTCTACCAAATGAGCTACATCCCCAGCCCTTGGGTTTGCCCCTTTTAAAGGTGACCCAAGCCATTAATCTTGAGTCTGATACTAATATAACCTGTTCAATCCAACAGTGCCCTAGAAGCCCTCATAAGCACATGCACCACTTATATTTCCCAGTGAAGGAGGGAAGATGTCACAGACCAAAAAGGCAGGCTTTTGATGAGTTTTCCAAACACATTGAATATTCATCTCAATTCCTGGACTTCAGTTGCACTGAATCAGAATAGCAGGTAGAAGATGTGGAAAATCTACAGTGATGAAACTGGTTGATTTGTTTGGATGAGGGAGGCCAAACAACTCACATGAAAATAAAACATAATGGAACATGGAAGAGGACACAGGAGTCAAGGGTGTCCAGGGCTGGGTTGGACAGACTTCAATATGGCCAGTTTAGAAGAAAGTTATTTGGGGCAACTGCTAAGGAGACGTGGTGAGAAAAGAAGAGAATGAGAATTTTAAGAAGCAGGCCTATGGGTTATGAATTGGATCCTTTGCTGTTCTTTGAGAATAACAACATAGATTTGAATTCTCTTAATGAATGTTGGTTGCTGTACTGTGTGTCCGTGAATACAACTTGATATCCGGACTAAACCACACTGGTTCAGGGCTTTTTAATATTTTAACTGTAAGAAACATATAACACAGAATTTGCCATCCAATTCATTTTTCACGTGCATAGTTCAGTAGTGTGTAAGTTTATTCACACTGTTGTGCAATTGGTCTCCAAATCTTGCAAAACTGAAACTCATTCTAAATGCCTTTCCCTAAGCCCCTGGCAACCACCATTCTAGTTTCTGTCTCTATAGATTTGACTACTTTAGGTGTCTCATGTAAGTAGACTTGTAGAGTAATTGTCTTTTTGTGACAAGTTTATTTCACCTAGGATAAGGTCCTCAGGTTTATCCATGCGATAGCACATCTTTTCTTTGTAATACTGAATAATACTCCATTTTATGAATGTATAGGACCCTGGTTTTATTTTGTTATATTATAAAGGGCTTTCCATTTACAGCCAGAAGCAAAATAAATTAAGTACTTAGCTTCTCCATGTCAAGTCTTCAGCTTCTATCCTAATGTCCCTAACATGCCATAATGTCATGCCATATATAATTTACTCATCTTTGAAGAGGTCAGTCAGCATATAAAAATGGATCTCTAACAACTCATTTAATATTAAAATGAATCACTGAAGGTACTCTCATAAATATAAAACTTTGAAAGGGGAAAAAGTAATATATCAAGTTACCATCCCATCGAGGACTTTTCCAAATACCACATGTTTGCCATCCAACCAGGTGGGCTTGGTCAAGGTGATAAAGAACTGGGAACCATTGGTGTTAGGCCCAGCATTGGCCATGCTGACCCACCCAATACCATAGTGCTTCAGCTTGAAGTTCTCATCAGGAAATGTCTCACCGTAAATACTAAAACCTGGGTTAAGATAAAAGAAAAGGGAGGAGAATGAACAGACATCAACCAAAAGTAAACTCTTCATAGGAAACAAAAGGCTTTAGTGTAATCCGTTCATAGAGCCCAACAGAAGATGAGAATGGGGAATAGATGGTCAAAGCTATGGAGAAGTGAAAGAGAGAATAAAATTAACTCTTTAAGGAAGCAGGGCCCTAGGGCCTGAAACAGACAAGCAAAAATGCCTATGATATGGCACAGGATGGCAGGTCCCCTCTGGCCTCAAACCAATGCCAAATCTGGATCATATAGGTCAATGATTTCACTCTGAAAGGAGAAGGAACAGCAAGGCAGGGTGGTATCCGAAAGCCAGATGGAAAGGTGGGTGAGCCGGCCTCGTGGCTCTACCTCTGTACTATATTCGGGTGACTTGTCCCAGGTCACTACTACCTTGGCACCCAACCAGTCACTGAGTGGACACCCTCAGCTTATTCCCACAACATCCCAGTGTAGTTGGTATTCTCAGTCCCCTTTTCACACTGGGAAACAGAGGTATAAAACTTGAAAACAGCAGATCAGAATTGGAACATCTGACTTTCTGACTCTAAAGCTGGTGCTTTTTCTTACCTCAGCACTGAGGCAGTAGCAGCTAGGATGAAAGACATTAAGCGCAAGGCTCTCAGGATGCACGAGGATGCATCCTGAGAATTGGGACCACCTGGGGATCAGCCTTGCTGAAGAATCAGCCTGTGATCTGGAATTCTAGCAAAGCAGCGGATACAGTAGAAGCCCTCTCCCATAACAACAATATGGACCATAGGGAGCATCTGCCTCATTCCTAACACCTTGAAGGCCTCTTGTGCTTTTGTATTACTGAGCTCCTTATCCACTGGTTGCCAACCTCAAAATCCTGGCTCTGTTAAAAGGACCAGAAGTAGATACCAAAGTCAAGCAATTTATAGCTGGTTGGGCAGGGACATGTGGGGTGACCTAGCTGGAAAGCTCTACCCAGGGGGTCTAGGCTAAATTTAAATAGTTCAAAATTTCCTCTCAGAGAATTTTAACCCCAGACCCACATGTGTTGGGGAGGGAAAATAGAGAGAGAATAAAAATAGAAAAGATAGCAAAGTAAAGCTCAGTCACTCTTCCTGCTGGATCGTATGGTGGGACGGTGGATGCTGGTACCAAGAGGGCAGGTACTAGAGCTACCAGGTTTTCCGGTGAGTCTGGCACCTCAGCAGCTAGGATTGCTTCCACAAGCATTCTCAGCAAACCCTGTAACCTTGACGAACCTGAGCCAGCTTCTCTCCTCCATTCTGTATCCTTATACCCTATAGCATTTTTGCAAGAGCTAAAAGTACTCTTCATAAAGTGCCTGGTAAATCATAGCATTTAATGGCAACTATTTTTATTATCAAGAAATAAACCATTACAATAAACATACATAGAAATAATGACTGAAAGTGGCTTTTCTTTAAAAAGTAAGCAACTAATATCCACCCTAACCAGTATTTTCTGAGCTTAAAAATCTTAAATTTCATGTAGTTACACAAGTAATAGGTGTTCAGGAGGAAAAAGAAAGAAAAGCTTCTCCCTACATTTCAGAAGGAAAATAGTCCACAGAGCTGGGTAGTTATGATCCTCAATGAGACACAATATGCTGAGGGAGATTTGAAACTCAATAACCTTAAGTATTTGTCCTTTATTTTACTTTGTTCATGGGAATCAGTTATAATTTTGATGACTCAGCTATAACTTTTTTATTATTATTAAAAAAGCTGACAATAAAAGAAGACACTTTTGAAACAAGGGGAAAAATTCATCACGATCCTGCCACCTACACTCCAATCCTGTTATTCTGGCACCATGTCCCATCCTCTACCCCCGCCCCAACTTGTGGCCAGCTGCCACCCCAGGGCACACAGCTCTATAGTTCACCTCTTCCTTCCTATGGCACGCACTGCTTTATATTGCTACATACTAGCAGTCGAGCGGTTTTAATAATTGTGAGATATTCTGCCAAATGAATGGATCTACACTATGACAACGAACACTAAAACCATCCCATTTAGAATTAGGAAGACTCATTCATTCATACCCAAAAAGATTCTGGTAAATGAGGTCCCCAAACCTCTATCTTCTGGAAAGACTTTGAGCTGTCTTTACGGCCTTGTTTCTTAAATGGGGGAATCTGGCTATCTTGGGTTCACATACTGACTGACTCTTGGGTTTTAGCTTGGGAAGTGGGAAAGGAGAAAGGCAAAAGATGGCGTTACCTACCACCAGTGCCATCTCCTGCAGTGAAGTCTCCTCCTTGAATCATGAAATCCTTGATGACACGATGAAAGATGCTTCCTTTATATCCATATCCTTTCTAAAGAGATTATTTCAATTGAATACACAAGTAGGAAAAAAATCCATACTGAAAGATGAACCTTCAACCCCAGTGTTTATTTGAAAATGATAAAGTGAGAAAAATCAAAATATCTACAGAATTTTATTAGGTCTTGGCAATGATTTCTCTCTCTCTCTCTCTCTCTCTCTCTCTCTCTCTCGCTCGCAGTACTAGAGATTGAACCCAGGGGTGTTCTATCACAGAGCCACACCCCCAAACCTTTTTATTTATTTATTTTTTAATTTTGAGACAGATTTCATTAAGTTGCTCAGGCTGACCTGGAACTAGGTGATCCTCCAGCCTCTGCCTCCCAAGTAGCTAGGACTACAGGTGTGTGCCACCATACCCAGTGACAGCAATGATTTACTGAGAGAAAGTTATCACTGGCTGACCAAAACCACAAATAAAACAAACTATGGAAAGAGAGTATTGATGTGAATAAGTAAAAACAAGAGCATTTTCACTTGTTTTCTTCCAATTTCTGGAAGCCTACAGAGGCTGTGTACCTGAATAATAAAGATTTCATAGTAAAATATGATTAAATGTCACAGATTCATTTGACATTAATTTAATACTTGTTCTCCCAGCAGCATTTTGTATTTTACTTAAAAGAAATAAAATACAATTTTTGTGTGTGTGCAAAGTTGAAGGAAATAAAATGGAGACAGACCTCTCCTGTTGCCAGAGTGACGAAATTTTCTACTGTCTTGGGTACAACTTTTTCGAAGAGGCCAATCACAATTCTGCCCACATCTCTGTCTCCAATCCTTATATCAAAGAAGACCTGCATATAATTGAAACACAGAATAGAAGGTTATAACATGGAGAAGACAAAAATACAAGCTAAATCAAAATTAAAATCTGAGGAAAGCCTGCCCATCAGTATTTTAGAAAGGAGTCATGAAGAGGCTATTAGTGAAAGGTGCTCTAAAAATGTCTGTGTCGGTATGGTTCACTTCCACTATTCATTCAACAAACATTTAATGAACACCCTCTAAGGGCTAGGCACTGTGCTAGGTACTGAGTTTCAAGTCAGTTCTACAAATACTGCAAAAATCAGGCAAATAAAGTCTTCAAGAATTCTACTGCCTACTCATGCCCCAGACAAACTCTGCTGCTACTTCCTGTTCCCCAGCTTTGGGATGAAGATTAGAGTGGAATGTGTTGTTCTTTTCAAAGGTAGTGCTCTCTAATCTTGGCAGGGGAAAAAATAGTGAGGAGAGAAAGAGGCTAGCCATCTAGATTTACTTTTTTTTTTTTTTTTTGTCACTTCAAATACTGCCAAACTCCCAGTGAGTTCTCAACAGATGTCTGCTATCAAGGGACTCACAAAAGATGATTAAAACGTATAGCAGTCCTTCAAAAGGCCTGCCACTCAGGTCCAAGCACAGCAAGCACCGGGTCCCCAGTCTCATCCAAAAGACAGCGAGCACTGCACTCCATGCCTGACAAAGTCTTTTACCTTTTAAACTTAAGACACTCGATTCTATTGTCATATTCCCAAAGTCACCCAAGTAGAATGTGTTCTTTCTCTGTCACAGCTTAAAACAAAACACCCAAAAGTGAGGATAAGTTGCCTTTTTTGCAGATTAAGTCTTAAAAGTTCTTTTAGACTTTTTTTTTTAAACTGTTTGTTCTGAAACCAAATTATACACATTTTGCTTCCCAAATCACTGAGAGAGAGGCTTGAAAAGGCCATGGAGTCGAAGGGCATTCTATTAGAGAGTTGAGATTATATGAACCAATTTACTGTTTGAATGGTTAAAAAAGACATTCAAGAGATGGCTTTAAAAAATATAAGAAGGGTTGTCAAAGAAAAAAGATGTCTTGCAGTTTAGAAAAATCACTAAGTAAAGACTGTCAAGCTTTAGCTCAAGACAAGGACTTCTGCCAATACATCAGCACGTCTGTCACAGAGTGATGTGATATTTAGTGTTCCATGTGGCATTTTATAATCTTTACATGGCTGAAGCAGCAAAAGTTTTATTATTATTTATATAGAAGAGCTTACAGAAAGACCCTGCCCTTGAGGTAAGGCAGCACAGAAGGGTCTCATCTGCAATCAGTGGTCTTGGGACAGCATTCACGGGAACTTGGTCAGTGCAAAGCTGGTGGCAGTGAGAAGCAGTTTCTACAAAGAATTTCTAAGCCGAGGAGTAAATGCAATGTGGACAATAATGAAGCAGTCTCAGGAAAAAAAATCAGGGATGTAATCCTAAGAAACATCTTATAAGACACTTGAAAGGCCTTCCAGACTTGCAAAATCAAGGAGAAAATTACTCCTGTGAATATTTAGAAAGCAAATAAATAAATAAAATCTGGGAGAATAGCCTGAGAAGATGAAGAAAAATTGACTGTCCCAGCATAATGCTTCAATAAAAATCATATATTTTTACATATAGTCTAGTTTACCTATTGATATGATTCTTCCCCCAAATTGCAGTATCCTTCAACTTCATGAAGGAGTACAAGAAACTATAGTAGTTTTCCCAACTCTAACAGAAATGAGAAAATAAAATCTTATTTAGTTGACCAGTATTTATTAAAGATCTATGTGAAAGGTAGTGTAAAGTCACAAGGTGAACGAGAGAACCCCTGTCCTAAAGTAGTTTAAAAGAATAAGATAAGTACAAGGCAGCATGTGACAGATGCCCCAGGAATCCTGTATATCGAGGCCTGGAGTGATATTAAGGGCTGGGAGAGGACATCCTGGGAAGCAGGCCTGGAGGAGGGGAACAGTATCAGACACAAGGGTTAGCTCACCTGCCACTTATTGGAAGCAAAGCACCAAAGCAGGAAATGTGTTCTGTTTGCAGAAAAGCAATGCAGCTCTGTGACCACAGGTGAGGACAAAATCCCTGGAAGACAGCTGCCCACCAGTTCCAAAAGACAAAGAAAAGATGGTGGACTTGGAGGTTCAAGTTTTGAAGACAACAGAATGGAATGAATCGGGCCCAGCTGGGCATGGCGGCACATGCCTGTAATCCCAGCAGTTTGGGAGGCTGAAACAGGAGGATTGAGAGTACAAAGCCAGCCTCAGGAACTTAACAAGGTCCTAAGCAACTCAGTGAAACCCTGTCTCTAAATAAAATACATGAGGCTCAGTGGTTAAGTACCCTGGTACGGGGTGGGGGGGGGGGAAGCAAATGAGACATTGGGAATAATAATCAAATAGAGGAGAAAGAGAACCTGGAATTTTATGCCAGTTCAAGAATGACGCCATAATGGGCTGCAATGGGGTGGTGTCCGAGAGAATGTAAGGATGGTTGACAGGGGGACACCTTTATATAAAGGGGAGAAGGAAGGGGGAGGAAAAAGGAAAAGGGAAGGAAACACAATAGTGGTGTCTCTGTGGGCTTTACCTACATCCTCTTATAAGATGAATCCTCACCACATCCTGGGGAGGGAGGAGTATTATCACTAATTTATAAATGAGGAAAGTGAAGGTGAGAGAGGTTAAGTGATTTACGAAGGTTGAGTGTTAGAGCCAGAATTTCAACCCAGGCTACCTATAGTTAAACTGTGACATATCACCAGTCCAGCTCTAGCAGGCAAGGCAAAGGAATCCCAAAAGGTTACAAACTGTTTTTAGTTCCCCCGATCCCAGTATATTGTCAACACAAGCAGACAGTCAAGAAATGTTCAATGTCAAGTGAAATGAAATAGGGGGGGCACACCCCTAGACAGGAGTGTCTGGGGGGCTGCCAGATAACTCATTTCTGAGTGTCCCTGGGAACAAAGTCCAGTGCTGGACAAGAGTGAGCTACAAAGTTTTTACCCTCCTGGAGTCTAAAGTTCAGTAGAAGAAAAAATATACACATAAATGCTATGATATAATGGGCAACTGGGTTTTATGAGACGAGTCAGATAAGGATAAGTCCTGGGAAGGGCTGGTGATTGTCTGTGGGGATCAGGGTGTTCCTGAAAAGCTGGGACTTGGACATTGTGCTGCATTTTGTGGGTGGGCAACTCATCACTTTTTCCCCCTCAAGCCATCCTTGAAAGTCATTTAAAAATTGGGGGGCACTGAAGGTTAAAGGAAGTAGGGAAGCAGAGAAGAGGCACTCACACAGCCTGATCCAAACCCCTATGGCATTAATACTGCCAAAATCCTTCCAAAGTAACTGGCAAAGTACCAAGCACATGAGCGGTGATGTGAAGGAAATGGTTAAAGCCAGATCCACCACTAAATGTCCATAGACCCTTGGCAAACTAAACTCTGAGCTCTTATTCCTCATCTGTAAAATAGATGATGATTCCTTGCTATCACAACAGGATTAATAAGATGAACATTTCTAACATCAACCAGTGGCCTCTTAAACCAGGGACCATAGACTAAGCATTTTACCTGCTTTAGCACATTTAATACATAAAACCCTTACAGGTAGGTATTATTATTATTCTATCTCCTTTTTACAGAGGAGAAAGCAGAACCCCAGATATTAGATAACTTGTCCAAGGTCCCTTAGATGTTGCCACGTAGCCACTATCGGCTAACATGTTTGCAAGCTGTGTAGCTAGAAAGATGGCAGTGCTGTTTGGCATGCTGGATCCTGCACAGAATTCATCACATTTACTGGAAAATTCAGGAAATCAAAATTCAGTGGATTCTGAGTCCAGTGATTAGAGCCCCACCTGAGTCCTTGCAGGGCAGGAGGACGCTGCCAGGTTGGCTCAGCAGCAGGATCCGTGGACGAGGTTAGTGCCACTAACAGTCCTTTGGGAGAAACCAGCACCTCCTATCTTTTATTTACAGATTCTTATAAAACACTGCTGAGAAAAACAATGTACTAGAGCAGTGGCCAATTAATCTACTTTTCTGCACTCAGATAAATTATTTTTAATATCTTCATTTTCCAATATATTTAGTTGCTTAAATATGTTCACTAAAAAAGTAATTCAAAAGAGTCCAATTGGTATAAGGCTTGTCTAGGCAATTAACTTTCAGAACTTGATACATTTTGTGGTGGAAAAAATAAAAGATATGTTAAGTTACAATTCCAAACAAGAGTTGAGCACATGAAAACTCTCCCTCAGTGACAGTGCCCTAGACCTGGGCTCAGCATGTCCCAATTCTTGCCCTCCGGCAGCTTTCTCCTTGCTCAGCTTTATTCTAGTGGTTCCCAGCCCAGGCTGCACCTCAGAATTCACCAGAATGTTGTTAAAAGGTAAACGACTGGGACTGGGGTTGTGGCTCAGTGGAAGAGCGCTTGCCTAGCATGTGTGAGGCACTGGGATCAATTCTCAACACCACGTATAAACAAATAAATAAATAAAGGTCCATCAATAACTAACAAAAATTTTTTAAAAAAGGTGAATGACTGGGCTCCTTCCCCAAAGATTGTGATTGGCTAGCTCTCCATCAGTAAGTCTAAAAAGTTTCCCAGTGAAACTTGTTCCCAAATATTTCAGGGGATTCACAGTAAAAATTTACTCATTGTTAATGTGAAATTCACATCTCATTGGGCGTCCTGCATTTTATCTGACCATTCTACCCTCTCTCCCTCACTCTGTCTACACTGTCAGCATCTCCTGTTAGTTATACCTCTAAAACATATTCCAAGTTCCTCCTTTGCTCCCCATTCCCAAGATTTCCACCTTAATCCAAACCACTGTCTGGACTCCAGTTCACACTCCACTGACTGACCACAGGGATTTCTTAAAAGCAAATATGAAATGATATCATTCCTATGTATAAAACCCTTCAGCAACTAACTATACTTAAAATAAGACCTCAAATTATAAGAATAATTACCTCAATGCCTACACTCCTTACAGCTGTTAAACCCCTGAATGATCGATGAGCACCCCTCCCCCACCTCATGTCAGGCCACTGTGCTCTCATCCCTGCCCCAAAGCCACACAGTACTCTGCATCCTCTGAACACACTGATGGCTTTCCTGCCTGGAAATCTTTGCACCTGTCCTTTACTACCTAAGTCTTTCCCAAACTGATTTTTTCTCATTCCATCAGATATTTTTCTTTCTTTTTTTTTTCCTTTTTTTATTGGTACATTATAGTTGTACATAATGGCGATGTTTACTGCTACATATTCATAGATGCACAAAATACAACAATATATTTTGGCCAATATCATTCCCCAGTATCTCCCTTTTCCTTCACCTCCAGCCTCTCCTTGGTCCCTTTCCTTTACTGTTTTCCCTTCCAATTTCATGAGATACCCACCTTTCTCTTCCCTTTTCCTCTTTAGCTTCCACATATGAAAGAAAACATATGACCCTTGACCTGCATCAGGTGTTTTCAAATATCACCCAACCTACATTAGTTTCATTTCCTTCAACATTTCATAGTTGTATAAATTTTATGTTTATGGTTTTCAACAACCAAGAGACAGAAATAGTACCTGCAAACTGAAAGAAACCCTTTGAGCTCTGTGGCCCTCCACAAACCAGTTGCAAAGCTAGATCATGGGGCTGTGAGTAGAATCAGAGCTTCTCAGAGGAACCAGGCTGAGTTTATCAACCCTGCCTGCAGCATGGCCAAGGCTTTCAGTTCTCTTCCCTTACATCAGACGTTGGGCTGAACCTCCCTCTCCCACACCTGTTGTCCTCCCTGCTCCTTGGGTGGCATCTTCCATGGAGGATTTAAGGATGCTAACTAGTTTAAAGGTATCATTTTCACTGACTACCCCTGCCTGCTTGTTAAGACCACTTTAATCTGCCCACACCGCCCTCCAGATTCCAAGACACGACTGCCGGTGGGTTTTCTAGAAGTGGTGATCATGGGCACCGCAATATTACCCTCTCTCTCTCTCTCTCTCCACCTTCCCATTATCTTCTAACCTTAGTAAAACTCGCTGAAAATAAAACTAAAGCGGCGTTAAGTATTCTAAGTATCAAGTCGTGAGGACGCAATTCCAGGCAGAAACATGCCCCCAACAGAGATGAAAAGTTAGGGTTAGGTCATCTAAACTCAGGGTCCAGCCCAAAGTTTAAAAGTCATCCCAGGGGAGGATGACAGTTCTTAAGTGGAGAGAGAGGGGAGGGGAACAGGGAGGAGGGAGAGGAGAAGGGCATTCAAGGCCAGCTTGGAGTTCGGCTCTTCCAGACCCAATGACATGCGTGGCGGGCGGCCGGGCCGCGGTCACTCGGTTGCTAGCGCGTCTCTACCGCCCGTCCCCTCCCTCTGCATTCTTCCTGCTTTGTTCCCAAGTCCAGGCCACGCCGAAGGAAGTACTGGAGTTGTCTCCTCCCAGGAGAACTAGGCTTCCGACTCCAGCGCAGTAACGGCGGACCACGACCCCAGAGACTGAGTACAAACAGCAGGCGACAGAGGCAGACTAGCCTGGTCCCAGAGCCCCGAGTATCCCGGAAGAGGGCCGCTCCTCCCACGCGAGCAGCCCTCTACCACCTACCGCACCGCCACTTCCAGTGTCCCCGTGCCCTGGAAGCCCCCTCCTCCCGGCCGACACAGAAGTCCCAGTATCCAAAGCATCACCATCCCCCAGCCCACAGGAGGGGAAGTGGCTGCCCGCCATTCGGTCACCTTGGCTGTCACCAAAGGGCCTCGCTTGCGGTTGCCCGAGGAGCCCGAAGACACGAGTGCGCTGAGCCCCAGGCAAAGCAGAAGCGGTAGCAGCAGCCGGGGACCCAGGCCCATGGCGAGCGTGGAAGTGGCAGGGATGGCACAGGCGACCTCAGGCTCCTGGACAGTTGGCAGGACTCCTGGTCGGCTGCGCCTGCGCGCTTCCAGTTGGAGAGGGGAGGGCGGGTGGGGGGGGGGGGAGGCTGTAGTCGGGGCAGGGCGGGGACCCAGGGCGCGCTCCTCCCAAGTTTGTTCCCGCGACCGGAATTTGGGATTCTGACGAACGCGCGCCGAGGGCGTAGTACCTGAGAGGCGCTGGTCCCCAGCGTTCCAAGCTGCAGGCTCTGCCAGGGGAACCTGCGAGCTGAAGGTTGCGCGCCGGGCCATCTCCGCGAACTTAACCACGTCGCGTGTTAAACCCAGGCAGAAAGTCGAGCACGCTCCGGGTCTTCCTCGAAATTTGAACGCCGCGGGGCAGGAAACTGCGGCTGGATCACAGTGGGCGAAGCAACTTCAGAATGTGTAGTCAGAATCTTAAAGCTTTGGATGCCTCTCAAAACTTTGGGGATTTCTGGGAGGGTGGAGCTCTGTTTCACATGATGAATATCTTCTTACTGAAATGATCAGGTTTGGAGGAACTTGGAAATTGCCGGATTCATAGTTCCTTTGCCCTGGAAAAACGTCCAATTAGGTTTGAGTATTTTATTTGGGGGGCTGATTCTGTGATCTTATCTACACTGTTTACAGAATAGGCCTAGAAGCAGGGCCAAGTAAAATTCTTTACTGTGAAAACAAAGCGGTCAAGCTGACTTTTAGGTATATCTGTAGTATGATTTTTTTTTTTTTTTTACAAAATTATGCTAAGGAAGGTTATTGAATATGATAGAGAAATTCCCATTGTATTTTTAAAAGTAAAACTCAGGTTGCAAAACCACATAGGAATCTGATTTCGACTGTGTAAATAAATGCATGCAGGCATTTTAAAAACTAAAAGAGATGCACCAAAACATTTGCAGTAGCTATGGAGATAGAATTATGAATTTTTGCTTTCTTTGTAATTTTCTGATTTCTCAGATGTTCTACAGTGGAGCACATAAGTATTTTGTAACCTGGAGAAGATTATTTTAAAGAAGATTATTTATCATAGATTTGTTTGTTTGTTTGGTACCAGGGATTGAACCCAGGGTGCTTAACTCCTGAGCCACATCCCCAGCCCCTTTTTATATTGTATCAGAGACGGTAAACTCATTGCTTTTTGAATTATAAATTCAAAAGAACTTTTTGGTTTTAGAGTAACATCTCTAAAATTTAAGTAAAAAAATTAATAGTGTTCTCTGGATTTTTTAGGGGCCGGTGCCCTGACCTTTTTTTTTTTTTTTTTTTTGATTTTAGTTTTTAGTTGGGGTTGGACACATGCCTTTATTTTATGTATTTTTATGTGGTGCTGAGGGTCGAACCCAGTGCCTTGCACACACGTGCAGGACGAGCACTCCACTGCTGAACCACAACTCCAGCCCCAGGTTTCCTTGCTTTAAAGATAACACTTTTCCTGGATAAGCAGATGGGATTCCTAAGAGTATATCTAAAATGACACTGAAACCATTTATTATAGATAAAAGGAGTAACCACTGCTTTTTAGGGATGGGTAAAACACGTTGGAACTATTTTTATAATTCAGTACGGTGAAGACCTGATGGCTTTTCTCCTCAACTCCACCCCAAGTAAAGAAAGAATTCCCCTTGTGCGGTAAGCTAAGGGTATCTCTCAGAGCACTTATCCTACTGGGTGATTGTATATATTTATCTGAGCTGCTCATCACTGTAATTGCCTTTGTCTGTCTCTGTTATCAGAGACAAGCACCACCAGAGTGGTGGGATGGTGCCTGTTTTTATTCCTTTTGATGACTCCGACTTATTGCAATGTCTGATATATAGTGGTAGATACTGATAAGCTAAGGACTTTCTATACTACCTCACCATCCAAAGGCACAGAAATAAAATATTCACCAGAACTCTAGAAACTCCTCTTTTTCCACTTCCCATTTACTAATACTGTTTTCTTCCCAACTTAACTTCAGTTATGACTTCTGCCTTCTTTTCTTTCAACTTTGTATGAATGGAACCTTCTAGTTGTTTGTTGTTGTTTTGATTTTGCTTAAATTTTTGTGAAATTTCTCCATGTTTTTGTCTGTGGCTATTTGGTGCATAGCACAAGGTAGAGACAAATTCAATTTTTTCCCCTATGGATACCCACTTGTCCCCACCCAACTAATTAAAGAGTTTCTCTTTTATTCACTGCCCCATAGTTCTGCTTCTGTCCTGGAGCAAGTGTTCAGATATGCATTGGTCTGTTTGTGGGCACCCAATCCTGTCCCATTGGCCTTTTTGTCTATCTTGGTGCCAATATCACATTGTCAGAATAGCTATATAATAAATCTTCATAATCAATGGTACATATCCTCTCAACTTTGGTCAATAAATTATTGGCTACCATTGACCTTTTCCGTGTCCATATAAATATGAGAATCAGCTTGTCTGTTTCCACATACTGGGATTTTGATTGGGATTGCATTGCATCTATAGATCATCTTGGTAGAACTTGGCAAATTTACAATATTGAGTCTTTCAATTCATGAACGTTTTTCCCCCCTTGCTAAGAATTGTTTTAGCTATTCTGGGTCTCTTATTTTTCCAAATGAATTTCATGATTGCCTTTTCTATTTCTATAAGAATGCCATTGGGATTTTAATAGGAATTGCATTAAATCTGTCTATGCTTTTGTTAGTATGGCCATTTGGACAGTATTAGTTCTGCCTATCCCAGAGCCTGGGAAAGCTTTCCATCTTCTAAGATCTTCTTCAATTTCTTTCTTTAGTGTTCTGTAGTTTTCATTGTAGAGATCTTTCACCTCTTTTGCTAGGTTGATTCCCAAGTTTTTTTTTTTTTTTTTTTTTTTTTTTTTGAGGCTATTGTGAATGGGGTAGTTTTTCTAATTTCTCTTTCAGTGGATTCAATGCTGATGTATAGGAATGTGTTTGATTTTTAGGTGTTGATTTTATATCCTGATACTTTGCTGAATTCATTTATTAGTTCTAGAAGTTTTCTGGTGGAATTGTTTTGATCTTCTAAATATAGAATCATGTAATCAGCAAATAGTGATAGTTTGAGTTCTTCTTTACATATTTGTATCTCTTTAATTTCTTTCTTCTGACTAATTGGTTTGGCTAGAGTTTAGGACAATGTTGAATAAAAGTGGTAAAAGAGGGCAACCTTTTTTTGTTCCAGATTTTAGAGGGAATACTTACAATTTTTCTCTGTTTAGAATTATGCTGGCCTTGGGTTTAACATATATAGCTTTTACAATGTTGAGGTATGTTCCTACTATCCCTAATTTTTTTAGTGTTTTGAACATGAAGAGGTGCTATATTTTGTCAAATGCTTTTTTCTGAATCTATTGAGATGATCATATGATTCTTGTTTTTGAGTCTATTGATATGATGAATTTCAGTGAAATTAAGTTTCAGAAGTAGCATAGTATGCAATGTTCATGAGGCAGGTAAAGAGAAGCTAGAAGCAAAAATTCACAGGAAGAGTGGGAGAGGAACTGACAGATATTGGTTGTTGGTTGGAGAAAGGGTGGAAAGAGAATCTAGGAAAACAGACAAGTGAGAGGAGGAATACAAAAAAAAATAAGAATACAACAAAACTGCAAAATACCATTCATATATTATGTCCTCCATACACTGATACATAAAAAACACCCTGTCCAAATATGGTAGAGATGTTAGAGAATAATAAAATAAAATAAATCTTGATTGAAATTAAACTCTGTCAGTGTTCAAACGTTTCTCAGCCCTGACTTTGAGGTCTCACAGGACCACCAGGCCCAGCTCAGCCCTTGCAGACCCAGGCGCTAGCCCACCAATCTGGGTTTCAAATACCCCAGGCTCCACCATGCTGCAGTCCCAAGATCTCAACACTGTTCTAAGTTTCAGAGAGACCACAAGGGATACTCACACACAAAGGAGCAACCCTGAGAAGCAACAAGATGGGGGCCACCAGTACTCCCAGCAAACATACCCCAGGCACAGCCAAATCCACAGATACCTCCCCCCCCCCCACCCTCCACTGGACCTCCAAGTCCTGATCTGAGTTCCCAGACAGAGGCGGCTTCTGACAGAAAATCTGCTAGCACCCTGGCCCCTGTGGACCTGCCTGGAGTCCCAAAATGGATGCAGCCATATGCAACCAAACCTGTAGGCTCCCTAGCAACAGACCTCTGGGCGGTGGTGGCAGCAGTAGTCGTGGGGTTGGTGGCAGCTGTAGTAGGACACTGGCAGCATGCTGTGAGGGCAGCATCACCCATGCAACTTCTGGGGGTGGGCAGCAGCACCCAGAAAGAAGACCTCCAGGTGACCTCAACCTCAAGGCAGCAGCAGCAGTGGCAGCAGCATAGGCAGTAGCAGTGCAGGCTGCAGTGGCAGTGGCCTCAGAGATAGTGGCATCTGAGCCTAGAGAAAAGACCTCTGAGACCTGTAGCAGCATCTGGGGCAGTGGTGCTTATGGCCTTTCTTAATTTCTACCAATAATATTTTATAGCTTTCTGCCAACAGTCGTATGCCTATTTTATTAGATTGATTTCCAAGTGTTGTTTTTTCATGCTATTGTCAATTATACTTTTTTTTCACCATTTATTTTCCTGTTGTCATACTGGCAGAAAGTTAATTTTATATATTAACCTTGTATATACCAAATTTGTTATTACTTACTTATTTATAATTTATTTGAATTATGTATGATTTTCTTCACAGAAAATTATATGGTCCATGAAAAGTAACAGTTTTATTTCTTCTTTCATAGTTTTTATACCTTTTATTTCTTTTTCTTACCTTATTACACTAGCTAGGACCTATAGTATAAAAGGAAGTGGCAAAAGTGAGTCCTTCTGTTGTGGATTAAATTGTCCCTGAAAAAGACATAGTGAAGGGGCTGGGGCTGGGGCTCAGTGATAGAGCACTTGCCTAGCAAGTGTGAGGCACTGGGTTCAATTCTCAGCACCACATATAAATAAATGAATAAAATAAAGACACAGTGAAGTCTTAAACCCCAGTGTTTGTGAACAAACGGGACCTTATGTGGAAACAGAATTTTTTCAGATGTAATCAAATTAAATGAGGTCATATTGGAGCAGGGTGTATCTACTCTAATATGATTGGCAGCCTTAAAAAAAAGACACACAAAGGAGAAAACCATATGAAGATGGAGGCAGAGATTTGACTGATAAGTCAAGAGATGCCAAATATTACTGGTAACCACTAGAAGCTAGAAAGAGGGAAAGATCCCGTCCTAGAGCCCTCAAGGAGAACGACATCTGGGTTTCAGATTGCTGAACTCTGGAACTGTGAAATAATAAATGTGTATTGTCTTAAGTGACCCAATTTTGGGCACTATTTTATTGCATCTTTTAGGAAGCTTGCATACCTTGTCTTAATCCAACCCTGAGAAAAAGCTTCCAAAGTTTCACCATTCAGTATGATATTCACTAAAGATTCTGTTGAACTGTGTCTTTTTTTCAGATTGAGACAATTCTTTTCTAGTTCTAGTTTACTAAGAGTTTTTATCATGAACTTGATTTGAATTTTATCAAAATCATCTATTGATATCAACTGAAATAATCATATGATTTCCTTTATTCTATTAACGTGAAGAATTACATTGATTTTTTTAAATCTTAGCAAAACCTCACATTCCGGAATATATCTAACACTTATCTGCCTTTTTACTGGATGTGGTTTGCTAAAGTTTATTGTATTAATAAAATTAACCAAAGCAAACAAACAAACAAAAAAAAGACAAGTTCAGGAAAAATGGTAGCTGAGGTGTGGCTCTGGCTTTCTAGTTCAGATCAAGTTAAGGATCACCCACATGCTATTTTGATGTTAGTGGATAAATTTGCTAATCTTATTTTTAAGATTTTTGCATCCAAATTCATAAATGAGACTAGACGAACTAGACTAACCCTAACCCTATTTTTTATTTTGAGACAGGGTCTTGCTAAATTGCTGAGGCTGGCCTCAAACTTGCTATCGTCCTGCCTCAGCCTCTCAAGAGGCTGGGATTACAGGTATGTGCCACCAGGCCTGGTTCTTCATTTTCTATTTCAATATAGATCTTATAAATAACATAACATACATTGAGTTTTTTGGTTGGTTGGTTGGATTTTTTTTTTTTTAAGTGCCTGGTACAGGGTTTTGCTGGTTCTAGGCAAGTGCCAGGTCATTCATTAATCAACATCTTCAGCTCCATAAATTGTTTTTTTTTTTTAATTTTTTTAGTTGTAGTTGGACACAATCCTTTTATTTATTTTTATGTGGTGTTGAGGATCGAACCCAGGGCCCTGTATGTGCTTGGTGAGTTCTCTACTGCTGAGCCACAACCCCAGCCCCATAAATTGTTTTTTAAGTGAAGTCTGATCACTTCTGTTTTGTTCTCAATAGAATATGTAGCCTATTTATGCTTATCATAGTCATCTATATAATAGTGTTTTCCCCAGCAGTCACAAATTTTAGATTTCGGCTACTTATAAAAACAAATGTGGCTTTCAAGTCTATGTTTCAAAGTCTTTCGAAATACTTAACCTTTTTTTTTTTTTTAAGTCCACTACATTAACTCTTTCCCTCATCTCTGAAAATAACATCTTAGTTAACTCAAACATTTCTTTCCCCTCAAACCACATGGGAACCAACACAAATATATTTGTTAGACTTACTTTTAGCAAATAAATGTCCAAGGCCTTTGTTAGTTGCTGGCTGTCTGATGAGTTTTTGCTTGGGGAATTCTTTTAAATATTAGAACAAGGGAAGCTGCAGTCACCTGAGGTCATCAGGGGGAACTAGGGTTTACTGGCCAGGGCCTGGGATTAACATGACATTATTGGGGCTCTTGTAGTGTCCTTGTCTTTATCACACATAGCACATTTTCTGGAGCTAGTCATTTACCCAAATGCTCTCCCTTTCAAGAGCTGCCCATGTCAAACTTTCCATAACAAATTCTTGAAGACATTAAAAACTAATCTTGCTTCTATTTGCTGGTCTGGCCATCACTTCCCTGAGCCCCTGTACCACCAGCCAGAACAAAAGCAGCAGTGACACTTCAAAGAAGACTTCATGGAGTTTCAAAGGTAGACTATGTACATGAAGAAAATTTAAAACCATGTAAAGGAACATTTGTTGCAAAGCAAGTGAATAATCCAAAGAGCATAATATGGAAGACTGAACCCACAGAGCAACATTGCAAAAGGGAAATCTGACCTTCATGGAGTATCTGCTACATACAAGGAATCTTGTATGTAGTGGCCCCTATAACTCATGGTGGGAGGGGGAAGGGCAGAGAGATTGTTAGAAACCTATACCAATGAGGAATTAATTAGCAACTTAGTGAGACCCTGTCTCAAACAAAAAGTGAAAAATGTTGAGGATGTGACTCGGTGGTTAAAAGCCCCTGGGTTTAATCCCTGTTACCAAAAAAAAAAAAAAGGAATTGAAGTTCATCAGAAACTTTCATCTGCTTGCTTCTATGAAGTTTAAGTGTGAGGGAGATTTCACAAATATCTAACTTACAAAAACTAAGTGGTCAAAATGGTTAATTTAGGGAACACAGAAGCATAACTGGATTTGAGGGTGATAAATAGGAAGTGTTGAGAAGTTGAGAGCAGGTAAATATGGTTCTTACAACTTAAAATGAAATAGGAGATTAATTAAACATTGATTTTGATCCAAAAATTAAGGGAATTTTGTTTATGCAAGGGAACTGAAATTTAATGCTGCAAAACCATGATAATCCCTACACCATGCTGCATTGATCTGAGTGTCTGATATGTCTTCCTTGACAGTTCAGGCAACGCTGTTTCTAATTCTTTGGAGACAATCTGTTATTAAATTGATCTGTATATTTATGTTCTGTCCTATTCACTGTTATTTACTATTCACCAAGGCTGCCAACTTTTAAACAGTCTTGGTATAAATGTTTGTTCCTAAACCTTTGCTGATAGATGTGTTTTATGTAACAGTTATAGAGTCCATTAACATGAAGCACTAAAACACAAAAAGAAACTGAGGAGATTTATAAGCATATGAAATGCCCTTACCAGAGA
The DNA here is from genome assembly GCF_047511675.1 of Marmota flaviventris. NCBI lineage: Eukaryota > Metazoa > Chordata > Mammalia > Rodentia > Sciuridae > Marmota > Marmota flaviventris. The sequence goes on from NC_092502.1 coordinate 53,288,782, forward strand.
CAGTTGAAATAATAAATCCAAAGTCAAAGGAACATTTGCAAAGTTACTGTGAGCAGATTTATTTACTTCAAAACCTGTTTTGTGGGACTGAATTATACTATATATTATGTATAAAAGGTAAAATACAAATTGACTCTTACTGGTAATGACTTCTCATTGTGTTAGAGAAAACCTAAGAGGGGGGAGAAGTTCTACTTTAAACACTCTGTGTCCTTCACATTCTTGTTAAGAGAAATTTCCTCCATCATTTTTTTTAAAAGTTGGAAATTCAGGAAAGTTCAAATTATCAATTTTAAAAAAAATTAGCTGTAGTTGGACACAATACCTTTATTTTTATTTATTTTTATGTGGTGCTGAGGATCAAACCCAGTGTCTAGCACATGCTAGGAGAGCTCTACCGCTGAGCCACAACCCCAGCCCCAGATTATCAATTTTTCTTAAGTGGCAATAAAATACTTTTCATCGGTATTGGTTTAAAAAAATAACCAAATCTGAGCCCAACTGCCAGGAACAACAGTAGTCTAGAGGGCATTTTTTTTTTTTCTTAGCTGCAACTTTGGATATAATTAGTATCCACAGAAACAAACACCCCTTCCCCCATCCTCAAGAAAAAAGTTGGCAAAGCAAAATGGTGGCATCTATCTCCTCGTTAAAACATCAGATTGACAAAGTCCATGTACTCCTCTGTTTCAAAAAGTTCCAGCTCTTTTAAACACTGACATTCTTATCATTTTGTGTGCTCTGTGTTGGCCACTGGCTAACAGGATCTGTGAGGATTTCTCTTTGAATATCTTTTTTCCACTAACTGATAAGTGAGTTGCTCCTAGGATTTCTGGTGGAGGGCACTGCTTAAGAAAGCAAGCTGAGAGGACATATTTGAAATTGTTGCAGAAAATATTCCTTCTCTGCTTGATTTTTTTAAATTGTTACTTGCTTTTCTTTTTCTTTTCTCTCTCTCTCTCTCTCTCTCTCTCTCTCACTCTCTCTCTCTCTCTCTTTAATTCCTATCTGAAGGATTGTTGAAACAGTACTGACTTTTCAGGTGGAGATGACATGGGCATTCGAGTGGCAGTTTAATGTGCTTTCCTTGGAGAGAAAAGATACTGGTATTGTAAATCTAACTGTATTCACTATCAAAGGGCTAATCCATGGTCATAAAATTAGAGTCAAATATAAGATAAACTGCAAGCCACTGTTTTTATATCAATCTTTTCAAACAAGCTAATATATTATTTTAGGAGCCAAAAAAATTATTGATTGCTTATTAAACATGTAACTCTAGGTATGGGCCTATTATACTAAGTATTTTTATACTAAATATTTTTGAGCAAACATTTTTACTGTATGTAAATTAAAAAAAATAAAATGTACAATTTAGAAAAATAAGGAAAAATATTCAATGTCCTCATCTTCCAAAGTAAATACTATTAATGTTTTTATGGTTTTTTTTCTTTCTGTTTTTCTATTATTCTGCTCGTTTGACTTGATATTTTATTTTTTTCATTGAATTCAATTAATATAGTGCTCTGGGATGTCTTTTGTGGTAAAGTATAAATTAAGATTTTAAAACATGTTTTTGGAAGATGTAAAATAAGTTACAGAAATGAAATTTTTTAAAAGTATCATCTCTCCCACAATATAACAAACCTTTATAAAAGAAAAGATTTTCAAATCGCACAAACACCACACAGTGGCCTTCAGGTGTCAGAACTAAAAATTGAACTTGAAAAGATAACAGAGAGAAATAGAAAGCATCTCATCCTTGACAGGCAAGGGCCTGGCAACTCACTTCTCAGGTGAGCACCTATGTCCCGCAACTGCTCCTGGGGTCACATGAGCTCTCTGTGCACCTCAGCATACCTCTTCTGTGAGTGCACAGAGCACTGCTCCAGCCAGCCAGGCCCAGAGTGGCAGGGGTGCCCTGTTCCATCCACTTGCTTCTAGAGCCTTATGATACCAGAACAGGAAGGGCTTCAGTCCCCTGCCTTGCATTAATATATAAGAAAGCTAAAGTCCAGGGAAGTGAAATAACTTCAGGCAGCGCTCTGTCACCAGCCAGGAGCTACTTAACCTCACTTTACAGGTAGTTTTGCTGCCTCCAGCTGCTTGCAAAAGATTGCCTGGTAGTGGTGGGTTGAAGTCAGCCTGAGTTCCAGCATAGTCCTGGACTTAAGGTTTTAACTAGAGAGGGATTTCTATCTCCCTTTCAATTCACGACACATCATAACACAGTGAAATGATTTTGAAAAGCCTCTAAGTTTTCCATTCAATGAAGGAGCATGCCAGGGAAACTGGAAAGCTGTAAAGTTTTCAATAACAGTTCTCAATAAAGTCCTGCTGTACCTTCAAGCTTGACATAAATCCTGGAATTTTCGACCCATGGTGCTGGAAGGGACTTTATAAAGGTGATATTTTCTCATAACTTTTAAGCTACAGTTTAAAAAAGAAAGACAAGGAGGTTATTAATTAACCAAGAGGTTACTAAAAATTCCTATCTTCAACTACAACTATTACAGAAATACTTTTTCAGTTTTTTGAACTGAATTTCATTGTATTTGTCTTATTGAGAAGATGGGTATTGAACATTACCCATTTACCCAATTTCTGTATCATCACTGTCTTAGTCCATTTCTGCTACTGTAAAAAAATATACGAGACTGGGTAATTTATAAATAATAGGAATTTATTTCTCATAGCTCTGGAGAATGGGAAGTCCAAGATCAAGGTGCCAGCAGATTTGGTGGTGTCTGATAAGGGCTTGTACCTTCTTGCTGCCTCCTCATATGCTGGAAGGGGGAAAATGGGCAACAGCTCCATTGCATCTCTTTTATAAGGTCATTAATCCCATTCATGAGGGCTTTCCTCTCATGGCTTAATCACTTCCTAAAGCCTGTACCTCTTAATACTATTACACTGGTGGTTACAATTCCACATATGAAATTGGGGAGATACATTCAGACCGTAGCAATTACCAAGGGTTTAATTGTGTCTGCCCTGAACTTACCCATATGGTAGGTTGTTTGTGACCATTGATCTCAGCTTTCACCTCCCTAATCCCAGCATGCACTCCTTCTGTAATGCGACTGTGCTTCCCATTCCTTCGAAGGTGTAGCCATTTCCCCTGCCCCTTTGAATTTTTTTTTTATTGGTTGTTCAAAACATTATAAAGCTCTTGACATATCATATTTCATACATTAGATTCAAGTTGGTTATGAACTCCCAATTTTACCCCAAATACAGATTGCAGAATCACATCGGTTACACATCCACATTTTTACATAATGCCCTATTAGTAACTGTTGTATTCTGCTACCTTTCCTATCCTCTACCATCCCCCCTCCCTCCCCTCCCATCTTCTCTCTCTACCCCATCCACTGTAATTCATATCTCTCCTTGTTCATTTTCCCATTCCCCTCACAACCTCTTATATGTAATTTTGTATAACAATGAGGGTCTCCCTCCATTACCATGCAATTTCCCTTTTCTCTCCCTTTCCATCCCACCTCATGTATCTGTTTAATGTTAATCTTTTCTTCCTGCTCTTCCTCCCTGCTCTGTTCTTAGTTGCTCTCATTATATCAAAGAAGACATTTGGTATTTGTTTTTTAGGGATTGGCTAGCTTCACTAAGCATAATCTGCTCTAGTGCCATCCATTTCCCTGCAAATTCTATGATTTTGTCATTTTTTAGTGCTGTGTAATACTCCATGGTGTATAAATGCCACATTTTTTTTATCCATTCATCTATTGAAGGGCATCTGGGTTGGTTCCACAGTCTAGCAATTGTGAATTGTGCTGCTATGAACATCGATGTAGCAGTATCCCTGTAGTACGCTCTTTTAAGGTCTTCAGGGAAAAGTCCAAGAAGGGCAATAGCTGGGTCAAATGGTGGTTCCATTCCCAGCTTTCCCAGGAATCTTCATTCACTTTAATATAATCTGATAGAAATGAGGTGGATTGGGTTCCTGAGGACAGGCCTTAAGTAGCCCTGAAAGGTCACCTTCATGTCTTGGAGCTCTTCCCCAAGGCCTATAGCCTTGGTCGGGAAGCTAGTTTGTCCTACAGGAAACTGAGAGGACAAACAGGAAGGAGAACAGAGGCACACTGGCCAGCAGGTGGGTGAGGCTAGCTTCAACTGTCAGCTCAAAAAGTCCTTCAGCACACGTAGCCAGCAGAAACTGCCCAGCCAACTCCAGAAAGTGTGAGAAATAACAAACAAGTGTTTTTACAGTCACTAAATTTGGAGGTGATATGCTGCAAAATAATGGATAACTGTTTGACCCTGCCATAATCTTTCACTGTAATCATGTTATGGGAGTTTATTAAGAGAATCCTTTAGGATTTCTCTGCATTGTTCTATTGATCCTGGTGTGGAGAGACTCTAAGGGGAGCTGCTCACTTTCTCAAAAGGACACACTGACTTTACAAGCTGAGGAGTGTCAGGAGAATCTCAGGTAGGGAGGGCTGCTCCTCATTCTGTCATCATCACCACCACCTGGTGTAAGACTGACCCATCCCCACTCAAAACTGAGCCTGCCAAAGACTTGGGAATAAATGAAAGGGGAAATACACACACACACACACACACACACACACACACACACACCACTGTATCCATCAGAGTTCTCCAGAGAAGCAGAACCAATTGAAGGTGTAGCTAACTAGATATATATAGGAAGAAGAGATATGTCATTTAAAGATGGTGATATGTTCTGAGAAATGTATCATTAGGCAGTTTCTTAGTGGTGCAAACTTCATAGATTGTGCTTACACAAACTTAAGATGGCTATGACATCACTGGGTGATATAATCTCATGGGACCACCATCATATACTAGTCCATTATTTACTGAAGGGTCATGTGACACATGGCTGTGATAAGAGAAAAAAATCTGGGTTGTCCTAAATTTAGTTTCAAATGTTGAAGGACAGAGGGGAGGAGAAATGTGAGACATTAATCTATTAACAAGCTACAGACCAAGAACAAAAGGCCATTTCATATTCTTTTTTTAAAAATTCTATTGGTTCTTTTTAGTTCTATGTGACAGTAAATTCCATTTTGATATAATTATATAAGCATGGAATATATATTACTCTAATTAGGACCCTGTTCTTGTGGATGTACATGATGGTCAGATTCACTGCTGTATTCACATACGTACATAGGAAAGTTATGTCAGATTCATTGCAATGTCTTCCTTTTCGTATCCCCCTCCTTTCCCTTCATTCCCCTTTGTCTAATTCACCGAAATTCTACCCCCCACACATACCTTATTGGGGGGTTATGTTCCACCTATCAGAGAAAACATTCTACCTTTGATTTTTTTTAGATTGACTTATTTCACTTAGAATGATAGTCTCCAGATCTATCCATTTACTGGCAAATGTCATAAAGTCATTATTTTGTATGGCTTCATTGTGTGTATATACCACATTTTCTATATTCATTCATCTGTTGAAGAGCACATAGGTTGGTTATGTAGCTTAACTATTGCTAATTGAGCTGCTATAAATACTGATGTGGCTGAGTCACTATAGTATGCTGATTTTATTTGTTATTTTTATTTGTTCTTTTTAGATATCATGACAGTAGAGTGTATTTTGACATATTATGCATACATGAAGTATAACTTATCCTTATTATGATCCCATTCTTGTGGGTGAACAGGATGTGGAGTTACATTGGCCATGTAGTCATATATGAACATAGGAAACCTATGTGTTATTCATTCTACTGTCTTTTCTATTTCCATCCACCACCCCCTTCCTTTCATTTTCCTTTGTCTAATCTGGTGGACTTCTATTTTATCCTCCCCCTTCCTTATTGTTTGTTAGCATCCGCATATCAGAGAAAACATTCAACCTTCATTTTGGGGGATTGGTTTATTTCATTTAGCATGATAGTCTCTAGATCCATCCATTTACTGGAAAATGCCATAATTTCATTCTTCTTTATGACTACTAGTTCATTCTGTGTACAGACCACATTTTCTTTTTCCATTCATCTGTTGAAGGGCACCTAGGTTGGTTCTGTAGCTTAACTATTGTATATTGAGCTGCTATAAACATTGATGTGGCTGAGTCACTGTAGTGTGCTGATTTTAACTCCTTTGGGGATTTGTTGAGGAGCGGGATAACTGGGTCAAATAGTGGTTCCATTCCAAGTTTTCTGAGGAATCTCTGTACTGCTTTCCAGAGTGGTTGCACCAATTTTCAGTCCCATCAGCAATGTATGAATGTATCTTTTCCCCAAAATCCTTGTCAACATTTATTGTTACTTATATTCTTGGTAATTGCCATTTTGACTGGAGCAAGATGGAATATCAGTGTGGATTTAATTTGCATTTTTCTAATTGCTAGAAATGTTAAACATTTTTTCACATATTTGTTGACTGATCATGTTTCTTCTTCTGTGAAGTGCTTGTTCAGTTCCTTTGCCCCTTTATTGATTGGGGTATTTGTTTTGTGGTATTAAGTTTTTTGAGCCATTTCATGTTCTTGAATGTATGTTAAATGTGTGTTACACTCCTTCCTAAAATCCCCTAGGCTTCACTGCATCCTGCTTTCCACTCTCACCCAACCCAGAAGCAAAAATCACTTATGGACTGCCCTCCTATCCCAAAGCTTTCCTCATGTTACATATTCTCACCCCTCTTAGCTATGGGTAATGTAGGGTCAGTGTAAATAATGTATGCCTTTCTTCTCTAATTTTTTAAAAATATTTTTAGATGTTGATGAACCTTTATTTTTATTCAATTATTTATATGCAGTGCTGAGAATTGAATCCAGTGCCTCACACATGCTAGGCAAGTGCACTACCACTGAGCCACAACTCCAGCCTATCTTCTCTAAATTTTAATTATTTAAAAATGCTCTTATGGGCTGGAGATATAGCTCAGTTGGTAGAGTGCTTGCCTTGCATGCACAAGGCCCTAGGTTCAATCCCCAGCATCACAAAAAAAAAAAAAAAAAAAGAAAGAAAAGAAAAAAATGCACTTAGCTCTGGTCCTGCAGAAGTATTTCCAACTGCCACCTAACTCTTTTATTGGTAGTTATGGAAACTTGTCCAGGATCTGGTCCTAGCATCTGTGATAACTCAATAAGCCCTTTTATTTCAAATATCCCTCAGTATCAAGAGTTTGGGTTTAACAACTGTGTGTGTGTGTGTGTGTGTGTGTGTGTGTGTGTGAGAGAGAGAGAGAGAGGGGGGGGGGGGAGAGAAGGGGGGTAGGGAGGGAGGAGATTGAGACAGATTTATTATGAGGATTTATTCATGTGATTATGGTGGCTGAGAGCCCCAGGATCTACCATCAACTTGCTGGAGACCCAGGGTAGGAGAAAATAAGATGAGATGTCCCAGATGCAGCAGAGAGTTGGGAAATAAAGAACATATTCCTTCTTCTTCCACTTTTTTGCTCTATTGGTACTGTCAACAGATTCAAAGATGCCCGCCCACACAGGGGAGGAAAATTTTATTGAGTCCACTGATTCAAATTTGATTGTCATCCAGAAACACCCTCATAGATCCACTCCCAAAAGATGTTCATCTGGATAGCCCACTTACATTGACAGGTCAGTTAATCATTATATTAGTTTGACTGACAATTTTTTTTCTTTATGGTGGTGTGAAAATGACAGGCATTCTACCTTGAATTTTGAATTTTGAGCTTTTCCTAGGCTAGGCTAAGTGATATGTAGATATGGCACTCTCTTCAAGCTGCTAGGTAGCCAGCAAATCATGGCTGTCCATCAGCTGCAGGACACCCTGATCTCTGGGGGCAGCTGTGCTAGGACTTTGGAGTCTAAAGTCTAGTTCTCTAGCCTTCTGGGAACTTCTTGGCTTAAACTAACAGGGATTCTATCTTCTTTCTTTCTCTGACACCGACTTTCTCTTGTGTGTTCCATTTTATTTTAACAGAGCCACTGACAGAATCAGGTCTTCATTCTTAATGGATTAATTGGCCAATGGCTGTATGATCTACTTAAAGAGAAATGGGCTCTGTGTATAAGCTCCAACTGATGCAGCCTTGGCAGCTTTGGGTCACATCCTGTTCAAATGAAACTGTAGAACTTTGAGTCAGGGAGGCCTTGTGTGTGTAATGTCTATTTGCTGCTTTGTTAGTGTGGCATCCTTCCTGCAAGGGCTGTTGATTGTCACACACAGAGTGACTGTGAGTCAGAAAAGTGAAAATTGTACACAGGGTGTACATCCTTTCTCAACTGACCATTCATTGGGAAGTTGTGCACACTTTAAGGACACAGTTCTTGCAGTGACCATCCCTGGCTTCTCCAGTTAAGGGTGGACTCAGAAAGCTTTCTGAGTAAATCTCAAGTGTAGTCTTCCTATCTTAGAAGAGAGCACATGCTAACACAGAGAAGCTTTTTTTCCTGCATCCAGTGTTAACACTGGATCAAATGTGTGTTAAATGAAAGTGTGTGTGAATGTAATGATGTAAAATGCCTTGTGCTTCTGTATTTGGCAAGAAACAAAAGGAAGTAAAATCAGGGAAGGGTGGAGATTTAAAATACTAGGGGCTCAATGTGTTCCCTGTTCAAAGAACAGACAGAGAGTCTCCAGATTGTTAGAACCATTTCTCAGTTCAGCCAGAAAGCCATCAAAATGTCTCACCAGCTGTCTCTTTAACGGCAAAGGCCATGTCAGACTCATCTTTGCACCTTCAGCACCTAGTTTTCATGCCACAAAGTAGGCATTCCATGACTGCTTGTACAATAAGTATATCTAAAGACAATGTCAGGGAGTAGTTGGATGACCAAAGCAACTTTTACTCTAAGGGCTAGACAACATGCACTCTGTCAAATGGAATAGACCAGAGCCCTCTAAACAGAGGACTCCTTGTAACTTGTCAGTAGGACCAGGAATTTCTTCTCCAAAGTCCACCACCAAAGACCATGCCTCTTGCCTCTGGAGTCTCACCCTCCACTGTACAACACTGCCTTCCATGCTTGTGTAAAATTCAAACTGTTTTAAGAAAAAGAAAAGATACCTCAGGAGGGCAGTTTATGGGCACACAAAGTATTTATTACATTCATCTTAAAATGAACTAATGTAGTATTGAGACCTGCCTGTGTATTTTAAAAAATCTATTTCATTTTCAAGGTCATTCTTTGCATTAGTCCAAGCTGAAATCCCCTGTTTTTCTTTTTTTTTTTTTATTTCTCTCATTTCTCACTTTCCCCTTTCAATCGAACTGTATTGAACATTGGGTCCTCAGTTGGGGATCTTTGAGATTTAGAAGGCTGGTGGCTTCCTGGGTATTGGGGATCTATTAGCTTCCTACTCAGGGGAGCCTTCCTAAACCAATTTTTCTCTTTTATTAGCACATTGGCTCCAGGCTCTGAGTACTCCTTCCTCTCAGTTCTCAGTCTTGATAAAAGCATCCCAGCTCCTGCTCCCTAGTCCTCTTCTGGCTTCCCTTAATCTTGGACCACACACCTGCATGGACAGTAAATATTAAGTAACTGCCCATCTGAGAATCAGCAGTAGGCTTCTGCAGGCCATTCTTGTGTTGCATAACTGTTTTTGTCCTACAAGTAAGTTGGACAATATCATCCATAATAAATTAAAATTTTTTCTTCCTTTCCCTTTTTTTCAACTTTTCATCTCTTTAAAACTCAAAACTTCTGATAATCACTTCATGGTTACTTTAGTTGATTAAGGTGGTTATATAAGTATCATAATTATCTTTATCATATAATCTTAGATTATATAGTTCATAAGTCAGGTAACATAAATATTTGTAATAGTGTAGAAAAAACATGATGGAATGTCCTAGATAAAATGACAGGTTGGACATATTTGCCTAAGTTTGCTCTCTCCTGAAATCCTATGAAAACTACAGTAAAGAGATCTAAAATAAAAGGTAAAACCACAGAGTGGCCACAACAGGAGAAACTTTGTAAATTGGAAAGTAGATGGACAGGAGGAATCTTAGCTCATGCAAGAAACCAAATTCTAAACCTGCTGTGGGAAAAGCTGGAAACCAGACTGATTGACAAGCAAGGTCCTGAAAGTCTTGGAAACTGGCAGCACAGGGATTCTGGAACAGAAGGAGGAAGCTTGGATGGGGAAGTAGAGTAAGGAGACCCAACTGAGCACTGTTGAGGAAGTTAGCAGACCCCTCTGCTGTCTGAGCCCCTACTCTGGGAACTGGCCCTTCTCCTGGGCAGTTGCTCCCTGCAAAGGAGAAGCTGAGGGTGTCTGGACAGGGGAATACCAGGCAGGGCGCGTTACAACCCAAGCTAAGTGAATACGTTTGTGCACTCAATGCTGAGACCTCCCAGTTTGTTCTCCCACTTGATTCAAGATCACAGGAAGCCAGGCTCTTCCTTCGAATCAGAAGAGAGAAGGGTATTTCAGTCCTAGACATAAGACCTAAAAACTCTAACTCAGAAGTTGCCTCCAAAACAACCTAGCCAGCTCATTCTATAATGAAGTTGAAAATGGATAAACCCAAAGCAAACATCTCAAAACTTCCAGTCAGCTTTCTAGTTCCCCATATTAAACATAAGCAGACTGCCAAGGATTTTGCCAGGTATGTGAGGGATGTCAATAACCCAGAAGTTAGAGGCCAACATGAACCAACAGAGAAAAAAAAAAGCTACTTGGAGAAATCAAAGCAATGCAGAAGTATGAAATGAGAGATGGACAGAAAACAATACAAACTCAAGTGCTTGCAAAGAACAAAAATATAACATTTAGAAATTAAAAGCTTAACAGCGGAAATGTTACTAGAGTTGGAATTAGAAACACCAAAAAAAGAAAGTTGAATAAATCTTTCAGAAAATTGATGAAAACGGAAATGGAAAGTAGGAGGAGATGAAAGGTAATATAATTAGATAATTACAAAGTGCATCATCTTAAATTTGGAAAATAAGAAGATTGTGTAAGTTAAAGTAGAGGAAAAAACAAAACGGGAGACATACAAAGGATCAGTAATCACAATGGTTTTAGACTTTAACTGCATCACCAAAAGCCAAGAGACAATGGAAGAATGTCTCCAAATTCTGGAGGAGAATTCATCTAAGCCTGTAATGCATTACTAGCCAAGATACAGATCAAGTGTAGGAAAAGGCATTTTCAGACATGGAAGTTCTAAAAAATTTTACCTTCCATGTTCCCTTTCTCAGGAAGCTCCTAAAGGCTCTCTCCTGCCAAAGCAAGGGAGTAAATACACCATGAAAGAGGAAGACACGATATACAGTACTAGGAAGTTTGGACACTGGGGAATATGCTTAATGGAGATTGGTCTGTGAGTGGAATGTTTTAAAAGACTTTTTGGGTCTGAAGGTGTAGTTCAGTGGTAAAGTATGTGCTTGGTATGTTCAAGGCCCTGGATTTGATCCTGAGCACTGAGGAAAAAAGAAAAAAAAAATGAGCTAAGCAAGTGAAACTTGAAATTATTAATGTCATCAAAAAAGGGTATATGATGTTGAATATGTTTATCTAAAATTATACTAGAGCTATACTGGGAGGATGGCAGATGTAAAGCAGATGGATGGTGGTATAAAAAAATGAAATCTTCTGCTCCCATAATAGAAAGTCAAGTGATAATATCTAAAAGAGAGAAAGCAAAAAATACCATAGTTTTATATTTAGATTCACTATATAGTATTTAGGAGTGAAGTGTCATGACGCTTGCAACTTACATTTTAGAAAATTTATCCCAAAAGTGTGTGTAATTTATACGTATACATAAGTTTAATGTTTTTTTCTATAATACCAATTATGACTAACAGCATATGATTTAGAAAAACTAGGAAGTGTAAGTGTTGGAAACAACAGGTCAAAAGCAGTACTCTGAAGACAGAAACAGGGGTACAGAGAGCAGTGGGTCTGGGACAAGTCTTTTCTGTTGATTACCCTAATCAACAACTTAGTTAAAGTCCAAAACCATTGTGATTCCTGATCCTTTGTATGTCTCCCCTAATCAACAAGAGTTTTAGTTTTAGTTTTGGACTTTCTAAACTGCCTAATTTAGACTAAAAATCAAAGTTTATTTAAAACTTTTGTAAAAGGGGGGGATAAAGGATTCTTGGTCTAGTTATATGCCACCATTAACTAGGTGCATACCCCTGGATGAGTACTGAACCGTGGAAGACAGCAGGTTCTGGATTATTGTGTAAAGGAAAGTTCCACTAGCCCCTCTGTTTCAAGTCAAAATTACTAGTCCTATGATTAAAAAAAAAAAAAAAAAAGAGCCTATTTTATTTCTTCAAGCTTTATCTTTCTTCTTTATCTTAAATTTTCTCTATCTGAAGATTCAAAACTATTTCCAGATGATCAAACCACATTTACTAGAAAACAAATTCTACGTGAGATTGACTTTAGCTGTTTTGTCACAAAATTTTGCATTTGTGCTCAGACTTTTCTTTCTCACAGTCAACAAGAAAAACGTGTTCTTCTAGGTTCCTAGTCTAACATGGAAAAAAATATGGAGCATGTGGAACAAAAATAGCTCAAACGTAGCATCACTTGGGGAATAATTTGGGTTTGCATAGTTAAACAAAAAATCTCCAAAGTCATATTCACCAGAATTACATCCAAGAACAACGTTTTATTTAGCAACTAACCGAGATGAATAGAAGCTTCAGTAGCTCTAAGCAAAGGCTCTATTCATCAAATTTAAGGACACAGGCAAAGGAAATTGATTCATTTTTGGACCTGATTGAGTTTCCACAGTTAGGTGCATTGGAGGGAGACACGACCTGAATGCTCCAATTCTGTGGTCACTGCCTGCATGTAATCTGGTCTGGAACACCCCACCCTTGTGTCCTCAAGTCCTGCCAGACTGCCCACATGGCAAAGCCTCTTATCTCCATACCACTTTTAGGGTAATCAACAAAATCTTTAAATACCTTTGATCTCTAAACAGAAAAGCAACTTTCTCCTGGAAGATTCACTTATGTATGAAACAGGAGATGCATGAAGAATTGGAATATCTTATGAAAAGAGAAGGTTCAGCCTGGTGTCTTGCACTTAGTTTGTGTTCTGTCAATGCTTGTGAAATAAATCAAAGGCCTCTTATTAAACTGATTATGTTTACTATTGTTTCCAGATTCATTTTCACTTCCTCTCCATTATCTTGAGAGCCTGTGTGGGAGCTGGAAGGCCTTTCTCCTGTGGTGTGTTCTCATTGCCACTTCCAAAGCTCTTTAGGGCCACATGATCACTGGCTCGATGTCTTCTAAAGTGTAAACTCCATAATGGCAGGATGGATCAAGTCTGTCCCCTTCACAACACATAATTCAAGGCATTTTATAAGTGCTTAGAAAATACTTGTTAGAAGATTATTCACTATTTCTGAAATCAAGGATTGGTTCTGGTTTCCTTTTCTCAACATCTAGGAAGCTATTTTAAGGTTGGCCTGCTAGGTCCCTTGTTAACCCATTAACCTGGGTTTTTAAACCCTGCCCCTGGAGTCAAAAGGTCCTGTGCTTGAGCCCTAGTTTGGCCTACTAGCTATGTGGGACCTCAAACAATTTACTTAAATTCTCTGAGCCATAATGTCTTTACCTCTCAAAACAAGAGGATGACAGCTTCTTCTCAAGATTTTGGTGAGAGTTAAATGAGCATGTAAATACATACATATGCCCAAATCATATACATATGGTGTTATGATGTGTGTGAAAGAATCTAACCTATCATAAGTAACAATAGATCTTTTCTGTTTTCAGTCCAAGTTACTGATGCATAGAATTTCTTGCACATAGTTTGTGCAAGAAATTCTATTTAATAGTTCAAAAATACTAATTTAATAGTTCAAAATACTATTTTAATAGTTCAAAAATACTAATAGAATCATTATATTTCTTATAATGAATTTAACTAAAATACTAAGTTCCTTTGGCAACTCTATCAACTTATCTGTGTTCATCAGCAATCTTTCTGGGTACACACACAGATTAATTAAAACTGGGAAAGTGAATTATTCATATGTATAACTTAGTACATAAAAACTCAAAATATGGAGGTTATGAGGTATCCTTGGTTATTTGGAATTCCAAAGGGTCCTTAGTTATTCCAGACCAACTCTTTGGGGTCTGGCTCTCAGCTTAAGCAACATGATGGGCTTACAGAAATTTGAGGACTAATGTGTTTGCTGCCAGATACTTAGAGAGTTTTGAAAAAACACTGAACCAGTATCATAACAATCATACACATTCCAGCTAGGCAGAGCTATTATAGTTTCACCTGACACTCATAGCAAGTACATATGTCTAGTTTATGTTAAAGAGTTTTATTTCTAATAATGAAATAGTGCCAATGAGTAATTTTAGGCCAGAATCTCAGTGTCAGGAAATGACACCAGCATTCTAAATAAAAAAAGTTATATTTAAGTAGTCTATATTATTTGTGAAAACCTATAAAATCCTCAAGTTTCCTGAATTTTACTCTTAAAATATTTCAAGAAATTATTAGCTAGGATACTTTGGGGAAGTAGTGTAGAGCAATAAAGTCAAAGAAGAGTAATTACTTGCTAGCCTAATAAACATACTATAAAAAATCTTAATTGTCCCATCATATCTGACTTGTTTATTACTGGATTCTTTTGGAACTGCACTGCTTATGGGATTCATGTGTGTGGTGGTGGTGGGGATTTTGGTAATATTTCCTAAGTCCCGTAATATGTAGATAAAGTTCTGTTCTGTTTTGTTTTTTTAATCAAATTTCTTATTATCCTGGTTTGTGGAGAGGACATGTTTAACAAAGTAATTAAACATTAAGCCATTGCAATCATGAAGTAAGGTTAATAATTTCTTAAATTACGATGTTTTAGATCCCCTCCTTCACATTTTTATCATTATTCTGTTGAAATAGTGATATGAAACAATGATGTGAAAATCTGCTTCAAGGAAGGCTGATGTAGCACAAATATCCAGGAGTCACTTGTGCCTGTTAGGCACATAAAGTGACTTATACTTCTGTCACCTGTCCATAAAGGTTTGATGTGTGTTTTATCTTCCTGCCTCAAGGTCACTTTTATAATTGATATCCTAAAGTACATTTTTAAAATTATCTGTACTTATTTGAATAAATAGGATCTATGATATTCCTTTGATTACAATATATAGAGTAAAAATAGAAAGCAGTGAGTACATTTATCACAGCATGGATCTTGAAAAGTATGAAAGGAAGCTCTCAATTTTCTGGATACCCCATATGTCATATAATATCTAATTTTATTCATCTAATAATCCTATGAAGTAGGTGGTATAAATACTGTCTTGCTTTATAAACGAACAAGCTGAGGCTTAGAGGTAATTTAAGTTGCTTGTCCATAGTGAATTAGTACCAAAATCAGGACTCAGTCTCATGTCCTTTTACTCATAGTTACATATTTCTCTTGTTAAAAATTGAGGTGAAATTTACATCATATGAAATTAACCCCTTTCAAGTGTACAATCCAGTGGCATTTGGTACTTTCACAATATTATCTAATTGCCATCTCTAGCTAATTCCAAAACATTCTCATCACTCCAAAGGAAAACTCTGAACCCTTAAGCAGTCAGTCTTCCTTCCCCAGCTCCCGGCAACTACCAATCTGCATTCTGTTTTCCTGTTCTAGATCATTCATATAAATGGAATCATAGAATATGTGACCTGTTTTGTCTGGATTCTTTCATTTAGCAAAGTGTTTTCAAGACTCATTCACATTATGGCATATATCAGTAGTCCATTACCTTATTATGGATGATTAAATTTCATTTTATGCATATATCACAATTTCTTTATCTATTGATGAATATTTGGGTTGTTTCCAATGTTTGGAATTCAGGTCCCAGATTGGGGGTGGGCTGTGTCCTGATTGCCAGTGGAGTGTGGTGACAGGGAGGCCTCAGGGAGGCAACAGCAAGATGTGCAAGATGGACTTAAAACCCACCCAAATGTCCATGTTCCAATTCTTGGTACCTGAGAATAAGTTACTTTACATATCAAAAAAAAAAAAAAAAAAAGACTGTAGGTATGAATAAGTGAAAGACCCTGAGGCGAGTGAGTCCCTTGGGATTACACTGAGTCCCTAGGTGGACACAGTGAGTACCTTGGATTATACTGTGTCCACTAAGGGACTCAGTATAATCCCAAGGGCTCCAAAGGAGGCAGTTTAACAGAATCAGTGAAGGAGATGAAATGGTGCTTCCTGTTGTCTGTGAAGATCTAGGCAGGAGGGCCGGAGATGTGTTCAGTCGTAGAGCACTTGCCTAGCATGGGCAAGGCTCTGGGTCCAATCCCCAGCACTGCAAATAGGAAAAAATTGTGAAGATGGAGGAAAGAGACATGAATCAAGAAATGCAGGTGGCCACTAGAAGTTGGCAAAGCAAATATGCAGAGTCTCTTCTAGAATTTCCAGAAGGAACAAGTCCTGCTGACTACTTTATTTTAGCCCATAAGACTCATTTGAGTCTTCTGACCTCTAGAACTGCAAGATAATATATTTGTGGCTTTCAAGTTTCCAAATTTCTAGTAATTTGTCACAGCAGCACTAGAAAACTAGCTAGTGTGGGCAGGGAAGAGCAGGGGAGGTTGTGCAGCAAATCTCCTGCACCCCAGAATAAGTCCAGCAGCAGCAGAGCTAGCAGAAACCTGAAGAAACTGTCAGGGACAAGTGAGTGACTCATGTGCAGTGGTGACCAAGGACCCAACAGACTCCCACACCCAGTGCCCCATAAAACAGGCACACCCCAGAATTTCCCATCACAATTCTAGGGAAGGCTGAAGGCTCCCTCCAAGGTGAGATTAAATTTCTGTCACCCAGGCTAAATGGGCACTTAAAATATAAAGAAAGTGATTGTTCTTGCACACTGAGCTTGGGGGCTGAAATTTCTACTCTCTACATAAAAATGTTTCATTTCAACTTAGGAGAATGGGCCACATGCTCTTTGTAAGCTTGTTCTAGTCTATCTTCACAATCTCATGAGGTAAGCACCCCCTCATCATCAATTTGTTTCTGAAAATATAACACATAGTGGATTTTCAGAACGAGAAATATTATATTCCATTATTTTTAAATATGAAAAAAATATATAATGAATTCCAGGCTTATTCAAGAATTGCAATCAATTTGTTCCAAATACCACTGAACAGCTTAGACATCTATGTAATAATCTCCTGGAGATTTCTGCATCATATAAAGCACTAAGAATACCAATCACCTAAATATTAAATATATCCGTGGACATTTTGTGTTTCAGACACAGTAGAATATAGTATTACATACCAACCACATTTTCCTACACAGAAATTAACTGTAATGAAAATAAACAACAGTCATATTTGTGAAAGATACATGACAAAAGTAAGTAACGCAGTGCAGTCCTCTGGGGAGAATGGCTAAGATTCAAACTGTGCTCTCTATAGATTTTGCCTCAGGTGGGCACCATAAACTTTGTTGTGCCTATGTGAATCCCTTAAAACGATCATGTACTTTGTGGTCAAGGTGAAGAAGTTTTGGTGAGGAAGTGGAGTTGTTAGTAATTATATCGAAACTGGAACTATTTGAGTTAAAGTGGGATATATGATCATTTTATTTTGAGCAGTTCTGTATTTTGGAGAATGAATTTTGGGAGGTTATGATGGAAATTTGGGACTGATAAAATTTTTGAAACACTCTTGTGATCACCACTATAGGGAGAGTTTTTCAAAAACCCTCCCTATTTAAAAAAATGAAGAAATTATTTTCCATAGCCACCTCATTTTTTAAAAATCAGCCTTTAAACAAATAGGATAATTTTTTGGAACTGGAACAATTTTATTTCTCCAGCTAAGGAATTTGAAAGATAAATAAAAATCTTTAATTATGTTTTGCTCTGACCTTGTTTATGTCAGATCCTGAACAATGGAGTCTTGTATAACTCCTTTTCCTTACCTTTTTTAAAAATATTTTTTTAGTTGTAGATGGACACAATATCTTTATTTTATATATTTATCATTATGTGTTGCTGAGGATTGAACCCACGCATGCAAGGCAAGTGCTCTATCACTGAGCCACAACTCCAGCCTCACTTTTTTATTTTATATGTTTAAAGATATTACAGTCTTGTCATTTTAAAAAGCCACATCTTTGTTCACACCACACACACACATACAATCACACAATGTGAAATGACAGAAATATTAACTAGCTTGATATTGTGGTGATTATTTTAACATATATATGTATATAACTAATCATCATGTTGTACATCTTAAATGTATACAATTTTTAATTCATCAATTATGCCTCAATAAAACCATGGGAAAACCACGGGGCAAATACTTTGCTCATCACTTAATTCTTGACTTGCTGAAGAAATAAACCTGGTTCTTTTGTGCTATGTACTGCCAACAGCCCCTGGGTTGTGTGTGCCTTGAGAGAAAGTACTACTCTGATTCATCTTGGTCTCTCCTGTATATCTTACAGTGTGTCTGGCACAGAGATGGTACTCAACCTCATGTTTGTTGAATGAGAGAACACTATACATGAGAAAGAGACAAGCCTCACTTCCCTTGCTAATTGGATGTACTAATTTCCTTTAGAATGTTTCCTTGTTCTCTCTAAGCTGTCATGCAGAACTACACATTTGTTCCAGCTACTGCTTGGTGGCCTCTGTGAGCACCTCTGATAATATGTTAGCATGAGGTTCCTTCCTCTATCTAATACCTGTTGCTTCTATCAGGACTACACAACAAAGAGTGTGAACTTCAAGTTAAATGTGATTTTAAAGCTTCTAGATGCTAGGTACATATTCAGATGTAGAAAGGAGTACAAAGGAGAGGTCAGATGAAATTACTGCCTAGATTCCATGCAGAATAGGCACACTGCCCTGCTGTCTTATAAAACTATACCAGTGTTTATAGTAAGAAAATAGTCTATTGAAGCTCATGCTCCATAAAAGTACAAATGTTCTCCATGAAGAGAAATTGTGGGGAGTTCATGACCCATGTCTAGGACAAAATATGGATCATTAAAACCAGCATGCCTCAACCTAAGTTTTCAATGATCACAACTTTGGAGTCACAAATACTGGTCTGTCATAATTTCGAGCACCTAGTTCCTTGGGGAAATTGTTCATAGAAAACTCCCTCTAACTATACTAGATTTCTAGGCTAGAGAAGCAGTGATTCTCCTTTCTCAAGTCTCTCTCATTTTTGCCCAATGTTAATTTAATTTTGAAGACAGTGGTATACCCTGAACATTGTATAACACATTATATTTCAACTCAGATCAAGAGTGAAACAGAACTGGATAATGAATTTCATATTTTTTCATCTGAGGCTGAAATAAAAGCAAGAAAATGTTGGATAAACCATTAAAGACTTTCTGTCAAGCTTGTACTATAGTGGCACCCCCTCTTCCACCAAAGAATCTTAATTAAGCTTTTCCAGAGACCCTCACCATAATTGATCTTATTACCAGAATATCAGCAAAAATTTAAAAAAAAAAAAAAAACTCAGTGTGGGATAGGACTTCCTTATTTTTAAGTTGCTCTGTCTTGAAAAACCTAAGTTTGGCCACAGACTTGATGATGTTACTTCTGCTTTTGTGGTAAAACTTGTAAAATCTCTTGATTAATCTAAAAAATGGAAAAGTACTTGTCATATAAACCTGCAAACCCCTCTTACCACTGGGTATAAAGTTCAAAGAATTTTCAGACTCATAGTCCAGAGAAATTTTTTGAGCAATAGCCCCTCTGGACCCTGTAGCCAATAAACCTGCTTTCTGAAAATTCCTCGGGTGTCCAGCCTCTTCCGTCCTACATCAGTACATGCTTGGATGGCCTCTGTACACCCTAAAGACCCTAGGTGGGGAATAATTATGTACTGTAGTATATTTGTTGGTACTTTGGGTGAAAAGTAGGATGTCTCAGTTAACAGCCCAGCCCCACCGAGGCTGTGATGTCTTTTAAGAAACAACACAGCTCTAGAGAATGACCATCATGGCCATGTTTCCCAGACAGCTGGCATCTTTTGATTCCTTTTCTCTGATGTGCCACCAGGAGGTGACTCAGCTTCTTGATCTCTCCTAAGAACATGCTCTTATAGAACCAAAGGCTCTATCTCAAAATCATAGTATCCAAGGGAAAAGATGTGATTTGTCAGCCCATCCTGATCCAGCACAGAGTTTACCTCCAGGCAAAGATCTTGGACAAGGCCACCTAGGTAAGTACAGGTAGCTTTACTGGGTCAGGTTCACATTCCTGGTCAAATTAGTGGTGGCCAGTGTACTGGTTTCACATGATACATACTGCTAGTGATGACTGAGGGCAGCCATGGAGATGACAGGCACAGAGAAGTTTCCTTGCTCCTGACATTCCTTGTTGCCTCTGAGAAGTGAGAAGACTTCTCTATTCTTTGACACATTTTTTTTCTTTCCTCATTAGACCTCTATCTCCCCTGACCTACCACATTCCTCACCCCACCCCAACACCATAACATTCAGCTGTGAAGGTTGCTCTTCCATGTGTGCTCACTTTTTAAAAAATATCTTTATTTATTTTTATGTGATGCTGAGGATCAAACCCAGTGAGGTAAGTGCTCTACTACTGAGCTACAGCCCCAGCCCCATATGTGCTCACTTTTGAACTCAGAAATCTAGAAACTGAGTATATTTAATAAATGAGGTTTCCTCTATTTTGCCAAAGGCTGATGTTATGTTATTTCCAAATTCTGTATTCAATGTAGAATTTATGAAAGCCCTGTAGTTCAAAATTAATTTGATGGATTTCTCAGAATATTTGGGGCTTTGCTAGGACCAGCCAAGTTCCTGGTTCTTTCCTGTGTGGATTAGATCAAAATGTTTTAAACTTAGATTTCATGGCCCCATGATTACCCTCAATGGGGCTTATTTAGAATGTCTCAGCAATGCTCCTATGTGAGATATGAGTGCTTTCTGCCAATCCACAGATGTGTGCTGGCATTTTCTATTAAAGAGAACACTCTGGCTTGTGCTTATGAGATCTTAATGGGAATTATTAGACCATAGGGAAGGCTTGTAAGAGATAATGGTAATGTGGTAATTTTATCAGGTATTCCATTGAAAGGAGGAATCTCTTAATTTTCCCTCTCTCATTGGAAGAACTGTTTATGAAAGAGTAGTCAGAGGGCTGTGTAAGAGCCATGTAGGGGCTCAGGGGCAAAGACCTCCCACTTCAGCATGGATTTAGGAGTACAAGTAGGTACTAATCAGGGACATGATTCAGTTGGTAGCTCTTTATGATTGGCATCATAAAAGAGAGTAAGCTCTGAATATTAGGCAGGGCACCAGAAAGGACTCCAGAAACAGGAATGAGGTGGACTCAAATCATCTGTGTTACCAACCCCTGTCCCCTACCTCTGCCACAGTTTCTGAGGATCACAAGCCACCAGCTGGCTCATTGGCCTTTGTCTCTGATAAGCCTCCATGTGGTAAGGGTTTATAGCTCATTCATTCATCCATTTATACATTTATTTATGTATAGCCTCATTCATTCATTCACTAATATACTTGCTCCTTCGTTTAACAATGATTTGACAAATATCTGTGTGGAGCCTTTATGCGCCTAATGGAATTTCGGATTCTGAATAATATATGAAAATAAAGGCAAGTCTTATCCCTGTTCTCCAAAACTTCATGATTTTTATCTGAGAGACAGGTGTAGCACATATTTTAGAATTTAGTACAGTATATGGCAGGTTAGAATGTTAGTGCTACAAATGTGACCCAGGTAGTATGAGCTATAGAGTTACGGTAAAGATGTGGGCAATAGGGGCTACCTGGAGGAAGCAGGACTTGGGTAGGTTGGAATATTGAAAGGTAGGGGCCAGTGGGAGGTATGAGATAGGAGAAAAACCTTAAAATGGAAATTCAGAATAACCAACTGATTTTTGTGTGCCGATTTTGTGTCCTGCAAGCTTTCTGAATTTAGTTAACTCTATTATTTTTTATTTTATTAGTTCTAATAGGTGTTTTGTTGGTTTCTTAGGATTTTCCATACAAGATTATTTCATTTGTAAATAGAGACTGGAGTCAAGTTGCAAGGCAGAGGATGAGGGTATATGGACAATGAGAACTTAAAGAAGGGACATGAATTTTCCTCACAATTCCAGTCTCTCTCTATATATATATGCATAGAATTGTGCTGTATAACCATTTAGAGGTGAAAATATAATCGACCTTGTTTTTGCGCCATAGGTAAATAAGGACACTGGTGGCATAACTTTGGAAATGCCAGCTATCCTTGGAGCCAGTTGTTCCCACACTATGAAGATAGAAGAACACGAGACAAAGTACTAGAGCAATTAACCATCTGTGTAAATATGCCACATGTTCCTTACAGTGCCATATTTGTTAGCTGGATTATCTCCAAGATACCCAAATTAGGGACATATATACAGCATTTAATATTCTAAATACCTTTCCCATTCTATCAATAACATGTTCATAACAACAGTGGGGATTTATAGTTGAACCTTGAAGCACAGAAATATTAACAACTTATCTAAAGGCACTCATATATTAATTTAAATGTTGGAGTCAAATTTAAACCCAGATACCCAGAATTTTAGACTTGTACCCACTGACTATTGTGTGTCTATACTACCTGTGTGCATAGCATATGCCTCCCAAAAGAAATCATGAGTTTAACATCTGTTAGCAAGAATAATTAAAATAGGGAGCCACCAAGTGGTGTGCCAAATTAATAAATCTTTCTGCAAACCACATCATGAATTACATTTGGAGTTTTGTGTAATGGTTAAGATTACATTTGGCTACCAAAAAAAAAGTTGTTTTTTTTTTTTTTTGTCTTGCTCAAGAATACTTAGGATAGGCAGATCAAGGCTAGCTTTGTAGCTCAGTGATATTCTGCAAAGGACTAGAATTTATACATTGTGGTTTTTCCATCTTTAGCCTGTACCCTTCTTTCATGGCTTTTCAAGATGATGTCTGCACCTCCAATCATGTTTGTGTTCCAGATGGGAAAAGAGAGGAGGAGCAAATAACAAAAGCCAGAGGTCTAAAGGGCATGCAGCTGAAGCTGTCTTTCTCTGAGCTTTCTTAGAAATTTCACCTGAAGACTTCTACTTATATCTCATTGACCATTTCTAAGTCAATCCCAGAAACTAAATATGGAAGAGTGGGCTCCAAATGGGAGCTGGGTCAGTTAACTCTTGACATGTGCCACAGGATAATCTGCCCTAGGAGCCAAAATTACTAGTTAAAGTTCTGCTCTAGGAAACACTTATGGTGGATTCAGAAGGTAAGACCAAGAATTTCAACCCATTATCCAAGAAGTGAATTGAGACTCTCTGCGACCAGGTTGAGTTTTATGAATGGCAATAAACCCTACAAAAAAGGGCCTGTAGTTATCAGTATGCACAACCTTCCTAGGGAAGAGAACATTTGCTATTTATGTGGTCAACAGTCAATTCCCCTATTCTGTAATAGCACCCTGTTTTTCCTTTAGAAAATGATTCCTGTCCTAATCTAAATCTATGTGGCCTGGTTAGGAGTAAGGCCCATGTCTGCCCAGTCAATATCCTCTATTATCCTCTATTACCTTCATTTTAATGATTAGTCCAGGAATATAGGTCAGTGACTCTTGTTAGTCTGTTAACTCTCTCTCTCTCTCATATATATTTGATCTTTTTATCAATTCTGGAACTTTTGGGAAGCATCTTTTCTTTCCCTGGGGTTGCAATCTAGAAGAATAAGGTGGGGACAATCACATAGAAGGTCCTACTTGAGAAATTCAGAACAGAGGAAGCAGAACCAAGAGGTGAAGGGAAATACTGAGACTTCATTACATTGTTTGAACCCCTGAATCCATCTATACCTGAAACCATAACCTGGTTTTTCATATATGTGTTATCAAATACTTTTTTTTTTAAGTTGAGAGTAGTTTAAGTTAACTGAAGTCACCTACAGTTGAAAGAATCCTCAGTAATACAGGGAGACTACATCAGCCTTGTTCCTTCTTGATACCCTTCTCAGAAAACCACAGTGACTCTCCATATTTACACACACACACACACACACACACACACACAGAAAAACACCAATGTGGTTCTCTCTTTTTTGTCAGAAGATAGTAGAGGGGTCCAAATCATCTACTTTCACAACTCTGTACCTGGAAATGAAAAACCAAATAGTGCAACTTATGTCACTAATAACATGGTATCTACACAAATGAAATACAACATTGCTATATGCACATGTACTTCCAATTAATCTTTTACTAAGAAAAATCATTTTGAAAATGCTCCCACTCATTTTACAAAAGCACTCCTTTGGACTAATTCAAGAACATCTGTAAGAGAATGTGACCAATAGAAAAATCTTGAAAGCAACAGAATAGTAGTGACAAGTTTACTGATATCCCACTTGATATTCCTTGCTGGCTCCGACACAAGCATTTGTTTTAAGAAAATAATTGTGAGAAATGCTTCTGTTTGAAACTTTTGATTTGGAAATCTATACTTAAACTATTAGATTACTGCCAAGTGAAATATTTGTCCACACAAACATATGCTTCAACTGAAAATTTTTGCCAATGTGGACAGACAAGCAGGAAATGCTTAAAATATGGTCAAACATAGCAATATTTTAAAGAGTCAAATTTATAATCAATTAATTTTAAAAATGCTAAGTTTTCCAATTAATATTCCAGTGTCATTTGTCAATTACTGCATTGTAAAAATAAAGACTAAGAATGTATTATATGATTATGCATTATCTTTTTCTTAGTTCTTTTTAATAATCTGGCTGTCTTATGCAAAAAAAAAGATGATTTTTTTTCTTTGCGTCTCAGAATGTTAAGTCATTGTTCTGTCATTTTTTTTTCTTTTGAAAGGAGAGTAACAATAGTCTGTAAGGATTTGGGGGAATTATATTTGCTTATTCTAGAATATTTTCTTATATGTTTTTTACTTCAGAAGAATCTGGATTGATAATCATTTGAAATTCTCAAATGTACTAATTTTTTTTCATAGTTCTTTACAGTTTAAAAAGAGCAGGTCAGAGAATCATAGCTCGTACCACACAGAGTCACAAAGAGGCATTGCCACGCTTACCAAATCACAGTCTAGCAGGATTTCTGTTGTTCTGATGGTTTCATCCAAACCCCTCAGCTATTTTTCGATTGTCTTAATCATGAATTGATTCTCAAGCTTAGACCTGAGCATATTTTATGAAGTCCAGGAAAGCATCTTTTCCAAATTTACAGAATATGATTTCAGAGTCCCCCAAGAGATGGAGTCCTAGCTCTTAGAGGGAATAGACAGGCATCTAACTGTTACTCTCACGAATAAAGGAATAATAAAGGAAGAATAATTCACCTGGAGTCCCAGATTATTTGTGTAGGTTCCTGTCCTTGGTTCTTTGCTCAGACGGTTCCCCTGTGCTAGAATACCTTTGTCTTCCTCTCTACCCACCCAAATTCTGAAAATCCTGTGGCCCATCTCATTTATGAAGCTTTGCTTGACCATCTCCTAAAGTGATGACTTCCTTTTGTGAAGCTTTGTGCTGTTTATGGGCTCTGTAGCCTGGCAGTTGGAGAGAAAAGGCTGGGTCTCTGAAATGCTTCCGCAGTGTGAAATCTTCGGAGGCAGGGGTCGCACAATTTACACTCTTTTGGCATCCCACACAGCAACCTGCACAGTGTCTTTATTTAGGTCTAGAGACAAGTTTTCCAGTTCCAACAAGGAAACTGAGAATAAGTTCTTTTCTTTACTGAGAGGCTCTTACACAGAGAACATACACTCACCAGAAATGGACCTCAAAAATAACCCTTATTGTCATCCTAGATCAGAGAAGAGTGAGGACATCATTCCAACCAGGAGAGTGTATGATGAGCAGGAAGACAGGCTCTCAGGGTTCCTGCAGATATATATAAGAGCTCCTGTGAGAGTAAGGGTCTTGTTTTCTCAGGCTTCTCTGGGAGGGAAAGCCTCAAGGGTCTTTTATTAATGAGGGTCATTGGAAGCCACCTTGGCTCCTAGAGACTATTGTCAGGCACTCAGGGTAACCCACCATGCACTAGGAACCACCAGTCTTCAGCATGTTAATCAACCATAGCACATGTTCCTAATTTAAAACAGATGCACTGTAACATGCTTGCCTCCTTCTGATTATAACTTAAGGCCTATAGGCTTCATCTAATTTAGGCAACAATCTGGTGACCAAAAGAAGACTATTTTAGAACCAGGTATCATTTGCTAGAAGAGCTTCAAAGGAGATTGTCCCCAAGATTCCTATCAATAATCTCTTCTCATACCATAGGTTCTTATTAAATATTATGTATTGCTGTTTACCTGTAAATAACTTTGGTTGGGTTTGTCCAATCTAGAAAATGGAAGATTAAATTCCTGGGGAAAGGGTGGGTAGAAAGATAATAGTGAAGGGAATACATGAATAATTGAAGGGGATAGTTCTACTTGTGTTATTATTTTGCTTTTTCATGTCTTGTTAAGACTTAAAAATAAAGAATTAGAAAAAAAAGAGCAGCTGTTTTTTTACCCAATGGCTATTTATTAAACCTTTATGGGACTGAACTGATGCAGATATGGTTGATACTCTGGAGACCTTTGCGAATTATAATAGCGATTTCCCTGCAAATGGAAAGGATATATTTAGAGAGGCTTTCCTGAGAGAATGAGCTGTCCCCAGGGATTGGTAATGGACTGTGGAGCCTTTCACCTCAAGGTCAGTAGGTCAAATCCAAATCAGGCCTGGGGTGGCTGAGAAGCATTGTATAAGTGACAGCTGTTGGGTGACCAAGGTGAAAGGAACTCGAGGGTTCTGCCATATTTCAAGTGCAGTGAACAGGTGCTGTCTGCCACAGTCCTGGCAGAGGATGAAAGATAGTGCTCAGAAATAGGCTGAGCTTGGTCTCTCCACTCCAGAGGCCATCTTTGACCAGACTAAGTGAGGAGCTTGCCCTTCCAGTACAGTGTGACAGGAGAACTGAGGGAACACAAACTGCCAGTGCCCCTGAAGAGGAGGGTGTGTCAGTTGAACTGAACTGGGAGGCTCCTGCTGCATCATCTGGGGGAAGAGCTACTTCCATGTGCTAAGCTGGAAAGTGCCTTCTACACCAAGCACCTCATTCCTCAAGGCCTTTCTTTCCTGGCAGTGGCTGGCACTGTCTGTCACTGTGTAAGAAGTGAAGATGCAAAGAGATCAATGGGAAGCCTGCAGTGGGTTAAAATAAATGGTGTGGATTTTCCCATTTTTAGTTTTTTCAATATATTTTACACATCTCACATCTTAGATACACAGCATTCTGGAAGAGGGGTATAAAGTGTAGAGTAGAGAGGGAAGTCAAAATTTGGTAGCCACTTTATATAAAGCTAAGGATAGAAAGCCATCATTACTCCTATCCCTTTGTTTGACCTTTGAAGAAACCGAATCCCAAACAGTTTGAGGTGGGTCATGGTGTCAGAGTCTAAGTCACTAGCAATAGAGGTGACTCCAACTGATATGAAGGTGAATGGATGTATGGAAAGGATATCAGATAACTCACAGCATCCTAAGGGAAGCAGATGTGGCCAATAGTGGGAGAGGCAGAATTCTTACAGAGCCAGGGCCTTGACTTCCTTCAATAGAGGCTGCTTTTACTACTTTAGCCCTGTGCCATAGGTTAGGAACGTCTTTCTGGGCACAAAACTGGCTTCCTCTTGCTTTAAGTCTCTATTCAAATTTCTTCAAGGAGAAGCCTTCTCTGACTCATATATGTACAACAGTATCACCCTCCAACCATGTACACTGTCTTTTCCTCCTTTCCTTTTTAAATTGCCTTCCATTGAGATTTATTACTATTTAACAATTATTCATTTATTGTTTACTTTAAGTCTCCAGCCCTCTAGAGTGTGAATTTGAGGAGCTAAATGTTTTATATTGTCCCCATTGTCCCACTTCTTAGGGATAAAGTGCTCATAGGTTGCCTATGCCTTTAGTATTCCTTCCAGGTCAAGGCAAGTTTTGACGCTCTCCCTTTGGAAACTTCACAGGGGTAGGGGTGAGGTGTTCTCTTTCTAGAGCTCTCCCTCCTTTGCTTGCATTCCTAAGTTTTCAGTTAGATGACTTTTCCCAGCTCCTAAATCTTGGTGGAAAGGAGCTTTCTGCACAAACGAATGAACATCTGTAGAAGCAGGAGAAAGAAGCACTGGAGGTCAGCATCCCTGTGTTTTTTGCCACATTTTCAGTTAAGTTTTGGATGGAAGACTAAAGGGACCTGTCCACTATCATGGCTAAGCAAAGATTTCTTCCTAGCCGAACCAGAATCTTCATTTTCCCTTCTCTTCTTACCCACCTCCTTTCACCTGCAGCCCAGTCCTGCCCCCCCCCCCATCCCTGCCATCCATTTCCCAGGAAAATAAATCTCTAGGAGGAGGCAGGGAGAGTGGATCTCAGGAAACCCTTCTGAATAAATGTCTATATTAATGAATTATTAACTCAGCCACCCGTGACCTTAAACCTAGAAACAGGAGCACCCAGGGCAGAGAAGAGGGCTGCTGAATCCTTTATTGGAGTCCTGTCAAAGGCAACAACCATTTGTTCCCCTCCCCCATCAGGAAAAATAATTTATATAAAAGGCAAACTTTTTAATTGTATGTCAAACGAAATCAGATAGAGGATCTCCCGGACAGGTCTTCTTGTTTTTCTACCCCTTCCTGCCACTCTTTCCCTGCTCTGTCTTTTGGCTCCATTCTTCCCCTCCCAGCCAAGTGTACAATAGGCTTTCTAAGGATAATTTTCGGGGGGAAAATGCTCGAGAAAATGATGAATTTGGGTAGTTAATTTATCGATCCCGACTCCTCTTCCCACTTGTTTTATTTTAGAGGTCATTAATCAATGAAGAAAAACACCATCGTGTCCCCCGTTTGCATTTAATACACTCACGCTCCTTATTTATTCCTCTGGAACAAATTCCCAGCAAATATTCACCCATCGATTTGGGAGCATGGATTTTTATCAAGGTTTGATCGCTTCCTAAGTGGTCGAAGTGATTTGTTTCCGCCGTCTTGTAAGTAATGAAGAGGAGGGGAGCGAATTTGAGGGGTGCATGTTTCGCGGTCTGCGGACTCAGTTTCTACCCAACCGCCGCCAGACGTGCAGGGGTGACCAGGTGGGCCCAAGGGTCAGCTGCGTGAGGAGGAAACGACCTCGGCAAAGAGCGTAACGCCGCGGGGCTCTCAGTGGTTTTGCTCAAGGCACTGCTCACAGGGGTGAGCTCCCAGTGCCGGGACTGCGCTGACTTCTGCCTCAGCCAGCCCCATGCCAGGGATGTCCAGACTCCCGAAACACTCCCCCGCGACCCCAGACCTTTTCGTTTGTTCCCAAGCCCTCCGAATCCGAATTCTGCCTGCTTCCTTCATTAAAGGTCCCGATGACACTGGAACCTCGGCTTAGGTCGTCTTGCTGGTCTGGTGTGCCTGGGGCCGCTGGCGCTGGGGAGAGCCGGGACAAGCATAGTGATAGGAATTTGACAGGTCAGATACTCCATGTATAGGCATAGTGACAGGGAACCTTCGCTAATTTCTCTGCCTGTCCCCAGGCCCCAAGCAAGTCAAACACTTCCTATGGTACACTCCCTCTGTCATCATTTTGGATGGAGTGGCTAGAGATTTGAGGAGGGTGACCGACCGAAATGCACTTGGCACCCTCACTGACTCGGATTTGAATCTGCCTCCATCACTCATTAGTGGCGTGACTTCAGGCAACCTACCTGGCCTTTCTGAACCTCCTTGGTCCCCATCTGTAATAGGAGGTAAGGACAATGCCAGCCTCACATGGCTGCCAAACGGACTAAATGCACGTTAAACGCCTATGGCGCTGGCACGTTCAAAGTTCTCAGTAACGGGTCAGCTAATCTTACTACGATGAGAAAATACACCACACCACCAACAACAACTTCCTAGAATGTGGTCATAAGGCCTCCGAAGCAGTTGTAGTAACTAGCATCTCAAAATCCTGAGACTTTTTAGAGGACGAGGGGAAGGATTCTTTGGGACTTTAAGTCCTGCAGTCAAGAGCTTGGAAATAGCCAATTTGGGGAATAAACAAGAAAGGGCCACTGCCTCTGCGTTGGGACTTCCATCTTCAGAGCTTCCTGCCTTTCCCACGGAACAGAGAAACATCCTGGTTTCTCAACAATGAACTGAGAGAATGTGAGAACAAGAGTTTTCTCCTTCCCTGGCCCAGAAGCCACTCTTCAAGCCAATTAATTTAAAGTGGGCCTGGAACTTCATCATCTTCTCCCGAAGGAGTTGTCCAAAGTCTATGAAGACTGCCTGGTTAGCCTGGGGGTCCACAGCATGGTGGCTTTTCCCTTGTGGTGTTTGCCTTAGACTTGGGTGCTATCAATCTATTCAGGGATGACAGATGACCATGTCATAAGGATGCCAGTCAAAACATTTTCGGTCCAACTCTGTTCCAATCAGCATCGAGGTATCCTGCGTGAGACCCGGACAAAGTCTGAACAGCTCATTTCCCAGGCTCGAACAAAATGAGTGGTGGGAAGAGAAAAAGAAACAAGCAGAAATTAGGAAAGAATGGCTATTAATTGTTCAGAGTGACGAGTGCTAAATAAATTTGGTTGTTTGAGTAAAGATAAATGCCATATTTTCTCTTTGAGGTGTGGACTGAACTCTGGCTAAGGGAAAGGGCCTAGGTGGGTCAATTTCATACAGCCCATTGGTGCCCCCTACCACAGCTGCCAGGGGACGCTGGGGAAGTCTAATTCTTGAATGCTAGACCGCCCATCGAAGGGTGATTGGAGTTTAAAGCTCTGGGAGAGGGCACGTGGGAGTAGAGCTGTGCTCCTACCCTGCACCTCCAAGCCAGGTTTTGGGGAGAGAAACCTATCCTTGACCTGGGCAGCTCCCCCAGGAAGCTGAAGGCAAACAGCTTCGCCCTTGTCCAGGAACAGTTGTACCACCAGACTTGGCTCTGGACACTTGGCTCTAGCTACCAGCAAGAAGAGGGGGACAGCCCTCCAGGAAGACAACCCGAGAGCGAGTTGGCTGAGCGCTAGGGTGTGCAGACTCCATTGTAGACGCCTCCCAGCCCTACGGGCAGGCTGGAGTCCCGCCATGACAATCTGCTCTTTAGAGACCCTCGATCCTATGCCTTCCACATCGCCAAGCTGGCTCCTCAGCTGCAGTCTGAGGGTTTCCCTCCAGCGCAACCTACCCCCAGCTTTTCTCCCTGGAGGATTTATGTTAGAGGCTGCTTGGCGGGCAAGTCGACTCTGGCACCCAGCAGCACTCCAGGAAAAACCCAGCCGGGATAAAGTGCGAACTCGATCCGGGTTTGGGTCTACTCGCCCGGCGGCGCGCGCTTGTTCCGGAGCGGACACCGAGCGTCTGCAGAGATGCATTCTGGTTTCTGCATTCCCATTGCTTTCAGGATCAAGGCACTGCTCCGGCACCTACAAAACTCATATGGACAGAAAGAGACAACAGGCGAGCTGGAGACGTCACACCAAAAAAAGTGGGGGGTGGGAGGGCAGAGGAGGTATTTGTGCGAGAGAGGCGCACGGGCTGTAAGTGGGTCCAGCCGAGTTAGAACTTCCTTCTTCCCTCTCCCCTCCCCTTCGTTCTGGCCTGCCTCCCGCCTCCTCCCCCACCCCACTTTCCTTCTCTCTCTCTCTCTCTCTCTCTCTCTCTCTCTCTCACACACACACACACACACACACACACACACACAAACACACGCACACACTTGTATTTTGTGCTGTCGTAAAACCCACGTGTCCAGGCAGGAGGTTTCCAGAGTGGAGCCCAGGAGCCGGGACGCGACACCGGCCAAGCTCCAGCAGCCCACGGCAGCTACGTCCGGCTCGGGTACGCTTGCCCTCCGGCGCCCTCAGCGGGCCTACAAGTTCCTCGTTCAAATCCCTGGAGGGTTCCTGGCGGCGGGATCTCTAAGGCTCTCCACCCACACTGCCTGCGGGCATGTAGCGCACCCGGGACGCACACCCTCCGGCTCGCTAGCCCAGACCCCGCAAGCGCTCACACACCCGCCGCGGCTCCGAGTGGCTCTGAGTTTCCAGGTAAAGTGAGGCTCCCCTGGGGCTAGGAGTCTGGGGCCCCAAGGGTAGGGTGGTTGGAGGTCTCAGGTTGGGGGCGGGGGGCGAGACTGTCCCGCCTCCCAGCGCCTGAGGCCAACGCAGCTCGGGCGCTGCGCCACTTCGGCTCGGGTCGGCTCCAGGGCGCTGGCTGAGGGCGGGGGCTGCGTCTTGCAGCCGAGTTCCGCGGGGAAGCGCCTTCTCACCGGGTGCCAGCCTTGCACGGTGCAATCTGAGATCGCAGGCTGGAGGCAGTGTAGGGTGCGTGCAGCTACACGCGTGGCATGGCTTGGGAGTAAACTTTGAGCCCCGAGTTAGGAAAGAGGGAGCCGCCAAACCGGCTGCTGCAAGCGGAGCCAGGGGCTCTGGCGCTTGTTCCAGGGTCCCGGCGGCCCTCCTCCCAGACCCTCTTGCCCGGGACCGGGGTCTGGCTCACGTGCGCCCTCCTCTCTGCCCCCAGCTCCAGGCGTCGGACATGCTGAAGCCGGGAGACCCCGGCGGCTCGGCCTTCCTCAAAGTGGACCCAGCCTACCTGCAGCACTGGCAGCAACTCTTCCCTCACGGAGGCGGCGGCGGCCCGCTCAAAGGCAGCGGGGCCGCTGGTCCTCTGGGCGCGCCTCAGCCCCTGCAACCGCCGCCGCCACCGCCTCCGCCACCCCCGCCGGAGCGCTCCGAGCCTCCGCCGGACAGCCTGCGTCCGCGGCCGGCTTCGCTTTCCTCGGCTTCGTCCACCCCGGCTTCCTCCTCCACCTCAGCCTCTTCTGCCTCCTCCTGCGCTGCTGCCGCGGCAGCAGCCGCCGCCGCCGCGCTGGCGGGTCTCTCGGCTCTGCCGGTGGCGCAGCTGCCGGTGTTCGCGCCTCTAGCCGCCGCCACCGTGGCCACGGAGCCGCTGCCCCCAAAAGACTTGTGCCTAGGCGCTATCTCGGGCTCAGGGCTCACCAAGTGCGGCGGCGGCAGCGGGGATAGCCGGGGCGTCCCGCGCTTCCGCTGCAGCGCCGAGGAGCTGGACTATTACCTGTACGGCCAGCAGCGCATGGAGATCATCCCACTCAACCAGCACACCAGCGACCCCAACAACCGTACGTAGTCGCAACCTTCGCGCTTTCTCTTGTGGCGCCAGTTGGAGAGGCGGATCCGAATAGGGTGAAACCGGGTATGGGGTGCTGGTCCAAGATGCGGTCGGGCGCCTCCCAGATCACCGTAGCAAAAGTTTTCTGGCATTGTAGAAGGAAGAAAATGAAATGGGATGATCGGGTGGCACCTTGGTGTTATCTCTTTCCCCTTAATTCATCCCTTGCTTCACAGCCCCAAGTTATTAGGACCAGAGCTGCCTTCGAACCAGGCCATACAGACCCCCGCCCTCCTGTCGGACTGTGCTCTAGGTCGGGCTGGTACTGGTATCGCACTACGGGGAGTGCCCAGGATTGGTCCAGCCTAGCCTTAACCTGGACGAGGGAGGGACTCTCAGCTTTTCTGAGGAACGTGGAAGTCGGCGTTTGTTTTTATCTTTACACCTCATCTCTGGAGTTAACAGCATAAGCTCATTTTCGGGCCTCGGGTTGTCCGGAATCCTTCAGGAGCTGTTGGCTGGCGTGGCCTCACTCGAGTGGAGGTTCTGGATGACAATGGGTCTCTCCTTACAGACAGGCATTATTCATAGGTCTACTGTTTATTTAGAAAAGGAGGAAAAGAAAAATGCCTGATAATTTCCGACTTCAGGAAAGGGTCGTTCCCTGAGAATCCCGCATTCTTTGAGCACCCTTGATCCTGAAACGTTGGTTCATTTACTTACTTATTAAAGTTAAGAGTGACAGTAATTTAAGAAAAGAAGGTTACTGTCTTTACAGAAAATTGTGAATGCCTATCTAAACGCCAAGACTCTTCTTGCTCGGTTTCTATATTTACATTTTCAAATGCTTATGGCAAGTACAGTTCCATTTTGAGGTTTTGAAGCAAAACTCTTAATGAAAATCATGAATATGTAATTGCTTTATATCCATTTCTTCTGAGTAATTTCAGAAGTTATGGTGTACGTATGCCTAAAGCTTTGGGATTAGTGTTATACTTCCAGAGACCTTTGGAGATAACATTAAAGCAGACTAAGAAAATCACACTGAAAGCAAGACAGGTTTTGAAGGATCAGCATGCATTTCAGCTATTTTCTTCATCTGGCTTCTGTATGCGGAAAGTTGATCATAAGTATTTACGTTTATTCTATTTTGAAGAAGTTTCTTCTTGAAGAATATCTATCACTTCACAAACTTCTTAATTTGTTATAAAGGCAAAATAACTTGAGTTACAGCAATTTAAAGGAATCCCAAAGTAGTTGGTTGGATGGGAAAACATTGGATGTTAGCATAGTGATTGGGGTGTATTAATCTTTTCATAATGGTTGGAGATAATTGCTGTGATAACCAGAGATAATAATTACTACCCCCACCCCACCCCATTAACAACAATAAAAGCAGTTGTATTTACTTTTTTCCTTTCTACAATCTGAGGGTAAAGTACTGGTTTAAAATAGGAGTTTTAATCCTAATTTTGTATGCAGTTAAGAAAACTCATGTTTCAAAATTTCAGTTAACATTTTATAAAATTATATTCTTGTAATGGATTTTTAAAAAATATTTATTTCCGAATGAATTTCTTACTTGCGTTGTTTTCAAAGCAGTTCTTTTAAAATGTGGGGAAAATAATAAATGCTTCAGAAAAGGCGTTTCTTACTGCTCTGTGGATTATAGCCATTGTAGGTTGGGCATGCCTCATGAAGCTTGCACAGTGTTCTGAATTTAACAGTGCTGGAAAAGACAACAGCAGCACACCCCAAAGCCCTGACTGTGTGTCAGACTCCCTAAATTGTTTACAAATGCAGTCTTGAGATTTATTATATTTTCACTACAGGAAATGTAGACTAGTCAGAGAAAGAATTAGGATAGATTACTAATTAATATATGGATATTGAACCAGTTTATTGCCTAGGTATCTTTTTTTCTGATTGGAGGAAATGAGTTATGATTTTATTTAAATTATTCCTGTTGTGTTCATCTTCTGGCATCTCCTTTTGAGTCAGTTGGACTGTTTCAATATTTAGAGTGCAGGGCAAGGGGTGGGGGAAGAAGTTAGAATGTCCTCTTAAAGTTATACCCAAAGTTGGTCACTAATTAAAGGGACATTGAGAAAGAAAATAAAAAGCTAAGGTAGCTCTGGGTAATGCTGGAAGACCAGGCCTCCCGTTCTAGGAACTTCTCAAGAGAAACAAGCTTAGGCACTCATGAAAATATGGGATGTGTTTTACAAAGATGAAAAGTGATTGAGCTTAACCTAACTAGGGGCTTAAAACAAATTACAAATGCAAAAACTGAGACACTTTCCCCTCTTGGTTTAGGAAGTTGATGTGCAGATCACTTGAAAGACTGAAAATAAAAGCTTCTCATTCCCCTGTTGTGTGTGGGTGGGGTGTGGTGAGAGGCAGGGTGGAGGCAGAAGAGAAGCACCTATTAATTTATCATGTGTAGATTGTCTAGTGTTCCTTTTAGTTTCTTGCCATTTCCCTCTAACAGAAATCTGTGAAATGACCACTCAACCTTGCTTCATTTTGTCACTTTGTATTTTAAAGAGTATCCAGTACATTTTCTCTTTTTCTTACTAGGCAAAGAAAGGGGTTTCCTTATTTCTCCCTTCCCTTTAGAAGAATAACTTTTGCCTGGCATCAGCAATATATAATATTCTCTGTAAAAAAAAAAAAAAAAAAAAAAAAAAAAAAAAAAAAAAAAAAAAAAGAACCCAGTAACACTTGTTTCACCCTGAAACTTTAGTGTCCATCTATGGCAAATGCCATAGTGAAGGAGCTTGTAGATCTTTCACACAAAAAGATTTTAAAACGGCTCAAACTGCAAGTTAGCCCAAGCGAGCTCCTCCGGTATATTTCTGTTATCTAACTCCGTGCATCAGTTTACTGTGATTGAACATGCTTTCCACTGAAGCTCTGAATGCTCAGCAGCTACTGCTGCTTCTCCTAAAAGTCAAGTGCTGCGTCGTGTAGTACGCAGGGGAAGGGGTGGGGGCGAGGCTCTGGGGCTTTTCTTAACGTCTTGTATTACTGCCCCCATTAGCTTCTGAGTTGCTTGAAGCTGTTTCCGTCAGGCTTCCAGCACAGCGGTCGCTTCTTGGGCTCTGGGAATTGGTATGTTGTGTGTGACCTTGTCGCTACTCTTGGAAGGGAGCGAGACGCCGTCACTGGGCTTGCCTGGCGTTTGTACGGAGGACCTTAGGTCGTCTTTCCGCACAGCCCAATTAGTTTTTTAATACGCTTTGGTAAGAATTTCCTTCCTAGTATCAGACAGGGAGGTGGGAAATAAGACACCTTTTGGATTTCTAGACGTAGAGTTGAGCCACCCTTAATCTTTCCTAGTTGGGGGTCTCTATCCACTCCGATTTGCTGGAACCCTCCTGCGCAAGGTATAGAATGAATCAACAGAGCCGGTGTGGGCACCAGTGTAGGAACAGGATTGGAGGCCCCACTGTTGGCAGCGTCACACTTGCCAAAAGTTTGGGGAGAAGGGCTGGGGAGAGAAGGAAATCTGGGGCTAGGACTGGCTTGTCTGGTTGCTAGGGCCCCTGCTATAGGATCTGGGAAAGAAATAAGGAAGGGAGAGTGTTTTCTGACCTTGCACTAATCCGGGTTAGAAAACGCAGAGTCTTCTTTGGGGAGCTTGGAACCCAGTGGTCAGTGGTCCACCAGTAGGCTCTGCGTGCCACCTAGGCACATCCTCTGTGCTCCTCCTGCCGCGTCTCCACAATCAGTGACCAGCTAGCGATTTAGATTTCAGACTCGGTCCCCGGTGGGAGGGAGGCTCAGAGTCGGTGTGTGGGCTTTTATGTTGTTCTATTTTTCTTTTTCTCTTTTCTCTCTTTTTATGTGCTGGCCCAGCCCCATCCTGTAACACACATGATTTAGCTATTTTACATCATTCGTTATCTAGCGCCCTGAAACTGAACATAGAGTCATATATTAGATTGAGGTTAGAAGAGGTGGCGACTGTTTATTTAAGGTGATAAAATGGTCCATCAGCAGTAATCTCCATCGATATGTGCCACCAGGAGATGAAGGATGAGGGGACAAGCCACAATTAATTGCCCTATAGTTTTGTAGGAGAGAGTGAGCCAGCCCAGACCCGCTTCGATCTCCTCTCCCGACTCCTATTCATCATCTCCGCATTGTATATGGCGGCCTCACAGGGGCAGGGGCCGGCGAGGTTTATCTCCGCGTAATATTCTCTCACCCTCACACACAGGCGCTCCCATTTAATTTATTAATACAGTCATCGGAAGACAAATAAAATCCACATTTTTCCCTTCCCCCTTTCTTCCCTCCCCTTTTTGTTTCCCCCACTTGGTCCCAGGGCCAAGGCGGCAGCCAGGCGGGGCAGAGAAAGCCTAGCGCATCTGCAATTCGCGGGGGCGGGGAGCTTTAAACTCCAGTAGAGAGGGAGTCCCCGAGAGGATGCTAGGAGAGCAGCCCAGCTGGGACACAACCACAATCGACTCCTCTTTCTGTGGCCTCCCCTTTCCTAACCCTCCTCGGCCTCAGGATTTGCTTCTAGAACTGCTCCGGGGACTTTCGGAGACCCTTGCTCGCTGGAAAAGTGAGCCCAGTGTGTGTCAGGGTGCAGCGGGGCCTTCGGAATGTGGGTGGCAGCGGCCACGCCTGGTGACCCACCTCGTGCAGAAGCGGGACAAGGCCTTCACAACGCAAATTTCGGTGCGAGGCTTGGGCTCCCCATCGCGCCCATCATTTGCACTGCCCCCATTCCATCCAGCCTGTAGTGTGGGAAGGCAGGAAGAACAGTGAGGTCTGACGCGTGGGGGAGCGTGAACCCTGGTCCTAAGGTTCCCAGCTGCCGAGATCAGTCTGCCTTTGGCTGCTAGTTCAGTTAGTCATCCCCACCACTACCTAGGGTGCACGCGTCTCTGCCAGCAGGCGGCACTCCCGGGGTCGCGTCGCCGGGCACAGATCGATGGGCGTTGGCCTCTAGGGTTCAGCTTGACGGGCTGAGGGCTGCAACCTCAGCGGTCAGGGAGGATTTACAGCCCAAGCCTGTACCGCCGCCCAGGCGGGAAAGCAAGCTTTTCATCTCTACTCTTCGGTTCAGCTAACAGATCGCAGTAAAGTCGGGCAGAAGCATTGGAGAGGCTTTGAGGAAAGGCTTGGCGTGGCGGGCACTCGCCGGCTCTGACTATGCCCAATACGTACCTTTGGGCCTTTCCATACACCAAAAGCCCTGGAGCGTTTTATATTTCACTTTTCCTAGAATGAGAAATGAAAATCCAGAAAAGAAAACTATGGCTTGCTTTGCCCCCTTTACCTTAATATAGATTCATTTAAAATGATAATGATAAAAAGTAAATACACTTGTAAAAAAAATTCACACAATAAGAATATGAAAGGAAGAGTGAAAGTCTGCTCTCCACTTGGACAGGCCTTCTGAAGTCAGTAGGTGAACAAGTCTGCAACCTAATGATGATCCCGTGCCTGAATCAGGGACCCATAGACAGCTCAAGATAGAAAGGGGACTATGATAATTTATA
This sequence comes from Marmota flaviventris, assembly GCF_047511675.1. Lineage (NCBI taxonomy): Eukaryota > Metazoa > Chordata > Mammalia > Rodentia > Sciuridae > Marmota > Marmota flaviventris. Next base: position 53,327,414 of record NC_092502.1, read on the forward strand.
CTCCCTAATGCTAAAATCAGGTTTCGAAGACTCTCTCGGAGAATATGAAAATCTCATACATATTGAAATTTTTATGAATAATAATTATGAACTTGTATAAAAACTCCATCTCTGATTTTGAAAGTGGGAATATTTATGTGTCTTCTCCTTATGAATGCAACTGGACTTGTCTTATGTATTGCTTGGACTGAAATGCTGTGTGTAATGTGAATGTGTATGTGTGCATATATATAATGGTGACATATATAATATATTGTGTTGTATGTATATTTATAAGTAGTTTGGGGATTTAACCTTCTCTGTCAAATCTTTTCATGTAGGTGTTTATGGCTGGCTGGCTAGAAAACACCTTACTAAAATATTTGTCAACTTGTGACATATTTGTCAACCCTGGGAAGTAAGTTACTGAGTTTAACTTTGTCAAACTACTCTGGGATTCTAAGAAATAAGAAGTAAAATGTTTTTAGATAGAGAGATCTTTTGTATTAAAAACATTAGCATATAACATAAAGTTGGCAATCCAACTTTTCGGGCAGAATATTTTGATAAAACTCAAAGTAGTTTACAAATTAAACTCATGTTGGGTGGGTTAGTTAAAGTGGATTGGATCTGTCTACTTTACAGTGGACTTAATGTACAAGTGGTCTTTAAGGTATTGGGGGAGCCTAGGTTTTTTTCAGTACTCTGCAAAATACTACTATTAAGTTTTTTTGTTTTGTTTTTTTCATGAGACTTGAAGAGAGGGCTTTAGAGGACTTCTTGGAGAAAGAACTTAACTTTAGTTTTATTGACATTCATTACAAATATTATTAGAAGTGTGCTTCTTGTCTGTGGTGGATAGTGGCTGGAGTTTATTGCTCCTTATTTTATTACTGATTTAATTGATGCGATTTTGTTTGTGGAGATATTGGAAGTTGATAGAATCTCTGGTAAAGGCCATTAGGAGTATGAATAGTAAATGTTTTTGCTTCTCACCCTTTGCTTCATTGAGTCAACCAGGAAGAAAAAATCGGTTAAGCAACTCTCTGAGGGTGATTTATATTTATTTTCATGGGCACATTGCCTTTGCTTATTGTCACTTGTTTTTTTAACCATTTTTGCTAGGTGCTGAAAGGCCATCTCCAAAGTTAGACACTAACATTCATAATTATGGACATTAGCTATTTACTTTCCTATCCATTATCTTAGTTTCCCCATAATCTAAGAGTGTGGGAAATAGAGATATCTCTGTAACTTAATTATGCCAAAGCAGTTTTGTGGCCTCTCCCCAATAGTTAGTAAAGTGAACTATTTCAGTTCTATTGGTTGATTCACAATTGGTCAACTTGCAATTCTGGTGATGCATTATTTGACTCATCTGCAAAATAAGAATCATGATACTATAGTGGCAGTATGGCTCAAGATATATGCATAGAACATAGTAGGCACTCAGTAAAGGTATTGTCTTTCCTTTTTCCATTCCCACATTGTTAAGTTTTTATTTTGACTATCAAAAGCTTGAGAGGGTGTGTGAAATATGTGTGTTTTGGAGGAGCTGACTTATGGATAAGTGTTTGCCTACTTCTGTCTAGGCCCTTGGTTCAAAAGTGTAGCTTTAACAGTTTTAATATTAGCTTGTCACTTACAAAGAGAAACCTTTGTGTTAAGGGAGGCTCAGACACTTCACCACCTGCAAAAACAGGTGGTTGCTTCTCACCTGAGAGGCATGGTGATGGACTCCAAGAAGTCGAATTCAGAATGTTCCCTCATTCCTTGGGCTATCTGGGGAAGGAGTAGAGGGGGACCACCAGCTGGTTGGCATCCCTTCCACTGAGAAAGGATGCTCACATAGTCAATCCTGGCTGCTGTGAGGTAAATGGTTAGTGGTGGGTTTGCTCATCATAATGGATTGTGATTCCCTGTTCCTGAAAAGTTCCTCACCAATACACATTATTACAAGTTCTTTGAGTGTTTCTGCACAGTGACACACCCAGGGTGATCCATCAGGCCTACCTGTAACAAAGGCCCAGCGCAGGTGCCTCAGGCCCTGAGAGCCGCTGTCCCAGCACCGGCACATCTGATGGTGACTGCATCTCACCATCTCTACGAGTCCAGACTGCGTTGCTTGAGGCTCCCCAGGGAGGGTGGGCCTGGGAGACCAGGTCGCGCCGGCGGGCGCCGAGGCTGCCTCCTCTGGGCAGGCCTGCCGCGCCGGGGCGCAGACACCGCGGCTCCGTCAGGCCCATTAATAACCCGGAGGGCACTGCGGTCCGACAGCACGGTCTCTTTTCCTGCTCCCCCCCCCCCCCCGGGCTGCCTGGCCCCTTTGAGGGACACTGGGTGCTCATGACTAGCCCGCTGTAGGGTGGAGGTCCTCTTGCGCTCAGGGTTGCTCTGGAGAAAGTCGGAGTGGGACAGCTTCAGCAATAGTTTCATTCAGTTTACTGCAAAAGATAATCTCATTTCGCCTTAGGATCAGCCGGAAGAGGTCAGGAGTTGGGCCTTCTCCATTGAACCATTACCCTGATCATTAGATTTGCTCTTAGTTTCTGCTTCTGAGAAGAGCTTTTGCGCAATTACAGACACACCTAACCCCCCAGAACAGTCTCCCAGTCTCCACTCGCCCCTTCCTGGCTGGAATCCCTGAAGTGGGCGACGGCAGGGAAGTCAGAGGCTAGTGTCCAATTTCCCCGCAGCCTCCAGGGGCTGGGACCTGAGCTTCAACCTTGCCCCAGGCGGGCTCTGCCTGCGCAGGTTTTTGAGAAGACGCGATGTCTGTTGCCCACCTGCCTTGGTGATTTTAAAACGTCTCTTCTCAAATTGTAAAAAGAGGAAAACCAAATCTCAGAAGACCAATGTAGAATCTCTGAAATATCAGATTGGACAAAAGACGGACTTTGGGTGGCGGGTATGATGGTAAACACTTCCTGAAACGCCTGATAGAAGTCTTTGGACCTGGCTTCTCGGGTGACAGAGAGAAGGGAAGAGGCAGAGAAAGAGGGAGAAAGAGAGGTGGAAACCTGGAGGAGAGGCCTTGGGCATTCGGTTCTGTGCGGAGCGCGAAGATGTTATCAGCATCCAGCTCCAAACGTGTTTTGGAGCCCAGGGTCCCAACCAGGCAGATTTGGGTGCTAAGGCGCGGGCCCTTCTCTCCTACTCCTGGTGGCCTCGGCGCCCCCGTGGCGTCACCGGCCCCCCACCCCGCCCCACAGGTGGCCGATCCTGGCGGGCTTAGATGCTACCAGCAAATGATAAGCTGCCTCAGATACCAGGTTAACCCTCTTCCTTCCTTTCCTCTCGCGTGTCTCCTGCAGGTTGCGATATGTGCGCGGACAACCGCAACGGCGAGTGCCCCATGCACGGCCCGCTGCACTCGCTGCGCCGGCTCGTGGGCACCAGCAGCGCCGCGGCCGCCGCACCTCCACCGGAGCTGCCTGAGTGGCTTCGGGACCTGCCAAGGGAGGTGTGCTTGTGCACCAGTACTGTGCCGGGCCTGGCGTATGGCATCTGCGCGGCACAAAGGATACAACAGGGTACCTGGATTGGGCCATTCCAGGGCGTGCTCCTGCCCCCGGAGAAGGTGCAGGCGGGCGCGGTGAGGAACACGCAGCATCTCTGGGAGGTAAGTGGAGTGGCGTCCCACTTCTGAGCACCTCACCACCCATCAGTAACCTGGGCCAGCACAGAGCCTAGTCCTTAGCAGGTGGCAACCTCAGAAGAGCCTCCCTTAAGCTCCAAGAGGATGTTGGAGAACAGATTTCCCTGGTCTGTAGAAAATGCCTGAAGCACCTTGGGTGAGGAGGTTAGCCCAGTAGCATCTGGCAAAATGTCAAATTAGCCCTCAGGGCCTACTGGTTTCTAAAGACAGAGCCACCTTAACCTGCTTCTGTTCCAGCTGGGATGTATTTGACCACTGGTCTGTCTGCAGCTTGAGAAAAAGAAAACAGGCTAAGGAGATGGAGCAGAGACATTGGGCTTTGGGTTGACTTTTATGTCCCATTTAAGCTCTTCCATTGTTTCTGGGCCTAGGGCAGGAAGAAACAAAAGCACAGAGAGGAGATGAGATGAGGTGGGGCTTATTATATAAAGAGGTTTATTTTTCTCTTTGTATTTGCTGAATGAGAGAGACCCAAACACTTTTCACAACGTCCAAAGTGCCCAAGCACTTTGTAAATTATATTGTAAATTTAAAGATTACAATTTTTTCTTCTTTCTGAGAAAGTGAAATTCTGCAATTTTCAATAAAATGGAAAATCGAAATATGGGGAAACTCTGAGCATTTTTTTTTTTTTTTGGTAACCCAATATCTGATGCTATTATTTAAAAATAACTTATCTGAAAAATGTTAAATTAAGATTTCTTCCAGGGTTTCCTGGTTGATTATTGAGGTCCACTCTTGTAGAGATAGACAATTATCATTAGGAAATCCCCAACTGATTCTAGCCACTTTCACTCATGGAAAGTTATTTATGAAATAAAAGATGCTATAAATCATAACCTTAACTAATATGTAAATCTGACTATAGCCAGGTGAAATAATGAAGTAGAAACAGTCAGAAAAGAAAGCTTCTTAATTACCAAGTGGCAAATTGACGTGGGCCTCAGAGTTCCAATAACGGGATATTTCGGCAACACTTAGCTCAGTGGCTTGTCAACATGATCACTTTTACTGTGAGATGCCTCACAGTCACTAAATAAAACTCATGGGACTCAATAATCCACTCAAACGTTTGTTGAGCCCCAATTCATGCCAGTACTATATCAGGTCCTAGAGATACAGTATCCTGGAGATAGTGTTATGAAAAACAAACATGGTGTCCAGAAACCCCACATGACTATTGGGATTGGGGTGTTGAGGCCTGTATTTACAAAGCTCCCTTTGATGGAGGAGGAGCTGAATGTGTGAGCCCAATGTGAGGACGTGGCAGCCTATAGGCTACCTTCCTCACAGTAGTCCCCCAGAGTCTTACACCCAGCTCCCCCAGGTTCCACTTTACTCCTAAACTGTTGTTGGTAAACATTTATACCCTTTCCATCTTTCAGAAAAGGATTCCTGAGCAAGGGGTAAAAAATGGGCATATGGGGCTTTTCTTAAAAATAAAAAGAGCAGATGGGGCTTTTCTTAAAAGTAAAAAAAGAAACATTTAATTTCTAAAGCAGGGCAGGAGAAAATGGTTTGGTGCGTAGGTCCATGTAGGTAGTTTAGAAGTTAGAGCTTAGACATAGGAAAACTGACAACTGGAACATAATCAAAGCATCTGGTTTTGAATCATTTCCTAATTATTGTTATTTGTTTGTTTCTGAATACTTAGTTGTAACTTCTAATGTGGGTTAAAGTTTAAAACCATTTTCAAGCACTTTTCAGATTCCAGTGGTGTTATTAGGAACAGTAATATCATGTAATTAGGGGTCTGCCAGTTCTTTTCTTGGGGAGACTGTAAAGTAGTTGTTCTGTGCTACAGATTTGTTCTATCTGAAAATGTTAAACTGACAACTAGTATATTGCCCTCTGACGTCAATTTTTTAGAGTACAGAAGACAAAATTATAAATGTGAATAAAAAGATACCAGTTAAAAAAAATTTTTTTTTCGAGAAGGCTTTAAATGATTGGAATATTGGCAGAGGGCCACTACACATATAGAATAGGATAGTTTATATTAACACAGTGGTGGGACCTTTCTTTGATACTTTTACTTGTACTTAATGAAATTAAACTTCTATTATAGTAAAGAGACTGGGGCATGTAGTCTGCTTTCTTCTTTTTCTTGGGGCTTCTGTAGATATAAAATGAGTCTTACCTGTTGTTTGGGGTGAGTCAGGAGGAATATAGAGTTAGTTCTGTGATATAAGAAGGACTTACTTGGTGTATGCCTAAATGATATAAAAGTCCCTACTCCTAAATTCAAGACATATTAATATATTTATTTTAGTCATTTGTACAATAGTTATAATAATACACATTTGGGGGATTGAAGGAATACTAAGACTTCAGCTATGTACAGTGTTCCTGGGACTTCATAAAAAACACAACTAACCAGGGCCAGGTCATGTAGTGCCAACGTCTATTTGTAAAATACAACTCTTTTAAAAATAAATTTCAGATTTTTATTAGCATAATTACTTTTTAAGGTATGAAGTACAAATTTATTTTTAATTTTAAGCATCATAATTTATGAAATGTGACTATTTAGGTACATTTATGACCGAAGATTCTCGTTTTTTAAATTTTATTTTTTCCTTTTAAACCTAAATTCTGATGTGAAAAAATTAATTTCCCAGGGCTTCGTACATGCTAGGCAAGCACTCTACTGCTGAGCTATATCCCCAACCTTTTCTTATTCCTTACTTTGAGAGATAAGTTCTTGCTAAGTTGCTGAGGCTGACCTTGACTTGTGACCCTCCTGTTTCAGCCTCCCAAGTAGCTAGGATTACAAGCTTGTGTTATCATGTCCAATTATTGTGAAAAAATTTTAACCATTTTATTATCTATAGTAGAAAGAACCGATAACTGTAGAAAATATTTGGCAATAATGTTTAATGACTCATATAATAATTATCCATTTAAAAATATATTCTTCCAAATATCTTCCAGAATATCAGATTGACATAAAGCAGATTTTTAAAACATTAAAATTAGTCGAATGGTGACTATTTCATTTTAAAAGTCAACTGTAATCATTTCCGTGCCTCACATTTTTCCAAGTCTTTTGCTGATGAAGAAATGCCTTTATATTTAGAGTTCAATACGCAGGTTCTGATAGAGCTTACCAGGGTTACTTATCTTTATTTCAGTACAATAAATGGATTGCTAATCTTTCCCTGTCATTGTTTCCAAGTAGATGATGGATTTTTGTTTCAGTTTACAGTTCATTGTTTTTAGTATGGTTGTACTTTATTATACACGTGAAGGCTTATTACAGAAACAATCAGACTCACCTTAGTTACTCCCTTTGTTTAATCATTAAAAGCTCTATCCCCTTTGTAGAAAAATGACTTTTTAATATTTAACATATCTCAGACATGAAGAGTTTGATTAGTTTGTAAGCATGCTATCTTTTTTTAGTTAATATTTTCTTTGTGTATAATCTTACTTCTTCAAAATACAATTTTAAGAAAATTAAATATCATTGTATTACTTCAATATGTTTTGAATCTTTTAGTTGTTTATGGGAAATTTCTAGAGTTTTTCTTTTTCTTCTCCTTCTCTTTCCTTTCCTCCTTCCTTTCTTTTTAAAGCAATAATCCAAGGTAATTTTTTTGTAGTTTAAGAAGATTAACAAACTAAAAGCTGTATTAGTTATTTTTGGGCCAATTTACTTTAGAATCAAAATGTTAATGTGCTCTTAAAAATAATAAATTCAGACACTTTAGAACAAAAACATTAGAGAAGGCATCAAACAACTACCTTGGTTATATACATTTATTCCAACAAGACTTTAATGCATGATACATTTCTACTTATGTGGAAGTGTTGGGGAAAAATCTTTATGAATGTTTTTTCTAAGAAAATAGAATCTTTCTCAGCAATTAGGGCTTATTGATGAGAGTGAGATAATTTTTTCTAATATGTTTTCTAATAAAGAAGTGAAGAGGCACGTTTTAGTCCAACATTTGTGAAAACATTATCTCAATTATTAATGTGCCCTTTTCCCCTTGAGATAAATTAATCTAGTTGCACATGGTTTTGCCTTTCTGCTTAACATCAGAATTTAATATGACTAGACCTTAGGAATGTACACAGTATATACTTAAAATTCTACTGGAATAAAATATGAAAGTTTAAAATAAAGTTGCAATTTAAGATAGGCTACAATTACTCAGACCTTTCAACTCAAAGTCTGATTTAACAGGAGACTTAAGCAACAATGACAAAATGAATTGTACTTGTTTTCAACCTAAAAAAATTTATTCTGCTAATTGAGATAATGTAGTGACTCGTTAGGATTACAGTCAATGTAGTAGAAAGGGATTGAATTTTACAGGACCTGTCTTCTCTTTGAGTAAATTTGAGTGTGTCATTTTCATTTGTACTATGTGGAAAACTTCACTATTTTTCTTCAGAAAATCAAGGAGGATAACATAATGTGGGCCTTTTTGTGGTTTAATTTTGTGCCATAATATTTTAGATTTAATAAGAGTTTTGCTTTTAAGCAAAAGGTCTATTTTTCATCATTACTATTTAGCTTAGGTCAATATATATTAAGGAAAACCAATATTAAAAATATATTACACATTGCTAAATGTTTATATTTCAAAACCATCATAGGTAATTGGCACTAGAAAGAAATGAATTGATTTCATGTTTTAACTGTGTTATGTGTGTTTTTATAAATGACCCAATTCCATATATACAGTACTGTACCCACTTGTATATATTTAGGTATTGAAAAAATAATTTCAAATTAATCATTTTAAATTAAATTAAATCATTTAAAAATTGTTCCAGTGATAGTATTGTAATGATATACTCCACGTTTTGCTTTATAGACTTTGCCTCATTTTGGCCCAATTCACTGAAACACCAAGGGATAGAATTATGTGGCTGTCACAGTTATATTGAAGTAAAAATTATGTTTCTCAGCAATTTGTCATTTATTATACTGTCAGCTTGGTTTTGAATATGTCAATTTTGTGAAGTTCAAATAATTTCTCCTTAAAAATAAACCATAATAATGTTTTAAATTATGCAGAGTAACAGCTGGTGTATCTCTCTGGCTTTGCCTCATTTGATTTGAAGATGTCTTTTATAGTGTTGCCCATTTGATAGAGTGTGAGCATTTTGTAGTTTTACATAAACTGTAAAACCATCTGCGGCCTCTTGGAATGGTTTCCAGCATTGTGTTAAAAATCAAAACTTAGTACTTAAAGTTGGCTTTGAAAAGGTCCATTTAAAGTCCTGGTCCTTTTGGTTTATGTATCATGCTGTGTAGTGCTACCTTTGGTTTTCTAAGTCCCAAAATGAGTCTGCTTTAGAAAAAAAAAAAAAAAAAACTGTAGCAGCCATTTGGAAATTCCCACATTAGTGAGGTTTCCTCCAAACCTGCATGTGACACCATGGTGCTTTAGTTGCAATAGTTTATAACAACTGGTATGTGCCCTATACATAGGACTATTTTCTCATTGTTTACCATTTGCTTTTTTAAAATTGGTAGCATTTTGTCTCTGTGAAGAATTTCACAGTGTGAAGAAATTCACAAGAACTTCTTGGTTCTTAACTTGAGTATTTTCTTCCATTATGAAATTTTTAAATTTTTCCGTATTGCCTTAAAGTAGGAGGTAGAAAGTAAAATCAGAATCTTGGAGGTTACTGGATAGATGAAAGCTGCCTAACCTGATCACTGTGTGGCATAAGCATTTCTTATGGAAATGCGGTTGTGAGGGCTGGTCCCTAGAAAACTGCCGGGAGTCTTCTTATTTCACTGTGTAAATGAAGGCCATTTTCTAAAATCAAACAAACAAAAGAACCCTCACAAAACTATTTTCAACGTTAATGTTAATTAACTAATTTTTGCAGCACTGGGAATCAAACCCAGGTTCTTGGGAAAGGCAAGTGCCAGACCACTAAGCTATACCTTCAGCCCAAGGCAGTTTTAATTATTTGAGAAAATTTGTTGTGTTACCCCAGAATCACTTATAGTTGTAATATGATTTTAAGGATTAAACATTGTTTTGATTGAATATAAAAAACGGAATATTATTAACTGAGGAGCGTTGCCCACAAATCAGAGTTCTTTCTTTTTAGGGGTTGGATGTGATACACTGGCAATGTGGGGAAAATGTTTTGCTGTTCTAAAGGCAGTTGTGTATAGAAGGACTATGAACCTGCATTCATTCATATTCTCTCTCTCTCTCTTTCTCCCTCCCTCTTTTATAATCATATATACGCCAAAATTTCATGAGTTCAAATGTTCCTTGTGTATTTACACAAGAAATACAGACTCTGCTATAAGTACTTAGCAAGAGAAGCCAGAGCAGAATATACTTTTCCTTGTAAGCATTTGCCACCTCGCTGAGATAAGTTACAGAATTCCATTATCCAAATTGTTACACATGTGTGACAGAGGTTGACCTTTAGTCATGTCAATTCTTTTTGTGTAGGCCCCAGGCTCCAGCCTAATGGCTCAAACCCTGATTTACTCACTGTAATAAGGGCAGGAGGTCGAGCAATTGTCAGGCTGCCTGTTCCTACTCTTCTTGGAGCCTGGTTGAAGGCTGTTAACACAAAGCTTTTCAAAGTGAATTTACAACCAGCACCACTGACAGAGGCCAATCAGTGCACCATAAATGTCAGGTTAGTGAGATTGAGCAGTAAGTAAAGTACTGACAGCACACTATTGGCTGGAATCAATTGGCTAAGGTTTAAATGAGGAGAGCAATCTGCGTGTGGTGGGCTTAGGGCAAGAGCTAAGTGTGCAGCCCAGGTTTCCAGGTGGACTCTGTAGATTTACCTAGTAGTGGGAGCACAAGGATTGGGACATCAAATGTTTGCTTCAGCACATCAGCATCATCCATGTTGATGTGATTCATGATCTGGACATTCAGAGTGGCCGAGCGCGCTGACTCTGAGGCTTGGTTGTAAAAAAATGGCACAGCATTAGACAAAAAGGAAAGGGGAAAATTATTATGATATGAGGCTGTCAGAACTAGGGGAGGCAACCAGTGCATTACAGTTCATTGCAAGGTGACTTGTTCAAATTGCAGAGCTGCAACAGGAATTTCCTCAGAGATTCAGACCAAATATGCCCACTCTCTTGCTCCTTCTGAAACTCAGCAATGTGAAACTCTCATAGAAGTCACTAATGAATGATTATGGGTTGAGGGCCTGAATATCCATGAGATGTGTTTTCTCTACCAGACGGAATGTTTTTATCATTTTGTGTAATGACAGCCTCGACAACAATTCATTTAGCTCTGAAGGCATCAGCATTAAAATGGAGGAATCCATTAAAATGCTGTATGCAAGGATTTATAAATTAGGCAATTTCCTTGATTATTGCAATCATTTACAAAATTGATTGGTCCAGTGTGGTATAGACAGATTTCAGCAATGATCATTGACAACAAGCACATTCTCTGGTATCTATAGTTACTGGTCACTAAACCAGGTCAGTATTTTCCCCCACCCTACTATTCTTGGACTCAAGGTCAGGCTGACTTCCAAAGAAGCTTACAATTATGAAGTTTTACTTGTCTTCAGAAGAGACCAATATAGGCTTGTGAGAGTAACAGCAGGTTATGTTAAAGGTTATAGCATTGTTTTGGGATTTATTCCTAATTTTGGAGAGGGTATTGATAATACTGATACGCTTCAGATTAGTAGCACAGATTTTGATACGAGGCCAATTTAAAAGGAAATAATTTCTGCAAATTGCAGCTGTAAAATATTTGTTTGACTGAAGATCTAAGAGTCAATAATGTGTTTTATTTGTTGGTCCTTAGAGTTCTAATTATCCAATAGATGTATCGTAGAGTCACTGGATTTTAGGTCAATTAATTCTGGAAGGCATAATAAAGACATTGTTACAAGTGTGAGATGCTCAAAATGCTGCAGATTTTCCTATACAAGAATACATACAACAAGTTCACTGGGTGCTTAATCACTAACCACAAACCACAAAGTTGCCTTTATTCCTGAAATATCAGCGATGGGCGTGCCAAATGTGTCTGCGGGCTCTGGCCAATGAAAGCGAGCCTGGCAGTTTATGCTTAGTGTGGATGGAATAACTGACCTGAGAACATTTGCTTTTAATCTTCATTTTCCCCTTTTGAAACTAATACAAACTGGGGCTTGTAAAATAGTAACACTTTTGAAAATGGTTGACAGTGTCAGGAAGACCAAAAAATGTCCTGATCTTTGTCCTGATTGTGAATAATTGGATGTCAAGGTGGTTCTTTGTTTAAAAAAGGGAAATGTTACATTTCACAAAAACTAGAAGAGGTCAGTGGTACCTTTTGTACTCAGCTATCATTGTCTGATAAGCAGTTCATTTTTGTTTTTAGTTAATTGGAAAATTCACTGCTTTTAAAATTCAGTAAAAATGCAGTATTTCCACTTCAGTACCTTGGTATTCTCTTCTTGTTTTTATTCAAATAATTTTTCCCCACAGCATTTCTGGCTGTTCAGACTTAAAAGCTGTGTGGCTCTCTTGGGTGAACTGTGAATGAGACACTCAGTATTCTGAGTGTTTTCACAATGTTCCTGTATATCTGTTTAATAAACCAAAATCTACAGTATGAGGTTGTGAAATAATGATATGGATTAAGCCTATTTTATCAAAATGAACAGTGTTTTTCACTCTTTGTGATCATTTTAAATTAAAGCTGCCTCTGATAATGAAGTGTCTTCTATAGAAACATTCAGTGTAATCTAATTCAGTAGAAACTTCTTAAGTGCTTTTTAATTAGAATCAAATTAAATGTAATCAAGTCATGTTTTCAGTGTCTTGTAAAGCACCAAGAGCTGAATGCTGTTAGCACACCTGGGAATATTAATGTTTATCACAAAAGTAACAGTACTAAATTCTCAGATACCCATGTATACTACAAAAAAAGATAATTACCTCCTAAATACTGTAAATTTTAGTGTAGAATACAGTGCCTTTGAAACCTTTTGTGTTTGTCCCAAAATAATATTAAAATTCATTTGTGATAATAAAATATATACAAATATTTCCTAGGGAGAGAGTTCTGAAAAATATTATACTACCAAGAAAGCACTTCATTATAATTTATTGCAATATAAATTTTGACACAGATAATACACAAATTGGGAAATCCTGGAAATGGACTTTTGTATTAAAAATAATTAATGCATGCCATAAGAAAAACTATGTAAAAGTATAAACCCATGTTGATGGTTTTCAGAATGGCTTTTTGAATTATGACTAGGTAATATAATCCACATTTATTTCATTGAATCACTGTTTTGGTAAAAGATATCTGTATTATCTCCTTGATACTGCAAAATACATTTTTAAAGCAGCAACCAGGAGTACTGCTTTCACGCAAATGTTTAAATTGGTTTACCTGTGAAAACATTTTAATTTTGTGTCTAGTCTCATCTTCTCCACTCTACCTTTCCTGGTGGTAAATTTAATTAACAGTCTATAGACTCTACTGATATTATAGAAACACATCTGATATTTTCATGTGCTTAATAGCACATGTCTTTTATAAAGCCTGAAACTTTCTCAAGGACTATAAGACTATAATGGTCCTTCATGAATGAAGGGGAAAAATCTCTGTTTTCCTTTCTATATATGAAGATATTAACAATGACAACAACAAAATGATCAAGTCTTTGTGAATTTTTTTTTCACCAGGAAGACGTTAATTTATCTAATTTTCTGTGAGACTGTAGGGAAACTACTTAATTTCTTTTTATCCCTATTTCTCCATATATAAAACAGAGTAAAATTGGGTAGTTATGCAAATCAAAGAGAAAATATTTATGACTTTTATGTAACTTTTCAGAATTTTTCTCCTTTTTTTCAGTTATATTTTAATAGTAAGTTTTGTCTCCAGTGGACTCTGTAAATAGAAATTAAGAACTTTGTATCATTTGTTGGTAAAAGAAAAGATTGTATACAGTAGGCCATATTATACATCTTAGATTTAATTATGTGCTGTAAAATCAGGTTTAAATTGTACTTTAATGCAAATTTATTTAGCACTGTTCTCAAATGAAGAAGGATTATGTACTATAGAGAAACAATACAACATGTGTGGGTTTAAAAATCACTGCATGGCTTTTGCTTTTCATTTTATATATATATTAAATTAACACAAAATTATATATATTTATAGCATATCATGTGATGTTTTGATGCATGTATACATTGTGTAATGTTCAAATCAAGGCAAGCATATATTTCTATTCAAACACTTTTCATTTCTTTAAAGTGAAAACATTTAATATTCTTTCTGCTAGATCTTTTAAAATAGACAGTGCATTACCATTGCCTGTTGTTACCCAGCTGTGCAATAAAACACCAGAACTTATTTCTCCTTTTCACCTGTAACTTAGGACCTGTCAACTGAATTCCTCATCCCTCCTTCCAAAGGAAAGTGATGTCATTTTTAAAAACTATATTTTTAATGGGAAGCAATAAGAATAATTACAAATGTTAAAACCATAAAGAAAATTTTCTGAATACACAGGATTTCAGTCAGTAAAGTGCTAATTCAAAATCCCCACAAAAAAGAACTGACTTGCAATGTGAAATCACAAGGAAACCCTGAAAGATGGAGCCCTCTAGACAGTGGACCTCAAATCAGGAGCAATGCGTTAGGTTGGTTTGACACTGGATATTGAATTCTGAATAGAAAAACATCTCAATGTTCAGCATGTTGTAACTTATCAATAAATACTAAATGACAACAAATCAACTTAGTGGCACACTTGCCACTGGCTGTAAAAATGTGTCGTGCAGCTGTATACCAGCGAATACAGATGTAACAGTTCATCAAACAAATTCTAAACATATGTTAGTGTTTCTTGTGAAAAGCTAGAATTCCAAGTGAAATTTGCAGCCAGAAATAATAGATGAAAAATTAACACATCAAAATAGAAATTTAGACTACATTTAGTATTTTTTCAAACTAAATATGTATTTAGTATGTATTTCATATTAATCACTTCTATTATAATACCTGCAGTTTTACTTTAATGGCAAGCAAAGAAAGAATCAAAATATGTCAACCAATCCAACTTAGACCCTGACCTATAAGTCAGGATGTCTGCAATAGTAACTTGTGTTCCATGGTTTGGTTATCAGCTTTGAATCTAGGAAAGCTGGCCAAACTTTGACAAATCTATTAATTGAGCCATCAGGAAAAATAATCTATACTATGTGTAGGATTTCAAGTGAAAAAACGCTAGAGACTGGTTGTACAACTAAACTATAGACTTGAAAATAATTACAATGGAAAATTTTATGTTAGATGTGATTAAGATTTTTTTTTAAAAAAAATCTGTATTCTTAGTGACTCTTCTACCTCAGTAGTTCTCAAATCCTAGCATATGCAAGAATCTATAGGACCAGGGAATCTAAACACCATATAATTTGGGGACCTGCCCCAAATGCTTCTGACTCTGTTGTACAGGAGTGGGGCCCAGGAATCTACTTTTTAAAGTGGTTCTGGAACTGCCTTCAAAATCAAAAGGCCAAAATTGACCTTTTGTATTCCTTGTGGTTGTGAACTCTCCTTCCTGCTTCATTCCTGTCTTTGCCACTCTTTTTTGGGGGGTGGAGGGTGGATACTGGGGATTGAATCCAGCCCTTTTTATTTTTTATTTTGAGATAGGGCCTATCTAAGTTGCTTGGGCTCTCGGTTAGTTGCTGAGGCTGACCTTGAACTTGTGATCCTCCTGCCTCAGCCTCCGGAGTTGCTGGGATTATAGGCATGTACCACCATGCCTGGCTGTGACTTTGCCACTCTGGATCTCAGCTGGCATTTCTTCTCTTTCATTTCTTTACCTTGTCTAGTCCTGTTTCTGTTAATTTCTACTTGTAACCTTGCTTTCATTTTTGCTACACCTTGGCTATTTCCTTTGCATGTTTCCAATCTTCTCCCTTACCCCTTTATTTCCAACCCCAAATGTAGTAGGTAGATGGTAGGTAGGTAGATACAGAAAGGTTGGTGTGAATATTAAAGAACTAACACAACAGAATGATCTCTCTTGACTTCCATCTTTTCTGTATTTTGGAACTCCACTTGGTTAGAAAGCAGCCAAAATGACAAAAAGCTTTACACTGTGTGAACTGCAGTGTAATCAAGGTGTGATTCAGGAGGAGGTGGCCCAGTAGAAAGCATTTAGTTTTCACAGGGCCTGAGTTCCAGCTCTTACTGGGTCTGAGCTATATGACAATTGCAGGACACCTGAAGTTCCTCAGCTTTTACTAGTGCTGCATCGAGCCACACTGTCCTTTCTGCCTCACCTGCCAGCCCCTTCTGTGCAGTCCTGTATCATATAGAGAGTCCATATGTTCCTTGCATGACATTTTGTGATTTGCAGCATGTAAATTTTCTATATGCCAACTTTCTCTACTAATTTGCTGATCTTTTTCTGTCTTCCTCATTGGCTTCCTGATGCTCCCTGTGGTTGGAGGAAGTCTGAGCCTGCAGCCTGTTCTGATCTTCTCACACCCAGAGAGCTTAGCTGCTCTTGTTTCAGTGGCTCTTTCTAGGAATGGATCTCAGACTCTGTTTCCAGTACCCACCCCTCCTACATGCTCCATCCTCAGATGTCTGTGAGACGTCACTGTCTGAGAGTCCCATCATACGAGTTCACTTATGACCCCACCACCTTGCATTTCTCCATATACTTATCTCCTAATCTTTAACTTACAGTCTTTTTGACCTATGAGGCCAATAGTTCACAGTTAATATAATGGCTTTTTAAGTACTTATATACCTATCAGCTAAAAGCATGCAGAAGGCACTTAATGAATACTTTTTATCCCATAGCAATAATGAGGGTGAACATACTTCAGCTGAAACTGTGGCAGGTGCTCTGCTAAGAGCTTTTCAGGGGCTATCTTAATTTATCCTCAGAATAACCCAATAAGTTAAAGAAAACTATACTCATTTTCCAGATGAAGAAACTTTTTGGGAGAAGGCAGAGAAGTGAAATAACTTGCTCAAGGTTGCATCTAGTAAAGGTAGACCGAGGTGTCGTGGCCTGAAGAGTCCTTGCTCTTAACCAGTCTTCTCTTGTGTGCCCCCTTCCACTGTTTGACCTGAAGTCCCATTAAATAATGGGGCCCCAGTCTCTGCCACAGGCTTCTCCATACCACTGACACTGGCTTCTGGACCTGGATGTGAGCTTTCCCTTCTTGATGGACACTGCATTAGTTTCTGAGACACAGCTCATCCAAAACTTTGCAGAGACTCCATAGCTCTGGTCCTGGATATGGTTAGTGCATCCACATGCTGCGTTCCAGGACCATGGGCTCCATAGTTATGATCCTAGAAAGTGCTAAACTTCCCAGTATTCACATAAACACATTTATGCAGAACATACCATGCCATGCATGAGACGTTGTACAGGTCACCAAGATAGCAGAGGCCAGGTTGCCTTCAAGGACTATAAAGTAGTAGGACCGTGACTCCAGTTGGAAGCAGTGTGCAAGTGAGTGCATTTGGGGATGAGAGAAAATTAGGGAGGAGACAGATTTTGAGCTGGAGAACACAGATGGGTAGTAAAGAGAGTCAAGAATTGAGAGGGAAAAAGCTTCTGGGAGGACTGCTGCACATCCGTAGGGATCCACAAGCCCAGCTCTACTTCCTCTGTTAGCTCTCTCACTTCAACTCATTGAACTGCTTCCTGTTTTACCAATTTCTTGCTGATGTCCACTGCTGTGTTGTGCCTGTGCCATTTCTTTACAAGAAGGTTCTCCCTTCTTATTCTGGTCCTCTTGGATCATTCTCATTTTTTGAGTTGCATCTCCTAGAAATCCCAGGTCTCCATCATTCTGTCTTCTCTTTCCTTCAGTCATCCCCTTGACAACTTTGAGTTCTGCTTTATCACCTGCTGTTGCACGTAGCCTCTCATTGGTAAGCTCATGTTTGGGATATACTTACACTAAAAATTTGTTGTTTATATTTCAGCTGTGACTAAGTGATCTGCATTTATATTTGCTAAGTCTGACTGTCCATATTTAAGGTGACAATTGAGTAGAGATCTGATGGAAAAAAGAGTGACTCTTGTTATTATCTAGGGAAGTCAGTGTGCTGAAAGCCTGGTAAGTTCAGAGGAGCATGGTGGGAGATAAGGTTGGGGAAGCCAGGGTCAGGTAAATTAGATTGTGCAAAGACTTTGCATTTTATACTGAGTAAAGTAGATTTTTAGTGAACAGTATCACATACTGACATGTTTCAAAAGGACCACTAGATGCTGTATGGAGAGCAGTAGGGGAAGGATGGAATGCTATTAGGAGGATCTCAGAAGACAGTGTGGCTGGAGAAGTAAATTAGGACTTGCAAGTGTATAGCTGTTATTTAAATTAATAGGATTGCTTGAGGTTTGCTGGGGAGGGAGGGTAGGAAGAACTTTGACTAGAGGCTGGCTGAGATGTCTCTAGTTCCATAGACCTCTGTGAGTCAGATCTGCAGGTCAAATGTGGGCTAATGACCATGTAGTTGGGTGTCCTTGTGGATGCTTCATCTCATTCCCTTTCTCTGCCACTGATGGGAAGAGCCCTTACTTTTGCCTCTGTGGTTAACAGCACAGTTAGGCATTACTTTAGTGATTTCACAGTGATGCCTCCACTCCTAAAGGTGCTGGAGCTTGTGGACCTGCAGGACATTATATATTCCCATTGAGGCTATATTGAACCCCTTCCCAAGGAGAGGGAGGTTTAATCTGAATTACCTAAGGTTTCTACCAAAAGTCTCATTTAGTCGCTCTGTTCATTGTGAGATGTACTAGCCACACATGGATGCACACCCTCTCACATACCATTCTCTTGAATTTTTCCCAGCATATCTTGTCATCATTTCATTTTAATTATTTCTTTAAAAAGTCCGAGTTACTTGTAAAAGGGAATGTGGAATAAGCAAAAAAATACTTTAAAAAGGAAAGGAAAAAGAACCACCATTAATTTCCTATAATTTTTTTTAAAGAGAGAGAGAGAGAGAGAGAATTTTTTAATATTTATTTTTCAGTTTTCGGTGGGCACAACATCTTTATTTTATTTTATGTGGTGCTGAGGATCAAACCCAGCGACCTGCGCATGCCAGGAGAGTGTGTTACCGCTTGAGCCACATCCCCAGCCCTATAACTTTTTTTTAAGTTAGCATCTTTAAGATATAGTTGAAAACATGCTGTTTGCTTCTTATACAGTAAGATTTTCCTCATATTGAACATTTTTTATGAGCATAATTTTTATTGTCTATAGGTTCTTTTTTAAAAAGTACTTTTTAGTTGTTGATGGACCTTTTTTATTTTTAGTTTTATTGATTTTATTTTTTAAAATACATGACAGTGGAATGCATTACAGTTCTTATTACACATATAGAGTACAATTTTTCATATCTTTGTATATAGAGTAGGTTCACGCCAATTCATGCCTTTATACATGTACTTTTTTTTGCATTACAATTCTTATTACACACATATACCACAATTTTTCGTATCTGTTTATATATAAAGTGTGTTGACACCCAATTCGAGTCTTCATACATGAACTTTGGATAATGATGTCCATCACATTCCACTGCCCTTGCTAATCTCAGCCCCCTCCCTTTCTCTCTCACCCCTCTTCCTTATGTGGTGCTGAAAATTGAATCCAGTGCCTCACACATGCCAGGCAAATGCTCTTCCACTGAGCTACAACCCCAGCCTCTAAAGGCTCTTAATATGGCTCTTAATAATTCTTAATAATTGGATTCAATTGTTGAACATTTCTGCTGGTCTTTCACCCTCTCCTGTGTTCCTCTTTACCTTCTGTCTTTACCTTCTTCTTTCTGACCTCTCTTCTCACTTTGAAAATATTACTAATCGTTTGATATCCTGAGTGTGTTGGATCATGCTTGCTAAAATACCTACAGGAGAAAGCACAGAGAGAAACTCCCTTTCTGTTAACAATATCAGGAACAAACACAAACATTTGTCCATCACTTCTTTTTTTTAATTGCTTTTATTTTATTTATTTATTATGTGGTGCTGAGGATCGAAGCCAGTACCTTGAACCCAGCACCTTTCACATGCTAGGCAAGTGCTTTACCACTGAGCCACAACCCCAGCCCCTGTCCACCACTTTTTAATTAACAAGAGATTTCACAACCAGCTTGGCTCACTGTTCCAATGCTGTGCCCTCTCATATGTAGGGAGTGCTTTGTCCTACCTGGTGCCTGTGAGATGGGGAAGCTGTGGATGGCAGAGCCTGCCTGCTCATCTCCTCCAAAGACATGGCAGAGCTGGCTCTTTTGACCTGCATGTTCCAGGGGAGCTTTCCATCTGTCCAAACGTTATCCTGGAACGCAACGCCTCCACACAGTGATGAAATCCCTAACAAATGTAGTGACAACACTGAACATAAGGCCTTAATTTTTTTCAAATTGCTTGCATTTACAGTTAATTCAATTTGAATTATAAGTCACCTCCATGTGAATGACTCATGCACTTGTTATTATGAGCTTTGTTTTCTGAAATGTGCAAAACAGAAAGGAGTTGGTTTGCAAACTGTGCATAGCCAAGGTAATATTGAACTGATTTCAAGGTAAGAAAGTTACTTCATATCATTGTACATCTTGTGTTCCAGATCTGGAGTTATCAAAGAAAACTAAAGTACACAAAAGTACACATTTGAATCACTGTCCCCAGTGGTTATTGGAGGAGATAAATATGCAAATCAAACTCAATTATGTATCACAAGAAAAAAATATTTTTTCCTGTTACAGAACATTTGTTTTAGGCCAGCTGAAAGCCTTTTCCAAGTGCAAATCTTTTGGGACCTAGAAGGGCAGAGAGACTAGGCTTTGTAGGTCTTGATGGAACTGAAGGAAACAGTTTCAACAGCAAATAACTTACACACTGTATAAAAGACTGGAGAGAAACAGTAAGGAAATGTCCAGACAACAACCATATAAATAGATAATTGCTGAAATATTTGGATAATTTTGAGAATAAATGTGGGCTAGATTTTTGGACAGTGAAATCAGCTTTCCATAATAATTCTGTCTCCTAGCCAGTAATTTCCTTGTTCTCCCTAATTTACTTCACTTCTCTGTTGCTGGCAAATTCCTGTGTTCTGTACCACGAATAAACTGGCGCTCCAGCTACCAAGTTCTGTTGTGAGACTCTTGACTTGCCTTCTGTTTTTATGCACACAACTGGTTCTTGCCACCATGCCAGGGAGCTCTGGCGTCCTGACAGAACTTTGGGCTTTCTGATGACTTTTTCCAGAGGGTCTCCTGGGCTGCCCAGCAACCTAACAGTTCATTTAAATTTGGACCCAAGTTCAGAGCAAATCTAGAGTTGTGCAATTTTAACAGTTTTAGGACTCTTAGAAGGAGGTTGGGTTTGGGGAAAAGGCAATAAACAAACCCATACCTAGGCTATCTCTGCTAGGGAGCTACAGGCTGAAGTCACAACCATGGTTGGCCTGCCCTGGAAGGCAGTGGGTCATTCGAGGTACCTTTGGTATTGGTCTTTTTTTTTTTTTTTTTTTTTTGCCTGGCCAAAGGAGAGGAACAGCAGTGACTTCTACTTCTGAAAACTGTGTTTAGTGGCCTGGCATAATGGAAATTTTTAAGCTTATGACTTTGGAGGGCAGCAAGTTTGTGTTTGAAAAAATTTAAATGGATGTTTTAGGGACACATTAGAAAGCACTGGATAATGAACAGAAAGTAGATGGGTTTTGTGTGTATATGTGCATGCTAATGTATGTCTCTTCTCATCATCTTTCCTGTTTAGAGTCACTGATTAATTCTCTCAGATTCATCCTGCTGGTGTAAGGTCTCTAATGGTGGGAGCCCTATTTAATCTTGCTGAAGTTGCCAGAGCAAGGAGTTTCATTCAAAGCAACTATGGAGTGTGTCATATAGGGATGGATGTGAAGTCCTAGAAAGCATTTGCTTTGTATGCATGGGGACTATCATATTAAAAGCTGGACCAGAAATTGTGGAGGTATGTAGAGTGTTCATGGAGACAGTCCCAATTTTAGAGGAGTTTACAGTGTAAAATGGGATGAGCTATTTGTTCAGTTATTCAACATATGTTTGACAAATTTCTATACGCACAAGGCATTGAACGGGGCTGAGGGATAGTGTTGTACTAGAAAGATAGCCTATGCCCAAGGGGAGCTCATAATCTATGAGGAAGAAGACATCAGATACTCAAAAAAAAGAAATTTAAATGAGTATCATATCATAAAGCATCTAATTATGAAAATCCAGGGGGATAACTAAGGAGGTGATGGAGGACCAGTTGGGGTGGTGAGTCATCTCAAGCCTCCTCTGAAAGTTAGTTTGCTATCAGGCATTTCAGGATCAATGAACATGGAATAGTAACCAAGAGGAGAGATGGAATTCAAGATGAGACAACTAGTGGGTGCAAGAGCCCCGAGGAGACATGGTTTTGTTGGAAAGCTTGACTTGGAGGGTGGGTCTCTCTGAATGGGGTGATATTAAGACATAAGGCTGACAAATCAGGAAGCCACATCAGTGAACTTCACGCAAGCTGATTAGAGATTTGATATTTGAGGTAAAAATAAGGAAGGGAACAGGAGGAAGGTGGGTTACAAATGAAAGGGCATGGGTTTGACTCAACAGACCAGGTTTCACCTGGTAAAACTGTAGGAAATGGAAGTTCCACCAACATCCAAGTTCTCGGCTTCATCTGGACTGATAAAGCTAGGGACATCCTTGGAAATGCTATAGATTTTAGCACCAAAGCTTAGTTCCTCTCACACATTAGCTGTTTGTCAGGGTGCACAGTATCTTTAGGGCACTTGAATATTGTAATGTCATGGACTTGGGGTGTCACTAAAAGTAATAGTCTGATTAGCTGGACAGGAATAGAGGGAAACAAGCAGGAGTATAAGGGTCCTCAGAAAGCACATAGGAGCCCTAAAGACAGCAATTTTTTTGTTGGAAGCTTTTTTTTTTTTTTTCTTTTCTGATGTGATTGTGGGAGGGTCATGCAGTTACATGACCCTTCTGTTGGAACAGAGAGGAGGATCTTAGGTTTTGTGACAAATTAATGCATCTGACCAATTTCAGGATCTAAATGCCTCTGCCCTTATGCAGTTCTTAGGCAAACAGTTCTGAGCTGTGCACAAAGATGAAGGCAACAGACAAACAAAAAACAAAGATGCCAAATGTGGAGGAGCTCAGAGTTGAAAGTTGGAAGGGGATTTTCATATGACATTTCCAGAAAAAGCTGGATGATGTACAGGAGTGACTAGCAGGTAGCTGGTAGCATTGGCTTATTATTTGCCAAGAAACAAATGAGAGAAACGAATCTAACAGTTAGAGTACCAAGGAAGCAAAATTTTAAATGAGTAGGGTTTAAAGAAAGGGAAAGAAAACAAGATGAGAGATTTTAAAAAAATAATGAGAATAAAACAGGTGATAAAAGTTAGGACTTGCAGAAAGAACCTGGGTAAAAGGATGGCAGTCTCTGAGAAGGTACAGAAAGAAGTTGAAGGAAGTGAGGGAGGCACTGAGAGCAGCTGGTGCACAGGTGCCTGTCAGGGTGGGGTTTGGTCCTGCCACCTTCTGGCTGCTGAGCCCTGCAGCTTTCTCATCTCCAACATCTGCAGTCTACTGCAGTGACCAGAGGCTTCTGCCCATGATGCCTGGCCCTGCCCCCTCTTGGAATTAGTGGAATGCATCTGTTTGTGGGCTGGAGATTAGAGCCCAGGGCCCAGGACTACTAGGATAGCTGACTTTTTGGGTGGCCTCACAAGACATGCTTCAGACCCTAAGCTGATCCTTCTAAACTTCCTTCTCTGATAATCTATAATTTTCTGTTTTTAGAACTACATTGTCAGCGGTGTCAGAGAGACCCTTCTCAGATGATTCATCCATTTAAAACTAGCAGTAATATCTCTTGTTTGGAAATTAAGCAACAGAAAGGAATTCAAGCAGGCAAACTAAGTGAAGACATTTTAAATTAAAATACATCCATGGTTATATTACCAACTTAAGTCAGTTTTGCTCCTGAACTTTGAACATGGTTTAAAAAAAAACGTATTTTAATTTATATCTCAATTGTTTTTTCACTTGGAAATTTTGAGTTCAAAGAATACTCTTAAAGGTTTTCACCTCACCACATCTCCCACAATGCCCGATATCCATTAGGTATTTTGTACAGTGATTGGTCCATTTTGAATATTTTTCATTTTATTAAGTGTGTTTGTTTATTTATCCTCAATTCACCTTGTTCCAAAGAGATTGAAAGTGGATCTTAGAAAGTTGAAGTTTAGAGATGGATAAATATTTTGAGAAGATGAAAATGGAAAATTTTAAATAGAAACAAATGTGCATAATTTAAAAATATTCTAGATACTGTTTTGATGCTGGAATGTTTTATGTCCAAATAGTGCTGTTTTGACATGGTTACCTGACATCGTCCTCCCCTAGGAATCCCATTGTTTATTTGTAGAATAGAAATAGGGTGACTGTGATGTGATGTTTTGTCCCATCCCTTGGAGTCAGTGTCATGAGTGGACAGACCCGAATCAGACCTGAATCTCAGTCGCAGGAGTATAACTAACAGTGCAATGCTGAGTTTCTTTATTAAATTAAGGGGTTTTCCCTTTGTTAAACAAGTGAATAATATTCATTACTGAAAAACAGAAAAAAATTTAAATTCTCATAACCTACCACAACCTGGAGACAAACTCTAAAATTTTAAATGTATTTTTTTTCCTAGAAAATTTTAAATGTGTATGTGTGTGTATTATGCTGAAAAAATTTTTGCCGAAACATGCCCTAGTATAATTAATAGTCTCTGTAATCATTATATTTAATATGTTGTCCATGCAATAAATGAGTCAGAATTTGCTTAACTGTTTCTTTATTGTTAGACATCTATGTTGTTAACAGTTTTTCATGATTTTAATGAACACTTTTTTACACCTGTTACTTAATTTTTGGGAACCATAGTTTTGCCATCTATATATTATAAATCATTTATCTCAATTTTATTGGTAGTAATAAATAATATGATAAATAGTAGGTATTTATTAAATATGAACCCACATTTGTTTGTAGGTCCATGCTTATAAATATTGTCACTGATATTTTAAAAATGATAATTATAAAAATGTAAAATTCCTTGATTTATACAAGATTCTGCAAAGTTGCTTTAGAATCCATTTGGTAAGCTGAGAACTGAGTATCTTTTTTTGGGAGGGTGCTGAGGATCAAACCTAAGGCCTCACACAAGCAAAGCATTATACTCTACCACTGAGCTATCTTAGCCCCTGAAAAATGACTATCTTCAAACCACTAGGGCAGTAGTTTCCAAGGTCCCCAAGCCCCTAGGAAGTTTTTGTTTTTTTAAATTCTTCCCTAAGTTTTTATAGAAATTTCAAGTACACTCAAAAGTAGAGAGAAATAGTACAATAAATCCTCATTCCACCAGCATTCATTTAAAATAATTTTGTTTCCTCTTTCTAACCAGCTTTTTCTTTTTTCTTCTTTGTTTTAATTTGTATTTTTTTGTTGGAATATTTTAATGTAAATACTAGTCCCCATAACATTTAGTTATGCTGCCTATTTCTAAAATATATGAATTTATAAAATATCACATATTCACAATACCATCATACTCTCTGGCAATTTGAATAATAATTTCTTAATCTTATTTAATTTCTATGTCCCCTCATTTGCCCCCAAACATCTTTTGATAATTGGTTTATTTGAATAACAGTGAAGACAAAAAGTCTTCACCTTGCATCTTGCTGAAGTACCTCTTGTGTCTCAATCTGTAGCAGTTGGGGAATTTTTTGTTTGTTTTTTTAAATAAGAATTCTTGAGTCTCATCTCTCTACTGAATCAGAGTTACTGAGTATGCATTTTATAAAAGCTCTGCTGTGGTTTCTGATAGACAAATAGTTTTGAGAACTCCTGTATAAAAAGACAACTTTGGAATGAATTCTTTAATAAAGAGTAAACTTTTTGAAATATAATTACCTGCAAGTTCCCTAGTTTATTTATATTACAAATTTTAACATTTTAGCTATTAGATTTTGCCAAAGTGGGATTGTTTTTTAGGTGAATGATGATCAAAATGATTTGTAACTTCTTTCTCTTGTTGCTTCTTTTTCCTGGTGGCTGTTCTTGGTAAATGGTGATTTTCTTGCTATCTGTGCATGCTCTCATTTCTCAATTGTTGGCACTGTATCTGTAGTTATCTATCTTTTCTTTGCAAAAAAAAAATTGGTTATGGAAGATAATCGTTATAGAAAA
This sequence comes from Marmota flaviventris, assembly GCF_047511675.1. Taxonomy (NCBI): domain Eukaryota; kingdom Metazoa; phylum Chordata; class Mammalia; order Rodentia; family Sciuridae; genus Marmota; species Marmota flaviventris. The sequence goes on from NC_092502.1 coordinate 53,353,319, forward strand.
CTGAAAATATAGAGAGAAATAAGAATAACACTTGCCTACAATGTCTCTATTTAGAGATAATGTGTTTTGCTGTAGTCTAGTCTTTTCTGTGACAATAAACTTTACTAAAAACCAAGTTTAAAAATTTTTTAAAAATGTCTACAGTTCTTTACTACAAGTTTAATGGCTTGTATTCCAGTATTCTAGAATATAGATATGGTCTAACTTTGGATATTTTACTCACTTAAATTTTCCCCTGCTATGGGAATCCTTATCAGAGTTCTTATATGATTTTAAAAAATGCATATCTATTTACTATTTTTTTGGTATAGATTTTTACATTTTTGAGTTAAAATACGTCTATATTTTAAAAGATTTTTATTTGCCTTCAGAAGGGCTGTGTCAGTGTATGCCCGATTTGGGTGAGAGACTGTTTTCCTGATTCTGGTTCTACCCTGTGCCTTTTTCTATTATATACCATTTTTGTGTACTTCCCTCTTTCCTATTAATGGTTTTCAATAGAATACCCCAATTATGCTTTCAAGGCACATCACAACTGATGATTCAGTATTTATTTGGTCCTTTTTGACTCTTTTGTTTTTGGTACCTGGATTAAACCCAGGGGTGCTTAATAATGAGCCACATCTCCAGCCCTTTTTTATTTTTTATTTAGAGACAGGGTCTTGTTATATTGCTGAGACTGGCTTTGAACTTGGGATCCTCCTGCCTCAGCCTGAGCCTCTGGGATTACAGGTCTGTACCTGGCCCCTTTTAACTCTTGAGTATTAGGAAAATACCCTTTAGAGGCCTGGGGAGCCATCTGTGGTCAGTTCCAAGCCCACAATGTCATTTAGAGGGATTAAGGAAGTTTAGAACCATGTAGCTGGTAATGTCGTTTTTTTTTTTTTTTAATTTGTTGATCACTTTTAGATACTGCTTTGTCACAGAGATAGTGAAAATGTCCTCGTTTTATAGGTGTCTGCATTTCATTGGAAGATTTTAAAATGAATCCAAAAATAAATAAACTTTGTCAAATACCTTTAGGACTTTGGGGGTCCAAGTTTGCAGAAAAAGGTATTTTACATTCAATTGTATTGTTTTTGTTTGTGTTGCCCTTCTTTCTCCTCCCACATGTATACTGACACTTAAAAAAAAAAAGCATAGCATCTCTTTCTCCTCCCATGCAAACTCTGACAGCAAGCACTCTGGTAAGGAAGAGTTGGAACTCAAGTCCCATTTGATACAAAATGTTAGATGTGCCAATTTCCCTATTTGGCTTTTTGCCTGCCTCAATCTAGTCTCTTATGTCACATAGGAGTCCAAGGGCTCTCATTATAGGGTGACTGAAAAAGGAATAATGTAGAGAAGGAAAGAAGAGAACTGAGGTTTGGGTGGGGAAAAGGAGAGCTGGGATATTTGAATCTTTTGAAAGACTGGAGAAATGCATGGTTTGGAATGAATCATGGCCTTTAAACAGAGCTCACCAGAGTGACATGAGTGAGGAAGGGCAGAGAATACAAGATCCCAGCTAAATTTCGATCCAGTCCAGGACACGCCAGCCTTAGAGATTGACCTGCCAGATTGGGTGACTGCTCCTTCTCTGTCAGAGGCAGGTAGGATTACGCATCTCTCTTTGGTGCTGAAGGTGTCCTACAACAGAGCAGCCACACCAGAATTCCTTGTGTTGGTGACTGTTTATGCAGCACAACAGGAAGAGCCAATCTGGTGGTTTTCTAAATAATTATTACAGAGTAGATGGCCAGCAGGATAATTCAGACTCCAATGGAAATGATTTTTATCTTAAATTGTACACTTTAGCCACTCACATTGGTAGAATGAATGTTGCCAAATTTCAGTTTATTTTTGTGCTGTTTAGATACACTTCATATGGTGCTTTGTTTTAAAAGGCCTCAAAGTATTTTTATGGAACAGACACAGGAAGTTTGGTTCTCAAGGACTAGGGAAAAAATGTTATTGCTCCATTGGTAAGTGCATTTGTCCAGATCCACTTTTTAAGACAATAGGCCCGCTTAGAGCTGGCATTAAATAATTCTGGTCTCTTACAGGTACAGTGTCTTAATTCAGAAACTTTTTTGTTTTTGGCAATCACACGCCTTGATTTAGATGGGACAGAGATCAGGGATTAAAATGGTTCTCCCCAGAAGGAAAGTAGACAAGTTTGACAGCAGTGAAAATCAAGACATTGCTGAATCCAGAAAATTTATGGTTAAGACTAGAGAAGTCTGGAAAGTTGGACAACTCTGTCACTTATTAATTTATTGGCCTGTGTAACATGTTTTACTTCAGAGGAGTAATCTGTGACCTCTGAAAGGATATGTCTTCAAGTTTTGTGTTTTTTCTCTCTACATAAAATAAATATATTCTATGTACTTTTCTTTAAAAAGTAAAATAAAGGAATACAAAAAAGTTCTATAATGTGGTGTCCAGATCTAAGAAAAAAAAATTATTCATTCTTGATTTACATTTTGTATGCCCCAAAGGTTCGATACCAGAACTTTAGCATTACTGTGTAGAGTGAGTGTGGGTAACTGATAAAAACTTTAAAAAATGAAAAAATCTTGTGTTGTATTTTCCTGAAATTTCTCCCAGTACCATGCTGAATCCATATAATATCTGTGTGTGTGTGTCTGTGTGTGTGTCAGACATACACACACACACACAGCAAAGACCACAGAGCACAAGGTCCAGGGACTCTTAAGCTGTGGGTGCCTTTTTTACTGCTCACCCAGCTGGGCTCCTAGTACATTTTAAGTCTTGGTGACTCACAGTCTATTTGTTTTGTTGCCTCATTTAAATTGTAGTATCATAAATCACTCCATTTTTTAATCATTTGAGTTAGCAAACACCCCAAAGCATTAAAGTTAAACAATGTTAATGGGGATTTACTTTGGATGCCATTGTTTTAATATGACAAATGGCCGTGCATCAAGCTGCGTAGCACAGTTTATTTATGCAGACATAATTAGGCCTTTGAAATGAAATATACAGTGAACCATTTGCCAGAAATTCAATGTCTACTTGACATGGCCCCCTCCTCCAAACTTGCTACTCCTATGTGCTTTGCAGGATCAAGGCAAATTGCAAGCTAGATGAATATTCTGGGTTTGGGAAAATCGTCACTTGGCTTGGAGAAGTTACCTGATATTCTGGATGGAATACTTTCTCCTCCATTTGTTTTGCCTTTTCTAGTAGAAGAAACTTGGAAGTTGGAGAAAAAATATATTTTTGACTTTAGACATCTGAAGAACAGTCAGTTAACCAAAGACGTCTCATTGTACAGAGGGACTTTCATGGTTTGAAAAGCATAGGGCCCCAATATGCTTCACACACACACACACACACACACACACACACTTCTATAGAAACTATAGAATGTCCCTCTTAGAGATCTTGAACAACAGCTCATCTTCAGGATCTTGTCCAAACTACACAGTCTTTGTTTTTGTCCATAAGCATTTAGTCTGTTGTGCTCATTTGTGTGGGGAGGACATGAAAAGTAGTAGTTCACTTAAGGACTAAGTTGGCAGAACAGACAGATTCTGGGTACGAGGACCAACCTGCAAGGGACTGTCACAATTTGTGTCTAACTCTCGTTCGTGCAAAAGTAGGCTCAACCTTTCTCATTAATATGAGAAGGTGTTGGATGGCATCAAAGAAGGCAGAGAGAGGGACCTGGGGCTGCCCTCAGGATCCCATGAGCTGTGTGACACTTGTGGCAACTGCTGTATCTCTTTCGCTTGGGATGAAATATCAAAGTTAGTTAGGTGACTGCTTAAAAGTCTGAAACCAGGGAACTGCTGACCCTAATTGGTCATGATTTTTCTGGTGAAATTAGTATAACATCTCTGTAGTAACAGAAGGGCCCTGGCAGTGACTAGTAAGCTGACATTACTTGGGATAATCCCTTTCTCTGGTCTCAGCTAATTAGTTATGGAAATGGTCTCAGGCCAGCCACCATCATCACATTTGTGCCCTCAGAATCAGCCCTGTAATTTTAATATACTACTGGTTTCTTAAATTCCATTTTGACCAATTTTTTTCTTTCTTTTTTTGGTACCAGGGATTGAAACCAGGGTTCCTTAACCACTGAGCTACTGCCCCAGTCGTTTTTTAATTTTTTTTTTTTTTAATTTTTTTAGAGACAGGATCACATCAAGTTGCTTAAGGCCTCACTAAGTTGCTGAGACTGGCTTTAAACTCTTGATCCTCCCGCCTCCACCTCTCAACTGCTGGGATTACAGGTGTGCACTGTGTCCAGCTTGACCAGTTTTTTTTTCTGCTGAAGCAAGATGTATCTTGCTGGCAACAGATGATACATATTCATACATTTGCTTAAGATATAGGAAATAAGATTAATTTCAAGGAGAATATTCTCAGACAATGACAAGAATTTTCAAAGATTTATACCTGCCATTACCATTGTTTTCAAGAAAAAAATTCCAGCTAGTCACCTGATCCGTATTATCCTAGGTATTCCCATAACCACAATCACCTTAGTAATTAGTAAGCTTTTTGGGTTTTATATTGATACAAATGGCTCCTTCTTTGGAGGTAAGGAATGGTTGATAAATACTTTTGGTGCAAATGACTTAGCAGTAAGTTCAGCTGAAAATACTGACTTCAAAGTTTCAACAAAGACCTCTTCTCACTCTTAGCACCTACTTTCTTTTACTCCAATTTGCTGGAAGTGTTGGGGTAAATCTAACAGTTGAGGAGGAAGAAAACAAATCGAAAGTCTGGGAAGAAGTTCTTATTTCCATTCCTTGGAGGTAAGAGATCAGGTTTCAATATCATTAAGAGAAGTTTATAGAAAAACTTAATTGGGATTGAAAAATTTAAGGCACAATTAGTTTGAGACTTAATCCATCTCAAGGCTTAATTTTTAAATCTATGCCTGGAACAATCTATGGAAGAAAATAAAGCAAATAATTTTGATCCTGGAACAAAGCTTTGAGAAAAATGCTGTTTTAAGGGCTTTCTTGTAGGGGAGGGGAAGAAAGAAGGGACTGTTGATATGTCACTATGAAGCCATTTAGGATCCTATTGAATCCAGAACTTGCTATATAGATTGTCATTAGCAAATAACACCCTCTGATTCCAGGTGCAGTAAGAATTTCTGGGTGTTCATAAAAAACAAACAAACAACAACAACAACAAAAACACCTGAAGGTTTACCCTAAACCCACGGAACTAAGGTGCAAGGGAACACCTTACATTGCCAACAAGCCCAGAGTTTAAGGACTCTACATGAAGGTTGTTATATGATTTTTCCCAAGCATTTCTGCCTCTTGGTCCCACACAAAGAATGGACCTTTTGGAGCTGTGTAGAATAATATGAACAGACCTTAGCGATCACATAGGCTGCTTTAAATTCACATTCTATGTCACGTATCTTTGGGCAAGCCACTATTAACTTTCTTAGTTTCATTTTCTTATTTGTAAAATGGGGCATGCCAACCTCACTTAACTTGGATGAGAATTAAATAAAACTAAGTTTCTTGTAGCACACTGCTTATCATATAGTAAGATTTCTGTAAATGTTTATCTTCCTGTTTATTGCATTTTTTTAAAAAATCTAGAGTATGAAGTCTGTTCAACTTAGGATTTAAGCCAGGGAGAATCAGAAAATCCAGTATTTCAAACCTAGGCAGTTCCTATTTATGAAATAAGCAGATGAAGGATAAGCATCCTTTTCCCTCCCTCGTCTCTTCTTTAATTTTTTCTCTACAGCAGTTAGTCCTGACACACATCTGGAGGAATCAGGAAACCCTCAGGCATAGGGAATAACTGATTTTTTAATACGGCAGCACACATTTGTTTTTTGATTAGACTCAGGTATAAAGGATTTCTCTTTGTGGTAGCTTTTCTTAAATTCTGTCATTTTTTTTTTTAGAGATTATTATTTTTTTGAATGGAGGGTTTACTAGAAATTGAACCCAGAGGTGCTTAAGCACTGAGACACATTCCCAGCCCCCCAACCATTTTTTCCCCCCTGGGGCTGGTGATTGAACCCAGGGCCTTTTGCATGTGAGGCAAGCACTCTACCAACTGAGCTACATCCCCAGCCCATCCTTTTTATTTTTTTATTTTCAGACAGGATTTCACCAAATTGCTTAGCGCCTTGCTTGTGATCCTCCTGCCTCAGCCTCCTGAGCTGCTGGGATTGCAGGCATGTGCCACTGTGCCTAGTTATTTAGGAATATTTTTTAAATGATAAAGTCCATGTGTTCCATGGAAGTGTTTATGATATTAGGAGATTACAAATTGCACTTAAGCCAAATGATAGCCAATAAACATTTACTAATTATCTCAAGTGATGGTCTGAGAATTTGGTACAGCTGCAATTCTGCATGTATTTTTTGTTGTTAACACAGCATTGTCTGCAACAAAATGCTTTTCATTATGTTAAAAATATTTCTGTTAATATTATCAGAATTTATCATGTACTAGGCATTGTTCTGTGTACTTTGCACGTATTATTTATCTATCTTAGCCTTAAATCATCCTTTTGCAATGATTTGATTATTGCCATTTAAACTACCAAAAAGCCTGAGGCTCTGAGAGCCTGCCTGTATCTATCTATCATGACACCATGATACATTGTATCATTGTATACAACTTTTTTTTTTTTTTTTTTTTTTTGGTACCAGGTATTGAATCTGGGGGCACTTAATCACTGAGCCACATTCCTGGCCTTTTTTTTTTTTTTTTTTTACATTTTTAACTTGAAACAGGGTCTTATTAAATTACTGAGGCTGGCTTTGAAATTGTGATCCTCCTGTCTCCGCCTCCCAAGACGCTGGGATTACAGGAGTGTGCCTCCATGTCTGGTTAGGTACGTATTCTTGTTGTTGTTCTAAGCTTTACCACTGAACTACATCCCTAGGCCTTTTTATTTTTTATTTGAAAACAGAGTCTCCCTAAGTTGCTGGCCTTGAACTTGTGATCCTCCTGCCTCAGCCTTCAGAGTCACTTGGATTACAGATGTGTGCCACTATGCCCCACTTCTTTTCATAAATTTTAATGTCTGTCTTTCTCTGTAGACTGAACAAGAACAAGTTGAGATCAAAGACTGTGGCTAACTCAAATGTATATCCTCAAGCATGGATAAATATTGGCTGAATGAACAATGAGGATAACAGTTACTTTTTTGGTATTGTGTGTATGTGTCTGGTACCATGGCAGATGTTTGCTTCTAAGATGACTTCAGTTTGCATCTGAGCTCTGTTCCCTACTAGAAGTGTATCCTTGGGTTAGTTGCTTAGCCTTTCCGTGTCTCTAAGACGTAATGGACATAGTAATAGTGTCTTTTCCATAAGGCAATTTGAGGATGACATGAGCTATCATGTATAAAGCACTTAAAATAGTACCTGGCAATGAGTGAGTAGCCTATAGTGTTAATTATCACTATTATTTCCAACCTGGGAATACCTCATTCTGAATGTTATCCCCTTTTTATAGCAACTGTCTTTTTGATATCATACTTAAAAATGTTTCTGCAGAGAGTTTGGAACTTCTTTTATTAGTGGAGCTGAATTTTTATATTGTGGTCTTTTCCGAGTTAAGAGCAGCCCATCCATTAGCACATGCAGAGTAACATGTGGAGAAATATCTCAGGCCTTCCAAAATGAGAATTTTTGCTGGCTCAAACTTCACATGGTGATAGAATAAACACATTTCTTTGTTTAGATAACAAGTTATGTAGGTTGTTTCTGTGTGTGTGTTTCCTCTTCCTAACTTATCAAAGAGAAGTTTCTCAATCTTGGATTTTTGATAAGTACTTTCTAATGGGTCTCATTGTTTAGCTTTTCACAAGAGCAGGTATATTATCCCTGTATCTCTGGTGAAGCACTCTCCAAGTGTGTTGACATTTCAGAAAACTTTGACTGTTTCTAAATGCATCCATGTTTTCTGCTTAGAAGTGGTTGGCTCACACTCAAGGAATATGCCAAAACAAGGTAGTTTGTAAGTATTACCTCTAACATAAAAGAATTGCAGTTGTATACACGTATGTACAGTTCAACATCTTCCAGGACCCTGCCTTTTCATAAGAGTATTATTTTAGAAGTCTTAATTATTAAAAGTTTTTTTTCTCTTCCAAATGTATTAGCTTTTTAATTTTTTCCCTATTTTCCAGCATATGGCTATTAGATCTTTTTTTCTAATTTATTTATTAGTTACCCAGAATGGGTGTTTTCATCTTTATTTTGTGTCTTATGCTCTGCAGTAACTCTTTCTTACTCATTCTACTTACTACCTGTTCAACTCAGCTTTAGCTTTGTTCTTTCACCAAATCAAAGGAAGACATCCCTTTACATGTCTTCAATGATACAGAGTATTATATTTTTACAGTTGTTGAAGCTTGGTAAATTTTTACATGCTATCTTTAACAAACATTATCTTGAAGACTGTTTTTAGATAAACAATACATCGTGTCTGTTGAATTCTCCTAGCCCCCAGAGTGTACAATATTCCTATAATTATCTTCCTAGTAAGCTTTGTAAGAAGAGAGGACACATTAATATTGATAACACATTTTATGTTTTGGAAAGAAGATACAGTAAGCAAAACCCTATGTAAGAGGGCTGTGAATATGAAGGTGAAAAGGAAATACTTGTTTGCAGAAATAATGCAAGTCATTGTTGATATGATTGCCTTTTCACTTAAAGTATTCTGATTATCATAGGTTATAAATTTTGCTAAGCCAAGGAGACAACAGTAGGAATCTCATATAAATTCCTCCTGAGGATATAATCCAGTGGTAGAGGGCTTGCCTAGTATGAGTGAGGCCCTGAGTTCCTTCTCCAGCAAAAAAATAAATTAAAAAAAAATCTTTCTATGCAAAATGTGTGTTATCCCTACAAAGAAGAGAAAGAGCATTCTTGTCCCTTTGAAACAGAATCAGAGCCAAAGCTTCCATCATAGAAAGTAAAAAACAAAAGTTCTGGTAGTTTATTGTACTTTCCTGGAAAAAAAAAAAAGACAAAAGAACAAAACATAACCAAAATATCCTCTTTAAAAAAAATAAAAATAAAAGTCAGAATTAGCATTGCAAATATAATCCAGAACTTCCGAGCTGTCACTTAGGGTGAACCGTTTGATAAATTGGATTTTGATATTTACAAAATCTATTAAAATACAACCAATAGTGTGTTTGTTTATATGTTGACAAGATGATGTACACCCTGAAGGTCAAGGGTGATGTGAACTGTTATGGTGTTCTTGTCAAAGTAACTAAAGCAGCGGGGGTGGGGACATTTTAGGAGTTTTGGTGGAATATTGGGTTCACCACAGTGTGACAACAAATGCAAAGATCATCTAGAAAAAGTTCAATTGATTTGAGACAAAAAAATCTGTGATGTTTATCAATAAAAAAAGGAAAAATAAAGAAAGTAAAAAAGAAAACGAAAAGTCTCCTCTATCCCCTGTAGCATGTTAGAAAATTGGCAGCTCAAATGGAAAAACAAATAGTGAAATTAAACAGAAAAGCACTGATTTAACTTCTTGGGTGGTTTATCAAATGCCACATGAACTTTTCATTCTGTCTTGTCATTTATTAATTACCCTCTTTTAATCAAACCAGTTAAGGATCAGTTTACAAACTTTGGGTTATTTCTATGTAAATAGTTCCAACAAACTCAAAGTCACTTTGTCCTAATACTAAATATCTTTTTCTAATTGTTAGCCAAGTTGTACTTTTTCCCCCAGTAAAAACTCAAAATGTATCTGAAAATGAATGTAGGATTTACTTACTATTCTTCTGGCATGATTTTACTACTGCATTTGGATTCCTTGTTCTCCTCTTCTTAACAATTGTAATAGACTCAGTTATTGGATAGTTTAGCTCAAAAACATAACACTAAAAAGAATGTAGATGAACTCAAAGTTGGTTAAGATTTTCAGTAGAGATGTTTATGTTATTGCTTCAAATTAGCATCTAGAAGAAATGGAGTAAAAGTAGCACAAGTTAAATTCAGTGTAAAAAATGAAACTTCCTCTAATGTGAAGGAATATTATAGTCTGTTAACCAGCTATGAATTGATATAAGAACATAGGTTTAGATGTTAGATCCCCTCCATATATTTAGAAAGCATCTAAGTTTTTGTGTTTTAAATTACAGTAGTGGGGCTGGGATTGTAGCTCAGTGGTAGAGCCAGCCCTTGCCTAGCATGTGTGAGGCACTGGGATCAATTCTCAGCACCACATATAAATAAATAAATCAATAAATGTCCACTGACAACTAAAAAATATATTTAAAAAGAATTACATGAACACACACAAAAGCTAATTTATGAGCATATTTAAATCTAATTTTGTTGGTTCATTTTTTACTGTGTGGGGGTAGTGGGGGTCGGGTAGAGGGATTGAACCCAGGGTCTTGTCCACACTAGGCAAGTACTCCAAAACTGAGCCACATCCTTTTTGAAAGTATTTTTAAAAGGAACTGAATTTTTCATGTGTTTGTCAGAAAATGGATTAATTAAATGAAATTAAGCCAGGATGACTATAAACAGAAAATTATTAAGCTCATATCTCCCTACCATTTTCAGCTAGGATTTCTGCTAAACAGTTTGTGGTTTAGCTCATAGGAATTAATACTTTGAGTCCGTTTCAATAAACTGGCTCATCTCAAGTTACTGCTCCGCAGGCAGAGATGTGCAGTAGAATGTTACGCAAGACATCAGTGTTTTAAGAAGCTAATTACATTGCAATGTAGGGGCACTTAACACAGTGATTGCCTCCACAGGCAATAAGACAACCAGATCTTATCCAAATAACCCATAAAAAGAAGAGAAGTGTTCTTTAAAGAAAACTCACTAATACCTTAAGTAGTTAAAAACTTTTGCTGAAAACAAATAATCTGTATGATTGTCTTGACTTAAAAGATCATGATTACCCCAGAAGTAGCAATTCTTAGATGGCTTACACAGGCTAGAAGCATAGTGAGATAAAATATGTGAAAAGTATTTTGAAAACAGTAGTCTTACATGAGTACCAAATATTGTCACATGAGCATGAATGAAGCTACCTTTGCTTCATTTACAACTGATACTCATTCTCTAAGGTGCAGGTTTAGAAATCAGCAGCTCAGACAGAATGGGTCATGGGAAGTCTTCAAGGCAATGTGGAACTTATGAAATTTGCCACACTGAAAAAGCTAAACTTGTTCCCCCCAAACAAAAGTACAACAAACCAAAACAGAAAGGCATCTCTGGCTGCATGAGTGAATGGAGCAGTTTCTCCAAGAAGGCTCCACTCTATGCACTTGTCCAAGGGCTGCAGCTCAGCTTCCTATTAAGACCTGTGGTTTAGCAAAACTTTAAAGTGGGTCCATTAATGGTTGCCGCAGATGGGAAGTTGGTGAGGCATCATTACACCAACCCCACCCCCTACAACTCCCTCGCCCAGAGCCCCAGGAACTACATCTAAGCCCTAAACTATTACTAAAGCTGATTAATCAACCCTGACTGCTTTGAAATAAAACAAATGATTTAAGAATTAAAATTTCTGTATCCCATTATCAAACTCATTAAGTCATCTAAAACTGCTGAATTTTGGATGAATTTCTAAATTCCTAAGAATCTATTCATACAAATACCCCCCCTACACACATATTTATCCATGATACACAAATATTAAAATAACCAGACCAATCCACTTGGACAGCTGAGTTCAACATAATTATTTTAACATTTCATTCGTTTGTTTTGTTAACTGTCACATTGCCTTGGGATATTTAAAAAAATTATTACTTTTTCACTCTCACTAAAGTAAAGGAAATTAAAGTATTAAAATGACATTTTCAGATGGTCTAAAATCTTTCTTATAGTAAAAATGAAACTCTCTTGTTAGGTCAATTCTTACTATTCTGCTGGATGTGTGAGGGTTTTTCAGAGAGGCCTTTTTGAAGGGAAAGTGAACATATTTCTTGTTAGGGTTTGGGGGAAGATTACATTTCTAGCCCCATTTCACTCTGAAGACAGACATTTATCCTCTGTTGAAAGTCATTCTATTTATGACTTTTAAGACTGTGATCATAAGACTACAGTTTGAATGTGTTCTTTGGCATGTTACATGGTGACCCATACACCACTTTATTTTATTTCTGCCTGGCCATTTTAATGCATTTATTGGGTTCATGTTGGCCAAGAATTGCAATGAGATATATGCTGTTTATTCGCACAATAGACTAATTTACAGAGCATCAGATACCCAAGAGGCCAGTTAAAGTGTTTCTAATTGTTATTATTTCCTTTTCTTTGGTAGAAAGAATGAAAATATAAAAAGAAAAAAATAAACTAATTAGAAATTGTTTAGGTAGCCAGTCAAAGAGACTATGCATATATTTAGCATGTTTGACTTCATTTTGAAAACTTTTGGCTACAATTTTTCCATTTTTGTTTTGTTTTGTTTGGTACTGGGGATTGAACTCAGAGATCCTTTATCACTGAGTCACATCCCAGTCCTTTTTGTTTGTTTGTTTTTTGTTTTGAGACAGAATCTCACTTAATTGCCCAGGACATCAATAAGTTACTGAGGCTGGCCTCAAATTCTGCAATTCTGCCTCAGCCTCCTGAGTTGCTGGGATTACAGACATGAGCCACTATACCCAGCCACAATTTTTCTTAAAAAAATTTTTTAATCCTCTTTCTTTGAGGCCAAAAGCTGGAAATATAATATTGTTCATATCATTTGACTTTTTTCTGCTCTTAGTGCTAGAAAAGGTTTAATGTTGTTGATTTTATTTATGCTGAATTTAGGCAAATTAATACATTGTAGTATATTTCTACTCAGTTTCCTTATCATTTCTTTTTTTTTAATTTTTTTTGCTTTTTAGTTGTAGTTGGACACAATATCTTTATTTTATTTTTATGTGGTGCTGAGGATCGAACCCAGGGCCTTGCACGTGCTAGGCAAGCACTCTACCATTGAGCCAAAACTCCAGCCCCTCCATATCATTTTCAAACTGTCATTCACATTCCACAGGATTTTTTTTCCCATGTTTCCCCCTCTCCCCCATCACTGCTCCCTCATGTCTTACAGTTATGCCAGCTATGAGTGCATGGCAGTTTCAGCAGCTGAGAGGCACCCCAAATTTGCAATGTGGTTTGGTGGCAAAAGCCCACCCTCTGCAGGCAAGTTCCTTTCATTCCCAGCTCCATCTTTTCCTAACCTTGTGGTCTTGGCAACATAATCCTCCTCATGTCTGTTTCCTATCTGTGAAAGAGGATAATGGATGGCTCTGAGGATGAAGTGAGATACTATATGGTGCATCCTTGGAATGGTCCCTGGCATGAGAGTAAGGGCCATATCTGTGCTTGCTGTCATTTCCCAATATGCCTATTTCTATATCACTCCTACAGTCACAAGTGTGACAGGTTAGGGAATAATAAATAGGAGCACTAAATTGGAAGTCAGAATCCTGAGATCTGAGCCTGATTTTGCTTTGGTTTGCTGTGCAAGGTGACTGTACAAATCATTCTTGGAGTCTTAAGATCATTGAATTGTAGAATTTAGAGACTTTTGAGTTTCCCTGGCACTTTATTTATTGATGAGCAAACCAGGAGATCCATAGAGCTTAATATTATCCACTCTGTAGCACACATAGCTAGGGCAGAGCCGGCCTTGGAAGTCAGTGCAGTGTCCTTGTTCTTAGGCCAGCATTTCTCAAAAAGTGGCACATTGTTGGATTCAAAATAATTTTAGGTGGCATGCAGAAAAACCCTTCAACAGATGAATGGATAAAGAAACTGTGGCATACATACACAATGGAATATTACTCAGCATTAAAAGAGAATAGAATTATGGCATTTGCAGTGGATGGAGTTGGAGAATATCTTGCTAAGCCAAGTAAGCCAATCCCCAAAAAACCAAAGGCTGAATGTTCTCTCTGATAAGTGGCTGCTGATCCACAATGGGGGTTCATGCGGAAAATGGAGGAACTCTGATGGGGCAAAAGGGAGGGAGGGGTGAGGAGGAGGGCATGGGAGCAGGAAAGATGGTGGAATGAGACAGACATCATTACCCTAGGTACATGTATGACTGCACATATGGTGCAACGCTTCATTGTGTACAACCAGAGAAATGAAAAGTTGTGCTGCAATTGTGTACAGTGAGTCAAAATGCATTCTGCTGTCATATATACCTAATTAAAATAATTAATTAAAAAAGAATATATATGGTATACCAAACTCATAACTTTATAAATATTATTGCTTAAGGTGAGGCTGAATACCATGAACAAATTGATTTAAAGTCATTTTAAGAATAATATTAAGTATGTAATGGTCCAGGTAGTATAGAGACAGCAAAAACCATGAATGCAGATATTGAGATGAGGAAAGTCCTGCCTACTCTGGTTTCACTCCCTTTCAGATACCAACCTGGACCAGAATAATAAAACAACCCACTGGGTTTCTTTTTTTTTTTTTTTTCTCTTTAGAGATAAAATTCTTATTAGAGCTTTATAGTTATACATAGTAGTTGGGTTCATCCTGACAAATTCATATAGTCCATTGGGTTTCTATGATGTACAATTTCTTTTAATTTGTGATTTTGTGCCCTAAGATAAGAAACTTCTTAGGCCTGAGGAGTTTTTCCTGTTCAAATAATTCTTTTTTGAAAAATAAGTATGTGAATGAATATTGGTAAATGATATGACACACTGTTCTGGAATCCTAAAAAGAAAGCAGTAGCCACTGGCAATTGTACCAACTGAAGGAAGTGTGAAACATACTTAGGAGGAAAAGGCAGATATAAAAACAAAATGTCAGGAATGGGTCTGATAGCAGGTTATCTTATCACACTCAATGGGCATTTACCCATCTGCTTTCAGCAAAGATTGTTAAGTGCTTACATTACTTCTTCTCTTTATCTCTGGGTACACACAGGTAATTCCTATTTCACACAGTAGCAATATTTTTTGAAATGTTATAATTTGAACTTATTTTATTTGAGTCCTACTTTTTCCATATTTTAAGGAACACTAGTAAAGATTTTTGTCAAGCAAAAATTACTCCTTTTTCTCTGTTGTAAGCCTGGATTTTTACATATTACATTTTCTTAAAGCAAAACACATAATTAGAGAATGTTCAATATTTGGGCACATTAGGTAACAAGTGTTTGGTTTTGTTGTGTTGTTTGCTGTCTGTTTCTGAAGGCACAGAAGGAAGATATTGGAAATGTCAGCTGCTCTGGTGGAGAGAAATGATGATGGTCCTTCACACCCTTGTTAAACATTATTCTTTCCAAACCCCCTTCAAAGTATTGTCATTGTTTTTAAGAAATGAAAATTTTAATAGTAAATTCACAATTCTTAGACGAATAAGAAAGAAGAAAAGTGTATTATCCCTCAAACTAGATCTAACCTGGATGAAGTGAACTTGAAAGTATAATAGGGAATCTCTTGGATTCTGTGTAAGGAGTATGTCCTTTTTTAGGAAATCCATGAACTGATTTTCATGGGAACATTCAGAAGGGGCACAGCTCATAATTTTAGCAGGTATTTAGTCAAAGTTAGGTCTTGCATCTTTTTGTTTTGTCTTCATAGTTGCGTGTATGTGTGTGTACAAGCACATGTGATTGTGTGAAGTTTGGCATGATAAGCCAGAGAGGATGTGGATGGTGTGGTCCATAGACTCTTCAGCCATTCTTGAACATGTCTTTGGAGAGTGATTTCTTTCCTGATGTATGCTGAGCCAGCCCTTAAGGATACAGGCTTCACCACTGTGTACAGGCTGTGCTGGACCCTGGTGACTTATTTTCTACAGGATCACTGCATTTATGGTTTTGATTTCATTGACCAATCCAGTCATTATCTAAAATATGGGGATTGAGAACTTTGGGTTTATTGCTAAGCTGAGTTGAAACAAGTCAGAGATTCTGGAACAAAGAAGAGGTTGAACTGAATAAGAGAGAAGAGCAAGAGGAATGGGCTGGGCGATGTGGGGGACAACCTGGAAGTGGTAGAATGGTGGCAAAAAAAGAGACGGCAGGGATAACCTCCATTTGATATAGACTAGACCCCCCAACCCATGCTTTCAGCTACCCACAGGCAACTGCGTATAGTACTGAATCCAGTGTACACAATAGAACAAGGTATTTTGAGAGAGACAGAGAGCGAGGGAGAGGGCGTGAGCAAGCAAGAGTGAGCAAGCAAATTCACACATTCATATAGTTTTTATTAGAGGATATTGTTATGACTCTTTTATTATTAGTTAGTGTTTTTAATATCTTACTGTGCCCAATTTATAAATTAAACTTTATATATGTATAAACATATAGAAAATACATGATATATATGTATTATTAAAGCTTTATAGTTTTACATAGTAGTTGGGTTCCAGAGTATGGGATGCAGAGCTCTCCTCAGTTTCAGGCAATGACTGGGGTATTGGAAAATATCTCCAATGGATTAGGGGGGACTACTGGGAATCTTTTTATCATTTATTTATGAAAATTTGCTGATACAATTGTAGCCCTTATTTCCCATGGCAGTGAACCCTGAATTTGATATTTTAAAAAAGAAACTGTGTAACTGGTAGTCATAATTTATATTAATCTATTAAAAAACATTCTAAACACTATTGTAAGCCCATAGACTTCCTAAATAATATCATAATTACTGTGGCTTAGGAAAAAAGTGGGCTAAGTTTTAAGATAGAATAACATCTTGAATCTGAAATTGTCTGTACTTGGCCAAATCAGCTTGCCTGTATTTTCTTCCCTAAAACATTTGGTCTCAATTGTAGTTTTCTTCCTTCACACACACACACACACACACACACACACACACAGGTCAGAAAAAGTTCAAAATGACATGATGGAATATATATTTGTTTGGAAAAATGATCTGGTTATTACCATAGCAGCTATATTAAATTTTTAGGGTTATGTGGTATAGTTTTATATTAATACCATCTTTGAAATTTATTTACATGATGTAACAGCTGTGATGGTTACATTACATCCTTGAAAGGAAAAATGTACAACTAGTCAAGATTTATGCAGCTTCTCAGCAGGACAAAATTTTTCAATTTAAATGGAAGATTTGTTGAGTTTTAATTATACCATTTAGAATTTGACATGTATCTAGTTTATTGCAGAAGGAATGCAAAGGTGTCTAAGGAATAAAAAATTTTACCTAATTAAAAAATGGCTGGTAAGGCTGTTACTTTTGCTTTTTGATGGAATTGTTGCAAAGTAAAGGTCTGAGCAATGGGTATTATGAATTAAATAGAATCTTTGCATTTGGCCTTACCTCTGCTACATGGAATTGTTATACATATTTACTTTTCCTGAGACTTGAATTTGTAAATGGTTTACTGATCAAGAGAAGGTAAAGTGTTAATTTTTAAATAAGTAATTATAGTTACTCTTGTTTCTAAATTTGTTTATGAGCTTTTTTTAATCAGACGTCCACTTTTAAACTGAACCTCAGATTCTAAGTGAAATAAAATTTTACGTTTAAAAATAAAAAATTTTTAAATGAATTCTGATAGTTATTACAAAAACCAGAGAAAAATATGAATTCTGTGAAGCTTATTACAACTCTACTTCCTTGGATATAAAATTCGAGTAATTATATCCCAAGTTTTAACTTGTTGTGTAAAATAAATATATCAAGTTTTGATAATTATGAGGATGTGTAATATTATTTTCCCCCATTAAATTATTATTATTATTATTATTATTATTATTATTATAAATATTTATTTTTTAGTTGTAGCTTAACACAATACCTTTATTTTATTTATTTTATGTGGTGCTGAGGATCGAAACCAGGACCTTGCACGTGCTAGGCAAGCACTCTACTGCTGAGCCACAACCCCAGCCCTAAATTATTATTTTAACTTAAAAAGAAATATGTTTGGGCTGGGGATGTGGCTCAAGCGGTAGCATGCTCGCCTGGCATGTGTGCGGCCCGGGTTTGATTCTCAGCACCACATACAAAGATGTTGTGTCCACTGATAACTAAAAAATAAATAATAAATATTAAAAAATTCTCTCTCTCTCTCTCTCTCTCTCTCTCTCTCTCTCACACACACACACACACACACACACACACACATACACACTCTCTCTCTCTCTTTAAAAAAAAAAAAGAAATATGTGTGGTCCAATAAGATAAATTTGAGATTATTTGGAAATCTAATTACAAGTATGTATGCACCTCAATGAATGTTTTAGACATCATTTAATATCTTGGCATTTTAAAATTCATTTACATTTATAAATTTTTAAATTCATTTATATTTTTAAATTCATTTAATATGTTGAAATTTTTATTTTTAATTCATTATACAATTATTAGAATTTGTTATGGTCTGTGAAAGTATTTACAATTAGGGGGTCATTGAACTACAGAAAAAATATTTTTTATTTTCTAGGAATTCCCTTTTGTGGTGGTGTGTCATACACAGTTCTTGGCCCTTTATATGCCAGATTTCTTTTAATCCTTGCACACCATATATAGTTATTATTTTTTTTCTGCATATAAGAAAATGAGCTTGGAGAAATTAAGTAATTTATCTAATTCACACGATGAAGATTGATTCCTGCTCTGCCCAATCCTACGCAACACACGAAACTGAGGGATCCAAAATCTTGTGTTATTTTCTTCTGTCCTTATTTTTATCTAGTTTTTCAGCAACATTAAAATAGAAGGAAATTGCTGGGTGTGGTGGTGCGCACCTGCAATCCCAGCGGCTTGGGAGATTGAGGCAGGAGGATTGCGAATTCAAAGCCAGCCTCAGCAAAAGCAAGGTGCTAAGTAACTCAGTGAGACCCTGTCTCTAAATAAAAACAAAATGGGGCTGAGGATATGGCTCATTGGTTGAGTGCCCTTGAGTTCAATCCCGGTACCAAAAAAGAAAATAGAAGGAAATTTATTTGGGAAGGGAAAAATAGTAACCCATCAGTAAAAACCAACAATAATGGTGTTGCTTATTGAGCACTTACTATGTGTTTGGCACACATATGGATTATATCATTTCATCATCACAGAAATCCTTTGAAGTTGATATTAAGATCTTCCTCATTTTACAGATAAGTTAATGGAATGACACAGCTTATAGTTATTGAATCCAAGATTTAGACCCAGGCTGTCTGATCTACTCTACTACCACACCTCCTTTTCTCAGTTTATAGATTACATGTTTGTTTAATTTAATTCACTTTCAATAATATGGAATTTTTAATATAATTTTTCAAGGGTTTATTCTTGAGCTAGTTGTACTGTGCAGTTTGGAAGGTATAAATTATATCTAAGTGTATATAACTCTAATAAAAGATTATATCACATATGATTATGTTATCCTATCTCCCCACTATTGGGCATTGAAAATTTTTTATATATTAAAATGACTGCATATGACTTTTATCCTTCTGGGTTCCATCAGTTGAGTACTTACATTTAAGATACCTTTTTAAAAAAGCATTTTTTATTTGTTTTATTTTTTTATGTAGTGCTAAGAATCAAACCCAGTGCCTTGTACATGCTAGGCAAGTGCTCTACCACTGAGCCACAACTCCAGCCCTTAAGATACCTTTTCATGGTCATCAACTTCTTTGGAGTCTTTGAAGATGGGCTGAAGGATCCCCAACATCACCCAATTCAATGTTCATGCTTCACTTTGGAAGACATGGAGAGTTATATTAAGTGACTCAGTAGGTCACAAATTTAGTACTGCTCGAGTCAGAATTAGAGTTTAGGATCACTAATCTGTAACTCATCTAACCAACTAATTTACTATGAAATATAAGGACACAAGCCATCGGAAGACATACAGTTCTAACTTATTAAAAAATTATAGCTTACAAAGCAATCCATTCTCTTGGGTGGACTAATGTGATCATATGTTTATTTTTAGTTTAAAAAATGGTGGTATCAGAGGGTTTTATCAAATTGAAAGTTTGCTGTATTAATAACCATTGATTCATTAAATCTAGCAATAGGCAGTGTTAAGTATTCATAAAGCTGAAACATTGAGCCCTCCCAGTGTAATCTGGCCTGCTTACATGATTTCTAACCTAAAAATATCTGTCTTATGAAATAAACCAACCAAAAGATTCCACTCTAGTTTGTATCTCTAGTAGTCCTGAAAATGTGGTCAGAGACATCAAAACATAATATGTCAAAATACAATTGCAGTTAAATACACAATGAAGTCCAGTGAAAGGGACATGGAAATCCAGCCTATCTAGCTCTGGAAAGGAGGAGGAGGAGGAGAAGGAGGAGAAAAGAGATCAGATATTTCAGAGACCAAAGAAATATGTCAACTTGTGAAGAAAATCTCCCCAAAATATATAAAACACCCCAATAATTCCAACTCACCCACAGAAAGCATGGATTTGGCAGTAATTTATAACATGTATGTGTGTGCACAAACCCCCTTTGAAAATCTAATAAGAACCATGAAACTTTCTCCCCAGAAGATTCTCAGATGCACACGCATTCACCATTTTCTTGCAATGTCGAGGTGTTTGCTGACTTGCCTCATGTGGACCACAGTATAAGAGATTCCATTTCGTTCCTTCCTTTTAGCCTACTGGAGCTTCCTGTGGAAAGAAGGGAATCCTAAGTTGTGTTAGGAAGCTGGTTCTATAGCAGTATGGTAATTAGGTGGTTGCTTTTCTTTGGGGCTTGACATTAGTCATAACCTCTGCTGACCAAAGGATTGGCAAACCTGTCCTTAGACCTTCAGGTTTACTGAATGTCTTGGTTCGATTCCCAGGGAATCACACCTCATGGACTTGAATGCCTATCCAGAAATACAGGGTTGTCTCTCTGTAAGAAGGCACAGGGCCTCAGTTTTGGTGGCACACTTGCCAGGCCTCTGGCCCAACAGTGTGAAAGGAGCTTTATTAACAAACCTAAAGCAGGCTGTTTAGAGGCCTGGGCCACTTCCATTTTTTAAGGCCCTTGATATATTGAAAAATGAAAAAAAAAATGCCAAAACAGGGTTACAAAAACAGTGGTATACTTTAAATGTTTACCTTTAACAACTTAATGCCTTTAATACCAGAAACAGATAATTGTGCTATTCATAAGTTAATTACAGGATTTATAAAAATGTTAATTTGTGGTTCACTACAGGCAGTGTGGTCCGGGCATAGGACCCAGGTAGAGAATTGCATGGCTCTTCCTTCGGGTCCCGTCCGTCTGTCTCTGTGATTGTATGTATAACCTCATTTGGAAATGACACCAAAGGTCTTCATTTGAGGCTCTGTAAAAGAGCAGGGTTGCATGGCCCTACTGCCACTCCCTGGAAAGGAGCTGTAGAAAGCCCTTTTGAAGAACGGGGGTTGCCTTGTTACTGTAATCCCATAGCTTCTCCATGGGCACCCACTCTTCTCTCCACAGGGAGCCTGTTCTGTAGTCCTGGGGCTGCAGCAACACACTCAGCAGCCTTCCTCTGGATCTCTATAAGAACCCTGATGATGGATGACATCAGCCCTTACTATGGTCTTTGAATTCCTTTAAGAGGTCATTGCCCCCTTTCAAGCTTCACTTAAAGATAAAGCTCCAAATGAGAATATTCCTCTCAGGAGTAGCACCTTGACCTGTGTTCACAGCTAGGTATAAATCACACCCATCAGGATCCTTAAGAGAGGAAGCACTGGGCCCAGAAGAAAGGCAGGGAAGTATGATGGAGGGATGAAAAGAGTCCCTGAAAGAGAAGAAAGGAATGGTAACAGTAAGCCTCATCATGGATGGTTTGGGGATTGGATTGGGAAGAACTGACATTTGGAGACATCAGGTACACACTGGGACTCTGAGCATCATTTGGTCCCTCTGTGAACTGGTTTCCATCCAGATGGTCTCAGCAGAGACTCTTGGGCATTTTTAAAGGACATGTTAATTTTTTTTCTGGTAATAAAATTTATCTTTTAAAAACAACATTGTATCTCTTGAAATTCTCCTAGTTGAATATGCAACTCTGCCTTAGCTGTGTTGGCCCATCCAAAGAGAAGAAGAGCAGCCCTTACTGCTTGGGTAAATCACAAGGCATCCTATCCTTTCATCATACCCACCTGATGTCCACCCATCCATCCAGCTACCTATCCAAATAACAATCTATCCATCTATATATCTATCCATCTAAACAACAAACAAAGCAAAAGACATTTCTTGAACACCTGCACTACAGAGTGCTAAGAGCTCTGTAAATAATTGGTGATACCCTGAAAAAGTAGATGGATTTTATCTTTGTCCTCATTGAGGTGATTGTTTGGCAGATTTTAATCAAATGATTGTTTAGTGCTGCCTTCACAGTTTAAGTCCTGATGTCCTTTTCTCAAAATTATAAAAGATTACTCTTTCCACATCTACAAATCCTATTCTAAAAAACAAATGTCCAAAAATTAGATGGAAAGTCTATGTATTTTGGTGCCAGAATAAAGGTTTATGGTCTGTTTTATGCATCTCTCTCCCAGTGCATTGCAAATGATTTGAGGGCAGAGAATGATCTTGGGTTTTTAATGCCCTAGAGCAAGTATAACAGCTGGTGCATAGTAGTTGCTTACCAAATGTTTGTTGAAATAATGTTATCTGGCTGGTCAGAGGTCTAATGTGGGACTCGCCATTACTGCCATCACCTTCTGTCCTTGGTTCATCACTTCCTGGATTTGGTGGGAAAGAGACTGGTGGCAAACAAATGTATTTGTTTAGTCCTCTTTGCAACTGTACAACTGTTCCTTCAAGAAAAATGGTCCAGAGATGACAAAATCCGTCTCATTCCATTCTCATGTCTCTTCCTGTCCTACCCCAGGACAAACTTGGAATTTCATGAAGTTTTTCCCCTGAGCAAGTTACCTCAGGGTGACGGCAACTTTCGAGGAGTCTCCCTGGGGCCCAGATTCAGGCCAGTTGTGGCTCTCACACTCTCAGTTTCCTGAGTGCCCTACACCTGAGTGTTGGCTTGCTTTCTGCCATTGTCCCAGGTCCAGAACTGGAAGATGAAAATTGGGAATTGAGAGCACATTCAACACAGTCCCGACCTGTTGCAAAAAATGCCTCCCAAATTATTTAGGATCTGAAAATGTTTTCTATCCTCCTCAGATGGTCACTTTCCCCTTAATAAAATGTGTCTAACAATCTTTATTTATTGGTGTTGTTAGGAAAAGAATGTCATAGACCTAGAAAAAACACAATAATTTAAAGAGAGACACATTTCAGCAAAGAAATACAGCCGTAGACTATTCTGAAATGAAATAAAACCATAGGAAACCATTACTTTATTGGGACAAACCTTCTGCTTCTTCAGAAAATTCTTACTAAAAAGAGGGGTGAGCTCTAGGGCATGGCATGTGTGTGTCTACACAAATATAGACATAGTCTATGATATTTTAGGGGCATTCTCTTTACAAACACCCCTCTTAGTGTTTGTAAGTGTTTAATACTGTTGCTGTCTAATGTAGCAATTTGCACTTAGGCTTTGGTCCAAGCTACTCCTTGAAATCATGTTCTTCAGTATCTATGATTGCCAAGATGTAAAATCAGTAAGTTTTCACCAGGTCTATACAGTGATCTTACTGGAATACATAAACCAAAGGTTTCCAGTGAAGAATTAAAGAGTAGTCCATGGGATGTGTTGCATGAGCTATGTGGAGATTTCAAGTGTGCTTGCTGAGTGTGCATGAATGTTGAGGTGTGATTTTATAGTTAAGTGCAGAACTGTTTGGGTGCTATTACAGGTGATGTGTGAATCCCATCAGTTCACACTTGTATTGTGGATTATGTTAACAAAATAATGGTCCCCTTTCCAGTTTGGTAGAAAATTAAGGCTTTATTTTTCCAAGTGGAGGAGGATATGAATTCAGATTTCTCTGTGGTTTATTCTTCAAAATAGCTATCTTTTCACACATAGCATTTTTTTTGTTATTTATTTATTTTTTCAAAATCTGCCTTTTACTGGTGGGAGAAACAATGGCAAGTAGCTGTTCATGTTTTCTAGTCTGCCTGAGATCAGTCGCAAGACCGGATTCCCTGATGCCAAGTACTGAGATCTTGTTCACTGATCCTTCTCCATCTCAGCAAAAGTGAAAATGAGAGACAGGATGAAGCAAGGCCAGGGTGGGAGGGAAGCTGGAAGTGGGTGTTTTACGCAGTCATCTCAGGATATGAGAAAAACGTGGTCATAATGAAAGCTGCCCTATGTTTACAATACACACAATTAATGGCAGCAATTTTTATAAGCCCCTAAATGGCACTTAATAAGTATAAGAAGATAGAGGTTTTCTTGATTACTTGGATCTAAATGTTTACTCAAGCTTTCATGAGAGTTTTTCTTCATTTATGCAGAGCTTTCTCTATTGAATAGCTGTCCATTTTTAAATGTGAATTCAGTGTATACAGATCAAGTTTTTTCAAGATCCAAATTCATTTCATTTGTAAATATATTTAACAGAGGTCGGGATTTGTTGGTTGCTTTGATTAAAACTGCATTTTTCTAAAAACTGGATTTAAGGGCTGGGGATGTAGCTTAGTGGTAGAATGCTTGACTAGAGGGCCTGGGTTATATCCCCAGCACTGCAAAAACATACCCAAAAAACCCAACTGGATTAAACAGTTTTTAAATGGATGGATTGTGTCAAAGAATTTTACATTTGTGGACTATTTTAATGCTGATACTGAAAAAAAAGAAGGAAAGAAATTGTTATATGCAAATATTTCCAAGGTTTTTCTTAGCAATGGAGGATTACCAGCATTTTCCTTTTTAGAGTTGCTGTTGTGTGGACACTGGAGACGGTTGTGCACTGTGGATATTATTGTTGCGACGGAGGAGGGAAAAAAGATAGGTTTGCAGCAGAGCTTGTGGATGGCACCAAGCCAGTGCCCTGAAAAATGGCAAACATGTCACAGCTAACAGCTGGACGCAGAAATATTTCTCTTTAATTTGGACGGATAAAATTTTTTTCACAGCAGGACACTCTCAAAAGAGTACAACATCAAAGAGGGCGGGTCTCACCAGTCAGACATCAGCTGGCTCCAGGATGGAGCAAAATGAATGAACTGTCAGGACTTTTCCAGCATAGATGCTTCTGCCAAGTGAAAAGTTAAAGGTTCAGTGGCTTGTTCAGATCACAGACAAAATCCTGATAATGGAAGCCTGATTCCCCAAAGTCCTCCTCTGATCAACAGACAGAAGATGTCTGAAGAGGACTGAAGATTGACGGATGGCAGGCTTGGTAGCGACGGCCGCCAGCGTCCTCTGAGATAAGTGGGATTCACCAAATGCTCCACGGTTCTCAGGAGCTCCTGAGTCCCTGTGTCGTAATCCTCAGAGTGACCGCCTCTCCTCTGCTAACCTGACACTTAGCAGCAACTGACCCCCAGTGTGACCAAAATACCCATTTCCATCTCTTCACATGGCTGGCTCTCTGATGAAGGCCTCGCCAACACCACCACGGGTGTTTTACAGTTTATTGACACTTTTCAACTGTTTTTCTGATTACCATATTTCAGTCTTGACTTATATGTTAGTATTATCTGCAAACTCAACATAAACCTGTAATGATTTTCTAATATTTCTGGAACTTGATGAATGTGAATTGACAAAGTACAGTATATAGCTTTATATCAGCATTACTGAAAATACAGCAACGGTGTATATAATCATTACTCATTTATTTTATGGGGCATTTATTCCTTGACCTTTGAAGACCGGTTTTAGAATCTTGGGATTTCAGACATTCCAAAATATTCCAAAACCAAGTCAGAGGAAAGGGTTTTCTTATTGGAAACAATGAAATAAGTTAATTCTTATTAATATATTAATCAGGAGAGAGAGTTGATCAAAATGGAAAAAAAATATTATGTATTTGAGAAAAGTTTAAAAACCGAACACAAATAATGTGGACGCACTAGCCAGTATTTGCTTTAATGAAGAAGCTTTTATACTAAATTATGCATCTTTATCCAATGACTTGTGCCTTGCCCATTTTTTTTTTTTTTTTTGATGTTTCTGGCCACTATGGCATATTGCCAAGGCAAGGAGAGTGACTTTACATGGAACTGGAAATTTATGTCTTTATCCATTGCACGGTTACTTGTTGTGTAAATTTTACTAACAGATTAAGTAATTCTCACTAAATTGACATTTGCTCTGAAAATAGGAATTTGTTTGATAAATGACACTATTAATCATTATGAACATTTTTATGACCCTCATTTGGAAAATTTTTGATGCTTTTAAAGAAAAAACTCTACTGTTTCTCCCTGAGAGGACAAATGGGATGTGAGCAGAAAGCAACAAGACGGTGGCCATTACCAACTGTACGGCTGTGGGCAAGTCATTTCACCTTTCTCAGCCCAAGCTTTCCTTTCTGTAAAATGGGACCATACTCTTGGCCTCCCCCTTAGGTCACAGATAAGGATCACATTAGCCTGTGAAAGTATTTTAGAAACTCAAATGCCACAGGAATGTATGACCTGGTGATTAACTGCTGTTCTTCCTTCCCGCCAAGGTGGAGGCAGATGCTGTTTCTCATTTTGAAAGTACAGGTTGAGTTTCCCTTATCCGAAATGCTTGAGTTAATAAGTGTTTCAGATTCGGGATTATTTGCATAGGTTTTACTAGGTGAACATTCCTATTCTAAACATCTGAAATCCAGAACGCTCTGAAATCTTTAAGTGTTTTCAGTGGTTTCATAAAAAGTTTCAGAGTGTGGATTTTGGATTGGGGGATTAGGAATGCTCAACCCATATTACTTTGTGATGTCTCAAGACTTAATTTAGCTCATTTGAAAGTTTAAAAACAAGGAGGCTAGGAGGCCACAGTGGTGTGGTCTTGCTGTTTTCCTCTTCACACAGAAGCTCTGCCAAATCCCTGTGCATCTAAGGATCCAGGCTGAAACCCGCACACAGGTTCTGCTCCTTGTTCAGGTCCATATGGTTGCTCAGACAGCTCCGCTATCCTGAATATGTTGAGGGTCCGCATAGAGATATATGCTTGGGTTTTCTTTTATCAAAATGCCAGCAGTTTAAGTGGTCAAGAATTCCCATATAGGGGATGCTCAATGGCAAGTGTATTGGTCCCTTGAAGCAACAACTAATTAAAGCACTCAATGATAAATACCTATTAGCTTCCAGTACGTTCCAAGAATATTCTTCAAAGTGTAGTGGGTGCCTGTGTCTTTGGATGACAAGGAACACCATGTTAAACTTTAAATGGATTAAATTTAGGAATGGAAAATGTGGAATTGAAGATTTCCATCTTTACTGTTTTCTAGACAGTATTTACCTTAATACAGCATTTTTGTTTTGTTTTTAAAATAGACTTATCTAGGAGATAAAAATATGAACAACTGGGTTTTTTTTATTTCCCTCTTTTACTTTCAACAAGAGTTGATTTCCTGCTGTAAAGTCCTGTGTAAGGTGTATATGGTTAAAATCTAAAAATGATTAAAATGTGTTTCTACCCTCAATGAGCTTATGGTCCAATAAACTCAGCAACAATGTATTTGCATATGCCACACAAGTATTGTGGCCAGTGTCTACGAACAGGTTAGTAAATTTTGCCTAGGTTGACATTTTTCATCTAATAATAGTGCTGGCCAAAGGGTAACTAATGTTCTTTTGGTAATTCTTGGTGCCCAGCAGGGCTTTAACTCTCCAACATTACTTGCTTATTTGATTTTATATCAGTTTTTTGAGGTAGGGAGCATATTTAGCATCCATTTATAAAGAGAATATCTCAGCTTTCTGGAAAATTTAGAGAACTTTCCAAAGTCACATCACCACCTCATGATGGAGCCACAGCTGTCACTCACAGGCACTGGAACTGACACTCATATGCACACTCCTTGCCTCTGTACTTTGCCCCCCCCCCCCCCCCCCCCGTTGTCACCCCTTTTAGGATGGCTTCTATTTCGTGTTTTCACCAGTAATACTTAAGTTCTCTAATGACCATACTGCTGAAAGTGAAATCATCTATTTTCCAATAAAAGTATTCTAATTATTAACTTTTCAGAGTCAAAAGTTTGACATACAGAGGAATCTCATAGTAAAACAGTTTTATTCACCTTGGTAAACACTGTACTCTTCATTTGAGTTTCTCAAATTGTGAGTACCCTGAACTATTGAACCCCTAATTTTCTGAATTTTACAGAAAGCTGAGGCTGTATAAAGGCACCATGTGGCGAACAGGAGGAGGAGATCTTAGAAACTATCTTTTAAATCTATTCTTCCCTGGATCCTCTATGTCCTGTGAAAATATTTTAAACAAAAAACAGTTCTGAACTCACAGGTGTAAGCTGGAAAACTCTCAGTGACCATTTCTGAGCACTTTCTGGTAAATTCATTACATGTTTAATCATCATCTTTCTATTTCATAAACTTGAAAGAGGCTGACTTAAAGGAGAATGTAATTTTTTCCTGACCCTCATTGTTATACTTAGAATCAGGTTTTATTGCATTTAGTGGTCATTTCTTCTCTAATTTTGAATAAAATCCAAGATCTTTATGAAGCTGTTGATTATTGTGAGGGTTGAATTCAGTTCACTTCAGCACGGATTACCTTCCTGCCACTTGCTGGGTCCTGCATTAGATGCTTCGGCATAAAATATACTCCTTCACCTCCTCTGGGTGGCAAAAAGTGAAGGAGACTTGAACTCCTTCAGCACAAAACCAATGCTGGTGTCCCTAGCCTTGGCAACGAAACATGCCAGGGTTGGAAACAAGGAGAGGGAGACTGAAATGTCTCCTACTCCCTGAAAAAATTAGCTAACCCTTTTACATATAACCCTTTGGATCTGCCTTCTGTCCTTGCTATGACAAAATTCAGGGAACCAGGCGCTGGGAGGAGCAAATTGAGTTACAATTCAGTTTGTTTTTGTTTGAGGCCATTACATCTTGTTAGGGCATTGAGAGAATTAAAGGATGTGAGGGAAGCCTCCGTGCACTCCAGCTGGGCAGGGAGATGTGGACACATGGGAGGAAGCCTGAGTCTGTTGCCGACTAGTAATTTTACTTTGCCTAAGTCATGAACGGAGAGACCTCATATCCTTATGTATGAACGGATCAGGTTGGAACAGCCACTGGGTTCCCTTACAGATCTGATTTTCCCGGGCTCTAAATTTAGCTGCAGTACTCAGTGTTCTAGCAGAAGAATTGGTGACTGAAATCTTCAAGGAGGCCTCATCTACTGGAGGGAACCCTTTGATTTCCACACAGGCTCCCCTGGATTACCACAGGACCTAGAGATGTCCCAGGAACTATCTCAGAGAGCAACGTTGGTGTTAATTGAGCCAGTGTGGTGCTTCTGCTACCTACTCATTCTTTAACCAAGGAAACTTTCTGGTTTTTATAGTGGAATTACATTTAAATCTTCGAGTGAAAAGGGATCCTTTGCTTTAAAGATTGTTGGAAGTCTGTGCTGGTAAAAATGGGGAGGTGGGAGAGACACTGCTCTCTCCTTCCCTGCAAAACTACAGAACTAAAAGCTTGGTCCCAGGGTCAGGTGAAGGCTCCTTGGCAATGCAGGAGTGACGAACAGTTCTTCCAGGCTCTTGCTTCATACAGTTTTCTGTGACAGTGCTCCCAGCTATAACAGACTGATTTTCAGTGGTAGTTGTCATTCCTTTATAGCTGTGGTTATCAGTGTAAATGCTTAATAAGGTCAAGCAGGTAAGTAAATACACATAGAAAGTGGCATATAAGAACATGGAGCAGCAGGAACTATGGAGAACTGGAAAATCATGTACCCAATCTAACCATGAAGCCCTTGCTTTCTCAGCTCAGTGCATGATGATGAGATTGGGGATTCACCTTTTAATTTTTTAAGAGAAATTAGAAATCTAATTGGGAAAATTTTAAAAAATATTTAAAACACTGTACAAGAAAAAGAAAGTGTCTATGACTTGAATTTAGCCTGAGAGCCACTCATATGTAAATCTTGCTTTAGAGAAACTGTTTGTTCAGGTCACCAAGGTACACAAATTCTTATCATGTGGAAGGTAGTTTTTTGCTATTAATGTTAAAATAAGCTCAAATCAGTTTCTGGCTTACATTTAATTATTATTGTTATTATTATTATTGTTAATGTGAGGGGTCAGCATTCATAAAAAGCTGTGGGCAAGCCACTCACAAGCTATTGTTGAAATATACAATGCCGGTGTATATCTCACTCTTGCTCTTTCATTTAAAGTAGAGTTTTGCTCTGGGAAAATATGATCATGGGAGAGTGTTTTCTGATATACAGTATTGTAATACAACGCCTTTCTAATGGTGGTTTCCAGTCAGTGCCACACGTGGTTTATAAGGAGTGAGCATTTGTGTGATCATTATTTAAACCACGTGTGTGGTGTCTTGATAGCTATTATTGGATTGAAAACTGTTAAAATCCCCCCAGAGGTAAGAATTACCTCTCCCCCTTACTTATCTTTCTACTCCCATTGATACAAGATAAAAGAGAAAGTACAGACCAGAAGCAGTAGTTTAAAATAGCAGCAACAGCAATCACAAAAGAAATCAGAGGCTGATAATGTAGTGATACATATTACAAATATTTTCCCAGGAGGAAAACAAGAGTTTTTAACCTTGGGTAACATAGTGTCTCCATTTTAACAGTGCATACAAAACTAAAGTACAAAGAAATAAAGGGATAGATTTTCTTTTTGCTTATTATTTCTTTGACAAAAAAAAATCAGAAAAGTACAAAGTACTTTTTTTCCCCAAAAGATTTAAAATAAGCAGGAAAATATAAAAAATCATGTACAGAGTATTTCAATAGCCTTTTCAGTACCTATGTAAAATGTTTAAAAGGTAAGAAATTTTATTCATTCAAGTAGTGAGAACGAAGGTAAGAACATTACATTTAGACGAAGGAAAAGATTCATTATGAAAAAGAAAACAGTTGAATGCAAGTTGTGGGGCATAGCTCAGTGGTAGAGTACATGCTCAGCTTGTGCTAGGTACTGTGTTCTATTCCCAGCACCATATTTATTAAAATATATGCTACTATAAAATATACTATAGTGTTATTTTATATATTTTGAAATTTTAATAAATGATATGATAATGATCCTCACCTTGATTTTTCTCAATCAATATTATCTGTATCAACTGGATTTTTGTTTGTTTGTTTGTTTTTGTGGTGTTGGGGATTGAACCCAGGAGTTTGTGTATGCTGGATAAGTATTTTACCACCAAGCTAAATCCCCAACTCTCAATTGGGTCTTAATACAAGCAGGTCTAGTGCATTAATTTCGAATGTTTCATACAAATGCTTTTGAATGAATAAGACAACTTATTTATTCTTCTGATGATGAATATTTCTAACAGTTTGCAATTACAATAATGCTGCTGTGAATGTCCTTGAACTTGCCTCCTTAAGCACATGCATCAGAGTTTCACTGGGGTAATTTTCTAGAAATAAAATTCCTAAATTATAGGATATAAGTGTTATCAAATTTAGATATTGTCAAAATGTTTTCCAGTGTTTGTACCAATTTATACTCTTTTCAGCAATGCTGGTTCAGGCTTTCTAAAAAATATGTCAAATACATACATTCTACGATTCTGAGGATTTTCCATTGCAGACTTTACCCTACCCAGTGTCCTGTATGTTTCTTCTCTTACCTCTGAAGGATCTTTTTTTTTTTTTTTTTTACATTCTTAGGAAAGTGGAGCACATATTTAAATGTTGTTGTTCATGTTCTTTCAGAATAAATGACACAATTTTCAGCAAAAGTTTGCTGCATTCAATTGTTTTCTTTTTCAGAATGAATCTTTTCCTTCATCTAAATGTAATGCTCTTACCTTCGTTCTCACTACTTGAATGAATAAAATTTCTGATTTTTAAAACATTTAACATAGGTCCTGAAAAGACTGTTGAAATACTTTGTACATG
Organism: Marmota flaviventris; assembly: GCF_047511675.1. NCBI lineage: Eukaryota > Metazoa > Chordata > Mammalia > Rodentia > Sciuridae > Marmota > Marmota flaviventris. Next base: position 53,385,172 of record NC_092502.1, read on the forward strand.
ATTTTTGATATTTTCCTGCTCATTTTAAATCTTTTGAAAGATAATAAAAACAAAACAACTCTTGGTCTTGGCATTAGTTGATCTCCTTAAATTCCTTTTGTTTTTTGGCACTATCCAAAAGCTGCATCCAGAACGAATGACTTTCTTCAACTCTAGGTATGCCGTTACAAGATTTAAGTAGGTGCCTGGGAATTTTGTTAGTTTCATGAGAAACATTATAATATCAATATTAGCTGAAGCCAGGGAAACAAAACCTCCTGTCAGATTCTGCATCACATGACATTTACCAACAAATAGGCATCTACTTTTTCTTCAAGACAAGAAACAGTTTACATCAGGCAGGCAAAAACTGTGGGTTTCCTTGGGGTCACGATATACTTAGTTAAGGAGATTATTGCTGAAACAGAACTGTAGGAAGAAATACATTTACACTCATTTCAAAATGGGTGAGTGCATTGTTTTCAAGTAAGCTAATAAGTTAGGCCCCTCGACCTCTGAATGCTAGTAATACTTGCTATTGAGGACATCCACTAGAAGTACTGAAGAGGATGATGTGGTACTTTGAAAAATGCTTCATATTACTGTCCACTGGTGGTCCCTTATAGAAGGTTTGTTTTTGGAAGAGAGTGAGACAGGGATGGGGGTGGGGGAAGATGGTCCTCAACATTTTCTATTCCATTAATGGTCAATAATTGGCATTTAGGGAACATTGTTCAATGTTGCATTAGCTGTCAACAGCAGGCTGAGTTGAGATTTTGAATATTAAGTGACTTCCTAAAACACACACACACACCCCAAAACAACTACAGTGTAATCTAATCTAAGCGTGATGCCTGTCTTTAGGTTGCTCACATAGCAGATGTATCAACCACATAAATGTTTCTGTTCTCTGTCATTATCCACCAAGTTGGAATTTAAAGAAGTCATTAGCTTTACATGTAATATAATCCAGGAAGCTCTTCATTCTTCTCAGGCTAAATTGATTATCAGCTGTGTTCCTTCCAGTGTGTTTACAAAGCCATAACTTCTCAAATGATTGTCTTTATTAGATTAAGTTTGTTTTTTATTTGTGGGGGTTAGTGGAAAGGTTGGGGGCGAAGAAGAATGAGTTTAAGAAAAGCAGAAAAAAATCCAACTCTTTTAAAATGATGGGTGATAGTAAAAAAATGAACAAAAACAAGAAAACAAACAAAAAACTCCCCCCAAAACTGTCATCCCTAAGCTCTGTGGCCCTCCAGAATAGAAGTACTATGCTATATTAATATGAATGACCACTAAGTTTAGGGCAAATGTAACCAGAAAGTCTCTTTGTGAGACTGACTCTCAGTGTGTATATCTGGAAAAGCAAAGTGTGGAAGACAAAATAGCAAGGGTAAGAGACATAATTTCCCAGGATGCTCTGGGGACACCTCAGTGGCTACTAGATGGTCCCATTGTTGATTTTATTTGAAAACACTCAACTGTACCATGGTCTTCCAGAGCACTGTATCTCTAAGAAACTCTAACTGTACCTTGCTTTCCAGATGCCCTTAAGTCTGGGAATTCGTTCTAGAATTGCTGTTGATAGGTAACTGTGTCATCTCTCACTACTCCAGACACCATGTCCCCTTAGATGCCCTGCATCTGAAGTATTTTTTAGAAGGGGAGCTGTGGCTACTCCTCTGAGCTCTGAATCTGAGTGCTTGGTTAGCTAGTTGTTTTGCAAAAGACTTTTTGTCCTTGCTTATTGCGTGATTTGAAATGGATTTCATTTTCTTATATGTTATCTTGAGAGAAAAAATCTGCTTGAGTTGACCTACGGCAATGATTATGAGAGCATGAAGAAATTTAAAATCCATAGGAAACAGCTATTTTTTTTTTCATTGCCTTTTTTGAGGGTCTCCCTTTTTTGATGACTCCTCTCCTAATAGTGTCAAGTCTTGACCAGCTGAAGTCCCATGTCTACTGTGAGGTGAGGGTCCTTTTATTTCATCAGAACCAGAATCCATTTGAGCAGTTCTTCACAGCTCTTTAACTCTCCAACTGCCTTCTGCGGGGTGTCACCCAGCTTGTTGGACAGACAACGATTGCCTCCCAAATGCCTTTAAACAGTTACATGTTTAAGACTGGGGCCTTTTATGTGGATGTCCAACCATGTCAGCGTGGCCTCTTCTTTCAGCTTGCTTTGTTTATCCAGCAGCTCATTACTTAAGACTAGCCTGTCAAAATAGGTTAAATATTTCTTTGGGAAATATGGCCACATCCTTGAGATACCCCAAATCTGTTTAATACAGAGAAGATTGGCTTGATAAAAGAAATGTGATCGACTTGCTTCACCAAAAAATATTTTCCTGTTATTCCGGTTGTTTTCACAAGCATCAATAAGCACTAGCAAACCTGAGGGCAATAAATTTCTGCAGCTGACACATAAAGACACCAAGGGAAGCAGGGAAAATGATTGCTGATGATTCGTTCTAACTACTTGACCTTCTGACCTCTTCTCTAGATATATGATCAAGATGGGACACTACAGCACTTTATTGATGGTGGGGAACCTAGTAAGTCGAGCTGGATGAGGTATATCCGATGTGCAAGGCACTGCGGAGAACAGAATCTAACAGTAGTTCAGTACAGGTAAAGTATATCTTGATTTACCACGTACAGACCTGAAGCCCTATGGCTTGCATATGTAAATTCAGGCTTGCTGCTAGTGGTTGGAAAAATCCTATAGAACTCTGCACAGATTGACAGAGTTTTTGTTTTTGTTTTTTTTGGTTAGTTTTCTGAAGCCTCCTTATAAAGAGATTAGTGAGTGAATGGCCTCTTACACTCTATGAACATGCCAAAGTTACTTCCACATTATTACTTGAACTTCCACAAAAGCCTGATTGAGTCCTGCAAAGCCACTGACTTGGGATGGCTCCCCCAGCAGATGGGTACCCACATATCAGTAGGAGTTCAGAAACTCAGTCCCAGACCCCTGGCTTTCAGCTCCTCAGGATAGCTCCCAGGAAGGACAGTTTCATTTGCATAAAGGCATGGGAATCTAGGAACTCTCAACCTTCCCAGGATGGTCCTTCTGAAACCTGCTGTCTCTGCAACAATGACTGAGCCAGGGTAACCTCTCCTGCTCCTTCAAAGAGTGCCAGAACATTTGGGTTTGGTCCTTTGATGACTCTCGATATGTTTCCAAAGATGAATTAGTTTCAAAGTGTAGAAGAGCCCCCATCTCCCATGATGGATGTACTGGTACAGCTCAATGAGGGGCAAAGGCAAAGGGGAGCCATCTCCCTTTCCCCACAGGAAGTCACATAAGGAGGCCTCTGGGGAGCTGAGAAGCAAGGTGGATTCTCAGGATGTTAAGCCACCTCAGTGCACCTGCTGAGCAAGCATTTCCACTTACTGCCTGAGAAGCCTGGAGTGGAGACAAGATGGCAAAAACAAATTAAAAAGAAAAAAAAAAAAAAAAAAAAAAAGCCACCACTAAGCCTTTTTTTTTTTTTTCTCAAAATCCCTCGAAAACATGTGCCACATAAATATATGAGCTCAGTTATAAACAGCCGTGTTCTTTAGAATCAGAAGCAACTGTTTAGCTTTATTAGGCACCACAGACACATCAAAGCCAAGGGCCTTGTGCTTGGCAACTTGGAGTCCTGCCTATGGCTATTTATTTTTCTGCCTTTTTTTTTTTTAAATGAAGTGGGGTTTTTTTGTTTGTTTGTTTGTTGTTGTTTTTGTTTTGTTTTTTAACCTTTCTTCGCCTTATAGCTTAAAAGGCTGCACAAATCTGGCTTGCTCTCTAAAGGTCTCCAGTTCAAAAGGAGAAAATTGGGGCACCATCTGACTCATTGCCTTGGTTTCCTATGCAGTTTTATTTTATTAAATAATGGTTTAAACGAAATAGTGCAAGACGGTATTTGGTTACACTGCTGTCTACAGTCCTAACCCACCTTTATTGTCATGAAGTTTTCCCAAAACTCTGAGCTAGAAAATTAGTCAAGATTGTTCTTGTCTAGCCGTCAAAAGATAGTTTGGCTGGTTCTTGTAATGGATACCCAGGGAGCTCTTGAGACAAATTCTGAATTTGGGGGGAAAAACATGCTTAAGGGGAAGGGGGGGGCACGAGTAAGTCATTACCTATCTGTCAATATTAAGTGGATTTTACAACTCCCCTTTCATGACGGCGCTTTAACAACGGGCTCTCTCGGCTGATCTGTTTTTGATTACTTCAGATCTTTATAAAATGAACTACAAAAACACAATTTTAAAAACTGGCATCCATCACCAGTGGCCACGTCCAAAAGTAAGAAAATAGAAAAGTTGGACCCTGAAGAGCCAGTCTAATTTTTATTGTACGTGAATGTCCTCTTCACAAAAAGTCAGCTGGTTTAAATTCATTCTGTTATGATTTGTAATATCTAAATGGAATTTTCTTCAAAGCGCCCTTGATTGATTGACCCTTAGCTGAACGTTTTGTTTTTATTTTGAGGCTGACAATAATGTTTGTTGGCATGTGTTCTGCTTCAACTGCGTTGGGACGCCATGAAGCTATCTTTATGAGTCATCCAACCACAATACTAAATACATGTCAGCAAAGGAAATATTATCTGAAAAGGGAAAAATCCCTTTGATGTGCTTCAACATGCAGAGATTTCTGCGAGTTTTGGAAGCTCTGCCCGCTTGTAAGGAACGGTGTACGCTTACACATTTTTCCCCCCCTTTCGGCCTACTCCATGCCTCAGAAGACCACCCATTGCTCAAAAACAGTCCTGCTCTTTCAGCGGCAAAGTGTGTCATTTGGTTTTAGCACATTCATTTGCCGGGCGCTGTGTTTATATTAAGAGAAGCCAAACCGAGAGATGAAATGTTACAAGGGTGAAGTACAAAGTAGACTCAATTTTTCTCAAGTTAGGAGATGCCAGTGATTTATAGCTCGCTCCAATTTTGATTTTTTTTTTTTATGTAGCAGTGGAAAGAATTAATAAAATGCACAGCTCTAGAGATGCAGAGGGAGGAAAGGTTGGTGAGGGCCGGACAACTGGCTGGAGTTTTTGTCAGATATTCATAGAATGTTGGGAAAAAACATTCTGCTTAGCTAGCAGTGCCCTCGTGAGACAGAATGGCAGCAAGTAAGGAAAATAACAAGATAAATGAAATTTTTGCAGCTGCAAGTAAAATATTGAGAATCTGCACTTTTTTATTGATCTTTATGATCCTATTGCCAAGAGCCACTTTGTGGTGACAAAATATGTTGACAAGTGCATATCTCACTGCCATGAAAAATGTGGAGAAGGATTCTCCTTATGTCTGCAGTGTTGTACAAGGAACAAATTGCCCTGCTACAGCCAATTCCTCACAGAAAGGCGAAATTTAAGGCCCACCAACCCCAAACACTTTTATCTGGAACTTGAGGCTCATATTTGTAGCCATTCCTCATTGAGAAAACCAGTCGCAATCTCCTCATTTTTTTTTTTTAATCTGTAGATTTTTCTTTACGGTATCAAAGCTGAGATAAAAAATGTTTATTTCTTGGTACCTTCACTGTATCATTCCAGAGTGTAATCTTTCAGCCAGTGTAAAGTGCTCCTCTTGTATTTATTGAATTTCCATCCATTTCACATAAGAGAGTTTTTTTTTTCCCCTCTTCTCCTGTATCCAACTTCAGAAAAAAAAAAAAAAAAAAAGGCAGTGGAGAGGATTTTTATTTCTCTTAGTCCTTATATCACAAAGCTGTTCATTTTTATTACAAATTTGGGAACTCCCAATGCCAGGTTGCCAGAATACACCTACTGCTTTTCCTTCAAATAAGAGATCAATAGTATTAATTTATATATGAGGTTGAGGCACCACTGTCTTTGCAATTTGCCAAGAGAGAATTTTCTCATTAGCGTGAGATGGAATTTGTTTTAAATGAACTTTGCCTTTCTGCCATCTCCTGGGCCAAATATCTATCTCTTCAAGACCCTCTATGGAGGCACACGGTGGAAATAAACTCTATGCTGTTTATCATACTGAGTTACAGGCTCTGATTGATTGCTGGGGACGATATGGTGGGTGTAGATTTATTACAAACAAACTGTTTAGGTGGAGCTGGGCAGAAAGTTCTTGGGGCAATAAAAATGTGGTGGGGGCACATGAGTCCTACGTATTACTAAGCTGGGTTTTCTTTTGTTTTGAATAGGTCGAATATATTCTACCGAGCCTGTATAGATATCCCTAGGGGCACCGAGCTTCTGGTGTGGTACAATGACAGCTATACGTCTTTCTTTGGGATCCCCTTACAATGCATTGCCCAGGATGAAAACTGTAAGAATTTATTTTAGCTCTGAATTCACGTCTTAAAAATACCTACTTCAAAGCTAACTTTTTAAGAGTGTGTTTTTTTGTTTGTTTTAAAAAAACAAAAAAAAAAAACAACAAACTTCTGAAACATGGTTCACTGTGATACCTGATGCAAACCTGCAAAACTTGTGTTCATTCTATGGTTTTCTTTATCCTGTATGATGTTTGCTTTTTGGTAGGGCATCTTAACCCATGCCAGCCAGTTTTTCTTTGCCTGTGCACAATTTCAAAGCCTTTGCCAGAGTTTTAAATAATTGCTGACAGCAAAGTAAAGCCAGCTGGTATTCACTAAGTGCCTACTATTATGTGTCTGGTTCTGTACTTGCCACCTGGGGTTGTAAGATACAGCTTCTGCTCTGAAAGGATGCAAAGTCTTGTTGGACCCACGCTCTCTGCACAAATGAAATAATGAGAAAACAATACTGTTTAATGAGGAGTAGTACCCCTGAAGTCATTGGCTAGGTGTACTTCCTTCTAAGTAGTCATTAGAATGATAGTAAACATCATAGATAAGTGATGGTGGAATTTGTCTTTTTAAATTCTTTGTCCAAAACCATGTTAAGAATATAATTTTCTTTTATTTTTGTTACCATGCCAACCATTATCTTTAAGGGAATAATCTAACATTTAGACATATGTGAACTTGAAGCAACTTTCACTAAGACTTTGTATTTTTGTTTTACAAGTCTATGGAAAACATTTTAATACTGATGTGATTCAGTGAGAAACACTGGTTTCAGTGATGTTGTGTTTTCTTGTCACTAAATTGACTGATCTTTGAACTGATAATTTGAGATTATGCTTCAAAAAAGAACAGAGACAACAGATCTATCTGTTAATGAATAGGAAACTTCATTTTGAAAAAAAGTGTCATTCTCCTTTTTCCTTCTCCCTGACTCTCTCAGTCACACATGCACACACACTAACTCTAATAAAACATACTCATATTACTACTGGTCAAAATGCTGATGATCAGATATTTCTTTCTCATGTTGTCTTTAATTTCTTTGTAAAAAAAAAAGTAAAGTCCTCAAAAAGCCTATTACTATCAACTTTCTTTTTCTATTTTACCCTAACCCCAAACCAATCCCAAATCAAAAAAATAAATCTTTGGACATATAGCACATTCCTCTCACCAAATTTCCATTGGAAAGTTTCTTTTCTGCAGTGATACTCCTATTTGAGGGAGTGCCTGTTTTCATAGGAGAAAATCTCGGTATTGGACACGAGTGTGCGGTTGGTGCTAGAGGCAGATATGGACGTGGAGGCCACTGTGCTCTGCTCTCTTTCCCAGAACAGCTCCATGCCTGTCTCCCCTGAAACTAGATCCAGGGCCATGCATGTAACAGCTCCAGTATCAGCCCCTGATCAGCTGACAGGGACTTGTCTGTATGTGGAAGCTTAACATAATCTCACCTCCTAAAGTGTGGAATTTAATCCAAAAGGTTTCTAGAAATCCTGTGAGGCCCCTTATTCCCCCTTTAACACACCTGCTATAGACTCTGAAGACATTGGGCTGTATGTGTATTGCAGAATATTTGGGAGAAACCATATCAAAGCCTCGAGTCCTAAAGTGTATAATTCAGTCTTAACATTCTTTCATCCATTCTTTATTCAGGTATTTATTGAACACTTACCATGAGCCAGTGTTTTATATCTATTATAAATGAAGGAGGGGACAAACAGACAAGAAGTCCTGCCTTAATGGAACTCATATTCTAGCAGAGGGAAGGAATCCAAAAATATGTAAATAAATAGTTGGTCATATGGTGATGTGTAGTAGAGCTAATACAACAGAAAAGGGTAAATGGAGCCAGGAGTTGGGGGTTGCAGGTACTGGGAATGACTGGGGAAGGCCCCAAAGGGAGGTTGCCTTTGGGCAAAGACTTAAGACTTAAAGTCTGCAAGATGAGAGGCGCATCACAGATGTTGGCATGGGCATGGCGGAGTGAGCGAGCAGGAGTAGATAATTCAGGTACAGGGGCATAGGTCTGGTCAGGCCCTGGGGGCCACTGTCAGTACCCTGGCTTTCACTCTGTGTGAGCCAGCCTAGAGCTGGTGTGGAGTTTCCAGCAGGAAAGTGAGATGATCTGACTGAAGTTTTAACAGGATTATTCTGTCTCCTGAGTGGGAGTAGACAGGAGCCGTGAGAGAAAGCAAGGAATCCAGTTAGAGTCTCTTGCAGGAACCCAGGGGAGAGATGACGGTGGTTTGGACCAGCATGGAAGTGGTGGAGGTGGTGAGAAGAAGCTGGATTCTGAACATATTTTGAAAGTAAAGCCAATAGCTTTTTCTGACATGTTAGATGCTGTGAAAAAGAGGAGTTGAGATGACCCTGAGGTTTTGGTCTGAGGAACTGGAAAGGCAGCATGACCGTTTGCTGAATTCTGAGACAGAAAGAGAAACCATGGAATGACTGTTAGGGATTGCCTTTCTCGTCTTTGACGTGCATCTCTGGAGCAGGAGCCCCACATCCACTTTACCAGGCTGTTACAGGGTGGGGGAGATGGAGGGGTCAGTTGGAGAATTTGGGGGGTTTTGTCTGCAGTTCACTGCTACCCGACAACAGGTGTGGCCGAGAGTCTGTGGTCTCCAATTTGGGGCTGTTGAAAATGTGCCATTGAAAATGTATTTTCTGGAAACATCATATTGTTTGTTCTTCAGTTTGTCTGTCTCCTGTGGGCCCATCGTGTGAAGCATTCTTGGGGTTGATGATTAGAATATTGAATAAAGTCTACCAGCGCCTATGTTGTATCATTGAGCCCTTGAAATCCTTGAAAGAAAATTCACAAAGCCATAGCAGTTTGAAGTACTGAGGATAAGGTAGGAAAACTGAGCAGCTCTCGTAGGTTCAGTTCAGAGCCCTAAGTAAGGGTTAAGGGAAGTTTAAAGGGGATTAAGTCATGGATAAAAGGCTCAACAGTGACAATGCCTCTTTCCCCTGAGGGTATTATAGGAATTTTATTTCAGTTCCTGTCTCAAAGTCATATATCTGTCATGTGATTGGCCACCCAAGAAACCTGCAGAAGGCTTCATCAGATAGTGTGGGAGAGATATACGGCTTTAACTCTAAGATGGATTCCCATTCCATATGATTCACTGAGAGACCTGGGAATGCTTTATTATAATCAGGGTTCCTTATTCTGTGCCGAGAAAAATACTCCGTATGATTTAAAAGCACAAATGTGTGAAAGGGCATGGACAGAGAATTTAACAGATAGCCTTCCATAGCCTTGAGTAGTTTAAATCCTCTCAACTGGATTAGCAATTCTAGGACCATTTTTATCCCACAAGCTAGCCCCCAAATAAATTAGTTACCTTAAAAGAAGCTTCTTGAGATCAAAGACCGATTGGTTAAAATGCCCCCAGAGAGCCTCCTTATGTTGCCATGCATACAATAAAAAATTAAGACATGCTCACTGGATAAATATGAAGAATTTCTATTGCCATTATTAGAAGAGATTAAAGCTTCAGCCAGATTTTTCCTTGTTCATGAAATTGACACCTCAACTAAGACATTCAAGGACTACATGATTTTACTTAGCAAATAATACTTATTAAGCACTTTCATCTATAAAAATATCATTTTCTTCCTATGGTTCTTTCAACATTGAAAGCACACATTTCCCATTGAGCGTGTGCAGGGGGCTCAGGCTGGGGTAAGTGCCCCCCCCCTTGGTCAGCGGCCTGCAGCAGTCGGGCACGCTGGGCATACTTGCTGTCCGACAAGCCAGTGAAAGCCGCCTGCACTCGGAGAGAAGTCAGGGTTTCACACAGGCATTTGGAAGCAATTCCTATGTTATTTTCTTTTTCAAGAATCACAGTTATACATGTAATAGAGCTCCAAAGAGAGAGCCCCTCCATCCACTGTGGGCCTTTCAAAAGAGCCTGAAGGAACGCGGGTGCCGACAGATTGCATCCGCAAGAAGGAACGAAGTTCCCCCAAAGCTTCCAGTGGGGGATTAGCTCCTGCAGAGTGTAAAGACCATGGTGCATTCATATTCATTTCAGAGGAAATTAAAAAAAAAATCCTGGGAATAAATGTTAAACAAGTCTTCCTGCTGCTTTTTCTGTCTCGGCATATGAAGCTGAGGTTGCAGAATGTGAAACTCAATGGCAACGGGGGAGTTGCGCTGGGTTAGACCCTGCCTCAGGGAGGCCTGCCTGTTTCTTTTGATTTGAAAGAAGAGAAAATAAAAAGGGGCACCTCTGCACAGTGCCTCTCATCCCCACCATCCCACCAACAACGGGAAACCAGGCCCAGAGTAAAGAAGGCCCCACTCAAGCATTACCCGTCCTGACCTTTAGTTCAATCCAACAGGACTGTCCAATAGGAATGTTCCTAGGCAAGGGCCCAAGGAAAGCATCGTGATGGTGTGCAAAAACTAAGGCCTGTCCTGAGTTGAGAAGGACAGAAGGTGCATTAAGTACACAACTTTAATATAAGACACCATACAGTTTCTGGGTTAGGTGGCCACAGCATTGAGCCTGAGCTGGGGGGTTTAGGCTGAGTATGAATGGGAAGAGCCAGAGTTCCAAGCCCGTGTACAGAGGGAGGCTGGGATTGGGTTCCTTATATAAGTCCAGGAATGGGAAGGTTCTTCTTCTGTCCCTCAAGCAGGATTAGAAAAATACTGCCCTTAAGCCTAAGGGTCAAGCAACTGTCATCCACCGGTGAAAACAAACTCTGAAAACCAGCTGTAGTTAGCTGTAGAATGGCACAGGGCTTAACTTTACACTATCTGCCAGATATGGAACCCCTGGACCAAGAAACTAATGTAAAAGTTGGTCTAGAGCTAGAGAAATCTTGAAGTTTCTAGAAAAAACAATGGAGAAATGGAATGCCTCTGTATTTGCGTGGGACTCCAACAGAAGGCAGCAATCTGCCTTCTGGGAAAGCCACTGTCATGAGAGATCTGACTGTGGGCTGCTGTAGGATGTAATGGCACTGCTTCTCTCCCAGCTTCATTGCAGGAATGAGGTACACTCACTCCCCCAGTTCATGGTGTGTAGGAAGGTGACCTTTCTCATATGAACTTGTATTCAGGAATTAACGTCAGCATAAGAAAACCACCATCTTCGTACACCCTGCCCAAGCCAGTCAATATTGGTCAGTGTGAGATATAAAAAACTGGTTCCATTTCCTCAAAGCAGGACAGCTTTGAAGGACAGTTCCAGCTCCAGAGTTGTTAAAATCCTCCCTTGGCCCAATCCCACTCACCTCACTCCCCAACAGGTGTTGATGCTGAGAGCACTCTCCCCAGGGAACCTCCTGCACACAGCTCCAGATTTCCATTCCAGAGTCTATTTTGCAGGGAAGCCGACTTAACACAGGTACTCCCAGATTTGCATTTTCAATCCAGACCTCTATACTGAGCCCCAGCGTCCTATCCAGCCATCTCCTTAACATCTCCACTTCCATGTTTCACGTCTCAAACTAAACATAGTACAACAGAACCATGGTATTCACTTCTACTGACTGCCTCTCCCCCAGTTCAACTGTCCCATTCATCCAGTTGCTTTTTCTAGAAACCTGGACACCTCACTATTGCTTGGTCTTCTATCACCAAATCCCATTGATTGTGTATTCTTCATGCTTTTCTTCTCTTTATCTCTACTGCCGCCACCCTGATCTGCATCACTGTCTGCTCTGGCCTGGACCACTGCAGCAGCATCCCTTGTCCCCGCACTTTCCCTCTTTAGTATCACAGCAGCCAGAGTGAAGTTTCATTGATTAGATTATTTTGTTTCAGTTTATCCATTTGTTTTTCTAACAGGGTTGTTCAGTCCCGTAGATCAAAGTCCAGAAAGTACCATGGACATGCAAGTCTCCTTGCAAGAGACAATCGGTGGCCTTGACAGGTTCTTAGCTATTTTTTTTTTCAGAGATAATTTTTGTCCATTCAGACATCTAAGCATATTCTCCCTTTCTTTCTCTGGTTCTCACCCCCTCACACACACATTTTTATATACAAACAGTAACATGCTGTGTACATTGTTCTGAAGCTTACTTTTTCGTTTATCAGCATAGAAAGCATAAATCTGATGTTTTCACATCCTTAGCTCAAAACTAGTTTTCAGCTTGCTATGACTCTTATGCTGAATACTCAGTTCTTTAATATGTTATCCTTTGGGCCTCATGGAATCTCCAGAAAGATTTTGTTTATGACCCACGTAGTGTTACATAAATTAGAATCCAAAGATCTTTAGCATGCCCGCTGTATTCAGTTGGCTGTAGATGTTATTCCTCCTGTTGTGTGAACTGCCTGCGACCACCCCATGTCTTGTTTCCATTCCCTGTTCAACTTGCACAGACATGGGAGATGGGCCCCAGCTGCAGCCCATCTCCTCTTCCCTCTCTGGCCACATTGTTCTTCTTTCAGTTTCAGGGCTCTGGATTTCCTCCCCCTCAGCATGGCTCTGTGGCAAAGCTGCTAGTGTTCTTTCTCTTGTATTGCTTGCTTCCCCTCCTCCCATCTCCCTGACACCTGTCAGGACTCAGATTCTCTCATACCCTAAGATTAGCCTTCTCTCATATATGATTTCCTGGCACTCCTTTCTTTCTTAGAGCACTTTTCACACTTGTGGTGACTGTATTTTGTCAACTCTAAAATTCATGTGTTTCATGTTTTCATCTTTCTGAAACTGGCAGGTATCTTGCCAATGAATGGTGACTTACAGTTCTAATGGTGTGATTAATGGAATTTTAGATTTGATGAAATTGAGTTTATCTGTTTAATATCTGTCTCTCCCACTAGTGTTTCAGTGCCAGGAGGGCAGGGACTGAGAGCCCTCCTGCCCCCATCTTCCACACCTGTGACCATGTAAGACATGTAATAGATGCTCAATGCTCTCCCAATGTCTTTACTGTCCATATTTGATGAGTTCAGGCTTTTCCTTGGCTGTATCCTTCAAGGCTTTGTATTCTCTTTCTTCATCTTTGTCTTTATAGGGTGAAGAGATTTACTAGCTCAGTATCACTGCATGCAGAGGCCTCTTCATCTTTTCATGTTTGTTACCACCTCTGGCCTTTGTCTGTATCGTCTTTCTTGAGTTTGGGAGTTTTCTGGTTGATTCCTGTTCCCTTTCTGATAATTAATAATCTGGTTAATACTTTGGATTTGTCACAACCAGAGAAGTGATATTTAGGAAGGATGATCTGTATCTTCTGAAAAGTTTTGCTTTCTCTCTCTCTCTTTTTTTTTTAAAGCAAAACAAAAATCTTTTTAGACTTACAGCATCTTGTGGAAGTGTGCAGAAACTCTATAGGACAGCTTAGGAATCAAATATGGCTGCTTTTCTAAAAATCATTCATTCTTATCATTACTTCTAAAAAATTATATATTTGGTAGGACTGTATTTATTCATAAGTAAAGTGCCATGCTCAAAGAGGAACACAGGGTGCAACTATTGCTACCTGTTGCTGGAAAGCATTTTATACTTGTTATGGGGTGTTCTGGAAAAGAAAATGATAAAATGGAGAATAATTTTACTCCAACCATCCCCATTTTTTATTGTCTAAATGCTATTTACTGTATATCATTAGCTCAGATCCCATAAACCCCAATTATTACACAAACTTTTAAATACATAAATCTTTCTTTATTACCATTTGACACTGTTCATTAAATTTATAAAAATCATTGGCCCACAACTTCTTTTGTTTCTGTATAAATATTATGTGATCTTAGCAATTTAAAAAAATTAACAGATTAGGTTACTTTCTAGAAGCATAAGTGGGTAGCCAGAATCTATCATCTATACTTTTTACTCTTTGAATTACTTTCCCCAAAGGCATTATATTCCTCTTTCCAACAGTGAAGCTTCTAGCCAGTTTTGCCTGCTCTCTGGCATGTTGATGACATCTTTATTCTGCCATCTTCCCCTGTGCATTCCTTCCTGCTAGTCAGAAATTTCCTGGCCTGCAAAAACTTAGTGTCGCCTGAAGACTTGTGGGTTTCCCTGTGCTTTGCCCCTTCCAGATCACTTATGAAAGGGCTAAACAATATGGGTTCCACCCTGATCTCTGACAATGCTGCTGTTTTTATTTATTTTTTTATTAAAAACAGGCCCAAACATGGCAAAACATTCCTCCTTATCTTTCAGCGCCTATTTTAAAAGTAACAATCTGTGTGCAATAAAAGATTCTTAAAAGTCCAAGAAATGTCCACAGATTCCATATTGATAATAAATTTTTGCCTTAGAGGGTCAAATGATAAATATTTATATTTAAAATATAGGCATATACACAAAAATACATATATAGGAATATTTAGCTGTACATATAACTTTTATGTTCATATTACATATGACTTGATGTATTTGATACACACACACACACACACACAAACAAACACACACACACACACATACTTTACTACCTGTAAAACATTCTTTGTATTTTTGAACACAGCTAATAAGCAGATGATACAGATGTGTTCTCAGAAACAAAATTCCCTGGAAGTCAGGAAGCTAAAAACTTCCAGCCTTCATGTATCCCCGAGTGTGTGATTCTGAGCAAATTTAACAGACATTCTTGAGATTCAGTTTTTGTCATCTGTAATGAGAAAGGACAGGATTAGATCAGTGATTCTCTGATTTCATTTGAGAATCACCTGGGGAACTTTTAAAAATGTAGATGCTTAGGCCCTATTGAGAGACTGATTTAAGTTTTTAAAATACTCCTGTGTGAGTCTAATGAGCAGTATCCAGGGTCAAGAACAGCAGATTCTACCTACTCCAGGTTTTTCCAAGTATGCGAGTCTCTTCTTTATTTTTTCTTCCGAAGACGAGATGGGCTGAGCTGAGAACCCTGTAGACAAGGGCTGTTCCTTCTGTTGGATTCATTGAGCACACTTGATTCTGCAGAATGCTCTGAGATAAAGAATTCTGAGGCAGCACACCCACCCCTCTCTGTCCCCACATTCTGCATCTGCCTGCCCCATCAAGCACAGAGCCTCCCGGCCGGCACAGTCCTCCACTGTTCTCTTTTTATGGTTGAGGATATTGAGTCTTCATGATTTAGGAAGCTCAGCCATTGCCTGGGTTGGGCAGGATGAGAACTCCCTGTTGGTGTTTTCTTCCATGAGCCAGTGGCCAATGGAAGAATTTTACAAGGTTTTATGACTTGACATCGCCAACCTTTTTGCCAATCATCCTTTAAAAAAATTTTGGTCTCTAATTCTATTCTTTTGACCACCCTATAACCTTTAATCTCTTACCCCTGAAGTGACAAAAAGTACATTATTTGACATGGTAGTTACTTTTAAAAAATAATAATCTATTGTGTAGGTTCTAATCACCTTGGGACCTATGGATTGATCAGTGAATACTTGATAAATATTACAATTTTTAGAAAAGAACAATACATTTAAAGTATATTAGATCCCCCTCATCAAAAATATTTCTTATTTCTGGTTCTTCCTCCATTTCCACTGCCACTACCCTACCCATTCCCTTCATTCTAGCCTCTTCTTCTATTATAAGGAGAATGGCTACTATCGCTGTCAGGCTCTGTGATGTGTGCTCTCATTATCACACTTCATCCTCATAAGGAGAGGCTGAAAGATGAGGAACCAGGGCTCCTGGAGCTCCATTGCTATTGAGTGTCAACCATAGGTCAAGCTCTTTAAATGCCATTTATGCACTGTCTCGTTTGGTCTTTAAAGTGGCCATTTTACATTCTACCAAGGACTAAATTGTGGATTTTGATGTTCCATACTTACTCACAGTCACAGGCCGTAAATAGCAGAGTTAAAATCTAGGCCATCTTAACCACTAAGCTATGCTGCTATTATTTTTAGGATTATTACTACCACGGTTCTCATTTTAAAGAAGGGCAAATTGGGGCACAGGGTCCTTGAATAACTTGCCTGAGATCACCAGGCTAATAGAAGGCAGAGTCATTGTTTGA
Organism: Marmota flaviventris; assembly: GCF_047511675.1. Classification (NCBI taxonomy): domain Eukaryota; kingdom Metazoa; phylum Chordata; class Mammalia; order Rodentia; family Sciuridae; genus Marmota; species Marmota flaviventris. Next base: position 53,401,406 of record NC_092502.1, read on the forward strand.
CCCTCGGTTTTCTGATTCCAAAGCCCAAGCACCTCTGTTGCCTCCCATTCCCTGTATTCGCCTGTCAATCATTGCCTCTCTCAGGCCCTCCTTGAACAGAGTTGGGATTTTTTTTTTCTTGTTATTCATCTGCTCAGAAGCAGCCTATGTCTATTTCTTCTGCCTAAAGTTTATATTTCTTTAATTATTTATTTGGACTTCCAAGGCCCTTTGGGTTCTGTTCACCCCCTCCCTGTTTCTTGCCCCCCCCCAACACTTATTCCCACACTGTCCAGAAATCTGTGTCTGTTAGGTCAGCCTGTTTCGATCACTAGTCCATCAAAATGCTAGACCTCTCCTGTCTTCAAGAGTCTTTCATCTTCTTTCCTTTATCTCTTCAACCAGCTTTTTCTGAATACCTATTCTGGGCTGACATACTTCACCTACTCCAGCCAAATCCACCCTCTCAGTACAGCTCAAGGCACTCCCTCCAGGCAGCCGCGTGCTCAGTTCCTCTTTTTTGCTGTGCCTCCCAGTTAACTGCCAGGAAACAGGGTGCAGGTGGAACCTCCTAATGGAGTCTTAGATGTCTCAAGTCATAAGTGAACTCTGAAAGCAAAGACAGTGTTAAGAACTATTCTGAATATGTGGTAGTTGCTCAACAAACAGGCAATAGATGAGCTATTAATTTGTGAATATAATGTTTCCCCCCTCAATTGTCTGTTACTATGTTGATTTTTTTTTGGGGGGGGGAACCCACAAAATTCTAAATTAAATTTTAAAATGCCGATTTTAACATTTAAATTCTAAAATGTCCATTTATACAACTTTTTCAAGTATGTGTTATTGTGTTTATTTTAAGGGCTAGTAAAACTGATCTTCTAAAACTATTGCTGTTCTCCCAGTAAACGTCCCTTCAACTGTAATGGAAGCCATGTGCCGACAAGACACCCTGCAGCCCTTCAACAAGAGCAGCAAACTCTCCCCCGCCACCCAGCAGCGCTCCGTGGTATTCCCACAGACTCCGTGCAGCAGGAACTTCTCCCTCCTGGATAAGTCTGGGCCCATTGAATCAGGATTTAACCAAATCAACGTGAAAAACCAGCGGGTCCTCGCCAGCCCGACTTCCACAAGCCAGCTCCACTCGGAGTTCAGTGACTGGCATCTCTGGAAATGCGGGCAGTGCTTTAAGACTTTCACGCAGCGGATCCTCCTCCAGATGCACGTGTGCACGCAGAACCCGGACAGGTAACCCTGACTCCCACTGCTCATGCTGTGTTTGCTTAGTGAGACCCGCTGCTTGCCTTGCTGCCAGCTACCAGTCACCGCCTCCCGCCACACTTTGGGGGGAAACCCTGTGCTAAGAGGTGCCTGCATTCAGGAAAGTTGGAGAGTAATGTTAGGCCACTGCCTCTCTGGTTTATATGGGCTGAACAGACAGGTTGGTGGCTGCAGAGAGAAATCTGCACTTGCTATCCAAACAGTTCTGTCCAAGTTTAAAAGGGAGCAAAATACAAGGAACATTTATGAATATCATAGGTGGAAAAATGAGGTCAGGATAATTAGAATCCTCTCTGTCTTCCAAAGATAATATAGCTGGCTGCTCTGCGGCTGTCACAGTCGTTTCAGAGTTCACCTCCAGTGTGCTGTGGGTATGAACTTAATTAAGTACTAAGAGGTAATGAATTGGAATTTTTTGCTTAGTACTATTTTTCTTCGGAGCATGCAAACCCATAAATCCTGCAAAGCTGTCAAAAGGAAATACCTGCTCTGCTAGTGATGTGGAGGAAAACAGATGCCACTTATTCAATAAACTAATATCCACACAGAAGAAAAATGTTGACTAGATACCTCAGAGTCAAAGTTGGTTTGAAAGTTTGTCAATAAAGAATTTTATGGCCATGAACTGAGGATGAAATTTAGCTGAACAAGTGAATTAAAATTTCAGGTACTCTGACGAGTGGCACAGTAGATATAATGGAACTATTATTTATGAATCAAAACTGGTTTATTCGACAGTCTTGATAGCTGGGAGTGCAAAAGACAAAAATCAAATTAATTCAATAAGAAAGGATTGCTGGTGTTTTATCTCTCCTTCATGTCATATGAAAACTTGATTAAAACCAAAATATCTAAGTATGGCATTGAAAATGTGCTTTGAATATAAAAGCAGAAAATAATTTTTGGATCTAGGAGTCTTGGAAGCAGGATTTCTGCATTATTTTCTTAACTTTGACACTGATTAACCTTAATTAAGCAATCCACTTAACTCTCTTTGCCTAATAACATATGCTTAGTTCTTCACTCCAGCTCTGCAGGATGCAACAGTGTTCCTGGAAAAATCCAAGTGTTCCTGGGTAAAGATGAAGGTGTGGTGGAAGGGATAGATATATTCTAAAATAATAGTTTCAGGATACATATGCACATTTACAGGTGTATACATTTTTTGTGCCATTCTAGAAACCACTTTCTTGACATTAAGCCTTAACATGTAATTAGGGCTATGAAGACAACAGTCTTAGTAAAGGTTTCAATAGACTTGTATGTCTTAGTGCTTTTGGCTCTAGAGGTGATACAAAAGTTTGAAAATCATTTCCTTATTCAGAAAGAATTATTTTTTTAAGTTTACCTTTCTTGAAAATAGCTTCAAGATACATCTATTCTAAGTTTTGCAAAGCACTTTCGTGATTTTAATTAAAATACAAAAGATGCATTAAAATCTTCTCATAAACTAGCTTTTCAAATTGAGTTCAAATGTATGGAACTGTAATTTGCAAAGATTTGTTGTAGTCTTAGTACCTGAGTGTACTAGGTAAAATGAAACAATAATTGAAAGTTTCTGGACATTGGAACTGGTATGATTTTGTGACAAATGTCATAAAAGCAATAAAATTATTTTAAGGTTAACAGAAATATACTGAAATAGACTGTTTTGTCTGACCCAGTTATATTTGGAAAATCATGCATGTATTATGATTTAAATCTTCATGAAGCTTGTCATGTAAAATAATGGGTCATAATTTATAACATATACATAAAAGCTATCAGAAAATACCTAAAAATTTAGCTTATATGTATAAGATGATACAAGATATACCTACATGAGAGATTGTTGGGTAAATGCTGATTCTTAGCTAATTTAGAGTTATTGGGGAAAACCTAGATGGTGTGAGACTCCCATCCTGTGATAGATTGTAATGGGTTTATTCGACTCAGATACCCAAGTTTGCAGTGACCAGCCTTTCAGATTTGGGGGAGTAATGGGTGTTGTCATTGATATTAATGACAAGGAATCAAGTTATTCAGGAAATGGGTTCCCACTTCTCCCTTCCCTGTATTTTGTTGGTGAAGACTCGAGAGGTGGATGACATCATTCATGAATAAATTAAAATAAAGAATATAATAACTCTAAACATCAGTACTATGTTTCTTGATAACAATGGGGAAGATAAACGGAATCTGAGTTCATCACATCTGAGTTGATTATAGGAAATAAGAAGAAGTAGAGGGAAATACCCAGGCACTTTGATCTACTAATTTCATTTTAGCTACAAATTTGCTTTTAGACAGTAGGACTAGAATAGCCATTTTCTATTCCAGACCTAGGATGCTGTCTTGGTACCAGAAAATTTGGAAGTAAGAAATACTCTCCATAATTCTTAACCACATCAGTAAATTGCTAAATAGGAGAAATGCACAGAACCACAATGGAACATCAGATTTGTTCATCATAGTTGCTAAATTTGGAAACTTATCTGTTATATGCATGGAAGCTTCCAATTGCTGAATACATATATATATATATATATATATATATATATATATATATATATATATATATATATATTCTTTGTTGGTTGACTCTGAAATTTAACTGAGCTTTAGTCTTTGGAAGTTTGTGCCCATTCATCCATTTGCAGTTGTCCTTCAGGGTCTAGGGGATTGGTTCCAGGAGCCCCTCACCCCATGGTAGACACCCAAATCTGTGCATGCTCAAGTTCTTCATATAAAATGCTATAGAATTTGCATATAACCTATGCACAACCTTATTTATCTACACTTTAAATAATCTCTAGATTGTTATAACGCTTCATACAATGTAAATGTCATGTAAATAATTGTTATTTTGTATTGTTTAGAAATAATGACAAGAAAAAAGTCTACATGTTTAGTACAGGCACATTTTTTCCCCTAAATGTTTTCTGTCTGCAGTTGGTTGAATCCATGTATGCTGGATCCACATCTATGGATGGAGTGCCAGCTGTCCAGTGAAAAAGTTAAACAATCAGAAATCATTCCCCTTATGTTTGAAAAACTGAATGCTTTTACTTTGATTGGAAAACCTTGTTAGAACCAAAGGCAAGAAAGGGAGACACAGAAGAAAAATCAGAAGGTAAACAGGTTAGAGTTTCAAAATGGTCCAAGTTTGAAACGGGCTCCTGAATCTGAAGTACAAAAGATTTTTTTTTTTTTCACTCAAGAGATTGAATATTTGGCCACAAAACCTCAGACAGTTGAACCTTTATCAAAGACACTTGGTGTGTCTATATTCATAAGCTTTTTCATGTCAGGTATCAACTATACCTTGATTGAAAGGAAATAGATCTGTGAGTACCCAGCAATGTCAGCATTGCCATTTTCTACCGCTGAGTTATTCACATTGAATGCAGAAAGAACCTGTGGGTGACCTGGTAACACAGGAATCACCCTTAAAGATAAATACATCTGTGGGGGTCTCAGAGCCATGGAATTGCTATTTCTTGATTTTCCCCCCTGTTAGTAACAACAATAAAAAAGAAAAAACAAAAAAAATCTCTTCTTTTTCTCAGGCTACTTTTATTTTCCTCTGGACCAATTCAAAGGGTAGAAGCTGTTGGAATCTAGATCAACCAAGATTTTATTTAAAGACTTCATAAACATTCGAGTTTTTGCATAAGTTAATTGTGTAGCCAGGGCAGCTTGATTCACTTTTGCTTGAATCAGGAGTTAGAAATCCCTCTTCTCTTCTGTTTTTCTGCTGCAGAAACTCTCAACAGTCCCATTGGGGCGTTGGGGAGTTGGGGGGTCTTCAGAAAGGGGTAAGCAAAACCTTCATTCACAGTGGATTATTTTCTGATGAAAATGTTCTCTTGTATTTGTCACAGAAAACTGTCTTTATACTGCTTCTTTATTTTGCATCTTTTCTCATTTTCTCTCTCCCTTTTGATTGTTTATGCTACTCGGGGAAAGTCTGCCTTCAGCCCCCTGGGTACTCTATCAGCTACTCACATTTGTGTTTAAATATCACTGTTTGTAATTGGATGTGATGGTGCCAGAGGGGACATGGCTTTAAAAGGTGCTGTTTGGTGGGAGGAGCCTGGAGACAATCCATCACCATAATAGTTTCTTGGAATGTATCAATGCTCTTGTCTTCCTCTGTTTCTTTCTGCCCCTCCCCCACCCAAGTGAAGGTTATCTTTTTCCTGGTTTTCCATGTTCAGCAAACCCTTTGGTTCTGCACTCTGTCACTTTTCTGAATCTTCTCCTTATAGAGAGCTAAGTTCTCTTCCTACTTCCCCCAGCCAGCAGTGACTTAAGCAGGGTCCCTTTGAAGTCTTGGGAGATTTGCACTTCAGCTGGCTGACTTGGAGCAAGGAGAGAATGTAGCTCCAACTGAATAACTTTTGTCCTGGAGGCTTTCATTCCATAAAAGAAAAATCAAAGAAGGATTAATAATTTTAAACCAAACCACACTTAATTTTGTTAAATGTTTCATCCTTTTCCTATGTGTACACTAAACCAATTACAGACTCAAAAGCAAATGAATTGCACATTTTACTGGCGTAATCTTTGGCAGAGAAGCTGCCAGTGACAGAGAATGCCAGGGGATGTGCAAAATCATCTCGCTGTGTTCTTTCTGCTTAAAAATTTACTAGCATTGATATATGCTAACTAAATCCAACTACACTTTGCTATTCAGTCTTCTTCTTTCTTTTTTTTTTTCATTGAGTATGGAACACTTTCTAGTTTTTTCTTGAAGCTTGATATTTATGTGTCGGAACTAGCCACAGGGGGCTATTTAAGTTAATAAAAAATAAATAAAATAATACTTCAGTTATTCAGGTGTACTTGCCACATTTCAAATCCTTGAATACTTCATGTGGCTAATGGCTCCTGTGCTGGAATAATTTAGACCTAGAACTCTTCATCATTGGACAATATGGCTAGAAGTCTCAAGTTGCAACAAAGCCACAATACACTTGTGGTTGTAAAATGTTATCCCTTTTTGTTTGCTTTGAGAATAGTGCAATGCTGTATGTGCATTGGCAGAATGAGGTGCTTTAGAAAGGAGGTTCCCAAATACCATGATGTGAGATGTTGAAAAGAGTAAACTAGGGCTGGGGGTGTAGCTCAGTGGCAGAGCACTTGCTTAGCACTGGGTTCAATCCTTAGCACCACATAAAGATGAAACAAAATAAAACCATGCTATCCATTTACAACTACAAAAAAAAAAAAAAAAGGTAAAGCTAAACATAGCACCCATGGATGTCAGTCCTGTGTGCATCTTCTGGGAGGATACATGAAAGAGAGACAGAACTTTGGAGTTAAGATTGATTATATCCAAATCAGCCTTATCTTTTTACCAGCCTTCAAAAATCATTGGAAATTTGATCACCAGAATAAAAAGCTAAGTAATAGCAACTAATTCTGTGTCAAAGACCTTCCTTTTTTAAGTTGGGAAGTGTGAAGATGGGGTGTGCTAATTTAAATATGCACATATAGTCTTAACTCCTGTGGCCAGTGTCCCAAAAGATCTGAGATTCCCACGTGGTGATATTTTCTAAGCTTTTAAAAGCTTAGTTCTGTCCTGAATGTATTCCTATGCCCTTAGATTAAACCCTAGACACATAATAAATTTTAAAATCACTTTGTGATCATTTTATTTTTCATTAGAGCATTATAGTTATGCATAGTAATTGGGTTCATTTTGAGTAAATCATACATGTATGGAATATGATTTCAATCTTGGATCCCCTCAGCCCCTCCTTCCTCCTCCTCTTCTCCTTCCTCTAATCTACTGATCTTCCTTTCACTCATTTATTCATTTTTGGTTGAAATTTTCAACATATACATAAAGGTGAAATTTCCTGTGTTATATTTATATATGCATATAACATGATTTTATTAAATTTATTCCATTTTTCTTTGCCTTCCTTCCTCCCTCTCTCCCTCCCTCTTGCTCTCCTTCTTCTACTCGATTTATGTTCCCTGTATCTTTATGATATCCCCTCCCACTGCATTCTTTTCCTTATTTTGCTCTAGTTTCCAAATATGAGAGCAAACATTCAACTCTTGAATTTCTGAATCTGGCTTATTTCACTTAGCGTGATGTTCTCTGTTTCCATCCATTTATCAGCAAATGCCATAATTTCATTCTTCTTTATGGCTGAATAAAGCTCCATTGTGTATATATTCCACATTTTCTTGTAGATCATTTTATTTTATTCATTTAAAAAGAAATGCTAGAAATATAGGAAAAGAAAGTTGAAGGGAATATTGTCTACCAAATGTGCAACTTCTGTATTTTCTGAAGGCTAACTTTCTATAAATTTCTAGACTGAAAGAGACATTCTGTTATAGTAGCAAGGGAGATACTTAAGTTCTAAATTCTACATGAAATCAGGCACTGCAAAGGTGAATGTGACCAGATGATCTAAAGTCTTATTCAAGGTTCCTAAAAATGAAGGATTATAGCTTTGCTTGTTGAAATTAATTACAATAAGGTTTGGTCCTACATGTTGGTACTAGGCTTTCTTGTTGCTTGAAATTCTCAACTTGTTGCCAGTTCTTTAAACTTTTCTATATTCTAGTGAGCATGTACACACACACACACACACACACACACACACACACACACGGAAAGCTCCACATCCATCCAGTGAGTTGACTGGTACCTGCAATGCAAGATGGAGATTGTGTTGATGATGCTGTATCTGGTGATGCCTGTGTAAGGCAGTGTTAGACCAATGCACAGGCCAGGCTTGTTGGTCAGTTACCCAGAAGCAAGAGCAAGGCATGATGGGATGTGAGAGCATCCAGCTCAGTCCATTCCCCTTTCCAGATGGATGAGAAAACAGGTCAGAGAAACTGAGTGACTTGTCCAAGTCCTACAATTGGTTGGAGTTAGAGGCTGAAACAGACTTACCTCTGCTATCTCTCTTTTTCTAGGCTCTTCTTTTCAGTCAAGCTACATTTCTTTAAGGTTTTAAAAATGATGCTATAAAGGCCACTGGTTCCCTAGCAAATGCCTCTCAGGCTGGTGCTGGATAAAGGTGATGTTTTAGAATCCTTTCCCTTTTCATTGGTATTTCCTTGATATAAGAATTCAACCAGGCCACTCTGTGGTCATTTCTGCTCTTCTGTGTGTAAATCTTTGCCACTGTGACTATTAACATAAAAAGGATGGATTGACTTCTGACTGTGGAAAATAAATCACCCCAACTTTTGACAGCAGAGTTAGAAAAAAAAAGAAAAGATTAATTGGTTTTATTTAGTGGCTTATTGTTTATAGTGATAGCTATTAAAAATAGATAACCAGAGGCTAATAAATGTTAATGGTTCCTTCACTATTAGAAAAAATCAATTGTCAGTAGACATAGCATATATTAATATATTATTTTCTTTATAATCTTCAGCAGCATTTAAAAGAATTTATCCCTAAGAGAATTATTTTTTGAGGAATTATTTTAAGGTTAGCATCTACTACCAAGAGCAGATTTGACAGGACATTTTTATCTGCATATAATTTTAATGGCTTTCAAAGCATCATTTTATAATTGTAATAAAATGCATGTGTAATTTGTCAAGATAGATAAAATCCTTACCAAGGACTCTTATATATTTCTTTGAAACTTGTTTGAGAGCAGTTAGATAGATTTCTAAATGTAAGTAATTAAAATTGTATAGTATTGAGTTATTGACCAATCCTGGACTATTAATCAAGCTAAAAAATTCTACAATCAGTGTTCAGTGCGCTGAAGCCGGGTAAAATAATAGTATTTGTGTTCAGTGAGGCAAGTAGCCACAATTAAGCACTTCACTTGACAAATGAGAGGGTACACTTTATTTTGCACTTAATTGAACTGTTGTACATGCTCGGTCACCATTGTCTCCTAGTCCTTCATTTTGGTTTCTGATCATTGGGGTTTATGCATTTGCTAAAGGTAGAGCAATTAAGTCTGCTTTTGCTATTGGCTTTCTAAATGTAGCCAGAAATGTCTGCGCCACAAACCAGGGCTTAGTGAGCTGTTACTATCCCTCATGACAAATTAATTTTCTGAACAAAAATTTTGATAAACAAATTAGAGACCTGTCAAGGAATGATATGAAATAGCTTCGAACAGGGAAAACTCCTCAGGTTTTATATCACTCACCAGATTCTGCTTAAGTAAGCAGAAGAACTTCTGTGGAGAAGACAGAATTTTAATCTATTTTATGAAAACCAAAAATTGATTTACTTCTCATGAGCTGGAAAGAATGTGCTCTGATAATCTTGCTAATTATCAGGTATTTGTCACAACTTCCTTCCATTTGCTTTTGCATCACAGTCATCTTTCTGCAAGCATAGTGACATCCTGTCATTTCTCTGCTGCTATAAATCATTCCTTGTGACCAGATTAAACTGGGGAGCTGAGGTTCAAGAAAAAGACTCAATGGATAAATATTTGGAAGGGGGCTAGGAGGTCGAAGTCAGGATTTCTTTTACAAAGAGATGTATCTGGATGCTGCACATTTGTGTTCACCTGTGCGATACCAGCACTTGTACTATATCTAGATTCCAAGATAGGTTAGTATTTATTAAAATGCGTGTGCAACTTGCCCACTTGCCCACGTTTACTTGGCACTTAGAATAAGATCCAAACCCTAGAATGATCTTGGCATCAACTGCTTATGTCCTGCGAGGACAGTTTATTTTCAGTTTTCTGAACTGACGGAGATAATAACAGCCATTTTCCCTATCCTAGAGGGTTACTGTAAAGATGAAACTAGATAATTGATTTGATTTAAAAGCATTTGGAAAAGTTAAGAATGCCAGGGAAGCATGAGAGACATTACAGATTTTTCTCTTGTAACGTTTGGCTTAATGAAGCCTGTGTTTTTAAGGCTTACAAAGATACACTAATATTTGCCTGCAGGGAGATAAAGACAAGAAAGTAGAGGATTTTGAAATGGTATGATTAATACTGGAAGGAAATATTCATTTGGGAATTCATGTGTCTCAACAGCTCTGTGAATTTTGTTCCTGTGGCAACAAGTGAAGTAGTGAGGACCCAGAGGCCAAAACTCTGTGTTCTGTCTTAAAAAAGTATGAAATACCACCAAAATGCTTTGGGTCCTTGTTTCATAATGCTGATTCCTGCTGATCAACATGGAAAATAATGACCAGGCAGTGTCTTTATTTGTTTCAGACCCTATCAATGTGGCCACTGCTCCCAGTCCTTTTCCCAGCCTTCTGAACTGAGGAACCACGTAGTCACTCACTCCAGTGACCGGCCTTTCAAGTGCGGCTACTGTGGCCGTGCCTTTGCCGGAGCCACCACCCTCAACAACCATATCCGAACCCACACTGGAGAAAAACCCTTCAAGTAAGTAATGGCTTAGTCCTCCTCCTCTCAGCCCTGAGAGCTGGCAGATACGTTGGCACAACACTGCCCAGCTCAGCAAGAAGAAGGCTATTTGGAAGGTCAATGTCCAGACTGCATAAAATCTCCTTGGACAGTGGCTGGCCTTTGGAAAACAAAGTCGAGAAGCCTCCATATTGGTTCTGGCTCAATTTTGTTACCTTATATTTAAGGTGATCTTTCTGTGTATGTCTTCTCATCAGTAAAATAAGGAGGTTTGAATAAGTAATTTGAATATTTCCAGTTTCTGAGGATCTGTGTGTCTAAACTTTATCCAGGAGCCACATAGCACTCATGGCCATCAGTAAGCCCTATAACCGTAAGGGTGGCCCTATATTTAGGATATCTGAGTAATTCTCTCTTGGAGAACATGAACACTTCAGGATTCTGATGAACCATTTTCTCCTCTTTGTCATGTGTTAAGGAATTTGATTCTATTATAGTAGCCAAAAACTGTGACTTAAAGCTCAAAAATATCATGTTGGTGAAAAACTAAACAATAAAAGCAGACCAAGCACAGGGCATGTTGACTTTTTGAAGATTCGAAAATTTTTTGAGGGAACATCAAAAGAGGTAAAACAAAATTCTAAGGGCTTTGGCAAAGTCAGGGTAATTAAATAAGATGATGTGTTCAAAATATAACCCAGTCATCAAAACAGTCGGCATCTGAATCATGCTATAGGACCTATTCCTTCATTCATCCATTCATTCATTTATTCATTCACTCATTCAAATATGTATATTTATTCATTCAACAAATATTTATTGAGCACCTACTTTTGTACTGGGTGTCCAGCTAGGGACAAGAGATACAAAGGTAAATGAGTCTCAACTCCCTCCCACCCTAACGTTGAAGACCTCATGCTCTAAGATGTGCAGCAATAAAATATGTATGTATAATGTTTGAAAATAGCAAAGAAATGGAATAGCTAATGCTATAGGGAGACGATGCTTCAGATGTATTTTGAAGGATGAGTAGGAGCTTATCAGACATAAAGGGGAGAGAGGTATTTCTGTTAGCTCAAATAGCATGTAGAAAGGCTTGGGAGAGTGAACCTGTACACATAACTGGTTGATGGTCTCAAAGCAATTTTAACTGTCTCTTCAACCCTCTTATATCTCTCTCTACTCATTTGCCATTCTGGCTTCCTCTTTTGAGAAAGAAAATTAAAAGTGCATAGATGTGCAGCCTTATTTGCCTTCTGTAGGACAAGCGCAAGTAAAAGTGGAAACAATCCAGTCCATAGGAGACAGCCCCTTTGCTCATTCTCAACCACATCTTCCTAGAGTCCTGTAACCCATGATTTTCCCGCTGAATCTGCTGTTTGGACATGTTGTTGTGCTCACACTGATAGGCAGAGCTTAGAGTAGCAAGTACTGCAGGTCTGGGTCCTCCCTGCCTCAGTGGTCTTCCAGTGAAAGATGGACCTCAGAAGAGCCGGTCACCTTTGGTCACCTCCCCAAGAATTAAGTGACCTCAATTTGTCATTCTTAACTATTTTTTTATTGATTTAATTGATATTAATAATAAAATAATAATAATCTTGATAATTTTTGTCTGTGTACATAGGCCTAGCTTGCTCATGGACTAAGGGCAGTATGGGGCCTAGACTTGGGCTTGAAGTATGGCAACCTGCAGCTCAAAGGGGTACCCTTTTCTAATCACCCTGAGGCACCAAAGGCTCACCCCAGGTGCTGGAGTTCCTTCTCGCTGATGTTTGTGTCCTGCCTGGTGGACTCTGCCATCACCCTGAGGCCTGATGCCCAGGGGCTTCACAGATTCTGGATTCAGTCCCCTCCTGGAGGTGGAAAGTGACAAGGACACATTTCTTGTGCCTTTGAGCAAGAGAGCTTTTCAAAAACAGAGGTGCAGGAGATCCAAGAATCTTTCTGGTCCCTCATATTAGACAGGCAGTCAGACAGACACAGAGCCAGGAATCAGATTGATTTTTATCTTGTTGCTGTGTAAATAGATTTTAGTAATTAATTGAAGAGGTTCCAGGGTCAAAATGGGAAATAGATTTCTATTAATGTTAAGGTGTTACTTATGTGTAACCTTGTTGACTCCACTCAATTTTTTTCTTTAACATCCTGTTTTTGTCATGTTTCCAATAGAGTTGCCATCTTAACTTAATTTTCATTCATTGAATTAATATTTGAAAGGATTTAGCAATTACATCTTTTCCTCTTTCCAACAGTATTGTTTGTGCTAATTTCATCTGGGAAAAAGAAAAAAACAAGGAAACAACCAGGGTTGTTGGATACCATTCGATATACATATTATAGTTCCTTCTGTTCCCACTCTTATCAAGATAGCCACAGGCTATAATTTTTTTGGGGGGGATTTTACTTTATCAAATATATATTTCCACATAAGAGCTGAGTGTATGCTTATTTGGAAAGTGCAAGTTTTAAACATCTTCTAGGAAATGGAAAGCTAAATCCTTTAGTGTATACAATCAGGTCTTTCAGAATTGAACTATCCCAAGGGAGTTTTGGGAATCTTCCAACTACAGCCCATGGATATCCAACCCGTGGACATTTGTAAATATTATGAAGATATCCTTTTACAAGCTTATAAAACAAACATTCAAAAAAACTTTTGTTGCATACTAGTCAATAAAAAGGGTTTCGTCAGGATGGTTAATTTTACTACTTCAGCTAATGGGTATTGGCTTAAACAATGTTGAAGAAAAGAAGAATCTTATAAAGATACACAACCCTAAACCCTATGCCCGGAGCAGCTTCCAACTAGATGACCCAAATGGCTCAGTCCCCAAATTGTACCACCCACCCTGGACTCAGGGGCCTTTGCCAAATCTGAGCCTTCCACATCAGAAGAAAGCCCTTTCCAAGTTCTAAATTCTGAGCAGTGAGTTTTGGAAGCAGTTCAAGATCACTGGCATCCAAAGAAGGCTGGAGAAGATTTGGCATTAAGAGGTCAGAATTCATTCCAGGCTTCTTACAACCTGCATAGTTGAAATCCCATTGAAAGAATCTATCTCCTGAGTTCGAGGTAGATCACGGGACTACTGACAGCTAACCTAGGCTGTAGACTTAGAATTTCTGACATATAAAAGCACATAGGAAAATGAAAAAAATCAAAGATCATATTGAAGGTCTTGGCTTTCAGTTTGTTCTGTGAGACTGGAACTTGTGGAGAACGAGGAGCAAAAGGAAGACATCATTTCATTTAACAGCAATAGGCAAGCACTTTATTGCAGGAAAGAAGAAAGAGAGGGAGGGAAGTTGGCAGTCTGAAAATTCTTCTTTATAGTGAGGACCCTTTCTTCCTAAACACAGAGTCTCAAGATTTCAGGTGGGCTGGTCTGCTCCACTCTGCTCTGCCTGGGAGGACTCAATTGAGCTGCCTGATGCCTGCCTGGCTTCTGGGCCTGGGAAGCTGCACAAGCAGCCTCGGACTGTCCACAGAGGGGTTCTTCATCCTTGTTAGAAGCAAGTGGAAATATTCCCCACTATATTTTGCCTCAAATAAAACAGTTTGGCTGAGTACAAAGAAAAATCAAAGGAAATTCCAAAGGATGCTTAACAGTTGAACAGGATCTAGACGAAATCCAAGCAAATCAGTAAATATGCATTGAGCACACCACACATATGTGCAATTTGGTCCAATTCAAGAAGTATTTTGTGACATGTTGCAGATGCACAGAAAGCTTCTTGCATGTTTTCTATGTAACAGAACTTTATATCATCTGTTAAGCTCCCAGTACATATAATCCAATCAACTAGCACATTTGAGTGAAGGAGAATCTCAAATTGAAAAGGAAATCAAGTCTAAGACTCCCATGCCAGCAGGAAGTTGGGTACTTTCTTTTTGCTGAAATACTTGGAAGACTTTCCACTTGTGTGTTCCTTCAAGGCTGCAAAATCAGCACCCATGCCAAGTGAAGGCACAATAAGGAAGACCCTGTGTGCAAGAGCATTTCTCTCCTCCGGGCTTATCCTCTGAGTCTGTCTTTCTTTCTTCCTTATCCTGCTACATTCCATGAAGTCCAGGTTTACAGATGCCGGAACCCCATCCCTTGCATGAGATTGTAACTCAGGGGTAATAAATACCAACTCACCTATAATACGGCTCTGACTTCCCAGAGGCAAGGTATTTTTATATCTAGCTGTCTTTAATTCCTCAAATATACAAATTATATTATAGTTCTCAATCCACCTAGGTATTATTTCTAGTAGCCCACTTTCCTTAAGAAGGGGAAACCACTGAGAAAAGGATCTAAATTCAGGTAGTTTCAACACATCTGCACGTGTTTTTTCTCATACTTGGTAGAAAGATGGTACTAGAGATGATATTTTAGGAATCATCTTTGCAAGCACACTACAGATCAAAAAAGATTTCCTATTCCAACAAATTGCTCCATGCATGTAAATCTCAGACATTCAGACAAACATTTGAGAAAAGCATAACTCTGCCCTTAATGTCTCCATTGTTGTAAGTATTTAAATGTCACATACACTTTTGCCTTATTTGAAGCACTAAGCTTCCCATTTGTGAAGTCTTCATATTTTTATACACAAGATTAGGGGGGCAGAAGCATAGCCCAGGTAAAGTGTCATTCCTCACAATTGTTCAAACTCTTTTGCTCTCTTTGAAATTGATCCTAGAGCTTCAAAATTTAAAAAAAAAGGAATATAATAATTTGAAAGTTTGTCAGGTAGTTGAAAGGTAGTATATTTTGACACACTAATCTAGTAACTAATCAGTTTTCTAATAAACAATCAGTGGTTGCTAACATGTCATCAGCACTCCAGGAGCTCTGGAGAGGGGATGAGCTGCCCACGGACGTTAATGAATACACCCAAAATCATTAGGTGATCAATACTTCTGAGTTATTTTCATTGAGCTGATAGGTCTGATACATTAAAGCTGACATTATACATTTGTCAAGATCACAGTGCAGTTTTTAACAGTGGAACAGGCTGCTAAAAATATTCACTGAAAGACAATCAAAGAAACACAACTTCTTCGCCCTGACACACTCAGCTGGCACACGAGTCTGGAAAATCCAAGTAAATGCTGAAGCCCCAGCCTCTCAACATTTACAGACATGCCAGAACCCCACACCGGATGGGCATGGTCTATTTCTAAGGAGATTATTTTGTGGCAGGACACTTTCTATGATTTACTAGTGAAGAGGAAAGGGGAATGCAGCCCACATGATGAGACATGTGGCTTCCTCATCTTTGATAGGGCAGAGGGACTTCCTTGTGGAGGCTTTTGCCACAGCTCCAATAGCATAGAGACCTAAGAACTGGAGATTGTGATATATAACTATCTGCAGCTCCTCTTGAATATTTTTTCCTTCAGAGGTTTGAGGAGAGGACATTAGTGGGATGACTGAGGTGGCTGCTAGGCCCTGGCAGGGGCTGTGCCAGTGCTCTGGGCAGCCTAGATGTTTAAGGTGGTAATGGGGAAGTTGCTGTGCCCAGCTTGCTGCCACATTTCAGTTGCAAAGGGTGTGTGTACACATAGTCACAATCAGCCAAGAACAATAGCCATAGAAACACTGGAGCCTCCATCAGGTTGCGTGTGTGTGTGTTGTTTGTTATAGATCAAGTAGCCATTGAACTAGTAAGTGAGGCTTGTATGGGAGATGGAAATGCACCCAGGGTCTCCAAATTACAATCTCTTTCTTTTTTTTTCCTTTTTTTTGTAAGTTAAGGAGAGGAGATATTGTTGAAGTATGAAGCCAGTTTGCTCTTCTTGGACATAGAGGCCTCTAATTGTGGCCCACATGTACACTATTTTTACTGTATTTTCAGTGGGGTTGAATCATTTAAATCACACAAATAATCCTTGATTCCCATTTTTTTCCAAGTCTTCCCACCACCACCATAAACCCTCATTTTGAAAAGTGTCCTAATCCTAAATTTGGGTTAGGCTGTAACACTAAAACTAGCTTTTGCAAAAAAAAAAAAAAAGCAGTCTCCTCACCCAGTACCTCTTAGGCAAACTAATGTATTGCTTCCACTAGTTTCCAAATTCTGAGATGATCGTTCTTTGGCTGTTGTGCTAAGGGGAGTAGAATTCTGGGTTTTAAATTAGCAGCAGGTGAAATTCTATTTGTCATCAATTTCTCTTTGGGGTTACGGAGCAGAAAACTGCAGACAAGCTGCTGCTTTGATGGCTCACTCCTAAAAATCTCTTTTTGTTCTTTATCTATTTGAACTGACAGTGATCAGAGCTGCAGCAGGACAGGGCTCTCTGGAGAAATCACCTTCCCCCTGCCTATTGACAGATCCCTCTGTTCTGCATCAGACGGGCTTTGTCCCATCCCAGGCATCCAGGCCTTGGAAGGAGCCACCAATTAAACCTCTTGAGCCGGTAAAATCTGAAGCCACTTTGGAGTGTCTGTTCTGATTAGGCAGGATGAGAGGAAGCCCATCACCCTGCAGGCCCCGCTCCCTGGTCTCAATTTTCTCTCTTGCCTCCACCAGGTGCGAGAGGTGTGAGAGGAGCTTCACGCAGGCCACCCAGCTGAGCCGACACCAGCGGATGCCCAATGAGTGCAAGCCAATAACGGAGAGCCCAGAATCAATCGAAGTGGATTAACTGATTGACTGGTTGGAATTAAACTGCAAGGAAAGTCATGATTAAATGTCACGGACACTTAAGCAAAACCAAAGATTTCCTCTGAGCAACTTTCAATCAGTCCCAGAAAACCAAAAGCAGTAATAAAATAAGTAAGATGTTAAGAGATATTGATCCTGGCGTGGAAGTCAGACCAGGAAAGAGATTATTTATTTATGACTAGGGATGAGACTGATTTCAGTGGACAACTAACCTGGGATGGCTAACATTTCCAGTCCCACCATGTATTTGCTTTGTTTCTAAAAAGCTTTTTTTTAATTGTTATTTAATACCAAAGGGAGGAATCGAAGGGGTTCTTCTGCCCACGGTTGTGACTAAGAATGCACAGGGACTTGGTTCTCGTTGCACCTTTATTCCATAGCATGTTCAAGACCCATTGTGCAGCCATTCTTCCTGCTGTTTTGGTTTGGCCTGGCCCGATGCTGGCTGCCCCAGCAGGGACCCTGGAAGCAGAAGCGAGACCCTCGCTAAGGCAGCACCATCTGTAGCGCCAGCGCAGCCGTCTCCGTATTCTCATTCTTGTGCACTTTCATGCGGCTCCTTCCATCCAACAGCCTGGTCCTGATGCAGGAAAGCCTGGGACAGGAAGAAAATGGTTTCAGTTTCACAATTCAGAGGAGAAAGTGGGGGACTGACTCTGTCCTGTCAGGATTTCAAAAAACATTTAAAATGTTTGGAGCTTCATAATACAGTACATTGTTCGGAAGCAGCTAGTTGAGAAAATTTTGTTTTCAATAACATTTTAGCTTAAAAAAGAAAATGGAAATAAAGTTCTTCGGTCTGAGGCTGAGTATAAGGTATTAGGCTTCAAGTAATTTTTCTTTTGTTCTTTCTTTGCAATGGATGAATATGTGAACAAACATGGTGCTGCGCTCACGGTCAATAGCTCCAGTTTAGGCACCTTCATCTTCCTTTCTTATACAGGTGAAGCCCAAGAGGCCCCCTTTCCACAGTCCAGAGTATGGCAGGAGCATTTCTGCAAAAATGGGTGAAAATAGGTCAGACAAGGAAACCTTGAGAGGAGGAGCCACCGAGGGGGTTGTGGTTAGACCAGAAAGCAGCTAATTTTATCAACAGGAATTACCTTTCCTCTCTCCAGATAGATTCATCAAAAGGGAAAGGAGTATCACACAATTTCACTGCTCTTTGAGTGCCTGGAAAGTGAGTTGAACTTCAGCTAGCCTTTTGGTGTTTCACCAATGGTGCTCGATAAAATTGGATCACATTCCATGAAACAGTGCCATGTCAGGAAGAAATGATGTCTCCTGCAGCGCTTGGTCCATTAGCTCCCAGCAGCAACTCAGAGGCTGCATCTACCTCCATGGCCAGTTGAGAGAGAGCTGAACAGTTTATTTAGAGTACTTAAAAACACCTTCTGTTTGTATATTTCTTGGTCACCCATTAACAAGGCACAGCCTTTTAAGGAACTCCTTGTCTTTGAACTCTCTCTTGTCTTCCCTCAAAAAAAAAAAAAAGGAACTCACTACTGAAAGGCAAGAATACTGTGTGGTTCTGTTTAATCTGTCACTGTGTATTTGGTTCTCTGACAATCTTTTTTTTTTCTCTTTTAATTTTTCTTCTCTGTCCCATAGAACCCAACAGCCACATTTAAAACAGGATAAAATAGGGCCTCGTTGACCATGTTTGTAGTTAGAATCATCTCTAGGATTGTGTGCCACGCTAAAAGAAACTTGGCTAATTCTGATCTCTCTTGCCTGATCTTGAACCATTCACCTAGAATTTCCTCCCAGTGCTTGTTGTCTCCCTGTTCTGGAAATAGTAAGCAATCTGTGCTACTATGCAACTATTGCTGACTGAAAGTCTTCTCTTCAGTAGATAGAGACTTTACATTCCCTGCCTAAAGTCATGATGACATTTGCCTGCAATGTCTGTCACTGGGAAGGGTGAATAAATTGTAGCCACATTTACCTGAAACCTGCAAAAAAAAAAAAAAATGATGGGTCAGCTATGTAGATGAGCTAACTGTTCCATTGTATCAAGGCTGTACCATTTGGCTGAACTTTTTTGAAAATGATAAGAAGGGACTCTGTGTTTCTAATATTTTTTAATGAGAAAAATCAGCTCATCCATTGCTCCATTTCCTAATCGAACTCAAAGCATTTCACTCAGGTGTCATGGGCTGCACCTGCAGGAATGAGACATCGCCTTCCTTGATATCTGGCATGGGAAGGGTTTCCATAGCTATGAGCTCTGCCACTCTAATGGCTTTGCTAGCTGGTCTCAAACTCCCACCAAATGTGGCAGTAACCTCTACCAAAAGATTCTTCTAGTGTTCTCCATTCAAGTCTATTTTTTCTCCTCTATTATTAAGAAAAAAAAATTCTTATGTATTCAACCAAATTTGGTCAGAAAACATTCTCGTAACAAACAAAATTGGATACTGTAATTTTCCACACATTTGGGGACATTCATGGTTTTCACATTTCTGAGCCATTGCCAGCTTCCAGCAGACTGCCCAGGCCGTCTGTCCATAACACAGACCTGTACCTGCAAAGTGGCTTGGAGCCCTGGAGCAGGTTCTGACATCATTTGGATCCCAAAAGTTTTAATCAATATGGATACTGGGAAGCAGATTTCTTCTTGAAACTTCCCAACAACAGAAAGGCTTCAACTGTTTCTATTTAAAACATACACATAATCCCTTGGGACACAGTAAATGGGTGGTAGAAACTACAGTTGTGAAGATTTGCCCATTTTCCTCATTAGCAACTTCCTACCTTATAATGACATAAAGAGAGTAAAAGCTCTGCGTCATGAAGTGAACAGGATACCTAAGATGAGGAAGGTGAACTGTCAGAACTGAATCAGGGTTTGGCTTTTTGTTTTTTAACTGGGGATTGAACTCAGGAGCATTTTACCATCGAGCTACATTCCCAGCCCTTTTTATTTTGAGACAGAGTCTCATTAAGTCGCTTAGGATCTCAATAAGTTGCTGAGGCTGGCCTTGAAATTGTGATCCTCCTGCCTCAGCACCCCTTCAGTCATTGGGGTTATGGGTATGTGTTGGGATTATAGGTTGGCTCTTGAAGCAATCTTTCTTTATCCTTTTGATCAATGGAGCAGATTTTTCCCCCTTTTGAATAAGACTTTCCATTCTAGTATAAACTCATTGTTTCAGCTAAGAGTCTAAGCCTAAGGGTAATGCCAGGTAAAAGACATAGTGTGGGGGAAGGAGAGGTGGAGCTACAGACCATCACATTTCTAGAAAAATCTCAGTAACCTAAAGAATATTTAAATACTTTTCCCAAAAAGTATTTTTGTTTTGTTTTGTTTTCCAGATAAGCTTTTCCTGTGGGTTTTGTTTTTATTTTTAAAATTACTTTTTTCAGGGCAGATATGTTTTTATAAAGTTATTGTGTGGGTAATTAAAGCTGCAGGGTTTACTCTTGTAAAATTTATGTAATTTGGTTCAATTAGTAAATTTGTTTTGGGTACTCATTCACATGTACCTTGTTGAGAAACTACATCTAACAGAAAAGATTATGATACACTGTGTCTCACAGGTATTACAATTTCTTGGGTCGCACCTTGGAAAAACTTCATTCTTAACCACATATACAAATAGTTATAGACATTTACCAACTCATTAGTTTTTTCATCAATTGATTGGCTCATTGTTTCATTCATTTATTCCACATGTATTTACTGAGCTCTTGATTTGTATCAACACCCCATTGTAGTTGTTCACTGTAAGTAACATTATTTAAGTAATTGTTGGTGAGGAAATAATATTCTCCTAAGTGACCAGCTAATAGCCTGAGTAATTCCCTTGGACTATCGTCTCAGTGTAATTACAGAGATTTCTGCAATAGAGAGAATCTGACAGATTAAAAACTCAGCCATAGACCTGAAAATAGTATGTTTGAAAACCAATTCAGAGGCACAGCTTGGTTGTCTTTGGTTAGCCCACCAGACTATTGGTTCTTAACAATATCAAGAAATCCAACTAGGGCTGAAGTCTTAGGTTTTTACAGTGATTCCAGTGATAAGACAATAAATGGTAACAGGGCTTGAGTTGCTCAGGGAAGAAAATCCACAGATCCTGAATGAGTCTGAGGTATCTCCTTTGTGACAAGCCCATCCAGTGTAGCTCCTGGCCCCAGTGTGTGGCTCTGGTGTTCCTAGAGGTGGGGACTCCCTGGTGTCTGCTTCAGAATGTTCTTCACCTGTACTCAGGTGCTTCTGAGAGCACTGTCTTCATCAGTGGCTTACAGATAGTGGTTGCTTGGTTAAATTTAGTATTTTAATCTCACCATCAAACTCCTTAGACATCTAAATTGGAGGATCTTCCTCTTCACAAGTCCCATCCTCTGAGGCTCTGGGTCTTTGGGGTACACCATTGCCAAACTGATCACTGGTAACTGGTTATTAGAGTTGTTGGAGTAAGAAACTAATATTCAATTGGTTTTCAGAGTAGAAGAAACATTATTACTAGATTTGTTTTGCACCAATTTAAGAAAATAAATACAAGTATCAATTGAGTTGTATAAAATGGAAAACATGTTATGTCTCACAAAGCAGGGCATGTCCAGAGCAATGTGGAACCAGTGGTCACTCTGAGCATCCACCCCAGCATTCAAGAGCAAATTCATTGCTCTCCTCTGAAGGCTACACATGCCTGAAGAAACTAGTCCAAAAGAAACAAATGAAATCCTGCATGTGAATTTAATTTTATTTCCACCGTGCTAATTTCTGACGTTAAATCTGGAACAACTCTAAGGGATATGCATCTTTAAGTGATAACAGTAGATTCTAGAAATATCATTCCTTTGTCAGGATCCTTTTGAGGTAGATAACTTTGGAAACACTTTGTGAAGTGAATAAGTGTTTGAGTACATATCACCCAGTGTTTGAAATTTTCTCATTGCTAGTATTTATCTGAACTGCCAAAAGATAACAACAGAGCCCTGGGAAAAGCACATGTTTCAGCCCTCCTCCAAATTAAATTCTACAAACCCAAAGTTCAGCTGCCAGGTAGAACTGACAGAGAGAGTCAAATGGAAAAGAATATTGTTGTATTTCTGGAAGCATTGCCACAGATGCTTAGCCTATAATCCAGGGTTGGGTAAACATTTAAAATTCCGTTTCCTCTTTTAAGTAATAATGGCAGATGCTTCATCAAATCAATATGTAAAATGTCAAAAACCAAAAATATATCAGAAAACAGGGTGAAGGCACAAAACTATGCATTGTCTTCCCTGAATACTGAAGATACTACCTTTGTAGTTAGAAAAGAATCTGTTGAGTGACTTTTAATGGAAAAATAAGGAAACTCTGAGTTTATTCGCTCAGATGTTGATGGAGGTGGTGATAATGATCGTAACTTACCTTATGCAATTACTGTCAGGCACTGTTCTAACTGCTTCACATGGATTATCTAACTTAATCCTCAATTATTCTGTAACAAAGGTAACATCATCGTCTCATTCTCATACATACTTAACCATATGACCTCAAGCAGCATCTTTTCTCCCCCTCCAAAACCATGTAATTTCTAAGAGGGAAAAATGCTTCCTTTTGCAAACCTGCTTTGTGAGAACAAGAACTTTTTGAAATTAACAAAGTATAATTTACTTACAAAATATGTTTGTGAAAATGATGCTAGAATTATCAAACTATGCATCATTGTCGTGGCTGATTCTGTAATCTCCGTTTCTATGTTGCTGGGCAGCAGAATTTCAAACATCTCATAGCTGGCAGGCACTTTTTGTTTTTCTAAATACGCAACTAAAATTCCACATAAAAAAAAAAAATAACCCTCTCAAGTGTGTGAAACACATCAGGACAAATGGCAACAGGAGAGAAGGGCAGTTATGTTGGAGAGTGGCCAAAAGAGAAGAAGGCTTGAACACTATCGACAAGTGAAAACACATCCTGAACAGCGCTACGTGAAATCTAGTGTTCTTTCTTTGTTCTGACTGAATGCTAAGTGAGTTACTTTTCAGGCATCAATGGAGTAATTATGCAGTTGTGTCCATTAAGAATATGGGCTTATGTGGTTAGCTTGTTGGTTTAAAGCAGTGAGGGAGAAAGACTGCAGTCATTATAGGTTCTGTTCTTCAAAGGCATAAATATTGTTACATGCATGGAGTACTCAAGGACCTGGTTCAAGTTCCTGGGCATAATCTAGATGTTTATAAAGTTTGTTCCAAAAGTAAGTTTACAATCTTTCTTCACCAACTGGCTCTGTTACCAGGCAATTCTTACTGTGGTATGGAAACCACAGTGTATGCTACCTTCCTCCAGATTCTAACAGGCACATTTGTTAAAAAACAACAATGAATGTGTTTTCTGAGTCAGTTGAACATGGCAGCCTCCTAAGTTGGTATTTCCTGTTTCCTGTCTTACAAAACATCCCTGCTGCTGCCTTTCTTCCCAAAAGCTTGGCACGTTACTCCTGACCAAGAGTAATCTTATGAACTTAACAAATTGAAGATACATTTCCACAGCAGAACTCTTTTGTGTTAAAAAAAAAAAAATCCTGCCACAGCAGGTGATTCCCACATGTTTGGGAGAGCAGCAATTCTAGACCAAATGTCCACCAATGCCGTCGTGTTGATCCACACTGGAGTACTGTTTAATGCTAACAAAATCAGTCCCGTAGTCTCACTTTCTCTGAACAATCAAGCACACATTCTCAGATTTATCTCAATTCAGAGTGAGAAAAATAGAAAAATAGCAAAAACAGAAGCAAATTCTTCTTGGAAGTGTCAAGTACTTAATGAAAGTGGCTTCCCCTTGTTCAAAATGCAAAACCCAATGTGGTGGCTAAGGTGTGAAGGAAGACTTTGACTCAAATCAGCAAAATTATTTAAAAAACCTAATGTCCCCTAATTAATTTATTAGCTTTTACTAAGGGGAAAGCTTCCAGCTTTTATATGTGCTGATAGAAGTATGTTTAGATGCTATCAGGGCATTGTGTAAGGTTCTTAAATATGATTATTTTAAATTTACCATAAATTGTTCCTCATTGGAAAAGAGACATGTCTTTCTCCAACTTCCCACCAAAATAAAATGACTGGTGAATGCTCAGTTTCAGTTTTCTTTCAGAAGTTTAGAAAGTTTTAATAAAAAGCCAGTTAAGAGAAAGGAGAGAAAGTCACTATGGGTGTCGAGAAGCGTGTGGACAGCTTGCTACAAGGGCTACTGATGAAACAAAAGGGACTATCTGAAGTTAGAGCAATAAAAAATCTGCTCACCTTTCTAAACTTCATTAAACTCACATCTTAAAAAGGAAAAAAAAAACTGCAAAAGACCAATGAGATCATGCATGCTGCCTGTATTCATGTGATAGAATCTACCAGGACTGCGTTGTAGTTAAATGAAAAACAGGCACACATTTAGAGATCATTGACCAAGAAATGTAAATATATTTGATTAATAAAACATTTCTATGATGACTTGTTCTGCCCTTGGATTCTGTCTTTCTAGTCCCATGGTTTGGGTTTTTCTTTTGTGTGTGTGTTGTTGTTTCAGAGCTGGAGATCAAACCAGGGAGATCAAACCTGGGCAAGCACTCTACCATGAAGCTACATGCCCAGCCCCAGGTTGGTCATTTTTTTAAAGGTAAACTGTTTGGTTCTAATGTGCAACTTGCATAGCAGGCAGTCAACAAACTCTGGCCAGGGATGCTTTAGCCGGAAAATAGAACCAACTAGCAGAAAGGTTATTAAAATCCAGCCCTGTGGTTTATTGGACTATAGTTGAGATTACTCTTTTCCTCTCTCAAGTGCTTTGCATACTCATTTGCTTGACCAAGTCAAGTCTACTCCCAGCAAACTCAGGCACAGAGGGCCAGCCACGATCTATGTCAGGGTAGACTTAACATTTGATTCTAGTCCCATAAGCTTTGGGGAAGAGCAGAAATCTCTTGCTCTGAGAGTGGCCTGGGTTTGTGACCCTTCAGAATATATTGGACCAGGGCTCTCAGTCAGAAAGGCCAAGTCAGCAATTTGATTTATCTCTAGTTCTCTTGGAAAATAAAGTTCTACTTGACCTGGGGAAATGTAAGCTTCAAGGATCAGCAAGAAAGACACAGGCTGGAGAAGATTGAAAGAGGGGAGACTGTAAGAGGTAAAGCAGAGTGGACCACTTGGAACATTGTGAGAACTTGGCATCTCCTCCGTGTGAGATGGGAAAAGTTGGTTTTGAGCAGCGAGAGGCAGAACATGTTCTGACTAAAGGTGATCATTCTGGCTGCTTAGTTGAGTGTGGACTGTAGGGGAACATGGGCTGGAGACAGGAGATGGTTAGACGGGTATCTCAGTCAGGAGGGAGATGATGCTATCTTCTGCCAGGCTGGTACTGTAAAGGTGGCAGGATGTGGTAAGATTCTGAGCATATTTTCAAGATTTACAGGATTTGTTGATGGATTGTATTTTTTTAATGGATTGTATTTTGGATGTGAGATTAAGAGAGGAATAAATGACTCTAAGGTTTCTTGGTCCAAGCCACTGGAAAGATGCAGTTTGGGGGTTTGTATATTTATACTTTATTTCTAAGTTTTTTGTCTTTTTCAATAAGTATCAGGACTATTCCAGTATTATAAATGTGAAAATTATCATGTCCAATAGGCACATAGCTGATAAGACTGCTATCCCTTCTCAGAGTGGACATATTTAGTGGCCAGCCCCAACTGAAAACAAAGAGTTAAATTTTATCCGGATTCTTCTGTGGCACTGCATGGATAATCCTTTTCCCAGGAATGACATGCAAATGTTTCTTGAGATGACTACCACAGAAGTGAAGATCTATGTTGTATATAGTAGTTCTCTGCAGCCAAGGGCAGCCAAGTCTCATTCTGGATATTCCTCAAGGAAAGAGAATAGACATGAACTCTTTTCCTTGTGCAGCTTGTTTCTTAGTCAGGCTGAAGGCTCAGTTCAGTCCCCTCTTAAGAGAGGCAGGGTGGAACCAACCAGCGGGGTGGTTGGTAGTTTTCAGTCTTCTGATTTGGGCAGTTCTGATTTGGGCAGTTTTAATGAGACTTCTATCCATAGACAACTAGTATTTGTCATTTATCCATTCATTTATACATCCACTTATGAAATTTACTTAACAAATCATTTTTAAAGTCTAAAAATGTTTACATACAAAAATGAATAGGACATGGTAGGTTCTAAAATATGAAGCATAGAGAAAGATATGCAATCAATTAAAATATATAAGTTGGAAGAAGCTATATTAGAACCAGCACGGGCAGATTTGAGAAAGTAGCCAGTTCACCTGGAGGAGGGAAGAGTTCAGTCAAGTCCAAGTATTTGCTCTCTGATACGTAACTTGAAATGAACTGATGAATGTTTGGATTAAGCAAGCGGCTACCACAAGAAGTCACCATTGTGGGCTCAGTGGGAAAATCTGCCTTCTGCGTTCATGGCTACCAGGGTGCTCTTCCTTAGGGCATTTTTCTTACATTTGAATCAAAAGTTGTTTTTTTTTTATTCTGTTATTTTTTTAAAAAATTGATCATTACCGTCACCCCATGTGGATAATAGTTTTGCACATGAAAACTAAAGAATGTCCCAAAGGTCAACAGTAGACTGATGGTTCATGGCACTGAGCCAACCTGTGGATATCCTTACATTTTTGAGGTAATGGAATTCTTTGGGAATGTGATGACAAATGGACTGCTCCACAGAAACATTCACAAACACACCAAGCTCCACACTGAATTTCAGGGGGAGGAGCCTGGGCTCCCAAGTTAACACCACTGACTCTGAGATCTTGAGTTTGAAATGGAGCCTTTCAATAGTTGATTATAGCTTCAAAAGATTGAGAAGAGGTGAAAATAACAAGGTCCTAATAGATCATAAAATCAGACATACTTCTTTATTCTCTTACATGAGGGTTCTAAGTAATAAGGAAAGCCAAACAGAGTTTGTGGGTTCACTCTGATAGCAAGAGAGACAAGGGATGGAGGGAGAAGGAGCTTCTCTCCCTTTCTCTGACTTGGTAGAAGGCCTAGAGAAACTCAGAAAGAAAGCCAGGCCAGTTCATTAAGTCAGGTCATTTTGTTGTCATCTAAAGGGTGACTCACAGGCAGAGATTTTCCCCCTTGCTGTCATACCAGATTATCCCCTTTTCTCTTCCTCCAAGTTAAAACAAACAAAAAACTAAGACATTATACATGACATGCACCCAATTATAACTAATTTGGGGGGATCCCAGACACGACCAAAATCAATTATTTGCTGTCTACCAAGTAAAACAGAACATTTAGTCCTCCATTTACCATATAATAAAGTGGGGAGTGGACTTACAGGGCCTTTCTGTCAGTTTTCCTTTCTCTCAGGTAGGCAGTAAATACACACACAGAGAGAGAGAGAGAGAGAGAGAGAGAGAGAGAGAGAGAGAGAGAGAGAAATTATAGGCATGTGCCACTGCATCCAGACTATTTTACTTTTAAAATTTAATTAATTAATCCATTCATTTTGGTGGTATACGGGATTGAACCCATGGGTGCTTTACCACTGAGATACATCCCCATTTCTTTTTATTTTGAGAGAGCGTCTTACTAAATTGCCCAGGCTGGCCTTGAACTTGACATTTGACATTTTAACCTAAGAGTTGAAGGTAAATGTTTTTGTGATTCACTCCAATTGAATGTGGATGTGCAAGGTATTTCTTCCTGTTCTGTTGTGGTATTGTTTATAGTTTTAAAATGTATTCAGTAGTCAGGCACCGTGGCACATGCCTGTAATCTCAGCAGCTCAGGAGGCTGAGGCAGGAAGATTGCAAGTTCAAAGCCAGCCTCAGCAACTTAGGCCCTAAAGCAACTTAGCAAGAACCTGTCTCTATATTAAAAATAAAATAAAAAGAGCTGTTTTGTGGCTTATTGGTTAAGCACCCTCGGGTTCAATCGCTGATACCTCCCCCAAAATACACTCAATAATATATTATTGGTATCCAACAAATAATAAAATAATAATGATAATAATAATAAATAATATATCCAACAAAGGATAAAAATGGTCACCTACCACAAAAGCTTGATAGTTAGATATTTACATTCCAGTTTGGTCTTATTAAGAAACTATGGCTTTAACTTAAAAATCAAGATACCCTTAGTGCTGATTATAGAACAGAGAGTTATAAACTTTTGGCAACCTTAGAGCCCATTGTAAGCAGTTCATATACATACAACTTGTCAATTTTAGGTATATTTTAAAATGTATACCTAGGATTATTCATCTTGGACAATAAATAAATAGCATTATATATCCAGGATAAGAAATTCTGAATCATTAAAAATGTCTGTGACTTTGCATGTCTTTGTAGCTATTTCCTTTTCCATGTGGCTTGGTGGTTCAGGTCATTACAGAGGTGGAATCTATTTCTTTATACCTTGATTAAGGGTTGGCTTTTGACTTGTTTGGCTAATCAAATGTGTTGGAAGTGATGATGTGCTGGCTCAGAGACTAGGTCTCAAGAGGTTCCGTGTGTTTCTGTTCCTTTCTTGAACCTCTCTCATTGCCAAGAGAACCTGCCTGGGATGGTCTACTGGAAAATGAGACACTGAAGCTGGGCCAGCTTGCCTTAGTAGCCCCAGCTGATCATCAGCCAAGCTCTGGGCAGGGTGAGCCCAGGCAAATTCAACAGGGCCACCAAGCTAATCCCCCAATGATTCCAGCTGCATGGGCAATACGAGGATTGTAACATGCCACAAGAATTTTGTGATTCTGTGTTGCAAGGAATAACTGTGGCCATAGATAATCAATACCACAGGCAACAGAGCTCAGTGTGGAGAATTAGAGTGCTTGCACTTACCATTCCTTTTTCATACAGTCCAAGAAAAAGGCATTCATGGCTGCGAGTTGATTATATTTACAGTTCTTTTTTTCCTTCAACAATTAATTAAATTTGGAGGCTTTTTCTTTTCTTTTTTCTTTTTGCTAGCCCTGTTCTATGTGAATGAAGCTGTATATGGATTGACACGTAAGGACAATTATTTTACTCTTTTATTCTTGCTACACACACATAGCTAAGCATCCCATCAATACTCATGTAAACTCAATTTTCTGATTTATAGCATATCCCACAAAGTAACTATTAACCTCACAAAACAACTATCTCCTATAATATTAGCTCAGTGTCAATACAAACATCCTTACGCACTTCTCCCATCTATGCATTATAAATATCCTACATTCGTACACTCTATAGCAATTTTTTTTCTCACTGCAGCATGCAATATCTATTAGCACACATTTTATTTACTTATTTGACAAATATTTATATGGCAGGATCCGAGTGCCAGGTATGGTCCTAAATGATTTACAGCATGGATTTGCTGCACTCTCTTTGCAGCTCTGAGCTAGATACTGTTCTCCTTATTTTACACATTAGGAAACTGAGGCACAGACAGCTTAGCACCCAAGGTCACCTTGTTAGCAAAAGCAGGGTTGGGATGTGGATTTTGGTACTCTGGCTCTGGAGTCCATGCTGTTAATCACTACACAGGATAGTAATGACTCTTTCACACTTTATGTCATTGTTATTAAGTGACACCCACAGTGCCATTTGGAAAGGGAGCTTCTCTGATGGCTTCTAATACTTTCTTGCCAAATATGATATCAATAAGTAAGTATATAGCTGGCTTTAAAAGCTTATTGGCAACACTGTGACTGGTTCTGCTGTAGAGAGTGACAGTTTAATTAATACCTCTGTCCTTTCGGTTTTGCCTATTCCTTAGCCACATGATTTGTAAACATTTTATTGAAAAGTATCATTTGCACTTGTTCTAGAGAAACTCTGTTGGCTTATAAGAAAAGTTGTTGTACTGTGTTTAAAACTAAGGGAAAATCTTGAATCATTTTGTGACTCTATATGACCAAGTTTCATAACAGATAATGTATTAGAGATAGGGATGATGGATAAATAGTCTTATAAAATCTAATATTTAGATATTATATACTCTGATTCACTTGTCCCAATCTATATATACACATATTTTATATTTGTATGTGAGTTCTGGTGACCACCTACATTTATGGCATTATCCTAAAGTGTATATTTTTATTATTATTATCTTAGTTTTTTTTTTGCATTTCATGGTACCACATTAGAGTTGGTGTGTATGTGTTAAATTGAGAATAAAATCACACAAAATTGAGAGGCAGCAAAGGGTCAGAGTTTATGGATTCAAGCCAGATTACCTGAAGTCAAATGACAAATTCAATACTTACAATTTATACGCTCATGATTTAGAGACGTAATTTCTCAATGACTCAGTTTTCTCATCTGCAAAATGGGATTAACAATAACAATACCTACTCCATGGACTCATTTTAAAAATTAATTATATTTACTTGAAACAATATCCAGTATGTCATAAGTGATTTGTAAATGTTTTTCATCTAACAAATGAAAATCTTATGTATAACAGAGCCAGGCATGATGGTACACACCTGTAATCCCAGTAGCTCCTGAAGCTGGGGCAGGAGGATTACAAGTTCAAAGCCAGTCTTAGCAATTTAGAGAGGCCCTAAGCAACTTAGCGAGACACTGTGTCAAAATAAAAAATAAAATTGCTAGAGATGTGGCTCAGTGGTTACATGACGCTGGGTTGAATGGCTGGTACCACAAAAAAAAAAAATACACACACACACACACATACGTGTGTGTGTTTGTGTGTGTGTGTATAAAACAAAGATAAAAAATATAAATTTTTACTATTGTAAATAGTAATGTGCAAATATAATGAACTGTTGTTGACTGTTAGCCATGACAATGACTTGATAGTTAGCCACTGACCACCTAGAATTTTAATGATGTATGTGTAACTTAAAACATAATGTTATTGAGGACAAAATGGGATTTTTGTAAAAACCATAACTAACTTTGCCTTGCAAATTTGTAATAGGTATGTAAACAAAGCTGTCTCCTGACCTTTCCCTCTGAAACCACAAACTACCAGCAGACCACATGTAGGTCACTCTTGCTATGTAGCCAATTACCCCCAATACGTAGTGACTTAAAGCAATCTTTTTATTTTGCTCACAATTTTGAGGATAAGAAACTCAAGAAGAGCTCAGTGGGGCAGCTCATTTGACCTCTATTAAGCACTTTTAGCCAGAATGTGGATGGGCATGGATCATCTGAGGTCTCCAAAGGCTGGATATCCCAGGTGACCCTCTTGTGCTTGTGTCAGGACCTGATTGTTTCAGCAGTCTTGTAGATTGTGATTGTAACAATATTAATATAATTGTATATATACTCTAGATTATGATTTATAACCTATTTCAATGCATCTGTGTCAATTTCATTGAAATATTCGCAGAATTGAAAGCTTGAGACTTCATGGGTTAAAATGCCTCTTGACTGGGCCTTCCTTTGTTATCAGCAGGGAGGGACCTGATCCATTGAGTCTCAAATATGAAGGATATGAGGGCACCACCCATTTAAAAACAGGCTGATATAACTATTCTAAGAGAAATTGTTCTTAAATGAATCCATATGGAAATAAGCCCAAATCCACAGCTGGAGAAGATCTGTTTTCAGGTTTGGAAATAGTTTGCTTCTAAAAATTGACATTGTCCATGGGACAAGTATATTTGGTATCTCCCATTGCTACTGACTAGAGTCACTTTTGATGAATATTTTTTGGGTCAAATAACAAAAGAAGGCCACTAGGCCCTCAAATGACTCTAAAAGGCTCAATTTGGTATAAAGGTTTCTTGAGTCTCACAGAATAATGTTAGAAGAACCATAAATAGATCTGTTTCATCTTCTTTTAAAATGCCATGTCCCATTGTTAAGAGCATCCTCCTACATCCTAGCCCTCCTCCCACTTGCAGCTCCTTTTCCCACCTTCCACGGCCCTCCTAGAGTGTGTTGTGTTCATATGCACCCTGAGTCCAAGCTTGGTGGGGCATGTCACTCTTCCATGTGAGTCTTGAACGTGAGCCAGACAACCCCGAGGCCAGGCCCAGATTCCATCCTTCCTCCTGTCCTGCTTCTTATGGGAGGACCCTTAAGGAGTGAGAGTTATCCTAGCTCACTCTTTAGGCACCCAGAGTTCTGCAACTTTGATTCTACAGCATTTCTTTGCAGCCTGAATCCTCTGGGCCAAGTTTTGAAGGTGCTCCAACTCCACAGGATCAGCTTTAGATATGATTTTGAGTCTTACTGGCTGTGCAGTCTTCTGGCCAATCTCAAAACTTCTTTGATTAAAAACAAAAGAATCAAGAAGAGGCTAATTTTCTTGCACATCAACAAGCTCTTCAAAGCAACATTTCGAAAAGTGCTAATGACTCAAACCAGATGGAGTCCATTTCCCTGAAAAAGACGAGTGTCTAAAGAAGTAGGAAGTAAAGCTTCTGCAGGCCAGTGTCTTTGGGTTCTCTTAATATCCAGCCTCACTCCAAACACTGCCTGCATCCTACCTTCTGTCTGCTTCATCTGCCACCACCCTTCAGCCTTTCAAAGAAATGACAGCCTACATGGAAAATAACCTCAGAATTCAAACCTGGGGTGGGATTCTCAGACTTCATTACCAAAATGCTTTTTGTTTAGAATGGTACTTTTCATTCATTTATTTTTATAATTAATTACTTTATTTGTTCTAATTAGTTCATTCATTTTTATTTTTCATCTGTTAATTATAGGAAGATATGCATAATAAATTTACCATTTTAACCACTTAAAATATATAGTTCCAAGGTATCAACTACATTCATGTTGTACAACCATCAGCAAGATCCATCTTCTCCAACTGAAACTCCATGCCACTCAACAGGGGCCCCCATTTCCCCTCCTGCCAGTCCCTGCAACCACCATTCTTTGTGTCTTTGTTGATTTTACTTATCTAGGAACCTTGTTAACTGGAATCATGTATTTTTACTTTTGTTTCCTTATGTCACTTGGCCCAATGTCTTTAAGTTTTATTTATTTTGAGGGAGGGTACCAGGGTTTGAACTCAGGGGCACACAACCACTGAGCCACATCCCCAGCCCTATTTTGTATTTTATTTAGAAACAGAGTCTCACCGAGTTGCTTAGTGCCTCACCATTGCTGAAGCTGGCTTTGAACTCGCAATCCTCCTGCCTCAGCCTCCCAAGCTGCTGGATTACAGGAAGTTTTATTTTTATTATAATATGTCAGATCATTCTTCCTTTTGAAGGCTACTAAAATTCCACTGTACATATGTACTACATTTGGTTTATTCATTCATCTGTTGGTAGACACTTAGGTTGCTTCCACCTTTCAGCTGTTGTGAATAATGCTGCCATGAAAATGATGTTACAAGTATCTCTTCCACATCCTGCCTTGAGTTCTCTGGGGTGATATGATAATTTTATTATTTATTTTTGAGAAATGCCCATACTGTTTTCCATAGTGTCCAATTTTTTCACATCCTTGCCATTTTGTTATTCTCTAGCTTTGTGTTTTTTTTTTTTTTGTAGTGTTTGTTTGTTTGATAATAACCATCTTTTGGCATACAGTGATTTTGATTTGCATTTATTTCCCTAATCTTTTTGTGTGCTTTTTGGACATCTGTTATGTCATCTGTAAAGAAATGTCTAGTCAAGTTCTTTACCCATTTATAATCAGGTTCTTAGTCTTGTTGTTTATGAATTATAGTTTTTTTTTGGGGGGGGGGGCACCAGGGATTGAACTCAGGGGCACTCAACCCCTGAGCCACATCCCCAGTCATATTTTATATTTTATTTAGAGACAGGGTCTCACTGAGTTGCTTAGCCCCTCATTTTTGCTGATGCTGGCTTTGAACTCATGATCCTCCTGTCTGAGCCTCCCATGTTGCTGGGATTACAGGCATGAGCCATGGCACCTGATTAGGGTGTGTGTGTGTGTGTGTGTGTATTTTTTTCATATTAAGCTCATAATAGTTATATGATATCAAAAAATTTTCTTCCATTCCATGTCTTTTCACCTGTTACTAATATTCTTCAATGCACAACAGTTCTTGGTTTTGATATAGTTAGATTTACCTTTGTCTTATGTCATGTTTGGTATGGTATCCAAGAAATCATTGCCAAATCCAATATCATGAAGGTTTCCCTATATGTGTTGGTAAGAGTTATATAGATTAGCTCTTACATTTAGGTCTTTGATCCACTTTGAGTTAATTTTTGTGTATGATGTATGTGGACAACCAGCTTTTCTAGCACCATTTGTTAAAAAGACTAAAAGACTGTCCTTTCCCCCTTGAATGGTCTTGGTGCCTGTGTTGAAAATCACTGTACTGTTTATAAAAGGGTTTATTTCCATACTCTTTTTTTTAACTTCTTCAACAACTTCCTCCTCCTCCTCCTCCTCCCTCTTCCTCGTCTTCTTCATTTTCTTGATGCTGGGGATTGAACTCAGAGCCAAATATATGCCAAGCCACTGCTCTATACTCTCTATATACTCGCTGTGTTTGTACCCTTAAAGTAGTTCTTGACTCGTTAGATTCTGCTGATGACCACTGAATTGTCTCCAGCTCCTTCAGACCAAAGGCTAAGATGTTCTACAATACTTGATTCACCTCATGGGGTCAGTTATTCACCCATGAGCTGCTTTGCAGGGCACATCAGTTCTTCCTTTATAAATCTTCATACTGTGTTTTGCCAGTTAACAGAATTCTGAAAGTGCTAGCAGGCTGAGGAAGGATGGAATGGAATGAACAAGCCATTGTATGGGAGAAACATGGAGTGTCTTTCAGTATAACATCTTGAGATTTGAAGAAGCTTTCTTGATCAAATGAAGTCACTTGAAAGCCAAAGGATCTGTGGGAATTAGTGTGGTGAAGAGTTGGAGGAAGATGTTTAAGGCATGGGAACAGTACATTATTGAGCTTTCCAAATATGCTTTGACACTATAAGAGCCACACAGAGTGAACACAGTGTGTTTCCTATGTGTTTTCCTCCTCAGCCTTCAAGTTCCTAAGGACAGGATTGTGTGACATTCACCTTTGTATCTTTAGGGACTAGCACTGAAGTGCCTGCTCATTTTAAGAGTTCAATCAGTGCTTATTTTTTTTTTAATTTTTTATTGTTGGCTGTTCAAAACATTACATAGTTCTTGATATATCATATTTCACAATTTGATTCAAGTGGGTTATGAGCTCCCATTTTTACCCCATATACAGATTGCAGAATCACATCAGTTACACATCCATTGATTTACATATTGCCATACTAGTGTCTGTTGTATTCTGCTACCTTTCCTATCCTCTACTATCACCCCTCCCCTCCCCTCCCCTCCCCTCTTCTCTCTCTGCCCCCTCTACTGACATTCGTTTGTCCCCCTTGTATTATTTTTCCCCTTCCCCTCACTTCCTCTTGTATGTACTTTTGTATAACTCTGCGGGTCTCCTTCCGTTTCCATGCATTTTCCCTTCTCTCTCCCTTTCCCTCCCACCTCTCATCCCTGTTTAATGTTAATCTTCTTCTCATGCTCTTCGACCCTACTCTGTTCTTAGTTACTCTCCTTATATCAAAGAAGACATTTGGCATTTGTTTTTTAGGGATTGGCTAGCTTCACTTAGCATAATCTGCTCTAATGCCATCCATTTCCCTGTAAATTCTATGATTTTGTCATTTTTTAATGCAGAGTAATACTCCATTGTGTATAAATGCCACATTTTTTTTATCCATTCATCCATTGAAGGGCATCTAGGTTGGTTCCACAGTCTAGCTATTGTGAATTGTGCTGCTATGAACATCGATGTAGCAGTGTCCCTGTAGCATGCTCTTTTTAGGTCTTTAGGGAATAGACCGAGAAGGGGAATAGCTGGGTCAAATGGTGGCTCCATTCCCAGCTTTCCAAGAAATCTCCATACTGCTTTCCAAATTGGCTGCACCAATTTGCAGTCCCACCAGCAATGTACAAGTGTACCCTTTTCCCCACATCCTCACCAGCACTTGTTGTTGTTTGACTTCATAATGGCTGCCAATCTAACTGGAGTGAGATGGTATCTTAGGGTGGTTTTGATTTGCATTTCTCTGACTGCTAGAGATGGTGAGCATTTTTTCATGTACTTGTTGATTGATTGTATGTCCTCCTCTGAGAAGTGTCTGTTCAGGTCCTTGGCCCATTTGTTGATTGGGTTGTTTGTTCTCTTATTGTCTAATTTTTTGAGTTCTTTGTATACTCTGGATATTAGGGCTCTATCTGAAGTGTGAGGAGTAAAGATTTGTTCCCAGGATGTAGGCTCTCTATTTACCTCTCTTATTGTATCTTTTGCTGAGAAAAAACTTTTTAGTTTGAGGAAGTCCCATTTGTTGATTCTAGTTATTAACTTTTGTGCTATGGGTGTCCTATTGAGGAATTTGGAGCCCGACCCCACAGTATGTAGATCGTAGCCAACTTTTTCTTCTATCAGACGGCGTGTCTCTGATTTGATATCAAACTCCTTGATCCATTTTGAATTAACTTTTGTGCATGGCGAGAGAAAGGGATTCAGTTTCATTTTGTTGCATATGGATTTCCAGTTTTCCCAGCACCATTTGTTGAAGATGCTATCCTTCCTCCATTGCATGCTTTTAGACCCTTTATCAAATATAAGATAGTTGTAGTTTTGTGGATTGGTTTCTATGTCCTCTATTCTGTACCATTGGTCCACCCGCCTGTTTTGGTACCAGTACCATGCTGTTTTTGTTACTATTGCTCTGTAATATAGTTTGAAGTCTGGTATCGCTATACCGCCTGATTCACATTTCCTGCTTAGCATTGTTTTTGCTATTCTGGGTCTTTTATTTTTCCATATGAATTTCATGATTGCTTTCTCTATTTCTACAAGAAATGCTGTTGGGATTTTGATTGGCATTGCATTAAACCTATAGAGAACTTTTGGTAATATCGCCATTTTGATGATGTTAGTTCTGCCTATCCATGAACAGGGTATATTTTTCCATCTTCTAAGATCTTCTTCTATTTCTCTCTTTAGGGTTCTGTAGTTTTCATTGTCAGAATAATGAACTCTAAACATGCATCTATGGTTTCTGGCACTTCTAAACCACACATCACTGTCAATTTAAACACTTTCTTTTGTGGAGTCTTTGATTTTGTTCTTGTACTTTGTAAGATAGGCCTTGTTAGAATTGAGAAATCCAAGGCTCATAGAAAGTAATTTGTCTAAGTTCACATAACTACCGAGTGGATAAGTCGGTATTTGAACCCAGGCTGATGGCATAAGAAGTGGCATTCTTGTAGCTATTTCATGCTGCTTCATTTTGTGTGTGCCACAGTAACTCAGAATTGTGAACAGGACTTACCTTTCAGGGAGGGTCTAGATACGTGAGGGACTTGGCACATCTTACAATGATTGCTCCCCTTTTTTTGAGCACTTAGTATATAGCAGCCTATTCTAAGCACATTGGATGTCCCTTATCATTAAATTGTCACAACAACCCTGTGAGGTAGGTACTATAATTATTATCATTTTGCAGATGAGAAAAACTGAGGTATGAAGAGCGAGAATCTGACTGAGGCAGTATGACTAGTGAGATGAGACATCAGCTGTGCTGGGCTGCTGTCCCTGGAGTCCTCTCAGGGACACTAGGAAGCAGTTATTATCTCTACTCTAAGGAAGAGTGAACTGGGTCAGATGGGTGATATTTACTGTCTTTGCTCTTGGTTTCTAATCATTTGTGTTGTTTGGAATGATCTCTTCTGTCTCCTGTCAGTTTCTCCCCTGCCTCCAAATAATCAGAAAAGTCACTTACAATGAAGCAGAATTTCTAAGAAATTCTTTCTTCCAAGCAGAAACTGAGCCATTTGCACCATTTCTCAGAGTGCTTCTCAGAGGTCTTAGTTGTTTGATGTCCTTCCTGCCCTGGGAGGGATTGATTAAGAGCCCTGCAAAGAGAGAAGCTTCAGGGCGTCAAATCTCTGAAGGGGTGCCTTGACCCCAGGCGCCCCTGTGGTTGGGTCAGAAATGGTGACTGTGATTTATAGAGCAATAAACAGCCTTCCCATACTTTCCCTTACTTGAGGGAGTGAGCAAGCCACTTTCTGAGCATGAAAACTACTTTTTGTCAAATACTTTTGCTTGTTATTGAGAAAGGTATTAGTATTGGGGGTGGGAGTTTGGATTAGTGGGAGTGAGACCCAGTTATGACCTGAAGAAACTATACAACAAAGAGAGACTTGAACCCAATCCTCTTGAGCACAAACACCACTCAGGCTAGCTTAATACACAAGCTGTATTAGAAGGTTGTATCCAGTCAAAGTCTTTCTATTCTTGTGTGTTTTGTTCCCCTACAAAACACTTTTGCAGACGGTGAGTGCTGGCTTGTGTATTCCCTCAAGGAGAAAACTGACACACATGGGAAATCATTCTCTTCCCCTTCCGCCTCCCTCCCCACCCCTGCCCAGTGCTATCTCCAACTCCCCCATCCCAAACACACAAACTTCTTTGAGCTGCATGATGCAATGTAATTTTATTTTATTTTTTTCTGGACAGAGAAGCAGCATTTGTTTCTTTCTCAACCAATTTTTGTTCCAAGACCTCACAAGGAGTGAGGAGAATAACTTCCTGAGTAAAGAAAGCATTTGAATGTCTGCATCGAAAGATACACAAATCCCAGAACTTAATGGGAGCAGGGCGGAGCCTAGAAGGAGTGAAAACAGAGGACAGTCATTTCTGCTGCAGGGGAATTGGGAACCAGACTGTCTGTTTGTCTGTTTTTCCTTCTTCTCTTCTTTTCCCCCTTCCTTCCTTACTCCTTTCCTTCCCTTTTCTTCTTTTTTTCTTCACCATTTATTATGTCTATAAAAAAAAAATCCTATAGACTTTAAATTCAACTTCCTTCAACTTGAAAAAAAAAAACACCCAAAGCATTTTTTTTTCCTTTTTTCTTTTAAAGATCTAGGTCACTTATTATGAAACTTGGGGTATGGAGGATTCTTAGGAGATGTTATTCCAATAAATTCTAGCCTGACTTATTCGGCTGTTAATTTATCAATTCTATTAAGGCATATTTTCTTCCAGTTTCAACTCTAGCTAGTTTTTCCTTTATAAAATGCTCAGATTACACACAAGTGAGCACTAAAGTGGAGACGGCGGGAGGAGGGTAGATAAGGGTTAGGCGTCATATCCAGAGAATTCCTGCAGCCATGAACCTTAGGGGCAGACTATTAGCAGGCTTCCCAGGAAGGTTATACATCATGTCCAGGACTTTACATTAAAATGACTTTTTACTTGAGTCATTTGTTAGTCCATTACCAGTTCACATATCAGATTGCATTTCATCTTGTATTAAATCAAGGTAATCTGGCATGTAACAATAGGCTCCCTCATTTCACATCCAACTCTCGGCAAGAGTGGAGATTCCTGAGCATTCCACCACACAGGCACACAGGCCTCCATATGGTCTGCAAGATCCCAGTCTTGCCGAAAGCATCATCACCATTGACCGAGTCCCACATTCTCCCACAAAGACGTGTGATTGACAAATGAAGTCCAAATCCTGTACTGAATGCTGATTTTTCTCTTTAGGGTTCAACTCATTCTCCTCCAACTACACTCCTAAAAGGATCTGAAGCAAACTTTTCCTGTTGCTAATCCTGCAATCCTTACAGAGAGAAAAAGTGGAAGAGAGACCTCGAACAAATTACAAAGGAGGAAACCTGCATGAGAAAGCCACGTTTTTATACTTGGGGCCAACTGGATCTTCCTTATATGATGACCTAACTTCATTTCCAAGCTGTGTGTCCTTTTATGGGGGAGTAAAAGAGGGCTGGTTAATGCCTGAGACTTCACTGGTAGGAAAACTGAGCCTCCGTATAATTCATTCTATTTATTGCACGAAGGTACTGTTAGGTTTTTGTGCCACCCATGACTCGAATGGCTGCAGTGTTGGAGTGAGATCCTGCCCTCCACAGGCCAGGGCCACATATGTCACATTAATTATGTTCCTAATGCTCTTCCCTGGTACCCCTGTGTTTCCAAGTGCTTAGTGCTCCTATGAGTAAATGATTTCTTTCCACTACTGCTTAAAGTGCCAGAAGGCAAGAGAAATTTAAACAGACCTAAGATCAACATTGTGAGTTTACTTGGCCTCCCCATCCAGCAACACTGCCATAAATTTCTTCAACTTCTTAGTTGGGAATTTTAAAGGCCTATAGTGTTGGCAAGGTTTATATAACAATGTTTCTTCTATATGGATTATAAACTTGCAAAATCCCAAGCAGTCCTGGGTATCATATTTGGTCAGTAGGTCAACATGAGAAGACAACAGAAAAACTCAACACCATGTCCAGCCAAACACTTTTTGGTTTTGGCGCAGTGGGTAGAAACAGCTTGGTCAGCTCCATCTCTGACAGGGTCAGGAGCCTGGATCTTAAGGAGTGTTGTGGGCCTCCCCAACCCCTTTGGAGCTTTGCCATATTAGAAGTCTGTGGCCCTTTCAGAGCCAGGGACCCTAAGCCAGAGGGGCCTTGAGGAATCTCCTTTGGGTTATAATAAGCTCCAGTTTCATGAGGTTCTCAGAGTGCAGGAATGCTTGGAAAGCAGTGCTGGTCTGTGCTGAATTTGGCCCTGGGAGGCCTGGGGTTCATCAAGCAGGCAAGTGCATTTGATTCTATCAAAGGAACTTTTGTGATAAGATGCTGCCTCTCCTTCCCTGCTCGACCACATTTTCCTCTTCCCAACGACCTGCTCTGGAAGTTATATATCTTTTCCCAGGCCCGTTGTAGTTGGCATGGACCACTCTTATATAAGACTAGTGGGTGGATATCGTTTTGATCAGCTTTTTACCACTGTGACCAAAAGACCTGGCAAAAAAATTTTAGAGTAGGAAGAGTTTATTTGGAGTTCACTATTTTCAGAGTTCTCAATACATAGAAGGCCGACTCCATTGCTCTGGGCCTTAAGAGAGGGTGGGCATCCTGGCAGAAAGGTGTGGAGGAAGAAAGCAACTCAAGACATGGCCACCATAAAGGGGGCAGAAAGAACTCTAATTACCAGAGGATAAAATTAGAAACCCCAAGTCATTCCTCCAGTGACCAACCTCCTCCAGTCACACCCTGCTTACAGTTATCACCCACTTAATCTAGTCAAGTGGATTAATGCTCTGATTAGGTTAAGACTCTTATAACCCAGTTGTTTCACCTCTGAACTTTCTTGCATTGTCTCACATATGACCTTCTGGGGGACACCTCATGTCTACACCATAACAAATCTTTGAAGTGACTTAGCTTCAAGGGCAGCCCAAATGTCCCTCACTAAAGCCAAAGAGCATTTCATTAATAAGACCTGGTGTCTTCAAATGAAGTTCTTCTCTCGAGGCAAGTGTCAAGATTGTGTCTCCTCCGGTCACTCGGCAGAACAACGAGACTTAGCATTGGATATGACTCATTATGGGCAAAGAGCTATGCGTGAAGACCTGATGGCTAACAACTGGCCAGCAACCGATTGACTTCAGTATCTAAGTCTCAGAGTGATGTACAGAAACCCTTCTTATTTCCCTATGAAGCTACAAGAGATCTACTCAGACTTTGGAGAGGCATTTGGGTTTATTCTTAATGAGAAAAATTGTGAAGATTGCTCTTCTGGCTCTAATTCACTGTCTAGGAGGGTAAAAAAGAATTTCAGTCAGCAAGCCTGACTAGCAAGAAGGAGAAAGAAGCATCTGAAGTTCTTGGGTTGATGAGAAGAAGGTCCTAACTTTTCACTTTATCAAGGCTTGCCTTGTTTCTAGAAGGAAATGAAAATATAAAGACATAAGAATGATACAGAAGACCAATTGAAAAATATTGGTTTATAGTACTTAGTCAAATAAGACATGTCAGGGGAGAAATGACAGACAATGAAATAATACACAGTCATGCAGGTGTTTCTGATTTGTTCTTTCTTTATTCAATCCCAGACAGTATTCAGTTAAATCAAAAGGTTTCCATTGAAAATTGATTCAAGAACATTACTCTTTAAATCTATGAATCATTAACCTATAACACTCATCACCCGAAGGCAATATTTAAGGTCCAAATGCAGAAGAAAAGAACAAATGATTGGGATGGCAGTTTATTTAGATCAAAAATTTTAAAATATTTTTTGGTAACAGTGGAACTTTTAAAACCTGAAATCTTAAACAAAATTCCAATACAAAGAACAGTTAAAAGTGGAAATGTTGCCAAGCTCAGTGGCACATGCATGCAATCCTAGTGACTCGGGAAGCTGGACTGAGGCAGAAGAATCACAAGTTCAGAGCTAGCCTTAGCAACTTAGTGAAACACTAAGCAACTTTGTGAGATCCTGTCTCTAAATAAATAAATAAATAAATAAATAAATAAATAAATAAATAAAAAGGGCTGAGGATATAGCTCAATAGTAAAGTGTTCCTGGGTTCAATCCCCAGTACAAAGAAGAAAAGTGGAAATGTGTTGATTGAAGAGATACCCACTGGCCTTCACATTGCCCATTGAAGCACCCATGCTCTGTAGAACAGAGTATGTAAATTTGTATTTTAGGTAATTATTTTAAAACTAGTCATTGGACCAGACATCCTCCACAAACTTATCACCGAGGAGCCACAGCTGATGGAACATTGGCATTTCTGGAGAAGAAGCATCTGGGCTTGGTTTTGCCATGAATAGTGACGTTAGGAGAGAATGCTGCCAAAGGATGCAGTCATTTTCCACTTTCTTCCCTTGTAATATGGAAGCTACTGAATGTACCAAGATCATAGGTTATGATTAATGTGAAATGATCCATTCACTCGGGGTCCCTCCTGTGCAGGGATACTGCTACAATCACTCTCTAATTCCTGAATTTGCTAATGTTTAGAGGGAACTACTCTGAAAGGTAACAGAAAAACAAATTTTTATCACAATATCTCCTGTTGAAATGTCAATCATAATTTGATGTCATCGCACTTATGAAATTACTCTCAACAGAAATTTATTTGGGTCTCCAGAGACTGATTGAGAGCAAATGAGAGTATTTAAGATTATTTTCTGACTTTTTGCGTGCCCCTCTCTGAGGACTTTATGTCTATATTTTTAATTTGGGATATGACTAAAATAGATTTATTTTCAAATCAGATGCCTCTGGCCCACATCAGGCGTTGGTCATGTGTGTGACGCATTATTCGCCTTGCCGTCTGTTCCACATGTGAGGCCAAGGGCCTCTTAAAGCCAAGTTCCTATGGATTTTAAATACAGCGTTAGTCTTGGAGTTGGGTTAGTTGTAAGTGAAATAAACAGCTTAGCAAAGGAGGTACCAATATGATCTAAAGGGCTATATTTCTAGTTGAATATTCACTTCCAAATCAATTTGAAATTAAATTTATTTAGGCCATCAATTGCCAAAGGTAGGTAATTTTGAATAAGAAGATGCTTCCTGAGAAATTAGCATGATCTTTCATGTTTAAAATTCTGTTTACCTTAATGAAAAGTGGCTAGTAAGATCCCTTATGAAGTCCCATTTTATATGAAAATTTGATTGCGACGTCATATTTAAGGCAAGAAATGTGTTTAGTCAAATCATTCTTTGAAAACCCTTATGATACAGATAAATCCTTGTAACACATGGTAATATGTATGTTTAAAAGTTAATTATGTAGTAAATACGAAGTATAATAAAGATTACAC
The DNA here is from genome assembly GCF_047511675.1 of Marmota flaviventris. Taxonomy (NCBI): domain Eukaryota; kingdom Metazoa; phylum Chordata; class Mammalia; order Rodentia; family Sciuridae; genus Marmota; species Marmota flaviventris. Next base: position 53,445,221 of record NC_092502.1, read on the forward strand.
AAGCAAGAAACAATTTATAGTGTCTCTAATTACATGAAAAGATGGAGAGACACCATCTGACTACATGTGGCTGTAAATTAAATGGATGTATGTGTGGCCTCTTGCAGGTGTGTGTGAGCCACACAGACACTGGGGCTAGTGTTGAATAATTCTTCTGTATTCATATACCTTTATTCCCAGAGTTTGTTTATCTGTCAAACCATCCTGGTTTTTATGGTCCCATTTCTTTACAGTATCTCAGAGCTTCTTGGCCTCTGATTGACCTTCCCTGACATGAAGAATAAGAGGGTCAACATTTTTTCTTGAAATTAGTTGTCAAGTACTTAATACATTCATCTGAAATGAAGAACAGGTGTTATAGAGAATTAGAAGTCAACCTTGTGAAATAAAGATGAACACAATGTTTGGGCCAATTGGATAAGTTGGTAACAATTTCTGATGATTTCTTTCTCAACATTTTGGTGACTCTGGGATGGGGAAGAGTCATGCTTTCAACCATTACTGGGTTTAGATGTAGTTAAAATCATGGTGCTGAAAAATAAACTACCAACCATTCTTCTAATAGTTCAGTTAAGGCAAATTATTGAGATCTCAAGTGAGCTTTTATTTCTTGGAACTTGAGGAAAGATGATTTGAATGATCCAAATACGTGATGCTTCTTATTCTTGTTGCTTAGAATTTAAAAATGTTTCTGTTTCTCAGAAAGAAATAGCTAAAATACCTTATAATTGGACAGTATTTTGTAGCCTAAGCACATTTTCATGCTTTTTCTTATTTGATTTTCACCATGATTTTATGTGAGCCATTGTGAGATACAGCTATGTTATCCCCATTTTACAGATAAAAAAAAACAAACAGAATCTCAGAAAGACCAAATGACTCACATAAGTTTACTCACTTATGCTAGTAAGTGGTAAGGCTGGGACTGGAAGCCTAGCTTTTGATGACTTTCCATTTATCAAGTAAGCCTTGAACTGATGAACTCACTAAGTCCAAGATTATTTTTCTCTTTGTTTTCTGCACTGTACACTGTTTATATTTGTTCATGCAATAAGAAGAGTATTTGTTTCATGCTGAACTGTGGAGAAGGTTCATTTCTAAAGCTACAAACTTGTAAGACTCATGGCTTCATACTTAGATTTAATTTCTCTCTACATCTAGCAGCCAAAACACATCCAGTCAATTCTTACATTTGATCAATAATTTTAAAGCTAGACTTTCTTGCTTTCTCTCTGTTGTGTGGGATTATGGGTTCAGGCTGGCTATCTTTAGTAAAACAAAGTATTTGGGATTGATTGAAAGGTGAATTATTAGGGAAATAAGAAGCACTTGGGCCTCTTTGTTTATATATATATATATATATATATATATATATATATATATATATATATATATATATTCTTATGAGATGTGCCATGTGTTTTGGGAACCATATCTCCTTCTGCAATAGCTACTTGTCCTGCCTTATGACCTCCTGAATGCTATCTTTTTTCTCTCTCTCTCTCTTATTTCCACTGACTGCTGAACCCTGCTTACTTTGCTTTTCAGAGGTGTGGTGACCAAAGGAATTTTGGGGGGACTGGTCACCTCTCAGAACCCATGATGGAAAACAGCCTCAATTATCTACATCTGATTACCCATCTCCCAACCTGGACAAAGTATCTAACCCCTTCTTAGAACTCCTCAAGAAATCTCTCAGTAATTTCTCTCCCTATCTGCCTTAAAGATCACTATCTTGGGTGAAGTGAGGGATGGAACCCCAGGGAAAATGGGTTCAGACTGATCCCTATCACTTCTTCTGGAATATTCCAGGGTAAACAGCTTTTGAATTTAAAAACTCATAATGTGTCCCTTTGTTCTCCTATCCCCTCTGAAATTGGCCTCCAGTTGAGGCCATATTTCTAATGGTCCTGAGAGGAGACACTCCTAGGGTCATGAGGCTGAAAAAAATGCAAAAGAAAAAAATCCTCACATGACTAATATATCAAATTATTATCCCACCATGCTAAGAAGTATGCAGAGATTTGATACATGGCTATTAAATAGAAAACATAAATGATCACATAACTGTAGCTCCTTTCTCTTAAAGCCAAAGACAAATGGTCCATCAAAAGGTCTATAAAGTTACAGCTCAAACAGTCTTGCAAATCATATGTGCCCAAGGACCCATTAAAACATGCATCATTTTAAAGGGCAATGTAGAAATGGAACCCTCAGAAGTGAATCACATTTGGTGAAATCTCAGTATTACAAGTTGAAAACTGGGTTAACTCCACATATTCAAACTTCAATATTCAAAAATTGTTAGCTTGTCAAACATTCCGGTGCATTTTTAATGTTCTCTTTTGCAACACATGGAGTTGAAATGTATCCATAGATCACAAAATTTAAAAATGCAAAATGTCATCTTTGAGGCATACTGATGGATGCAAAATTGATTCAGATAAATGCAGTTTGTGGCTATCTTCCAACAGGTGCTTCCAAGCCAAAGATATCCATACAATAGATTTGCATTTTCAAAATCACTTCCATTTTTACTTGGAGCATTTCTCAAAATAGGTACGATCACTTCCAAACAGCTGCCTGACTATAATTTAAAATAGTCTTTCCATTAAGTTATAACAGTTTGACCAAGAGGGAACAGGATCTCATTGCTTTGCTGTCTTGATTTGGAAATCACTGTTTCAGTGCTGCCAAGGATCGTGCCATGAAGGGGAGGAAAAAAACACACACACACACAGAACTTTTCCTGGAGTTTGGAGTCACATCATTTGGAAGAGGGAGATAGGTCTTGGGCCAAACTCTCTCCCATGACTACATATTTGGAACAGGAAGCTTCTCTGTGGCTGGAGAATTGATTGATTGCTTGATATTTATTGAGTGCCCATAGCGAGATAAGTTCTCAATACACATGAATACATCAATAGTTTTCTTTCTCAACCAGAAACGTAATGCCTCAAGATGCCGCCGTTAGTACATTCCCAAACAATTTTACCTCAAGTCAGTCCTATATCCTTTCAGGATGAGTATAAACAAATTAAGTAAATTCGGTTTTATCACAAGTTCTTTGTCCCACAGACAAGTATTTCCCAGTATTGAGTGCAGCCTCTGACTCAATGAGAATTACCCTGTATCATTAGTAAAATCTGTAAGAGCCAAACCCTCTTTGACCTCCACAGCAACCATTGGTAGATTCCAGAGCAAAGGTCATCTGGAATTGGGAGGAATCCTGTAATTTCTATCACGGGCAGGAATAAAGGCCCCAATCTTGGCAAACCTAATGGATGGTCTATGCTTCCAAATGACTGCCCAAGAGGATTGCTATCCTCTGGGCTAGATGATTTCATTAATTGGTGTCTAACTCATAAGTCTGAGTTATTTATTGTAAAACCAAATAGGGACCATATGACTTTGAAGATCTGATCAGACCAGGCTGTGTGGGCCAGATACTGAGCAGATCAAGCCTCCCAGCATTAATCTGTCACAGTCCATTTTTCACTTGCTAAATCAGCTTTATGCAAATCTTCCCATAGCAGGGCTCACCTATTCAAGAACTCTTCTACCTCACCTCCAACATCTGTGTATGTTTTTGAGATATGGGCACATAAACGTAAGTCTTCAGATGTGCTCTTAGAATTAGAGTGAAAAGAAATATGAGCAGACGTCTTGTTTAAACCCCAGTTTAACATATGGTGAAATGACTTGCCCAAGACCACAGAGCCAAAATGACACCCACAGGAGAAAATTATTATTATATGTTATGGATAAGCAGGTCTAGAAAGAGTCCACTGCTTTATCCAGCCCTCGGTAAATATCTCTGGTTCACAGAAGCTTGCAACATTTCCTCGTAATTCCCCTTATTAATAGGTTTTAAAAGTAAATGTAATATAAATAAACATACCAGCAAGCAAAAAGTAGCATGTATTTTGGAATATCTTGACAATCCTACTCAGTAATAACTACTTTTAATGTTTTGATGTATATACTTCATTCTTTCAAACTTAGGCATAGAAGACATATGACTTTTTGTAACACTTTGTCTTGAATCTGGGAAAAAGTCATAGTCATGAGACTTCTTCACTTCATTCAACAAAGAGATTTAAGGTTTTGTGCTGGTTGTACACGCAGACACTGCGTTGTTTAAGACACAGTCATCTCTCTCGTGTATGTGAACATGAAGCTTTTATTTGGGTCCTGATTCTTTCACAGGAAACCCAGGTCTCTGGATTCAGAGATAGTAGCTTTCAATCACAAATCTTGTCCTGTAGATATCTAGTGTTCTACTGCAATGAGGCAATACCTTCTGACACCATAGGGCACAATCTTCTGCAAGACAGCCCTCACTTTGGGCACAAGCTGTGAGCTGGGGTACTCAGGCCTTCCACACTTATGAACAACTGTCTTCAAATCTGAAGGTTCTCACTGGCCCCTCAGGTTTGATAACGTACCAAATGACTCACAGTGGGAAAAGGCTATTTTTATGATTACATTTTTGTAAGGCTTGTAATTTTATATAGCAAAAGGATAAAAATCAGAAACAGCCACAAGAAGACACGCACAAGGAAATGTCCGGGAGGGTTCCAAATGCAAAGCTTAAGTGCGCTTAGGGATGTGTCACCCTCCTAGCACATCAGTGTGTGACAATATGGAGAATAATGCCAGACAAGCATCCCCAAGCTTTAATGTCCAGAATTTTTATTGATGTTTCATAAAGTAGGCATGTGTCTCAATCTCCAATTCTCATCCCTATAGCACAGGCTGCCATCAAAGCCCCAACCCTCTAATCACACAACTGGTGTTTCTGGCTTGACCATCCCCATCCTGAGTCATCTCATTGTTATAAATTCAGGTGCAGTTCAAGGGTCCACCAAAAATAACAGAAGCTCCTATCCCTTGGGACATTCCAAGGGTGTAAAGGTAAGCTCCCAGAGCTAGGGACAAAGATCAGACAAATTCCCTTATTAGAACCTGCAAAAGTCTCATTTCTCATTCCTTCTTGGTAGCATGGTACACTCACCTCCAAAGTATACTTTTAACATTGAGTGAAGAAATGGGGTTAACTGACAGAACGTGTGGGGGGCGCACAGATAGACATTATGACTTTGGATTACATGGGAAGTCAGAGTCTTGAACTTTAAGTGGCTATTGCCTTATTCACCATCTCTGGGGAAGGAAAGGGAAGGGTTCCTAATCAGGGCTCTCACTTAAGACCTCTGTGCTTGCATTTGGGTAGCCAACTTCTCAAGTTTCCAGATGGCCTGGAATGTCTAATGCCTCAGTATTGATATATCTGAGATCTGTATTTGTGTCTCTCGTAGTGATCATTTATTTAATTTCCTAAATTGGCCACCAGGCAAGACCTTCATCTGTGCATATGGTTGGGAAAAAATTCTCATAGCTTCACTCTTGGGCTGCTGCTATTTTTATTTTATTTTATTTTTTTCTCTTTCCACTTCATCTGAGTATTCTCCCTCCAAAATACTAATAGGGTAGAAGTATATATTTTAGGGAAGGGTGCAGAGCTGAGAGAGGAGAGGCAGGAGCATTGGGAGCATAGAAACACTAATCCTATCTCTGAAATCAAAGACCTTCCATTCTTTTTGTCTAGCACTCCCTCTAGTGACACCAGAATTCTCTCAGGTTACAACTGGAATGCACGGAAAATGACAAGCATGTTTAAAGAGGCAGAAAGTTTTGCTCGGTTAGAGAAAGGAGGGAATGTTTGCACTTGGAAGTCGCATATGACCTGGGACTTGAAGGATAATTACAGGGTGGAGATGCAAACGTGAAAAGAGAAAAGATCACACTAATGAAGACCTGGAAAAAAAGAAAATCAGGTGAACAAAGAGTTGACCAATGTGATTAAGATGTTGAGCTCTACGGAGGAATCATGAAGGATACATCTGAAAAGTAATGTATCCTAAATTTCTGAAAAGATCCTAAATTTCAAGTCAGGCTAGGAATATCAGGGAGCCAGTGATCTGTGCTCTATTTAGTGTGAAACACTGTTTTGTCCTTTCACTTCTGAAGATCATGGGCCTGATCCTGTTCCTTCCCCATCTACTGAGCAGGAACATATGCAAATTGTCCTCTGGCAGATGAATGTTTATCCAATGAGAGCTCAAAGCTCTTTAGGAAAGAAAATTCTGTTTGATCATGTGCTGCCTCTGAATCCATGTTTTGGGACAGTATCTGGAACTTCTTCATTGGTATATGAGAAAAAGTTGTATAAACTAGGGCACTGATAACATTGCCATGCCCAAAACTGACTTGAAAATGAAAAACAAGGTTTCACGGACTTAACTCTAAATGCCTCTCATGTCTCTGCAGAGAAAAAGTGGCCAACTTAATTCTGTTTTGATTTTCCCTGATGTGTGACCTGATTTGTGGGCTGGATTTCCAGAACCACAGTTGTGCCAAACCCCATTAGTGTTTAAGGCATACTCATGCCCAAATATGGATCTCTTGTGTTTTCTATTGACCATGTGCCTGGGTCCAACTGTCCAATCCAGGGTGGAATCCTCGCCAGGGTTCTAACAGACACAACATAGACTAGCATTATGTGATGCATAAACAATTTTGCCTGAAATGACAGCATGTGAATAGCTCAGCTGGTAGATTTGTGAGCAGGAAATATGATGTAGCCTGTGAATGGCTGCTCCTAAAATTACAATCTAGTTGTTTTCTGCCAGCCTCTGAAGCAAGGACAAGAAAGTCCTTAAGTCTTTGGAGCTTCCAGATTCCACTGTCTTCTAGATTTAGAGCTATGGAGAATAGTTCCAAAGAAAAAAGAACAGAGACATAAAGTAATATTAATTTTTTAAAAAGGATATTAAAAAGGGAAGATGGAAGAAAGGAAAGAAGGGAGGGACTGGGTTTGTGGCTCAGTGGTAGAGCGCTTGCCTAGCATGTGTGAGGCCCTGGGTTCGATGCTCAGCACTGCATATACATAAATAAATTAAATTAAAGATTCATTGACAACTAAATAATATTTTTAAAAAGAAAAGTAAATAAATAACATAAAGGCATTGGTCCATCTACAACTGAAAAAATTTTTAAAAATGGGGGAGGGAAGAACAAAGAGAAAGGGAAGGCAGTAACATTCACAGGAGGAATGTAGACTCAGAAGAAAATAGTGGGAAGAGAAAGGGGGAGAGGAGGAGACTAGAATGGGAGGAAGAAAGGAAGGAGGAATTAGTGAGAATGAAGAAAATTCCTAAGGACAGGAGCCACCACTGGGAAGAGTCAAACAGGGCTCACCTGGTTTACCTAACATTCTTTGTCTATTTATCTAACTCTGGGGAGTCCACATTTTTCATGGCATTGAGAAAGCCTGGATGGTTCGCCTTCCTACCCAATGCCTAGTATGGTTTTGTTTAAATCATTTCAATCCCATGGACTATTTCCCAATGTTGATTTTTTAGGAACAACATCCAACATTGTGCTGAAGTTCCTGGATTCACATGCAAGGCTTCTAGAACTGTCATCTGCCTATCTACTTCATGACATTGCAGGCTTGAGGATAGTTCAGTTCTACAACACCCAAGAAAATTGGTCAGAGACATCAGCATGTATGTCGGGTTGGTGTGTATATTGTTTTCTTCATGATTTCTCCGTTCTCTTTGTGCTCTTCCTCCGAAGCCATGAGTCCCTAAAAGAAGAAAATGAAGTTTCACAGACAGTTCAAAGTGCATCTCATGTCTCTGAAGAGAAAAAGTGGCAGAGAATTGTATGAGTGAAATTTTTGTCTCATCTAGAGTATTTTTTAAAATCTGTCCTCTAAGGTACACATTGCTGAATATAGGTATTTAAAGAAATATCACTGGGTCCTTCTTTTGTGCCAGACACTGTTCATAGAAGGGAAGAAGACCTCTGCCATCCCAGGCTCAGTCGAGTGGGCATGGGCTCAAAATTGATTCTTTCTTCAAGTTGATTATTTTGTTATACTTCCATTATTTCTTTACATAAACTCATTTACTACATAGATACCATCACAAAATAATTTTATTTAATTTCTAAAATCTTTGAAATTTATTCTAAGTTTTGTAGTATAGCAGTGAGGGTTAAATGAGGTGGGTGTATAAGGCCCTGGATGGACTTCAGGTACTCAGCAATTTCCATGCTAAGTGGGAAAGAGAGTCATATTACACCAACACAAATTCAGATCATCCAGCATGAGGGCTGATGATGGGCTCCACATACTAGCTTTGTGATCTTAACCTCTCTAAAATTTAGTTTCCTTGTCTGTAATGTTGGGATGAGAGAAAGATTAAATGAAGTGACATTGTGAGGTCCTTACTACAGTGATTGGTCATAGGAAGAATTAAAAGATGCTGCTCCTCACCTTGGAATGATTCAATCCCAGTGTGGAATAGCCAGATTGAACATCATCTGGACAGTTCAAGAAAAAGCATGACTAGAATACTGAGCTAAAATTATTAAGAAGAATTTAAAATGAACTGAACAGAAATATCTGCCCTTAGATTAAAAAATATTACTCAGTATGAATATACCACAGTGAATCTCCATATCATGTACAACCATAAGACTGGGATCCTAATTAGAATAAGATGTGCCCCATGTTTGTATAAATATGTCAAAATATGCTCTACTGTCATGTATAACTAAAACTAACAAATTTTAAAAAAAATTACTCAAGTTCCGATTGGGAGTAGGGGTTTTGGTGGTGGTCAGGCCTGGGAGTGTTGGTTAATGAAAACCGGTGATTGGTCGATTAGAGGCCTGGCTAATAACGTAACTGGAGAGCTGCTGGGTTGCATTCATAGATGATGATTCCAGAAAGGAGAAATATTTTAGATCATCCTAAAATTGCAACATAAATTATTATGTTCAATTCTGAAAAAAAAATGGACAAACTAAGAACATCCTAAGAAGGAATTTCTAGGGGCTACAAGATCTGGAAACCTGCTCATCTGGGAGACGGTTTGGTACATTGCTTAAAAGGACAGTTATGGAAGGAGATAGCCATGGTTTCTAGCATTAGACCTCCCTCTTACTAAATGACACATCCTGAACAAGCTATTTAACTTGTCTAATTTTTTCATCTATCAAATTAATATTAGAGGAGATAATGCATTAATTTATTAAAGTAAAACTGACTGCTGAAACATAAAACCCTGACTTCTCAGTCACTTGATGCAGTTAAAATATATTCTTGACTGTATCACAGGTCCATTGAGGATATTCTTGTTAGACGGCCTTCCATAAACTCACTCAGGCACCCAGAATCCTTCTAAAATATGATTCCATCTGCAGAAAAGAAGAGAGATCACCTTCTTAACCTCTTAGGCAAGAAAGTGTCATAAATCATTTCCATTCCTATTCCATTGGTAGAAATTCAGACCTGTGATCACAGCTAAATGCAAGGAGTTCTGGGAAGTATACTCTGTGCATCCAGAGGACAGGACACGAGTTTTAGTGGACTCATAGCAATCTCTGCCATATTCTAGCCTTCTGGTTACTATTTACCCATTTCCTTCTTCCTCCACATTCACTCTTTCCTCGAAGGTGACAAGCCCAAATCCCGGCCAGTGACTGCATCTGGTGCCATGCCCAGAATTTCTGGGTGATATATAATCCTTTCTGTCCAGTCAAGAAGAGACCCCTTATGATCCTGCTCTCCATGAGAGACTTGATCTATTACCCTCTGTTGCCACTGGCTCCATCTCCTGAGAAACGTTCCTTGCCCATTCTTCCATGAACATGCCTCCCTTGCAAGCTGTTCAACTTCCAATGGTGTGATTCAGGAGCCCTGAGAGTCGTTTTAAGGTTTAAACAGTCAAGAGAGGTTTGTTGGACAATAGAATATTCTCCAAAACTTAGGAGAATTCTGATTTATTTCCTTTAGCCAGTTCCTTGTGTTAGTTAACCACATACAAAGTTCTTTCTTAGACATTATAATTAAAACTTCATATTCCTTTGCTTTCTTGTCTTCATGCCTCTCTATCTCAATTAAATGACAGCTCTGCTGATGTCACAATATGTAGAGAGATATACCCACGTGTTCATGTTGTGGTTTTTGTTCCAGGACTGTCATTTGTTCAACTAAGAATTTTCCCTGGGTCATTACCCACCACAGCATTCCTTGTACTCTTTGGGGTACAAAAGATCTCTTATGGGATTCAGAAGCAATTGACTCTTTCATCTTTATAAGATCCCTGATCACTACAAGTTCTCTGCTCTCTACCATCCTTGCTTGAAAATTGACCAATTCTCTTCTGATCCCATCTCTTTCTGTAATAAGGTAAATCCAGCCAGTAGCCACACTTATCCTTTCTACCATTTCCAGAGCTTCTAAACTGGCTGCTAAACTATCACCACACATTTATATATGTATTTGATTTCCACCATCAATTTCTGTATTAGTTAAATTAAGGTAACACAAAAGTATGGTAACAGGTAAACTTCAAATTCTCAATGGCTCAACACAAGAAAGTATTTCCTATTCACATCAGGATCTAAGGCAGGTGTCATAGTGAGGTGGCTTTCTGTGCACAGAGGCCCAGGTTCCTATTACATGTTTTGCTTTCACCCACCTTCTGATCCTCTGAATCCTCTCTGTTTAATCAAAAGATGGCAAAGACATTCTATTGCGGGGGGGGGGGGGGGGGGGGAAGAACTTCCTACTTCCTCTCAGGTTCTATTGGCCAGAACTCAGCCTCATAGTGTAGTCAAACTGTGTGCCCAAGAGGAAAAGGAAATGGGTTTTGATGAACTCATAACAGCTCCTGCCACATATGTGTGAAATGCCTTGCTCACGACACTCAATAAATGAGTTGCTATTCCTGTTACTGCATGTCCATTGAAGATAACAGATGAAGGAAATGAAGGAAATGATGTATAGGTTTGGCCTGGAGTAAATAAGACTTAGAGAAAACATGATGGATGGCCTCCAAATGTAATGTACAAGAAGAATTGGACTTATTCTGTGTCGCTCCAGAGAATAAAACTGAGCAGTGAGTGAAGGAGGCCGTTTTCCATTTAAGGTAAGGAGGGCTTTCTCATAATTAGGAATGAATTCCAAATACAGGCTCACTTTAAAGTTAGAGAGTGCTGGGTTACTGGGAATGCAAACGCAGAGGTTGCTGCCACATAGCTGAGAGAAGATTCCTGCTTTAGGGAACATTTTCAGTCATGGGACTCCTCAGACCCCTTTCCACACTGTCATTTCATTTTTTGTATGTGACAGTGGACAGAAAGGACTTGGGTTGGTGAAATCTCCAGCAATGTGTTGGCCTCTGAGATTGTCTCCCCTTAGCTAATAACTTTAGTCTTTGTCTTTGGGAGCCTTTACTAACTTTGTTCATATGCTCTCCCAGTAAAATCTTCAAGTGAGCTTCTTCCAGTTCCACTGTGTGGTTGTTCTTCAGGAAATATATTCATATATTATACAACCACCTACCCGGCTTTTCATCCTGAAACCTGGGAATTATCCTCGACTCCTCTATCTTACTCACTGCCAATCCAGTCATTCCAATCACCAAGTACTTGCTCTTCCATTTTCTAAATATTTTCCAAATCTGTCCACTTCTTTTCATTCTCACTTCTGATCATTCTAGAGGCAGAGGACTCTGTTATCTTTCACCTGCATCCCCTCAGGCCTCTCTCCAATCCATTTTTCACATGGGAGCCAGAATAAGCCTTTCAATATGCATCAGTGGTATGAATCATAGTCCAAATGTCACCCCGGTGCAAGAAATATCACAGCTCTTTATTTTTCATGGATCACCTCTCTCCATTTTAAAGCCTTCGTCTTCCAGGCTGATAGAAATTTTATCCTCAGTTATTGTCAAGGTTTCCTGCCTCCTTGGAATTGTATCAAGCTTCCAGAGTTTGAGTGGTTAGGTTTTGGGGGCTGGCAGGGTGGGGTGGGTGCAGCTCTGTGCCTCCAAACATCTCTGGGATGGCTGTTGCCCCATCTACATCTCTATTTTTGGAGTGCTTCTGAGACTTGTCTTGCCCTCTCCCTAGGCTGTTGCTGAGAGGTGGTCCCCATGTACCCATCATTCTAGGACACATAGAGCTCTCTCCACCCTCCCCCAACTCCAAAGGAATCTATTTTTCTAACTTGGAGGCCAGCCCTGGTCCTCAGTCCTCCTTCGCCCACAATGCCTTTCTGCTTCTTTGCAAATCTCCACATTCCCCTGATGGCTTAAGCTTTTGAAATTAAAGCCAGGATTTTTTACAGCATGGGTCTTCTTTCTTCTTTGTCACATACCTCTCTTAAAGTAATAGAAAGTACAGTCAGATATCTGCTTAGAAAGCAAAAGGATAAAGAATAAAATTCAGGGAGGAAAAAAAAAAAGGTCTGAGGTGTTTCAAAATACTCTCAGGTTCCAGGAGAATCTGCTTATGGCTTGTATCACTCCCTCAATTACTTGCTCCTGTTGCCCTGGGAATTAAGTTCAAATGTCTCCTGTGGGCACCTCCATAAGATGCCTTCCTTGCCCACCTCTGCAGCTTTGCTTACCACCCACCTGCAATCTTATTTCCACTCTGCTCCAGATGCATTAGGCAGTATTGGGGTCTTCAAATACATTAGTCCTGGGTCTTGAATGTTCTTCCTCCATTCCTCTCCTCACTTGGCTACTTGCTATGCAAGCTCCAGGCCTGATTAAAAGTGACCCCAATAAGGTCTGATCTGTCCCATGATCTCACACAGCACACACACCTCTCCTTCTCTGTCCTTTGTACTCAAAACTACATGTATATTGTTTATCGGTGGCAAATTGCATAGGGTAGTGATGGTGTCTGTCTTATTTGCTATTCTATTCTAGCAGTTAGCCTTGGACCTGGCTGCTCCTAAGCATGTCCTAAGGGCTTCAGATAAGACCCAAGCGTGCTATTTAACTACTGGGTTATTCGGTACACTGAAGGGCTGAAGTGGGAAGGGGGGATTTTTTTTATTCTGGTTTATCAGTACCCTCCTTTTCCTCCTATGGAGCTATGAATAATGATTTGCATTTAAACCAAGCTCATTTATGAAGCATTCTACAGACACCTTCAGATTCATCCTTACTAGAAATTTGCTTTTCATTCAGAATATTCTCATGTTTATTCTTGGACTTCTTCCTACAAATGTCTCCACATCCTGGTTTCCGTGGGAGCAGGAGGGAGGAGGAGGAGGGGTGAGAGTACATTTTTGAGAAAACTGATTCATAGAAGCAAAGAACCCTAGAATAGCAGGGTTCTGGGAGCAAGAAGATTGAAGCTACACTATTTTTAGGGAATGGATATTTGTTTTCAACACATTTAGAGCTTGTTCCAAAGACCTCACGATATGCAAAAGAGAAAAAAAAATGAAAGGAAAGAAACAGGAAATGAAAAAGTCAGCAGAAAAAAGGTCAGACAAGTTGCAAAGGCCTCCAACATCAATATTTTTTTTCAAGGAGGAAAAAAGCCAACTTTTTTTTTAAATGAAAAGAAAACCCTGTTTTATTAACTGATGATAGCTTTATGACAGTTGTGTGATCTGGTCTATAATTTCTAAGTCATTCTTGAACTTGTCCCTCTGGAATCTCTTACAGTTACTCAGGAACTAAAGCTCTACATCATGATTTCTATACTGAAAACTGACATCCAGGGCTCCTGGCACAGTTACATTCACATGGCCAAGCAAGATGTGAAATGTGTACGCACAGACATTCCCATACTCTGTTGTCACACTCTTCCAGGGAACTATATAACATAATGGTGCAAAAACAAAATCATATTGCTCTGATCCTGCTACATAAATAATGCTTTAATACTGCCAGAAGAAGTTGCTGTCTCTTTTTTCCCTTTAGGTCTTTAATGAGTTCCTTTCTCTACATGAAGCACAGGATCAAGCACTAGATATTGTCAAAGTAGAACATGGAAATTCCAAATTTGACAAAAAACAGTGCAATGATATCAAGATATGATTTTCCTAAAAATAGTGACATTTTGAAGAGGGAATCCTTTAAAATTATTAAATTGTACACCACAGCCTTAAAATCATTTTTTCCCATAATAGAAGACTAAGCACTCCCTAGGGCAGCAATAAAGATTTCACTTAAATAAAAATAATTATAGACTTTAAATACTCTTGTGAATGGCATAAAAACACACCACTCTCACTTCTGAAAAAGGTATTTAATTCTAGATAGGAAAGAGGGGTGGGAGGGAAAAGGAGGGGGCAGGGGATTAGCAAGGATAGTGGAATGTGGTGGACATCATTATCCAAAGTACATGTATGAAGACTCAGATTGGGTGTCAACATACTTTATATACTAGCAGAGATGTGAAAAATTGTGGTATTTGTGTGTAATAAGAATTGTAATGCAAAGAAAAAAAGTACATGTATAAAGGCATGAATTGGCATAAACATACTTTGCAAAGATATGAAAAATTGTGCTCTATATGTGTAATAAAAATTTAATGCATTCTGCTGTTGTGTATTTAAAAAAAAATAAAAAAAAATCAATATAAAAAAGAAAAATTTAAGAAACTTTTGCAGATTCTTGCAACTACTTAAGTGCCAGAGATGCTTAACCAATATACAATAGAGTCTTTTTTGCATCTACTCCAGTGCCAGGCACATGATAAGTTCATATCTTATACTTGTTGAATGAATTATGAGTTAAGACATGAATTCTATGAGCATTTCTTCTACTTGCTTGAACAATTTCTTCTAAACATTTGAACTGTCTTTTTCTAATTCACTGCTTTCCACAGATCCCAATACAGAGTATGTGTTCAATAAATATTTAATAAATGAATGCTAAATAAACCCTTGATCCTAAAGAAAATTACTTCTGAAAGTGGAAAAACTTTGTTACAAATAGTCCATTATAATTTCATTTAAAAGAGTAAAGCAATCTCATGTATTTAAACAAGTTATTTTCTTGATACAATATTATGTAACCACTTAAAATAAGGTCCACAAAGAATTAATAAAGGCATGGAAAGTTGTTGTGTTGCAATATTAAATAATATGTAAATTTTAAATACAGTGTGACCGCACACATTTACAAACCAATAACATGAATACAAACATTTACAAACCAATAACATGAATACAGAAGAGAGCAGATGCTAATTCGCCAACATTGAAGCAGTGTTGGTCTTTGGGTACTTGGGTTATGGATGGTTTCCTCTCCGCTTTCCTATAGTAAGACTGTAATATTCACAGTGCAGGGGAAAAATATCTTTGTTACTCAACAAAGTACCATTTTAGCCAACTTTTTCTTCCACCCATCCATTATAGGTACTTGACTGTTAAATTAGATTAATGATTTGGACTACTCAAGTGCTATAAATTTTTATTTAGTTATAAAGTTAGAGTAAAAAAAATTAATAATATAAAAATAACAAATGACCTACTTCTGCTTCCCTGGATAAAATAATACATTCCTCTTAATTTTTCAATAGAATAAAAATCATATTGGTAGTTTAAATCTGGAGTGACCAATCTGAATTGCACATTCACTGGTGAAAAACTTCCTGTCTGGGTTACTTTATTTAATGTCCACTTGATAGAATGAAGAAACAAACTCAGCCAGCTTAAACACAATAAAGATCTAAAACCACAACAATATCAACAGAACCTCAAATGCTACTTGTTAGCCAGATAATTTCCAAGTAATTTCTCTACACTCAATGTCACAAAAATCTCTAGAATTGTTCCCATTATGTTGTCAGGAAGATAGAACCACGGTGTACAACTCATCAGGCTTCCAGAAGAATTCTGTTGATGATGATATCACATTTTTTTTTCTAAATGACATATGTGAGTGTAATCCAAACCTACATTGTTACTACATTATAGAAGTAGAGCATGTTTGACTTTAATAAGCAACCACATTAAACAAAAATGGTGAGTCAGATTGATTAAGAAGTAGAGGCTCACAGGAAGGTTACGAATATCCAGCAAAATCCAGGAGAATTTTGAGCAACTCATCCATGCAAAGAATGAGGCCTTTCCAAACTTGGCTGCACACATGTTGGAGGTCTCATTTTATGTAGCTGAAATGTTTTCTTTCAAATTTGGCTTGTTTTGTACGTGAAGTTGTGAAATCCTTTGGACTGAGGCGCCATTCGCATTTTGCTTTAGGGGGAAAAGAAATGAAGGAAGAATCATTTAGTTTTGTTAGAAAAGTGTATATATGATAGTGTGATGTCATTTGAGATATCCATGGCAGAAGGAACTGAAGAGATCCTACGATGAAATACAATAGGAATTTGGTGCAGCGCAGAGGATTCGTCCTCCAAGATGATGACCCTTGGCGAAGGCCATGCTTTTTGTCAATTCCGTGGCAAGTTGGAGTGGAAGAACAGGCAGGAGCCTCTTGAATCTATAACCTCAATCAATGAGAAGAATAAAAGTGGTGGCCTGTGGTAAGGGAAGATTCAAGAGAAAGGACCATGCAGGATCAGCTGGGTACCTCGAGTCCTAAATTGCATCTTCCCAAGAAACTATCGGAATAGGAACCAACCATCTCTGCTCTTTGGCTTGTCTCTCCTCCAGGCTAAATTCAGGGGGATGGATTATGACTTGTTGACATCCTTTAGACCTCTAACTTCTACGAGGCTACATGGACTTGTTTTTCCACTGATGTTACTGCCAAACACCTGGCATACAGAATGTCCTTAGAGGTCTCTTTGTTGATTCCCAGAATGGGAGAAAAGGATCATTTGGATTTAACAGTGTATGAGAATGCCTTGTTCTTGTCTGACTGACTGTGACCCAGAACAGTAGGGACAGCTGGATTCTTTTCTATGTCTGAACTATCCCCAAAGTCTTTGCTCATCTGGCATGGCTGAAGTTTGGGTTATGGCTACTCTTTTACCTTGTCATTCTTGTGTTCCTGGGGTGGAGCATTCTCAGAGATGAAACAGAGGGAATGAGCAATAGTGCCAGGGAGTAGGAAAACAAGGGGTGGCTCTCAGCCCTGAGCTGAATGCATGCCATACTACTGCCAACCTGGAGCTCCAGGGAGTTTTGAAATAGATGATATAGTCCCCATGTGGGCAGGTATTACTCAAAAGCCTGGCAGATATTCATCATTTCCCCCAAGTGTTCCAGAGCCCATCCAAAAGTTTGAAATGCATGCATCTGGTCTTTACCCATTAAAACCTCACTTAACTGCCAGAACTGATTCAACTGCCCTCTTCTCGGCGACGTCTTCTCTGATCCCCACATATCAGAAAGAGCAGTTTCCTTGTGTATCCTGTATTGTGTTCGGATGTGTGTTACAGAGAGCACATTATACCTGCTGGCCTTCACCACAATCCAGGGAAACTGGGCATGCCTCAACCTCACTGCTCAATGGATGGTGTGGAAGGGAGTGACTGCATTTGTGGAAGTCCTAGTGTAAGGTCTCTTTTAGCACAGAGATTTTCCAATAATAGACCTTTTAAGTGATCTGAGCCTGAGCCTAGAGCTTGGAAAGCCAGACAGAGTGAGCTGCTGGCTGAGAGAAAAGCCTGGCTCTCTGGTGTGAATGAACTCTTTTAGTGCAGTGCCTCATCTGGGCAACTTTGGGCTCTGAAAAATGTCCTGTTTGATATTGTAAGCTCCCAAAGGACACCGGCTGAGACTGCTCTACTTACTTACATAGCCCAGCACCACATGCATTGGACTATTTAATAAATATTGTTTAATGATGATCACTCTCCCAGCAAGCATGTGCAGGGTGTGCAGCACGCTCCTGGGAGCCATGTGCTGGCCGTGGCTCACCAGACACAGCACACAGACTGCCTGTGGTAAATCCTTGCTGAACTTTCCTTTTGAGTTGTGCCACCCTGAACCAGCTTTTGTGAGAATTCATAAGGAAATAGAATGCATGCTGTTCTCTTTCAGGCAGGCTTATAGTCTAATGTATATCTTAGACCCCATGTTTGCAGAAAATGGGGATAGAGTTGAACACACACATCTAGGCAGGAAGAATGCTAATTAAGAGTGCAAAAATCCACATGACCGGCCACATGTTTGCTGCCTTATTATGATGTGGGAGAGAATTTAAAGAAGTGACAATGAAAAGTCACTAGTGTGAGTCTTAGTTAAGCTTATTTGTGGAAAGAAAAGAATCTGGAAAGAAGTGTCTTTTTTTCCATGAATTCAATTCTTGCTTCTAAAGCATTTTTATAAGAATTTCTATACTAAAATGATATTCATAAGTTTAATTTTAAACAAATTTTGTGAGAATAAAAAGAATGTTTACTTCTTGCACTCAGAAAGGCCATGTCCTTATACCCACTGGACACAGACAATCTGGAAGCAGTGGAAACAGGATTGCTCTGTGTCACAGGTGATTCCCAGCAAAGGAACTTAGTGAGGAACTTAGTTTTCTTTTCTAATGGTCCTTTGTGTATCATGTTTGAATTTAGGAGTTAGAATCTCTGGAAACATTTGTTAAGTTGGCTGACCAAAAGAGCTATTCTAATATATCCACTCTGTTTTCTGGTCAGAATGTGTTCTGTCATTTTTCCAAAACTACTCTCAACTTCTGTGGGCCGTCACTCAGCCTCCCAGCTGAGCTCTGAACCCCTTCACAATTCTGCATACTCTGCTGGGCTCGTTTTTCCTCACAATAACCTTAAGATGAGGGAGTAGGCACTCTTTGTTATCCACCAGCACCTGAACGCCCTTTCTCTTGGAGTGCTTCCCAGTCTGAAGGGAGGCAGAGACTCCCTGTTTCCCTTCATACCAGCTAAAGACTTACTTTCCCAGCACACACACACACACACACACACACAGAGGCTATATTGTTATATGCACATGCCATGATTTGAGTATGAGAGTTGCCATGCTTTGGGGGTGATTTTTTTCCTTCTACATCTATGTTTTTCTCTTTTAGTCAGCTTTTCACTTGCTGTAACTAAAAGACCTGACAAGAACAACTTTAGAGGAGGAAAAGTTCTTTGGAGGGCTCATAGTTTTGGAGATCTCATTCCATAGAAGGCCAGCTCCATTACTCAGGGCTTGAAGTGAGGCAAAATATCAGATAGAAGAGTGTGGCAGAGGGATGCAGCTCACATGATGATCAGGAAGCAGAGAGACTCCACTCACAAGGTACAAAATATATACCCCAAAGCCATGACCCCAATGCTCCACCTACTCCAGCCATGCTCTACCCACCTTCAGTTACCACTCAGTTAATATTAATTCACTTATTTGGGTTAAAACTCTCATAACCTAATCATGACTCTCATAACCTTAATTGGGTTAAGACTCTCATAACCTAGCATTAACTGAGTTACTAATATTAATTAATTATTAACACAATTAATTGTTAATAATAACTATTATTCACCACTCAGTTATTAATATTACCACTCAGTTAATATTAATTCACTGATTGGATTAAGACTCTCATAAACTAATCGTTTCACACGTAAGATTTTTGGGGAAAACTCACATCCAAGCCATAACAATTTCTGTTCTTTTAGAGGTTATTCAACAAATTTGCATGGGATTTCTTAGGTTAATCAACATTATGTTTTCCCCCCTCACCTCAAAAGAACCTTGGGTTGCTCTGACTCCTGTGACTACAAGGCCTCTACCTCCCCCAACTCATCTTCCATATTCTTGTTTTACAGTATTTTTATGCTGCTTTTAAAAAAAAATTAGAATTAGACTTTGTTGTTGTTACATAACTCGTGCATATCAACAAATATATTTATTTTATTTCCTTTTATTTTTGCATTATCCTTGTGCTCCAGGTATTTTGTTATACCAGTGACAAATATACTAATATAATATGCCTCTGCCATTCTTTAGGTAATTTCCCCAAACATCTCCTAATTCCTTAATGCTTTCTTTAATGGTAACTAGTTTACTTTCAATTCAGCTATTCAGTTTTTTTTTTTAATATTTATTTTTTAGTTATCGGCGGACACAACATCTTTGTTTGTATGTGGTGCTGAGGATTGAACCCGGGCCGCACGCATGCCAGGCGAGCGCGCTACCGCTTGAGCCACATCCCCAGCCCAGCTATTCAGTTTTTAATTTAGTGCTTACATTTTCATTCCTAGAAGTTTTATTTAGTTCTGTTCAAAATATTAGTTAATTTTAGTTAATTTCATTGCATATTATAATGTCATTATGGTTTTAATTCCTTTCTGTAATCCTTTAATCATTTTAAAGCAGACTTATTTTTCAGTTCTTTTAACATTATTTAATGTTGTCCTGTTAGTTATGTCTGCTGCTCTCCCCTATTGTGTTTTTCCCCCTCATAGCTTTTTAATTTTTAAGATATACTCATCATTAGTGGGAATTAAAATATATTTTAAGAATTCAGTGCACCCTAAAGTATAGAAGTATTCTTCTGTACAGTTTGCACCTATTGGGTACCCTTAGAAGTTCATATACCCAAGACCAGTGTTATGGTTTGGATGTAAGGTGTCCCCCAAAAGCTCACGTGTGAGACAATGCAAGAAGATTCAGAAAAGAAATGATTGTGTTGTGAGAGCCTTAAACCCAACCAGTGAATTAATCCTTTGATAGGGATTAACTGAGTGGCAACTGAAGCCTGGTAGGGTGTGGCTGGAGGAGGTGGGACACTGGGGGCATGGCTTTAGGGTACATATTTTGTATCTGGCAGTGGAGTCGCTCTCTGCTTCCTGATCATCATGTGAGCTGCTTCCTTTTGCCACACTCTTTCGCCACATTGTTTTGCCTCACCTCCAGCCCTGAGTAATGAAGCCACCTGTCTATGGATGGAGACATATGAAACTGTGAGCCCCATTTCCTCCCCTAAAATTGTTCTGGTCAGAACTTTTAGTCGCAGCAGCAAAGTAGTTGACTAAAACAACCAATTTTTATCTTGAATTTTCAGATTGGGATTCCCACAACATATAGTACTATATATTCAGACTAAGAATTTGCAAGCAACAAGGCTTTAAGTTTCTGTTTTTTACTGGAGGACATCTGTGTTAGAGTCTGTAAACAAGTCAAAATAACACCCGGCATTTTGCCAGGGGAATGTTAGAGTTCGTAAACAAGTCTGGATGGTGCCTGGCAAAATGCCAGAGGGCGTGGTTTGAGAAGTAACAAAAGCGAGCCATTAAGTGTGGAGATTCCTTATTGGTTGACTGATGTATCTAGTTTATGCTAATTAGATAAGCTCTGTGGAATGTATAAATACTGCTCCTGTCCTGCAATAAATGGCTCCCACTCCTGCTGTATCAACATACACAAGTTATTCATCACCCCCCGGTTATTTTGCTGCAGCCGGACTGCGGCAGATGGTGGCCTGTACCGGGAGCCCTGGGACACTCGGGGGGTAAGTGACGAAAAAAAAGCTGCCCGTCCATAGATAGGACGGGAGCAAATCTGCTCGTCCCTAGACAGATAGGGCGAGAGGAAAAATGGCCATTTTAAGAAGATGGAGAAGATTGATACAGTATGTTTGTGTCTTGTTTTGTCTCAGTGTATTGTATTGTCTTTGTGATGAAAATATGGAAGGGGTGAGAAGTAAATTACTAAGGGAAGAAGGCACCCCAGTGGAACCAAGAATAGTTAGGGCATGTGTTGATAAGAGCCCAGGAACTCTAGTCAGAAAGAAAAAGAAAGTTCAGAAGAAGAAGGATTATCAGGAAAAAAGTTGCAGCAAAAGGCTATTACTAAATACTTTTCGTTACCGGAGGGTGCGTGAAGCAGAGAGGCAGCTGCCGAGTGTGCAAGCCGGTCACAGCGCAGCAAGGATTTTCCAAAAGGCAGCGGCGACTGGCCCTTCCCCGCCTCCTGGCCAGGGAGCTGGCTCTTCCACTGCTGCGAGCCCAAATCTAGACCTGACCTGGAGGCACAGTCTCGCAGGCTCTTGCTCCCTGTGCCCAGTAGCAGTTTGAGTCCGGGACACTCCCCAGGGCCATCTGGGGCTGCCCAGGCACTACAGCCAGCAGAAGACGCTACTGGTGTCCCTGATGTTTGGTCATTTTCAATGCCAATAACTAAGCTACAATGGTTCTCCCACACCTGGAAGCTGATGAGTAATGAGCACTATTAATGCTTATTTCAAATGCAAAAAAACCTTGAGATAATGTACTAAATTGTTCAGAAGGTTGTTTTCTTAGTAGAATGCTACAGGATTTTCTTTAGCCATCCGGAGTTCCTGCCTTCGTCCCAGTGCCGGTAAAGACCAAGGTGGAAGAATTTCCAGTGTTGCTGAAAACCAGACGAGACTTCGGCTGAGAAAAGGACGAGACTTCGGATCAAGCTGGCTGCCTGCAGAACTTACCTGGACTGTGATTTAAGCTAGCTGCCTGCAGAACTTACCTGGACTGTGATTTACCTGGACTGTGAGTTAATCTATTGAGACACTGCTTTACCTGGACTGAGACAACAAAATGTAATCTACAACAAATTGTAACTCGGTATCTTTACTAATGGTGTCATTGCTGGTATAATTTTTCCAAGGGCTTCTTGCATGGAGCCATCAATTGGCTTGGTATTGTGGCATTTTGTATCATCCCTTTCTGTTTGTAGCAGGTTATTTATGGTGTTTCTGTAAAAACCACTATGGTCCTTATTTAAATTAAACAAAAGGGGGAAATGTTAGAGTCTGTAAACAAGTCAAAATAACACCTGGCATTTTGTCAGGGGAATGTTAGAGTTCGTAAACAAGTCTGGATGGTGCCTGGCAAAATGCCAGAGGGCGTGGTTTGAGAAGTAACAAAAGCGAGCCATTAAGTGTGGAGATTCCTTATTGGTTGACTGATGTATCTAGTTTATGCTAATTAGATAAGCTCTATGGAATGTATAAATACTGCTCCTGTCCTGCAATAAACAGCTCCCACTCCTGCTGTATCAACATACACAAGTTATTCATCACCCCCCGGTTATTTTGCTGCAGCCGGACTGCAGCACATCTGAACTTTCTTACTGATTCATTTTGCTCCTGGAAAGAGTTTTTTTTTTTTTTTTTTAAATATGTAGGGCTAGTCCTTCTAGAGGTCCAACTTCATGGAAAGTTTTTACTGACTACTCTTTAACTCATGCAGGTCCATGTATGGTTTTAAAAGTTCATTATAACAATTAGGGTCTACAGCCATATCAGCTCAAACACAATAGGTTATGCCTGTCTGGCACGGAAGGGTATTTATTCCCTTATGAAGTAGGAGGTGAAAGTAGTTGACATCTATCCAGTGTTCCTTCTAAGTCTAGGCTTTTTTCTCTGATGATTGGAATTATTGATGGATCCTACACTAAATTTATAAACTACAGTGAACAATGTATTCCCAAATTGAACTTTTGATTTGATTCTATGGACACATAGAAAATAATTAATTTATCTTGTGATTGGGCTGAAGAATCTTCTTGGTGTCTGGAGCCCCTGACCCAACATCCTAGATCCTGTGGCTGTGTACACAAAGATCTGACTTAAAGCTATGTCCTTCATCTAAGACTTGGATAGAACCTCTTCACTCAATATCCCAAAGCTAGATTGTTTCCTTCCTCCATTTTCATGGATGTATAAGAGTAGAACTTGAAGATTCTTTCAAATCCCCTTGCAATTTTTTTTCTAACCCACACTCCAGAGTTCTAAGTAACCTGAATAAAGCTGAGTCTTTTTGTAGTTGTCATTGTTATTTGTCTCTTGAAAGATTTTGACTTTCTGGATTCACCATTTTTAAGATTAATTTTTTTCTGTTTTTCTTTCTCTTTTCCCCTTTCCCTTCATTCCTCCTTTAGCTCATTCCTTCTTTCCTGCTCCATTGAAGTCCTGAACCTGATGTGTAGTCTCCATAAACTACTGATGGCAAACTGGGAAAGAAGAAATCACTGGAAATTCTTCCCAACAGCCAGGTACAGAATTAGTATTGATAATGAGATCTTTCTTATGCAGCAATATCGTTTTACCATTTCTACATTATCTGTTCTCAGAAAATAAAAGAAAAGATCACTCCATTGCGCAGTCTCTATGACTCTGGCTATTTGTTACAAAGAGCAACCATTTAATAAAATAGTAATGCCAGATACTAAGTCCATTAACTTTCACTTTTTCTAGCTACGTATACGTTACTAATTATAATAGAGAGGTCATTCCTAAGGAATTACTAACCTTCAAGTGATATGAGATAATTATTCCCAAGAGAATCAAACAAATTCATAAGACAAATACACTCAAAATTTCAGACATCAATCTCTTTTTTTAAACCATAGCCTGGGAACAAGGGAGCTATGAAATATAATTTTACCCCGAGGTCCAACAAGTGACTGCATGAAAATAATTTCCCGTCTGCCAAAAAAAGAAAACCAAAACTTTATTTTGGTAGATAGCCTAATACTTGGGCAGGGTGTTGTTTTGTTTAAATAATAAAAATTCCCTGAAGGAGAAAAGTAATTCTTTTCTAAATGAAGAGTTTTAAAAATAAATTCAGTATGTATTTTAGGAAGCATTTTTCTCTGTTGGCCAACAATTCAAACTTATATGATAAGTTAGACCATTGTACAACCAAAGTGGCCCAGGCTTCTCATTCAGAGCAGCATTTGCCTGGTTGAGTCTCTGTCAACTTTCTACTCACACACACACATGAAGCTGTTTGAAGATGTGGACATAGACATCATTATCAAAAAATGGAACTCAGACTCAACCCACAGGCCAATTTGAGAATTTCCTTTAGATTCAAGACAAATTATTCTAGATTTTAAAATGAATAGTCCACCTCCATGAAGATGTTTACTGAAAGAAACAAAAAAATTCTCCCTGGGTACCACAATCTTTGAAAGAACCCTTTTCAACAGAATTTCCCAAACTGATGTGTCTAGGATTTTGATTCGTAAGAGATGCTCCTTTCTAGAAAAGCTCACATAACCAAAGGATTGGGCACTTCTGCAAAACATATCTCCTTTTGGAGACTCAGAAAAAAAATTAAGATTTAATGTTTAAAAATACTGAAGTGATATTAAAGTGTATGAGAGTTTTTGAAGAATAAAAATATGTTTAGTGTTGTTTAACTTAGAAGTTCTGAAATGGTCTTAGCCACACAGCACCCTGTTTTTCTGGGTAATAAAACCTGCTTCTACAGCACAGGAATTTAAAGGAGCAGACTTGGGTGCTACCTGGGTGCATAGCTGCATAAGTACTGCTTTCAGAGGCCAAAATGTTATTTATCTGTTCTGTCCTTCATGCATGCATCAAGCCTGAGAACAAATTCTTTAAAAATAACTAGGTAGCAGAGCTGGGAGAGAGTGTGGTAGAAAAAAATTCTCAATGACAGGGTAGATTAAAGTAAGAATAAAGCAGCATGTAATGAAAACAAAGGACAGTAAGTTACGGAAGGATTGCAAAGAACATATTCCCATGTTGAGCAAATGTAATTTAAATGAAAGATTTAAATATTTTAATGAAACAAGTTGTTCTAAAGCTCCTGTGGAAAAATAGGCAAGAAATAATAGCCAGAAAAATTCTGAAAAGAAGTATAATAAAAGGGAATTAGCCTAACCAAGTGTGGCTTCTTTGTATAAAGACAACATGTAAAACAAAGTTGTTTTGGTGCATAAAAAGACAAATTGCCCCCAATGAAAGAAGATAGAAAGTCCAGATGCAGACCAAAGTACCTAAGAGAATTCAGTGTATAACAAAGGTACTGTTTCAAATTAGTGAAGAGAAATAACACTGTGCCTTATTTAGGTGCTCACCATGTGCCAGGGCATGTCTAAGCCCTTCACATATACTGAAGTGTTTCAAACTCACATCTACCTTCTGTGAAAAGTAATATTGTTAGCCTCTATTTATAGATGAGGAGCCTGATGCTAGTAAGTGAACAGAGTTTGGATTCCAACCGAGGCTACAGAAACTATATTTAAATTTTTCTACTCATCAAACTGTTAAATAAAAATGTTTGCCATATTATCACATAATTACTATTAACTTCAAAAAGGAGACATAGCCTTGAAGAATATGGGAAGACTTCAAATTGTATGTATATATTTATACAATTCCATATTTATATCTCTATATCTATATTCATGTGAAAATAACTAGAAGGAAAAGTACCAACAATGGTAGTTTGGGAATTATAGAAGAGTTTAATTTTTTAACTTGCAATTTGATATATGTTTTCTTTTTTTTAATATTACTTTTATTTTTGTTTCTTTTTTTTCTTTATTTTTTTGATATAGTTTTCTACAATGACATTTCTTTCATGGTTAGAAAAAAAATTAAGAAATAATATTTGTAGAGAAAATAAGCTTATATTATTATGTAGCGTAGATGTAAAATAATCTGAAATTAAAATAAACATAGCTTAGACTGCAAAATTCACACTAATTTTTAGATAAAATGTGAAACTTCAAAAACTGTTATGCTTGTAGAGGACCCCAAGCTATGCCCAGACTCTTTATAGATGCCTAGCTCCTAGTGGCCTCCCTCCTGGCACTCTGGAGCAAGAGTTTGAGGAGCACTGGGATAAGTCTTGAAATGGTAGAGTCATATTAAGGTCACTCAAAATGACATATTCTATAACTCTTTCTGCCCAGTGATATTAAGTCATCAAGGTATCTAATGAAATACTGGCCATAGACTCCATTTTCTGAAGCCTATTCTAGAAAACCCAGATTTTTTTTCCCAACCAGAAAAATTATAATTGAAGCTTTTTGGTGAGTTCTATAATTCTTGGTATTCTTTGGGCCCAACTCTAATAGCAGCACAACAGGAAATTACTTAAGAGGCCTTTGATCATGGTCTTCATTGTATAGTAAATCATACTAAGGGGCTGGAGATGTGGCTCAAGCGGTAGCGCCCTCGCCTGGTGTGCACGCTCGCCTGGCGTGCGTGTGGCCCGGGTTCGATCCTCAGCACCACATACAAAGATGTTGTGTCCGCCGAAAACTAAAAAAAAGAATAAATATTAAAAATTCTCTCTCTCCCTCTCTCTCTCTCTCTCTCTCTTTAAAAAAAAAAAAAATCATACTAAGACCCTGGAGACAGATGGAAATTCACTTTTATAGACATAAGAAGAGAAGATGACCACCATATCAACAATGAGGCTGTTTTGGACACAGAGATATTGAACTCTTACCTCCCATGTTTCCTCTGTTGCAAACTGAGCCAACAATCCAACCTTTAGACCTGTCCATCATAACACTTAGGACGCTGTGTCATTAACACTGTGGTTTCTCATCTGCTTCTGCTCCCAGATTACAAACACATTGAGAGCACATACTACATGTTCTTTTCCACATCCCACCTTTTGGCCCAGAAGAAGTACTTAATATTTACTCAAAGAATAAATTGAGGAATTAATATCTTCTATCCCCATAGGAAAATACTCTTTCAGGAGTATATCTAGAGACAAACTCAATATTATTGTCATAAAAAGGATGCCAAATTCCTCTGAAACCCTATACATGGGTCCTTGGCTTACAAAATTTTGACCTTATGACAGTGCAAAGATAAAATGTTCTCAGTAGAAAGCTTACTTCAAGTTTTCAAGCTTGCTCTTTTCCCAGGTTATTGACATGCGATATGATACTCTACGATGCTGGGCAGAGACAGCCAATCACAGCTCCCAGCTAGCCACACAATCACAAGAGGGCACAACTCACATACTGTACTGTGCTGTTAAGCGAGGATGTTCAGGAGATTAGATGAATCAAGGGTATTTTTGACTTTTGATATTTTAAATTTATGATAGTTGATTTTGATATAACCTCATGGTAAGTCAAGGAACATGTCATTAAAAAACTATTTTCATTTTCATATATATTACATGCGTTGAGCCTATGAGGTAGACAGGTAATATCATCAACATTTTCTCAGGTGAGAGCCTTAATGTTTGGAGAGGTGGAGGGACCTGCCCAATGACATTCAGCAAGGAAGTAAAAATAATGTTAAGAACCAACATTTAATGAAGCACTAACTGCTCTAAGCATGTTTTCTAGATTAACTCCTTTAACCCACTCACAATTCAAAGAGGTTTTGTCCCCATCTAAAAGATGAGGAAAGGGAGGGGAAGAATGACCAGGAACTACCAAAAGCCAGAGAACCTGGTAGGACGGGTGGGCTTCAGGGCAAGCAAGCTGCTGCAGGCTTCCCCTAGGTTACCTGTGTGATCTACTAATCAAGAGCAGGTCTTTCAATCAGACCCTAATCCCAGTGCTATTTCCACTAAAGTGTGTCATTATCTTCTCCTGTGCATATCTCCTGGGTTTGGGGATGAATAAATTAGGTAAATGCATGTAAAATACTAAGCAGAATCCTTTCACATAGTAAACACTCAAAAGCATCAAGTGTTACTAGAATGCTAGTCACAGGAGTAGAGGAACTCTGGGCATTCTGTCAATGGAGCAGAAAGTTGAGAATTTCTTTGATGCACTTACCTTTAAATTAATAGTAATAATGAGCCCCTTTCTTTTCACCATGAATTGCTGAATGAATAAAACAAGACATTTTGGAAGTAATTTGAAAAGTTGAGTCCCATATGCTAATGTAATATATTCTTCAATGATGTTTTATGTGCAGCTCAAATTTTCATACTCAGATATTAGCCCATTTCTTCTTGTTCACTTTTTACTAAAACTCAAGTGATGCTCTGCTGGCTATTAGGGATCCCATCCATTATTCTATCAGATCACCGGTGAACCAGAGGGATTTATGAAGCTGGGCCAAATTCAAATTGATTGTTTTCTCTAGCTAATCTATGCTGTGGCTAATTTCATTGCCCAAAAAAGAAATTTCAGGAGGTTCAAGTGACACAGAGGGACTAGATAAAGGAATTTATCTGCTTTATTCCATATTAAGTGTAACATGCAAGTAGCATTTCATACCCACGTTGCTTTCGGTCCTCTGACAGAAAATGGTAAACTTCCCTAGGGCCTGATTCCACACTGGGGTGAAGACAGGAGAAGGAAGCTGCCTGATGCGTGCAGATTTAGTTCTCTTCATAGCACCAGCAACTGACGGAAGAAGGACGACCTCCCACACACACCATTTTTTATAACCACTTTGGGGCATTAGAGAACAGAAATTGTAACTTTATGATGAAATCAATTTCATATTTCACGAGAACTCGGTCCTATTAGAACTTGGGTCAAGTCCTTCCCCGGGAGATATTATTAGACCTTCAGCTGAAGGACATGCCTCTCCATACATAGGGAGACAAACATTTTCTCGTGCAAGCCAAGATAACTCTAAATCGGCCTGCGGTTTTATAGTTATTAGTTTTCCATAGATGTAAACGTGCAGTTATCTTATGTGGAAAAGTGATGTGTTTATGCCGTATCTCACTTAGGAACAACATAATATCCTCTAATCCAATATGGAAAATTGCACTACATGCTGGGTATCAGGGGAACTTCATGTCCCCTGGGGAGATTTTCCCGAAAATCCCCTACATCAGCTTTCCTTTTTAAATAACATTTATCTGTGGGAATTGTAGGTTCAGTCCCATGTCAGTAAATGGTCCCCTAATAGCCCTCTATGGCAAAGTTATGACTTATCCCCAAAGAAAAATGCTGCCTCGTGAGCATGTTTTATCGAGGCTAAGAGTCAAGTCATAAAACATCAGTCCTCACATCTGAGTGCCTGTTCCCTAAAACACTATTTATTTGTACATAAATATTTGTCTTTTCTTTGCAGGGGTGTATTTGCTTGCATATTCAAGTAGACCCATATGTATAAATTTAAAATGTCCAAAGTGTTATAATGGGAATGTAGATTAGGAGCTGATTATTTTGGCTGCTAGTTTTTCAAATATATTAAGCAACTCCTTGCTTTATCTAAAGAATATGTACAAATACAGTTCTCATAGTGAAGGCTGATGATCTTGTAAAGCTCTAAGAATTAAATTAAAAGATGACAGACCACAAAGTTCTTTACTGTTTTTGGAATTTTGTGCTGTAAAACTAACTTTTATTTTATACCTATGTATTAGGTTTATTCCTTATGAAAGTAAATATTTTGTGTTCGTTTGATATCATGAAAGCTTTAGGGTAAATTAAAACTATCACATGCTTAGAAGCACTTTAAAATAATGCTAAGCTGATGAAGGAAACAGGCTTTACTTTAACAGGAAATACGCTACTTCTTCAGTCTCTGAATCTTTGAAATTTTGGGGGTTTTTTTCCTAGTGCATTCTATGAAATTATCTTTTCTTTAAAATTATTAAAGAAAACAGTTGTGCTTGGTTCCTGACTCTCACTGATAGAGTTTATGTACTTCCCAAGTAGAAATGTATGTTCTAAATGCTTTGGGAGAATACTCAAAGTTCTTCTCAGAAGGAACACACAGAGTGGTTGTTTTTACTTCTCATTTATTTTTCTCCACAGTGTCTGTAGACAGAGGCTGATTTTCTCAGAAATGCCTGGTATTACTAAGACACCAAGGTATATTAGGAAAATGATATGCATAAAAAGTAGACAGAAATAATCTCTACTGTGCTTTCCTAAGGAATGATATAAGCAGTCTTGTCAAGAGGGTGTTTGGGTATATTCATTCATTACACTCCTTTCTGTCAGGTGTTGATAACAGTCTCATTACCCTTAAGTTTGAGCTTAAACTTGGAATGTAGTATTTGAAAAGAAGGTGCTGAAAGCAAGTTTAAAACTTCTTTATGTCTGTGTTAAAAATAATTTCATGGAACAGAAGAAGAAAAGAAACGCTGTCACCTTCGTGTCAGTTCAGCTTACTGTGAGCTCTGACACAAAATGGAAACCAGAAAGGAAGTCCCGTTTATCCTTTCAGAGTGAAATAAATTTGTTTTTGGTTCATTCTGCACCTTGCCCAAGGATGTTGACAGAAACTGCATGTGAGATTCTAATAGCTAAATGTGAGCTGCTGTTAGCTCTGGGAGAGCCATGTGAAATCCACTTATACAAAACATTAGTAAGTTAAAAGTAAATTTCAGAAGATTTGGATTTGACATTGTGGGTCTAAAAAAAAAATCAAGTGAGTTCTCTGTGATATTAAGCTGTATTGCTTTTACTTTTCATTTTCAACAGGTCTGGAAAATAAAAAGTGATATATTATGTTCATTGAAACCTCTCACAATTAGAACCCAGTAATTTGAAGTCATCTGGAAATAAAAATTATATCTTGGGATGTGACTGTACTTAAAAAATAATAATGGCTGGGAAAGGAAACACGAAGGCAGACAAAGATTGGTGGTATCCAGGGAGTGAGCTGAGAGGCGAAGTGGATTGCAGAAGGTGGTGGTGCCTGCTCAGACCTTGACTGTGGCACATTGAAAAGAATGAATTTTATTGCAGGTAAATAAGCAAAACATTAACTATAAAAGAATCATTATAACCAAAAGCAGTTTTAAGTTTAAGGTGAAAAAGTTCATCACTACCTCTTTGATCATCTCTTGACGTGGATTCTGATTCCAGGCAAGTGGAGGCAGGAAAACAAGTTAGAGGGAAACAGCTTGGTGTACTGCATGCTTGTTTACCTTGGATTCTCAGCAAAGAATAATTTTACAATTATTATTACTTTGAAAAACAGTTGAAATATAACAAAGCAGGAGACTGGGGATATGGCTCAGTGGTAGAGCTCTTGCCTAGCAGACACAAGGCCCTGAGTTCAATCCCCAGCACCCCAAAAATAAAGTAGGGAAAACAAAGAATATAACAAACACTAGAATAGTTAGTACTGAAAGTTAAATTAACAAATGTTAACATTTCATCATTTTTGTATCAATTTTTATATGTAAATAGAACTTTTTAAAGGCAAAGTACCCTTTTGTTCTCCCCTCCTGGCACATTCTCTGACTTGAAAAAAAAGTGATACTGAAAAAGAATAGAATAGACAGAAAATTTTTGGTTGGGGGGATGGGTAGGAATTGTGGAATTGTGAATGTTGTCTTCAGTGAATGAAACAATTTAATCATATTTATCATATAATCACTGGGTGCACAGAGGGTGCCCTGGGTAAAATTGGATTGAGGCCCACATGTTAAGATATAAAAGGCACATAAGCACATGGCTTCTAGCTGGTTACAAAGAGCCAACCCAGTCCTGGGGATCTGCACATTTGCGTCAACGACTAGGTTAGATGGGGTTGGTAAATCCTGAGCACCTATTACCAACATCCAATTTTCCCAATTTTCTCATTCACCTCCCCCGTGAAGTCTCTTATGATAGTCCAGTTTAGAAGGGAATAACAACACACAAGAGGTTATTAATATGGTTAATAAAGTTCTGAATCCTAAAAAAACATCAAACCAAAAAGACCACAGAGGAAAAAATTGGCGCTAATGCAGAATTAGCCCTGTTAAAATAATTGTAAATTGGCTTTCAAGTTGCAAAAACTGCCCAAGCTGTACGAATTTCCCCACTCCCTTTCTACTTCATGACTGTCTCTGACAAGAAAATTGCTAGTCTTAATCCAAAATAAAGCAATTACTAAACAGAGATGTGTCATATTTATAGTCTGCTCTTGGTTACAGGAATAACTTGCTTGCAGTTTTAAGAAAGTCACTCAAAATTGCTTTCCTTAAATGTTTTATGGAATTATCAGAGCCCCAGAGTAGCATTATGGCTTAACTTGTTTTATGTGACTCTTTGTATGAGCACTGGGTGACGGGACTATGTAAGGCTGATGTCATCTGCCATCAACTACATGAACTACTAGATTCTCCTAGGACCATCAAAAACAAGAATTGTTCTTCAAATCCAAATTCTGTAAAATGGCATTCAAGTCCCTTTGCAACTGTATTCCAACCTCGCTCTCCTGTTTTTCACTACTCTCAAAAGGAGCCTTTAGATCCAGCAAAATTTGCATGCATGAAATACATTCTCCACATTCCACTTTTTGGACTTCTTTCTCCACAAGCCTCTCTTAGTGACTTCAGCCAGTCTACAGGCTTTAAATGCCATCCAGATGTTTGTAACACCCCAGATTTTATCTGTACCCCTTTTCTGAATTTCAAGGCATATTCCTGGTCATCTCCTGGCCATCTCCACTTGGATGTCTAATACCTCAATGCTCAAAGTGTGATCCTCACACCAGCATCACTTGGGAGCTTGTTAGAAATGCAGAATCTTGGGCTGTTGGACCAATTGAATCAGAAGCTGCTTTATAACAAGATCCCAAGATTCATATACACATTAAAGTTTAATAAGCAGTGGTCTATACCACAATTGGAGACTTAACACATTCTACCTTTACGATGTTATTTATTTTAGGCAACTGTTCTGTCCGATTATAAACTCTGTATGGTCAGACACATGGATCATTTCACTTTATACTTCTAACAGCTAGCAGAGGAGATGCTAACAGATATATACAATGTGTTCGATTGCACTAAAATGCAAATAAGCAAATTTTACACAAAGCCTGTTGCATTCGAGGCTGGGAAGAAAGGTGATTGCCTCATGTTGCCAACCATTCACCCACAAAGGCATCATGGTACATCATTGTGACTTTATCAGCTAGCAAGTGGCACTTGGTAACCTGTTCTAGGAGGAGCCATATTGTGTTTTAGGATACTAATTAATGCTTTTGCAAGAAATTTCAACTAAATGCTGCTACAACAATCTCACGATTTACTTTGCTTATTCAAAATTTGAATTTATCCAAGGAGCCAATTAGAGTCACTGCCCATTTGTCCTACTCTAAACTGGACATCTTTACAATAATTGGGGCATGTCTGAGGCTTTTCCTTAAAATATGTGTTTATCAAATCAGCCTGGGCTTATACCAGATCACACTGGGCCTGTGTTTTTCAGCAGAACAGATGAACATTTGTGTTTCATTCTGAGCTATGGCATTTCCTATTCAATTTTCCAGTTTTGTTCCTGTATCTGATACTCATTTAAGAGGATTTCACAGGACCCACAGGATTTGTGAAAATCAATGGGCAGTAAATTTACCTCTCAGACAACCTCAGAATGGCCCTCATTTACATCAGGAATTGAAACAGGGAAATGGAAGTTGTAGCAATGGACCACTATGGTCCAACAAGCTCAGAAGGTAGGGCTTCAGACCTTCATGCCATGGAGCATGACTTACTGATATGCCACTATGGAAAGGAAGCCGACTCTGAAACATTCACTTAATTTTTTAAAAATGCATGTTAGATGCCAATGTTTATTGTCCAAATGAATAAGTCTCCGGCTGAAACATCATTTCTTTTTTTCCAATTTATATTCTATGGCTAATATTTTACTTTCCAGTGGTTTCTCAAGTGTGCCTGATGCTCACTAAGGGAGCTTGTAACCCCCTGCATTCCTGAGACCCTCACCAGACCTCATTAGGATTTCTGAAGGACTCCTGGAGAATGAGCATTTAAAAATCTCTCTGGGTGATTCTAATTCAATCACCTTCCATTAACTGTTAGCACTTTTTATGAGGCAAATTAGAAAAGTGCTCTCTGTTCTTTCTCATTTCATTCAAGAATTTTTTGAGTAATTTCTAGGTCCCAGGTCTTTGCTAAGCAGGAAGACAAAGACCAATAAGACCAGTCCTGTGTTCAAGATGATAAGGGAGACAAGACACAATAAGACACAAAGCATAATGTGGTGAGAGATGGGTAAGAATGAGATGCAAATCAAAAACCCTATATTCTCATCTGTTTGAAAGAAGTAATCCTGCAAATTAAAAAATGTAGCCAAAACAAATTTCTCATTGAATTAGTATGAATATCAACCTGCAGTAAAATGAGGTTCTTTTTGTTTTCAAGATAGAGCCAGATTAAACTTGCACAGTATCTAGCACAAAATTGGCACTGAGTATTTATTGAACAAATTAATGAATAGGAATGCCCACTGTTGTAATAAGGCAGACCAAAGGGATTCTTCCAATCCCTTTGTAAGTACTGAGCCTCAGAGTGTTTGTTCCAAGTGTTCCTGTGTGGGTTTCTGACTCCTACCTCTTTCCTGTGTTCATCAACAATACCTAGCTCACTGTGTAAAAAATGAAACATTTTTTTCTTCCCTGTGAGCCACTTTCTTCTATCGCCATCCACATGGTGATGAGAAGTTGTCCTTTTTCAGGACTTCTGTTTGTTTGTTTCTTGCTATCTGTTTTCTTCCAAAGGCAAACTATTTAATATGAATGTTATTTTTTTTTCAAGTACAGCATAATATCTGATCCTGGGCTTTCTATCATGGGAATTTACCTTACTAAATAGAGCTTAATGCCACAAATATTTTTTTAGGCCCAGATTTAATTTTACTGGAAAGGGTTTAAATCTGCTCTGGAGGGACTTCCAGTTTTGAAAAATTTCTTGACAAAAATAAATACAATAAATAATAAAATCAATTTAACACTATTTTCTCTACTTTCTACATTCCCATATAAAGAGCACTAGTTGAACCAAAGCATGAATGAAGACTAATATTTGTGTCCTGTGATATTTTTCCTCAATAACTGATTCTAAATGTCATCCAGATAGAATGCAATTAGGGAACACAATGATCCCATCTTCAGCTTTCTAGAAGTTGAGGAATACTAGGACTCTTTTCTTATTTATGGCCTCTTCCTCCATTTAAAGGAATCTGTTTTATTACTCATGAGCTTCATGAACCAGTATTTATTTACTCAGCAGAAATAACCACATAAAAATTGTGACCTAGCTGTCTAGGGACTCATGATAAAATTGTTGTCATCAGAGTCTCAAAGCTCTGGTGATTGGCATCTGTGTGGTAGCCATTTTGCTTTTAAGTTAACCGGCCATGTTGTGTCTGAGGTCCCAGGCTGCCCCTGAAATAGTGGAACCTTTTAACAGGAAGACCAGTCACCTACTAAAAAAGTATTTTTACAGATTGTGTGTAAAATTAAAATAATAAAAAAACTTCAAAGGATGAAATCAGTGATGATGAAGATGATGTTAGCAGCTATCATTAAATGTGGCCCAGCACCATATTCATTGTATTGTGACATCTCACAGATATGATATTGTGCAAAAGAATCAAGGCATAACAGATTTTGGTTCCATTTGTACAATGTTCTAGAATGGGCACAACTACCCACTGCTAATGAAAGTCAGACCAGTGCTTGTCTGGGCAGGGGGTGACATAGGAGGGAACTTCCTTGGGGAAGAATTCTAGGTTTTGACCAGGTTTTGTGAGTGACTACACAGGTGACTATGTTGAAAGACCTAAGCTTCTGGTAGCTGTCATCTCGTGAACTTTTTGCCCTAAGGAAGTCAGGCCTGCAGATTATGACTCCTATAGGAGAAGTTCTCAGCCTTTATTTTTACATGAGTCCTTCCTGGATTGGTTGCTTAAAATGTAAATTTCTGGGTTCTTCTCAGCATGACTACAAAGGATTCTTTGGAAATGAGACCCTGAAATTGGTACTTTAAGCCATCACCCCACATACTTCTGAAGCAGAAATCCGAGGTCGGCAGCACCCTGGAACATCACTCAGGTTTCCTGCTTAAAGGCCGGGTTGATTGAGGACTGGATACATCTATAGAGAGTTCTGCAAAAATCCATCCCTCATCTATGAAAAATTATTCATAGTACATGAGAATGGTAAGTGGCCACTTTTAGTGTTTGAAGGAAAGGGTTTAATCTAAATACAAAAAGGAAAGTGACGAGCAGAGAGGGATGATGACAAAGGTGATAATGATAGCAGCTAGCATTAAATGTGGCCTCCTCCTCAGCAGTGCCTCTGCCGCTGCATTTCAGGACTAGGCCTCCTTTCATGCCCTGGTGATGCTTTTTGTTTACCTAGGACAACTGGTTTTTAATTGATTTTTTAATAAAGGTATTTCTTGTTCTCTTTCACTCTGATTAAAAACCAGAGCATGATCTCATCAGCCCTGGACAAGTATTGATGGGCTGGGGTATCATGGGGCTAATAAAGAGTGTTATCCAGTATTTTTTAGTGACACATAAAAACTCCCTCATGAAAGATACAGGAGGCAGAGTATAATATAAATGTCATTCTAGAAACAGTGGTACTAGGGTGCACATTGCTAGACGTTAGTGATTTCATTAATGCACTAAGACAGGTCTCTCCCAGGGATAAGTGGAGGGGAGTGGGCACTGGAGGGTCAGGAAGAATGCAAAGGGGAGTCTGTCACCAAAGTGCCCCATGGGTCTCTAGGTTTTCCTAGATGTGTAGCAGAAAGCCAACAAAATGCTCCAGGTGAGTAAAGGAAGAAGTACTTAATTCAACTCTTCATTTACTCATCTTCGCAGTTTCTTTTTCTCAGAACACTATTAAAATATTATTTCAGATGGGATGAGGTATTGAAAGCCAGAAGTGCTTTGAGGTTTATGTTCTTTTACTCATTAAATCTTTAAATTCAATGTGATCCACTCTCCTTCTTGGATTACTGAGGGAAAAGAGGATTGAGAGTCTGTGAGAGAAATGGTTTGGAGCACTCCCAGTGGAGGCTTTCAGATCCCATTTCAATTAGTAAATATTGGGTACAGAGGAAAGAAAACTGCCCCATTTGAGCAGCAGGCCCCAGACTTGCCTTGGGATGATTGTCTGGTTTTGGAGATTCCAAGAAACCCCACTAAGTTAGAGGGCAAGAGAATTTTTGAACCCTTTTTTCCAGATTAAAAGTATAGGTATTCTCGGATCTTATGTGTCCGGTGTTGTCCTGGGGCTCTGGGAGACCGAAAATGCTTAGGACTCTTTATTCCCTTCTAGAAAGAGCCTGACTAAGGACATGAATGTATGAGAAAGGAAACATGGACTCCCACACTCATGTGATCTTCAGATTTCAAAGAAGCAAAGATGTAATGGTCTATCCAAAGGTCTATTTTGGAAGACATTTTAAAGTTCGATATGTTAGAAATCAAGTGAGAAAAAAATAAAGACAACAGGACGTAATTTCTCTTGTATGTTTGTTTCTACTTTCTCATTATCCATTTCTTTGTTACTTTCAGGGGATTTTGTGTTAAGCAGGTAGGGACAAATGCCAATGGAATTTGAAATATTGCCCTAAACATAACTCCATTAGTACATACAGGCTGTTAAGACCAGAGGAAACCTGTGTGTGTGTGTATGTGTGTGTGTGTGTGTGTGGTTTCTACTACAAAATTGGAACCTACTGTGAGCATATTAAGAAGCACAGATCTTACTGTGTATAATCAGTTGTCATGCCACAGAATCTACCAGCAATACTGTCTCCTTCATTCATTCATTATTCATTCATTTAACAAACAATCATTATCATGTCTGCCCTCATGTTCTCATTTCCCACTGACACTTCACTCCTTCTTTTTTGTTTTATTTTGCAACTAGAAGCTCAGAAAGAATTGTTAAGGACAATTTCCAAGTGAAAAGGCACAAAATTAGCATGACTTGTGATCCCAGGTGATGAACAATCTATAAGCATATAGAACCATTTTCAAAATTGTTTTTTTGCTCCTTTTTCTCTGTTAATACAAAAAATGTTGTTTTGTTTTCACAAAGTAATACATGTTTGCCAAACAAATTTAGAGACATAAACAGGCAAATAAGAAATTAAATAGAAAGTACAGACCACACAGGGCATCGCCTCCTCCCAGAGACAATCACTAATGTTCTTTTGTGAGCCTTCTTACCTAAATACGTACTACAGCCTTTGTAATAAATTTGTCTAAAGTGA
Source organism: Marmota flaviventris (assembly GCF_047511675.1). NCBI lineage: Eukaryota > Metazoa > Chordata > Mammalia > Rodentia > Sciuridae > Marmota > Marmota flaviventris. The sequence goes on from NC_092502.1 coordinate 53,483,699, forward strand.
GATTAGGTGTATGAACTGTTTTGGGTCCTGCTCATTTATTTATTAAGTCTTGAGTACCAAGAATTTCCTTTGACACCATTTGGATACAGATGTCAGTTTGGGAATTATCTTTCTTCTTTTTTTGTGTAAGTGACCAGATTTGTCTCTCTGTGTCTTTTATGGGCATGTTTTTCTGTATCAGAAAACAATAATAGCAATAGATGGCCCTTACTGAGCACTTATTATGTGCTAGTCGTTTTAAAAGAATGTCCCTTATAATTGTCAGAACAACCCTCCTAGGCCCATTTTACACATGAGAAAACTGAGGTGCCAAGTCCATATGATCACAAGCACCACCCTCACTGCCTGCATGTGTTCGAGTCATGGAGCTGGACAGAAGCCACAGACTCCCACCCAGTCTTAAAGCTGGTGGACAGCTTGGACATCATCTCCTGGTGTGAGGAACTGAACCAGGAGATTATGTCCAAGCTGTGGAACTTGAGTCCAATCTCCCAAGTCAACTTCTGCTCTTCTTTCACTCCACCACACTGCCTCCCTGCAATCCCCCGTTATTTTTTCTTCTCAAAACTCAGCGACTTGAGTGTTTTGGGACATGAAAGATTAATAACCTCAGTCTGGACTAGGCTGACTGTGGGCAGGTCTTGTGAGAACCTTTCCCACACTTTGGTGCCAACAGGTCTCAGGCCTGAACTGCACGCCCCTGTTATTCTTTCTAGCTGTGGGTCTCCCTGGAGCCAACCAGACCCACCGTGACAAAGTGAACCAAAGTTTTGAGAGAAAGACCCATGGGACACTGCTACCCAACACATCAAGGAGCCAGCTCTGGATGTCTTTACCTTCACTCTAAACCCAGCGTCAAACCAGAGACACGCTGGAACTGTACCAAGCTGACACTTTAATCTCTGTAACTAAATCCATCAGTGAAATAATAATGCTGCCTACATTATTTTTCCTTTCCTAGTCAGTTATTAGCAGCCAGAAAAAGTTTGTCTCAAGAAATCCACTTCCCTCAGGACCTTATTCAAGTGCCACAGAGTTCAGTGGGAAAAATGTGAGAGTCTATCTCCTGACCCAGAGTGGGTCCTGGTGGTGAGCGGCTCAGTGACTCCAGACACATGATTTCTCCTGTCTGCCCTCACCCTTTATTGGTAAACCAAGTGGCTTGTCTTAGGTAGATTCCAAAGCTCTTTCAGCTAAAACTGGAAGTTTCAGGGGTTGTTGTCAACCTTGATCAAAGAAACTCTAAGCTTGCCAAATTTTCATTAATTTAGGCATTTATCATCTATTCAAAATCTTTTTTAATATATGCAGGCTATAGACAGACATGCCATTAATTAATTTCTTTCTTTATTCTTTTTTTCCTTTGGTATTGGGGATTGATCCCAGGGGTGCTTAACCACTGAGCCACATCCCCAGTAAACCATACCCCCACCCCTTTCTTTTTTTTTTTTTTTTTTTTTTTAATTTAGAGACAGGCTCTTGCTAAATTGCTTAGGGCCTCATTAAGTTGCTGAGGCAGGCTTTGAACTTGCTGTCCTCCACCTCAGCCTCCTGAGTCCCTGGGATTACAGATGTATGCCACTGCACACAGCCCCATCAATTCATTTCTGTTGTGGTGCCACCAAAAAAAAAAATGGAGGGATATGAGAGAGCATGACCTGACCTCAGCTGGAAGGCCAGACATGACCACTGGGATGAGGTGGCATTTCAGCTGAGACCTGAAGAATGTGTTGGCACCATCCAGATGACAGGAGAAGAAATGAGCTTTCCAGGCAAAGAGAACACCATGTTTGGAAGGTTGAAACCTAGGCTAGGAAGGTTGTTGAACCATTTAAAGACATGAGAGAGCCCCCCATGGACTGGAGTGTAACCAGTGAGGGGACTGTGGTTTCCCCTTGTCCTTCAAATAAAACCCAGTTTTTTCCCTGATCATGGCTACTGGACCCCATATAACTCTCCAACTTCACTTTTCTCCTCCTCATAGCTCTTTTATCTCTTTCTCTATCTCTATGTCAGCCTTAAGCATTTTCAAGTGCCAAAGTACTCTTTTGAAAATTTATTGATTTTTCTGATTTCACAATGCCTGATGCCTCTTCACACTTGGGGAGTCAGATTAGCAGTTACCACTTCCCTGAGGCCTTTCCTGTCTCATCTCAAGGAGGTCAGCTCTTCCCACTCAGTCTCTATCTCAGAACCTGTCCGTTTCTATCACAGCACTTGTCAGGCTGTAGTTATTTTGTTTACTTGTTCATGACTCTAGGACAGGAACTGTATTTGTCTTGGTCTCCTCTTTGAATGTTTGGGGGTATGGAGGAGGCTGGAGTAGAGGCAGATTATGAAAAAACATGTTGGACTGACTAAGGAGATAGAGCCTTGGTCGGAACCAAGGCTTACTGTGGAGCAGGCTCAAGGAGAATGTGATCTTATGTACATGCTGCACATAGCGGACAGCTATGTAAAGGCCAGGTGGGAGATGACGTGGGGTAACCAGGCAATAGTCTTGAAAGAAAATAACATAATGGACTTGGATGGTGGAGTAAAGATGAGCAAGATTCTTGGACTCCAGTACTTAAAAGCTAAAACTTTATAATATTTGGTGATGGGTTGGATGTGGGAGCAAGGGAGAAGAATATATCAAGGAATCCCCAGTTTTCTTCTAAATGGAAAGCACTAGAGGAGAAGTGGACTTAGGGAAAGATGATCAAGGTCAGGTTTGAGATGGTTTGTTTTCTAGGTGTCTGTGAGAGCTCCCAGTGGAAGATCTGTTAAGAGAGCTATCGAGCATATGGATCTAGAGTTCAGGAGGGAATACTCAGCTGGAAGGAAAATAGATTTGGGAGTCACAGTGGCTGGAAGTGGTGGTGTCCTGGGAGGCAAGGGTAGGCCTGTCTCTCAGCCTTGATGGATATGATGGGAGAGAATGAAGAACTTCCCTCTGAGAGCTTTGATGAGGAAGGTTGGCAGGCAAGTGGGGTTTGATTACAGCAGGAGAGTGGAAGAATTAATGAGAGAAGACTCAAAAGAGAGTTGGAGGTCAAAGTGGGATAGTTCTTGGTGGCACATGTAAGGATTTGAAAGGTTATGAGGAAGAGTGAGTGGGGGGGAGGTGGGCTGTGGGGAATAAATGAGGGCCATGGTTTGTGAGGCTAACCGAAAAAATCACTAAGGACAGCACAGACTTGAGGCAAGGTGAAATTAGATAATTTCAGAATTGTTAAGATAAAAAGCTGGTTCTCTGGAGGTTTCACTGAGAACTCTCAGTAAGCCTTGCAGCCAGGACGCAGGCCTCTGGAACATTTCCTCTTGGTTTTATAATAGTTACAGATGTAGGGCTTGGGTTCTGGGTCAGCTATGGGCTTCATATCACTCTTGTCTACTCTTCACAGACCTACTGTTGGCCAATACATAAATTTTTCATTTTCACACAAAGTCAATCAAGAAAATTTGTATGAGAGACCTTCGTGGTCTCACCTCACCACATCTCAATCCTTAATTCTGTTTCGATTATTTTATAATTGGTAAAAGGCATGCAATCAGGTTGCAGAAAATTGAGGTAATGGAGAAAAAGAAATTTCCCTATAATTCCATCGTCAATTCACAAACTATTATAATATGGGAGCATTCTGGTCTTTTTATTTGTCATATGAATTTTTACTATTTTGACAATTCGATATTACCTCCTGTTTATCACCTAGAATTCTGAACATTTCCTATGACTCTATAAAAATTGTCATAATGGTCACTTTGAAGTTTTATATTACATAAGGAATACATGCTTGTCCGAATTTATCAGGGTGTAAAATGAGAGGAAGCATAAGGTTATCTTCACCTGACTCACTCTCTCCACATCTCATTCCTCAGACAACAAATGCCTGCAGCCCAGCTTGCATCCTCAATGCAGCTTCTAAGCATTTGCAAACACAAATAAATGTATTTACACAGAGACCTTTTTGCTACACAAAAGGAATCTTCTGAGCCTTTCCCCCTTTCTACATTGCTCATGCCAGCAAACACAAAATGGTCTCATTTAGTTAAAAACTGCATAGTATTTCATTAGATAGAAAGATTATATAGACAGACGTAATTTATTCAACTGGACCATATAGTCACTTTAATTTTTTTTGTGGGGGGTGGGAGGTGGGGGCACTGGGGATTGAACTCAGGGATACTCAACCACAGAGCCACATCCCCAGCCCTATTTTGTATTTTATTTAGAGACAGGGTCTCACTGAGTTGCTTAGCAATTCAATTTTGCTGAGGCTGGCTTTGGACTCACCATTCTCCTGCCTCAGCCCCCTAACAGCAGAGATTACAGGCAGGTACCACTGCACCCGGCTAATCGTCACTCTTGACATAAAAAACTCTACAACGATAATCCATGTACACATAGATTACCCATAATAAATAAATAAAATAATAAATATATTTACATTATATTACGTGTGTATATACATACATACATATAAATTTTACCCTATTTTGGGTAAGAATAAATTGTTGAAATGACTCTTGATACATATTGTCCAACTAATTTTCCCAAAACAAGGCCCATTGGCAAATTGTGAGAATAGCAAGAAAACATCTTCCTGTACTCACAAATGACTAACACCTGGAGGTCTGACGTTATTTTCCATGTAAAGTTTGTACAAATGGTCCTTAGGTTTACTTTGAAAGAGACGAGGGGCAAAAAGCAGTAAGGGAAAAAATTGGATGATATGGTTAAAGAAATATATTGTGGTTTATTTAAGAAAAACAGGAGCCAAACAAGCAAAACCAATCTGCTTTGATCAGTAGGTTCAATTCCCCTACAAATTCAGACTCAATGGAAGGGCTTACCTCCTTTTCTAGGAATGTAAACACTTCCCAAGGTTGGAGTGATCTTTTCACATCATAAAATATATAATCCTCCTAAAGTGGGTCCTTAGAGTTTGTGGTGGTTGTGCTTATCAAATAACTGAAACAAATAAATCAGCTTTTTCCGGTTGGGAAAAAGTGGCTTTGTGATTCTCTTGGGGGAGGGAGGGGGACCCATGACACTCACCTGGCATGGTTTTGTGCTTTAACAGACAAGTTTCCCATAATAAACTGTCTCCCACACATGCCAGCATTTCTTTTAATCATAAAACTGTTTTATTATGGAAATATTTATAGTACCTGCTGTGGACTGAACTGTGTTCCCCCAAAATTCATATACTGAAGTCCTCACCCCCAGTGCCTCAGTATGTGAGCATTTGGAGTTTAAGGAGGAATCAAGGTTAAATCAGGTCACTGAGGTGAGCTCTAATCCAATAAGACTAGTCTCTTTCTAAGATTAGGGTAGAGATATGTGCAAAGGAAGGACTAGGAAGATGGAGAAGATGGTCTCCTACAAGCCAAGAAAGGGGTCCTCACAGTGAAATCAACCACGCCGACACCTTGGTCTTGGACTCCAGTCTTCAGAACTCTGAGGAAGTACCTTTCTGTTGTTTACGCCACGCAGAATGTGGTACTTTGTTAAGGCAGATCTGGAAACAAATGTAGTACCCTAAAAATGAAAAGAATAGAATAAGGAAATCCATGTGCCCATCACCCAGCTTTAATGATTTACTAATCATGTTTTATCACTTCAATTTTTTTCCTAGAGTATTCTAACTCCCAGATAGCATATCATTTCACTGATAAACATTTTACTGTGCATCTCCATTTAAGGACTCTTTTTGGAAAAACATTTACAAGACCATTATCTTATCCAAGAAACCTAAAAATAATTTACCCATCACTCAACCCAATTTTCTCAAAGAAGGTTTGTTTACAGATAGTTTGAATCAAAATTCAAGCTCTGTTTGCATTGGGTTACTATTTCTTATAAGTCTTTTATTTTAGCAAAACTGTAGTCTTCCCTGTATGTGTATATGTTTGTTACTTATGGCAGGGGGTAGTTTGTCCTGAAGAACACTTTACCTGATTTTGCTGAATGTTTCTTTGTGGCATGGTTTAATTTATTCCCCTCTCCTCTATAGTTTTTGTTTTTAGCAATCAGACTTGGAGGCTTGTTTAGATTCAGGTTCAACATTTTAGGCAAGAATATTTTGTTGGGGTTTGAATTTTAAAATGGCGAAAGAACCAAAAATTCATTTTCTATTTGAAATGCATTAAAATGAGTGTGGTGGCACATGCCTGTTCATTCCAGTGGCTTGGGAGGCTGAGGCAGGAGGATCACAAAGTCAAAGCCAGACTCAGAAATTTAACGAGGGCCTAAGCAACTTAGCAGGACTCCCCTTTCTCAAAATAAAAAATAAAAACGGCTGGGGATATGACTCTGTTATTAAGGGCCTTGGGTTCAATTAAAACAAATGCACAAAACACATAAAAATTGTCTTAGGTACCTAGTAGAAACAGTCTGATTTTGCATAACACTTGGACAGAGAAAAGGAAAAAAATGAGAGAAGCAAAGACTATGCAAAGGTCACCGTTTTCACTAAAAATCTATCCCAGAATGGAATTTCCTGACTTCAGGAACAACCATTATATACTTCTGAGGTTAAAAAAAAAAAAAAAAGTTGAATGGTTTTGTTTTAAAGCTATGTTGGTATGGCAGCTGCTTAGCTTCCCAACACAAGTGTGCCAAGCCTACCACACTTGATCCTTGGAGGGCTTCCTCTGGCTGTTTTAGAAACAGCTGCCTCTGCTGGATTAGTCCTTTTAAGCCTTCCCTGTGACTCTGGGTCTTCTGAAGTACTGTTTATATCAGCAGAAGACTGGGAAAGTCCTACATGTCCACCAAAAGGGGATTTAGTTAGTAATTTATGGACTACTGAGCAGTAAATACTACAGTAAATATGGCATGATGAAAAAAGTGTTCAGAACTATTTGTGCTAATGTGACACCAATTCCCAAATCTAACATGAAATGAAGAAAGTAAGATTTAAAGATTGCATGTCGAGTAGCTACCATTGATGTCATACAATGCTTATTATATGCCTGAAATATTATTGTAAGAATACATGCAAAATTAGGAGAGAAAATTGGAGGACTGGGTGACTGGTAGGGAAGATAGATTTGCTTTTCATTGTAGACCCTATTTTAGGTTATGTGTAGCAATTGCTCTTTTAAAAAGTTCATCAATGCCTTGGAAATTGGGATGTACTGCGTGTTTGTCAGTGACATTACAGAGCTGAGCCAGGAGTTTTGGGTTTTTGCCTGTGTTTATCAAGCCCAGGAGATGACAGACAGCAGCGGGGTTTTTATTTGAAACACTTTTCAGCTTGCATCTAACCACTTTGAAGAGGGAAACCAAACAGACTTTTGGAACAGTTTTCATGAATCAAACGTGTTCTATGTTTCAAAGGATTTTAACTCACAAATAGACCTTTCTCCAGACTGACATTCTCTACTTTGAGAAACTAAAACAAGTAGCTTATAACCAAAAAAAAAAAAAAAGAAGCATAAATTATGATTACTTATGATCAAACATGTAATGTCAAGCCTGAAAGAAACTTCCAAAATAGAGTGTGTTAGTGTTTCCATAAAACACGCTATGTTATACATTGCAGGGTACCAGGGAAGGAAGTCTATTAATAGAACTGAAAAAACAATAATAGGGGCCCAAGAGGGCCTGGTCATTTTTAAAGATATGAGAGTGAGCTCTCAGCTTTATAGTCTTAGAGCTATTAAAACACCTGACAGCAGGACTTCTTATTTGTGTGAGATTTTTTTTTCATTATACTGTGCATAGAAAGACATTCTCAAACAAAGTATAGAAACCATTCAAGAAAACCCAAAGCCCCAGCTATGAACCTTGATAAAGTGGTTCAGAAAACTGTGTTTACAGGTATGAAAATATTCCTGTGTGATTTTATTAACCCTGAGGCTCCCACGTTGTGGGGAAGCCTAGCGACTGATGTACCATCTATAGAAAGCAACAGCGCTTAAGCACAAGTCAGGTAAAACATAAAGAGAACACAACAGGGAGAATGTAAAATCGTCACCACAGATTTAAATCCCAGTCCCAAACTTCATCCCTCAGGTGAAAAGGACATGCATTCATTAAAGGAGATGCTTCCTGTTTCTAGGCTCTTAGAATCTCTCTGGCTTTAGGTGCAATGCCCCCAAATTATTCTGGAGGGACTGAGTTCTTCCTTGTCTAACCACTAAAGCCATCCCAATCCAGCCTAAGTATGTGAACTTCTGAGTGGTGGGATTTAGGAATCTTCTTGTGGTTCTTTGCCCTATTAGCTAATTAAATTCCTCATTTGTTCCTTTGGGTTAAAGGATTGATACTGGGTATGCCAAAAGATTATAAATGTACTATCCTGGTCAAAGGCTCTGACTGCAGCCACATGGGCTTGGGTGTGAATCTCAGTACTAGCACCTGGTGGCTATAAAACCTGTCCTAGAGACTAGAGTCAAGGTTGAAAACTGTGAAGCAGGTCACTGACTCCAGAGGCTCCTCCCTCAGACCAGGATGGCTCCTCTGGGCCTCTGTGTCCGGCTAGAAAGACAGGATGTGAACTAGAAGTCATATGAATGATTAGAACTTAAGAGAAATGGGACCTGAGTGCTAAGAAGACCCAAGTGGGAAAGCAGGTGGCTTTGCAATTAGGATAGGGCCTCTAAAGAGGAAATATTTTGAGCAGTCTTTTTTCCCCCCTGTTTTCATATATAATGTTAACTCAAAAGGAAGTTTAGCATAGAATAATAATATTGATCAAGAATTAAAAATGGGCTGGGGATGTGGCTCAAATGGTAGCGCGCTCACCTAGCATGCATGAGGCACTGGGTTCGATTCTCAGCACCACGTAAAAATAAAGATATTGTGTTCACGTAAAACTAAAAAATAAATATTAAAAAAAGAATTAAATACGTAAGATATATTCCATGCTTATACAAATATATCAAAATAGATTCTACCATCACGTATAAATAAAAAGAATGAATAAAAAAGAATTAAATATAGTTTCTGTTAGTAAGAGAATTGTCTGAACAGAGTCTTAAAACTGAGATGCCATGTGAGTGCTAAGGGAAGGCCACTGTGAACAAAGAAATTTAAAAAAAAATGGCGGGTGGGACCACTCCTAGGCCCTGGCACCTGGCACATAGTGTGACAATGACTCATCAATCATCTTGCATGAGTTTACCACTATTGAGGGACTTGGTAACTCCATAAGGCTACCATATATGCAATGCTTTGCCTATAACCAGGATTTGTCACTCTGTGATTGTGGTAGGGCAGGAAGTTCTCAGGCTTCCACCTCTGCTCTGGGATACCTTTTGCTCCTTTTTCTCTGACCATCTTATGCTTCATTCTTCCAAAGAGTAGGGATTATTAATCTGGACAAATTACAGAGTGTTGATTAGGACATAGTTACTAGGGATCAGGACTATCCAGTATGAAGGGATTATACACATATTCCCTGAGTTTAGATATCTCTGCCCCATCCCCACCCCCAGGTATTCCTAAGTATTGCTTGCATTTCCCTAACCAAAGCGTAACATTGGAAGATTCCTCCTAGTTCAGTCCCTTCTAAATCCAGTTTCCACAACAGGGGTTATAAGGCACAGGAGAAATTCAATAAATGATGCCTTGATTGAATAATGTCCTGGTTGAGAGAAACTCCATTGTCTTGCTTAATATCGCTTGTATTTGGCATAGTGCTGCATGCTGATACTAGTTTTAAAACATTTATGATTCAAGTAATGAGTTTCCTAGAAAACCATTACTAGCATCAAAGTTGGCTTACTGATAAATTGCATCTCATAGTTTTCACAACTGTGGGACGATTTGACATGATTGACCTACATCAATCAATCAGTTCTTCCCAGCAGTAAATCAGCTTAAGTTTGAAAACTACATCCAAGTCTGTTCTGAGGCACCTTAAACTGGGAACACCCGCTTTTATATGGGCTGTCTGGGATTCAAAAAGGACCGAGGTGCTTCTTGGTTCAGGGTCTAGGGAAGATTACTGTCACTGAGAGGTGGACCCCAAGGTGAGCAAGCAACCTGAAGCAGAACAATCATTTTGCTGGTGCAGATTTCCACAGATGTGGATGGTTCTGGACCAGCAGTGGTAGCAGAAACCTTCCAGTTCCCCTGGTGGTCTCCACCTTGTAGCACAGGCTGAAGCACTGCAGTGTGACTTTAGGAATCATTCCTGAAAATTCATACCAGATTCTGTCTCTTCACCTTCCCAACAATTTCAAGAAAGCACATAAGTGTCTGCATTTTGTACTACAACAGTGAAGAGAACAGACATGACAAAAGGCACAGAATAACTGAAAAGTGGACCTGGGGAGGAGAAGGCAAATTCTGGGCTCCTAGACTCACTTCCAGTAACACTGACTAACACTGACCTTTGCCTCTCTTGTCTCCTCCAGAAATGCAAATGGCTCCCCCACTCCCTTCCATCAGCTATCTGCCTAGGTATGGAGACCTACTCTGACTTTCTATGTATAATAAGTACTCTCAGCAGACTGTCTCTCTCTCCATCTCCTGCTCAAGTTTTCCTCATATCTTATCACTCCTGACATGTTATGTATTTATGTGTTCATTGTCTGTAAACTCCCTTAAGAATGCAGTCTGCATGAGAGCAAGGACTTTTATTCATTGCTATTTTCTCAACACCTAAAATAATAACTGGCTCATACTAGCTTCCCCTGTGCTCAGTGTTTGAGATGCACTCATTCATCAACTTCTTATGCCAATCAAATGAAACAGAGGCTACATTCAATTATCTACATTTTACAAATGAAAAAGCTGAGGCTGAAAGAAGTTAAAGAATTTACCCAATGTCATGCAAGTTATTAAGTGGTAAAACCTATTAAATACAATCCAGGGCAATTTATCCACGGGTCCTGCATTCTTTCACACCCTCTCCTGCACATTGAGACTTTACCTTCCCAGTCCTCTTTCTCTGATCTCTAGCAAAGATAATGCCAGCACTATCCTTATTTGGGGAAAATATTTAAAATTATTTTTGACTGGTAATTCTAATGTGAAATAACCACAAAACAAATTAAAAGGATAGTACATCATAGTGCTCAAAGAAACAAAAGAGGCACAAGGTATGTATGACCAGAGTAAATCTACTCCAAAGATTTCATTCTCATTTTACTATTAAAATACCTTTTTATTTTCTCCACTTAAATGATTTCTGAGAAATACTTTGAAATAATCAACAAGTTAACAGGTTGAGAAACTCAAGCCATTTTCAAGAAATATTAGATTTTTGATCAAGCAGCACTTGTGAATATATTTGCCAGGGATGTCAGGATGGTGCTGAGGAAGACCTCTCTTCCCCATTAAAATGGCCTCTTGAGCAAGCTTGCTGGTAGCTGGGATGGCACCATTAGCTGTGGTTTGGTTTGTTAAAATACAATTCCTGAGAGAGACAGCACTTTTCAGTCTTCTCAGTATTTTATGTAACTGTATCCAATTATTCATGAAAACAATTTTTTTCATGGGAAAAAAGGTAGAGAGAACAGGAGGTCCTGCATTCCTGAGTGAGGGCAGGGATCATAAAGGGGAGCAAGGAGCATGAATCAGCAGGTGTCCTGCTACTTAGCACATCTAAAGTGGAAGCTCGAATGAGTCTGCCAACAAAAATTAAAATAATTATTGAATTTTTTTCTTTGAAGGCTCTAAGAGGGCAATGACTGGACCTGTTTGTTCAGTTTGTACCCTGAGCACCTCATAAATAAGCAGTGCCTGGCATGTAGGAAGAGCTCAGTCAGTCCCCATTGGGTGAAAGGATTAGGGTTCTTGACGCCTATCTCAGGCTCTTACCTCCCCCTCTCCTGCCTTCCCATCCTGCAAGCAAAGCTCTGCCTTCTCTTTCCCACCATTGGAAGTGAATTTCTCCCTTGAATTCTCCCAGCAAATAGTCCCACAGGGAATTTTATGAAGACTTCATCACATATAGACAATAAGAGCTTCTTCAAAAAATTTGAAAAGCTAGTTATATCACCTTTCATAGTAAAACATCCATGTATTTATATTCTTTCTCACTATTTGGATTAAGAAGTCTCACAGGCAGAGGCTTGGCAATTTTGCCTTTTCAGTGTTTTTAATATCAATGTAAATGTTGGTTGGATTTTTATAAGGAAGCTTCATGTTTAAATTCAAGCAAATTAAAGGGAAGTGAAAAAACCATGACACCAGGTACATTATCTTACTGCTTTAGTGTGTCTTAAAACAGGGATTTGTAAGTGCTGGGTTAAATTGGTGTAGCTGGCATTAACAACACACTGATCTCAATGGAATAGCATAATTGATTTTTAAAAACCGGTAATCCTCATTTATCTGGGCAAGCAATGCATAATTATACACACATACACTAAGACTTCCTTGGGAAAATTAAGAGAAAAAGTGCATAGCTTAAGTACCATTATCATAGCATTAAAACAGCTTTGGCTTTTCTGATTTAGAAGAGCTGCATTTGATGGTAGTGAGACTAATGAAACACAGCACTTTCCCTTTGGATTATGTTGAAATTTTTATTAATATTCATGCAAACTGTATGATTTTGATATATTTTTTTGAGGTTGCAGTATATATTCTTCACATCTATTTTTCTTTCCAAGGATCGGTTCTCCCAACAACCCAAAGCATATTAAGAAAGTGCATAGAGTCCTCCCTGGTCCTGAGGTATACTCAATAAAAGAGAGAAACATCCCTTAAAAGACATTGCAAGTTTATAAAATAAGGACTTATCTCTGGCTTCCTACATTTTGGTTTTGAGGCAGTTCCGGAAAGAATTTTATGTGTCATTCACATCAGAAACAATTTGAGAATAATTTTGCTTGTCCTTTCCAGGAAACCTAGTCATCAGGGTTACAGATCAAGGTTATGTTCTTGCCCATCCTTACCCATGACCACCTTCTAGGGAAGCCACTTCCAAGCCTTTCACATGTGATGTTTAGAATGTGGAAGATCTTTCCCTCTCAAAAGTCAGCACTGATTATTATAGGCAGTATTTGAGGACTCCATACATATTTAATTTTTATAACAAATCCCTGAAGCTAGGGCTTTTATTTTATCCCCAATTTGATGAGGAGGAGACTGAGGGAAAGAATTTTCTTGCCCCAACTGAGAGATGGCAAAGCCAAAATTCAAACCCAGGCATCCTGCAGCTAGAGCTTTCCCCAGCTCTAAATGCCTGCAGGACACCTCCTCTTACTTAATAAGGATCTAACAAGCAACCAAATCTTCACACCACCTCCACTCATGCTGTTAACTTTCTTGTTCCTTTTTGTTGGGAGCTAGCTTGAAGATGATACTGGCTTGCATTCTTCATTTCAACTCAAACAACAAGAAATCACATCTTTTGATTCTCTTTAAAACCATGTTAATGTTGTGTGCTCTGATACCTAAACTATGAGTACCTAAATTATTATCAGAAGTTTATATCACTCTTGCATTTCCCTCACAGATTCTTGGGTCCTACTTAAGAGCTTATCATTTTCCCACAAGCCAGCTGGAGGAGGAGGGACTATGCCTTGTCACTCTTGAACGCTGCTCACCTCTGAACCTCATTATGACAAGTCAGTTTCTGAAGCTGGCCTGTAGTTCTAGATAAATGATCATGTGAGGTTTTAAATAAACATACAACATTTACATTATGCTGTTTCTTAAAATTGATTTATCGCCGTCTTCTTTCAGTCCTGCTCTCTGGACATAAAAGACACTGAGCTTTTGCCGTTTACACAAACCAAATCCTCTGTTTGCTCTGATTAAGCGTTCATGGGTCTTTAATATTGTACAGGCTTTAGATTTGGGATTATTCCCTTTGGGAGTGGTGGAATTAAATACATTAGCCTTCAGAGATAAGGGAGGGCACCAGAGTTTAATTGCCATTAAAATAGATATGGTGTGTAACAAAAATAGAAGGCAGGAAAACAGTCTGCATTCTCATTTGCTGCTACAGCAGTGACTTGCAGCCCTCTTGGAAAGTCTCCAAAGCTGATGGCCTGGAAGATGTAGGAAATAGGTGAACATCGTGCAAGGGGACAAGAAATTTCTGAGTCCCTAAAATGCTCTGTGCCTAGGAACACATTATTGTGAAGAGTGAGAACCTTGGATTTGCCCACCACACAGAACCTTCAGCTGTCTCTGAACCAGCACATTGTCAATCACTGAAGTCCCATGGTATCACCCCAACCTCATTTACATCTCAGAAGGCATTTCAGAAATGGGAAAGAAAGACCACCTTCCTGGTTGACCCCAATTAGTGACTGAACAAAGAAGAAAATTTCATAGTTAATTCAAATTTGTGCTTTTTTATTTTTCACTATTTCATAATTGACTGATTAGTCAGTTTTCTTTTTCTATTCATGAATATTGTAAATGGATCTTTGGATCTTGTCACAATTCCCCAGAAGCCATTGGCCATGGGATTGGGCAACTTGTTCAGTTAACTCAGATGTGATAGAAATGCTCTTTTAAAAAAGCTGTGTGTGAGCTGCATGTACTTTCAATTAAAAATCTTTTCTGGCTTTTAGGTTTAAAGCTAGATTGGGAGGATGAACAAAATGAATTCTTGCCCTTTTGACTAAAGAAAATCAAGAGAAACATCTCAGAAAATAGGAGTTTATTGGAAGGGGATACATACTGAATTAAAAGTATATTAGCTGGCTTCATTTATTTGAAATTCTAGAAACAGCAAAACTAATCAATAGTGACAGAAAGCAGATCAGGGATTGTCTGGGGCCAGGAGCATAAGAGAGGAGGAAGGCGACAGAAAAGGAGCACAGGGAACTTTTTGGGTGTTGGAAATATTGTAAATCTTAACTGCAGTAGTCGCACAAATTCAACTCGTCAATGTGTACAATTAAAATAAGTGCATTTTATTGTATGTCAATTATACCTCAATAAAATTGATTTTTAAAAATATGCTGGCATGAATTACTGAGGAGCCATGGGAAAACTTTCTAAACCATCTTTTATTTTAATATAAAAGAAAAATAGTCGAGCTAATACTCCAGGAGTCATTAACAGTAGAATGGATTTTTTTTCCCAAACAAAAATAATATATATCCATCAGCCTTAAGTGCTGCAGCTGACAGGCTGAGCTGTTATTGCCAACTGCTATCTGAGAAGTTTCGAGCTGGCTCTGCGGGAGGAGCTGCAAGCCTTCCTGCCCTCCCCCAGGCTGCGCACAGTTTTTGTTGCTGAACGCGGCGGCGTGTTCGTTCACAGTAACGCATCACGAGGCAACCAAATTAATTGCAAAATGTGCTTTAATCTCCTACATAAGCTTGGAAATACGTATCCATCTCGTGCTCAGCTCGCTCCCCGCTGCCCGGTCTTTTTTTTTTTTTTTTTTTCCTCTCTCTCTCTTTCAAGTGCTGAAGTGGCAGTTCTGGAATATTACAAGTCTCCATTTCCCAGTGCTGGTTAGTCCAGAGAGCAGCAAAGTGTGCTCAGTCAGATCAGTCCCAGCTCCTAAAGGAGGAGTAGTCCTAGAGATGGAGGGGCCGGGTGCACGGGATGGGCTGGTAGATGGAGCTGGCACAGTGCCCTTGCAGCCTGATCCGGAGCTGGGCGCTGCGCAGGATCCTGGGACCCTTCCTCCACACGTAGGACGCACCTCCCTGGATAGATGTGGAGAGTTTGGGTTTTATGATTCAACAGTTGATAGTGAGCATTCCCCCCCAGAGGAAAAGCAGCCAGAGCCAAGCATTTCTTTCTCTCTCTGTGGTCTTGCAGGCTCTTGGAGTGTTTACACTAAACTCCAGGCCCTGGAAGAGAATTTACAGCCTTATCACTGGAGTTAAAGGCAATGTGGGCTGGGGGGATCCTTGTCTTCCTTGCGCTTTTTCCAAGGCAGACTCTTTGACTTCGTGTAGGCGGGTGGTTATTTTATTCTCTCTCTCCTTCTCTGCCTGAAGTTCCTCTTTGAAGATTTCTTGTCATGTTTACTGGGATAATGAGGATTTATTTTTTGCTTTTATTCCAATATTAATGCCAGGAAATGATTTCTGTAGGAAAATATTCTCTTTAAAAACCACAAATTAGATGTAATCAATGTAAAGATTACTAACAGGTATTTCCTTTAAAAAAAACTTTTTGACTATTAAATTGTTGCAAAAGAATATTTAAAATATACATAAATTACAAACAATAATGATACAATGAATAGGTAGCATAAAAAATATAACTAGTTCCTTTTAAGACCCTTGAACTCCCCAATCCAATATTTCTCTCTACTTCCTATCTCTTTCCCAGCCTGAATTTTCCACTAGCAGTCCCTTACCATCTTAATATATAATTTTTACCATGTACTTCCACCTGTAAAATTATGTCTCTGTGTGTACACACACACACACATTGTATATTCAAATTCAAACCTTATATATGTGGAATCATTTACATGTTATTTTTTAGCTTTTATTGATTTTATTTTTTAAAAAATACAGGACAGCAGTGGAATGCATTATAATTCTTATTACACATATAGAGCACAATTTTTCATATCTCTTTAAAAATATGTTTATGCCAATTTATGCCTTTATACATGTACTTTTTGCATTACAATTCTTAATTCACATATATACCACCATTTTCTTATCTCTGTATATAAAATATGTTGACACCCAATTCAAGTCTTCATACATGTACTTTGTATAATGATGTCATTATACATGTTCTTTGTAAGTATTTTTTTTTCTACAAGTGACTTTTAGGTTCCTAAGAGTCATCTATTCTGCTGCATGTAGCTATAATTTATGCATGTTCATTGCTGTATTTGTTCATTCTTTGCTGGTTGACATATGGGTTGTTTCCCATGTTTATTCAAGCAGTGCTATTGTTAACATTTTAATTCATTTCTCCTAGTTAACACTAGAATTTCTCTAGATCTGACCGGAATTGGAATTACTAGGTCATAGGCGTGTACATCTGCACTATTAATACCAAATTGTTTTCTATACTGGATACACAGATTAACACTGTCACTAGCCATAGACAGATAAATAGGTAGATATAAATTGTCCACAGCTTCACAATACTTCACGGCTGTTTTTTGTTTGTTTGTTTTTGTTGTTGTCTTTGTTTTTTGGCAATTTAGTGGCAACAAAGCAGATTCTTCTTATGATTTTAACTTGCATCTCTACAGTTACAGTACTAATAAGATTGCACATCTTTTCATGTTTATTGGCTGAGTTTTTCTCCTTTGTAAAATGTCTGGGTTTTTTTTTTTCTCTTTTTTTTTTTTTGGCGGGTGTGAGCGAAGTTGGGTGGGGGCTGTTTGCTCATTTCCATGTGTTTTGCAAATGTCTTCCCTTGATTCATAACTTTTCCTTTTACTATCTTCATGGCTAATTTTAATGAATGGAAGTTCTTAGATTTAATGTAATTTAATTTATAAACCTTTGTCTATATGGTTTGTGGTTATTTTAAGTCCTCCCCCAATTCTAGCTTAGAAAGTCTCCTATATTGTCTTAAAATTTTTATAATTGTCCTTGCCCATTTAAGTTTTTAATCCACTGGAAATTATTTTCATATGTGGCACAAGGTACAGACCAAATGTTGGATACCACATTGATATCTAGTTGTACCAGCATTATTTATTCAAAGTCCCTGATGTAATACTACTGTCATAAACTAAATATATATCCGTATGCCAATGTACTGATTTGTATCCTCCCCAAAATTCATGTGTTAAAGTCCTAACTCCCAATTTGGTGGTAATTTGAGATAGGACATTTGGGAATCAACTAGGGTTACAGGAGGTCATGAGGATGGGATTTTATAAAAATAGGAAGATAAATGGCTCTTTCGGTGTCATATGAGGACACAGTGTGAGAAGGCAGCCATTTGCAAACCTGGTAGGGACCCTTACCAGAAACCAAATTAGCTGGCACCTTAATTTTGGAGTTCCCAGTCTAAAATCAGTCTGTGAGAAATAAATGTTTAAGCCACCCAGTCTATACTATTTTGTTATGGCATTTCAAGCAGACTAATACACCATTCATATTTTTTGTTTTTGGCTCTTTATTCCTTTGATCAATTTGTCTATCTCTAAATTAATAAGATTGAATTAATTATGAATTATAAATTTCTATATATGTTAAATTAAATTCCCCCTGGCCCTTTGATTTTCCATATACATATTAGAATCAACTTGTCAATTTTACAGGAGAAAAAAAAAAGAAAAATATAATCATATCTAAATATCAACTTGGGGAATACTAACCTTAATGATATTGAAGTTTCTAATCCATGAACATAGTATGTAATATGACTTAAGACTTTTCCAGTGTATTTAAATAAATATTTTTCATTTTATTCTAAAAGTCTTAAACATCTTTTATTACATTTATTTCTAGAATCTTTATATTTTTGATGACATATTAATATTTTTTAAAAGTTACACTTCTTAACTGAAATGTAGAAATTCTACTGATTTTTATGTAGGATTTTTTTTTTAATTTTGGTATCCAGCAGCTTGTAATTCTTTATTCAAAGTCCCTGAAATGTAATACTACTGTCATAAACTAAATATCCATATGCCAATGTAGTGGTTTGTGTCCTGATGATTATTTTCTTCTATGCAATGATCTTATCTGGGAATCAAAACAGTTTGTTATTATTCAATCTTTATAACATTTTTATTTAATTATTTAATTTTACCTTAATTACATTGGAAAATACCATTAATACAAGATTGAGCAGAATTAATAATAACAATGAACTTTGTCTTATTTTTTTACTTTGAAAAGAACTTTTTCAATAATTGACTACATAAGTGTGATATTTACTATAAAAATCCTTATCAGGTTCATCAAGTTCTATTCCTTCTATGATAAGAAGTTGTTTTTTATTGTAGATGTTTTTGTTATATATAAATAAATATATATGCATTTATTTACATAAAAATATATTTGGTTATATATATTTCATATAAATATATTGTTATATTTAAATATTATACATTTATATTATATTTATATGTTTAAATAAATATATTTATTTATTTATTGGTGGTGATGGTACTGGGGATCACAAACCAGGACACTCAGCTACAGGGCTATTTTTATTGTTAAATGAATGTGTATTCAATTTTGTCACTTTTACATCATTGAGATAATTCTCTATGAGATAATTTTCTTTATTACTGTGATACATTTCTGTAATTGATTTTCTAGTGTTAAGTTAAACTTGCAGTCCAGAAAAAACTTGATTGTGTGTGTGTGTGTGTGTGTGTGTGTGTGTATATATATATATTTACTTTTTTTTCTGTTATTGGGTTTAGTCTACTAATATTTTTCTTAGGGTTTGTCTATCTAATGCTCCAAGTCATTCCTTTGAAGCAAAATAATTTAAGCAGTCTCTGCCCAGCCCCAATGATACTGAACCTTAGGAGCGTCATTAAAACTATATTCTACTTTTTAACCTTGGTAATGTTTTCAAACAAAAACCTCTGCCATAAGCATCCTGGAATACCATATATGTTTGGCATTTCAATCCCCAAGTATATTTTGCATTCTTTGAATTTTAAACTTTGAGTTTATTATCTGAGCAACATTTCAAGCAGCATCAGAAGCATCCAATTTCTTACATATTGTTATCCTCACCTTCAGGCCAGCCTGGGCAACTTAGAGAAACCCTATCTCAAAAAAAAAAAAAAAAAAAATATATATATATATATATATATATGGCTGGGATGTAGCTCAGTGGTAAAGGACCCCTGAGTGTGATCCCCAGCACTGCAAGAAAACAAAAACAAACAAACAAACAAATTTCCTATCAAAGAAGGAATAGAACTTAGATACTGAGCCTGATAAAGGATAAACATCACACATAACGGTAAACTGTGGAGAGCTTCTCTTTCAAGGCAATTTTATCCTTATATGAATCACAGTCAACTTATTTTTGTGCTTTCAAGTAAGTGTTCTGGTTGGATTGCCCAATTTTTCCTCACATTTGAGCCGTCCCTCTTTTTAGGACAGGCCCTGCAGTCTCCAGTCCTCACCTGTCCCTCTGTGGGCCTTCATGCTTAAGGCAATCACAACCACTGAAAAAATTCCAAAATATTTGTAGAGCTTTGCATTCAGCTTCTCACAAGGGAGGAAACAACACTGGGTTAAAGATGCACCCCCAGAAAACAAAGTGAGTGGCAGATCCCTCACATGAACTCCTGAGCCGGTGGCTCAGGAGGATCCCATCTCAACTTTCTCCAGTTGTCTCTCTGTCTACACCTCCAACTGACATTTAAGAGGAATCAAACTGTTCATTTTGTTAGTGGTTCTTTTGGCCTGGGACCCCTTTTATGGTAATGGGGTGGAGACCGTCCATTTTATTAGAAGTGTCACTAGACATAGTTGTTTGGAAATGAAAATGATTGAACAGGGCCATTATGTGGAGAAATTTTTGAAAAGTGAGGGCATGGTAAAAACAAGCACTATTTTAAAACCTACACCTACTGACCTTGGGAACTAGAAAATCATCATTTTCCAAGCCGTGCTTCACAGCCTGCCATTGTTCATCTGCACACTGATGAGCAAAAAAACACTCCCCACTAGGAGCCCCTAAAGGACTCAGCTAATGATGGGAACTACACTCCCAAACTAAAACCCAAGGTCACACTTTCCTATAATGGGGTGAAAAAGGGGCAAATGAAAACTCCTATGCCTGGAAGATCTCTTTAGGGATCCTGAAAAGCCCTTGCAATTAATTCATAGAAGGGGGCGGGAAAAGCTATATTGTAATTTAAAATATTCTCATAGATGAAAACATTAAGATTAGAGACACATGTGGATATCCTAAATAATCTATAGTATGCTGTTTAATCAACCATAATTAATTATTATAATATTTTGAGTTTGCTTTAAAGTACTCCAGACGAGGGGGAGGAAATGTAGAGAGAGGGAGTACATGAAACAAGAATGGTCGTCCATGGGTCACAATTGAGGCTGAAGGGATAAGTAAGTGGCAGCTTATTATGCAATTCTTTCTACTTTTGAAGAAGTTTGAAATTTTTCTATACTTAATTTTAATTCAGTGATTAGAAAGGAGAAGAAGCTTACGTTGTTAACACAGGTGAGCTTTGGTTCCTATCTCTGGTGGGTATGTTGCTCAGATCCCCTTCAGGAATGAAAGCCCCAGCTGCAGGGGAGCTCTCCACAGAAAGCCCTTGGCCACCAGTCTGGATGTGGATTGTCTTTGGTGGAGAGGAGCCACTTCACCCAAGGTTGCACACTTTTCCTGGGGCAGCCTCCTGCTGTGACTAATGTGGGGGTAGGAAAGGCTCCAGTTTCTTCAATTCCAGTACCACACCCTCAGCAACCCCATAGGCTTGGCAGAGGCCTCCATTGAGACCACATGGCAGCTCACCTTCTCCCTCTAGTTCAACTTGCATCTGTCCCACCGCCTCCACAGGTGCTAATACCAAGGCACTTCCTATTAGACCTCTCCAAACATATGGGTGGTTCAGTAAGCTTCTTCGGAGAACCCAAACCTTGACACTGCTATTAACCTAGAATCCAAGAATGCTAGGAATGCAAGGAACCTAAGCACTTTCTCAATGCAAATCCCTCATTTTGCAGGTAAGGAAATTAAACATGGAAAAGCATCTATGACTTCTTCAGCAATAATTGCTTAACTAGCTGATGTTAGAAAAGAAATGGTGGAACTTATAATTTCTAACTCCCATCACCCTTTTTAAATATTTCAGGGATCCATAAAGGCCCATTTTGAAAATAAGTTATTTAGTTTGGTCTTGTATTATATGGGCCAAAAGGCACCGTATCATATATATTTGACAGCTTATAACAGAATAATCAGCACCTCCCATAAAGCATTAATCTCTAGGATATACAAAGAACTCAAAAAACTTAACCCCCAAAAAGCAAATAATTCAATCAATAAATGGGCCAAGGAACTGAACAGATACTTCACAAGAGAAGAAATACAATTGATCAACAAATAAGGCAATCACAACCACTGAAAAATTCCAAAATATTTGTCTATATATATATGAAAAAGTGTTCAACATCTCTAGCAACTAGAGAAATGCAAATCAAAACTACTCTAAGATTTTATCTCACTCCAGTCAGAATGACAATCATCAAAAAATACAGGCAACAATAAATGTTGGCAAGGATGTGGTGATAAAGTCATACTCATACCTTGCTGATGGGACTGCAAATTCGTGCAACCACTAGGGAAAGCAGTATGGAGATTCCTCAGAAAAATTGGGAATGGAACTACCATTTGACCCAGCTATCCCACTCCTTGGTTTACACCCAAAGGACTTAAAATCAACATACTATGGTGATGCAGCCACATCAATGTTTATAGTAGCTCAATTCACAATAGCTAGACTATGGAACCAAACCAGGTGTTCCTCAATAAATGAATGGATAAAGAAAATGTGGTATATATACTCAATGCAATATTATTCATCTTTAAATAACAGTGAAATTATGGCATTTGCCAGTAAATGGCTAGAGTTGGAGAATATCATGCTAAGAGAAATAAGCCACTCCCACAAAACCAAAGGCCAAATGTTTTCTCTAATATGTGAATGCTAAATTCACAATAAGGGGGGGGGGCACTAGGGAAGAATAGCATTACCTTAGATTAGGCAGAGGGAAGTGATGGGAGGGGAGGGAAAGGGAGGAGATGTAGGGATAGGAAAGAAAGTAAAATGAAACAGACATTATTACTGTATGTACATGTATATGTGACTACATGACCAAATGATTCTGCAACGTGTACACTCAGAAAAATGAGAAATTATACCCCATCTATGTATGATATATCAAAGTGCATAAATGCATTTTACTGTCATGCATAACTAATTAAAACAAATAAAAAAATTTAAAAGATAGTTCAGCACAGACACTTCTATTTTATCACACACCAGGAAGAAGAGTACAGCAGTTGGAGATGTCATTAGAAGCCTAGATTCTTCACATCTTTCTGCTATAATATGTTTATTATGTGGGCTTTTATCTAAGAATCTTAAGAAGGCTGCTGTGACCCCAGACATCGCATCTTTCTAAAACAATGTCAAGGCAGAAAAAAAGTGTTTTGTTTTGTTTGTAATTAGGGGGAAAATCTTTCCCAGAAACTTCCTTCTGTACCCCCTGGGATCTTATGCCCAGGCTTTCTCTGTATATAAGGTGAAAAATCACCCAAATATTTGGCATGGTGCCTCTAGGGAGATAAACCCTGGTAACAAAGAAGATGGAGAGTCATAAGGTCACAGGACACTATTGTGGCTGCCATATCTGATAAAAGTGTCATCCTCTAAAACCACCTGCTCAACCAAGAAAATGCTTTTATTGCATATAATATCATAAATAAGCACCTTTAAGATAAGTTCTTACCTAGGAGATTTACTTTTCGAGATGCAGTTGCTTATACTAAACCACAAACTTGAAATATGTGTTCTTTTCATAATTCACTGAAACAGACACAATTGCTTTGAAACATAAACACATTTTATTTTTCCAACTTTATTGAGGTATAGCTTACAAACTAAAATTGTATATATTTAAGGTGCCCAATGTGATTCTTTTTTAGAAATACACACATTGTGAAATGATTTCACAATGAAGCTACTTAACATATCTTTCACCTCTCTTAATTGTTGCTCACATGTGTAGTGAGAATATTTAAGATCTCTCAGCAAATTTCAAGTATACAGTGTAGTATTATTAACTATATATTAAATCCAGAACTTACTTATCCTTCAAAACTGAACATCTTTATTCTTTAACCAGCATCTCCTGTTTTCTCTAGTCTCTCAAAACCACCAATCTACTCTCTGGGACTACAAGATCAAATTTTTTAGATTCCACATGCAAGTGGGATTAAGCAGTGTTTATGTCTGGTTGGCTTGCTCATTTCACTTAGCAACAAGTCCTCTGGGTTCATCCATGCTGTCACAAATGACATTTTCTTATTTTTTAAAACCAAACCCTACTCCATTTTATAAATCTCATTTTCTTTTTCTATTCTGTAGTTGGACTCCTAGGTTGATTCCACATCATAGAATCATGCTGCAATGAACATGGAAATGAGATGTCTCTTAGAGATATTTATTTCCCCTTGAAAAGAATGTGTTTTATATAATCTAATTAATTAACAAACTTTTTGCTGTCTCAGTGTAAGTTTTTCTTTACATTTACAATCATTCCTTGATTTTTTTTAAAGAGGGGGGGGGAGAGAGAGATATAATTTTTTAATATTTATTTTTCAGTTTTCGGTGGACACAACATCTTTATTTTTTATTTTATGTGTTGCTGAGGATCGAACCCAGCATCCCGCGCATGCCAGGCGAGCGTGTTACCGCCTGAGCCACATCCCCAGCCCTCATTCCTTGATTTTTAACACCAAAAAAAATAAATATTGTGAAAATTATTCAAGGTGTCTATCAAAAAAAACCTTTAGAACTCTCCATTAGGAGAAAAAAAATTGCAATTATAGGGCAGAGGGTAAGAAAAGTACATCCCGAGTTATCTTAGTAATAACAAAATTATGGATTTGGTGAGGGAGGAGAAGCAAGCTAGTAATTTTTATTTTTTCCATCTTTTCTTGACCCATGGCTAAGTGTTCTCCACCCTCTGCCACCGACAGGTAGAACTGACTGCTCCTCTTTATTATATTATCATACATTATTATTATATGTATTATACAGGAGACTTATATTGGTGCTTTGTTATAACTTTCCAGGCAGATCTTGAATAGAGAGAGAGAGTCATTTGTTGTGTTATTCAAAATGCTTAGCAGAATTCTTTGCATGTTGATAAATGATTATTATTTTTGACACAACAACAAACTAGGCAATATAACTGATGAAAATTTATGGTATACATAAAACTGATCAGTATTTTAGCTACAACTTAGGGGAAACTCTTTTCCTAAAGCTTTGGTTTTTAAGCCCTCTTTTTTTTTTAACACTTACTTGATTTAATACAACATGAATAATAAAATTATTAAAATCCCAGCATTTTAAGATGAATCCCAGTTTAGACTTTAAATCCATGCACTTAATCATTTATTATTACATTTAAAAAAAAGCTTTATTAAACATTTATTCTAAGCCAGGCTTTGTCCTTGCATTTGAAAGACAAGCCATGATTCTTATAAAGCTCCCTCCCATGCTGGTGGTGAGTGAAGAAGGCAAATGCCCCTCTCAACGGCAGGCAACTTTCACCAAGAATTGACTGTGTGGCCATCACAGCTTAAGTGGCTTACATGCACTGACTGGTCCAACCACTTCTCACAGCAGCCCTGTGAAGTAGGCAGTGTAATCACCTCTGTGTTACAGGTTCAAGGGCTGAAGCTCAGAGGCGTTTCTTACAGTGCCCAAAGTTACACAGCTGGTAAGCCTCAGCCAGGAGCAGGATCCAGGTGATGTGCCTCTTCAGTCATGTGGACTTTTAATAATAAAATAATCTTATAGATCAATGGAAATCTCCAACTCTTCCAAGAGCTAAGGAGCAAAGGTGCATGGCCCTGTTAAGCCTATCTGAAGGGGAAACTCCCCAGTTAATAAATATGTGGTGGAGTCTTCCTGGAGCTCTGACTGTTGGCATCTGAAAGCAGATGTGATTTAACTCAGAAGGAGTTGGAGGAAGAGTGCAGTTTGATAGAAAGGAGCAAGGGCAGATTCAAGGGACACCCTACACAAAACAACAAAAACAGGAATAAAGGGGGAATATTTGTATTTCTGATTCCAGTTAGGGAAACATTTTTTTCATTTGCTCTTCTGATTAATGCTCATAACAGCCCAATGTAGGTTTAGGGACTTGAACCAAATTTAACCAAGGCCACAGAGGCAGAAAGGGACAGAGTTGGAACCTGATCCTAGGTCTCCTGATTTCAGTTCCTATGGAGTCCACCAAACCACAGGGACTCAGCAGTCTGGGAGCAGAAAGGATAGGGCACAAATAGCTTGAAGGTGCATATAAATCAGCAACACTGATTACTGGTAACACTGGTGCCTTAAAACATACATTTTATTTGAATGTAAAAAATTCAAAATGTATGATTCAAAATCAGAGCCAAGGCATACTTAACACATGAGAATTAACGCAACTCTGGTGTCAGATAGGACCCCACAGCTTCAGGAGAGTGGAAGATTTAGAACATGTTTATTGAAGAAATACGATTAGAAAATAGATGCTAACAAGGGAAAGTTGAAGAAACTTCATTTCTTAAAAAAAAAAAAAAAAAAACTCTCAAAGTTTGCTTTTCAAGACTATTCTTTGACTGGAATGACCAGTTTAGTTTAGTATTTATCATCTCTTAGAAGGTAGAAGCAGGATCATACCAGCCTGACAGGCAATTTTTCAAGTTTTAGAGAAAAACAGAGATGCCAGAAACCAATACCTGCAACTACAAAACCAAAGGTTGGGCTGAGGTTGTGGCTTAGCCCTAGAGCGCTTGCCTAGCATGTGTGAGGCACTGAGTTGGATCCTCGGCACCACATAAAAATAAATAAATAAAATAAAGATATTGTGTCCATCTACAACCTATATATGTATATGTATATTATATATATGTATATATTAAAAAACAAAACAAAAACTAAAGGTCATTTGTGTTCTGCTCTGGAATTTTAATGTGATTCTCTTTCCTATTCCAAATTTACCTGTTTGTGTTTCATCCTGGCTAGTCTTAAGTTGTTCTGAAACTTCTAAGCATGTATCATGATTGTGTTAAGGAAAAGCTAGTCAAGGATTAAAACAAAGCAAAAAGATAGTATCCAATAAAATAAAGCCACAGATAATGCCTCGGGAGATAATCCATTGAAGGAAAATTGAAAGGAGTCACTTTTTACAATCAAAACAGTTTTATGACACTGAGTGTCTGGCTCTGTACTCATCAGAGGGCCACTAAATGCAGTCATCAATGAGTTGCATGCCTGAAGTCAATATATGCTAGCTAAGGAAGCAAACAAGAAGTAAATATTAGCCCAAGAGCCTCCTATCATGTTGTAAACTCCTTGAGCACCAGGACTCTGTTGTGCAATCATCTTCAGGTATCCTTCAGCATCCACCACAGGGTGCTAGCACATAAGAGGTGGCACAAATATTCACAACCCATAATTGTGGCATCTTTCCTCTTCTCTCCTCCCACTTGCCTTTCTTTCCATTGTCATTACTCTGTCATTGAAAAAATTCATCTCTCTTCTTTTTCTTGTCTTCACCACCTGTCCTAATGTCTGACACTATACCCACAGGCACTCTTGAACCTTCCAGTGGCAATCGAGCTGAATTAGACAGAAAGAAACATTTCTTGGTTCTTTTAGAATATTAAAACTGACACAGATTGATGAAAAAGGTAGTAAAATCATTTCCCTGGAAAACCTTTGAAAATGCAGAATTATCTAGAATGATTGAGTGATGCATGCACTCATGTTCACCACAGAAAATATTTACTCCTATAATCACACTCATCTAAAACCAGCTATTATTTTTTTACTTTCTAATTTTTATATGTATCTATCCACATTCATTCATCCACTCATTCACTGAATTCTCATTAGGTACACTCTATGGGGAAACAGACAATGAACAATCATCATAATAAAAACAAAATGATGTGGTATGGTAGAGGATGCCAAGTGTATGCAAAAAACTGCAGGTTAAGTATGGTAGCCAGAGTAATATGGAGGCAGAGTGCAGGGTTTGTGACTTTAAATGGAGTGGTCAGGGAAGTCTTCTCCAAAAGGAGATACTTGAACAAGGATGTAATTTGGATCATTTTGAACGGAGCACTGTGCAATTTACTTTGTTCATAACACTATTCTTTTAAACATGCATATTTTATAGGTGTACATTATTCTACCTTTGCATTAACATAACTTATTTAACTTTATGATTGGACAATTATAGCAGTTCTACTTATTTTCTCTGTGCTGTAAATTCTTAATATGAGATTTGTGACAGCTCTGTCCAAGTATTTCAACAATAGGATAAAATTAGGATTAAGCCCAGGAAAGGGGAAGAGGTATCAAGGGAAGAATACTAACCTTTTTTTTTTAAATATGTTGTGATATTTTTCTACTCAGTGTTTATGTTTAATCTGCTTATGCTGTGACCTTAAAGTAATATATTTAGTTTGCATTAAATTCTCTATATTCAGTGTTGAAATTTTGGAAAATAAAAAATGAAAAGAAAAATTTTAATGCCCAAAATCACATCTTCTAAACTAATCATTTTGGCAGTTTTGTCAAAATATCCACTTACATAAAAATTTGTATCATACTAAGCATGCTATAACAATTTTAATTGAATAAGATGTGATTATTTTCTAAATATTATTAAGTACTTTATTTATGGTCTATATACCTTTATGTATATTCTTTTCAAAATATTTGTTTATGCCCAAATTTGTAAGAATATGTAATATTCTTTTTTGACCATTCCATAAGTTACTCCTATTTTACAAACTGAATTATCGAATTTATCACTATTATAAAATCCTTTCATATCCATCCTTACACACATAGCTTATTTCCCTATACAATAAAGACATAAATCTGTCACATATGCTACAAATAGTTTCCCTAATTTGTTTTCATTTTAGTTTTATTTCTGTTGTGTTTTTGACTTAAGGAATTAAATCTATCAATCCTTACATTAAGGGCTTGTTTCTGTGCCTTTATGTTTTAAAAGAACTTCAGCACCCTGAGGTTGCTTGTTCTTTCTTTCTTTCTTTTGTTCTTTCTATCTTCCTTTTTCCTTTATTGACTCTTTTCCCTGACAGAATTTATTTTGGCCTGTCACATTTAGTAACATTTGGTAAAACAAATTTCTTTATTTCTTTTGGAATAGTTATGAATATGCAAGCCTTTCTTTTATTTATTTCATTATTCTGTAAGTCAGGAATGATCTGACTACTCCTCAAAACCATATGCAGTGAAGGTGGTGCTCTAGGGGCATTCCCTAACAGGGCAGAAGAGACTCTGCCCAATCTATAAAGAAAATGAGACATTGAAAAGGCAAAGAATTGGGCAAGAACAAAGTACATATAATTACAGAATTTCAATAAGATATGCTAGGACAAGGTCTAAATGCATAATTCTAGGGAAAAATTTTTTTTAAATATCACCTTGGATTTCAAAACATGTTTTCATAGTTCTGTTAAAAGATAAACTAATGAACATTGAAAACTGGTTTATCTGAGCAAACAGTAGTTTATGAATTGGGCAGCGCCAAACCACAAGCAATCTGAGTTCTGCCAGAGGTAGTTGAAGGCAAGGTTTTATAGGGTGACTATGGAAGCAAAGCAAAAAAAAAAAAAAAATTATTTAGTTAAAATTTTAACAATTGCCTTATTTGGACTACCTTAGTGGGAAATTCAAGACAACACAATGACCAGCTGGCTGCCTGTGATTGGCTGAGTTTATTTTGTTTTCTTTCAAATTAGCCACTTACAGGAAACCCATCTGAGTGAGGTTTCAATTCTGCTCCCACTACGGTAGTCCAAATAAGGCAATTGGATACATCTTGTGATTTCTCCAACTTTTCTTCTTCATAGACATTCTTAGAAAACTTGAACTAATTTAAATTATACTTGCCTAGTAACAACTACTATACATTTGATAATGATTTATGTTTTATAAAGGGCATTCAACCAACACTGTTAATGCTTGCAGTGTAACCTTTCAAGGAGGCATAGTCTGCATCTTTGCCATTTGGATAGATGAGGAAGCAAAAGTGCTAATGAGTAAAATGGTAGAACTAGAACTTAAAACCTTGGCTTCTACCTGCTATCATTACTTTCCCTGTATTGCTGCAGTACAGCTTTAGGGAATCTATTTGATCTAATCCTCAAAGTAATGATTGATTATTATTATTATTATTATTACTGCTAATATCTGACCATCTCTGACCTTTTCAGTAACTAACATGCCAAATTCTAAATTATTATTACTGTAATGACCTCAGCCATCAGATACTTTATTGCACATATTGAAGATGAAATACTCTAGATGGTTTTTCATCTAATCCATGTTTTTAGTGAATGAGTTATATAATATGAAGTTTTCTTATTTAAGGTATCTTTTTGAGGGCTTTTTAATGTGTCTCTTGAGAAGATATAAGATTATTTTACATGATACTGATGTTAATAAATATATCATTATAGATCTGATTCCTTAACAATTCATTAGAACTATCTTTATTTTTTGATAGTGCATCCATTTACACAAAAGATAGCTTTTCTTTATGTAGATAAATAGAAAAATTTCAATAACTATGTTAAAAACAATTTCTGAGCTTTTCCCAGAGAATAGTAGTAATGAAGGCAACAATTAGTAAAAGTTTTCATCCTTCATAGATTGTTCAAATACTACCTCTTCTGTGACCTGACTCTGAAATATTTCTCTCCTCTGAGCACCATTATTATAGTTTTTAACATTCTATCATAGTACTAATACCACAGGTTACTGGGAACAGTACCCAGTTATACACATGTCTATTTAGATTAAAATATCCTTTGGAGTAGGATGCATTCTATTCTTTCTAGCTGATTCCCTGATACAAGTGCTAAATTGAATAAAAGGTAATCTATGAAGGTTCAACAGTGAATGAATGGATAAACTTGAAGAGCTTCCAGTGGCTATCTAGGTAGCATATGATGTATGCCAAACCAGAATACAAGTCTTCCATAAAGCTGATTCTGAAGTAGAACAACTTAGGTGCTAAAAACTGATAATCAAATCTACAGTGGTAGAAACAGGATGTGTGTTGTAATATGGTTATATGAAATTTCTGTAAATAATATGCATTTTCCAATTATCATTTAAAAATTTTTTTTAGTTATAGATGGACACAATATCTTTATTTATTTATTTATTATATGGTACTGAGTATCGAACTCAGTGCCTCACACTTGCAAGACAAGCACTCTACCACCCAGCAGTGAGAACACTTGTTAATACACTCTTAATTGGGCCACCAAGTTTCTAAAAAATCCACGTGCATTTATATTTGGTAACTTTACATTTGACTGTTAGTATAGAAATAATACTTATTAAAAGAACAAGGTGATATTTATATGTTTTTTCCATTTGGTAATTTCTATGAAATATTACAATTCAAAATATACATTATCTCAAAATTATGTCTTTAAGATCCCAGAAAGAAGGTCTTTCTGGAAAGTTGTATGATTATATAATAGCAGTTTAGAAACTTAAAATACCTAAAAGATCATGTAGTTCAAACTATTTAAAGCAACATTATTTCTCAATAAATAACACTGAAAGGAAATATTAAGATATTACTACTATTCAGTGTAGTTCAGGTTCTTTCCTATTTGAAAGGGAATGAAGATTTGTGGGTATTCTAGATTTTTCTGTACATAAGCACAATTTGCCCTTCTTGACAATACCAGTGCAAACAAGCTATGGAATGGTACAGTCCTGGTAAATCTTGGAAATAATTTTCTAATAATATCTAGATCAATCTCCATATGAAATATTGTAAATAATGGTTTCAGAGTACATGTCAAAACTTTCAACTACTTAGATTCAACAAATATTAACTTCATATTTCTTACTGTTGACTTTTAAGAAATAAAAATAACTTTGGTGACCCTTTGGTGTTGTCATCAGAACCACGGACCAGAAGCCCTGCCAGAGTTCCCACAGACTGGAATTGGTCTCCCACCCTCATTGGAAATAGGACAAAATGTTATAAATAGGGAAAATGAATTTAATTGGCCGTTTGGCCAAAAATGAGGAAGGCAATTAATCTGCCTCTGCCCATCTTATAGGAATATTACAATTTCTAGGACCATCATAATTCATAGGAACCGAAGGCAGGAAACATATATATGTAGATTTAGCCCGGCTGTGCTAGCCAGAGATGTATTACAATTTCAGATTTTCAGCTCTCGCTTGTGCTTGCCCAGGCTTTGGGGCCAGTTCCACAATTTCCTCTCTCAGTTGCAGAAAAAAAAAAAAGATTTATTAGGAGATTGCAAAATTATGGCTTATACTTTTAAAGGGGCTGTTACAGTGTCACTCTCAACACCTGCCTTCCTTTTCCTCTGTCCATCCTCCTGAGCGTCTGCGTTGCTGTTTATATTCCTGTCCTTTAAAATTTTTTTTTTACATATGTATGTTCCATAAGCAACCAGTAGTATTATATTATGTGTAACTAAATGCTCTATGATGAAATTGTAACTGGTTTATTAAGCAGTTTCTACTCAGTAAGATATAAACTTCAATCCATTTTATTTTTCTTCACTCACTCCCTTATGCTCTGTTAAATCTCTCCTCTACTTTTCCACAACCTGAACAGATGTCAGAACTTTCCCAGTCATTTCCAATTCTTAAAAATTCTGCTTAACATCCCAGTTTCATCCTTTTTAGATCTTAGCTCTTTTATGGTAACTTTATTAGAGTATACTTCACACATACACTAACATCCACAAACATGAAGACTGCAGTTCAATTCATCTTATGTATTTATCCATCCCTGTGATACCACTCAGATCAAGATGTAGAACATTCTGCTCACTCCCAGGAAGTTCCCTGGTGTCCCCCTCCAGGCAGTTTCCACTGCCCAGCCTCCCAACATGTAAACATGGTTCTCATTTCTGTCATAGATTAGCTTTGCCTGGCCTTGTAGTTCATATAAACAAAATCATATAGTACGTGTTCTTTTGTGTCTGGCTTCTTTCACTCACCACCGTGTCTTAAAAATCCATCCATGTTGTTGCATGTATAAGTAGTTCCTTCTTTTTATTGTTGTTGAGTGATATCCTCTTGTGTGAATATTCATAATTTATCCATATTCCTATGATGGGTTTATGGTGTTTCTGACTTTATAAAGTTTCCCTGAACTACAAGTCCTCTTGTGGACATCTGCATTCAGTTTTCTCGAGGTCAAACTACTGTCATAGGATAGTATATGGTTAACTTTAACTGCTGAACGCTTTCTGAAAGTAGTCACATTTTATACTGTTAACCAGTAATATATGAGGATGTCAGTCATCGCGGTCATATCCACTCTTGATAGAATCACTGTTATGTCATTCATTCTTGTCGTTGGGTGGTAGTATCTCATTGTGGCCATTTTATATATTTTTAAATGAGAAAACCAAAATGGCTAATAGATTGTTGTTTATAGCTGCATAGAATACCTCTAGAAGGATGCACAAAAATTGGAATATGCTTACTTTCCTTTGATAAAAAAGGATAAGCCCCTATTTGGCTGGGGCACAAGAATAAAAGGTAGACTTTTCACTCCGCCATCTCTGTTTACTTTTTTTTTGTGGTGCTGAGGATATGTTTACTTTTGAATATTTAGACAAGTAAATGTATAGCTTATTGGAAAAAAAATAAAGATTTATAGATTTATTTTTACAAATCACTCAGTTGTGCGCTGTGTGGCAAATCTCAACCCTGCTTCCTTCTCAGACAGGGCTCGTGAGTTGGAGGATTCTGAGGGAGGAGAAGGTGTTTGTTGTCACCTATTTGCCATGCTAGAATAAATACAACAAAGTGAATTATTTATGAACAAATTATTCTTCACAGTTCTGGAGACTGGGAAGATTGAGAACGATGCACTGGTAAATTAGGTGTCTGTTGAAGGATGACTTTCTGGTTCAGTGCTTCTTAATTTTTAATATTCCTTCCAAAAATCCAGACATCTTCCAACATACAAACTCAGATTCAGGGAGTCCTGGTGACACAAGACATGATACTGGTGTTCCAAGCCCCGTTCCCTGGTGTTGAAGATTGAACACCCGAGAAATGCTGAGGCAAGCGTAGAAAGCAAGTTTTATTACGCAAAGGACAGAGATAGACTTCCCCGAAAAGAAGGGGTCCCAGAGCTGGGTGTCTGAGGGAGTGGGGGTGTCCTGTTCTTTTACCCTTTCTTCTCATGCCCTTATCTTGCCAAAAGATGGGAAAGGAGCCTTCCAGGGGTGCCATGTCTCCTGGAGAAAAGGAAGGGAGCCACCCAGGAGGTACTTCATTGACAACTGGGAGGAACAATTCCCTGGAGGCAGGTAACTTTGGCAACAGGTTGGAGGAAGGGGAAATGCTCTGGAGGTATTAGTATTTTATTTCCTTTTCAATCCACCCATCTTCCTAACCCAATCATTCATTACTATACTGACTGTCCTTTTGCCCCCCCCCCCCCCGCACCCACCACCACTGGTAGGTTCAGAAATTCTGCATTAATTTTTTAAACTGTGATGAAATACACATAATGAAATTAACCCTCTTAATCATTTTAAAGTAGATATATCAGTAGCATTAAGTACATATGCAATATTGTGCAACCATTGCCACCATCCCTCTCTAGAACTCTTTTCATCTTGCAAACTGTGTATCCACAAAACTCTAGCTCCCCATTGCCACCTCCCTGCCTGGCCTCTGTCAACCAGCACCACTTCATTTCTATGAATTTGACTACTCTAGGTACCATATACTCATGGAATCATGTGGTTTCTGTGTTTTTGTGACAGGTATATTTCATCTACCATAATGACCCAGGTGAAACCACTGTTATAACCTGTATCACAATTTCCTTTGAAATTCTGCATTTGGGGCAAGCTCCCAGGTGAGGCTAATGTTGGAGCTCCACGGGCCACACTTTGACTAAAAAAGACTGCATTGAGGATGTACTAAAACCACTTGGTATTCAGCTGAGGCCAAATTATTCTTCTGGGGCAAAAAGAAAAAGTTGATTTGCCTTTGGCTGTGGTTACTATTGTCTGTCAGCTTGGCTGGGTTATAGTAGCCACATATTTGGTTAAACCCCAGTGTAGAATGCCATTGTGAAGGTATTATTTATTTATATTGAAATCAGCAGACTTTGAGGAAAGCAGATTACTCTGCCGGAACTGGGTGGGCCTCATCCAATTAGTTAAAGACCTTAAGAGGAAAAGACTGCCCTTCCCAAGGGGAGAGGGAATTCTGCTTCCAGTCAGCCTTCATTCAGGCTTATGCTGCAACATCACCTCTTCCCTAGGTCTGCAGCTTGCCAGCCTGCTCTAAAGAGTTTGGACGTGCTAATCCCCACAATTATGTAAGTGTGTTCTTTAAATAAATCCCTCTTTCTCTCTCCATCTGCACAACCTATTGCTGGTTTCTCTGGAGAGTCCTGATACGCTTGCCTGCTATAGAATCACGCTGTACATTCCATTATGTCACTGCAACATGCTATGATATTTGTGTGTTGTTTTGATTCTTGCTTTTGATGAATGGCCATCCTTAGTATATTCCAAAGATTTTTACTCATGGTGACAGACCTAGATTTAGTTCAATGGCTTTCAAAGATTCATGTAAGTTAAAATTACCTGGAGACCTTGTTAAAATGCAAATAACTGGGCCTCACACCGGAGCTCTGATTCAGTAGCTGGGGGAATTGATTTTTCCCAAGAGATGTTAATGCTGTTGGTTCAGGGGCCATAATGAAAACTACTGTGCTAATTGATTTGTTTTAATGGCTATATAATATTCCACTGTGCAATGGAATACACACTATACATTGTAAATTATATAAAACAGCATTTATTTTTTTGATGGGCATTTAAATGAAATCTTATTTCAAAATGGTATAACAAAGATTTTACTTTTTTCAGCCCCTTTAGAAGCAAAGCCTCCACCCTGGAGCTGGGAATGGGGCGATTAAGAGGGTGACTGGCCACCAGTCATCTCATTAGCATACAAAAGACATTTTTTATTATTCTGGCAATTCCAAGGGTTTTAGGAACTGTATGGGAAGAAAAAGGACAGAGACCCAATATATACTTCACAGTATCACAGATATTATTCTGGCTATTCATAGTTTGTTATGATTTGAATGATTTTTGTCCCCTCCAGTCATTCTACACTGGGTTTAACTAAATATCTGGCTGCCATAACCCAATCAAGCTGATAATAGTAATAGTAACCATGGCAAAAGGCAAGTCAACTTTTTCTTTTTGCCCCAGATGAATAAGATTATACTGAAACTTAATGGCCCAATGCAGCAGTGTTAAGAGGTGAGGCCTTTTGGGGGGGGGGGGGCGGATATTAAATCCTGAGGGTTCTGCCATTGTGAGTGGGATTAGCAACTGTATATAAGGGCTCAGGGTCGAAGGGAGCTTTCTCTTGCCTTTGTTCCTCTCTCTCATGTGAGGACAGAGTCCCCACTCCAGAGGGTGCAGCAATATCCAGGCTTCCTCTTGGAAGCACAGAGCAGCCTTCCCAGACACCAAGATTCTGAACTTCCTTGTCCCAAGAATTGTATAATTTCTGTTGTTTTTAAATTATCCAGATACCAACACAAATGGACTGAAATAGGAGCCTTTGAAATGCCACATGAATTTTAGATGTTTTTTTTTCTATTTTTGGAACAAAATGTTGGGTTTTGATAGGCATGGCACTGAATCTGTAGGTTTCTTTTGTTAGCATTTGTTAGTATTGATATCTTAACAACATCTTAAGTCTTTCAATCTATGACTAAGACCATGAAATTTATTACTTGCTTTCCATTAATTGGTTTCTTCTTTAATTTCTTTCAGTATCACTTCGTACTTTTCAGCACAAAGTATAGTGCCTTTTACTTTCTTAGTTTATTCCTATTTTTTTTTTTTTTGGTACTGGTTATTGAATTCAAGGGTGCTTTACCACTGAGCTTCATCTCCTGCCTTTTTGTTATTTTTTTTTTAATTATTTTGAGACAAGGTCTCAATAAGTCCCTGAGGCTGGTCTTGAACTTGCAATTCTCCTGCCTCAGCCTCCTGAGTTGCTGGGATTACATGTACCACTGTGCCTGGCCAGTTAAGCTTATTATCAAGTATTTTTTAAAAAATATTTTTAGTTGTAGTTGGACACATTACTTGTGTTTTGTTTATTTATTTATTTATTTTGAACGTGGTGCTGGGGATCGAACCTAGTACCTCAGGCATGGTAAGCAAGCACTCTACCACTGAGCCACAACCCAAGCACTTAACTATTTTTTTAATGTTATTATGAACAGAACTGATTTTTTAAATTTTCAGATCATTCATTTTTAATATGCAGAAACAACAATTTTTTTCCTGTTGATGTTGTATTTTCAACTTATTTAAATGCATTTATTAATTTGTGTGTATAAACATTAGGATTTTCTACATGGGAGATCATATCATATACAAACAGATCATAAACTTTTATATTTTCTAATTTGGATGCTTTTCCTGTCTTTTTCTTGCCTAATTTCCCTGGGTAGGAATTATAGTCCTATGTTTTAGAAATGGTGAAAGCAGGCATCCTGGTCTTATTCCTGATCTGCAAGGAAAGCTTGTCTTTCAGCATTATTATGTTAGATATGGTATTTTCTTTTTTAAAGAGAGAGAGAGAATTTTTTAATATTTATTTTTTAGTTTTCGGCAGACACAACATCTTTGTCTGTATGTGGTGCTGAGGATCGAACCCGGGCCGCACGCATGCCAGGCGAGCGCGCTACTGCTTGAGCCACATCCCCAGCCCAGATGTGGTATTTTCATGTGTGACCTTTTTTTATGTTGAGGTAGTGTCCCTCTATTCCTAGTTTGTTGAGTGTTTTTAATGATTAAAAGATGTTCAACCCAGACAATGTTTTTTTTTTCTGTATCAATAATAACTTTGTAGGATCTGTTTCTTTCAGTTAGTATATGTGATACTGATTAATTTTGCTTTTGTATGTTGAATCAACTTTGTACTCCAGGAATAAATACCACTTGATCATGTTGTATGATTCTTTCAATGTGTTGTTGAATTCTGATTTTTTTTTCTTTTTTTTTTATTGGTTGTTCAAAACATTACAAAGCTCATGATATATCATCTTTCATATATTTGACTCAATTGGGTTATGAACTCCCATTTTTACCCCAAATACAAATTGCAGAATCACATCAGTTACACACTCACGTTTTTACATAATGGCATATTAGTGACTGTTGTATTCTGCTACCTTTCCTATCCCCTACTATCCCCCCTCCCCTCCCCTCCCATCTTCCCTCTCTACCTCATCTGCTGTTGTTCAATTCTCTCCCTTGTTGTTCAATTTCCCCCCCCTTTCCCCTCACAACCTCTTATATGTAATTTTGTGTAACATTGAGGGTCTCCTACCATTTCCATATGCTTTCCCTTCTTTCTCCCTTTCTCTCCCCCCACTCGTCTCTGTTTAGTGTTAGTCTTTTCCTCATGCTCTTCCTCCCTGTTCTGTTCTTAGTTGCTCTCTTTATATCAAAGAAGACATTTGGCATTTGGTTTTTAAGGATTGGCTAGCTTCGCTTAGCATGATCTGTTCTAATGCCATCCATTTCCCTGCAAATTCTATGATTTTGTCATTTTTTAGTGCTGTGTAATACTCCATTGTGTATAAATGCCACATTTTTTTTATCCATTCATCTATTGAAGGGCATCTAGGTTGGTTCCACAGTCTAGCTATTGTGAATTGTGCCGCTATTGATGTGGCAGTATCCCTAGAGTGCGCTCTTTTAAGATCCTCAGAGAATAGTCCGAGAAGGGCGATAGCTGGGTCAAATGGTGGATCCATTCCCAGCTTTCCCAGGAATCTCCATACTGCTTTCCAAATTGGCCTCACCAATTTGCAGTCCCACCAGCAGTGTACAAGTGTACCCTTTTCCCCACATCCTCGCCAACACTTATTGTTGTTTGACTTCATAATGGCTGCCAATCTTACTGGAGTGAGATGGTATCTTAGGGTGGTTTTGATTTGCATTTCTCTGACTGCTAGAGATGGTGAGCATTTTTTCATGTACTTGTTGATTGATTGTATGTCCTCCTCTGTGAAGTGTCTGTTCAGGTCCTTGGCCCATTTGTTGATTGGGTTATTTGTTATCTTATTGTTTAATATTTTGAGTTCTTTGTATACTCTGGATATTAGGGCTCTATCTGAAGTGTGAGGGGTAAAAATTTGTTCCCAGGATGTAGGCTCTCTATTTACCTCTCTTATTGTTTCTCTTGCTGAGAAAAAACTTTTTAGTTTAAGTAAGTCCCATTTGTTTATTCTTGTTATTAACTCTTGGGCTATGGGTGTCCTATTAAGGAATTTGGAGCCCGACCCCACAGTATGTAGATCGTAGCCAACTTTTTCTTCTATCAGATGGCGTGTCTCTGATTTGATATCAAGCTCCTTGATCCATTTTGAGTTAACTTTTGTGCATGGCGAGAGAAAGGGATTCAGTTTCATTTTGTTGCATATGGATTTCCAATTTTCCCAGCACCATTTGTTCAAGATGCTATCCTTCCTCCATTGCATGCTTTTAGCCCCTTTATCAAATATAAGAAAGTTGTACTTTTGTGGATTGGTTTCTGTGTCCTCTATTCTGTACCATTGGTCCACCTGCCTGTTTTGGTACCAGTACCATGCTGTTTTTGTTACTATTGCTCTGTAGTACAGTTTGAACTCTGGTATCGCTATACCTCCAGATTCACACTTCCTGCTTAGAATTGCTTTTGCTATTCTGGGTCTTTTGTTTTTCCATATGAATTTCATGATTGCTTTATCTATTTCTACAAGAAATGCCGTTGGGATTTTGATTGGCATCTCATTAAACCTGTATAGAACTTTGGGTAATATTGCCATTTTGATGATGTTAGTTCTGCCTATCCATGAACATTTTTCCATCTTCTAAGATCTTATTCTATCTCTCTCTTTAGGGTTCTGTAGTTTTCATTGTATAAATCTTTCACCTCTTTTGTTAGGTTGATTCCCAAGTATCTTATTTTCTTTGAGGATATTGTGAATAAAGTGGTTTTCCTCATTTCCATTTCAGAAGTTTTGTTGCTGATATACAGGAATGCCTTTGATTTATGTGTGTTGATTTTATATCCTGCCACTTTGCTGAATTCATTTATTAACTCTAGCAGTTTCTTTGTAGACCCTTTTGGGTCTGTTAAATATATTATCATGTCATCCGCAAATAGCGATAATTTAAGTTCTTCTTTTCCTATTTTTATGCCTTTAATTTCTTTTGTCTGTCTAATTGCTCTGGCTAGTATTTCAAGAACTAAATTGAATAGAAGTGGTGATAGAGGGCATCCCTGTCTTGTTCCAGATTTTAGAGGGAATGCCTTCAGTTTTTCTCCATTTAGGATGATGCTAGCCTGAGGTTTAGCATACATAGCTTTTACCATGTTGAGGTAAGTTCCTGTTATCCCTAGTTTTTCTAGTGTTTTGAACATAATGGGATGCTGTACTTTGTCGAATGCTTTTTCTGCATCTATCGAGATGATCATATGGTTCTTGTCTTTAAGTCTATTGATGTGGTGGATTACATTTATTGATTTCCATATATTGAACCAGCCTTGCATCCCAGGGATGAATCCTACTTGATCATGATGCACAATTTTTTTGATATGCTTTTGTATTTGATTTGCCAGGATTTTATTGAGAATTTTTGCATCCAAGTTCATTAGAGATATTGGTCTGTAGTTTTCTTTCTTTGAAGTGTCTTTGTCTGGTTTCGGGATCAGGGTGATGTTGGCCTCATAGAATGAATTTGGAAGAACTCCTTCTTTTTCTATTTCTTGAAATAGCTTGAAAAGTATTGGTATTAATTCTTCTTTGAAGGTTTTGTAGAACTCCGCTGTATACCCATCCGGTCCAGGGCTTTTTTTGGTTGGTAGTCTTTTGATGGCTTCTTCTATTTCTTCCTTTGTTATTGGTCTGTTTAAATTGTGTGTGTCTTCCTGACTCAATCTGGGCAGATCGTATGACTTAAGAAATTTATTGATATCTTCATTATCTTCTATTTTATTGGAATATAGGGTTTCAAAATACTTTCTAATTATCTTCTGTATTTCTGTAGTGTCTGTTGTGATATTGCCTTTTTCATCCCGTATATTAGTAATTTGAGTTCTCTCTCTTCTCTTCATTAGCATGGCTAAGGGCC
This sequence comes from Marmota flaviventris, assembly GCF_047511675.1. Lineage (NCBI taxonomy): Eukaryota > Metazoa > Chordata > Mammalia > Rodentia > Sciuridae > Marmota > Marmota flaviventris. Next base: position 53,524,524 of record NC_092502.1, read on the forward strand.
TGTCGATCTTATTTATTTTTTCAAAGAACCAACTTTTAGTTTTTTCAATTTTTTCAATGGTTTTTTTGTTTAATCATTTCTTGTCTTCTACTACATTTGCTGTTGTTTTGCTCTTCCTTTTCTAGTTTTTTGAGGTGTAGTGTGAGTTCATTTATTTGTTGGTTTTTTCTTTTTTTGAGGAAAGAACTCCAAGAAATGAATTTCCCTCTTAAAACTGCTTTCATTGTGTCCCATAGATTCCGGTGTGTTGTGTCTGTATTGTCATTTGTCTCTAAGAATTTTTTTTATCTCCTCCTTTATGTCTTCTGTAACCCATTGATCATTCAGTAACATAGTGTTCATTTTCTATGTGATGTAGGATTTTTCCTTCCTTCTTTTATCATTGATTTCCAGTTTCATTCCATTATGATCAGATATGGTGCATGGTATTATCTCCATGCCTTTATATTTACTAAGAGTTGCCCTATGGCATAATATATGGTCTATCTTTGAGTAGGATCCATGTGCTGCTGAGAAGAACGTGTATCCACTTGATGATGGTTGATATATTCTATATATGTCGGTTAAGTCTAGGTTATTGATTGTGCTATTGAGTTCTATAGTTTCTTTATTCAGCTTTTTTCTAGAGGATCTGTCTAATGGCGAGAGCGGTGTGTTGAAGTCACCCATAATTATTGTGTTGTAGTCTATTTGACTCTTGAACTTGAGGAGAGTTTGTTTTATGAACGTTGCAGCACCATTGTTTGGTACATACAAATTGATAATTGTTATGTCTTGTTGGTGGATGGTTCCTTTTAACAGTATATAGTGTGCTTCTTTATCCCTTTTGATTAACTTAGGTTTGAAGTTGATTTTATTCGATATGAGTATGGTCACTCCTGCTTGCTTCCGAGGGCCATGTGAGTGGTATGATTTTTCCCAACCTTTTACCTTCAGCCTGTGTATGTCTTTTCCTATCATATGAGTCTCCTGAAGGCAGCATATTGTTGGATTTGTTTTTTTGATCCAGTTTACTAGCCTATGTCTCTTGATTGGTGAGTTTAGGCCATTAACATTTAAGGTTACAATTGAAATATGATTTGTACTTCCAGTCATGTTTATTTATTTATTTATTTATTTATTTTAGTTTGGCTAGTTTTTACTTTTTGGTTATTTTCCTCCCCCTTTACTGAGATACCTCCCGCTGTTAGTTTTGGGCACTATTTTTCAATTCCTCTTCTTGTAGCATTTTGCTCAAAATGCTTTGTAGTGCTGGTTTTCTGGCTGCAAATTCTTTTAGCTTTTGTTTATCGTGGAAGACTTTAATTTCATTGTCAAATCTGAAGCTTAATTTTGCTGGATACAGTATTCTTGGTTGGAATCCATTATTTTTCAGCATTTGAAATACATTGTTCCAGGATCTTCTCGCTTTCAAAGTCTGTGATGAAAAATCAGTCGTTAACCTAATTGGTTTACCCCTGAATGTAATCTGCCTCCTTTCTCTCGTAGCTTTTAATATTCTCTCCTTGTTCTGTATGTTGGCTATCTTCATAATTATATGTCTTGGAGTTGGTCTATTACGGTTTTGAATGTTTGGGGCCCTGTAGGCTTCCTGGGTTGGGCAATCCAGTCCATCTTTTATCTCTGGGAAGTTTTCTAGAATTATTTCATTTAATAGGTTGTCCATTCCTTTGGTTTGAATCTCTATGCCTTCTTCTATCCCGATGACTCTCAAATTTGGTTTTTTTATGACATCCCATATCTCTTGAATAGATTGCTCGTGGGATTTAAGCATCTTTTCTGTGTTGACTATATTCTTTTCAAGTTGATAAACTTTGTCTTCATTATCTGATGTTCTGACTTCTACTTGATCTAGTCTATTTGTAATATTCTCGTTTGAGTTTTTAATTTGGTTTATAGTTTCCTGCATTCCTAGGATTACTGTTTGATTTTTTTTTTAAGATCTCTATCTCCTGGTAAAGCTCGTTCTTTGCCATTTGAATTTGTTTAATTCATTTTCAAAATATACTTTTATTGCTTGGACTTGCTGTCTCATGTCTTCTCTAATATTCCTTTCCATCTGAGTTAGGTATGCCTTGAGTTCTTTCCCTATCCATGTTTCTGATGCTTCTAGGTCCTCCTGTAGATTTAAGTTGTCCTGCATTGTTTGTACTCCTTTTTTCCCTTGTTTTTTTCATGATATTCACGTTACTTTCCAGCTCTATTTGATTGCTGTGTTTCTGCTCTCTCCTATAGATTTGTTTTGGTTTTGTATATCTCTGTTGTCTCTCCTTTGTGTTGGTAGATTATGCCTGCTAAAGTGGATTCCGCTGGGAAGGAATTCTGATGGCCGAGCTCCAGTGACGTCACCTCTCTGCTATGGTGGGCCCCAGGCTCCTTGCCGGGGTGTCCGAATGGGGGGGTGGGACTGGACTGTCTCTGGTTGGTTTCAGCTCCCGGTCGCCAGCGGACGGGTGGTCTCCAGCCGCCCAGTCGCGCTGGCAGCCAGCAGGCGATCTGTCCCTGGCAGGCAGGCGGACTCCAGCCGCCCAGTCGCGCGGGCAGCCGGCACGTGATCTGTCGTCGGCAAGCGGGCTGTCTCCAGCTGCCCAGTCGCGCAGGCAGCGGGCGGGTGATTGGTCGCCGGCGGGCGTGCGGTCTTCAGCCGCCCAGTCGCATGGGCAGCGGGTGGGCTGTCGCCGGCGGGCGGGCTATCTCTAGCCGCCCAGTCGCGCGGTTGGTTGCCAGAGGGCGGGCGGTCTCCAGCCGCCCAGTCGCGCAGGCAGCACGTGGGTGATAGATCGCTGGCGGGCGTGCAGTCTTCAGCTGCCCAGTCGCACGGGCAGCGGGTGTGCTGTCGCCGGCAGGTGGGCGATCTCTAGCCACCCAGACGTGCGGTAGGTCGCCAGCAGGCGGGCGGTCTTCAGCCGCCCAGTCGCGAGGGCCTGTCCTCTAGTCCCCTGGTTTCTCCTGTTAGTCCTGGTTTCTCCTGCTAGACCAGATTTCCCCTGAGTGATGCCTCTCGGCAGTTCAAACTGTACTCTGAGCCTGCCGTTTGTTGAGTGTGGAGGATGTCTATTGGGAACACTGGCACTCTATTGTTTTGATTTTTTCCCCTTGCCCCTCCCCCAGCGCTGGCAAGACAGGATTCGTTTTCGCCGCTGATGGGAGGGGGAGTTGAAGGTCAGGTGTCTCTAGCTTTCCTGCGTCTTTATGCAGGCTCGCTTTGATAATCCCTCCCCCGGAAAGCCTAGGTGAGATTTTATGCGAATTCCCCGCTGTATGGGAGATGAGCTGAGTAAAACGCACCTGTTTTATTGTTGCAATCTGTCGGAGAGTGGCGGTGGTTACTTCAGCTCTCCAAGATGGTCGAATTCTGATTTTTTTTGAGGATTTTTATTTACATCAGTATTCATCAAAGATAAGTTTTCTTGTAGTGACTTTTTCTGGCTTTGGTATTAGTTAATGCTGCCTCAAAAAAAATAAGTTTGGAAAATTGTCCTCTCCTCTTCAATTATATTTATAAGAGTTTGAGGAGAATTCATATGAATTTTTAAAGTATTTGGTATAATTCAATAGTGAAGCCATCTGGTCCCACGTTTTTCCTTCTGGGATTTTAAAAAAAATTTAATTTCATTACTATTAGTAATATTTTCAGATTTTCTCCTTCTTCATGATTTAAACCTGTGTGTGTTTCTAGGTTTTTGTTCATTTCCATCCACGTTAACCACCTTTGATCATAATATTTCCTATGACTCTCTTTATATCTTTAAAAATAGTAGCAAAGTCTTTTATTTCTGATTTTAATTGTCTTTTTCTTAGTCTATCTAGATATAAAAATTTAACAATTTTTTTGGTCTTTTCAAAGAACCAGGTCTTAGTTTCACTTCTTTTTCTCTCCATCATTTTTCTATTTATCTTGTTCACGCTCTGATTTTTATTATTTCTTCTTTCTTCTAGATTTTGGTTAGTTTGTTCTTCATCTAGTTCCTTAATCTGTAGAATTGTCAAATTGAGATCTGTATTCATTGAATAATGTAAGCAAGCATTGCTCTAAATTTTCCTCTTAGCACTTCTTACAAAAAAAGTTGGGGTATGTAGTTTTCATTTTCCTTTGTCTCAAAATATTTTCTAATTTCTCCTGTGATTTCTTCCTTGACCTATTGTTTATTTAAGAAGGTATTATTTGATTTCCACATACTTGTAGCTTTTCCAGTTTCCTGTCAGCTATCAATTTCTAGTTTCATTCTACTACTATTAGATGAAGATACTTTGTATTATTTCAGCCTTTGAAAATTTTAGATTTGTAACCTCACGTGTGCTCTCTCCTAGGATATTCCATGTGAACCTGAGAAAAATGTGCATTTTACTGTTGTTGGGACAAGCTCTTTTTGTTTGTTTTATTGTGTGTTTGGTATACAGTGTCACTCAGGCCAGCAATTTCCTTATTGATCTTCCATTGGGTTTATCTATTCATTACTGAAGGTCGAGTAATGAAGTCTACTATTACTATTTATCTCTCCCTTTGATTCTGTCAGTATTTGCTTCACATATTTAGGGTCTCTGATGGGCATATATGTTTATAATTTTAATTTTAATCCTTTAGCTAATATATATCTTTTGAGGAGTTTAATCCACTTATATTTAAAATAATTATGGATAAGGAAAGGGTTTATTATTGCCATTTTGTTATTTGTTTTCTGAATGTCTTATAATTTATTTATATCACATTCTCTTTTGCCTTTCTACATATTTTTATAGTGATACATTTTGATAACTTTCTCATTTTCTTTAAGGTATATTCTGTAGACATTTTCTCTGTGTTTACAATGGGAATCACAACTCAATTACATACAAAAAAATTCTTGTCTTTTATAAAACTGCTCTCACCTTGTATTTTTGTCACCCATGTCACAAATTGTCTTTATATAGTGTTACCCATGAATACAGCTTTGTACTTTTTCTATTTTTGTCTTCTAAATCCTATAAGAGAATAAAAAGTGAAAATACAAGACAAAATTACAATAAAACTGGTATTTATATTTGTCCATTCATTTAGTTTTACCAGAGAAATTTTTATTTTCATATGGCTTTAAGTTACTATTAATATTCTTTTATTTTAACTTGAATAATTTCCTTTAGCATTTCTTCTAGGGCAGTTCTATTGGTATTGAATTCCCTCAGCTTTTGTTTTTCTGGGAATGTCTTGATTCCTGCTTCATTTTTAAGGAGAGTTTGACAGATATGAATTTTGGGTTAATATTTCTTTTCTTTCAGTAACTTGAATATATTATCCTACTGCCTTCTAGCCAATAGAGAAATCTGAGAATATTATTTAGGATCCTTTTACAATTCACTTTTATCTTGTTGCTTTCAAGATCTCTGTCTTTGAACAGTTTGATTTTTAAGAGTTTTTCCTTCCTGGAGTTCATTTAGTATCTTATATTTTTGTATTTATGTATCTCCTCAAATTTGGAAGTTTTCAGTCATTATTTTCCTTCTTCTTTTTTATTTGCCACTGGGGATTCAACCTAGTGGGGCATTACCACAGATCCACATCCCCAGCCCTTTTTATATTTTTATTTTGTTACAGGGTCTTGCTAGGTTGCTTAGGACCTTGCTAAGTTGCTGAGTCTGGCTTTAAACTTGTGATCCTCCTGCTTTAGCCTCCAGAGCCACTGGGATTACAGGCATGTACATTTCATCCAGCTTCAGTCATTATTTTTCAAATAAACTCTTCATCTGTTTGTACCTCTCCCCTAATATGTGTATTGGTCTGTTGGATGGTGTCACATAAGTTCCTTAGGTAATGCTTAAGTTTCTACATTTTTTCCCTTGATAATTTCAATTAAGTTCTCTTCATGTATGTAGATTCTTTTCTCTTACCTGTTTGACTCTTCTAATAAGCCCTGCTAGTGAATTCAGTTATTACACTTCTTAGTTCCAGAATTTCTATTTAGGTGAATTTCTGTTTGGGTATTTTATCTTTGTTTATATTCTCATTGTGTTCTTTATTGTTTTCTTGATTTCCTTTAGTTCTTTGCCTACATTCTTTGTTAGCTCTTTAAGTGTATTTAATGCACTTTAAAAATCTTTGTCTAGTAAATCTGAAGCCTATGTTTCAGTTGAGTTGGTTCCTGGAAATTATTTTCCTTTTAATTAGCCTGCTTTTTTTTCATACCTTGTGATGCCTACCTATTTTGGAAAACTTGGCTTTTCTCAATTTTTGCCAACTGGCTTCACATAGACAAAAACCTTCACTAATTAGCCTGGCTTAAATCATTAAGGTCTTCCCATGGCTTTTCTGGGCATGTGTCTGCCCTAGGCCTGTAAGTGTTCTTTTTCCCCCAATTATCTTATACACATGGCTACTTCCATTTGTGTTAATATCACTAAGTCCCACCCCTGCTTTCCCTTGAGAACTTAGATGTTCTCTTGTGTAAAGATACCCATAAATTTTGCCCCCAGGCACCTGAAGGTCTGAAATCTCCTGCAATTTTCACATGCCATAGTGGCTTCCACTGCTTTGAGCAGCCTCCAACCTGGTATATAAACTGCCACTATAACTGTGCAAGATCTGAGTCACATAAGACTTATCAGTCTCTTGGAGATTCACAGACTATATCCGGAATATTGCAAGCAGGTTTCACTCTTTCTGATCCAAGGGAGGTAACAGGAGTTGACTAGTTTCTGCAGTAGTGATGAGGTACAATGAAGGTGAACACAGTGCCATAAAATATAATATTCTAGGAATGGATTTTTTTCTGATTGGGTATTTACTTGCTTGGTGCAGATTCTTGGCTTGTGTCTAGAGCACCCGCCAAATGATTTCAGGCAGTTTGTTGTTTGCTTGATATTTTCATGAGGGGGACTGAGAGCCTAGATCTTCCTAGCCCACCATCTTACTGTAGCACAAAATTTGATGTTTTCATCATTTTTATTTTGAAGAGGTCTTTTAATTTGTTTGCCTGTCTTTCCTGTCTGTCTTTTCCTTTGGTGCCTGTGATGAGAGAACATTTAAATTGTTTCTAGGTTGAAATGTATTTTTATTTTCTAGTTTTCTTATTAATTTCTAGTTTTATCAAAGATCCTGCTTTCTATATTTTTTATTGTTTAATATTTTACCTGGCTGAATATATACTCATTTTGTTCTGAATATTTCAATTGAACTTGAAGGTTTATTTTCTGTTCTTTGGGTAAGGAATGCATATCTACAAGTTATCTGTTTTTTTTTTTTTTGTTGTTGTTGTTGTTGTTTGTTTGTTTGTTTGTTTGTTTTTAGTATAGATGGACATAATACCTTTATTTTATTTATTTATTTTTATGTGGTGCTGAGGATCAGACAGTGCCTCACATACGCCAGGCAAGCACTCTACCACTGAGCCACAACATCAACCCCAAGTTATTTCTGTTAATATCTACTTTTTTCACTCCCTTAATGTAAATAAGGGAAGAGCTTGCAAGAACATACAGAAAGGGTCCTAGTGGGAATAACTTCAAGGCCATTCCATCATTCTTCATTCCTGTCAAAGTGCCGTTGTTGTTATGAATCGTACTCGGGAGAGAACCCAGAACATGCATGTGCTAGGTCTGTGCGCTGCTACTGATATACACCCTCATACTCCCTGTCATACCTTTCATGTGACAAATATTTCCTATTTCATGCTCAGGAAGTTTCAAGCTGGATTTTTGTCATGTACAGCAAGGCCATTGATTATGACAATATTCTTTCCCATTAATACTTTCCCTGTCTTTAGTGTTTGCCAATCTGTATTTTCTCCTCATCTTTATTTCTTCAATTCTTTCTTTTTTTTCTCCCAAATTAAATATAATTTTTCAAACTGCCTCAAATTCTTTGCAAAGAAAAACAACAAACTGCCTGAAATCAAATAACTTCAGATAGGCTACTTTTTAGCCTCTGCTACAGCTGTTGTAGTGGTAGTTTGTGATATATATAAAAGGGCAACTTGGTTTCTGTAGTCTGTTTCAAAAATCAAAGGAGATATGATGCATTTAAAAAAGGTTTGCCTTCTAGGATTAATATTTTCAAAGTGACCATACTACAAATATAGGAGAGCCGAATGTCCTGTAACCCCAGCCTGAGACAGGAGGGTCACAAGTTCATTGCCAGGATTAGCAATTGAGGGACACCTTCTATAAAATCCCCCTGTTCCTGCTTATGGGCAGAATCACAGCCTTTGGGACAGGAGTCCCATGTGTTTCTCCTTCCTCCTTCAAACAATGGTGACTCAACATGATAGATATGTGACAGGGTTGGAGAATTATAATGTTTTTCTCCTGGACAGCTGTCAAACCTATAGTAGGACACATCCATCCATCCCACATGGAGAATTTCTACAGGATCCTCAAGGAAAAAAACAGAATAGAAGGAGTGAGTCCCAGAGACTCTTCCATGGGATCAAACCTCTCTTTCTTGCACTCTTTTCTTCTTAGAAATGAAAACTCAAATTTTAAAGAAATAATAGCAAACCAAAAAAAAAAATCAAGAGTTAATAAATGGAATGGTATCAAACTAAAAAGCTTCTTCTTAGCAAAGGAAACAACCAAGAATGTGAAGAAAGAGCCTACAGAATAGGAGTAGATCTTTACTGCCTGCACCTCCGATAAAGCATTAATGTCCAGGATATATAAAGAAATAAAAAAAAAACACCAAAAAAACAAATAACCCCATCAATAAATGAGCAAAGGAACTGAACAGTCACTTCACAGAAGGAGAAATATGATCAGTCAACAAGTATATGAAAAAATGCTCACCATCTCTAGCAATTATAGAAATGCCCTAGAGATGGAAAAAAAAGAAAAAGAAAAAATATTTGCCTTTAAAATAGTTAAAATAAGTAATTTCAACTAGGGTAAATGCTAAGCCTCAATTATTTAGAATGTTCACTATGTGGAAGTGTATATCCACTAATATGGCCAGACAGCTGTTTTCAATATAGTGAATAGTATGTTACAAAGTTCATACAACTGAAAAGACAACCAAGAGTGGCTTGACAGCTGTTATTTCAGTGTTAGTGTTTTTTAAATTGACACAATATTTGTACATATTTGGGGCCTTCAATATATGTGTACAATGTATAAGGATCAAATAAGAGCAATTAGCATTTTCATCTCCTCAAATGTTTATCATTTCTTTTTTTTATTATTGGTTGTTCAAAACATTACAAAGCTCTTGACATATCATATTTCATACATTTGATTCAAGTGGGTTATGAACTCCCATTTTTACCCCATATACAGATTGCAGAATCACATCGGTTACACATCCATGTTTTTACATACAGCCATATTAGTGACTGTTGTATTCTGCTGCCTTTCCTATCCTCTACTATCCCCGTTTATCATTTCTATGTGTCAAAACTTCATTGTTTCCTTTTCAAGTTATTTTATAATATAACTTATGTTGTTGTAGACTAATTACCCTATTGTCCTATAGAATTCTAGAACTAATTCCTAATTTTTATTTAACTGTGTTTTGTTATCTGTTATTTAACCTCTTTTATACTCCTTCCATTCCACCCTTCTTTTTCTCTAGCGATCACTATTCTACTATCTTCATCTGCAAGGTCAACTTTTTCGGCTTGAGTGTGAACATGAGGCAGTCATCTTTCTGTGACTTGTCTCATTTCATTTAACACAGTGTTCTCCAGTTCCATCCATGTTGCTACAAGTGACAGGATTTCAATCATTTAACAATTAAATAATATTTCATTGCATATATATGCTGCATTTTAATCCATTCCTCAGTTGATTCTCTATATTGGCGTTTGTAAATAGTGCTGCAATAAACAAGCAAGTATAGGCATCACTTTGATATAATGATTTTATTTATATAAATATATTTTTATGTATTATATTTTTATATATAAATATTTAATACATATGCAATAGTGGGATTGATGAATTAAATGGTAATTCTATTTTTAGTTTTATGAAGAAACTCAATATTATTTTCCATAGTGGTTGTACTAATTTACATTCCTGCCAACATTGCATAAGAGTTCCCCTTTCTCTGCATACTAACACTTACCTTTTTTTCTTTTTTTACAGTATCCATCCAAACTGGAGTAAGATTATCATCATGGTTTTGATTTGCATATTTCTGATGATTAGTGATATTGAACATTTATTTATATATCTATAGTCTGTATAATTCTTTTTGAGAAATGTTTATTCAGATCACTTGCCCATTTAAAAATCAGATTTTTTAAAAAGAAATGTTGAGTTCTGTATATATTCTGGATATTAATCCCCAATTAGATGAATAGTTTGAAGATATTTTCTCCCATTATGCATGTTTTCTCTTCCCTGTTTTTTTCTTTCTGTAGAGAAACTTTTTAGTTTGTCTATTTTTGCTTTTGTTGCCTGTGCTTTAGGTATTCTATTTGAAAAATCATTGCCTGTACCAATGTTTTGAAGAGTTTGCCCTGTTTTCTTCTAGTAACTTCAAAGTCTCAGGTCTTACATATAGCACTTTCATTTTGAGTTGATTTTTATATATGGAAAGAAGTAGGAATCTAGTTTTATTCTCCTGCACATAAATAGCCAGTTTCCCCAGCATTACTTATTGAAGAGGTTACCCCTTCTCCATTGTATGTTATTGTTGACTGTAATCTTTTTTTCTTAATTTTTTTTGTAGGAGGAAAATTTATTTGGTGCTCAGTTTCAGTGGTCTCAGTCCATAGATGGCTTGTTCCATGGCTTTAGACCCAAGGTGAGGGTGTGGAGGAGGAAGAGGAAAGCAGCTTTAGACAGGACAATCAAGAAGCAAAGCTTGGTGACTGTCTTACCTTTTGCATCACTATGACAAATACCCAATAAGAACAGCTTGGATAAAAGTTTATTTGGGATTCACTATTTAGAGATATCAGTCCACTGATGGCTGACTCTATTGGTATGGGCCAAGGGTGAGGCAGAATATCATGGGGGAAAGGTGTGGTGGGGAAAGATTCTTCAGCTCATGGCAGGGTCAGAAAACAGGTGGGGAGTGGGGAGAGGAAGGGGCCTTAGCAAAGATGCACCCTTCCAGGACACTCCCCACCTGCCTACAGTTAGCATCCAGTCATTTAAACCAGGATAGACTAATGAGGTTACAACTCTCATGATATAATTATTTTACCTCTTAATATTAACAGGAACTTTGGGGGACATCTTATACCCAAACCATAACAGTGCCTGTGATAGTGAATTAATTTTTGGATTCTTTATCCTATTCTACTGGTCTTTGTGTTGCTTCTTAATGTCAGTACCACACTGTTTTGGTTACCATAGCTCTGTGGTATGTTTCAAAGTCAAGTATTGTGAATCTCCAGCTTTGTTCCCTTTGCTCAGAATTGCTTTGGCTATTTCAGGTCTTTTATAGTTCTATATGAATTTTGTGGTTGTTTTTTCCTATTTCTATAAAGAATGTCATTGGTATTTTGATGGAAATTTCTTTGGATTCATGTTTTAAAAAGTAACAGCTTTATTAGGTTCAACTGCTGTACAGTAAGTGGCATCTGTTTAAAGTATATAATTTTCAAAGTTTTGACACATGGATAAACCCATAAAACCATCACCTCAATCAAGATAATTAGCATATCCTTTGCCCCAGAATTTCCTCGTGCCATTTCATAAATCTCCCATCCTGTCGCTTACCTTACCCATCACCCCAAAGCTAATCAACCACTTATTTACTTTGTCACTATAGATTTAATTTTCACTTTCTACAAAGGGAATCTTTTTAGGGGGGTGTTTTAGTCAGCTTTTTTAACCACTGTGACCAAAAGACCTGACAAGAACAAATTTAGAGGAGAAAAAGGTTATTCTGGGGCTCACGGTTTTAGAGGTCTCTGTCCATGACAGCCAGCTCCATTCCTGGAGGTGAGAGGTGGGGCAGAACATCATGTCGGAAAAGTGTGGCAGAGGGAAGCAGCTAGGAACGTGGCACCCAGAAAGCAGAGAGAGCTCCGCTCAACAAGGATAAAATATAAACCCCAAAGCCACACAGCCCATGACCTACCTCCTCCAGCCACACTCTATCAGCCCACAGGAACCATCCAGTTAATACCTATCAGTGGATTAACACACTGATTATGTTAATGTTCTCATACCCCAATCATTTCACCTCTAACCTCTTTTACATTGATTGACACATTAGCTTTTGTGGGATACCTCATATCTAAACCATAATGAGGGAGTTTCTTTCATTCTGCATAATTATCTCCCAATTCATCTGTGGTGTTGCATGTATCAATAACACATTCCCTTTTTTTGATGAGTAACATACCATTGTATGACTATGCCAATGTTTTACCCATTTATATGTTGATAAGCATTTGGATGATTTTCAGTGTGGACTATAAAGCTTCTATGAACATTCATATACAGATCTTTTTATGAGTGTATGCTTTATCTCTTGATTATTCATCTAGGAATAGAATGATCTATTTAGTCTATTTAATTTTAATATTTGTATTAATTTGCATGCTACAGATTGGATTTGGAGTGCCTCCCAAAAACTCATTTGTTGAAAGCTTGGTCCTTTGTTGGTGGCAATATTGGGATGTGGTTGAAACTTTGGGTTGGGGTAGTTGGAGAAAGTAAGTCACTGGGTGTGTCCTGGAAGGATACATCTTGTCTTGGACCACTTCCTCCTGTATTTTGCTTCTGTTAGTCATGAGGTAAGTAGCTTTGCTCTGCCACACCCTCCCTTCCAAGAAGTTCTGCCACACCACATACCCAGAACAATGGAATCAAGTGACCATAGACTAAAATCTCTTGCCGCAGTCTGGCTGGGCTCAAATGCCGCAGTCTGGCTGGGCACACAATCACGAGCCACCACACAGCTTGTAGATTCAAACAGCAACTCTTTATTCCCGAACTCACACCAGCCGTCTACAATCACGTTCTGGGAAAATCCACGTTCTCTGCCCAAATCCACCTCCACTGGGCTTCTGTCTTCCAAAAAATACTGTCTGAATCCCATGAGAACTCAAGGGGAACTCAGGCAGCAGGATACGCCCTATTCCCAGCAGGAATAATCTTAAACCTGGAACGCCCTAAACTGGAACGCCCTAAACCCAATTATCCTAAACCGGGAACACCCTAATCCGCCCTGGTCCTTGAGCAAGGTCACCTACATTCAATGTCACTGCAAAATGTCCTATTTCCACAAGTCCTTCCACTAAGCAACATGGGGTACGCTGGCAAGGAAATTGTCATACCTACTTGGCTAATGGCTCCCAGCATCTCCCCCCTTCTGATTAATTAAACAACAAGCAATGTGGCTTAAGGACCGTGCCTGGTAGGTTGTCCAATTCAACATATGGTTCTTACCCGTCATGGGAAAAACTGACCTTTAGGCGTCAGCCTCCTGTCTTAGGTTGATACCACTGCAATTGGATCATACCCATCACTGACTACCGGTCCAGCATACAGCCATACTTGTGGATAGGTCTATGCACCAGTGGGGGGGTGAGGTACTTTGCCTCACCTCTGTTGGCCCCCAAATTTGGCCTTGGTGCCAGTGGGGGAGTGAGGTTAATGTGGCTTAAGGACCGTGCCTGGTAGGTTGTCCAATTCAACATATGGTTCTTACCCGTCATCGGAAAACTGACCTTTAGGCGTCAGCCTCCTGTCTTAGGTTGATACCACTGCAATTGGATCATATCCGTCACTGACTACCAGTCCAGCATACAGCCATTGGCCCCCAAATTTTAGACCATCACTAGCAGAAGGGAGGAGGATACAGAAATGCCACAACACCAAGCCAATTGACGGCTCCTTGGGAAAAATTGCATCACTGGTGACACCATCAGCAAAGATATGCCAGCACTACCACAATTAACATGGGGTGCGCTGGCAAGGAAATAAAAATTGCATCACTGGTGACACCATCAGCAAAGATATGCCAGCATTACCACAATTTGCTGCACCAAACAATAAGTTACATAGTCCAGGCAAGTTCTGCAAGCAGTTCAAAGCGGAGGAATCTATCAATATGTCCATTTCCTCCCAAAATCCGTTTCCTCCCAAAGTAAGTTAACTCCTTGATTGAGCATTACTTGTTGAGTTACATTCATTGATGCATCAGTTTATACAGTTTACTGTGATAGCTATCATAGAAGCTGTAGTTTGGTTTTATCTTTGTCTTCACCGGCACTGGGATGAAGATAGGAATTCTGGCAATGATGCTAAAGAGACATTATCCTGAAAAGAATTATTAAATATAATGAAAAGGAAAGGTGAAAGTAAACAAACAGATCTGTTAACCTACTTTAAAAACAATCCTTAACAGCTGTTTACCTAATTTAAATTAAACCATTTAAATCACGTGAATAAAAAAATAATAATAATAATTCGGATCCATTTTTTCATGAGTGCTCCTCATATAAGACATATGGACATACGCACATACAGACATACAACACAAAACACAAGAGTGCACACAAACGTACAACACATAAGAAAATAGTAAAGGCCTTGTAGCTTTACCTAGGTGAAATCTCCATTGCAATGTTTAAAAACTTCACAGTTAAAAAATAAAACTGATCAGAAAAACATTAACCTAGGTTTGTATGAGCTCAAAAAATAAAATAGAACTTTATGATGTGGGAAAAATGCAATAATAAAATAGATATTGAAAAAAGCACCCTGGTTAATCACTATCACAGATGTAAGAATGGCCAAGCTGGAGTTCTGGATATCAGCTGTTATGGATTTGAGTCAAATCATCTTCTTTTCGATCTGTAGAAATTGTTTCAGTTAATCTCTCTGGAATCCAAATCGGCTGCTGTTCTCCATGTGGAAAAACACAAACAGACCCCCGACTCCAGACAATCACTGGGTCAGGACCTTTCCATTGTCCTGTTAGAATATCTTTCCAAAGTACTTTAGGCTTATGTACATTTTTTGGATACATATGCCTTTCCGCAGCACTAAGTCCTGATGAATCCAAATTTAAAAAGTTTAGAGTAAAAAGCGTTATTTTAAGTTTATCTTTGGGGGATATATACCCCCTTCCAATTCCCTCTTTTTGCTTTAATAAGTACGTTTTAATAGTTTGATGAGCTCTTTCAACTATGCCTTGTCCCTGTGGATTGTATGGGATTCCTGTTATATGAGTAATACCAAATGATGAGCAAAATTGTTTAAAAGAGGTAGAGGCATAGCCAGGACCATTATCGGTTTTTAACTGTTTAGGAATACCCACAGTGGCAAAATTTTGTAAGCAATGAGCTATAACATCTTTAGTTTTTTCTCCGGCATGAAGGGAGCCCATCAAAAATCCAGAAGAAGTATCAACTGTAACGTGTAAATATTTTAATTTTCCAAATTCTGGCAAGTGTGTGACGTCCATCTGCCAAATATGGTTAGGTATCAGTCCTCTGGGATTGACTCCAAGATTAACTTGTGGTAAAAATGTCACACAATTTTGACATTGTTTTATTATATGTCTGGCTTGTTCCTTAGTTATTTTAAAATGCTTTTGTAAAGTATTAGCATTAACATGAAACCTTTTATGAAAATTTGTAGCTTCTTCAAATGTAGAGAAAATATGTATGTCATGTGTAGTTTTATCTGCTAAATCATTGCCTAAACTAAGGGCTCCAGGCAATCCTGTATGTGCCCTAATATGTCCTATGAAGAATGGATCTTTTCTGTCCCAGATTAGACTTTGTATAGTGGAAAACAAAGAGAAAACAGTAGAAGAAGGGGAAATCCTACCAGCATCTTCAAGAGATACTATAGCATTAACTACATACTGACTATCAGAAAATAAATACAGAATCTTTAAACATCAAAAAAGCTTGTAAAACTGCATTAATCTCTACCTTTTGAGCTGATTGTTTGGGTACTAAAAATGTAAAAGTTCGATCTGGGGTAACTACTGCTGCTGTACCATTATTAGACCCATCAGTGAATATATTTGGAGCATTCATGATAGGTGTTTTTCTTGTCATTTTAGGAAAAACTACAGGATGCTTAGACCAAAAAGACAACAAAGGATTAGATGGTAAATGATTATCAAATGTAACATTAGATTTACACATGATTATTTCCCAAGTATTTAACTCATTAGCTAACTCATCAATTTGATCCATAGTATATGGAGTAATAATTTTATTGGGAGAAATTCCAAACACTCCCTTCGCTGCTTTTATTCCTTTGAGTATTAATTGTCCTACAGCCTCAGGATACCTAGTAAGAATAGTGTTAGGAGAATAAGATAAATATATCCACAATAATGGACCTTCTTGCCAAAATACTCCTGTAGGAATATTTTTTGTTGGTAGTACAATAAATAATAAAGGCAAACTTATATCAATTCTATCCAAATGTATGTTTTCCATATATGTTTCAATAATTTTTAATGCCTTTCGTGCTTTAGGAGTTAACATGCAGGGTGAATTTGGATCTGATGGACCTTTTAGAATATCAGATAAAGGTCCCAACTCTCCTGTTGGTATACCTAGATAAGGCCTTATCCAATTTATGTCTCCCAATAACTTTTGAAAGTCGTTAAGTGATTTGAGTTGATCTACTCGTATTTGAATTTTTGGTGGACGGACCATGGTTGAGGATAATAGAACTCCTAAATAATTAATTGGAAAATGTAATTGTACTTTATCTATTGCTATCTCTAGATTATAATTTTTTAATAAGTTTGTAAGTGTGGCATAACATTCCAGCAATATGTTTTTATCTTTATGTGCCAATAATACATCATCCATATAGTGAAATATTTGTAGATCAGGATTTTGATTTCTAAGTGGCTGGATTGCTTTGTTAACATATATTTGACACATAGTTGGACTGTTAGCCATCCCTTGAGGGAGTACTTTCCATTCATATCTCTGATCAGGACCTTCATGATTTAGTGCAGGGATAGTAAATGCAAAACGTGGACTATCCTCGGGATGAATTGGAATTGAAAAAAAACAATCTTTAATATCTATAGCTAAAACATGCCAGGTTTTTGGCAAAGCAGACAATTGAGGAATCCCTGATTGAGCAGGTCCCATAATAACCATCTCATTATTAATGGCTCTTAAATCTTGCAATAATCTCCATTTACCAGACTTTTTTTTTGATGACAAAAATGGGAGTATTATGGGGAGATATGGAAGGTTGTATATGTCCTTCCGCTAATTGTTGTTTGACCAGATCATGGGCTACTTGTGTCTTTTCTTTAGTCAGGGGCCACTGAGGAACCCACACTGGTCTTTCTGATTTCCAAGTAATTTTGATTGTCTCAGTGGCCCTTTCTGAAAATCCAACCCATGTCTGTCTGTTCCTTGATCTATTTGTACTGGTGCTGCTATACCTTGCCCTTGTTTTCCTAATCTTTTTTCTTTCCTAAAGCCTTGTCTAGCCCTAGTAGTGGGCGCATTAGGATTGATGTTATTTGTTAACGTCAAACCTAATTGATCTAGGACATCTCGTCCCCATAAATTTATAGGAAGATGATCCAATACATATGGCTGTATAGTTCCTTCACATCCTTCAGGATCCTTCCAATCTAATATCATAGAACTTCTATGGGGATTAGTCGCCACTCCTAGGCCTCGAAGCGTTTGAGTGGCTTGTTGTAATGGCCAATGTTTTGGCCATTGTTGACGAGATATGATGCTAAGGTCAGCTCCTGTGTCCAGTAGTCCATTAAACTCATGACCTTGAATATTTAGTTTTAGCATTGGGCGAGAATCTAAATTTAAAGACAACATAGCCCAATCTACACCTGTGGAGCCTAATCCCCTGGAACCTCTTTCTACACTACGACTACGAAATTTATTATGTAGGCTGGGTATTATTAACAACTGTGCTATTCTATCTCCAGGTGAAATTACTGATATACCTCTTGGAGAACTAGCTATAATTTTTATTTCACCTACATAATCGGGATCAATTACCCCAGGACTTATCATAAGTCCTTTTAATGTAGATGAACTACGTCCCAATAATAAGCCTACTGTTCCTTGGGGAAGAGGTCCTTTTACTCCTGTGGGAATGATTTGAACTCCCATCTCTGGAGTTAATACTGCTCTGGCAGAGGCGCAGATGTCCAACCCTGCGCTCCCTCGGGTTTGTCTGATGAGGGATTTAATGGACAATGTGTCCTGGGCACTACCCTGATGGTGTTGCTGGGTTCCTCCACTGCCCCGTATATTTGTGGTTGTGGGCCCCGGGGCATTGGGCCCCCCTGTCCGTTTTTTGGCAATGGAGCCTGATGCCTTTCTCCACGATATCGTGGATAAATACCTGGTCTTTGTCCGTTTTTTGATAAGGGAGTACCCTCTATGGTGGTTTGAGAACGGCATTCATTAGCCCAATGTCTCCCTCTACGGCATCGTGGGCAAATACCCGGTATTCTATTCCTTTGATACCTACTTTTGTTAAACCCTCCTCCTATGGGGCAATTCCTTTTAAAATGTCCTGTTTGTTCACAATCATAGCATGTTTTTGGCCTGGCATCTAAAGCCTGTTGTACTGCAGCTGCCAAGACTTGCCCTTATTCATTAATATCTCTACATAATTTAATATATGTGTTTAAATCTTCATGTCTCCATGGTCTAATAACCTCTCTGCAGCAATGATTTGCTTGGTCATAAGCCAGTTGTTTTATTAATGGCATTGCTTGTTCTGTATCCCCAAAAATTTTGGCAGCCGTTTGAATTAGCCTATCTACAAAGTCAGCGTAAGGTTCATTAGCTCTCTGTATTACCTTAGATAGCTGACCTTGTAAATCTCCATGTCCTTGTAAAGTCTTCCATGCCCTAACTGTGTCTGCAGCAATTTGTGCATATATAGCAGGATCATATTCAATTTGTTGCCGTTGACCCTCATAAGGTCCTTTTCCTAACAACATATCTAGATATCTTTGAGGGTAACTGGCTGCTGCATTTCACCTAGCTGTTTCCGCGCAAAATTCCTCATTGGCAACCTTCCTTAACAAATATTGTCCTCCATTTAGTACAGATTTACACATGCTAGCCCAATCTGCTGGCGTCATGTCCAAGTTAGTAATGGACTCGACCATGCTTACCGTGAAGGGAGCTTGGGGACCATAGGTTGTTACAGCCTCCTTTAACTGCTTCACTGTTTTAAAATCTAAAGCACGGTGAATTCGCTGCCCTCCTACCTGTTCAAGTACAGGGCATGCTAACCTTTGAGGTCCTGTCTCAGGATCCCATTTATCAACTACGGGGTTTGAGGGCCACTCAGCTGTCTCCATCGGTGGGGCTGTTGGTTGAATTATGCGCTCTTGTGATAAAACAGAGTTAGTAACAGCCTCCTGTTGTGGCCTTTTTCCTAACAACCCCTTTTCCTTTAAATTTTCTTCCTCTGTCTGACTAGCTCGAGAGACCTTCTCTTTTGCTTGATCTAAAATGTCTTTCTCCATGGTCTGAACCTCTAACAATTTACTTAACATCTTTTCGGTTTGTTTTTTACTAATTTCTAATCTACTATAAAGATAACGCAACCCAATAAGATAACACAAAACAAAACCGAAACTGAATGAAACAAAATGGAATAAAAAATCGTTGTATCAATTTTCTCTTCCTCAGGGCCGACAAACTTCAAACCTTTAGTCAACCATTTTTTCCAGTTTGCCTGAGAAATTTCTAGGGATAGGCAGCTTGAAACAAAAACAAGATAAATCAAAACAAGAACGCAGTTTTTTTTTTGAAATGGTCACCCATTCTTTTGCTCTTCCTCAGGGGCGAGCAATTTCACTTACCTCCAAGCTTCAGAAGTTCCCCGCACGGGCCGCCAAATGCCTCAGTCTGGCTGGGCACAAATGCCGCAGTCTGGCTGGGCACACAATCACGAGCCACCACACAGCTTGTAGATTCAAACAGCAACTCTTTATTCCCGAACTCACACCAGCCGTCTACAATCACGTTCTGGGAAAATCCACGTTCTCTGCCCAAATCCACCTCCACTGGGCTTCTGTCTTCCAAAAAATACTGTCTGAATCCCATGAGAACTCAAGGGGAACTCAGGCAGCAGGATACGCCCTATTCCCAGCAGGAATAATCTTAAACCTGGAACGCCCTAAACTGGAACGCCCTAAACCCAATTATCCTAAACCGGGAACACCCTAATCCGCCCTGGTCCTTGAGCAAGGTCACCTACATTCAATGTCACTGCAAAATGTCCTATTTCCACGAGTCCTTCCACTAAGCAACATGGGGTACGCTGGCAAGGAAATTGTCATACCTACTTGGCTAATGGCTCCCAGCAATCTCTGAAACAGAGGGCCAAAATAACTCTTTTCTCCTTTTATTTTTCTCAGATATTTTTCACAGCAATGGAAAGCTGACCAACACATTGCATTTTCCTAATGACGAATAATGTTGAGCAATCTTCCCTGTAATGACTGGATATCCATATATGTTTTGTAACAAAGCATTTTGTCAAATGTTTTACCTTTTAAAAAATTGAGTAGTTTTCTTACTTTCAAGAATTATTTTTAAAAACTGGATATAGGGCTGGGAATGAAGATCAATGGTAGAGTGCTTGCCTAGCTTTGCAGGAGGTCCTGAGTACAATCTCTAGTACACACATACACACATACACACATATCCTGCATCAGATATATAATTTGTAAATATTTTCTCCAAAGTTGTGGCTTGCCTTTTCTTTCTCTAATCATTATTTTTTGAAGAGCAGAGTTTTTATTTTTTATGAAGTCCTATGTATTAGTTTGTAATTTTATGGATTGTACTTTTTTTCAGATTTATGAACTTTTATTTATTGGAAATTTTATTTATGAGGAAGAAGATAGAAGTAAAAAATTGAAGGAAGAGTGAAAGATGGAATAATACATTTTGGATGTTAGTGGAAGAAAATAAAGAGAATCAGGGGAAACAGGTAAGTGAGAAAAAAATATATATGAAGTAAAAATTTTAAAAAATTAAAAATAGAATGAAAAAATAAAAGAATACAAAAAACCCAAATATACTATTCAGACAACTCAGTCCTGAATAAGCTGATGCATGAAAAAATAATTGGTGGTAGAAGTGTGAGAGAAAAAAGAAAAAGAAAATAAATGATCTCGATGATGAATTGAACAACTGGTTCTTTTGGAGTTCAAAAGTTTCTCAGCTTCCCTTCTTAGCAGTTAGGTGGAGTTGTCTGTAGTATGATGTTTGCTCCACCCTCAGGCTGGGGTTGCTAGGGTGAGAGGGTTAATCCTGGAGGTGGAAGGCAGTGTTTAGGCTTAGGTGGGCTCCAGTCTCTTTGTTAAATGCCAGTTGGTCTGGAGATTTTTAAATCAGCACACCTCCAGGGTCCAGCAAATGGGTTCCTGTAGCTGCCAGCCCATGCACCACAGCTACAAAATGGTTCCTTCTGCTGTCTTCTGCACTCCACTGGGAGAGATGGTGGCGTATTTTCCATACAAGGATATTGTGTAGCACAGCTTACTGTTTAGTCTGGTAGTGACTCTGATCTCTAAACTCTGTACCCCAACATGCATGCCTCAGTCCTCCTGAGAATGAGGGTTCCTTTAATTCCTGTATTGCTTTACTGCATTCACAGAGGGACCATTCTTGGTTGTGCCTTCAGCCACTGCTGTGGCTATGGGGCTGGGGATATTTTTCCTTATTTTATTATATCCAATCCTCTGAGTCCACAATCTATTTTGAGTTTCCAGTATTAAATTCCAGTAAATTACCCCCTAATTCTTGTTCATTCACCCACCTTGCCGAAAATCTGCCTGTCTGCTTTTCTTGGTCTCATGCCACAGAGCCGCCAGGAAAGTGACCTCTCTATTCTGCCAGCTTCCTCCTCCCTCTATGGATTGTACTTTTGGTATCAGGTAAGAAATCTTTGACTAGGCCAAAATCACAAAGGTTTTTTCTTACGTCTTTCTAGAAGTTTTATAGTTCTAGATTTTACATTTAGACCTATGAAACATATTAAGTTAACTGTTGTATTATACTGTGTAGATCAAAGTTCAGTCTTTGACTTACGGATATCAAATTTTTCCAGAATGATTTGTCAAGACAATTGTTTCCCTATCAAATTGCTTTTAAGTCTTTATAAGGAAAACCCAAAGAAACAACACCCCCCCCCCAAACTCCTGTCTATATGTTGTCTTGATTACTGCAGCTTCATAAATCTCAGTCAGGCATTGTTAGTCTTCCAACTTTTTCTTTCTAAAGATGTTATATATCTCAATGTAAATTTTAGAACTGGCTTTTTTAATTTCTACAAAAAGACATGCTGGGATTTTGACAGGGATTACATTGAATCTATAGGTCAATTTGGGGAGAAGTGACACCTGAACAATATTGACTTTTGACATACGAATATGGTATGCTTCTCTAGTTATTTAGGTTTTTAATTTTTCCTAGCAATGTTTCATAGGTTTAACTGCCTAGGTATTTTCACTTTGCATGTTTAAATGTTGCATATTTTTAATGCTATTGATTGTTGATAGTATATATAAATAGCTGATCTTTGTGTTATCTTTATTACTCGTCTTGTGTTCTGCAACTATGTTAAATTAACTTATTAGTTCTAGTAACTTTTTTTAGATTCCACTGGATTTTTTTTTAGAGTTTATCCTCCAAACAAAAAGTTTTATATTCCTACTTTTACAATCTATATGCCTTTCATTTTTTCCCCTTTTCAATGGTTATTAACTTCCAATGAAATATTGAATATAGTGATACAGACACTCCTGTACCATTCAAGGTGCAATTAGCTGTAGGGTTTGTTTTTGTTTTCATAGATATACCTTACCAGGATAAAGATAATCCCTTTTATTCTTAGTTTGGTGGGAAATTTCTATACAAGATGAATGTTGGATTTTGTCAAATGCTTTTTCTCACCTGACCACTAATATCACTTGTCTTATTCTATTTGGGCGGTTACAATAAAACGCCAGAGGCACACTTTTTCTCTTTTGTGGTGCTGGGGATTGAAACCAGGACCTCATGCATGCTAGACAAGCACTACCTTTGAGCCGTTACCGAGGAGGCTGAGGCAGAAGGATCACAAGTTTAAACCTGGCCTTGACAACTTACTGATCTCCTGTCTCCAGACAAAAATTAGAAAAGGTTGGGAATATAGTTTAGTGGTAGACTGCTCTGGGGCTCCATCTCTAGTACTGGAAGAACAAAACTGAACAAAGCAAAACCAAACCAAACCAGAGGCTGAGTAGTATATAAACAAGAGATAACACATTTTCTAGAGTCCTAGAGATGAACAAGACTTGGTCTGGTGAAGGCCCACTCTCTGCTCATAGATGGAAGCTTTTAGCTGAGTCCTTACATGGAAGAGAAGGAAACTATTTGTGTGACCTTTAATAAAGGGCACCTGTTCTGTTCCTGAGGCTCCACCTTCATGATCTAAGCCTCTCCCAAAGGCCCCACCTCCCAATACCATCACACTGGTGATTAGATTTTAATGTAAGTCGGCAGACCCATTCAGACTATAGGGTCACTGCCACCCAAAGTGGCTATTGCCACCCTTATGGAATATACTGGCTCCTGTGGATTTTTGTTTTGTTTTCTATTTTGAGACAAGGTCTCACTAAATTGCTAAGGCTGATCACACTTGTGATCCTGCTGCCTTAGTCTTCCAGTGGCTGAAATTACAGTCATGCTCTACTACGACTGGCTGGCTCCTGTGAATTTTAAGGCCACTTTAGAGTCCAAGTGGGTTTGCCTATAGCCACCCCCTTCCCCACCAGTTTTTGCTAGCCAACCTTCTAGAAGCATAGGTTAAGAAACTGTTCTTTTTTTTTTTTTTAATCCTCTCATATTTTACCTCTGCAGTTTCAGGGTGATTAGCAACTAAAGACACAAAAATTGTTTCTTTGGTACAAACAGGTTTGACAACACTTTTATTCTCAAATTTAGTATCTAAATTTACTGAGTTTGTGAAAGTCTCTTGACATAAAATAGATAACATGCATAATAACTTTTAGTAATACTGAGATTGAAACTGTTTTGTCTATGCTGCATCATAGCTGAAACTATCATTGGAAAGGTAGAACAATAAGTGTGGATAACATGAGGAGAAGGAAAATGCAGATATGTTCTTTTATTCATTCTTGCCTGGTCATTAAGTGAAAGTCAAATTCTGGTTTTCATTTGTTTCTGGTAAATACTTAGGAATACAAATGCAATTTTTTACTGGCAAAAAGAAAAAAGGTCTGTGGGCTAAATTACTTCTGAAAACTATTTACATAATGATTTCCTATTTGATACCTTTATTTTCTTTGTGCAAATTTTACAAATTTTAGTTAGTTACTTAAACAAACTTCTGCCAGAAACCAAGACAAGATCGTTAATCTCATCTGCCAACAGGGAAGCAACATAAGAAATTGAAATTTCCCTTCTTAAGGCAACAGTCAGGTAAATACATTAAGCAGTCTGCTACACCATCTTCTCCAATCTAAGCAGGATAACTAAAGATATTTGCTGAATTTTAATGTCTCAAATTCTTGTTTTGACATCCCATCTTCAGGGCATCATGTTTTGTAAACAGTCTGAACTCAAGTAATACATTATCTCTTTGAGATTTAGAATTTCTCTCAAGAAAACATGTACATTTTAGTAGCCAGATCATTTTCATCTTTGCAGATTACAGAAGTAGAAATGAAGCTAGTGCTTTAATAATGCTTTTAATTATGTCCAATCTATTTACTAATGTGAGAATTTGCTGAAGAATTGAATAATATATTGCTACCTAATACGCATAGACTTTTACTCTCTCTCACTATTGGATCAACATTCACTAAACCGTGCAATGATGTCAAAGTAGGATTTTGCAGTATATTTTGTTTGCCTTAGCCAACTTTTAATCTAAACTATTGGGGGAAAGTCAGCACTCATCCAATATGTCTGCATGCTTTTGACTAGTTAACATGTTAAGAAAGGGCTGTGTTGTCCAACTATTAGATAAGCTTTCTGGCAAAGAAAAAATATTTGTCTATGAATCTGTGGGTGAAATGTTTCCAAAAAGAAATTATAAATGGCTCCTATTTTAGGTCTCTTCTATTATGAATGACAGGTTTAACATTCTTAGAACCTTAAGAATATAATGACTACGTCTTTAAAAGCCTTTAGGGATTACTGTACATTAACGAATCAGAGTCAGTAAATTATCTATAAATTAATCTTTCTAAACAGATTTGCACCCTTTTCAATTTGAAAGCTAACTTCTGAGTCTCCACTTCAGCAACTCATATCTGAAGAGCCTACATCTGTAAAAACATTTCTAATGAAAATACTGACAACCCCCAGAGAAGCAAATAAAATGAGATTTAAGTATATAGCAGCTTTTCCACAGTTACATTCCTAACAATAGTGGATTCTAATTTGATGCCAAACAGAAGTTATATAACAAAATCAGAGAGCATGATCAATCTAGTTCTTTTGATCTCAGTGAAAAATTGAGGTACTCAAGTAGTTCTGTCTCTATTTTCCCATTTTCATCAAGATGGATGAGTTACATCTTTGTCTTCCAAATCATGGAAGCAGAGGGTCTACTGGTTACCAAGAAATATCACTGTTCTCTAGAGCAGGTAACAGAAAAAGAACACTGTAGAGTCTGGGTTGCCAGGGCAATACTGTAACTGCCAAAATACAAATATCAAAGAAGGATTTAAATTTTCATGTCACAATTAAAAATTACTCAACCCAGACTTCAGTCAACGTTCTCAAATACACTAACAATGCCACAATCAACAGTGGCACTACCTACCACCAACAAAAGATACTAAGCCTCATTTAATTTCAGACTTGGTTAAAGGTGCTACACACATGTAATGAAGCATCTTTGACACCATCTTCAGGTTGGCCTGACAGGCAACCCTTTGTACAGAAAATATTCAGCATGAAAATGCTGGGTAGGCGGAGTTGAGGCAAGGTTTAAATCAACTTTCTTTCCCATTGTGGTAAAACATACAATGTTAAAGTTATTTTTTTAACCATGTTAAGTGTGTAATTCAGTGGCCTTAAGTACAAACAGTGTTTTGCAGCCAGTTCTATCCATAACCCAGAACATTTTCATCATCCCAGATAATCAGTACCCACTAAGCAGTAACTCCCCGACTCCCCACCTGCTGGTAACCTCTATTCCATTTTCTGTCTCTATGAATTTAAAACAAAATAATTCAAAAAAGCAAGATAATCTAACAGAACCCCTTACATTCAAAAAGATGTGACCAGTCATAACACAAATTCATAAACCTATCAGCGAGGCCAGGAAGCCTATTTGTCCTAGCACCCCAGTCATCAAAAATTTTTGTCTATTTTGACAGGCAGACCATAGATGATCTTTTATTTATTTCTTTATGAATTTACTAGATACTGTCATACCTGTTTGGGTTTTGCATACACTGATTCAACGGCCTCAGGATTAAAAATTGTCCAAATGACATTGTGCCCATAACTGAATGTACATGCACTTTTTTCTTGTCATTATTCTTTAAATGATGCAGTATACCTATTTACATAGCATTTACACTGTATTAGGTATTATAAGTTTCTTTTTAAGAGATGACTTAAAATATATGGGAGGATGTGTGTAAGTTATATAAAAATACCGCATCATTTTATATAATGGACTTGACCATTTGTGGACTAATCCCCCATGAACACTGAGGGACAACTGTACTGAGTGCCTACACGTGGCAGGCACTATCTTAGTTCTAGCATACAGCACAAAGCAAGACTTGGTCTCTGCCCTCACAGGACTTGCGTTCTGGTCAACTGTTTCCTATTACCCACAAACTCTCTAAAATGTGGAAAAAGTATGCAATTTTGATAAGATACCAATGGCATGGCATTTGCTTTGTATCAGCAATACATTTCCAGCATCAGATGTCTTAGAAATGTTACAGCAGAAGTTTATCTACTTTTCACTATTATTTTTGACCAACACTTTCGCAGGTGATAGATAAAACAGTTGAGCCTATTTTTAATTGATGGTACATGTTATGACCTTATGTTGGCCTTGCAGATCTATTTAATTCAACATCTGAAAATCATATAAATTTAAAAATATGAAAAAGTTATATAAAATATTATATAGTATAGAAACTAGTAAAATTATACTTTTCTTTTGGATTCCTTTTATATGAAATGTCTAAAATAGGCAAACCCATAGAGACAGAAAGTAGCTTAGTGGTTACTAGAAATAGAAGTAGGAAAAATGGGGAGTTACTGCTAATGAGTACAGAGGATTTATTTTGGGGTGATGAAAATATTTTAGTGGTAATAGTGAACAACCTAGTGAACATACAAAAAATGAAAGTATACAAAAATACTTAAAATAGTGATTTTAAGTGGTATATAAATTATAACAACGTTTTAAAAAATCATATTAAGTAGCCAGTGAACTAGACATGATAGTAGTGAAACCATGTTTTTAAAGTCCACATATAAGCTACCAGATGGCCTGACCTATAGACTGTAAGAACCAGGTGAGTACATTCTGAATTGGCTGCAGACAACTAATATGTACTAGAACGGTCTGTGAATTCAGATTCAGGCTGGGAAGTATCTGCATGGGGCAATATGTAGGGGAGAAAAATTGTCTCATTAGGCTAGACTGCTGCCTCCTCAGTTTATGCAGAGCCCCTATATATATTTAAACCATACACAAACACCCACATCTGCTTGCAGTAACACTGAACTCAAATCCAGACAGAAACTGGTGGATATCCTGTAAAGGAACTCTTAGTTTAATGTGGACATAGCACTGTTTACACTTTGCAGACATGATACACCTCCTCCCATGTAGTACATGCCAGCCTTAGATGTGGTAACTTGCAGATTTTATACATGAAAAATAATCATAGAAATTTTAAAGGCGAATTTTATTTACCTTAAAATATATGATAAAAGGTCTCCTGTTACATGTAGTACTTAAGAAATTTGTTTACCACCTACCTATCCAGTGTGGGTCATACTTGTTAACACTCAGGCATTGACAGCAATTTGGTGTAAAATTGTAAAATGCCACTTACAACTAGAATGGCTATCGCTGGAAAACTGCAAAAGGTTTTTATAAATTTCAGACACTCCTAATTTTAAGACATATAATAAGTATCTGTAATGTAATTACTTAAGAATAAACAAAAATACAGTGAGTTGAAACAGGAACAGCCAAGCACTTTTCCCAGTGTATTTAGAAACAAAATCAAGACTACTCAAGAGTTTAAAGGTGCATACAATTATGATTTTATTTGTTAAATTACAATAGCCAAAAGATGGCTTTACAGAAGGCAAAATAAACCACATGTACACTTTAGAAAAGTCCTTTTTGTTTCTTTAAATCTAAGGCCCCCTCTAGTGTTTGAAAAGTTACAAGCATCACACAATACAAACGAAGGGTAAACATTCAACAGTATTTACCAAGACCTTTCAAAACAAAAAATACTTTTGTTCCATTTATGTGGCCCAAAAATCAATGAGAGAAAATATCTAACCATAATTAATATTTCAAATTCCTGCTATGATTAATTGATTCATTATTCTCTCATTCAGTAACTTCTTTTATTTATGGCTGGGTTGTTTTTAGAACATTAATACACTGTTAAAAAGGGGGAAAATCTAATATGCATAGGGACTTTAATTTCTCAAACAAGAAATGTACTTTGTTGAAATCACAGAAAAGTAATGTTATCAAATGGCTGATTCTGCTTTTACTGAATATTGGTAAATAATATATACTTCCTAGAGTATATACTTATTATCTGGCAATCAGAATTTTTAAACTACTTATTTTAAGACCCAACCTAATCTGTGAATTTGCTAGCAAATCTTTTCAGTACTGTGTAAAAGAAGGTGGACAGTGTTGCTTTAAGGACATATTTTGGCTCTGAAGAATATGGTGTAAAGGAACTCTTAAAAATTTATACAGACATGACACTACATAAATCCAATGACTTAATCTCATGTGCTTTTGAAAAACTGATTAAAATTAGAGGGAGTAAAAAATAGTTTAGTTTCACTGTTTTTATAGCTAAAATATTTGTGTCTGTTTCCATATTCTATTAGAGAAGACTTAACAGCTCATATTTCTATCCCTGGAAAATAAAATCTCTAACAAAAGAAAATAGTGCATTCTTGAGCAGGAGACTGACAGAGAAAAATAGCTATTACTTCATGTTCTTAGATGTTGAATACACTGAAAACTTGAAAATTCAATAGTTCAAACAAGTTTAATCATTACTAACTGTATTTAAACAAATGAATAATGTCACCCAATATGTCATATGGCTTCTCGGCACTGATACCACTTGTTTTCAAATTTGTCATTTGCAGATATTACAAGTTAAGAAAAAATGGTCATCTAAAATGACTTACATTTATAAATGCCTCAACTTTTAAGATATTTACATTCAAATTGGAACAGGATACAGCATTGTTAAAGTGCAATGTATACTCTTTTGGCGCATTATGAAAAAAATATATATATAAAACTGGAAATTACTGCAGTCATTTCTCCAAGAACAAACTTAGTGAAAAGCTGTTTTGAAAGTTAGCCATCAGATTATAAACTGAGAAACACTGAAAAGTCATTTAAAATGACTATATAAAATGCAATTACAAATAAAACCAGTATGGGAGAGGTAGCATAAAGTTAGTTAAACCAAATAAATACTATACAGTAATATACAAAAATTATGCTTATAAAAATTGAAAATAGCATTTTAAAATACCAATTTTCCTCACTTTTGAGGATTTTACAATGAAATTAAAATTTAGAACTGGAGTCTTTATAAAGATTTTCCAAATGTTATTAATTACTGGCATTGTTTTTAGCCAGAACCTCTCTGATCTGTCGGTCGAGTTCACTTATTATTCGATCTTCATGATTATACACACCCGTTCTCATCAAAGTATCCCTTTCTTCTATTAGACGAGTCAAATAATCATCCAAACCTTCTTCCACCATAGAGCCATGTGGAA
The DNA here is from genome assembly GCF_047511675.1 of Marmota flaviventris. NCBI lineage: Eukaryota > Metazoa > Chordata > Mammalia > Rodentia > Sciuridae > Marmota > Marmota flaviventris. Next base: position 53,554,448 of record NC_092502.1, read on the forward strand.
CATCCATTTTTCCACTTGCAATCTCTTTGGAATCCTGGTACTGTTTTTGTTCTTGTTGTCTTAACCTGAGAAGTCAAGAACAAATGCTACTCTAGGAGGCAAAAAATAGTTTCAATTTCCTTAACAGCACTATTTAAAAACAAGATGATTCAATGATAAAGCTTTAGTAATAATTTTAGAAAGAAAACAAAAATCAATGTATCAGCCAGGGGTGGAGGCGCATACCTATAATCCCATTGGTTTGGGAGACTGAGGCAGGAGAATCTCAGGTTCAAAGCCAGCCTCAGCAAAAAGCAAGATGTTAAGCACTCAGTGAGACACTGTCTCTAAATAAAATACAAAACAGGGTTGGGGATGTGGCTCAGTGATCAAGTGCCCCTGAGTTCAATCCTCGGTATCAAAAAAAAAAAAAAAAACAATGTATCATTTGGCTAGTCAGAGTTAACATATTTATAAAAGGCAGTTTAAAAAAACAAGTTTCAAATTCTAGAAATCTTACAGCTGTATAAAAAACAATCTGCAACAATCTCATCAAAATATAATCAAAATAAGTAACATTTTTCTGTATTTTTACTTTTAAAAATGTACATATGTACTTTAAAAATGTTTTCTAAAAAATTAACAATATATATGCAATGATGTATACTATTTTCCCCTTATTTTTATAGTGAATGTTTTTCTACATCATTAAGTTTTCTTCTAAATGGCTTAATAATGTTCTATCATCTAGATGTACCTTTAATCATCCTTTATTATCTTTAGATTGTAATTAAAGCTTTGTTGTTTGGATTTAGAGAAAAATTTAATATTCAATCAACAAAGTTATTTATACCAGTTTTGGTGGATACGGCCAAAGGCCATACTATCATTGAGCTTATATTTAATTACTCAGAAAGTTAAATTCTATAAATGTCAGATTCAAAGGACATATACACTTGAAAGTTCTATATGGATGTCTTCAAGTTATGTTTTTAATGACTTCATTTGGAGATGAGGACAGGAAGCAGATGCTGCTCTAGAATCTGGGTATTTCCAATAGAATACTGTTGATCACATTGCCTTGAAAATGGGGAGATAAGAGAGGGAAAAAAAAAAAACAAGGGGGAGAAATGAATTACAGTAGATGGGGTAGAGAGAGAAGATGGGAGGGGAGGGGAGAGGAGGGGGGATAGTAGAGGATAGGAAGGCAGCAGAATACAACAGACACTAGTATGGCAATATGTAAGTCAGTGGATGTGTAACCGATGTGATTCTGCAATCTGTATATGGGGTAAAAATGGGAGTTTATAACCCACTTGAATCAAAGTGTGAAATATGATATGTCAAGAACTATGTAATGTTTTGAACAACCAACAATAAAAATTAAAAAAAAAAAAAAAGAAAATGGGGAGATAATAATAAACCAAATTTGGGTATGGGATATATTTTAATTTAGAATGTGTAGTTAAGATTCACTTTATAGTTCTCTAATAATTGGCTACAGAAGGTTGTAATTTCAACTATTCCTAAAATCCATCTTGATAAGATAAAGCAGTTAAATCTAAGTCTCTGCTGTGATACGATCTTCAGAATAAATAAGCCTAAAAGAAGCAAACCCACTTCTGAATTTGCACAAGGGGTTGGGGGTAAAGAGGAAAAACCAGTGAGGAGTGAATTCTGCTCTAAAAGAGCAAGAAGACTGGACTCCAGAGGACATGACAATGGGCAACAACTCTGAAACATGCAAATCCTACAGTTCCTCAGGAAAGAAAAGGAAACTGAAGTATACAGTCCAAGGACACCAAATATCTTCATCTGTTCTCACAGAAAAAAGTCTAAATAGGGAGAGGCACTGTTAATAAATGGTTAATGAGATACTGGTACAATTTTTTTTCCACTGATTTTGAGCAATGCATGTGGATGGGTAAGGGTAGACATCTGAACAGTTGTTTCCTCTATCTGAATTCTTATAGCCACCTTTGAGAAAGGAGTTCTTTAGGCAAATTAACAACACCCAATGCCACACTATGTACCACAAAATTTAACCACTTACCACTTCTGTTTATGCATAAAGGACAAATGCAATTTTTACAAAACTGATAGATTATCTCTATCAAATATTACTAAAATGAAAAAAAAAAACAAATCATCAGTCATGATCATAATGGAATTTTAGAACTTTGTAGCTCAAGAAACCATGAAAATTGGAAACTTGGATAACATTTCTGACAAAAGTGCTATGTCTGGATTCCACTCACATACTTCCTGCCACAAAGAACCTTCTGCTTTGTAGACCTGCTCTGTTATAAAGTTCCTTCTTGTATTGAACTTAGCATTTTCCTTTATACTTTTATTCTGCCCAAGAGGAAAATCCTACTTACCTCTTTCTAATATGGTAGCCTTCCAGATAATTGCCTAATAGTTCCCGTCTCCAAGTTTAGTACCCTTCACTCTTCTAACCAACTGGATGACATTACATAAAAGTGCTTGCTACCCTGGCAACATTCCACTGGAAGATTTCTAGGTAGCTGATTTCCTTGAGAGTGTGTGTTACATTGGTAAACACCTTAAAGAGGATTTTTGCAGTGCTGAATACTGAACACTATTTCTCTTACTGAGCTTTGGCAGCCAAGTCATACTGTTAGTAGTGGCCACTTAAATCCCCCTAGGCTTCCTCATATGAACTGTTTTACTGTCTTGCCTATCATTTAGGTGATTTTTCTTTTAATGTGTACAAAAGACTCAAGTCTCTAATATATTTAAATTGTTAATTTCCCTATATCCTAATTTATGAAGACATTAATAATATTTAATTTGTTATGATTTTCAAACTTGATAGGCAAAAATGATACCTTCATGTAAGCCATTAAAACAGTGCTTAGCACATAGCAGCTTTTTGGTTCCATATTATACATGACAGTGAAGCTTTGGAAACAAGGATTATGTTATAGTTCATTAATCTACAACATCTTCCAAGTCTACAACATTGTAGACACCAAATAAATATTTGTTAACAAATCTACGCCAAAGACCATTGCACTATTTTCCCCATGAACATAGCTGTATCAAATCTATTTAGCTCTCGTATTGCCATTCATAGCACTAACACTTTAAAATTATTTTTGTGTGACTATTTCAAGATTATTGCTAACATTGACTAAAAGGAGTTTTAAAATATAAGACATTTCCAATTTAATTATTAACATCAGTGATATAATAGCTCTTATTTATTGAGGACTTACTGTGTGTCAGGAGCTGTTTTAAGTGCTTTATGTATGCTTGTCTCACTTTTTAAATCTTTAAGACAATACTTTGAGAAATCTATAATCCCCATTAAAGATGAAAGAAATTAAATACTTAAATAACCCTTTCAAGGTCATGAAGCTAGTAAATCTTAGAGCCAGAGTTCAAATCTTATTCAAGAGACAGTATTTTTAACTACTATTCTACACTGTTATTCTCTGTAGTATCATTTCATCTTAATCACAACTTTAACAGCGTTTCATGTTAAAAAAAAAAAGTTACTAAGCAGCAGCACAAAAACTATTTACAGTAGCTACCCCTTATTCACTGTTTCAGCTATCCATGGTCAACAATGGTCGGAAAATATTAAATGCAAGAGCCCAGAAATAAGTAATTCATAAGTTTTAAACTGCATACTATTCTGAGTACCATGATAAAATCTCAGGCTATCCAGTTCATCTTGTCTAGGGACATGAATCATCCCTTAGTTCAGTTTTATTTACTACCTGCATATTACTATCCTTCCTAGCTGTCAGACCCACCATCATGGTAACCAGTATCTATGTTCAGTGAGTGCTACACATAAGCCTAGTTCTACCACAGTTCTCATGCGATCTACCTCACTTCATCTCATCACGTAGGCACCGCGTCACCCACATCATCACAAGAAGGATGAGTATAGTACAACAAGACACTTTGAGAATGAGATCACATTCATGTAACTTTCATTATGGTATGCTATCACAATTGTTTTATTAGCTATTGTTAATCTCTTTACTAATTTATAAACCTTACTGTAAATATGCATAGGAAAAACAGTATATGTAGGGTTTTGTACTATCTGCTGCTATAGGCATTTCCAGTGGGTGTGTCCTGGGATGTACATCACTTGGATAAGGGTACACTACTATATAGTCTCCCCCTCCTACCCCATGTAGCTGTATAGTCTTTCTAGAGGGCAATTTGTGTAGGGGATGCTTTTTAGCTTAATCTATCTAGTACATTTATTTATTTATTTTAATATTTATTTTTTAGTTTTAGGTGGACACAATATCTTTTTTTAATGTGGTGCTGAGGATCGAACCCAGTGCCTCACGCATGCCAGGCGAGTGCGCTACCACTTGAGCCACATCCCGAGACCCATAGTGCATTTATGTTACAACACAGCACACTTTGTTGGCTTGGACTGCCAAAGCAAAATACCATTAGACTGAGTAGTTTCAAAAACAAATTTATTTTCTCACACTTCTAGACTAGAGTTTAGAAGTCCAAGATCAAATTGTCAGCATGGTTAGTTTCTAGGGGGCCACTTTCTTGCTTTGTCTTCATATAATACCAGGAGAGGGGGAGAAAAAGATCAAGCAAGCTCTCTAGTGTCTCTTCTTATCAGAGCATTAATTCCATTATGAGAGCCCCATCTCTAAATTCCATCAAATAGGAGGCTTAGGGCTTCAACATATGAATTTTTTGGGACACACTTATACACACATGTATTTGATAAAAGTATCTAGCCCACATCTTTATGTGTAAAAAATGCAATCACTACAGAAGTGGGTTCAGGGGTTTATTCAGAAGATAAATGAATAAATATCAATTTCAAAGGGTGAACTCTAAGTGTCAAGCTTATAGGGCTCAATCTGAACCACTGTTGTTCTCTTTTATTCAACAAATATTTATTTGATGTCTACAATGTTATAGACTTGAAAGATGTAAAACATTTGTGAATTATAACACCATCCTTGCCTTCCAAAAATTTGCCACCATATATATCATTGAAACCAAAGAAATGCTATGTACTATACACTGTTTTGGTGACTTAAAAATACGATTTTTGCCTGTCACTTTGAAGACCATACAAAATTTTATCTTACCAATGTCTTAATACACTTTATGTAGGATCTACTTTATTCTTGAGGAATCTAAAGTTATTTGGTTCCTGGACTGAATGACCCAATTAAAAAGTTATCCTATTAGAACTTTTGTTTTTGTAAGAGAAAAATAATCTTTTAATCATATACCTGTTCAATTCATTTCTTATATCCAACAATTCTTGTCGTTCAGTTTTTACCGTATCTTTTTCCTCAGCAGCCAGGTACCGCAGTCTCATCTGTTCCAATTCCTCTTGCTGTTTTTTAAGACGAGCCATTTGAGTTTCTTGTTCTCGCTTGAAAGAAACAAAGAAAGAAGCCAGACACCTAATATCAGGAATATATATATTTCATGTGACTTTCACTTGTGATTATAAACCAATTTGAGAATAATGCATGATGCAGTCATTCATTGCCAACTCTGAGTCATATACAATCTAGAAATGCTCAAGTTCTTTCTAAATACCCTTGTATTTCTTTTTGTTATCGTAATAATTCATGGCTCAGTTGGTGAATGAGGTTAGCTGAATATCATAAATAAACAGGAGTTGAATTGCTACAGGGACCAGTGGTAAGATCAGTATCTTAGAAATGGTTAATTATACAAAGATGTACCTAAAAAAATTTAATAACTGTCCCTGATCATTAATTCCAGTCCCATCTCAGTTAATATGGCTTTCTACTCTTTTCTCTAGGCTCATACGGAAATCTATATACATAGATTTTTTCTTTTTAAACAAAAATGGAATGAAACAATATAACTCATCTTGTATATTTTTTTTTAAAAATTAATAATTCTTCCAGATGACTAGATAAAATATTTAATAAATATGTAACATTCCACAGAATGGATAGTCCATGACTTATTCCACCCATCTCTTAATAACAAACTTTCAGTACTACAAAAAATGATGCAATAAAATACCCTATCATCTAACATAGTTAGATCACAAATCTACATATTTCTTTAGAGACAAGTGCTTTTCCCTCTTAAACCTCAGGAAGGAGGGCTGGGTCAATAGGTATGGCTCATGTTTTTTTTAGAAAATTTATTTACTGAATTATAACAAAGAACAGCCAGAGCACAAGTGTATGTTTTGCTAATTTTTCACAAAATGAGCCACTCACAAAATCACCATCCAAATGAAGAGAAGGCCAGAAGTCCCTCTGTGGTTTTCCTCCCTGTCACTCATCTCTCACACCTTCCCAAAGATAATTACTACCCTAATGCTAACATCACAAGTTTTGACTGCTTTGAGTTTTATATTGAATTATACCATATATATTACTTTGTGTTGGGCTATTTTCACTTAACATTGTTTTAAATTCATTTCTATTGTTCTGTACAATTGATATTCACAGTATTATGTAGCATTCCATTGATTAAATATATAATTTATTCACTGTACTGCTTAAGAACATTTGGGAAGTTTCCAGTTTTGAATTACAAATAATACTGATGTGAAGATCACAATATGTGTTTTTTGATACACATGTTGTCTGCATTTCAGATTGGGTACATACCTAGATTCAAACTTGTGGGACAGAAGGCATGAAAATTTCAGCATTAGTGTATATTGCCAAATTGTCTCCAAAGTAGTCATGCCAATTAATATTTTCTATGAATGTTCAAGTGCTCCCTACTTTTGCCAACACTTGGTAATGTCTCTCTCTCTCCTTTTTTTTTTCATTTATGTAGTGATAGTTCACTGAGATTTTATCTTACATTTTTTCAAAGACCATTGAGATTGAACTCATTTTAGTAATTTTAATGGCATTTGAATATCTTTGTTTATAAAGTTCCTATACGAATGTCTGGCACTTTCCCTATTTGGTTGTCTATTTTGTGTTCTTTTCTGAGGCACTCGGGACAGAACTGAGAGCCTTGTACATTCTAGGCAAGTACTCTTAACACTAAGAATATACACTACTGGTGGAAATTGTTTTCCAAAATGGTTGAGCCAATTTTCAGTCAGCGAATATTAAGTGAAATTTAAAAAGTGAACATATGCTATTTCCAGCAATTTTTTAAAAATATAAACACTTTAACTCATATAAGAAATATTCAGTGTTGTCTTAATATAAAAAAACCTAGAAAAAACATTTGCATTAAAAGGCTGTATGAAATGTAGTATAATTAAACAGAATGATTCCAGAAAGATTAAAAACATGCAAAATTATGCATCAGTTACAGTATACTTTTAATATGTCTTGTATTATAAAATTAAAGGCAGATTTATATATAGTAAATACTAAATTCAGGATAGTGGTCACCTCTGCAAAGGAAGAAGACACAGTTGAGAAAGGCAACAGAGAGCTTCCAAAACATTCATAATGCTCTCTTGCTTTAACTAGAAGGTTGGTGGGGGAGGGCATAAGAATCCTGTCTTTGGAATGTATTTCTCTTAAGAAGTTAATTATATGAAAAGAAAGGGGGCTGGGGATGTGGCTCAAGCAGTAATGGGCTCGCCTGGCATGTGCGGGGCACAGGGTTCAATCCTCAGCACCACATAAAAATAAAATAAAGATGTTGTGTCCACTGAAAACTGAAAAATAAATATTAAAAAAAATTCTCTCTCTCTCTCAAAAAAAAAAAAGAAAGGAAAATATCTGGACAAATATACAAGAAATTATTATCTCTGTCTGAAGAGGAGATAAGAGTTTTGGTGACTTTTATTATGGTGCTGCAAAATTTATATTTTTAAAAATGAGCAAAAAGAATGACTGCAAGCAGCAAATGGAATAAAAGTCGATTATTTCTAAATTTTTTTTTTCACAAAACTTGAAGCATTTTTATTCTAATATGCACACACAAAAATCTTTCAAGTGCCCTGAATTTTTAATCAGGTATACAGTATTAATAATCATAATACATGCAAAAATTAGAGGTTAGTGAAAGAAACCCTCTCCAGGTGCTCTGGGTTAAAGGCTCCTCAATCAAGTGAGTATAATCTTTATTTTGCCTTGGCTGCCTATAAATCCAGAAAGGAGATGTAAACATACATACACTAGACTAAACAGCGGCTAAAAAGTGGCCACTACTTGCTCTCCCACTCACACATACCATGTAAGTCTGTGGGAAAAAACTTACAACTAAACTAAGGAACTCAAGTAAAGTTTTCTGAAAATAACCCAGAGCTGACAAGTCAGTAGGAGGGCCTGGATGGTTTCAAGACACAGTTTTTAACCAAGACTTGGACCTCCAACTGTTTTCTTAAACAAAGATTTACATCCTATCCTTGGCTAAATTACTTATAAATTAATCAAATTAATTACTCTGAGTGGATAAGCAGGAGGCTGGACAAGATAGCGCTGATGTCAGTCGATGAAGTCTGTGTTGTTTTAACTAAATATATCAGCTTAGTTTTAAACAGATCTACTGTGCACAAATATGGTAAAAGACCCACATCCTACCCAAAATCTTAGTTCTGTTTTCTGTCCTGAAAACAAACATACCTAGTTTTAATATACCTGACATAATAAAAATATTACATTTTCTGCAACAACAAATTCATATTTTATTAACAATGATTCGTTTATTTTAAAAAGTAGAGGCTTTTATTCTGCTTACAAAACCATATATTAATGTATCCAGAAATGTTTTTTAGGTTAATATGTAACTAGTTAGAATGTATGGACTAATGCAGATAATCAACTCAGGTATTTGTAGATCAATTTAAGCACTTGTTTGATTTTAAAATATTTCTAAGTCCATTTTTATAAAGAAAGAAAACTAAACTGCCCTCTAAATGTCTAACAAATAGAACTTTTATCTTGGTCGCAAGATACCACACCCAGAATGTAAGGATATCATTTCCTTGTTTTCTAAATCAGGACTTATTTTATGTTATACTTATTTATATTTTACAGCTGCTGCTGTTCCAGTTACAAAAGAAAAGCTTCACAAAGCTTACAACTTGGAAACACAGACTTTTATGGTTATGAATCAGAAGGAAAATTTTTTCTAAATGATTAGAAGGTCATGATTTTTTAATTCACAAATTGACTATACTAGGTCACCTTTGAGTAATGGAAATCTCTGTTTAAACATTCTTTTGGCAATGGGCATCAAGAATTAGATCTTATTTCCAAGCTTTACCAGCTGGGTTTTGTCATTAACATTTATTAACAATCTAAGATATAGCTTTCACCGTCTAATCCGTATTACACAAATGTTTTGTATGGCCCTCCAGAGGGTTTTGATGTGACAAATTACTGGCAGAGATTATAGCCCCGTGGCTGTTCACCAGAGGCAATGTAAAATTAACATGGTACTAATCCAATTTAAACAAAAAGTTGCACAAACAGTTCTATGAACAAAAGCAGATAGACAATTCCAATTTTATATTCAAACACAATAAATGTATTTTAATACAAAATATCTAGGGAAAAATTTAAGTAATTTACACACATATGAAATGTGCCAATTTGATGAAGTTATTAATTTAATTTTCCAAAAGCAGAGGCAGTACACAATTCATTCTGGAAATCCTAAGGTGCATTACTTTTCTCCTTAAATTAATGATTCCTAGCGACCTAAACATTTGTTTACAATGTTGTTTCTAAAGCAGAAATCTTGTGGGATAAGGAATAAAACTGATCAATGAGAAAACAATTAAAAACATTGAACTCAAAGACTGAAACTGTTACTGTTATTTCCTTCCATGGAGTACTGGTATAAGTTTTGGAGAACCACTAATTTACATTGTTTTCTTTCCTTAATATATTTATAGTAACTGAGGAGAAAGAGGACATCTAAATTTTTGTGACATCCTCTCTCATTAGGAACAAATAGCTAAAAATTACCAGTGATTTTTGAGCTAGAGGGTAGAAAATAAATAGAATAAATAAAAATTGGACCAAAGGGAAAGACCTAGAAGATAACAAAATGTATAAGGATGCATATGTCAGAAAGGAGTTTTTGGCAGGGAGCCTTTCATACTAAATTTCCTTTTAAGAGAGACTACTACCTCAGTATCCCAATGTAAAGTAAGCAAAGAGCCATGAATTTCAGTGATTCTACTCAAACATTATTTACTTATATTTTCAAAACTACCTCAGTGGTGAAACCAGTGTAATCTATAATATGTACATGTGAACAAGATTTAAAAATCCATTAAAGTAAAAAATTCTTGCATTGATATTTCTTAATAAGAAATGTCAAATTATGAATGAAATTGTTCAATACTATTAATGATTATTCATTTCTCCAAAGGAAATACCTTAACACCTAATACTGTTCAAACTATTTTAGTAATGCCTTATAATTAATTACCATTGTATTAGTCCCTTATTCACTACTCAACTTCAATGGCAGAGACTATCTTCTGCATCTTCCCTATCCACTCTGTTTTAAAATTAGAAATTATTTCCTATGGTAAGTATTATTTCAAACATCTTCTCCTTAAGATGTTTGTCCTTTAGGTTTGAGTGGCAAATAAAGGGATAACTTACTTGTTTTTAATCACACATGCTAACACCATCCTATTATATTCTTGTTAAATAACAATCCTTCCAGCAGAGCTTTAAGTTCCAAATGGGAGACAACAGCTATATCCATCACATCAAGCACTGTGCAAGGTCCATGTGAGACTCTCAATAAGCACTTGTTGAATGAATGATGAAAGGAAATGAACAAAGGAATTACCTATATTTGTTCTTTAGACTTAATATATATCCTTCCATATTCAAACATCAGGAAATTCACCTAATGACACTCTTGCATATCTACACATTTAGACCCCAACATGGTTTTTTCTTCTTAAGTTTTCTGTAGAACATCTATCAAAACTACCATCCAAACTACTGTTATTACTCAAACTATATCCTACCCCATTTTCTTATCATATTGTAAAGCAACATCCTCTGTTCTCCATGCATAGTATTGTTAATGCCTATCATTTCTTTGAATAGCTACTTGATGACAAAGTCCTCTAATATTTGTTCTGTCCTTCAATATCCAAAAGCTACTATGACTTAGGTCCCCATGGACTAAAAGCAAGACCACTGCAAAACAGATTTATGGCTCTCTCTTCTTTAACAATAATTACCATTTATTGAACCCATACTATGTTATCAAACACTGTATTAACTGTTTTTAAAGACTGCTAATTTAACTCTGTGAACAACCTATGAGAAAATTTCATTCAGGAGACTAATCAGAGACAATAAGTAATCTAAGTCACAGAGCTAGTAAGAGACAAAGCCATAGTTCACCCCAGCTCTGAACTCTAGGGCCATGTTTTTAACTACTATACATGCTGCTTCTGATAGATTTTGTATCCTGTTACTTTCACAGCTGTTCTCATCCTATATTACCTTGGTCCTAATTCCAAAAGGACTCCTCCTGATTATACTAGATGTGACCTAAATATCTTAGCATCATGACATTATACTAGCTTCTCCCTTAAACTCACTTCAGTTTTCACTATCAGAGCTAACAGTGGATACCATTTTCCTTGATAAGATATGCCAACTCCTGACTACTTATGCTTCAATATTCTTGTCAGAAATCTGTCTTCCATGGCTCCTATAGACCAAGACATGATATTATGAAAGAGAAAGGGCCTAGATTCTAGTTAATGACTTCAATCCTAGCTCTATCACATAGTATCTGTGTGATCTTATATAATTCCAGGTCTCAGTTTCTTCATTTATAAAATCAGAATAATAGTACCTGCTACATATATCTTTGTCGTGATTACATTTAACACAGGGCATGTAGCCCTTAATAAATAAATACTAAATGCTCTACCATCATTATATTTACTGTCTCTAGTTGCTATATTCTTCATTAGCTTTCCATATTTCTCCTTAAACCTAGGAATTTTAGGGTCTATCAGCACAGCTTCAAATATCACCTCTGCAAAGGATTCCATCTTTTTTCTTAAGCCCATTCATACTCAACAATGGATGAGTATTTCTTACTGCTTGCAGAATTTTTCTGTGAAGATTAAAATGTCCACATTTGCAAATCTTATCTCCTTCCCATACTACAATTAGCATCTTAACTTTTTAAGATGGAAACTCTTTCCAGACACTATAGCTTGCACTCTTGGCATTGTCTTTGGCAAGAATCTTCTTTTTGCATTCCTTCTTGTTATCACTTAAGTTCAAAGCCTTATTACCTGAAATAAATTCTAAAATGGGCCCTCCTGTTTTATAAGAACAGGCTTTGTTTCCCCGCTTCAGACGTTTTTGCTAAGATCATTCTATTCATTATATTTATATCCTTCCCCCTACTTTTCTAAGTCACATTCAATTTCTCTATTTAAATCCTAGCTACTCATCTCTTCAGGTCCTTGTCTATGAAACCATTCCTAAGTCCTATTTAAATAAATGTACTTTTACCTCTCTGAGTACTTTTTAAGATTTTTCTCAGGGATCTTACTATTGGGCCATAATGTTATAATTGTTTCTTCCTTAATATTAAATTCCAAGCTCCCTGAGGGAAAGACCTATGTCTTAATTATATCTTTGTATCTACTACTTATACCTTTATATATATGACTGCCTTTAATACAAAAGGTCTTCCATACTACACACATAATGCCCATTTTTAGTCTTGTCAGCATTAAAATAATATATGTTGAGCACCCTAAATCTTTAAAAACCAAACTTCAACCTGAAAATTTTTCAGAACTGAGATAATACAGCTTGACAGTACTCTGTGAAGTTGGATATATATATATATTTGTAGTATTTGATAGTTATAGAGACGTATTAAGAAAAATACAAACCTGAAAAACATTATATACCAAATGTCATTCAGTATAAAGCTAACATTAAAGAACAACAAATTTAGAATAAATTAATTATTACCGATCCTTAAAAGTTTTAGGTTAAGTAAACTTGATTCAAAGTAAGAATATTGCTCACATTTTCTTTAACCTTATGCATTTGAAGAAATTATCCCTAAAATTAAGAAATTAAGATTACTTTCTTATGAAGCTAACAGTACTTGTTGTCTATTAGCAGGAAGAAAATAGTATATAAGAATAATTTAGGAAACTACTACCAATTAAACCCTTAAAATTAGCAAAATTTCCCTATGATCCTGTTTCTTAACCAAAGTACTATAGGACTGATATTTTAAATATCTTGTAAGATTTGCAAAAATATTAAATGTAAGTTATCTTAAGTTGTCCCCTTCCCAAAAGCACTCCCAGAGAAAACATTAGGTAGTACTAAGGAGGAGTAAATCAAACTAAAAAAAGTATTCCCAATTTCTTCTGGAGATAAGCATAGTTGGCAATTAAAAATAAATAAGATTTAAAAGTTTCAGTTTATAGGCTTTTTCTTCCTTTGGAGATGACCCACATTCTCCCTTGAATGTGTATTCCTTGCTTCACCCTAAAAGCTTCTCTCTCTTGAAAGAGCCCACACTCTCCCTTGAAATGTGCCTCTGCTTCCCTAAATAAATCTCTATGCCTCCGAGGGGGAGGGGGGAGCTTCAGTTTTTAGTTATTGAGCACTTTAAATATAAAAGCCCCTAATCTCAAAAAAATAGTACTAGATATTCAAATGTAGACATCTGAACATAAAAGATGTTGCCAAACATACAAACTTGTAAAGAAATGAGAGGGAAAAGGACATAAAAAGAATAAGCTATAAACTACATACCTGTTTAAGTCTGGCAAGTTCTTTCAAAGCTCGTCCCCACTGCTGCTTGTAATGCAGTTTAGACTTGGTTGCAGATTCCAACTTTCTTTCAAGTTCAACCTAACAGTGATTAAAATCATATCAAGTGAAACACTATACCACTGTGTACAATCACTGAAAGATAATATATACAAAGAGTCTGGCTTAAGAAAAGAGTTTATATAGTGTAACATACGACATCATCTAAAACTGTTACATAATTTACTATAAATATTATGGCACATGAACATTTTCTTGTTTAAAATATAGTCTTACTTTTATTGCCTTACAGCCTATACTAAAAAGAACTGAATTAGTTTTAACCTCCAGACAGTTACTATAAATGTATTTAAACATGTATATTACAATGAGTAAAAATTAGACTCATTTTTTTAATATAAAAAGCAATTCTAACTATCCATATTCCAGTTTAGATAGCATTCTAAATCTTAGAAACCAAATATTCCTTTTGGATGCCTATTATTATGTGGAATTTGGTCTTATACTGAAGAGAGCCAGTAGAGATATTTTTTTATATTTTGGCAAAACCACCAACACTGGAAATAGTGAAATATTTTATCACAAAGCAATACTAAGAAAGAGTATAAAGTCAAAAAAATTTTAAGAATGTTAAACCCTAGAGTAAGAAAAATGTTCCTTAGTAACACACATATAACTTTTATTTTCTATTTTTCCTCAAATATATAAAGAAAAACACTACAGTGATTCAATTTAAAAATATGGTTATTTATATTGCAGCAGGCAATCTGTTGTGCATGAACTGAAGCCAACTTGGCTAAGTTTTGGAATGTACTCACTCAGTGTTTCAAACCAAGTACCAAACAAATTCATGTAGCCAAAGAAAGTTTTACTATTAAGTGATAATGTAATAATCTGCTTGGATTTCAGTAAAACACTGTCACCCTGAACTGGTCAAAATTTTTTTCTATGAAGTCTATTAGTTTTTTCCATACATACAACTCCTAATGTTTCACAAAAAAACAAAAATGCTATAAAAATTCCAACTTCATAAAATTCATATGAAAACAAAATGAAAGAAAAAGCAGACTGCCAAATTCCCTTCACAAAAAAGACCAACATTCTCTGCAGTAATATATGACCACATGAAGTCAAGGTCTTTTCTGCTTTACAAATCCTTAGTGCTTGGATTAGATGTGTTGACATTTCACAACTAGACTCAAGATTCTTAAGTTGAATAATATTGCTGAGATTATTGGAGATAATCTCTTCCACTTATGCCCCAAAGATTTATACACATGACTTGGTAATTTAACAACAGGCCATATCTCAGAAGAATAGAAAAAAATCTTTTTATAGCTGTGGGATAAGAGTAATATTTGATAATAAAAGATCATGAATCTTAGACAAAGACCTAACATCCTGAATGGGTGCAAGGATGAATTCCAATGGACCACTTCCACCTGAAAAAATTTGTCTGGGTAGGCTACCAGGTAGTCTTACCATAAATATTTTAAAAATTCACATTTGCATAGTTATTTATACTAACTTAAAACACATGTATGGTTGTACATATAACTTTTTTATTCTTGAATAAAATACCTGTAGCTAGCAAATCTGAGGCACAAACCTAATTAATTTCACCAAATCAGTGATTCCAAGCTTTTGCTTTTCTTTAAAGATATAGGTGCCTCCGTGATTCTAAATATATGGCCCCAATTTCAGAAAAATGCCCATAACCAAAATTTTATACAATTTCAGAGCATTCAAAGATCTTGAATTAAGAACCCTATTGTAAACAGATTTGAGACTTCTGGAAGGCTTTGTTTTTTTTTTTTTTTATTTAAGGTTTCCTTGGTCCATAACTGAGGTAATGTTCTCTTGAAAGGAAAATCTGGCTCAACACCTAGAGTCAATTCAGACATTACTGAAGACCAAATGCATAGACCAGTATTTACTGGTTCCAACTTCCTTGTTGATATATCCACAATTCCAGCTCTCTACTAGAGGTATGACATTGTTTTTGTCTCTCATTTTCTATTCCCAGGTCCAATCTGTCACAAGGAACTACAGATTTCTTTCTTGAAATATTTTCAAATTTTATTCCTGGATATTCCTACTGCCACTTAGCCTACACTTGTCTCAACTCATCTTGACTAAATGAGAAAGATTTCTCATTTCCCAGCTTCAAATCTACCTACAAATACTGCAAGCCACTATAAGATCAACTGTCTATTAAAAAATCTACTATAGTCACTATTTGTCTATGGTATTAAACACACTTTTCTGCCTAGGACTCAAGGTACATCAAAATATAATTTCCATACTATCTGTTCACCTTCTAAGTATTCCTTCAAACCCTCTACTCCAACCAGGAGTTGTACCTTCCCCATCCTATCTCTTCCTGAGCCTACCAATTGCTTTCCTTCTCTTCTTGCCTAAATCTTAAGGCTCAACTCAAATTTCTACCTCTACATGAGGTTGTCTTAAAACTACTAATAAAGAACATCAAATAGTTTCTTTTATGAATTGCAGAGTTCTATAACATTCCTCTGTAATCTGATCATTCATGGTCATTTACTCTCCTTAGTCATCTCTCTAATTACATAATAAATTAAAATGAATTTCCAAAAGAATAATACCCTTTCATTCTCTTTTATCTTTCCCATTTGCCTGAAGAGTGGGCATACAGTAGATAACAAATATTCTTGAATACACTACATAAATTTTAGACTAATTAAAAATCTCTACATTCTTTCAGTATGTTTTCTCTTTTCAACCTCATAATATTCTATTGTTATATGCGTTCCATATTTTTAAAAATCCCAATTATTTTCAAACTATGTAAAGAACAATTTCTAGGTAAAAGAAAAATCAAACTATTATTTACTTCTTATGTTATCAAAGTAATCAAGAATTGCATTTAGTAAAAATTATAACTTTTTAAATTTTTTTTTAGTTGTAGATGACACAATCTTTATTTTTATTTATTTATTTTTATGTGGTGTTGAGGATCCAACTCAGGGCCTCATGCATGTGAGGCAAGTGCTCTACCACTGAGCCACAACCCCAGCCCCATAAAATTGTATCTTAATATTAATTAAGATACAATTAATTAATATTAATATTAAGATACAATTAATAAAATTGTATCTTAATATTACTATCTTAATGTTAATTTATTTTAGACTCTTTCACTAAAATTGGGAATATTTGTGTTATATTAAAAAGAACAGGCAATCAGAAAAGAAAAAAGCTATCAATCAGACACAACTAGAAAGTACACAATAACTCAGATAGTTTTTCACTTAGGTCTTCTTTTTTGTGTTTTAATCTCTTTGTTACTATTTAAGAAATGAGATTCTGCCCTCTTCTGGCTCCAAAAAGATTTACAAAAAAAAAAAAAAATTCAGAAGCGTGGAAAAGTCTTGTTTTATAGGCATTATTAAGCATACTTGATGAATTAATTCATGAGGTCTAATGTAGAATTAGTTCAATTATGCATTTCTCTCTCAATAAGTTCATGGTACTGGTAACACTTTTAATATGTTTAATGATTTTTATCCTCTTAGTAAAAGAGTGTAGTTAGAAAAAGAATTTTAATTTTAAGAATCATTTAAAATTTATTTCTATGGGGTATATTATATGCAGTTCATATTCAGGGATGACTATCTGGTCTCTGAAATTCCTCAAGATAAAGTAGGTATCAAAAAATGTTTTCCATTTTACACATCTTGTAAGAACTGATGAGACAGTATCTAATAAGTACTTCAAATATTTCTGATGAATACTACAGGAAATACATCTTCATAAAGAAATTCTTTAATACTTGATTTTTTTTCAAAAGAGGGTGGGAAATATTGAGCTGGACTCAAGATCACTGGTAGAAAAATACAGACTGCCAAAAATAAAGGAAGCAGTTGTCCAAAATATTTAAGGAAAAAAAATCTACCAGCTTTGCAATTAAATGAATGTGGGAATAAAAAGATCCAAAGACAACTTGGCCGCTGATCAGCTGCAGAAACTTTTAAGTTCAGAAACACTAGTAGAAAATAGCAGGGAAGGTGACCAACTTTAGTTTTGGACATTCTGGGTTATCTTACAGAGTTCTGACCTCAAAGGGTTCAATAGGTTGAAACTATTTTCCTAACAATTCTAGGACATTAGCTATCTTTTCCACTTACATTCTTTTATGAGTATACAGTGGAGTTTTCCAGAGGCTATATGTTGTATAATATAACAACAGATTGAATACAGAGCAGATATAACAATTCAGCTGTCTTCTATTATCCAGATAACTAAAAAGATCAGTAAAAAGTAAAACAATGTCACTCTTCTCACAAGCTTTTGTTTTAGAAAATAATTATTTTAAATGAAAATGACCTATGCTGCTAAAACAGGGTTTTTTAGATGAATAAATATTTTTAAACAATTCTAAATTTTAATTTTTAATACAATAGTTACCAACACATACAAATTGCTTTGGAATCATCAATATTTTTTAATTATTAGCTATCTGTCGGTAGGTAAATTTTTTTTTTCTTAAAGATGTATAATGGGTCCTCAGTGCAAAAAGTTTGAGAACTGCAGTTCTAAGGCATTCATGAAAAGATTTTGAGTAGGCAATTCAGAGATAGGTCTTGTCCTCTTATACATATTTTCTACATGCTAGTTGAATCTTCTTTTTAAGTATAAAGATCAAGTTACTCTCCTACTTAAAACTCTTCAATGGTATCTCATTATTTAAATTTTATGTTTGTAAGTAAAAAATAAACAATATTCTAGGTTCTGTGTTATTTTGCAACTCTAAACTCATTTGATTCTTTTACCAACCTTATTAACACAATTTTAAAAGTATGGAAAAAAGTACATAGAAGTAAAAGAATTTGCCCAAGGTGACACAGTTACCAAGGTGGCAGAACCAGATTGATGCAAATCTCTACTGAATTAAAAACAAAACTTACACTTCCCATGCCTTTACAACAAGTATTTTAAATCTCACTCTGTACACTGACTGTCCCCACCCCCAGACCCCCACACTTTAGGCTGGACTTCTTCACTCAATGCAGGATAAGTCTCACCCCAATGTCTTTGCAGGTGTTCACTGGACACACTTCCCATACCTCTTTACTTTACTGGCTTCTCCTCTTCTCATAGATCAACATATATACCTTGTGAAAACCTAGGTTGTCTGTTGAACATTACACATTTTTAAATGCTTAGAGCCCATGTGTGGGAAAACCCAAATACAAATTAATGGTAGAATCTGGCTTCTAACCACGGAAAACAAAATAGGATCAATCCCTTCATCCAAACAGAGCTAGAATGCAGGTTCCATGAATACTCCTATCTAGGACACAGAATCTAGAGAGTAGTGATATACAGAATATTCACAATGGCAACCACAAAAAAGTTTTCAGCAAGCAGTATGACCTTGTAACATTGGTACACTTTATGCTTGAATATAGCCCTTGCTGCTCTGCCACTGACTTATTTTTAAAATGGACATGTTTCTTTCTCCTTTTCTCTCCCTGCTCTTTCCTAATCTCTCCCCCTCACTAATCTCAGGGGAAACAGGATTACCTTTCTTCCTCATCCTACGCAAAGTTATCTGTCCTTCAGCACACACACACCACAGGAATGAAGTAATTTAGACTTTGGGGATGGGTACCAGAAGATCTCAGAAATGACTATCTCCCAAATTAACAAGTGAATTACAACTCTCAACAGAGAACACTTGGAATGTAACCTTTAAATCAACTCTTTATAAGCCGCCTGCTCCCCTAGATGGGAGAATCACAGTCTCTGGGACAGGAATCCTCTGTGCATCTCCTTTGCTACCAAAGCAATAAACCTTCTTTTTCCTTTTTCTCAAAACTAGTCATCATTATTGGATTGTCTGTGGGGATAAGGACCAAGCTTTTGGTAACAACATTAGAATGAGAAGATTCAGGATTCCGTGACGAGAGAGTGATAGCAATTCCTAACAGGGGCATCCTAAGCAGACCATTTGAGACAGGAAAGATACTGACTGTGACTTGCTTCTTCTAGTTCCTGCCCATATTGTGAGACTTGTTCTTCATTCACTTGACAGTTTGTGAATTTCTTTATTTCTAAAGTTAGTGCTGCTTGCAATCAAATATTCTAATTAGCATAAGCTATAACCGATGTAAACCAACAAATTAAATTACTAACAATGTCATATGCCTTGAATTCACTGATGTGTTATTTCATATTAGAACAATACAGTGAAACATTACATTGTATACACACATATTATTCACTAATTTTATAAACTGATTACTTGGATTAGTGTCAAATATTGACATGGGTACCTTTTCCAAGGTGAGAAGATTTATTTCAGACTGTAGATGGATTTCTGGTTTGTTGCTTTGCTGATCCTTGAACTGTTGAAAGTCTTTCTCCAAAATCTTATACTTATTTTCAGCATCATTAAGCTGTATTTAAGAAAAAGTATTTGTAGCCACTTAAAGACAATCATAAGCAAAGTTTAATATTATAGAATTCAATAATATTATAGAATTCAAGTGCCTTTTTCTCCTTATTCTAAAGCATATCCAGAGTAGAAAATTTGGAAAATACATAAAGTATAAGGAGGACAATGAACATCTTCAATAATTAAAAAAACTGTATATCAACAGATTAAAAACTTTTTATAAGTAAAAAATTAAGAATCAGAGGGCTAAATAACT
The DNA here is from genome assembly GCF_047511675.1 of Marmota flaviventris. Classification (NCBI taxonomy): domain Eukaryota; kingdom Metazoa; phylum Chordata; class Mammalia; order Rodentia; family Sciuridae; genus Marmota; species Marmota flaviventris. The sequence goes on from NC_092502.1 coordinate 53,574,870, forward strand.
GAAGCAATGCCAAAGAGCTAGTGAACTAATCAGTAGTGAAGGCAAAAATAGAATTCAGATCATTTCATTCCCCAGAATAAGACTATAACAACAGCAGTCAATACTTGTAAATTAATAGAGAGGTGGGGGTTGCCTTAGCACTACAATTTCCCTATGAACAGTTTCAAAAATATGTTTAAAAATTGAGGGTGTAAAGATGTTCTTTTAAAATCTGAGTTTTTAAAAAAATTTTTTTAAAGCATTTCCCCCACTTTTTTTAACTTTTATTTTTTAAATTTATTTTTATGTGGTGCTGAGGACGAAGCCAGTGCCTCGCACATGATGCTAGGCTCTACCACTGAGCTACAACCCCATCTCAAATCTGAGGTTTTGTAATTAAATGTAAATAATGATCATTAAAGTCATTTTGGGGAACAAACTAAATGACTCCATCATTAGATATAACCTATTATTTCTTTCTTCAGATTTAAGACACAACAGACATTGAAATACTGAGAAAATCTGTAGCAAAAATGGAACTCAAATCATCACTGATAAAATGTTCTAATCAGGACATATCCAGTATCTTTAGGTAATGAGTTGTTCCATACATGAATAGTTTCCATGTAACTGAAGTTTAACTCTTTCAACATCAAAAGTTGAATAGAAACATTGTAAAGTATCTCCCTCATTTTTTTGTTTTAAACAAAAAACATAATAAACTTAATACTACATTTAGTAGTTTCTTCACCATTCATGGTATTATCATAAATAGCTGTTGTTACTATCAGGTTGTAAATCAACAAACTATTAAAGCATGTTGGGTTCTTTTCCTGTTGCCAAGTAGTCCACCAATTACAATGATTTTGAGTTCTGGTACCTGCTTTTTTCCACTTAAACACAGATACTTTATCTTCAATAGCTCTCACTGGTAAGTGTGTTTAACTGACTCTTCTACCTGTCTATTTAGAATTGCATATTTAATATGTTACCTAGTCAGAGTGATATCCTAAAAAGTTTTCCTTGTACATAAGATGTGAAATGTATATAGTCCTGGACTTGACAATTTGAACATCCTGGAAATTTCCTGTTTACCCCCTCATTCTTAGAATACTGATTCGAGAACAGAGGTGTACCCTGAGTAATTTTTCCACAATATTAGTTCTTTCTATGAAGGATTCTCTTACAAAAAATGTAAACTAATTATACCTGTCTTGGACAGGGCACAGATGTACTTTCCAAGGACTTTCCTGATGATTCTAATATATAGTAAGAGCTTTTGTTCTAGACAGTTAAACATTCCTGATAAGTAGAAGAGAAGCATTACTGGTGAATCCTATAACAGCTGCCCACTTTTACAACTTTTTCACCTTTTAAATTAGAACTCCAAAGTAACAATCAAATTCATATTTACAACTACGTAAATAATGTATCTATAACTGCTTCTGAGCTGCTATGGAAACTACTCTTCATGCTAGAATGTACTGAAGACTTTAAAGGCATCCCTCATACATACTAATTTTTACTGAAAATTTCCAAGAAATATAAAACTTAATTTTCAATAGCTTAGTCTTTTTCTCTATAAATATTTATTGAGTTCCTGTCACTGGTGACAACTGACCTGGATTCCAGGCATACATCTATAAATCAAAACAGTTTTTATGGAGCCAATAATCTGACAGTGATTAAATTATCATACTTATGAAAATCAGATCTGATATATAATAAAAAAATAGGAAAGTAATATTCCATTAGAACATATAACAAAAACTTGACCTAGATTGGGGAGTGGGGATCAGTGAAGATTTTGGGGGATAAGTGATACTTTAGATGAAATCTAGAGTTCACGGGGCCCAGAAAAAGCAGCACACATAAATATCTTACCAGGGAAGTAAGGATCAGTGTGGCGAGAAGGAACACAACAGAATTGAAAAATTAGTAGATGAGATTCAAGACAGGCTGGTACAAACTATGCAGATACTTGTGGGGCAACGTAATGATTCTGATCTTTATCCTATGAATAGTAAGGAAACACTGAAAGGTTTTAAAAAAGAAGGGTTTTATCATCCCCAAATTTCAAAACTATTCTGGCTGTCACATAAGATTAGATGAGCCCATCTCTGAAATACAGAACTCTTATAGGAAGAAGGTCAGGTATAAATGGGAAGATCATGTAGGATTTAAAACATCCTTTAAGACATCCAAGTAGAGATGTCCAAAAGATAATGTAGTATATGAGACTCAAGGGTATAGGAAAGGTTTTGAATATAAATATGAATGCCCCAAATGTACCTACAGATTGTCTCTGAAGTCAGATTATTTAGTAGAAAGTAAGTCCTGAGCTTGGACAATGTTCAACATTTAATAACTAGATAAAGAAAGATCAGCCTGAGAAACAGCTTTAAGGGACACCAGAAAAGTGGAGGAAAATAGAGTGGTGGTACAGAAGTCGGGAAGAGAACATATAAAAATAAGGACAGTAGTGTTGATCATGTTACTAAGTTTTAATAAGATGAGAAATGAGAAATGCCCACTAAACTTAGTGACTCATCCACCAGTGGCTTCTCTGACAAATGGGGACAGAAAGCCAAGTGGGATGCGTTAAGAGGTGAGGAAATGGAGAGGACATAGACAATTTATGAACTCTGATTCTCAACTAAACTCTGTCCAGTGCCACATTAATATCTACATTTACTAAGAGGAGATTTATCAGAAAATCATTTTATATTAGAAGTCACCCTAAAATACAGTAGTTCCTCACAAAGTTATAAAGTCAGGAAAAGTCTTCCAATATAGCCTTAGCTTTAACTCAGAAAAACAAGATCTAGGGCTGGGGATATGTAGCTTAGTGGTAAGAGCTTGCCTGGTGTGTGTGAGGTCCTGGGGTTCAACCCCTAGCACTACCAAAAAAAAAAAAAAAAAAAAGAAGAAGAAGAGGAAGAAGAGGATGAGGAAGGAGGAGGAGGAGGAGAAAAACAAGATCCAACTTAAAGTAAATCTGAATCACAGTGTAATAAATATGATAAATAGCTCAAACCACAGTAAATGGTATCATTAGTGAGCTAATAAACGCTAAGTGTAAGATGATGACAACCTGCTGTTGAAGTCGGTGCTTATCCTCTTCTAGCTGCTTGATCTTTAACCTTTCCAGCTCTACTTGGTGAATACAGTCTTCTTTGGCCCTACGGACACAGTCCTGAAGTTCTTGCATGTTCCGTTCACGTTCTGATTGTAGTTCCTTTTTCTCTCTTTGAAGCTAAAAACAAAAGCATCTCTAAGAGGCTGGCCTGTTGGAAGCTGCATTATACTGTTGGATAGTCTATTATCCATACATTTAGTCAAATGTTCAGAATATTTATAAATCATCTCTTTTAGTTATCAATTAATGTTTATACTGATTTTATAATTTTTGATCATCATTTAATACTAGTAAGTAAATAAAAAATCCTTATACAATTTGTATAAATTCAGCTGACAAGGCCCTAAGCACTTACAATTCCCACTGGAATAAAGTCCTATTTTATTATATAAACAAATGTGCTCAAATTTAATTTCCTTTATTAACAACTTCAGACTCCCTGCCTAATCACTCAGAGGATATATTTAAAATTAAACAACTAAATCATCAGGAAATTACAGAAACTATATAATGGCAAGGTTAGGGTAATTTGCTAAGAAAATTTTAAGAAACACTATGGTTAGAGAAGGGACACACAAATTTAATGGGAGAAAATTCTAATCATTTTTAAAGGGTAAAACTTAGTTAAGATCTAAGAAAAGCTAATTTAGCATAATACTAACACAAGCTCTCATGCTTCCTTGGGATATAATCTTTAATGGACAATAAAGAGGAAAACTCCCTTCTCTCTGGAAAAAAAATTAGAATTATGTGCTCCCATTTTATGCTACATTTTCTTTTTCTAGGCAGTGTAACTATCCATTCCTTCTACATAATTTTAACCAAAAACCTTCAATATTGAAGAAGTCAGCTAAAGTTGAGTAAAATAGTTAACTAGTTCAAGTCACACTTTTGTATCAGTTCCTAACATTCTAACATATCAAACATTCTTTACCTAGGTGAAGTTTTCCCCACAATGTCTGAAGAACAATTTCCATGAAATATAGTAAGTATAGAGCAAAAATAAGTAAATGGTATGAATTTCATAGACTATGAAATAAGAATTTATGATAGATGAATGAAATACCTCTGTTTCTGCACTGGCAAGCTGTTGTTCTCGCTTTTCTAAGTCAATTAGGGTTTTTTGAAGTTTTCCTTCTAAAATACTATATTCAGCCACCTAAAATACAGTTAAAGAAAAGTTACCTTAACACTCTCTCCACATTCAAAGCACACACAAATTAAAAAATACATATCGTTTCACTGAAATACAATCCGAAAATAGGAAATAGTCAAACTACAGGAACCGATCCAAAGCAGAAATTTCTTCTACCCTAAGAAGGGGAGACCATCTTGTTTATGTTTGCATATCTACAGTGGTATTCAGTTTCACAAGGAAGCCCACTCTTCTACTGGGCAAAACCAGACTACTAGTAAAATCTTGTGCTCAGTCAAAACCTAATTCCTTAAAATCTTCTAGTGTTCCTTTGAAGCCCTCTCAGTCACGTATACTCTCTTGTCTTAGAACTAATCCATTTGCTAGTGAGATCAGCTAGTAAGGTACACAAGTTAGTTATATTCATTCAAATCTGACTTTTTATTACATTCTAGTCAAAGTTCCTGATTAGGCCCCTGGACTAGTACCAATTTCTTTAGAGATAAAGACTACCTTTAAGGAAAGTCCTGTTCAGGATAAGAGGCCTACCTGCTTGACCTATACAGGATGCAGGATTCTCCTGGTTTTTCTTCAATTTAGGCTGATTACTTTTTATGAGAATTTTCAAAACCAATTTTTCTCCTCTTTTACTAACTAGTCTCCAGGTCTAAAGCCCCATCCCAATCTTCTCTTTCTAGTTGACAATAAATCCCTGATTTGACACTCCTTAGAAGCCTACCCTTTAATCCTATTTTTCTATCCTTGGAAAGAGAAAAGAAAATGTTTCATCACACATTTGAACATGGGGACAGCCATCATACATCTCTTCCTAGTTTTTTTTTTTTTTTTCTTTTCCAAGATAAATACAAGTTTCAACAATTATTCATAGGTTATAATTTCTACATTATCTACTATCTTGAATTTAATGCAGAGTTGAGGTTCTTTTTTTTTTTTTTGGTAGGGGGGTACCAGGGATTGAGCTCAGGGTCACTCAACCAATAAGTGACATCCCCAGCCCCATTTTATATTTTATTTACAGACAGAGTCTCACTGAGTTGCTTAGTGCTTAGCTGTTGCTGAGGCTGGCTTTGGACTTGAGATCCTCCTGCCTCAGCCTCCTAAACTGCTAGGATTACAGGCATGCACTAGTGTGCCCAACTTCAAAGTTCTCTACTAAGTACTAAATGTGATATACAGATGTAACATCACTAGTTCAGAGACCAAAGACCATGTATTGCTAAAGACTAGGTTGACCCTTATGCATGGTAGCACACACCTGTAATCCCAGTGAATCGGTAGGCTGAGGCAGGAGTTCTGCAAGTTTGAGGCCAGCCTCGGCAAATTAGCAAAGCATTATCTATGCAACTTAGTGAAACCCTGTTTGTTTCAAAATAAAAAATAAAAAGGGCTGGGGATGTAGCTCAGTAGTAAAGTGTCCCTGGGTTTGATCCCTTGTACAAGATTAAAAAAAAAAAAAAAAAAAAGACTAGGACAACCAAAGTCGGTTGACTTATCTAAAATTGCCTTTGCTAATTAAAGATCTCAGTTACACTGTTAATTAATATCAAAAAGTTCCTAATGCTTGTTTGTAAATCTGGCATAAGCACAAGCACACTCATTGTCCAAATGACTCTCTTAAACTAACTGCAGAATGTGACACCTTCATTTAATGATTTAGGCCTAATAAACCAAAGCATCAGGATTATTTCTATATTAACTCTGTGAACTCTACCTAAAAATATGTTAAGCATGTCTTCCATTCTTCACCAAATCATTAATACAAATACCTAAATATTTGTTTTTCAGAGTTTTGTCTCAGGATGCCTTCTCTTGCACAATATAACCTCATGGATGATCTCATCTTCCTACTACCATCACATATACCAAGAACTTCCAAATTACATTACAAAATGAAACCTCCCTCCTGAATTTCAGTTTTACAGACCTAAATACCTGTTGAATATATCAATATTTTTCTTATATCTTAAACTCAAAAATGTATAAAAACCTGAAATCATAATCTTTTTAACTAATATTTATTGTATATCTAGCATATGTAGGGCAAAATAAAATTGAGTGGAAATGATATTCTAAAAATGATATTCTCAGGGAAGGCAAACTATATGTAAGTGTGTGAATATTTAATATAAGTTTAATAATATGCTATTAAAAATAAATCAGAATTGAGAGGACAGTTATAGAGAGATAGAAGAGGGACACTACCTTAGATAAGGTACAGAGAAGACCTCACTGAGATTATTCTAAGCAGACATCAAAATTATCTTTGAAAGAAGAGAATCCATATATCCTGATGAGAGGGGTGGCTTAGCATGTTTGAAGAATTACAAGGAAGCCAGTAACAAGACTAACCGGAGGTGGAAAAGGAAGCTAGGGTACAGATCATATAAGGCCTTGGAGGTCCTGGTAAGAACTCTTTTAAGTTTTATTGTAAAGTGTGAATGTCAGTAGGATGAGTTTTGAACAGAGGAGTATATAATTCTGTCTTAAATTCTAAAAGCTGTACTCTTGGGCCAGGATAGATAAAATAAGGATTAGGGGCCAGGAATAAATGAGAGCTACCAATGTTAAAAAGTAACTAGTATTCTTAGAAGCAAGGCCATGATGGCTTAAACTAGGGAAACAGTGATGGAGGTGATGGTAAATGGTTACTTTGCACAATACATTCTGAATGTGTAGCCAACAGGATTTGCTAACAAACTAAATGTTCAATAAAATAGTCAAAAGTTACTTGGTTTGTAGCCTAAACAGTTAACTAAAAGTTTTGTCATTTATTAAGATGGAGAATCAACAGGAGCAAATTTACGGAGGACATAAGATAAAAACTTTAATTTTAGACATATTAAATTTGAGATGCATACTAGACAGCAAACTGGCAATATAGTGAAGGCAGTCATGTAATGAGCTGCACAGTCCAGGAAAGAAGCTGGAGATGGAAGCAGAGGGGAAGGGGTGGGTGTGTATAATGCATATGATTTGATGTATGCAATGCTGATAGAGTGGATCAGATCTCAAGACAGAAAAGAAGGGATTCAAGGACTGTTCTCCAGAGCAAAACAATATTTAGAAGTTGACTCTAACATGAAAATTGGGAAGGGGAGATAAATCAGCAGAATATAGGAGAGTACAATCAAGAAAGACAAGTAGAGGAAGCATTTAAGAATGGAAGAGATGAAACTGAATGTTATTTGGTAAGAGAAAAATTGTGTGAACTGATTAGAGAATGAATTCACTGAAGAAGAAAGGATTGTAGAGCAGCACCAAAGACCCCTCAGTTAGGCTTGAGGATGTAAACCATTAACATCATCTCTTCTCCACCCATTCCTTCTTCTCCATAATCCTATAGCTGTTATCTTACAGCCTTCATTTTCATTTATAAATAGTTCTCCCATTTTCCCAGAATTTAGTTTCACATTCCTTTGTTCCATCCACTATTCTTTCATCAGAATGACTGTTTGAAATAAAAAATGTGATCATGTCATTTCTTTATATAAAAATTTTCATTAAAAAAAAAAGTTTCTCAAATCGCTACCTTTCTCAAGGTAGCAATCATCATCTGAACCACTGAATATGAAAAATGAAGTAATTATCTTCTCTTGTCTTCTAAAACAGTCTACCAGCCTAGATGCACAAGAGAAAGTTAATTCATTACCAGCAACATATGCCTAAGGACATGAGGGTTTCATTCTCTCAGAGAACCCTGACTGGAAAAGCCTATAGTTGGATGTGGGGAGAGGGGAGGACAGGTTGAAGGGTCAAGATCTGAATGATCTTGTCCTCCCCTCTCCCCACATCCAACTACACACTATTTTCTAAATGCAGACCCTATTTCAAACTTTTCTGCCTTTGTTCAAGGGAATGTCTCTATTTGGAATGCCCTTTGGGTCCACTTGGTAATATCTACTAAATTTCACCAAAGTGAAAACATGATCTTAAACACTTAAGTCATATGCTCCCTTATGTATGAATGATGTACTCCTTTGTGAGTACATGATAACTATCTTTAGTCACATGTAAGAGTTAAACACTATCTCAGCTGTTTCAAAAGGCAGAACAGAAGCCAAGTGTGCATATAACTCCTTCAGGTAAACTTTCAAAACATTAATGAAGTAAAACATTGTCTCAAAAAAACCGTAGTTGAAAAAATAAAAATAAATTAATAGAAAGGGTTCAATCATTATGGACATAAACAAATGTTATAGTGAGAGTCTCACAGAATTTGGCTTCAAAAAATTTCATCACACTGAAGAAAAAATTGTTTCTCCCTATTGACTTGAATCATATGTTAACCACATCATATGACCACATCATATGTTAACACATCCTAGTTCACAATATTCTTTCAATATAGGGCACTTTAAGATAAAATATTCAATAAAGTACTTAGTCTCAAAATGCACTTAGGTTGAAAGAACATGGTAAATTCAAATCTACCTTTTCAATGACTAATATCAATTAGTTCAATTATTTATTAAGCAAGCATCATGTTTTCTGACTAGAGTTACTAATGGGCCAGGAGATCAGTAATTCAAGCTGAAATGGTCAAAATAGTTATATACAAGGAAACCAAATAAAAACTTCAACTAAAAAGATCATTTTGTCATTATTACCAAATGACAATGAACTTGCCTTTTAAACTTCTTTTTTTATTGCAACAAAAAGTCCAATTATGGCTTTTGAAAAATAGTAACAATTTTATTAACTTTTCAAATTGGTTTATAATTTGACTTTTACAAACCTCAATACAAAAAAAATTTTTAATATAGAAAAAAATGATTCAAGAATCAACCTGCTTAAGCTTATGAAGACAAACAACAATAAGTGTTGGCGAGGATGTGGGGAAAAAGGTACACTCATACATTGCTGGTGGGACTGCAAACTGGTGCAACCAATTTGGAAAGCAGTATGGAGATTCCTTGGAAAACTCGGAATGGAACCACCATTTGGCCCAGCTATTCTTCTTCTCGGACTATACCCAAAGGACTTAAAAACAGCATACTACAGGGACACAGCCACATCAATGTTTATAGCAGCACAATTCACAATAGTTAAAAATGTGGAGCCAACCTAGATGTCCTTCAGTGAATGAATGGATAAAAAAAATGTGGCATATATACACAATGGAATTTTACTCAGCATTAAAAAAGAACAAAACCATGGCATTTGCAGGTAAATAGATGGTGTTGGAGAAGATAATGCTAAGTGAAGTCAGCCAATCCAAAAAAAACAAAAACAAATGCTGAATGATTTCTCTGATATAAGGAGGTTGACACATAGTGGGGTAGAGAGGCAGAGCGTGGGAGGAATAGATGAATTCTAGAGAGGGAAGAGGGGTAGGAGGGTAAGGAAGAGGGCAGGGGATTAGCAAGGATGGTGGAATGCGATGGACATCAATATACAAAATACATGTTATGAAGACTTGAATTGGGTATCAACATACTATATATACACAAACAGAGACACAAAAATTGCGGTGTATATGTGTACTAAGAATTGTAATGCAAAAAAAAAAAAGTAGAGGGAAGTGAAAGGAGGGAAAGGCAGGGGATGTGGGGATAAGAAAGGTAGTAGAATAAAACAGACATTATTACTTTATGTGTATATGTGACTGTATGACCAACATGATCCTACAATATGGATACTCAGAAAAATGAGAAATTATATCCCATCTATGTATGATATATCAAAGTATATAAGTATATTCTACTGACATGTTTAACTAATTTAAACAAATAAAAAATTAATTAAAAAAAAGAAATTAAAAGAGACCAATAGGATGGAGGAAAAAGGATTGGAGTGAGGTAAGAAGAGAGGTTAGTGGGGTACTGGAAAGTGAAACTGATCAAATTACATTTTTTATGTATGCAAAAATGTCACAATGATACCCATCATTCTGTATAACAAATATGTACCAATAAAATTTGTGAAAATTCCAAAAAATAAAAAAAATAATTAACCTGCTTAGTTTTTAAAGGATAGTGAAAATTTCAAAACATTAAAATATTGTCTAGTTCCCTTTGATTTAATTAGTATAACATGAGTTCTGTACCTATTATTTAATATGAAACTCATATTTATATTAATTATAATTAATCATAATTATAATTATAATTAAGTAATATGAAACTCATATTAAGTAATAAAAAACTAGTCTAGTATTTAAAATATATGTGAAGAATTTTAATTCTCATTTTTGTTATCTAAACATTACCTTAAAATGGAGCCTTCTCTTCTTTTAGCTTTTTTCAAATTTTGTTATTCAAATTTCTAATGACTGAGAATTAAGTTAGAAAAAGCTGAAATGGTATTTTGAAAGTCAAAGGCCCAGAGGACTCTGTTTCCCCAAGAGTTCTCCTCTATAAACCCAGATTGAACAATAGGCAGCACAGGACTATGATCCCTAAGAGACAGGAGGCAAACCCTACAATAATTATAGTTTACTGTCTGGGGGCAGTTTCTGGACTGAAGCTCAAGAAAGGGCAACACCTGCCATCTTGCTGAGTAAAGGAAAGACTAGAGACTGCAAAGGCAGAGGCAACTGGAATTTGTGAGAAGAGGAAGATGCAGAGAGAGTAAACAAAGGAGACCTGCAGAGTCATCCCCTGAAACCTGAGGTCGTACACTGATTAACCACTTATGAGAGTATTTTTGAAATCTTAATGTTGAAATATTTGAAAAAAATCTCACTGTCAGGGTTGTTTCATTAAATAACTTGAGTGTAAATGGACAAATACTGAACTTCTGCTACTGGCATAAGATTGGACAGTCTGACGATATCCTTTTTTAAGATGTGGTTTAGTTCATGATTTATTTCTAAAAATAGCTCAAAAGTTTTAGAGGCTTTTAATTAACTTTCAGGTTATAATATAATTTTTACATACACTTTTAAATGTGCTAGTTTCTTTTTCATAAAGAGGCATGCTTTTTCTCTAAAGTATTCATTTTATACAATTTATATATATTTTTGAATTGGTAGTACCTATGTAAATTTCAAAATCCAAAAAGTACAAACATCTTACAGTGAAAAGCCTCCCTCCTGCCCTAACATATTCATTAATTTCTTCCATGTCAACACATACCAAGGATAATTAATTTATTCCTTTCAAATATTTTCCTCAATGTAGATGCAAGATATTATCACTAATATTCTTACTTCTCTCCTTCAATTGTAATTGAAATTATTACCTTTTTTTTCACTAGTGATTCTCTTTCTCGGTCCCTTTTTTTCCATTCCTCTGCAAGAGCCTGCATATGAGCCAGTTCTTTCTGCTTTAGCTACAAAAAGAAAAATCAAGTCACCTCAATAACCTCCAAATATTTAAATGAATCAATTGTTCTAAGTTAACTAATACTGATCAATAATTTATTCATTTATTTTTGCCACAGGCATTTTATATATTATTAAAAAAACAAGCCATGCGCAGAGGTGCATGCCTGTAATTCCAATGGCTCAGGAGGATATGAGCTCCAATCCTGCCTTAGCAATAGCAAGGTGCTAAGGAACTCAATGAGACCTACAAAATATGCTTGAGGCATGTAATATCCGTATCAGTAAAGTTTAAAGTAACATGAGTTCTGTTTCCTAACCCTTGTCTGGAGACTGAAGGTATCACATTCTGGGTATATTAAATAAGAATTTGAGATTAAAGGAATAACTGTAATTCTTAACTTTGCCCAACAATAACAGACAAAACTGAGATACATCCTTCTGAGTAGCCTCTGCCAAACTGTTCAACTATGTTTTTATTCTCAAACTTTCTGTAAAGAGTAGGACATTGTTGGCATTCAAATAAACTATGAAACATCAAGAGAAAATCCTGCCTTAGAAAGAGAAAAATATACTAGGCACACAAAAAACATTTTTAAGTAAAATTTACAAAGCAACCTGATTTTCAAAAATGTCTTCTTGCATCTCCTTCCACATTTCTAGCTCAAGTGCTGCTTTGTATTCTAAGGTTTCACGTGGCTCTGTTTGGATCTCTGAATTACAAGGTGCTGGAGGAAGAGAAGATGGCTTCTGTTGTACAGCAGATAAAACCTAAAGTATAAATGAAAAGCACATTTCAACAAACAAAAGTATAAATATTAGATCTCTTTCAAGGAGTAACATGACAACACTCAATTATATTTACCTGAGATGAATCAGAGACAAAAATTTCACGCATTTTTACTAGTCCATAATCTTCTAGAGTCACTGTGTAAGACAGATCTACTATTCTATTATTTGATCTACAAATGAAACAAGAAATATTTTTAACTTTGTGAACACTTTCGTATAACTTTTATTTTTATTACCCCAGAGCTGCAGTGTTGAGGAATAAGTAACATTTCTTAAACCCGACTCTATTTCTGCTGAAACTGCAGCAGCCTCTAGGAGCTTTAAGATCTTCTGTATTTGTGATTTTACTGGATCATCACAAACATCCTACTAAATACCTACCTATATTACTACAAAATGACTTAAACAAATGCACACTGTTATTGAAAAATTGAATATAAAAGGCAAAATTTTAATAAATCTTACTGTCCACTGTAGATATATATACAAACATATACACTAACAGTTCGTCCTTTTTTCCTATTTTCACGTCATAAACCTTAATTCAAAAATGTGTGATTTAAAAAAAATGTGTGATTTTTATTTTTATTTTAGGATCAAACCCAAGACCTTGCACATTCTACAACTGAGCTATGTCCCCAGCTACAACTTTTGTATTCTAAGGTTTCATGTGGCTTTGTCTGGATCTCTGAAGGACAAGGTGCTAGAGGGTTTTTAAAGATGGGTTTGTGGGTTTTACTGCCTAAATGAATTTATGCAGTACAATATATTTAATAGTTCTCCTATTCTTTTTTTAAAAAATATTTTTTAGTAGTTGATGGACCTTTATTTCTTTGTATGTGGTGCTGAGAATCGAACCCAGTGCGTCACACATGCTAGACAAGCGCGCTACCACTGAGCCACAACCCCAGCCCATCCTATTCTTGATTATATAATTTACTCTGAAATCTTCTGTCTACTTTTCCTGGGATATACACATTCATATAAATCTTTTTTTTTTTTTTCTTTTCACTAATGGGTTTTGAACTCAGGGACATTCTATCAGTAACTGACATCCCCAGCCCTTTTTATTTTTGAGACAAGTTTTGCTGTTACAGAGGCTGGCCTCAAACTTGTGATCCTTCTGCTTCAGCCTCCCAAGTAGTTGAGATCACAGGCATGCACCACCACACAGGGCATGTACAAATTTTTTACAGGATATAATCACTATTTATTCTAGGTTAATTTCCAGAAGTATATATTATTTGGGCCATAATGAGTTCTCCTCTGTATTAAAGAGCTGTAGGTAATATTTATCATTAAATAATAAAAAATAAGGCAACACATTAAAGAGAAATAAATTGTTGCTTTTGGGTACTAGGAATTGAACCCAGGGGTACTTAATCACTGAGTCACATCACCAGCCCTTTTTATTTTTTATTTTACTTTATTTTTTTTTTTTTTTTGTGGTACTGGTGATTGTACCAAGGGCCTTGTACATGCGAGGTAAACACTCTACCAACTGAGCTATATCCCCAGTCCCTTAATTTTTATTTTGAGATAGGGTCTCACTAAGTTGCTTAGGGCTTCACTAATTTGCTAAGGCTGACTTTGAACTTGCTGAGATCCTCCTACCTCAGCCTCCCAACTCACTAGGATTACAGGCATGCGCCACCACGCCAGGCTGAAAAATAAAACTAATAATCAAAACACATGGTTTTTCCCTAACTCAAATATACCAGTCCAAAGAAAACTTTAATGAATCTCATACAAGTAGAATTCTTAATTAGCCAACTTTTAAATTTTCTTCTCACAAATCTTAGAAAAAATGAATAAAGTAAAATGAACCACTATTGTATCTGAAAGAAACTCCTGAGCATATCTGAAGTTCTCACTTAGGTAAATTTGCAAAAACTTCTCTGTCTTCAAAGCAGGACAATAAAAGCAATATTCAAAACAGGCAGACAACATTACAATAGCTACTATTATTAAAAGAACACTAATTTTTAAAAGAGATTTTTCAGTAATAGGACTCAAAACAAACAGAATTGTTAACCAACTATTTGATTCTCCAAGACACCTGTTCCACACCTTCCAAGTGAATAAGATTTTGCTAAATCTTTCAGTCTCTGGAAGTAGCTACAGATGGGGAGATATAAAAAAAGAAATTTCAAGATCTCAGATTTTTACAGTCTTATTTCCTTTTTCTTTCTCATTATGCTTTAAAAACAAAAATAGTGTATAATGTTAAGCTGAATGTAATTTTTATTAATTAAAAAAATAATTCAACAAATATGTTGATTAAAATATGTGAAATAATAAATTTTTTTATTTTGACAATGAAATTCAGGGCAAAAAAAAATTACTTTGTGGTTCTGGGGATTGAACTCAGGCCTTCACACATGCTAGCTATAGAGCTAAATATCCTCAGGCTTATTTTAAAAACTGCCTCTGACAAGAGGAGGAAATAAAACGGATACAAATAGTAAAAGAAGTCATCAAATGACCAGCTTGCAGATAATAGGATCCTATACTTAAAAGGTTAAAAAAAAACTCCACCAGAAGACTTATAAAGGTAATAAAGAAATCCAGCAAAAGAGCAGGAGATCAAATGAAAACAGAAAATAACAATATCTTTTCTATACACCAATAATGAACCTGCTGAAAAAAAAAATTAGGAAAATAATTATATTCAAAATATCCTCAAACAATAAACCCAAACAAATATTTAAAAAAAAAAAAAAAAAAAAAACCAAAACCTAGGAATAAATCTAACCAAAAAGATAAAAGACAACAATGATGAAAATCAGAAAACACTGAGAAAAGAAATAGGAGAAGACACTAGAAGACAGAAAGACCTCCTATGTTAATGGAGAAGCAGAATTAATATTATTTAAATGGCCATATTGCCAGACATGGTAGTACACACCTGTAATCCCAGCAGTTGGGAAGAACCCCTGGGTTCATTCCCCAGTACCAAAAAAAAAAAAAAAAAAAAGGCCATATTACCAAAAACGATCTTCAAAGCAATCCCTATCAAAATACCAATGATATTCTTTAGAAAACTAGAAAAAAAAAAGAATTTCTAAGATTCATATAAAAGAATTAAAGACCCAAAATAGCTAAAGCAATTCTGAACATAAAGAACAATGATGCAGACATGATAGTACTAGCCAGAATATATAAAGATCTCAAAAAAAAAAAAAAAACACCCAAATAACCCAAGCAATAAATTAGCAAATGGACTAGATATTTCTCAAAAAAATTCAAATGGCCAACAAATATATGAAAAAATGTTCAAGATCTTTAGCAATTAGGGAAATGCAAATCAAAACTACACTGAGATTTCATCTCACTACAGTAAGAATGGCAATCATCAACAATACAACCAATAAATGCTGGCAAGCATATGGGAAAAAGGAACATTTATACATTGCTGGTAGGACTGTAAAATGTACAACTATGGAAATCTGTAGGGAGCTTCCCTAAAAGACTAGAAACGGAAGTGCTATATGAACCAATTACACCTCTTGTTGGCATTTTCCAAAGGAAAGTCAGCATACTACAGCAATGCATGCATACCTATGCTAATAGCAGCACAATTTACAATAGCCAAGTTATAGAACCAGCCTAGGTGTCCATCAACAGATGAATGGATAAAGAAAATATGGGACATGTATACAACAGAGTTTTATTTAGCCATAAAGAAGAAAAAATTATGTCATTTGCTAAAAAATGGATGGTACTGAAGCGCATCATGTTGAACGAAATAAGCCAGACTCAAAAAAGTAAAGGGTCATATGTTCTCTCTCACATGTATAAGCTAGAGAAAAGAAAAAAAGTTTAAAAAAAAGAAAAGAAAAAGAAGAAGAAACCTAATGAACATATAAAGGATACTAGCAGAGTTGACAAAGGGGATCCAGAGGAAGGCAGAGAAAAGTGAGGCATGGGGAATGAAATTTATCAAGCTACATTTTGTGCATGTAAGAATGTAAGAATGAATCCCACTCATTTATAATCATAAAAAACTAATAAAAATGAATAAATCTGAAAAAATCACCTCTAAGTGCTAATATATGTAATATCCTCAAAATACTGTACACATACATTATAAACTCAACCTTAAATAACAAAATAAGATTCTGAATTTAAAACTTTAAAGAGAGGGAAAATGTAGCAGTCTCAATAAGAATTAGACTACTATAGTAGTGAAGAATTTTTAATTTTGTGAAGGAAAATGAGCAGTAGAAAGCTAAGCAATCAAGTAAATACATACCCCACAAGTCAAAGAAAAAAGATGAGCAAAAAGAGGATATGAAAGGATAAAGTTGTGGCCCGTTAACCGTAAACATCACATGAATAAAAGGAAAGTGAAAATCAATTGTGTGAGATGCATTACCCTTGTGCTGCTATAATAGGCACACTTTCACTGTAAGTTTGACGCCAACACTGTTCACCATTAGAACCTAAAAAACGAGTTTTTTCTGAAGACAAGATGTTAGAAAGTTGGATTCTTGCGATTCCCAGGAGTAAATCTTTACTCATTTTATCCTTGTGCCATAATTCAACCAGCAATGGAATCCTAAAGAAGAGAGAAACATGAGTTCATACCTATCAATTCTAAAGTCTTTTCTGAACTAAAATTATAAATGCCCTTAATGTAATCAAAGATGTTTTGTTCCCTGAAAAGTCATCTAACACAATTGTTAAATTAAAGGCTCCATTCCACAGGTAACAAATATGAAATACAATTATGTTTTCTATTAGGCAATAAAGAAAACTCTTTCACACACTATCCCAAAATGGTTAGATATTGTATCTATCCTTCATTCTTCCTGTAAAAATAATGTATAAATTTGGATTGTGAAACTCAGAAAATAAAGATTTCATAGATCTCATTTTTTCACAAATTTCAGATAACTAGATTATAAACCTCCAAAAAAGCAAATAAAACACTATAGTTATTCAGTGACTCAATAATCTAAGTAAATAACTAAGAGTACTTAGTTATTTATCAAACTAAGTATTCTTAGTTATTTATCAAAGTTCTTAGTTATTTAACAAAGTTCAAATATCTAAATTCAAGCAAATAAGATATGAAAATCTGAAAACGAGGCCCTAGGCAACTGAGTGAAACTGCCTCAAAATAAAAATAAAAAAGGGCTGGCAATGTAGCTCAATGGTAAAGCACCCTAGGGGTTCAACCCTCAGTATCAAATAAATAAATAGACCAACCAACAATATAAAAGTGATGTAGAAGCACAAATGTCACAAAAATTATCTGTAAGTGTGTCTCTTGATTCTCAAATGCATAAACTTCTATGGATTTAAATCTATATAAATTCCTTTCCTTGATAAGATACAAATTTTCTAGAGTTGACTTTTCAATAAGAAAATGCAGTGTATACACTACCTTAAGAAGGTATCTTGCAGCTGATAAGGCATAGTTGCAAAATCAAATGCACAATAAGACTGGGGAAGAAAAACTTCCATGTTTTTCCGAACTTCTACAGGAGGATTAGTCATAATAGGAGCTGCACTTCCAAAGAAAGGGTATGAATACCTAGAATTTTAAAAATATAAAGTCTTACTGTATAATCTACAGATATAACACTTATAGTTTGATTGAAAAATATAATATGAATACTTAGAGAAAGCAGAATTTTTTAAAATTAAAAAATAGTAGGAATATGGAGTTCCCATTTGCCTTAAGTTCCTTGTGGGCATGCATCCTTTTTCATCTCTGCATTTCCAGGAACAAACAAGCAATTTGTCATTTAATAAACACTCAGGAAATACTTGCAAATTTTAATTTCTAAACCTACTTTTCTTCATATAATGATGTCCTGGTCTTCTTTGGGCTAAAAAGCCCTTAGTCAACTGCAAAAGGGATACATTAATAGTAATTTATCTTTGAACAGAGAATCAGGATAAAAACAACTCAACTTATGGATAAATCAACAAGTGACCTAACACTATTCTTCCTCTTGTCACAAAACCATACTATGGTAAGCCAGGGGTGGTAGTGCAAGCCTTTCATCCTAGCTACTCAAGAAGCTGAGACTGGAGGATCTCAAATTTGAGGCCAGCCTCGGTGACTTAGCAAGACCCTGTCACAAAACAAAGGACTGGGGTGTAGCTCAGAGACAGAACACTCCTAGGTTCATTCCCTAGTACTCTAAGAATGGCTGAATACCAAATAAATAAAACCACACTAGGTTAAAAGTAAGAATGCCTGAACATACTCTGCATTTAAAGCTAAATATGATATTATAATTTTATCCTGTATGTTGTTACTCATACATGAAAGTAAAATTTAAACCTTACTAGAAAAAAAATTACTTTTCATACAAAAAGATCCTGTGCATTCACACAATTCTTATATAATTATATTCCCTGAAGTCAATTCACCTCAGAGAGTTCATACCCTAGATTTTCAACTACTACACCACACTATAGGTATAGGATCTAGTGATTAAAGAATTAAAAAAAAAAAAAAAATCCAGATTGAAGAAAGTCCTGCAGGTTAAACGTTTTGAAAAACCAATCTTACTTCATAAATTCTATTACACAGTTGCAAACCACAATTTCATAGTAATGCAGAGCATGACAAAACATGTATCAAAAAATTAAATGGTAATTTACAAAGTGCCTTAAAATGAATCAAAGACTGAACAAGCATCTAGTGAATTTATGTAGAGTATAAAAATGGGTTGTAGCTATTTACTTCCTGCTTAGAATATTATTTCTCCTTTACCAAGTGAATGACTACTCTCCCTTATATTTTGACTTATCTGTGAATCTGTCTTCTGACTAAATTGCTCTGTTTATGTGGCTCTTTTTATGTACCTATAATACCAGGTGCACTGTTGGCATATTATAGGCACTTTATAATTAAACAAATGGTCCTGATCACAAGAATAAAAGCAAAAATTAACATTAGTGCTTTCACAGTGGATTTGTACAATGCTCGCTGTCATAGCATTTAATTTTGTGCCTGTTTCTATGCTCCTGGTCATATTCCTATACAGACATACAAAGAACAGATGAGTTCTCAGTGATAGGACTGAACAGAAAAAAAGACAAACTAGAAAACAAGTAATGACGTGGACACCCATAATTCCAACAACTCAGGGGGTTGAAGCAAGAAGATCATAATTCAAGGCCAGTCTGGGCAATTTAGCAAGGTCCTAAGCAACTTAGCAACACCCTGACTCAGAAGAGAAAATAAAAAAGACTGGGAGTAAAGCTTAGTGGTAAAACATCCCTGGGTTCAATCCCAGCATCAACAAATAAATAAATAATTCTATTTCTAAAATAGAGAAAACAAACTCTTTGACAAAGGCTATCTTGAGAAAATTCTTCTCAATCTTCACTTCCAAATAAAAACATCTTAGTAACAATGGTCAGCATTTAACATGTAAACTGCAGAATTTATGCTGAGATGGAAAAAAAGCTTTCATTCTATTCTATGAATTCTTTTCACAATCCAAGCTATGTCCCTTTGATTCCATCTATTATTCATGCCAAATTATGGAGGATTTGAAAACAAACTGAGAAGGAATCAAGTAATTGAAAAATCTGATACAAGTATGGGTTGCCTTATGCTCTTAAAAAGCATGTACGGGGGCTGGGGCTGGGGCTCAGCGGTACAGCACTCACCTAAGTACACGCGAGGCGCTGATTTTGATTCTTAGCACCACATAAGAATAAATAAATAAAACAAAGATTTAAAAAATTGTATTTGTTTTAAGCATGTACGCCTCAAATAACAGCAGGAAGGAATAGGTAGTTGCTGAGATTTGTAGGTATGGCAGTCCAAGATGACTGATAGATCTCACTTCACTTACAGAAAGACAATAATTATATTTCAAATGCTAATGCTTGCTTCAAAGAAATTTATAAGGAAACACTACTCCAAACAATTCTCGTATTACATTTAATTTATACCTCAGTCACAAAAACCTATGAAAATGTAACATTATTAGAAACAAAATATTGCAGGCTTGGACGTAGCTCAGTGGTAAAGAGCCCTTGCCTAGGATGTGAAGGACCTTGGGTTTGATCCTCGTAGCATAAAACAAACAAACAAGAAAACTGTAAAGTCATTTATTTAGCTAACTAATTACATATATTGTGAGTACATTTCACTTCCAGCTCACTAAGTGTGGTTTTTAGATTAGACCTATGAAAGACAGATAGGAATAAAACTCTCACTATAACATAACTTTATACAAAAATCAGATACTATACTACCATTATTTTTTCCAGGAAACAAATAAAACCAAACCAAACGAAACTTTAAATTTCAAGAGCCATTCTATTTAAAATGGCACCATCAATAAATTATCAATACCTACATATTACACCAGAACAGGTAAGACTGTTACCTCTCACACAACGAAAGTCACTCTGGTTTAAGTTTAAAATCATTAGAATACAGCCTTATCCCCCACTTCACTGATTTAACAAAAGTTATAATTTCTTTCATAACATTTTTCTCCCTACAACTCCCCAAACAGAGGAAATGCATTCCTCCTCAAACAAAATCAATTCACACCTTAATATACAGTTGATTGGGAAACCAGTTTCCAAGCCATGGACACTCCTTAAGTCTATTGAAAAGCAAAAATGATGTGATGTTGCTGGAACAGCAATCTTCTGTCCTGAAGCTGTTTCTGAAGCATTGGTTATAGCCACTGGCTGGGTCAGTGGAACAGGTACACAAGAACTAATGCCTAAAATGAACATAAAATTAAGGAAAAAAATGTTGTTCAGATCATTTAAAGCTATCATCTCATTTACCTTCAAGCAAAGAATCTGACTATTTTGTTTTATGAACATATGAATTGAGGTGTAAGTATCTTAAAAGTGGCTTACCCAAAATTACCAAAGCTTTTATTTCCCATTCTAGGATTATACTAAGAAAGAGCTTGCTCTAAACAAATGTGGCAGAACATTAAAACACACAGAACTGAAACAGTAATGACTGACTGCCGCCTAGAAAGCACCAACTTATTTCTAACAGGTAGCTGCAAAGAAATGAGCATTTGAAGGGTGCTACTTGAGATTTACTATGTACATAAAATCACATCATTTTTTACAATGCAGTTGTAGTTATTTTAGACTTGGGCTGGGGTTGTAGCTAGAGCACTTGCCTAGCATATGTGAGGCACTGGGTTTGATTCTCAGCATCACATATAAATAAAAAATTTTTTAAAAAATATTTTTTTTAAAAAAAGCTAAAACTTGAAATGACAGAAATATCTAGTCTAATCCTACTATGGACAGTGATGTTTAATGAGTGGTCCAAGTCATATAGCTACTTGGTAAGAGCTAAACCATGCACCCAAGACTCTGAACTTCTAATCCACCACAGCTTGTATTACTAATGGTAACTGTAGACCCTTATGCAATGGATGGAAAAATTTTATAAAACTAGATACATGTATTCTCAGACCCTTTATAATCAAAAAGTTTATGGGGGGGGCTGGGGTTATGACTCAGTGGTAGGGCACTCACCTAGCGAGGCCCTGGGTTTGATCCTTAGCACCACATAAAAATAAATAAATAAAATAAAGGTATTGTGTCCAACTACAACTAAAAAATAAATTAAAAAAAAAAAAACACAGTTTACTTAAGAGGTGGTTAAAGGCTCTTTTCTCTAAAAATTCCAGTGAATAAGAGTTTTAACACTATAAAAATCTACTTGAAAGAACAATATTCTTTAATTTCTTTTGAGTAGGTAATTTTCCAATGTGAAAGTAAAATGAAAAATTCTATTAATTTAGCAAACTATTACAAAGTTAAATAGATTGCAATTACTTTTTTTTTTATTTCTTTTCAGATACACATGACAGTAGAGTGTACTCTGAGGTTGCAATTACTTTAAATTAAAATTTTTGATATTACCACATATTATTAATGATTATTTAAGAATTCCACAATTTGGGGATGGGAATGTTGCTCAGTACTAGAGTAACTGCCTAGCATGTGCAAGGCCAGAGGTTCACTCTCCAGCACTACAAAAACGAACAAACTCAAACCTCCACAATTTTCACTGGAAACCCATGAAAGTTCTCACAGCAATATATTGATAACATGACCATAAAATACAACACCTAAAAGATGTGTGAAAATAATATCTTACTCTTCAGATGTGGTTTTATATCCTTATCATACTGTAAGCTTTCCACTTCACTTTCTGTTGCATCATCTTTGGTTGGAGGGGTCTGGTTGTGAGGTGAAACAGGGGATCTGCATGGTGATTTTGGTCCAGTAAGTGTCTTCTCCTTTATAGGGGTTAAAACTCTCTTCTTTGAATGCTCTGATTCATGTCCACTCTGGGTCTTTAATTCAATTAAAGACTAGAAACAATTTTTAAACAAAGTATAATTTGCAAAATAGTTTCCTTCATAATAAAGCCTTGTTTAAAAGTATATATATACATATAAATATATAAATGAGCTTCCTTTCCCAATTTGGATATTCCTAGTCTATTTTTCTTCACAATTAGCAAATTTCCTTATAGTATCTAAGACCAGAAAAAGGAGGACAAACAGAAGGAAATATAATATCCAGAGCTGAGTAACAAATGCATTCTAATGGGTAAGAAGAGATATTTGAGAATAAAATTCAGGCCTGGATGACCCTGGGAATAATTATTTCTACCAAGGCAGTATAATGGAGGGCTATACCCTTAAGGAGGAAAAAAATGTCTAGTATGGTTTTCTTTCCTTTGCTCCACTCCCCTCTGAAAATGTCTGTATGTGCATACAAATAAGTATACTCTTTTCCCTTACTATACAAACCCTTAGAAAACATAAAAATAATTTTAGCTCTAGTGTGTATATATATACATATTTAACTCATTTCAGTTTTTCTATCTTTAATTCACAACCTACAAATAGATTGATTCTTTGAAAGACTGACATTAAAGTTGATTCAGTAGACAGATACAACTAAAAAAAATACATTCAAATAAATGCCCACCTCTATTGTAGAAAGTGCCTACAATACCAGGACTACAAAGCACTAAAAAATCAGTATCAACAAAAAAGACACCTCTAATGCATATTCACAGAACCCAAGTCTCAATATGTTCTCTTTTACCAGATTTTCCTTTCTGTTATAGCAAATGGATATGCTGGTTGGGGGCAAATGATTCTCAATAGGAACCAAAGGCCAAGAAGGCTCTGAAAAAGTTACTTATAAAGTAGAAGCCACTGCACTTTTCTGAAAGGTTTATTCAGAAAGCACGTATCATATCACGTAGGCCACTAATTCAGAACAAAAGTATTCTTATGCCAGTTAACTCTTTTCAGATTTTACTTTTATAATCATGAATGACATTGGAAAATCTGGGGGAATGGGATCACTACTTGCCTGTGAATCGATGCCTTCTCTCTGCAGAGCCACAGATACTCCCACAGTTGGGGCTAGCTCCAGAGGAATAGGTGCCAGTTTTTGTTTGGCTCGGTTTGGAGGGTCAAGGGTAAAAGCACCCTCAATTGTAACTGGGTGATGGTTGATTTCTGTACTGCCTTTTTTCAGTAGGCCACTTAAAGGTATTTCTGTACTTCCAAGTGACTGGTCTCCACAGCAGAGATGGATCTAATATGAACAGGAAAAACAAAATAGGGATTTAACTGTCTCCTTTCTCCTAACTACCATATAAACAAAAAGTTAATGCAAAAGCCAGGAGCGGTGGCACATGCCTGTAATCCCAACAGGTCAGGAGACTAAGTCAGGAGGATCACAAGTTCAAAGCCAGCCTCAGCAAAAGCAAGGCACTAAGCAACTCAGTGAGACTCTGTCTCTGAATAAAATACAAAATAAGGCTGGGGATTTGGCCCAGTACCCCTGAGTTCAATCCCCAGTACCCAAAAAAAAAAAAGAGTAATAAAAGTTAATGCAGGTTAACTCTTCATGAAGTAATGAATTCTCACAAGATTATTAAAACTGGTCATAAAGTGAATAAACCACAGTGAATCCCACATCATGTACAACCACAAGGATGGGGTCCTAATTAGAATAAGGTATATTCCATGCTTGCATAAATAGATCAAAATGGATTTTACTGCCATATATAATGAAAAAGAACCAATAAAAAATAAAAATAAATTTAAAAACATGATAAAACATAAAGTTTACTAGTAACTCAGTAACAATTATTATCTCTTTCATTTCTTCTTTTAATTATGGTTACTTTAGTATTTGACTATCCTACTTTACTCATGCAAATTATATAGTAAAAATGTGTTATGTGAATTTAAATAGAAAACAGATACTTGAAATACTTTTTCCTATTTCTACTTTAACTTAAGATAAAGTTCTAAAAATAAGGCATCAGATCAAGCTTGATTTGAAATTTAAAAATCTCAAATAATTTTGTTTTTCTTCACTCCTAAAATAACTTAAGTGATTCTTTTTCTTGTTTCTTGCTTTTTGAACTTTTATTTTATAAAACAGACGACTGAATAGTTAAAGGTAAAAGAATACCTCAAGGATAGAAGGTACTGTTGATCAATGAAAGCTAATCAAAAGTTCAAAATTATCACCTTTTGAAAACTATAAAATAAATACTGTCCTTGGTACATGTTGTATAACTATTATTTTCCCTTACTATATTAAATCCTTGGAAAACAGAATTCTGAAGAGAAATAAGCAATTACTACATAAAAATATTTTTAATATCAGCAATGATAAAGACCTATGAATTAGTCTTTTGGAGTTTTTTTATTTTGGGGGGTTTTTTTGGTACTGGGGATTGAACTCAGGGGTAGTTGATTACTGAGCTAAATCCCCAGCCTTATTTTGTATTTTATTCAGAGATAGGGTCTCACTGAGTTCCTTAGCACCTACCTTTTGCTAAGGCTGGCTTTGAACTTGGGATCCTCCTATCTCAGCCTCCCAAGTTGCTGGGATACAGGCGTGTGCCGATGCGCCCGGCTCTGAGTTAGTCTTAATGTTAGTAGGTGTACTATTTAAAGGAACAGAGACAAAGTATTTTTATAACTTAAATGTCCTCTATTAAAAGCAAATTAATATATAAATCAATACATTTGATAAGGATTGATATAGTAGATAAAGAACAAGATTTCAACTGCTTTATCCTGAATCTCATTATTTTATATAGTCTTCCATTTTCTAGATGCCTTGGGTTTAGCAGAATCATTTTTAAAATTTAGTACTACTGCTAGACACAGTGGCATACGCCTAGAGTCCCAGCAACTTCAGAGGCTGAGGCAAAAGGATCCCAAGTTCCAAGTTTGAGACCAGTCTCAGCAACTTAGCAAGACCCTGAGCAATTTAGCAAGACACTGTCTCAAAATGAAAAATAAAAAGGGCTGGGGATGGTGCTCAGTAGTAAAGCAATCATGGGTTTCATCTCCAGTCCCCCACCCCAATTCTTTTTTAATTTAGTAGTACTAAAATTTCTTAATTCCTCTTCTTACCTCCTGCCCAAAATGCAAGCAAAATCTAATGACTGAAATTAATTTAAATTATCTCTGATTTTAATAGCATTAAAGTAAATTCTGAAATCCAAATAAAGTGATAACACTGCAGCCCACACCTGTCATCTCCACTAACAATAAAAGAAATCTTGCTTGTGGCCATAGTTCTAGGCTCTAGGTACAGCTTTTTGCTATACTGAAAATATATACACTCTTCCCTCAATAAGTGATTAATTGTTATCTCCTAAAATTCTGGAGTAACTATAATTTCAATGACATCATAACTTAGATAATACCTAAAAAATTAAAATATATGGCAGAAATACTATACTATTGAATAGGATAGGAAATGCTTTAAAAACCATCTGCAGTAAAAAAAACCAATTGTTTGTAGTGCTTACCTGTAATTTAGACTGAAGAGTCAGATAAACACGAAGTATTTCTATACTGCTACGTATGCGAACAGATGCTCTCTCTGGCTCAAAGTTTGGGTTGATCAAATCGTTGAAGGGTTCATTTGTAACATCATTTCCCAGCAAAGAATAGTAAAAGAAAAACTCAGGCTGCCTTTCTGGAAGTTTCATGGTACATGGAATTAACTAAACATTAAGGGGGGAAAAAAGAATTATTTTTAAACTTTCAACATGTGTCTGACACTCCTAAAATATTTACTAAAATGTTGATTTTTTAATAAAGTCTTAAATTACCCATTTAAAAATTCTAAATCTCTGCCAAATTATTCATTTCTACTAATTTTTAAAGGATCATCTTAGAAAAGCAAAGACTTAATGACTTCTAGTAGATTTAGGCTGTTTTAAAATTTTCATTTTTTTCAACTAATCCATGAATGAATGTGTTGAAAGTTCTTTCTAGAAGAAAGGTCAAATATTTTAAACTAAACTTTCTTTATTTTCATTTACTTTATTTCATCTTATCCTATTCCACCAATAGAGGCTCCACTTATAAGAAAATATTTATTTTTAAATCTTAATTCAGGTTATTTAAAATATAACACTTTACACTAGGTTTCTGAATTAAAAAACAAAAAACTGATCTATGAATTAACAGCTACAAAAAATATATATACCTTTTGTTCTAGGAGTGTTATTTCTTAGAGTTGCTAGTTTCATGGCAACAGATGACTAAAAGATGTGATTCCTGTCCTATAAAGTATAAAATATCTGCAGACAGACTCCAATCTTCACTAGAACAATGTTAAATAATCAACTATAAATATTTAATGTATCCATCAAAAGGAGATGACTTTAAATAGGTGGCATACAGTATGGCTGCTAAATGATAATACTGACATAAAAATTACCCAAGAAATTACTTGGTTTAAAAAGTTACTGTATAGTTCATACAGTTTGTGAAAATAACAACTTATAGTAGCAGAATGTGTTTGTGTGTGTGGATGTGTGTATGGAGGGAAGGAGAGGGAGAAATGGAGATAGAGAACTTAGCACAACTATCACTTATAACACATATAAACACAAATTCTGGATTCAGACCTCAACCCCCAATTCTGTCTGGTTCCATCAATAACTTGTTGCAAAACCTTAAAATTACTTAATTCCTCTGTGCTTCCATTTTCTTTTTGTTGGAAGGATTATAAGAGATAATACATGTTCCATGCTAGTTGCTATTATATGAAAATGGAAAAATATTTGGGGAAAAATGCATTGCCCATAACAATGATTAGAGACTTATTTTCTTCCATAATCAGAAAGCAATAAAAATGTTAAGAAACAAAGATGGCCTTTATATATTTCATAGTACAATTAACTTTAATTCCCACTATGGAAAAGATTCTTTTAAAAATTTTTTATTACCTTGGAATATAGAGACTATGGCAGTTTTTAGCCTTACTTTACATACTTAAGAAAGAAGTAAGGTTATCACCATCCATTCTTGCTGCAAACTCAAACCTCTATTCTACTACATATAATTTTTTTAAGTAACATGTTCTCAATCACTGATTTGCATCTGAAAAGGTATGTTTATCTCTATATGCTTTCTCATATTGCCTTTGTCTCAGCTGAGAAGAAAAAAACTAAGTGGCTAGTTTTATCCCAGACAACAATAATGTAACCATTAAGCAGCCAAATTCCCAAATTTTCCCCTGATCCCAGCCTCAGGAAACCACTAATAGACTGTTATACACATATTTATATTTATATATTTTAGTTGTCAATGAACCTTTATTTTATTTATTATATGTAGTGCTGAGAATCAAACCGAGTGCCTCACACATGCCAGGCAAGCGCTCTACTACTGAGCCACAACCCCAGCCCCAACTAATTTGCTTTTGGTCACTAAGAATTTTTGCCTTTATTCTAGATATTCACATAAGGTGAATCATAATCATCTGACATGTGGACAAGAGTGTCCTGATGCAATTAATAAAAAAAGACAATGGACCTTCCTCACAATCAAGGTGGCACATTAAGCTGAGGCAATCCACAGCAGAACTTTATGAGAAGAAAAATAAAGAAACGAATGGAAAAAAAAAAAAAAGTACATGTGTCAATGAGGAAATGACAATACCAAATGAGAGGAAAAAGAGTAAACATCCAAAGAATGCATGTATTAAAAATCCTTTTAGTAGTGGCCATGAATTTAGTGTGACAAACATGTTTCCTGAGAAGAACTGTAACTAAGCAATCTTGAAAGTTAAATAAAAATGCAATCACCAATTGCATATTTCACCTGTGAATGTAGATTATGTGGGCATTTTGTAGCTTTAAGAAAATAAATAATGGGCTGGGGTTGTGGCTCAGCAGTAGAGCGCTCACCTGGCACATGCGAGGAGGCCCTGGGTTCAGCACTACATATAAATAAAATAAAGGCACTGTGTTCAACTACAACTAAAAAATAAATATGCACATGTCTCCAGCTAGCACATTATTTAAAAAGTATATTTAAATGGATTCTGCTGTTAGGTATAACTAAAAAGAACCAATAAATTTTTTAAAATTTTCAAAAAAAAAAAAAGCAAATTTAAGAAATCCTTTTGTCAATACTTACAATGACATACAATACAATGGCAAACAATGTATACTGATGATCATTTTCTAAATCTAATATATCTTATTGTAACAAGATATTGAAATCTATTCTTTTCCAAAAGCAAAAATGTTTTATGAAATGAAAAAAAAACAACATTTGTTTTACACGTTTTAAAAGACTACTTGCAAATCTTTTTAACACCTAAAGGTAGGATTTTTAAAATAAAATGGTTTTCAAATTCTGCACAAATCACTAATCTCAGGGAACATCTCACCTGCTCCAACTGGGTGGCAAACGCTATGGTCACTGACAGAATAAAGGAGTCAGTACAATACTCTGCTGGTCCAATCTGATGGTACCCTCCCTCTTCATTCAGCACTGCTACAATGTCCTTCGGGTCAAGTCCAGACAGGCTAGCAGGTACTTTACAAAGAAAAACACGATTAAACTGGCTTATACTTTGCCATAAACCATTATAAGATTTTAAAAGCTAATTATATTTTTAAATTTACTTGGCAATTTTCATGGATACAGTTAATATCTCAAATAGTTTTCTTTAATTTCTTATAAACTTTCCAAAGAAACCTTATTTTTTCATTATTTTTATTGGTTCATAATAGTTAATAATATTAGGGTGCATTTTGATATAATTATAAATGCATGGAATATAATTTACTCCAATTCAGTCCCCAGTATTACCCTTCCCTCCCCACCACCATTTCCTTTCCTCTATTCTAGTGATCTTTATTTACATTTTTAAAATTAGTATCTGTGGATATACATAATGGTGAGTTTCATTGTAGTATATTCATATACATACACTGGAAAATTAGTTCATGTTCATTCCAACATTTTTCCCTTATCCTGTCCCTCCTCCTTCCCCCATAATCCCCTTCTTCTACACTCTCGATTTTTCTTTTGCCAGAATTCCTGCCCACCCCCCTCCCTTATTTTAGAATATCTCTGACATAACAAAGATTCAACCTTTGACTTTCTGGGTCAGATTTATTTCATGTAGCATTATGGTCATCAGTTTCATCCATTTACCAGCAAATGACATAATTTCATTCTTTTTAATGGCTCACTAATACTCCATTGAGTACATATACCATATTTTCTTTATCCATTCATCCTTTCACCCCCATTGAAAGGCACCTAGGTTGGTTCCATAGTTTGGCTATTGTGAGCTGTGCTGCTATAAATACTGATGTGGCTGTGTCCCTATACTATACTGATTTGAGAGATTTGGGAAATATACTAAGGAGTGAGATAGCTGGGTCATGTGGTGGTTCCATTCCTAGTTTTTTGAGGAACCTCCATACTGCCTTCCAGACTGGTTACACTAATTTGCAGTCCTACCAACAATGAATGAGTGTATTTTTCCTCCACATCCTCGCTAACATGTGGCTGGCCTTGAACTTGTGATCCCTTCTGCCTTAGTCTCTTTACATTTTTTAAACTTTGTGGAGAATTACATCTATTGATTGCTATATGCTGAACCAACCTTGCATCTCTGGAATGAAACCCACTTGATTATGATGCACTAATTTTTAATGGGTTTTTGTATGGCTTGCCAATATTTTATTAAGAATTTTGCATCTATGTTCATCAGGGATATCGGCCTGAGACTTTCTTTCCTTGATGTGTTTTTGTCTGGTTTTGATATCAGGATGACATAAGCTTCATAGAATAAAGCAGTGTTTCCTTCTTGAAAAAACCTTATTTTATTCTTTCTATACATAAAACCATATTCTGAAATAATATTTTAAATATTTTAAAGAACTTCAATTGCATAAACCACACACAAAGGCATATAACATAAGTTTCCTAATGAACCTAAATTAAAAAGAAAAGAATAAGCTAGATTTGGCTAAGAAGAGAAAGGTGACTGAAAAACAGAATATGAGAGTGAAAAATACGTTCTAGATGGAGGAACAATATGTACAAAGACACAGAAGCAAGAGAAAGTATGTAGTTAAAGAATCACAAGATATAATGTGCTGGATTAGGAAAGTGAGCACTGACGTATAAAAAGAGTGGCTGGAGAGACAAGCAGAAGCTATACTATGAAGGGTTTTCCTGAATACTACATCAAAACATGGAAAGTTTTATAAAAATAAAGGGAAAACCACAAAATAGTTTTGAGAAGAGACTAATATAATCAAATAGGCCTTAGTATGAAAAGACTACACTGGTCAAGAGTTTTTCAAATTGATTTAAAGAAAAAGACATACAACTAAAAGAACAAACACTATCCAATGTTGGGGAAAATGCAGGAAAATGGACACTCTCAACCAGCATATACCAGTACAACCTATTGGAAGGGTAATGTATCAGTGATTATCAAAATTATATATATATATTCATATTCCATAACAAGCAATCCCTCTTGTAGAGTTAATCCTAAGAATATGTGCTTACTGTAGCATAGCTGAAAATAGTAAGTGTTAAGAATAGGGCTGGGTATGTGGCTCAAGCGGTAGCACGCTCGCCTGGCATGCACCGGGCGCTGGGTTTGATCCTCAGCATCACATAAAAAATAAAATAAAATAAAGATGTGTCCACTGAAAACTAAAACATAAATTTTTTTTTAAAAAATCTCTCTCTCTTAAAAAAAAAGAATAGAGATATTTAAGTCACATAAATCAAAGTTCCAAATTAATTGTTATTTACAAGTTATATTGAAAAATGATACGATCTCTTTTAGTCTCCATTTTTCCTTCTGCAAAATTTTTATATGGTTCTAAAGATCAAATACTGAAAGCAAAACATGTCACCTCCATGATTTGAGAGTTAAAACATAATGGCTGGGCTGGTGATGTGGCTCAAGCGGTAGCGCACTCGCCTGGCATGTGCGGAGCACTGAGTTTGATCCTCAGCACCACATAAAAATAAAATAAAGATGTTGCATCCACCGAAAACTAAAAAAAAAAAAAAAATATTAAAAAATTCTCTCTCTTTAAAAAAAAACATAATGGCCAATGTGATAGTTTAAGAGGTAGGGTCTTTAAAAGGCGATTAGGTCAGGATGTTTTTTTCCCATGAATGGGATTAGAAACCTTTTTAAAAAGGTCCTCTCTTGCCTTTTGGCCTTCTGCCATGCGAAGATACGTTTATAAGGCCCTCACCATATGCCAGTGCTTTGATTCTGGATTTTTCCAGCCTCCAGAACTCTGAGAAATAAATTTCTGTTCTTTATAAATTACCCAATCTGTGGAATTCTAACAACACAAAAAGGAATAAAGATAAATGTATATATGTATTTATTTGAGACATACATAGGTACACACATTCCCTAATTTTGGTTACGGGATCTTGACTTCTAAAAACTGTTTGCTAAAAGGAAAGAGGGCTCCACAGATAAATAGTTGAATACCCAACTGACACAGGAAACACACAAAATAAGCCTAGAATAATCTCCTGTGTCAGAAAATATAAAAAAGCTCAAAGAATAATGAAAAGAGTCAAAAGCGGAAAAGCAGCTTGAAAGGGCTGCCCCAAACTGGGACACAGATAAGAAATAAAATGATAAATAAAAAAGAAAACTATAAATCCATACTGTTATAAATAAATGAATAAAGTAAAGTTCTATTGAGGACTAGGGTATTTTCATAACTTCACAATTTTGCCTACAAAAGATTTATTAACTACAAAGGAAAAAAGTATGAGTTTATAGTTGAGAACACTGACACACATATTAACCAAGTAATCAAAGTGAGCACCATCAGTAACAGGACCAATAAAACTGTGCATTACCTAATAAGATGAAATGAGAAAAACATGATATTCTTGCCAAAGACATGTAACCTAAATCTCAAATCAGATAAATTCAAGTCAAGGGACATTCTGGAAATTAACTAGCCATATCTTCAAAATTTGAAGTTCATTAAAAGATGAAGGATCTACTTCAGATTAAAGCAGAATACACAGCCATGTCAATTAAATGAAATACCAGATTCTAAACTAAATCCTCATCCTAAAAATGACATTACTGATACAACTGGTAAAATGTAAGTGAATTATACAGTAGTAATATATCAATGTTTCATTAATGTAATAAGGTTACATGGTGTTAATGTTTCAAAGTTAATTTCCCAATTTTGATGAACATATCATGATTATGTAGGAGAAATGTATGAATGTTGTAACGAACATGTCTGGCTTTCAGTAAAAAACTGCAAAGCATACTAAAAGCCAAAAAAAAGAAAAAGGTCTAAAAAGACTAAATAAGCATCAGAACTAAAGTTACATATGACAGGAATATTAGAATTATCAGAACAGGAATTTTTTTAAAAATATGATTAATATGTTAAGGCTTTACTGGAAAAGGCAGACAAAATACAGAGACAGATAAAGTAGGCAAAGATGAAATGTGTAACAAAGAGAAATGCAAGAAATCAAAAATACAACAGAAATGAAGAATGCTTTTGATGTGTTCTTTAGTGACTAGACATGACTCAACAAAGAATCTCAGAACTTGAGGATATGACGAGAAACTTCCCAAACTGGAAATCAAAGAGATAAATACTGAGGGAAAAAAAGAGAGAGAGAGAGAACACATCCAAGAACTGTATGACAACTTTAAAAGGCATAACACACATATGACAGAAATACTAGAAAAAGAATAAACAGAAAGAAACAGAAGCAATATTAAAGCATCTGAGAATTTCCCCAAATTGATGCCAAACACCAAGTCCTCAATTTAGAAAGCTAACAGAACACCAAGGAGGAAGAAAAAAATATATAAAATAAAACAAAAACAAATAAAAAAGAATCTGAACCACTCCAGCTTGGCATGTCCTACTCAAATATCAGAAAGAATCTTGATAGAAGCTAACCTTACAAGAAAACCTTGAGGAGCAGAGATAAGAATTCTATCCAACTTTTCAGAAACCATGTAAGCAAGAAGAGAGTGGAACAAAACAGGGCAATGAAAGAAAATTTCACCAACCTTGAATTCTATATATGGTAAAATTAGCCTTCTAAAGTGAAAAGAAAATACTTTCTCAGACAAACAAATATTGAAGGACTTTATTGCCCATAGACATGCCATGCAAGAAATGTTAAAAAGAAGTTCTTAAGCCTGGTGCAGTGGCACATGCATGTTATAATCCCAGCAGGTATGAAGGCTGAGGCGGATGATAGCAAGTTCAAAGCCAGTCTCAGCAATTCAGAGAGACCCTGTCTCAAAATACTTTTTTTTTTTTTTTAAATGCTGAAGGTGTGACTCAGGGTTAAATGCTCCAGCTTCAATTCCTGTAACTAAAAAAAAAAAAAATGTTGTTCTTAAGAGACAGGGAAAATGACAAGGATCAGCAGAATCTTGGACCAACAAAAAGAAATGATAAGCTTTAGAAAATAAATGATGATAAAATAAAAACTTTTTTATTCTTGATTCATTTTGTTTATTCAAAATAAAATATAATCCTACCAATAATTTATTCAATTACGTATGGTTACATGTTTATGTATATACTTACAAAGACATGACATTACACCAAAGACACAAAGGGATAGGAGAGAAGGATTAGTTTTGTTTTGTGGCTATAAGTTACTTGAACTACCCACAAAGTGACATAGTGTAAAATGAAAATAGATTTGGACTAGTCATAAATCCAATGGCAACAAGTGAAAAGAGTTCATAAAAAATTAATTAAAAAAAAAAAACAGAAGTATAAGTGATACACTAAGAAAGGAGAGAAAATTAAGTTGTATAGAATTAAAGCCAAAAAAAGGAAGAGAAAGAGTAAAAACAAAACTGAAACCAGGGTAATAAATCAAACACACAACAAATGTGGTCAATATTTAAACCAACTGTACCAGTAATCTCTTTGAATGTCAATGGTCTAAATGCACCAATTAAAAATAGATGGTCATGGGCTGGGGTTGTAGCTCAGTGGTAGAGTGCTTGCCTAGCATGTGTGGGGTACTGGGTTAAATTCTCAGCACCACATATAAATAAATAAATAAAGGTTCATCAATTACTAATAAAATTAAAAAAAAAATAGATGGTCACAATAGATTAAAAAATAATGCCCAATTATATATTGTCCACTTTAGGGCTGGGGTTGTGGCTCAGTGGCAGGGCACTTGCCCTAGCATGTGTGAGGCACTGGGTTCGATTCTCAGCACCACATATCAATAAATAAAATAAAGGTCCACTGACAACTAAAAAAAAATATTTTTTTTAAAGAGAGAGTGAGAGAGAGAGAGAATTTTAATATTTATTTATTTTTTTTAGTATTTTGGCGGACACAGCATCTTTGTTTGTATGTGGTGCTGAGGATCGAACCCGGGCCGCACGCATGCCAGGCAAGCTCGCTACCGCTTGAACCACATCCCCAGCCCAAAAAAAAATTATTAAAAAAAAAAAAAAAGAAATCCACGTTAAATACAAAGATAAATTAGATTAACTATAAAGTAACTGAGAAAGACATACCATGCTAACACTAATAAAAATAAAATGAAGTATTTATATTAATTTCACACAAAGCAGACTTCAAACCAAGCAAAGTTATCAGGGACAAACAGGGACACTGCATGATAATAAAGGGATTCCTTCTTCAAGACATAACAATCTTGAATATGTATGCACCTAATACTACAGCATCAAAATATATGCGACAAAAACTGACAAAAATGCAAAGAGAAACAGTTGAATCCACTAACATAGCTGGAGTCTTATTAAACACCGCACTCTCATAAATGGACACATCCAAAAAATACAAAATCAGGAAAAACATAGGCGAACTTATCAACACCAAAAATCTACTGGACATAATGAATATCTACAGATGACTTCATCTACCCATAACCAAATACACATTCTTCTCAAGCTCACATGAAATACTCACCAAGACAGACAATATTCTGGGCCATAATATATACTTTAACAAATTCAAAAGAATACAAGTCATACAATGTCTGCTCTTAGACTACACAGAGTTAAACCAGAAATCAATAACAAAAAAGATAGCTGAAAAATCCCCAAATAATTGGATTAAACAACATAATTCTAAATAACACACAAGTCAAAGAAGAAATCAAGAGAAATATAAAAATATCTTGAACTAAATGAAAATGAAAACACAATTCATTAAGAGTTGTAGGATGCAATATTATATGTATTGCATCCATTCAATACATATAATAGAAAAGAAGGTCTTAAACCACTCATCTAAGCTTCCACCTTAGAAAATTAGAAAAAGAATGGCAAATTAAGACCAAAGACTATAGTAGAAAGTAATAAAAAAAAAAAATCACAACAAATCAATGAAATTGACAGAAAATCAAGAGAAAAATCACCAAAACAAAAGCTGATTGTCTAAAAAGATTAAAATTAATAGCCTCTGGCCAGGCTAAATAAGGAAGAAAAAAGGTGAAAGGACACATATTACTAATATCAGAAATGAAAAACAGAACATCACTACAAATCCTATGGATGTTAAAAGGAAAATATAGAATGCTATGAACAAGTCCATGTACACAAATGTGAAAATCCAGATGAAAGAAACAACATGCTAAAACTCACACAAAAAGAAACAAATTGAACAGGACTAACAACAGGAGAAAAACTGAACCAATAATTTACAGCCTTCCAAAATAGAAAACAGGTCCATATAGGTTATACTGGTGAATTCAACCAAAAATTTAAGGAAGAAACGATACCAATTCTCTACAATCTCTTCCAGAAAATGCAAACTGAAAAACCATTTCCTAACTCATACTACAAAAAAAAAAAAAAAAGAGAGAGAGAAACTACAGACCAATATTCCTCATAAGCATACATGCAAAAATCTTCAACAAAATATTAGTATATTGAATCCAACATGGATTAAAAAAATATGTATCATGATCAAGTGGGATTTATCTCAGGCACACAAGGTTTACTTTTACTATCAAAAATCAATTATTTTAGGGGCTGGGGGTTGTGGCTCAGTGGTAGAGTGCTTGCCTAGTAGGTGTGATGCACTGGGTTCAATCTTCAGCACCACATAAAAATAAACAAATAAAGGTATTGTGTCCATATACAACTAAAAAAAATTTTTTTAAATCAACTATTGTAATTCATGACATCAATAAACTGAAGAAGAAAAATCACACAATCATATCAATATATGCAGAAAGCACATATGACAAGACCTAACACCAATTCATGATAGTGAAAACAAACAAAACCCTCTTAACTAGAATCACAGGGAAAATTCCTCAACTTAATAAAGAATATCAATAAAAAACCTACAGCTAATATCATACTAGGTTTCACTAAGATCAGATATGACACAAATATCCTCCCATTACTCCTTTTCAATATCTTACTTGGAAGTCCTTGCTCGTATAATAGAACCAGAAAAGAAATAAAAGTACACAGATTAAATAAAATAGCCTTTTCTTTAAATGACATTAGGTAGGAAATTAGCACATGGAAAGAGTTGACGAAGCTGGGCAGGATGGTGCACACATTTAAGCCTAGCAGCTCTGGAGGCTGAGGTAGGCAGATCACAAGTTCAAGATCATCCTCAGTCCCTACGCAACTTGTTGAGAACCTGTCTCAAAAATAAAAACAAAACACTAGAAAATTTAAAAAAGATCTGACCAAAAAAGAGAGAGATCATTCTGTAGCTAATAAGAGTTTATAGGAAATGGCAGGATAGAAAGTTAACATGAAAGTCAATGGCTTCCCTATATAGCACAATAAACAAAATAAAAATGTTACGATTTACATTAATATCTGCCAAAAAATGAAGTACTTAGCTAAAAATCTAACAAGATGTATACAAGATTTGTATGAAGAAAAAGACAAAATTCTGATTAAAAAATCAAGGGACTAAATAAATGGAGAGATTCATGGAGAGAAATATTCAATATTTCCTATTAGTCCATTCTTCCCAACTTGATTTATAGATCCACTGTAAACCTAATAAAAAGAGAAGCAAATTATTTTAATACTGACAAACTAATTCTAAAGTTGTATATTGAGAGGTAAAAGACATAGAACAACCAATGCAACACAGAACTACCTGACTTCAAGTCTTACTTACTATAAAGTAATAGTAATCAAGACTGTGGAATTGGGGCTAGGGTGGTGATTCAGTGGTAAAGTGCTTGCCTACCATGTGTGAGGCACTGGGTTCGATCCTCACCACTGCATATAAATAAATAAAATAAAGGTCTATTGACAAAAAATATTTTTAAAAACAGACTGAGGAATTAACAAATCTAATGATGGAGCAGAATAGAGAGTCTAGAAAATACATGCACATAAACACAATCAACTGATTTTTGACAAAGGAGCAAAGACAATACAATGGCTGAGCAAATGGATATCCAGATACAAAAAAATAAAACATAGATCTACACCCTTCACAAAAATTAACTTAAAATCAAAGACCTAAACGTAAAATGCAAAAACCATACAACTCCTGGAAGATAACATAAGAGAAACCTACATAGCCTTGGATATGGCAATAATTTTTCAGATATACCAACAATGGCACAATCTATGAGTGATATAACTGATCAGCTACACTTCATTAAAATTAAAAAGTTAGGCCCTGTGAAAGACAATGTCAGGAGATTAAAAAGACAAGCCACAGACTGAGAAAATATATATGCCAAAGACACATTTAATAAGACAGCCAAAATATACAAAGAACCTATAAAACTCAATAATAACATAAACAAGTGGATTAAAAATTGGACCAAAGGGGTTGGGATTGTGGTTCAGTGACAGAGCGCTTGCCTTGCACGTATGAGGCACTGGGTTCAATCCTCAGCACCACATAAAAATAAATAGTGAAATAAAGGTATCGTGTCCATCTAAAAAAAAAATTTTTTTTTAATTGGACCTAAGACCTGAAAACACACCTAATGAAAGAAGATATACAGATGGCAGGTAAGCATACATAAATATGCTCACCATTATATATCATTAAGAAATGCAAATTAAAACAACAATGAGATAGCACTGTACACCTATTATAATGGCCAAAATTGAATACACTAACAACAGTGAATGTTGGCTAGATTATGGAGCAACAGGAACTATCATTCATTGCTGCTGGAAATGTAAGTTGATACAGCCACTTTGGAAGACAGTTTAGGGATTTCTTAAACATAATCTTACCACATAATTCAGCAATCAAACTCTCTGGTAAATACCCAAATGAACTGAAAACATATTCACAAAAAAAAACTGCAAACAAATATTTATAGCAGCTTTATTCAAAACTTCAAAAGTTAGAAGCAACCAGAATTTCCTTTAATAGTCAAAACGATATACAAACTGTAGTTTATATAGACAATGGAATGTTATTCAGCCCTAAAAATTAAAAAAAAAATTAGTTATCAAGCTCTACAAAGACATGGAGGAACCTTACATGAGCTTAAGTTATTGAAGTTATTAAAGGAAAAGAGCCACTCTGAAAAAGACTACATACTATGTGATTCCAACTATATGATATTCTGAAAGAGGCAAAATTTTGGAGATAGTAACAAAAGATCAGTAACAGTCTATTTTCTCTTGCTTTAATTAAACACTTTGCAGACTAAATAATTTATAAAGAAATTTATTTTTTATTGTTCTGGTAGCTAGAAAAATCAGAGGGTGAGTGGCCTTATTGAATAAGGACTCTACAGAGTCCCAGGTGGTACAGGGCATCACATGGTAAGGGAGCTCATGGCAGCCAAACTGGCTTTAATAATAGACCTACTCCCCTGAAACCCATGAACATGTTATCCATGTACAGAATTATACCATTCATAATGGCAAGACCCTCATGACATAATCAGATCCCAAAGATACCAACATATGAATTTTGGGGGATACAACCAAACCACTGCCAGGGACTTTGTGGGAGGAAGGGGTGAACAGACAGAGCACAGAGCACAGCGTGGTAAAACTATTCTGCATGATACTATGGTGGATAGACGACATTAACACATTTATCAAAACCTATAGACTGTACAACACCAAGAGTGAATTCAAATGTAAACTATGTATTTTTGGTGATAATGATGTGCCAATGTAGGCACATCAATTGTAAAAACACCACTCTGGTACTAAGTTGACAGATGTTGACCTGTAAGGGGCAGGAAATACATGGAACTCTCTATATTCTCTAATTTTGCTATAAAACTAAAACTTCTCTTTAAAAAAATTATAAATTAAAAAGAAAAATATATGAAGGTTTTGTTAAACTACAGTTGAATTAGTGAACAGAATAGCATGGGCATTTTGGAGGCTTTCCTGCATTCATCCTAGAAAGAAAATTTTCCTAAATTGTGAATTTCTAAAAATATAACATTCTTCTTTGTTTTACTATATATCAAATAAGGAAAATAAAA
Source organism: Marmota flaviventris (assembly GCF_047511675.1). Taxonomy (NCBI): domain Eukaryota; kingdom Metazoa; phylum Chordata; class Mammalia; order Rodentia; family Sciuridae; genus Marmota; species Marmota flaviventris. The sequence continues at coordinate 53,614,991 of NC_092502.1, forward strand.
GGTTTTTGTGTTTCTAAGAATTGTAAACAAGAGCTAAGGGCAACAAATGCCACATGTGTAAATGGTGAAAGCGTTCCTGCACCCGCTGTCTGACAGGGTCACAGCGTGGGGGACGCTGCGGCAAGGCCACACCATCTGGAAACTGGAACCATTAGGAATGTTAAGTGTTTTGTTTATGATACTCATGATATGGATAACAGGGCATACGTCAATCAATAATAAAAGTACATATTGCCTGAGATTGCAGGAAAATTCCCAGAATGAGACTAAGGATACAATTGAGACATGCCATGAGGTACATTTCAATCTCTCTCAGGATACAAACAATGGTATTATTCCTCAAGCTTAAACAACAAGAAATATTTATCCCATGGTTAACAATTTACACTAGCCCCCCTCCCAACCCCATCCTAAAGCCACAACCTGTACAACAGCCTAGCTACAGAAAAACAATTGCTATGCCAACAGTACAAGGACTACCGTATGTAGCTTATAGTATCCTCCTAGAAGACAAGAGGCTAATAAAAATACATTCCCGCAACCAATAGACCCTCCTTTGCTTTACGCAGAAACTTAAGATTAAAATGGAAAACACATAGTTAATATAAATGACAAATAGGTTGAGGTGTAAAGCCTGCCCTTTAGTTAAAGATTACAAAGACATAAGAATTGGTGTGCTTTGACCAAGGATCAAGGAAGTTCTTTAAAAAAGTAGTTGAATAATTCATATGAAAAAAGGAAATTACCTTGGAAATTAAAAATAGAATAATGTAAAATTAACATAGATATCTTTTAGAGGCACTTCAGAGTAGTAGGCTTTTAAATAATAGACTTTCACTACTTTAAGTGTGTTTTCCTGTGATTTTAGTTTAGAAGAAAGCTTACCAATAATCATAAGTATGCTTTAAAGTTAAAGGTTAATGAAATAATTATAGGTATGCTTTAAAGTTAGAAGTGAATAATAGGTCAGGAGTCATGTAGTCTAGTTGTGTTGCCTAGCAACTTGTGATTGAGGTAAAAAACCTAAAAGCATAATCATGATTGGCTAAGGTTACAGAAAAATATTTTAAACAACATACTTTAATATCTTTGATAATCAATGTATGTCAGAAAAGATTGTAACTCTTGAAAATTATGTAAATCAAAAAAGTTTCGGGCTTTGAAGCTATCCATTAACTACCTGAAAAAAAAAACACCTGTAAAAAGGTATAAAAATAAAGGTTCCTCCAGGGGCAGCAGAGATTTCTTCTGAAGACTGCTCTTTTTTTTTTTAAGAGAGAGAGAGAGAGAATTTTTTTAATATTTATTTTTCAGTTTTTGGCGGACACAACATCTTTGTTTGTATGTGGTGCTGAGGATCAAACCCCGGCCACAGGCATGCCAGGCAAGCGCGCTACCACTTGAGCCACATCCCCAGCCCCACGAAGACTGCTCTTAACTTGCAACCTGTCGTCCAGACTCTTCTTTCGCCAACGCCACTCCTCCTTCAGGACCCCTGAAACCCCCCCCCCCCCCCGCGGCTAGACCTCAGCGTATAACAATATTTGATGCACTAGAATAAAATCAGCTTATACCACCCTATGATGGCCCCACTTGCCCCCATCCCCCTATGACCCCTCCCACCAAAAGTTCCAGTCCATAGTTTAACTTCTCATAGAATGCCTTGTAAGATTATGCACAAACCTTTTCCATCTCGAGGTGGGGCTCCCTTTGCTTTAAAACTATCCACTGGTGCCTTTGTATCGGTCTCCAAAGCGATGCTTATCTGTATCTCAGACTTGAACTTGGTGTATTTATTACTCAGTAACTGGTACCATTTTGGTGCCTAATGAATAACCAACAAAGCAGAAAACATCTTTAGTAGCTAACAGAGGAAAATACTTATTAGAAATGTTCCTTAAGGGTTAAGTAAGAGCTGGGTACAGTAGCACAAGCCTGTAATCCTAACTATTTGGGAAGAGGAGACAGGAGGATGGGGCATTTAAGGCCAACCTGGGAAACACAGCAACATCCTACTCAAAACAAAAAAAATCCATTTGTGTTCAATGAACCAAAGAGCATTCTGCTGTCATGTATAACTGATTAGAATAAATAAATAAATAAATAAATTTGAAAAAAGAAAATAATAATAATATTATTAATAATAAAAGAAAAGGTAAATTTCCTAGGTTTTTTTTAGCACTTTTCTCCTCTTTAGAAAAAAATTTGTTTCACATTGTCTTCAAAAGGAAATTATTCCTACTTAGGAAGTCAGCAACTGAATTTCCCTTTGAAAAAAACTACTTAAAAGTTTTGATTATCTTCTTTGCTTGAATTCTTATGCTTCAACAGATAAAGTATTAAAGGAAGAAACATAATATTATTTATTTCTATCTTTAGCCTTGTATCTCAATCTCACTTAGTCCTTTATATAACAAAAGACTTAATTTTCTGTTCCATAACTCCTCCTGTTTCATACTTTTTATTGTATCTTTTCTTCCTGCCACATTGCTACTTTGATCTGCTTATATCAAATAAGGAAAAAAAATCCTTACTGTTAATAAAAAAGACATTTACAAAATACTAAAGTAAAGGCCTAATCCTAGTGTTCTCATTAGTAACCATGTGCTTGACTGATATTAAAACAAACAAAAAAGGCTTCTCACAGAATAAAAGAATCTTAAATTACCTAAAAATCTCCCCTAAAGCAAGATCAGAAATTCTAGTACCAAAACCAGCCTGAAAAATGTCATAGCTCAGAACAATGCTTACCAATTTTTGGTGCCTAATGAATAAGGGGTACCATTTCAGCACTAGGAAACAACATTCTTACTCTGAACATTGTTATAAAAAGGCATAGTAAACTGGTGCTTACACTGATCAATCCAAAATTGGCTATTTTATATCCAAATTATGTTTGATAAGAAAAACAGGATTAACTAGGACATAAATTGCTTTAAAAACCTACAATCTAGTTTCTTAAAGATAAAAATGCATAACATAGTTTGTTGCTATATTTACAGATATTTTCTAATTCTAAATATAAACCTTACAACTATTTTTAATCACTTCTAGAATTTACATTTTTCTAATATACAACTCAGAACAACAAATCTGAATTTTTCTATGTTTAGTTTTACTTGTAGAGCATCAATTCATTTTGATCTTCAAATATTTTTCTAGCCAAATTCAAATATTTCTGCTAACAGAAGAGATTAAGCAAGAATTTGGTTTCTATAAAACAAATACAATTTTCAGCCATTTCCCCTTAACTTTGATGATAAATATGTGGACAAATTGTTCTAAAAAACAACATAAAGGGATGAGGAAAATCAAGAGCACTTAAGAGGCATGATCTCTTTCCTTAGCCACCTTCTTCCTAAGAGAGTTTATTTTCACTTAAAAAGCATTTTAAAATTTCAGTTCTTTATGAATGATTCCAAATTTGAGCTGGGCCCACTGCTTCATTTGCAAATATCATGGCTATCAGCGGCAAAAATGTTAAAAACAAAAATTTGTCTTCACAGAATGTGATCTTAAGAATGAAGGGGGAAAAAAAGAATGGAAGAGTTTAAAGTGAAAGAGAAATTTTTTTAAATGTTTATTTTTCTTAAACTGTGACTAAACAAAAACATCCAAAAAATAAAAACCTGAAATTTTCTGAAGTCAATCACATACAAAAAGATTGGAGAACACATAAAAAGACCTAAGAAACATGTTCAATAATAAAAAGTACTAACTTTCTAAAAAGTATTGCCTTAGGGAGAAGAGGTACTGGTTGTTTATTTCAATAAAGTTAACTTACTCTGACTTAGGACAAGTTACTTTACCTCTCGGTACTCAGTTTCCTCATTTATAATATGGGGAAAATAATGTCATAGGATTGTTCTGATGTTACCATTTAAAATACTATGAAAATTTCCTGGCACGTTAAAAAAAAATTCTATTTCTTGTAGATAATGAGGGACATAAGAATTATTTATAGCAGCCTGAAAGAGACTAATAAAGATGATAATTTAAACTGAAAATAACTTAAGTAAATATACTCAATGTTACATAACCAATACCACTACCCCTGGGGTAAGAATTTGCAAGGAACAAGAAGCAGGGAAACCAATTAGGAAGTTATTATGAAAGCCAAAATGAGAAATTATGGTGGCTTAAATTGGGGTGGCAGTAGTAAAAATGCAAAATAGTAGATCAATAGGGAAAAAAAAAAACAACTGGAAAGTGTCAAGGAAGACATATATATATTTCTAAGTTGTACATCTTGAAGGAATGTGGTGATGAGTTACTGAAGCAAGGAACCCTGGAACAGGACCACCTTTGAAATAAAAGCTCAGGAGGTGAAAATGTTAAGCTTGAAGTAAGAGCTACTTGCATATAGTTTTGAGCTTAGAGACAAGTTTGAGAAATTTAGTTCAAAGAGATGATTAAAAGGTTGAAATTTTCTAAGTCAAATTTATAAGCTAAAACACAAGAACTGTACTAGCTCAAGGACATAATTCATGGCCTTGTATGGTCTAGTACACCATGTTCTTTTCATTAATCCACATCTTTTCAAAGTAATCAACTGTCTAACATACACCATCAAAAGGGCAATACCTGTTTTGTTTCTTGAGCAGTTCTTAAGTCCAGAACAATATAACCTATAGTTTCCTTGGCTGAAGATAAAGGATCCAGGGCAAAACACTGGAGTTTGATAGGCGTACGCTGTAGCCTGTAACATAACAATTTATGTGATATTTTTTTTTCCTGTAATGTACAATTTACTTTTAAGAAATAAAAATTATTTTAAAAACCAAAAAAAAAAAAAAATTATGTGATAATACATTGGGGTTTTTTTCTTAATATTGAACTGACTTCCTATTAGCCTTGAAAAGATTATCTATTATTATCCAGATAATTATAATTTATTAGGCCAGGTATATCTATCTATTTATTTATATATATATATACTTTTTATGTATATCTCTGTGTGGGTGTATATGTATTTAAACATATACATATTTATCATGTATATCTGTGTCTCTCTGTGTATATTTGTATACACACACATACACATACACACACACACACACACACACACGCACGCGCGCGCGCTTTTGTGTGTATGTGAATGATGACGGTACTGTGGATTGAACCCAGGAATGCTCTATCACGGAGTTACATCCCCAGTCCTTTTATTTTTAGGAGGGACCTCACTAAGTTACCCAGGCTAGCCTTGAACTTTTGATCCTCCTGCTTCAGTCTCCTGAGTCACTGGGATTACAGGTCTGCACCACTATGCCCTGCTCTATTCTTTATTTTTTTTAAAGTTTTCAACCAAAAAGAACTATTAATTATACTTATATAATTAATATAAACTATTAATTATACTTATATAAACCAACTAATATATACAACATCAAAATTTTAGTCACTTATCCAAGAGATTATCATTCTAGGTCAATGTTTCTTAAGCTTCTGTAATGTATGATACCTTCTGAAAGTCAAAAATTATCATGAATCTTCAGAACTAATTTTAAACTTTCTTTCTCATACCCCATTGTCAAATACAAAATAATGTACATACATGCTTACAGCTTTTTTATTGCTAAAAATAGTAAACACTATAAAATCAAACTACTAAATTTTAAATCAATTAAAAAGTTAACACAACATATGACAACAGTCTGTAGCCATTATATTGATTGCTATAGCATGAGCTCTTTTTCAGTCTGGAACCCCTAGACTTGCTCATACATTAAAGTGAATAGATTTTATCATCACTTTTGTCTGGTAGAAATACTATTTAATGACTGCACTTATAAATTCAATTTATCTCCAGTCAGCAGGGGTTGGTGGTGCATGCCTGTAATCCCAGGGACTCAAGTGGCTGAGGTAGGAAGATTGCAAGTTCGAGGTCAGCCTCAGCAATTTAATGAGGCCCTTAGCAACTTAGTGAGACTCTGTCTTAAAATAAAAAATAAAAAGGGCTGGGGGGATGAGGTTCAAGTGCTTACTCTTGAAAAAGGGCCTCTGGGTTCAATCCCAATAAATAAATAAACAAACATCTCTGGTACTTTCTCAACCTACAACAATCAAACTGGTAACACTTGGTGCTAGCACAATTACAAATGTGGATCCTGACATCTCACAGAACTCTTGACTAAGCAGATATCCTAGATGCTGTGAAAGGATATACAACATTTTGATATTCTCTAAGAACTTAATATCTCTTTTTAAAATATTTTTTTAGATGTTGATGGACCTTTATTTTATTCATTTATTTATATGCAGTGCTGAGAATTGAACCCAGTGTCTCACACATGCTAGGCAAGCACTCTACCACTGAGGCACAACCCCAGCCCCTTAATATCCCTTTAAATAAATCCATGGACTGATCTAGTAAATAGATGAGTAAATAAATTTTTGTAAATTTATTTACAAAAGTAAATAAATTTCTCCTTGCTTTCCTTTTACTGTTAACTTTCTATTTTGACAAGATTTAGTACTGAGAAAGAACAAGTATTGAAGTGATTGTGCTTCCCAGAAGGAAATATATTTTCAGTTCTTTAATGAAGTATTGCTGTTCTTGACTGTTTCTGGTCAGAGTTCATGAAAGAATAAGATGCTATAACCTTAAGTTCATTTTATACACTTAACAAAGTGTCTACAATCAAATATAAAATTAATTAAAAAGAGCCCCTTATATCATTTCTTTCACAATTTTTATTGGATCAGGTAAATACATAATAAACTAATAAGCTATGATGAACTCCAACTAATATTTGGAAGGCATTATTAAGGTACTTCCAGAATATCTAATTCCTCACACATTAGAAGGGAAAAAGCTAAGTTTAATGTAGTGGTTAAAAGCCTAGGCTCTGGAGATTGCTTGGCTGGGATCTACCATTATCCAACTGACAAACTCTGGGCAAATTATTTAACCTCTCAGGCCTCAGTTTCCTCATCTATAACACTGGAGAAATAATAATGTCAACTTCATATAGTTCTTCTAATATGTAAATGAGTTATTATTGCAAAGTATGATGAACCTTTCCTGGTACATTACAAAACAATAGACATGATTATTATTAAAACCTAATAAGATACATATTTCATAAGAATCTGAAAGAGACAGACAAAGATGCTAACTTAAATTGAAAATAACAGTTACCTGTGTTGATGAAGTACTTTCCTATCAATTTCCCATGCTAACTCAGTGGCAAACTCTGGCTGGTCAGTATGGTCCACAGGATCAGTAGCCAGCTGTTCTCCATCAAACTTTGCTTCTACTACAAGCATATGCTTTGGACGTTTGGGGAAATGGCGACCTGAAGAGAAAAGACTACACAGATTAATTGGAAGTGTACAAAAATCAAATAAGATCATTTAGCATGTGTTTTTAAAATTGACATATGTTAAGGGTGGCTGACTTATACATTTGCAAAAACTATCTCAATAATACATAAACTCTTTCATAACTCATAAGAAACGTGAATCAAATTGAAAGCTATAACTTACAAAATAGTGTTTCTCAAACATTAATGTGCATATAAATCACCTGGGGATCATGTTAAAATGTACACTTGTTGCCAAAACTCAGTCCTTGTCCCCAATTCCAATTCAATAATGAGGACAGTTTTGAGAAACAGGGAACTGAACGTTTATTACTTCACTAGCAAAGGAGAAACACAGGGACTCCTGTCCCAAAGGCTGTGATTCTGTTCATCAGCAGGAACAGAGGACTTTTTTAGAGGTGACTCAAAGGCTACATTCCATGTGTTCTCTGTCTGAAGTTGTAATTCACTTGTTCATTTGGGAGACAGCCATTTCTGAGATCTTCTGGTTCCATCCCCAAAATCTGGATCACTTCATTCCTATGGTGTGTGTGTGTGTGTGTGTGTGTGTACTCAAGGACAGATAACTCTGCCTAGGATGGGGAAGAAAGGTACTCCTGTTTCCCCTGAGATTAGAGATGGAGAGAGTTTAGGAAGGAGCAGGGAGAGAAGAAGAGAAAGAAACATGTCCATTTTAAAAATAAGTTGCACTGGGAGAGCAGCAAGGGTTATATTCAAAGCATTAAGTGGACCACCATCACAGACTCTGGTTGAGTTGGTCTAGTTGGGCCTGAGAACCTGCATTTCTAACAGGATCCTGGATAACCTCGATGTTGCGTTGGTTCACACTTTGAGTAGTAATGATCTCAACAACATTTAGAATTTAAGACTTATATAGTAGTGTTATATAACTAAAACACTACTATATAAGTACTTTATAAAGAAGTCATCTGAAGAGTTGAGAAATAAGCAAAAACAAATTTAAAATTTGTTTTTATTTTCCTGTGTCTTAATTTTCCTGTCAACTCATTTAAGAATAATCACGAAATTAGCTAAAGCAAAATAAGCACTGGTATTCACTCTATTCTCAAAGACTACATTATTATCAGGAAATATTTAAAAATTTTATCTACACATCAATTTCATTTGCACTGCCTTACCTCATTTCTTCCTTTACTGAAGGCATATTCAGAGCCAGATATCAAATAGCAGGCTGAAAAAAAAAGTAAAATAGAATACCTGCCTTCAAGGAAATGAAGGTCTCAAATGAGAGTTTAAACAAACTTGAAACACTCAAACCAGAAAGCTGAAGAATCCAAGGAAGAATCCTTAAGAATCTCAAAGTAGGGCTGGGGTTGTGGCTCAGTGATAGAGCACTTGCCTAGCATGTGAGGCACTGGGTTCAATTCCCAATACCACATATAAATAAATGAATAAAATAAAGGTTTATCAACATCTAAAAAAAATTTTTAAAAAAAGAATCTACACTAGGTCAAGTAGTCCTCTTGTTTATAATCTACTATAAATAAATCCTTATTGCTACTCATCCTGGCTTGAGCTGCCTGGTTAGGAGGGATTAAGTTGCCTAGAAGGACTTGGATTATAAACCTGTGCAGTTCAGGGCTGGGGATGTGGCTCAAGTGGTAGCGCGCTCGCCTGGCATGCGTGTGGCCCGGGTTCGATCCTTAGCACCACATACAAACAAAGATGTTGTGTCCACCAAAAACTGAAAAATAAATATTGAAATTCTCTCTCTCTCTCTCTTTTTTTTTAAAAAAAAAAAAAAACAACCTGTGCAGTTCAGCCGAAGGCTCTCTGTTGAGACTCCTCATTAGGCCTCTTTAAACATGTGGCCTGGTTCTTCTGATTAGCACTCAGAGGCATCTCTCTGGACCTCATTTTCTGTTACTCTAAAAGATCATTATGTTTCCCAAATGAAATGAACTTCATATACATTAAATAACTTATATGTTCCGTCAGACTATCATACTAATAATCTCCAATAAGCTTGAGAACAAAGAATATTCAGTGGAACAAAAAGATGCCTGCCTCATCCCTCAATGTATTTGTTTCAGAAACATTGCCTTTCATCCGTGGGATCTGGCTTAAATATTTCTCATGGTAGAAATTCAGTTATTTTGTTTTGAAAAATGGCATTTCTAAAATTGTAGCCAAGAAACTACAAGCAGTTCAATTAAGGGCAGAGAATATATAAAATTGAAAAGGTAGGCAAAAGTTCTACCACATAGTGCCATGTTTGCTATACTAAGTATAGATACTATCCTTCAGGACACTGAAGAATTTTAAGACAGATTTGCATATCAGAAAGATAATTGCCAAAAAATCAAGAGACTGTAGATGTTTCTGGAAAAGAAGGAAACAAGTCCTTAATCTAGGTACCCACCGTGGAAATCATTCATTCAAAAGCTTGTATGTACCGTCTATTATTATTTAGAAAATAAAATCAATTAACAGTTGGTGGTCATTTGGAAGTTAGGAATGGGAAAGGAATCAAGGATGATTTAAGATTTGAGCTACAGTGTGGCTAGGAAGAATAGAAATATAAACACAAAACAGGAACTATTTTGTAAGGAAGATCACATAACAGTTTTATATGTGTTTGTAGTAACAACCTGACATCCCTGACTCCAAGTTATCTTCCAAAACTGAACTTAAAGCAATTTCCTGCTTAGAACTATATGCTGCCAAACTATTTCTTGGAATATTAATTCTAAATTCCTTGATTTTCAAGATCCTTCAAAGTCTATGCCTGCTAGCTATACAAGTATTTCTTACCATGATATTCATAAATATTCACCTTCCTTATCCCTGTTCTTCTTGCTGTCTTCTTCAACAATCCTCCCACTGTGTTCATCCTCATGTTGGCCTGGTTGTCCAGTCTCCTGGAATGACTTTCTTCTACCCTCACCTACCTAGAGCTTACTTATTACTCAAGGCACTACTACTACCTTCATCCACTACTTCTACCTTCAAACCTATATTTACAGTCCATATCACATGCTTTATTTTAATAACAGTTTTACTGAGATAAAATTCACATATCCTATAGTTCACACATTTCAATTCAATTCAATGTATATTAGGATATTCATAGATATGTGCAAATACTATCACAGTCAATTTTAGAATACTTATGTCCCTCAAAAAAAAACTTGTGTATCCTTTAATCATCATCCCCTAGTCCTCCTTTGGCCCATATCACATGTTCTTAATATAATATTATGTTCAAACATATTACCTGCACATTAACTTGATATCCCCAAGTAGATAGGTCATCCTCAAGGGGAAGGAATTATATTACATTTGTTTCTTAAAGCACAGGGCACAGTTTTAAGTCTAAAAGTTTTTGTTAAACAAATGACAAGGCAATTTCAGTCCCATGTTTTTAAACAGTAATCTAACAGTTAATATTGTCCCAACACTTTATAGCTTTTGGTCCCTCTACTGTTCCAAACTCAAAAATTACATTTACACTGTTTCCTGGTCTCTGACCCCTAAAAGAGAATCAGGCTGCTACAAAATACCCTCTTGTGAAGAAAAAAAATATCCAGGCACACCTCTGGTTCAGCTCTCAAGGAGTCTAAAACAGGATGATTGCAAGTTCAAGGCCAGCCTCAAAATGAGCAATGCCCTAAGCAATTTGGTGAAAACTCGTATTCAAAATAAAAAGGGTAGGGGTGCAGCTCAGTGGTAAAGCCTCCCTGTATTCAACCCCAGACTTCCCCCCACCAAAAAAAAAAAAAAGATTTTTGTTATCATGGTATACATAACCTGTCCCAATTTACCTATAAACTCCTATAAACTTGCAATCTGCTTTCCAACCACACTGAATTTAAGCAGCATTTATTAAATGAATTTAAGGAGGGCAAAATATACCTTGCTTTTCCATAATGTAAATGCTCTTTGCTCTTTCCTTGACTCAGAATGCTCACCCTTACTTTTCTCACCTGTTAAAATCTTAAACATCTCTTACAGATAAGTCTTAAATCAAAATATGCCACCTCCTCCGGTAAACCTTCCCCCAGCTTCCCCAGAGGCGGACATTCCCCATTTCCACATCTCAAAGAATTATGTGACATAGTCTCCATTATACACTTTGAGCTTTTAGACCCAGAACTATCTTATTCGTGCATTGCCAGCCCGTTATCTAGCATTCAATGAGTCTCCAATAAACAACTGTCATTCATTCAACAAACAAAACTTAAAAGAACATGTAATATGCCGTCTTAACAACGATAATCCCTCAGGTTCTCAATCAAGACTTGTAAAGGCACAGTCTCTGCAATAATTATGAAAAGGTAGGAAGCCTATATTCACGTCAATGGCAAAGTTCTTACAAATGGCATTACCTGGAGACTGCTGAACAGAACATGCTTTCCAGGCACGCTTTCTCCTCATATATAAAAGCCATCGACAAGCTGCTTCCGATGGAAATCGGTTTTTTCTACATTCTCTGGGGCTACGACTAGTCTGGCTAAATATCACTTATCTCTAATAGCTCTCATACTCTCGAGAGATTTTTAAATCAATTGCCTACTAGACTTTGCTACGTACAACTTTGAGCAAGTCTTTGGGGATCACAAAAGCAAAGATGAAAAGGTTCTTAAGGTTAACAAATACTCGGTCCCACAATACTCTTTTAGAATTCAGGAATCAGCAGTTGCAAAAGCAAGTGGGAGGCCGCTCACCTTCTAGGATGGACACGACGATGAGCAGTTGGTCGGACTTGGAGACCATGGTCGCTGTTGGCGGCCGGGGGCGGGGTCTGCTAGGAGCAAGAGGGTCCGGGTGAGTTGCGGGTAGTCGGCGACCCCGGGAAGGGCCCCCACTACTCGCCCGTGCCCCGGGCGCCAGGACCCCGCTCCGCGGCCCGGACGCGCCGCCGCCGGCAGCGCGCCGGGATCCCCTGCCCCAGGTCGCCAGCCCAGGACCTGACCCTGCCCTGACTTGAGGGAAATTCTGCTCTGCAGTCCCGCCCGGCCCAGTCTGCAGGTAGAGGCGAACCCGCCGCCCCGGGACCTTTTGCCGCCTCCTTAGCCGCTTTTCAAACGCCTGGGCGCCGCAGCGGACGCCACCGCGCCCCTCTTCCGCCTAGCAACCGGGCCCGCAGGCCCAGTGCCTGGGGAAGCTGGAGGACAAAGAGCGATAGAGACCAAGGCAGTCGAGGATAGAACGCCCCTCGTTCCGCTTCACCTCCCGCCCTTTAACGTTCCGTTGCAGAACCCTAGGGAAAAGACTGGCTTACTGACTCACAGCGCCCCCTGCTAGCGGGATGGAGAGAGGCATGCAATTTAATAAGAACGAGCTGCGCAGGCGCACTACTGCTGTGAATGCTTCCTGATGTTACATAGGGCACTTTAAGTAGTGTAAGGGAAGCGTATGCTCCGCTTTATGCCGCAGCCACAATGGCAGAAATATTTCCGTGGGAATTAAAATTTTAAAACTAGCTGTTTCTCAGGCACTGATGTTAACTCTGCCTGAAAAGCCAAATCAGAGAAAAATGACTTAAGTCTGAACTCTTAAAATCTTTAAATAACCCTCTCGGGCCTCCTCAAGCTTCTGCCCTTTGAAAATAATGTTAATACGGTAGCTACTGTAACCTTTGGCGCTGACGTCAACTCTCCGAGAATTTCCTGTACCTTAGAAATCTCCTTAAAAACAAAAACATTGTCACGTGGGCAAGAAAATTAAAGGTATAGGTTCCACCCCCTGACCACAAAGCAACTAGCAAAATCAATACCAAAAATTTAGGCGTGGAAATACTGTCTGCTCCATCCTTCTTAAATGGTCCTGGGAAAACTGGATAGCCATCTGTAGAAAAATGAAACTGGATCCCTGTCTCTCACCTTGCACAAAACTCAAATTGATCAAAAACGAAGGAATTAGACTAGAAATGCTAGAAGAAAACATAGGGTCAACACTCCATCATATAAGTATTGGCACTCGCTGCCTTAAGAAGACCCCAAAAAAACAAAAGAATAAAACCAAGAATTAGTAAGTGGGATGTCATCAAACTAAAAACCTATTGCACAGCAAAGACACCTTTAAAAACAGAGAGCCTACAGAATGGGAGAAAATCTTGGCCAGCTACTCTTCTGATAGGTGATTAATAACCAGAATAAACAAATAACTCAATACCAAAAAACCAATAACACAATCAACAAATGGTCAAAAGAACTAAACAAACTTCTCAGAAGAGGAACTACAGATGGCCATTAAATACATTTTAAAAAAATTCGTCATCTCTAGCAATCAGGAAAATGCAAATCAAAACCACACTAAGATTTCATCTCACTCCAGTTAGAGTGGCAATGATCAAGAATACTAACAACAATAAATACTGGAGAGGTTGTGGGGGAAAAGGTACACTTGTGCATTGTTAATGTGAAAGCAGTATGGAAATTCCTCAGAAATCGAGGCATGGAACCACCATATGATCCAGCTACTCCACTCTTCAGTATTTTTACCAAAATACAAAATCGGCATACTACACTAATACAGCCACTCAATATTTATAGCAACAGAATTGACAATAGCTAAATTATGGAATCAACCCAGATGCCTGTCAATAGAAGAATGGATTAAGAAATTGTGGTGTGTGTGTGTGTGCGCGCGCGCGCACGCGCGTGTGTGTACACAATGGAAAAAGAATGAAATTATGGCATCTGCTGATAAATGGATGGAAATGGAGAATACCACACTAAGTGAGAAAAGCCAAACTCAGAAACTCAAAGGTCAAATTTTTTCTCACATATGTGGAAACTAGAGTAAAATAAAGGAGAAAAAGATCATATAGAACCAGTTGAATATAAATTAATAGACAAGCCTAAAGTCTAGAGGAATAGAGAAAAGAGAATGGGAGACTGCGGGTGGAGGTGAGGATCATTGACTGACATTGAATTCCATGTATGTATGAGTTTGTCCAGATGAACTCAACTACGATGTATAACTATAAAGCTCTAATAGATGAGAGGAAGAGAAAGAGGAAGAAGAAGAAAGAAGGAACAAAGAAGGGCTCAGTGATACACACCTGTAATCCCAGCGGCTTGGGAGGCTGAGACAGAAGGATCAGGAGTTCAAAGCAAGCCTCAGCAAAAGTGAGGCACTAAGCAACTCAGTGTGATCTTTTCTCTAAATAAAATACAAAATAGGGGTGGGGATGTGGCTCAATGGTTGAGTGCACCTGAGTTCAATCCCTGGTACTCATCCACAAAAAAAGCATATACGGGCTGATTGAGGATGTGGCTCAGTTGTAGAATGCTTGCTTGCCTGGTATGCAAGATTAGAAACATTTTTAAGGTTAGCTGGCTTAAAACCTTTGAAATCTAATTGGCTGTAGCTACTGTGGATTATTTTTTTAAGAGAGAGAGAGAGAATTTTTTTTAATATTTATTTTTTTAGTTATCAGCAGACACAACATCTTTTGTTTGTATGTGGTGCTGAGGATCGAACCCGGGCTGCATGCATGCCAGGTGAGCGCGCTACCGCTTGAGCCACATCCCCAGCCCTGTGGATTATTTTTAACATTAAATTCTGTAATTATTCTGCTTCAGTATGTACCTTTAAAATATAAAGACTTAAAATATCTTAAAACATTACTTAACCACAATTCCATTCTTACACCGAAATTAACACTATTCCTTAATACCAATAAATATGTACTGTTCAAACCTCTGATTGTCTAATAATTGTTTTCACAGAGAAAATATATGAAATAGCTGAGTTAAGGAAGCAAGAGATGGTGCCTTCAAGTCTGTTCTCTACTACTGCTTTCTTGTTTCAGAAACCTAGATGTTGTTGTTTTGAGAACAAATATTTCCGGGGATTGTTATTTTCTTCTCCTGCTTCTTTTTTCTCATCTTTGTGCCCCCCAAAAAGAGACTGGCTATATTACTTCTAAGGTCCTTTCAGAGTCCTTTAGACTTTCCCCAAATGAGGTACTATTCAATATAAAATCAATATAATGATCTACTTTGGGTTCATCATTGAACAATGTATTTTTTTATGTTTTGTAGTTGTAGATGGACAGCATGCCTTTATTTTATTTGTTTACTTTTATGTGGTGCTGCAGATCGAACCCAGTGTCTCACACGTGCGAGGCAAATGCTCTGTCACTGAGCTTCAGCCCCAGCCCCTGATGTCTTTCTTTTGCGAAAGATATCAAGTGTACTTAGATAGGTAGAATAGTATAATCAGCCTCCAAGTACCCAGAACCCAGCTTCAATAATCATCAACTCAACACCAGTCACCTTCATCAATTGCATTATTTTGAAGGAAATCCCTAACGTCATCATATTAATTCGGATCTTTTAATATGTACCTCTTAAAGATTTTAAAATTTTAAAATATTAAGTATTTGACCAAGATTCCATCATTATACCTAAAAATTAACCATAATTCCTTAATATAACATATTGTTCAAATTTCTCTAATTGTTTAATAATTATTTTGGGTTGGTTTGTTCAAAACAAGCTCTGAAACACAATGCATTTGCTTGACATCTCTCTTGTCTCTTTTAACCTATAGATATTTTTTCCCCTTGTAGTTCTTTATTGAAGAAACCGTATCCTTAGTGTTTGCCAAATTTCGTTGACATGATACCAGTGTTATTTAACATAACCTCTGCTGAGATAGCTAATCAACATGTCCATATTGGTAAAACTTAGATAAGACTAGGAAATAAATTAACAACAAGGAAAGTACAAAGAGTGGTACAAAACAGTGCTTTGCATTAAAACTGTAGACAGAGGGAGGCCCAAGCAATGAGACCAAAGGTTTCTAATGGAAAAGTACCCCAGGAGATCAGGGTTGGGGCTTTGCCATTTACAAGCTGGGTGACCTTAGGCAAATCACTTTATCTCTTTCGGCCCTGGAGCTATAAAATAATAGCATACTTCTTAACTCAGGGCTTAAATGTAGTAAATGATTTTGAGTTATCTCTTTATATGAATAATCTCAGGCCTTAAGTAGTAACTACAAAAGAACCAAGAGTGCTTATCAATACATCTTGCTGTTTTGCTTTAGGATATCCAATTTAAAACCTAGATTACAAACCATTACAGCACACTAGAGAATAATCATAAATCATAAAAATCTGATGAATCATTAAAATAAGATGGTACAGCGCTTGAATAGAATGTGTGAGGACATGGGTTATTCCCAGCACCACTGAAAAACAAAAACAAAAAAATATGAATTAAGAAACTTTTTCACATAGTAAAATTTTGACATGGCTCTCTTTATACAGATTTCCTTCCCAAACAAGATTATTTCTAAAATCATCTCATCAGAGGTACTGAAAAGTCATCAACTTAATTTGCAGGGTATTTTTTTATAGACTGTACAAAATTAATTATTTTAAATTTCCCATCTAGAAATGGAATTAAAATTCTATCATCATCTATATCTGTTATTCCATAATCTAATTTCTTTTCATATGCTATATTAAGCATCAGTAACTTCAGTTCTAGCATAAATCTTCACATTTTAGCTTAAACTCATGAGGGAAAATTTTATTATGGGTTTATAAAGTACCAATTATTGTTTCAAAATACATAAGAAAAACTAATAATATATGTAATTTTTATCTATTAGATGATGTGAGATTCATTGCCCTATAAACCTATAAGCATGCAAATTCAAACTGAATTCATTCAGTCAACATAATAGCTAATCAAATTAGAACTATTTCTATAAGAACAAAACAAAGCATTTAGATTCCTTTTAAGCTTTTCTTTTTCTGTAGCTATTTCACTTTTTGGAGAAACAATTTACTTTGTATTGCCGCTATATTTTTTTATTTTTTTGCTTATCAACAAATTCTGCCCAAGTGTAATGGTATGCGCCTACAATCCCAGCAGCTCCGGAGGCTGAGAGAGGAGGATCACAACTTCCAGGCCAGCTTCAGCAACTTAGCATGACCCTGTCTCAAAATAAAAAATAAAAAAGGCTGAGGACGCGGCTCAATGGTTAAGCACCCTTGGGTTCAATCCCTGCCATGAAAAAAATAAATAAAAGAAAAAGGAGAAAGAGAGAGAGAGAGAAACAGCATCCATGGCCAACCACTGAGATACCTACCATGCATTGGACTGTGCTTATATGCTTCTTTCCCCTGTATGTACACAGACTCATACACATGTTTAGTAAAATTTAAAGCAAAGCCCCAGGGCAAACAAAATTATCATATTTATTGAATAACTGCTGTTTGTAAATCATATTCCAGACTCTGATCTTCAAGAAGTGCTTAGAAAACAGCTTCTCTTTAAAAGGAAGAATAAGAGTAAAACTTGTAAGTAATACTTACTGCTTAGTACCAAGATAACTTAGCCCTTTCAATCCAGGATCTGATATAATTAAACTTGACAATTAATTTGGGTGCCTTTAATCTCTTGAAGAAGAGCCGTGAACATCTATTGTAAGAGAGACAGTATATAGCCCACTATCAGAAAGTCATACACAGCTGAATTCCCAGTTCCATGACTTATTGTGACTTGGCCGAGTATTTACTCTCTGAGTCTTATTTAAAAAAAAAAAAAAATCTATAAAATAGTTTTAATAGTCCTTAACTCATATGGTTTCTGTGAGGATTAATTGGGATTGTTTCTGTGAGGGTCCTAGGCCATGATGAAATCTCTGACTGTAGTAGCTGTTTTTATTGTTATTGGAGAGGGACCATTTGTTTTGGTATTAGTTAAAGTAGTCGGATTCTTTGTACTCCCTCACCTTGGCCTATACTTACACCCTAGAAGTTATATCCCCTAAGTAGCCCCTCTTCCTGACTTTCATGAAAGACTATAATAGAGCCTCCCAAAGTCAAACACACCTGCAGGTCAGATACAGGTGCTGGAAAAAAGTGATGTGGGCTGGGCAGGATCTGTGCAGGATCTGTGTAGAAGTGGAAGACCACATCTTCCTAAGGGGCAATCCTTCTCTACTGCAGCTCCCAGGCAGTGAAAGCCAGGATTTCTGAATTTTTACACAAAGCTAGAAGTACAGATTGCCATATGAACTCACCACCTTTTAAATGCTGGTAAAAGAATTTCAGTTTTAAAAACAATACTCCATACAGGTTAGTATCCTTAGCCCAAGTTCACTGAGGTAGTTATAATAAGTGTTACTGAAGGGCGGAAAAAAGAGAGCAGTTAGGAAAAGAGAAAGCATTGCCTAAAACTAGGAAGAAAAGGGAAGAATGAGAGTGTGGTGGAGACTTCTATTCTACTTTGTGGCAGAACCCTGGGGAGAGGCCAGAACAGCTACCAGACCCATGGAATATCTACCAAAGTGAGATCTTGGGGCCCAATTTTTCATCCTTGGCACAGATTCCTATGCCTTAGTTTGACACAGAATCAACAAACTCAATAGACTTCAAGAAATCAGGTTGGCTTGGACATTGGAAAGCTTATGAGTGACCAGCAAAGCAAAACCTGGCAAGGTCTCCTCCATATTTGTTCTATTTGAGAATGCCAGAACCTTTGAACAATACTATGTGTGTGGAGGGGAAACCCCAGTGATGATCAAGATTAAATTTTCTGTTAACTGGAGCTTGGAATTGAGAACATATAGCTAGGCCAGGAAACTAGAGTAGAAATAGAGCACATTACTATTGTGGAGTAACAATGTTAATCAAAGGTAATGAATGGTAACTATTAAAAGTTTGGTTTTTATTTAAAACAAATATGAAACCATTATATGGATACAGTAAACATTTGCATGATTTTTAGAGATGAGATATAATACCTTAAGGGAATTTCTTTGATTACATCTTCAATCTTCACCCAACCAAACCCTGTCTGTGTCAACCCTGACCTCTTTGGAAGGGGTCACTTGGTGGGCCTTTAAGAAGCTCATCACCTACATTCTTAAGCCAGATTCATATTTAAAGCTGTTTAGAATAGTCAAAGGAAATAATAGTATGTCTAACAGGAAATGATGTCTTATGTCCACATGATAATCCATGTGGTTGGAGAAGATTGAAATTATTATCCTAATTACATGTTGAAATCAATCATTGTTTTATAATGTTCGCGTAGACATTATAGTTATTCCAGATGTATTCTTGGGGTGTTAATAATCACTAAGAGGCCCCTTATAATTGCTGAGGATGGTAACAAAATATTTATGCTCTATAAATTGTTAGAGATGTTACTATTTTTTTTTTTTACAAAGAAAATGTTCGAGATAGAACTGAACACAAGGCAAAACCAGTGATTTTTAAGTTTTTGGCTAAAATGTTCATCATCAACATTGACTGGCTTATCATAACATTAACCAGAAACATATACTATTCCAAAAATTGGTAAATGTAAATTCTATGACGTTAAAAATGTTTTATTTATTATCATATATCTTTAAGTGTCTTGAATAAATTTGTAGTAAAGACTTTGTAAATTCTTATCTGATAAATAAAAAAGCTAAATTTACAATGTTAGAAATATTGCTTCACTAGTGATAGACAGTAATACGGATATAATGCTTATATGTGTAGAGTAATAATTAGATGCAGATCAAAAAAATGTTGCTGTGAGATAGGATCATTCCAACTGCTTGTGAGAAAATCACCAGCCATTCTCTGATACATTGATGAAAACACTGTAATCAGTTTAATTTCAGAAGTTTTTAATAACATCAGAAGAAATTGTTTATTGAACTAGAAGAGAAGAAAGTTGACAGTGGTGCTTTGGGAAAAGGCTTGAAGGTTAAGATGGCCATTAACAGATGATGTTGTAGGGATGTCAGGAATGAGGGCAAGGAGGTGAACTTCGTAAAGTACTGTATGTCTATTCTACAAATGTTAAGAGGGAACAAGGAAAAATTGAAGGAAAATAGGAAACAGAGAGAGATATAATATTAAACTTCTGTGTTACTTTAGTGTTCTTCCTTGGCTGTCCCACAAGAAGCCTGACAATCAAAGAGGATCACTCCATTAGGGAGCAAGCTGGGGACTGGAAGAAAAGAAAGCAAGCAAAAAAGGGAAAATAAAGATTTTGACTTTTGCAGATTTTAAACCAATACCCATGGATATAATGAGAAATATTTTATAAATAGATCTCTTAAAGGTAAGTATTCATCAGTTAATTCTAATAATTCTTATTTATGTAAATGAACATTGTATAAAGACATAGGATACTATAAGTGTCTGCCATCCAGTGTTTATGAACAAATTGTTATCGCTATCAAGGAATATCAACACACCAAAATTATGTCTAATCAGCAAAGTCAAGTTAAAAATATATTTTATTATTTGTTATTTTCCTGTTGGAAAATTTTAGCAATGTTTAGATACAGTGCATCTCAAACCTTTATTGAAATTAACATGTCATTATGCTGCTAGCACAAGGGCCAATGAAATACAGTCTATTAATCAAGTTCCATTGAGGGGCACTTGTTTGTTTTACTCTCTATCCCCAGGATCTATGATAGGGTTGTGACACGATAGGCATTAGATATATTTATTGGGTGAGTGGAAAAACAATAATAGATTTTAACCCTTAAAAGGACAAGAAACCTAACTTGACATGGATATGTTTGTGTAATATCTTCTATTACAAATTTATTAAAATAGTAAATCATTTTTAGGAACAGTCACTTCTTCAAAATGTTACAGTATAATTTTGTTATTTTTGGATACTTTTGTCAAACTCTTAGGCTTCAATTTTTTGAATGTAGAAATTAGAAGTTTTTAAAGCCTGTCTATTTTTAAAAACTGGACCAACAGAACCATCTGGCAAGATTCCCAAGAGTTTCTTCAAATTTCAAATACCAAAATCCACATAGCTATCTATCCTGAAAAAAAGAAAAATTGACCTCTGAGCTTACACAAGGGAATGAAATAAATTTATCGTATATCTATTTTCAGTAGTGTTCACTGGTAATTTTTTTAATTAAAGTAAGCTTCCAAGTTTCAGGAAAGCTGAGCAGACTTTTAAGGGCTTGAATTTGCTTCCATTTAAAGAGTATTAAATGGTATAACAAATGCATCTCTCAATGGACCCAGTTATCGTCCCATCCAAATCGTCAGCTGAACACACTTCTAAGAGTAGCTCTCAGGGAGCACTCATTTTACACACTTAGCCAGGTAGTCAGGTTTCTCTTCTTATCCTTTCCCTCAGAGTGTTTCTGCCATGATCAATTAGCTCTCTCCCTTCCCAGCCTGGTTCTCATGAGTCTGGGTCCCTAATATTTGCATTTTGATACGAAAAGGTGGAACTTCATAGCAATTTATTGTATTCATTAATGTCAAATGCATCTAAATCAAGCATACTTTAATCTGATACCCGATAGAAAGACAAAATTATTCAAATAGTTTTCCTCTCCCCATCAATCCCTTAGATAAATCAACCATAGCTATTTTCGAAGACAATACATAGTCAGATATATTTACTTCCATTAATATTTCACTCATTGAGATTAACTTGTTTGCAAAATCTTCCTACCAAAACAAAAGTCTCATTGGATTGAAATATTTTAGATTTCTGAATGTAGAAACCACGAATTGGCTCATATTATTTGTTTAGCCCTTATCAGATACTACTTTTAATTCTAAAATCTCCAACATGAAACTCTACATACAAAAAGAAAAGAGTTGACTTAGTGCATTTTCCCTTAATTTAAGAGCTTTCTCTTTTGGTGTAGCTATTTTTTTTTCCTGCTCTCTTGCATCAATGAAATTGAAACCAATTTAAATCTAGATGATCAATATTCAGCTAGCTTGAATACTTTATTCTCTCTGTAGCCACATGCTATTATAATATGTAAGAATGTATGAATCTAGGAAATTAAATATAAGTAAATAATGGAAGATGGCTGGGAAAATGCCTATGGATCTAAAGTCTGCAAAATAAATACTGCTGAGTTTAAAGGAGAGAAAGTAGAAACTCCAAAATAAGCATGTTTGAAGGGCAGAAGATTTGCTATCAAAGTGTAACACAGATGTTCAAAATTATCTTGGAACCTAAGTAATTTAAATAAAAACACACACTTTCAATGCAGTTACATTTCTCTCAGAAAATCTTGTGATTACCTTGCATCTGTTTTTCTACACCTTTTTTTGTGTGTTTGTTTTGTTTTTGTTTTCGGTACCAGGGATTGAACCCAGGGGCACTTAACCTCTGAGCTACATCCCCAGCCCACTTTATTTTTTATTTTGAGACAGGGTCCCATAAGTTGCTTAGGGCCTCACTAAGCTGCTGAGGCTAACTTTGAACTCAGATTCCTCCTGCTTCAGCCTCCCAAGCTTCTGGAATTATAGATGTGCGTCAATTTGCCCAACAATTTCAAATCTTTTTAAAAAGGAACTCTGGGGCTAAGGTGGCTCAGTGTTAAAACACTTGTCTAGCAAGCATGAGGCCCTGGGTTCTTTCCCTAATACTATAAAAATAAATAAATAAGGAACTCATCTTTATCTTCATAGTTTTACTTCTATGCTTCTATTTTTATAAATTAATGTTGTCATTTTTAAGTATTTCAATAAACTTTAAGGAATGAATGATTCAAAAGGTTCCACTTAAAAGCACAGATATTATTCTCTAGTTGTTAGAATTATTGAAATATTTCTTCAATGCATTTCTTCAATTTGATGATGTGATATATAAATTATTCACAAAGAAATGTATTTTAATTACTTCTTATCAGCATTGATATTTTAAGATTAGATCCCAAGGACATTACAGGTAAAATGTAGTTTAAGCACAAATCCTATTGTTGAGATTTGCTTTAAGATCTTTGGCATTTTGTGATTGCTGAAAGCCTTTATCTCCTATAACCTAACCATATAAGTATGCTGTATTTAATGGAAATCTTTAGAATTAATATTTAAGATGCTATTTAAAGCAATTAACTTAAATTGATAGTTATACAGACTAAGACAACTTCTCTTTCCCTAATCATTCCTAACTAAGAAGAAAAAGAGTTCACACAAAAATCATGGTGTGATATGATAAACCTGTATTTTGAAGAATACTTCAATATTATCTATTATCAGTATTAGTATGCTGGTGACTGAAAGAAAGGAAAAATTTTTACCCCACCTGACTTACAGAATAAGGAAATGTTTGCCCTTGATACTTAAGAAATAGGAAGGCTGTAGGCTTGGTGCAGTCCCTGCAGGTCCCTCATTTGTGCCCTCCTCTCTGAGTTGTTTCATTGTGTGGTTGGCTTCCTCACTGGGGAGAGTGAGGGAATTTCACACTGGCCCTTATGCTCATTTCTGACCTAATCTTATGGCCAGGGGAATGCCAGAGCAGACTCACCTAACCCTAATTTCTAAACTACTCATTAGGGCAGGGGGTTGAGATTACCCTTAACTTAATCAGACCTAGCTCTGAAGCTGGAGATGAAGTCACCATACCCTAAGGTACATAGGTTGTGGAGACAGGAAGAAAGTTAGGATACAATGAGGGAGGTGGGGAGGGGGGTTAGAGGCTGAGCCTCATTAACAATGTTTTGCAGAATTTAGTAAAGTTTTTTTTTAAATCAGTAGAAGCTTGTGATTTTGATCTAAATATGCAATAAAAAGCAACAAAATATTGCAGAACAGTAATTATCAAAGTAGGGGATATCAGAAACATCTGTATTTTTATTCAAGTGAAATTCCCCTCCTCATTTAGATTTATAACTACGAGTTCCTTCTCCCATTGAAAACTAGTCATAGAAACCTTGTTGGATCCTTCAGGAATGACAGGGTTAAAAAGATTGAGAACTATTGCCATAGAAAATGCTTTGTAATGTAAAAGACCAAAATAAATGACTGGAAAGGAAAAAATAATGTATCTGGAGATTGATATTTCATCCTGGTTTCAGTCTCTTTTCACATGTTCTGTGATAAAAGGTATTGTTTTTTAAATCACTTCAAGAAAAAAAAAATAGTTAACCTGGTGCTAAGGAAATCAACCAGACCTGTTATGCTTTGTTGACCCTGAACCACACCTCAGATGGTTTCATTTGGTGGGGAACAGCTCAGTGCTAACAGGCTGTCTTTTCCTTACAGGAGAGCAAAAGACATTCCTCAAAAGCCATGGCTTACAGTTGGCTCCATTTGGGGTGGTAAGGACTTCAACCTCAAAATATTTGAATATTTTTTTCCATGAACTATTTTACATTTTTTTTCAAATTTTAAAATATAAATCCCATGTAAAAACAATTAAGAACAGGTAGAAAATTATAAAGAATACAATTTAAAAACCTTTATCCTCCAGCTAAAGGACTGTTGATAATATGATAACATTGTCTTCCAATTATGTATGAATCAATTATATATTTGTATAATGTTTTTAAATATTAGTGTGTCGCTGGGCATGGTGGCACACACCTGTTTAATCCCAATGGCTTGGGAGGCTGAAGCACGAGGATCACAATTTCAAAGCCAATCTCAGCAACTTAGGCTCTAAGCAACTTGGCGAGACACTCTCTTAAAAAATAAAAGGGCTGGAGATGTAGCTCAGTGGTGAAATGCCCCTGGGTTCAATCCCCAGTACCAAAAATAAATAAATAAGTAAATAAATAATATTTTTTTTTACCAGAAACCCTGTTTTGCATCCTGCTCTTTTCATTGAAATTACCATTAGCATTTCCCCCTTATGTTAATAGTTTTTCTAAGACCATGACATAGTTACACAAATAGATTGTTTGACCAATCCTGAGCGATATTTTACTCTTTGAGGTAAAATATTTTATAACTCCAGAATATCCAACACAAACAGAATCCTAGCCCCCTATTTGAGATATCCAAGCCCTGAAGTTGGCAATCAATGAGAATTCCAGCAGAGGAGAAAGGAATGAAACTCCAAACTGTAAAACGAAAGTGTGACAAAGAAATCAGCTTGGGGAAGAATTATGAGTCAGGTATGGGATTTCCTGGGTTTTTTAATCTAAGGCAAAAATGTTGTTTTGTCTGTATGTGTTGACTCTAAACTGTTTATTAACTGCTCCTATATTAAGATGAGGGCCTTACTAATGTTAGGGTTAGTACTGAAGTCGAAGAAGAAGGATGCAGAAAGTAAAGTCCTGCCCTGGGGGTAGATCTTTGCTGAGATGCTCCTTGTGGCAGTTTTCAGAATTAAAGTGGAAGGCAGTTCCTCCCCGCTTTGCCTCCTCATAGGCTCCCGTGGAAAAGGCACATCACCTGGGGAAGTAGATCATGGCTCTGGGAAACAAGCCTTGACCACAGTACTGAGAGTGGTAGCTCAGGGAGGAAATAGAAGTGACATTGCTCCACAGAGTCCCCCTTACTGCACAATTCAAGACCAGTATTACTGCTTATCCTGCATAGTAGAAAAGCATTTCTTAGACTTCACATCCTTTGTAAAGCACCTTCATAATTTTGCCATATCTGCTTCCCACCTGTGCTATCATTAATATTTTCCTTTGAATTGAATCATTTTAACATAAATCTTTCATATTATATAAAATCATACTACTTACTATTTTAATTGGAAAACAGTATCACTTAACACAAATGGAAATGCAAGTTAACTTCATGAATAAAAAAATAAAGAGAACAATAATAAGACAAATTAGTTGAGGCTAGATGTTGTTGATTTCCAAAGGCTCTTGAGCTTTCAGCCTGATTTCTGTTTGTTTAAGAAAAGGAAAGATGTTCAAATGATGTTTTCCTTAATATGTTAATGTATTGAATTACAGCAATTGATTTTCTAGCATTTATTTATTTATTATTTATATATAACAGCGGAATTAATTACAATTCTTATTACATATATAAAACACAATTTTTCATATCTCTGGTTGTATAAATAGTATATTCACACCAATCTGTGTCTTCATACATGTACTTTAGATAATAATGATCATTAATTACCCCATGCCCCCTCCCTTTCCCTCCCACCCCTCTGTCCTATCTAGAGTTCATCTATTCCTCCCATGCTCCCTCTCCCTGTCCCAGTATACTTTTTGCCCAAGAATTCTCTATGGTCTCATGGCAAGGGACAACTAAAAGTCAAACAAGAAATCTTCCAGCTTTTTGGTTCAAGGAATCAAGAAATAGACTTGCAAAAAATCTACATTATAAGAAGAGAAATCCTGGGAAAGAATAAGTAATAAAAGCCTCCAAATCTACATATACTCTCACCCAAAGCCTTGACCAACTGTTGAACTGCATATACATGGGAAAGATTCTAGGGAGGTCAATGATAAATAGCAGCTATAAGACTAAAAGATCTGGGCAAGGATTTTAAATGTTGTCTATTCTATGGAACACAGTTTGGAGTTTGAGCTCAGCCAAGTTAACTACTTGCTTAAGCAAAAATAAACATTCTTCAAAGAAAAAAAAAGAAAAAAGAAAAGGAAAGAAGGGGTGGGGGCAGGAATTAGCAAGTGTTAAAAGCATTACTGACAAACCCAAGACTGTCTAAGGACTTCTTCAGAATTGCAAGGAAATTAAATCACTTTCACTATGTGGTTCAGTGTTATTTATATCACCTAACTTCCTGTCTAGTGGTGAACACCCCTCTGCAACCAGAAGAGGCTGCCCTATGTAAAGGGAGAGGGAGCAGCCCCGGGTATTGTCCTAGGACAGCCTTTAGAGCTATTCAGGAATTGAGGAGTTACCTCACTCTATAACTGAATACTATATTGGTCAGGCTGTGCTCACACATCTGGTGAGCTCTCCTGTTATGGAATGGATTGTGTGTCCCCAAAATTCTTGTGTTAAAATCCTAATGCCCAGTACCTCAGACTGTGACTATTTGGAGAAAGAGATTTTGAAAAGAGATAATAAAATCAAAATGAGGTCATTAGGATGGTCCCTAATCCAGTATGTGTAGTGTTCTTAAAAGAGATTAAGACACAGAAGGAAGAGACATGACGAAAATCTATAAATCAAAAATCTATAAACAAGAGAAGTCTTGGAAGAAAACAAGCCCCTGGCACCTTGATCATGAACCTCTAACCTCCAGAATTGTAAGAAAATTAATTTCTGTTGTTTAAGCCCCTCAGTCTGTGGCACTTTGTAATGGTAGCCCTAGCTAAAACATGTGCATGGAACAAAATTCAGAAGAGACAGATTTTGTATAATTGCTTTGGTCTAGTTCCTGAAGTGTTCTAAAATCTACAGTTGAAAAACCAGCCTCTACCTCAGAGCAAAGCCTGTCCAAGGAAGGGACATGATCTTTGTCCTTGGAAAGACCCACAGATCACTCCTAGGCACATTCCCACCCTGCTAAGTTGTTTATCTACAAACAATAGGAGAGATCTGCTGTGCCAGGTGTCCCTGACTCAGTCAGGCTAGGTGGGGATCTATAGCAACCCCCTAGTAGCCACCAATCAGCATGAGACAAGGAAATACCTGGGATGCCAGATGACCCTCCCAGTAGTTTATGGTGGTTGATAACGTGTTGGGAAACCATGTAGTTCAGCACGAACACCCCTCTTGGCTTAAACCAATCAGTTCAAATTGGTTACTACAATCTTGTAGTAGTAACCAATCGCCCCTACCCAACTTGTTCCCGCCAGTGAATGTGCTAATCATGTTTTAGAGTTGTTATTTGATTTTCCCTCGGTGTGAGATGATTTGCTAAGAAATGCTATGATGTATGTGAGGTTCCTGCCTTCTCCAAAGAATGTATAAAACTGCTGCAAACCCTGGGTTCGAGGCCTCTCAGCGTCACCAGTTGCTGTGTGTGCGTGCGGAGGACGGAGCTAGCTCGCAATAAACACCTCTTTGTTGCTTACATCGAACTTGGGTCTCTGGTGGTCTTTTGGGGGTCCCAAATTCGAGTATAACACGGTCTGTGTGGAGATTGTTTGGACTTGGTGTCTTGGTGGTAATGAGTATTTCTAAGGCCCTTAATGGAAATTCTGTATGGAGGGACACCCTGTAACTACATACAAAAGGCAGTTGTTCAAGTCAAGTGATTAAAGGCAATCCTGTTGGCATCAAAATGTAGGAACTTTAGTAATGGAAGCAACCCAGGGTTAAAAATGGAACCATGCATCTTACTGATAATGCCTTCAAAGGTGTGGCCCTTGCCACAAAAAATGCTTATCAAAAAATGATGCCCCCAGAAAACCATAAAATTAACCATTATTGAGATGTTAATTGGTTTGTTTCCACCTGATAAACATCTGTCCCATTTTGCAAACTGAAAAGTGAGACCAGTCCAGGAAACTTCAGGGGTAGTTTGCCGACTACAGCAGTAGCAAGCTTCTGACATGGAACCTGATCTCTCCAGGAATGTCTCCCTCTAGCTTCCTTTGAATTGGAAGGACAGTCCAGTTAATAGTTTTGTCAATAACACAATCAAAGACTTATCTATACTCTGTTATTTGAAATTCCTTGAGAACTGAGATAGTGCAGGATGCTGCTGAGATAGTGCAGATGCTGCTGCATGACCTAGGTGGTACAGCGGTGCAGGGAGAAATATCCACTTGGGCTCATGCCTGGGCTAGAGCCCTTCACACAAATCTGTAATTATGTTAGTCATTTTTCTTTTTAATTGTTGTTTGTTTTTCTTACTAAGCCCTACTGAGGCCAAGAATTATATTGTTGACTACATTTTACTCAGCATCTAGCAGGGTTTGTGAAACAGTATAAGATCAATAAAATGTTTTTAAAGCAATGACTAGGAGCTAAAGGCATAAGCTTTGGATATAGAACTAGATATAAATCCCTGTCATGTCACTCACAAGCTCTGTGACCTTGGGCAAGTAACTTAACCTTACTAGGCCTCAATTTCCTAATTAGTAAAATGGTTTTAGTAATAACTACTTCATAGTGTTCTTTAAGGATTCAAAGAACTAGCATAGCATCTGGCATAAAGTCCCTACTAATA
Organism: Marmota flaviventris; assembly: GCF_047511675.1. Classification (NCBI taxonomy): domain Eukaryota; kingdom Metazoa; phylum Chordata; class Mammalia; order Rodentia; family Sciuridae; genus Marmota; species Marmota flaviventris. The sequence goes on from NC_092502.1 coordinate 53,644,098, forward strand.
TTAATATCATTATAATAATTTGCTCTAAGACAACAGAAAAACTGAATGTTTCTTTTAATTGACAGTGAATGGACTATTGTTTGGGTAAACGGAGATAATGTATGTCAGTGCATTTTCTATGTTTTTCACTGAATGCTATATAGATTCCCACTTAAAAAAATATTTTACCACCAAAACACATGGTTGGAAATACATATGATGTTTGGCTGCAATAGTTATCCACAGTGTTAGTTGCAGAGCAGGCTGAACAAACGTTAGCTGCAGGGTGGGCTGAACAATGGACCCTCACCCTCTCCCATCTGGTTCCTTATCGCTTGTTTGCCTCAAGGCTGAACACTCAACCCCACTCACAGTTGAACACTCGACCCCCACCTGTCTGGTGCCAGGGAAACCCACTAGTGACCCTGCCCTGTCTGCCTGAAGGCAGAAGATGACACCCTTAGCAACTACTGTAAGGATCCAATCACTGTACGCCAACCAGGCAGCTTGAGACCCAAAGACCCATTAGATTTTGGCTATAAAAACTCTCTCCTGCCCCCGCCCCCTCGTTTTCGCTCCCCCCTCTCTTTCTTCTCTCTCATCTCTCTCTCTCTCTCTCTCCCTCTCTCTCTTCTCTCTCTTACTTTGCTCTCTCCCTGTCTCTTCTCTCCCTGCTCTCTCTCCCTCTCTCTTCTCTCTTTCCCTGTTTTCTCTCTCTCTCTCTCTCTCTCTCTTTCTCCTCCTTCCCTGTTAATAAACACTGCCGCAATAAAGATCTCTTGGTCACTCCGAGTGTCGTGATCACTTTCCTTTCACAAATTTTAATTTTAGAATCTTAGTGTTCAAATACAGTCAACCTATTTTATGCATAATCTGAATAGTTCATTATGTAGACCAATCCAAACATTCATTAACAGTGTTCTAAGTGTTCTATTATCAGGCTGGAAATGTAACTCAGTGATGGAAAGCATGTTTAACATGTGCAAAGTTCTGGGTTCAATCCCCAGCAAACACACACACACACACACACACACACACACACACACGATCTATTACAGGATTAAAAGTATTTTAGCAAATGAAGACTATTTGCTGCGGTACACACCTATGATTCCAGAAACTCAGGAGGCTGAGATAAGAGGATTAGAAGTTCAAGGGCAACCTGAACAATTTAGTGAGACCCTGCCTCAAAATAAAAAATACATACTTCAGTGTTGGGTACCTCTGGGTTCACTCTCCAGTACTTAAAGGAAAAAAAAAAAAAAAAAGACTACTATGCATTTAACAGAGCATTCTGTGTCTTTACTATTAAAGGTTATGTTGATAATATCAAAGGTAATAGGATAATGACATTAATACAAATAATTAGGAAAGTTTCAAATTATTACTGATTTATATAAACACCTAATGGAATCCTTTTGTAAAGAAAAATACATGCTGCAAATCTTTTAATCATCTGGAAGCAAATGATACTTTGGAATCATTGTAAAGGGTTGTAGTTAAAAAGGAAGCCTTACAAAATTTGAAGTGCTAGTGTAGCTCTAGAGTTATATGTAATGACAGCCAAGTTCCCATTTTGATTGTTATTTTTACAGAAAAAAATAAAGATTTTATAAAAACATGATTTTATCTAGGAATCAAACTGTTACAAAGTGTCATCTTTATACTTTTGATTATTTATCATATATGGGTCAAAAAAATTTATGTTCAGCCATGATAGGAAATTCACACCCACATAGACACCTACACTGTACATGCAAACACATAATCACCTATTTTGAGTGGAGATTCACTATACTTCATGACAACTACCAACCATGTCTTTGTTTTCAAATAAGTTCTCTCAGAATTCCCAGAGTTTATAATATTTCTTCAAGGCACTGCTTTATTTTAAATAAATTGTGTCACACACTTGTAGATATTTTTAGCTCACTTTCTTAAAGCCTCACAAAGCAGTAGAAACAAATATTCATCATATATGCTATGATGGAATACAAGAATGTGAGATAAAGCCCCTGCTCAGAAGGAGTTTACGATCTAATTAGAATTATCCTCATAAAACAAGGAGTAAATGTATAAAGAAGACAGGATTTTATATACATAAAAGTCACATTTTATTCTGATTTGATACAAAGGCTTGACACCTTCCACCTTATCTGTAAGAGGAAGAAAAAATTCACGCTTTATTTTTAATTTTGCATTACTTGTGTCTTGACCTGGATTCTATGCCTTCTAAGAGCAGAGTATACTTTGTGTCACAGACATACACATTCAGTAAAGAGATCATTCCTTCTACTCAAGGGAGGAGAAGAAAGCCAAATTATAGAATATGGTTTCTTTCTTCTTGAGATACGATCTTTTTATAGATCCTAAAGTTTAAGAAATTCTGTTTTAAATCTGTTTATTGGTGACCTAGAATTGGAGCCTAAATATTTATTCACTGTTTTTATATATAAAATACCTGAATCCTCAATGAATTAAAAAAAATTTATTGTATGTATTGGAAATAAACCAACACAAAATTAACTAAATATATACACAATGGCAGTAAATCTACATATGTTATATCTGATCTCTCTATATTTTTGTTCTGGAAAACAAGGGAGGGAGGAACCTACTTATTTTCTAGGTTCTGAGAGAATTAGGAGAGCTTCTCTTTGCCTGAACATAACGTTCTTTAAAGCCCCCTGGAGGAAGGCAAAACCTGGAGATGGGTTGAGTAGGTGTCTGAATTCATGATGTTCTCCAGGAAACAATGGAAAAGCATTAATTTGGGGTGGTTTGCTCTCCCCAGAGTGATTTGGAGTACTTAATTAGAGTATAACTGGGGACACAGGTGGCTCCACATTTTCACGAAGGAGCATGCTGTTGTGCTAATTTATTTCCTTTCTTTTCTGTGACAAAGACAGTAGACATCATCTACTGCCATTTTAGAGTGCAGTAAAAGAATTCATGTTACTAAATTCAAGATGTTACTAAAAACTAAAAACACTACACACGTATATAGAAATTAATTTTGTATATTCTTTGGTTTGCTTTGATTTTCACTGACAAATAATCCATTCTATCAGATAATGACTATAAAAATAAGTGCCTTTTTATAACTCATCTTGAAAAGATCTTTTGAAAATAAACAGAGGAGTGTTTTGAATCATTCTGTCCTAGCAATATTTTTTTCTCAGGAGAATTCTAGTGATTTGCCATCCAGGGATAGGATTTATAATTGGGGCTTCCGAATATAAATGGTATAATAGATTTTTAAGTCAATGAAAAAAAACATGCTGTATAGAAATATGGGAAAATGATAAAGTTCATACAAATGGCCAACAGGTAAACAAAAATATGCTAAAGATTTTTATATATATATGAATATAAACTATTTGTAAGTTTTGGAAATACATGGTTTGACTCAGGCTAGAAGCTCGCTCGCTCTATCTATCTATCTATCTATCTATCTATCTATCTATCTATCTATCTATCTATGCCCCTCCCCACACTGCCCCGGGGAATGAACCCATGCTTTATCAGTGAGCTACATCCCCAGTCCTTTATTCCTTAATTTTTTATTTTGAGACTGGGTCTCACTAAATTGAGTTGGCCTCAAACTTATGATCTTCCTGCCTCAGCCTCCTAAATTGCTGGAATTACAGGCATGTGCCACCATGCCTGGCAAGCTTAAGATTTAAAGAAATTTAAAAAGATAAAATTTTCACCTATAAGTGTTTTTGTTGTTCTGTGTATTTATTCATTACATTGGTTTAGTGAGTTGGTTAGGAAATGCAGACTTTTCATTCAAAATAAAGTTGGTTTTTAGTATTAAGAATTGAAATCAGGAGCTGGGGATGTGGCTCAAGCCGTAGCGCGCTCTCCTGGCATGCTGCGGCCTGGGTTCGATCCTCAGCACCACATACAAATAAAGATGTTGTGTCCGCCGAAAACTAAAAAAATAAAAAATAAATATTAAAAAAAATTCTCTCTCTCTCTCTTAAAAAAAAAAAAAAGAATTGAACTCAGGTCCTTGTACACACTAGATATGTGCTCTGTCACTGTGCTACATACTCAGCCCTAAATGAAGATTCTTTTGTAATGTTGGTTGGCGTATAGATTGGTACAAACATCTTGGGGGAAACTTGGCAAAATATAGCAACCTCAGAAAAATACATAAGATATAACTTAATTACACTATAGTACTAGTAATTTATGTCAAGGAGATAACAGAAATACTCAAGAATATTTTATATATAAAATTTGCATATCAAACCAAGAAATTAGAATAATTTCTAATGAGCATAAAAAACACTAATGTTTGCTCGGTACAGGACTCATAAATTAGTTATGGTATAACCATGGAATGGAACACTATGAAGCCATCAAAATGATTATTTAGGTTAATATTTGACATGGAAAAAAATGTATAGAACACAATACAGATGTTACAAAACATATTAGATTAAGACATATGTTGTATTATCCTAATTTTATGAACCTATATGTTGAAATATGCCTGAAAGTATGCTACCCAAAATATTTGCAGTGATTATTTTTGTGGTGAAATTTGTGTCATTCTTTTAAAATAATATTGTGAATATGTTTCTGCAATTGCTTAAAAATATTACAAGGAGCACATTTTACTTTTATAGTTAAAACAAAAGGTAGTTGATCTGCCTTCATTTTCTGAAGTAACATTTCCTTTTTTATGACAGTGGGGACTCTTTTTTAAAAATTGGAAAACACCTCAGTTCCTTTACATTCTGCAGAGGAACATATGTGTTATAATTATTCAGTATTTTTAGTAAGTCAGTGTGAGTCTTTTGTATTTGAAACTTTGTCTGACTAAGAGTAACCAGTTAAACAGGTGTGCTAGGCGGGGTAGACCATCTGTTTTTCTTTGTAGAATTTTTTTTTTTTTTGAAGGGATGAAAAAGGATTTAAAAAAATCTATCCTCATTGACTGAAAAGCTAGAAAAAGAAAATTAATACTTTCCCAACAATCCAGTAATACCTTCTGTTGTTATTTTCAGCAAATGTATATAGAAACTACCAACAACTATGCACAAAGTTTTGGAAATACATGCTTTGACTCAGGCAAGAGTCTCAATGTGTACTTGCCAAAAAGATGTTAATTAGTACCTGAGGCTAAAGTGGAAACAGCCATAAACATTAAGTTCTTTTCAGAAATTCCTACTTACTTCAATTAAAGCTTTGTTTTGTGCAAGAAAGGTTTAAGACTCTCTTGAGTCTGAAGTAAAGGAAGCCACTTCCTGTTCTGTTTTATTATTCTCTTTTGCATGAAGAGAAAATTACATTTGAGTCTCTAACAGGGAAGTTGGTAAGATTTCACAAAAGTGTTATATTTGCTCTTTGTCTCTGAAAGTTTTATTTATGTAGTGCTGGGTATTGAACCCACAGCCTACACACTACTGCCAGGAAGTGCTTACCACTGGCTACATCCCCAGCTCTATATTTGTTCTTAAAAAGGACCACAGAGAACCAGGCATGGTGGTGTACACCCAAAATCCCAGCAACTCAGAAGGCTGAGATAGGAGGATCATAAGTTAGTGACCACCATCAGCAATTTAGCAAGGTCCTGCCTCAAAATTAAAAATTTTTAAAAAGTGTTGGAGATGTAGCTCCGAGATAGGATTTCCCTGGTTTTAATCCCTAGTACCAAAACAAATAAAAAAAAACCTTCCAACCTCCATATAAATGGTTATAGAAACTTTACTCACAATTAACTAAGTGAATGCATAAACTAACTGTGGTGCATCCATATAATGATTAAAAAAAAGCTATCAAATTTTGAAAAGATAGGGGGAACCTTGAATGCATATCTTAAATGCACATCCGAAAAAGCTACATACCCTTATGATTTTAACTGCCTGACATGTTGGAAAAGGTGAAAGTATGGAAATGGTAAAAAGGTCAATGGTTGCCAGGCACTTAGGGTGGGTTAGGTAAGGAAGGAATGGATGGATAGGTGGACCACACAGTAGTTTTTAGGACAATGAAACTATTCTGTATGGATCTTAATGTTGGATACATGCCATTATGCATTTGTCAAAACCCCTAAAATGTACAACACAAAGAGGTTAACCCGGTTTTAAACTATGGACTCTAGCTAATAATAATGTATAAATATTGGTTCATTAAATGTACTGTGCTAATGACAGATGTAAAACATTGGAGAAACTCTAGGCCTATGACTAAGCCCAGAAGGTTTTCTGGTGCAGGCCAATTGCTGCAGGATGCAGGGCTCATCTAAAAGACAGCTTTGGTTTAATGCTCTGCTTTGGTCTACCAAAACTTTGATTCAGACCCATGCTATAGCCTGAGACTTCTAACCAATGTTCTTTCCTTATTTCTTAATTTTCCATGAGGTTTAGGCCCACACTGTGTTCTGGTGGCTCTCTGTGCCTACTGTTACTTCCTCCCCTTTATCCTTTACCTACTTCCCCTAATCTATTTTTTGCATATCTAATATCATTTGGCATCTGCTTCTCATAGGACCTGAACAACCACAAAAACCCTCCAACATGTAGTCATTTTTAGCCTTGAAGTATAATTGTGCCAGTGAAGATTATAATGCTTACACCTTTGCTTTTGTAAATTTAACCCTGATATATATGAATTGCATAATTCTTTCTGTGAAGATAGATTTGCATGCCTTGTATAACTTTTAATTTGGGGAATAATTTGGGCTGGTTGTGGTTCATCATACAGTTTCAAAATAGACATTAAATCTTTGGAAGTTAAGTGTTTCTCTCCTTTTCATTGGTATGAGGAACAGAAGTATGAGAGAGATTTCAGTATTTGTTTTCTCACCTGTGCCACAAGGTGAGAAACATCCCATCCATATAAAAATAAATTCCCTTAATTACAAAAGTCATACTTTTTAACATTTTTTAAAAGTTTTTAATTTTGAAACAATTGTAGATTCACAGCAAGTTATAATAATAGTACAGAGGTACCCCATGCATAGGCAATTCAGCTTCCACTCAATAGTAACAAAGAACATAGACTTTTTTAAAAATGTATTTAGTTTTTAGTTGTAGTTGGAAACAATATCTTTATTTTATTTATTTATTTTTATGTGGTACTGAGGATCGAACCCAGGGCTTCGCACGTGCTAGGCAAGTGCTCTACCGCTAAGCCACAACCCCAGCCTCAGAACATTGACTTTTTATACAACAAATGTTTCAAGCTCTAGTCAATGGCCAACTTATTTTTAGATAAGAAAACCAGATACTTTTCAATAATTTTAACAGTACTCTGAATCCACTCCATTCATCTAATGAAATTTTGGCTTTTTGGCATGCATCAAAATCAGTTGGAGTGCATGTTAAAGATTATTGGATTTCTACCCTAGAATCTCAGATTCAGTACATTTGAGTTGGAGCCCTAGAAGTTGCAGCTATAATGAAGGGACCACACATTGAGAACAGAGAATGAAAACCACATCGCCTATGGCTGAAAACTTTCATATATTTAGAATATGAGGGGAAGCAACTCAGAACTAATTTGAGAGTGGAAACACAACTGGTAAAAGTACTCATTTATTATCTCTATATGTGTGACAGAAACATTTTAAGAACAACCAAGTCTGTCCAGGGTAGGAAGGTTGTATCTTAAATTAAATTCCTGGAGAATGGTCAATCTGTAATGTACTATAACCAGAAGGGGTCATACACATGACATTCATGATTGAGAATAAATAGTTATGTCTTTGTTACACTTCATTTGCATATATCAGTGCCATTTATCTGGCAAACTTATGATCTACTTAGAAATTGTACTTTTAATATATATATGAATAAAAATAGCATTATGGACTATATGCATGTGAATAGCATATGAGTTTTGTTTATCCTGTCTTAGAGCTGGGTCAACTCTAATGACTCAGAGAATATAACATTTCTGGACTTGCAAGTACCGGTACTTCTAAGGGCTTATTGTGATTGTCGACCTGGACACATCCCTCTATCTCCCATACATATGGCAATAAAACCACTGTTTATGCATCCTGAAAAATAATCCACTTTTAAACATATGGATTGTTAAACTTATTTTCCAAACTTCAAAGAAGACACCATGATGTTTGCATGGTAATTACCAATGCCAGTATGGTCAAATGCTGCAAGGATTCTGAGGTTTTTGGTAGCTCACAAATATATGCTGCCACACTTTCCCGAATACTGGAAGAAAAGATAAGAC